>NC_064618.1:394500292-396900292 GCF_023898315.1 Schistocerca nitens | reverse complement strand
TTAACTACCTACATCTACATCTACATGATTACTCTGCAATTCACATTTAAGTGCTTGGCAGAGGGTTCATCGAACCACAATCATACTATGTCTCTACCATTCCACTCCCGAACAGCGTGCGGGAAAAACGAACACCTAAACCTTTCTGTCCGAGCTCTGATTTCTCTTATTTTGTTTTGACGATTTTGACAAAATATTTTCGCATTCGGAAGAGAAAGTTGGTGACTGAAATTTCGTAAATAGATCTCGCAGTGACGAAAAACGTCTTTGCTTTAATGGCTTCCATCCCAACTCGCGTATCATATCTGGCACACTCTCTCCCCTATTACTTGATAATACAAAACGAGCTGCCCTTTTTTGCACCCTTTCGATGTCCTCCGACAATCCCACCTGGTAAGGATCCCACACCGCGCAGCAATATTCTAACAGAGGACGAACGAGTGTAGTGTAAGCTGTCTCTTTAGTGGACTTGTTGCATCTTCTAAGTGTCCTGCCAATGAAACGCAACCTTTGGCTCGCCTTCCCCACAATATTATCTATGTGGTCTTTCCAACTGAAGTTGTTCGTAATTTTAACACCCAGGTACTTAGTTGAATTGACAGCCTTGAGAATTGTACTATTTATCGAGTAATCGAATTCCAACGGATTTCTTTTGGAACTCATGTGGATCACCTCACACTTTTCGTTATTTAGCGTCAACTGCCACCTGCCACACCATACAGCAATCTTTTCTAAATCGCTTTGCAACTGATACTGCTCTTCGGATGACCTTACTAGACGGTAAATTACAGCATCATCTGCGAACAACCTAAGAGAACTGCTCAGATTGTCACCCAGGTCATTTATATACACTCCTGGAAATGGAAAAAAGAACACATTGACACCGGTGTGTCAGACCCACCATACTTGCTCCGGACACTGCGAGAGGGCTGTACAAGCAATGATCACACGCACGGCACAGCGGACACACCAGGAACCGCGGTGTTGGCCGTCGAATGGCGCTAGCTGCGCAGCATTTGTGCACCGCCGCCGTCAGTGTCAGCCAGTTTGCCGTGGCATACGGAGCTCCATCGCAGTCTTTAACACTGGTAGCATGCCGCGACAGCGTGGACGTGAACCGTATGTGCAGTTGACGGACTTTGAGCGAGGGCGTATAGTGGGCATGCGGGAGGCCGGGTGGACGTACCGCCGAATTGCTCAACACGTGGGGCGTGAGGTCTCCACAGTACATCGATGTTGTCGCCAGTGGTCGGCGGAAGGTGCACGTGCCCGTCGACCTGGGACCGGACCGCAGCGACGCACGGATGCACGCCAAGACTGTAGGATCCTACGCAGTGCCGTAGGGGACCGCACCGCCACTTCCCAGCAAATTAGGGACACTGTTGCTCCTGGGGTATCGGCGAGGACCATTCGCAACCGTCTCCATGAAGCTGGGCTACGGTCCCGCACACCGTTAGGCCGTCTTCCGCTCACGCCCCAACATCGTGCAGCCCGCCTCCAGTGGTGTCGCGACAGGCGTGAATGGAGGGACGAATGCAGACGTGTCGTCTTCAGCGATGAGAGTCGCTTCTGCCTTGGTGCCAATGATGGTCGTATGCGTGTTTGGCGCCGTGCAGGTGAGCGCCACAATCAGGACTGCATACGACCGAGGCACACAGGGCCAACACCCGGCATCATGGTGTGGGGAGCGATCTCCTACACTGGCCGTACACCACTGGTGATCGTCGAGGGGACACTGAATAGTGCACGGTATATCCAAACCGTCATCGAACCCATCGTTCTACCATTCCTAGACCGGCAAGGGAACTTGCTGTTCCAACAGGACAATGCACGTCCGCATGTATCCCGTGCCACCCAACGTGCTCTAGAAGGTGTAAGTCAACTACCCTAGCCAGCAAGATCTCCGGATCTGTCCCCCATTGAGCATGTTTGGGACTGGATGAAGCGTCGTCTCACGCGGTCTGCACGTCCAGCACGAACGCTGGTCCAACTGAGGCGCCAGGTGGAAATAGCATGGCAAGCCGTTCCACAGGACTACATCCAGCATCTCTACGATCGTCTCCATGGGAGAATAGCAGCCTGCATTGCTGCGAAAGGTGGATATACACTGTACTAGTGCCGACATTGTGCATGCTCTGTTGCCTGTGTCTATGTGCCTGTGGTTCTGTCAGTGTGATCATGTGATGTACCTGACCCCAGGAATGTGTCAATAAAGTTTCCCCTTCCTGGGACAATGAATTCACGGTGTTCTTATTTCAATTTCCAGGAGTGTAGATCAGGAACAGCAGAGGTCCCAGGACGCTTGCCTGGGGAACACCTGATATCACTTCAATTTTACTCGATGATTTGCCGTCTATTACCACGAACTGCGACCTTCCTGACAGGAAATCACGAATCCAGTCGCACAACTGAGACGATACCCCATAGGCCCGCAGCTTGATTAGAAGTCGCTTGTGAGGAACGGTGTGAAAAGCTTTCCGTAAATCTAGAAATACGGAATCAACTTGAGATCCCCTGTCGATAGCGGCCATTACTTCGTGCGAATAAAGAGCTAGCTGCCTTGTATAAGAACGATGTTTTCTGAAACCATGCTGATTACGTATCAATAGATCGTTCCCTTCGAGGTGATTCATAATGTTTGAATACAATATATGCTCCAAAACCCTACTGCAAACCGACGTCAATGAGATAGGTCTGTAGTTCGATGGATTGCGACCTGCGCAATTTTCCAATCTGTAGGTACAGATCTAACGGTGAGCGAGCGGTTGTATATGATTGCTAAGTAGGGAGCTATTCTATCAGCGTAATCTGAAAGGAACCTAATCGGTATACAATGTAGACCTGAAGACTTGTCCGTATCAAGCGATTTGAGTTGCTTCGTAACCCCTAAGGTATCTGTCCGCAGCCCGTGGTCGTGCGGTAGCGTTCTCGCTTCCCACGCCCGGGTTCCCGGGTTCGATTCCCGGCGGGGTCAGGGATTTTCTCTGCCTCGTGATGACTGGGTGTTGTGTGCTGTCCTTAGGTTAGTTAGATTTAAGTAGTTCTAAGTTCTAGGGGACTGATGACATAGATGTTAAGTCCCATAGTGCTCAGAGTCCTAAGGTATCTACTTCTAAGAAACTCATGCTAGCAGCTGTTCGTGTTTCAAATTCTGGAATATTCCATTCGTCTTCCCTGGTGAAGGAATTTCGCAAAACTGCGTTCAATAACTCCGCTTTAGCGGCATAGTCGTCGGTAACAGTACCATCGGCACTGCGCAGCGAAGGTATTGAGTGCGTCTTGCCGCTTGTGTACTTTACATACGACCAGAACTTCTTCGGATTTTCTACCAAATTTCGAGACAATGTTGCGTTGTGGAACCTATTACAGGCATCTCGCATTGAAATACGTGCCAAATTTCGCGCGTCTGTAAATTTTAGCCAATCTTCGGGATTTCGCGTTCTTCTGAACTTCGCATGCTTTTTCCGTTGCCTCTGCAACAGCGTTCGGACCTGTTTTGTGTACCATGGGGGATCAGTTCCATCTCTTACCAATTTATGAGGTATGAATCTCTCAATTGCCGTTGCTACTATATCTTTGAATTTGAGCCACATCTCGTCTACATTTGCATAGTCAGTTCGGAAGCAATGGAGATTGTCTCTTAGGAAGGCTTCTAGGTTACTTAACCCTTTCAGACCCTCTGGCTACAATTGTGTACCTTACCTCTTACTGTGTCTTAGCTGCAACAGAAGTCTTTTTCCAATGGAAACCTTAGGTACTCATTTGTGAATTTCATTACGTGCAGGTGCCACCAACTGTTGAGCGCCACTATGAAAATATGAGCAATTAAATGTAGCAGTGACCACCCCGTCCTGCTGCAACGGTCGCAGGTTCGAATCCTGCCTCGGGCATGGATGTATGTGATGTCCTTAGATTACTTAGGTTTAAGTAGTTCTAAGTCTAGGGGACTGATGACCTCAGATATTAAGTCCCATAGTGCTTAGAGCCATTTGAACCATTTTTTTCGTGACCACCAGA
The DNA here is from genome assembly GCF_023898315.1 of Schistocerca nitens. Lineage (NCBI taxonomy): Eukaryota > Metazoa > Arthropoda > Insecta > Orthoptera > Acrididae > Schistocerca > Schistocerca nitens. The sequence goes on along the minus strand of NC_064618.1, from coordinate 396,896,275 downwards.
ATGCACGGAAATGGTTGGTTCGCTATATTCCATTGTATACTTTAATATTGTTATTATTATTTTGCAGGATAACTATTGAATAATCATTTTTCAATTTATTACAATAGAGAATATTTCGTAATTAGTTATTTCAGTCCATAAAATAAAGACAAAAAAATTTGTGTGAAATCTTATGGGACTTAACTCCTAAGGCCATCAGTCCCAAAGCTTACTCACTACTTAACCTAAATTATCCTAAGGACGAACACACACACCCATGCCCGAGGGAGCACTCGAACCTCCTCCGGGACCAGTCGCACAGTCCATGACCGCAGCGCTCAAGACCGCTCGGCTAATCAAAAATGGTTCAAATGGTTCTGAGCACTATGGGACTCAACTGCTGTGGTCATTAGTCCCCTAGAACTTAGAACTACTTAAACCTAACTAACCTAAGGACATCACACACATCCATGCCCGAGGCAGGATTCGAACCTGCGACCGTAGCAGTCGCACGGTTCCGGACTGCGCGCCTAGAACCGCGAGACCACCGCGGCCGGCTGCTCGGCTAATCCCGCGCGGCTTAAGACAAATTATCAAAGTATATTTTGAAAAGGGGTACTTACTTTTGTTAAAACTTGCATCTAAATCATTAAAAAAATCACCTAAGAGCAGAGCCACATATAGAAAAATTTTCCTTCCCCAGAAAAATTCAGGACTGAAAGCGTTAAGGATCTGGGAGCCGATGATTTTCGTAATTATCTAACAATGGCTGAACCATGCATTTCTGGGCTGCTGAACATCATCAAATCATTCTTAACGATAAACAGTACAGTCGTGAGAGAGGCTGTAAGCTGCAAGGAGAGGTTGCTAACTACATTACAATTAGTGGTCAGTGGCAGAAGATAAGAGGACCTCAGATTCAGCCCTGTTGTATCCCCACAATTAGCAAAAAATGGTCAAATGGCTCTGAGCACTATGGGACTTAAGTTCTGAGGTCATCAGTCCCCTAGAACTTGCCGGCCTGAGTGGCCGTGCGGTTCTAGGCGCTACAGTTTGGAGCCGCACGACCACTACGGTCGCAGGTTCGAATCCTGCCTCGGGCATGGATGTGTGTGATGTCCTTAGGTTAGTTAGGTTTAATTAGTTCTAAGTTCTAGGCGACTGATGACCTCAGAAGTTAAGTCGCATAGTGCTCAGAGCCATTTTTGAACCCTAGAACTTAGAACTACTTAAGGGGCTCCGGAACGCCCTATACTTGCAATGTTAAAATAACGCTTATAAATTACATCTTTCCTCACAAAGTATTTGAGGTAGGAAGTTGAACTTTTTACAGATTATTTATTGGAATATGGGCTACAACTTAACACAGGGATTTTACAAAATTTTAGTTCAGTTATTAAAGATGATTTTCTTTCGATTGTAATGAAAATTCACATTTTTTTGCAATTTTTTATTTATATATTCAAAAATATATAGTTTTTTGGAAAAAGGCTGTGTTAAATTATGCAGAAGGTACTTGTAACATTTACTGAAAGTTTGAAACAAATATGTTTGGAAGATCCTTAGAAAACATGTAATTAGTATGAGAAAATAAAAGTTTTGGGAATCGAGCGACAAAGATTGGATTAACTTTTTAGTGCATTCCAGGTCCATAGGATGGATTATCTTCATCCTCTGCAAACTCCTCCTCCAGCTTCCTCTTGTTCCTCCTCCTGTTTACTCTTGCTTGTATTTCTAGACTCTTTACAGCCCTGTCTGCAGCCCGAAGGCGTTCCTTGTCTAAAGCAAGCATCGCTCGTACCATGTTAGAACCTATCTTTCACTCCCATATTTCTAAATACCTTGCACCTTACAATGTTGCCATCATTGAAAGTCGCAACAGCATCATACACACCAAAGTGAAGTGTTTCTATTCCAACAAATACAGTCTTGGGGATTCTCGACCATATAACACTATTTACACTTTCATTGGGGTTTTGAGTTTTTCCGTGAATACACTTTTTCAACAGTTCAGGTGCTGCTAAGTCTCTGAAAATAGGTTTTATCACCTCCATTATTGCATAATATTGCATAATATCACCATTTGACAGCAGTTTAACAGCGCCGCAGTGGGTCACGCCCATGTAGAACACATTTCAAAAAAAATTTTAAAATAGTTGTAGTCTTCGGAATTGAATAAATTATATATCTATTAAAAGGTAATAGTCTGCAGATTCAGAAAACGCAAAAAAGTAAAAATTGAACTTTTCATGATTTTGAGCCTTTCCGGAGCCCCTTAAACCTAGCTAACCTAACGACATCACGCACATCCATGCCCGAGGCAGGATTCGAACCTGCGACCGTAGCGGTCGCGCGGTTCCAGACTGTAGCGCCTAGAACCGCTCGGCCACTCCGGCAGGCCTCAATTAGCAACTGAAATTATTCCTGACACCTGCAGTGTGATTTCTGGCTGACTGAGGAAAAACATCATGGTAAAGCAAAAGATATAAAACATGTTCATGTAAACGATATTAATTTATTTATACACGTAGCATAAAGGAAATTGAAAATTTTTGGTAAGTTCATATGGGACCAAACTTCTGAGGTCATCGATATCTAGGCTTACACACCACTTAATCTAAGTTAAACTGACTTACGGTAAGGACAACACACACACCCATGCCCGAGGGAGGACTAGAACTTCCGACGGGGAGCCGCGCTATAATAAAGGATGACATGTAAGTTAAAGAAATTCATTTGACGTTTGACAAGAGTCAGAAATGTAAAAACTAAGTAAATCCCATACTTTGCTGTTCGTAGCACAAGGCTTGGTTGTAGTCTGTGTTTCTTGTAACACTTATACCAATAAAGCAATGGTGTTGGTGGAATTAACGCACATTAAATGTCGATATGTCGGTTTTTAGATTTTGTTTCCGACAAGTACCGGAAATAAAACGTAAAAACAGAAATGCAAAATGTCGACGGACTTTCATTCTCTCTATATGCCACACGAAACAGTTATGAATGCATTCAATTAGAAAAAAAGGCTTTATTTCTTGCATCTGTATGCTATACTCGTCGCATGACGTGTCTCACAAACATCCCTAGTCTTCAAATTTCATCAGAAACTCTATCACAGTTTCGTCCGCCTCGCATTCTGTAGAACAACATTGAATCCCGCGCGCAGTGACGAAAGATGAACTTCAGTCTGGCGGTTGGCACGACAGCTCTTCACACGGCACGATTTGTTAGGTGAACTGGTGGGAGGCGTCGGCTGTCGTGTGGTCCCACCTGCCCGACATCCCGACAGTTCGTCGGCCGGTCGATCAAAACACCTACACACGGCTGTTTTGTCGGTCGGTTGGTTGGTGTGTTGTGATTCCATTAACGCCAAGAAAAGTAATTTAAGACATATGGGGCAGTAAATGTCGCGAAATACCCCAAAACTGGATGACAAATGTTGAATATGTGACGTCACATCCAAAATACGGAGGGTAGTGATTTTCAAGCGCATGCGCGAAGGGATGATTGAGCTACGCAATAATTCCATTCAAGCAGAAGGTGCAAATTTCGAACATCTCCTGTAAATGTGATCTGTTGTAAACGTAGATGTTACAAAATTATTGTCCTTGCTGTCACCAAGCAAAAGCTGTTCTTATTTTGTGTTCCTTTACTTTCTCCCTTCTTTTCTTGTTTACAGACATTATGTAGTAAAGAAAACGCAGGTCAGTTAGTGGTAATGAAGCAATCCGGACGCTAATACTCATTTACTTGTGACACAACACGGTAGCTTTTTGTTGTGCTGTATTTTGCGATAAACCATCGGAGACCGCGAGACCGGTAAATAAATTAATGCCTCAATGTAAAAACGCAATTGTCTCAGGCAATGAAAAAAATACTTTCTGCAAAACTTGGGTTGGGATGACCAGGTGCGGCAGACCGACATGCTCAACCGCTGCACGTGCGGCGATTTACGTCATCTTTTGACGTCGCATGTTCAACATTTGTCATGCCCTTTTGTGACATTTCCTATCATTTGCGGCCCCATGAATCTTATCTTACATTACCTGTCTGAGCGTCAACTACGTCGCTTCGGAGGTTTTTAAACGCTAGTTACACTCATGCTCATAAATTAAGGATAATTGCAGAATGTGGTGCCACTCCATTTGCTGATATCTTCTGTTTCAAGCTACTCCTCCACGATGGCAGTTCGGTGGCGCCGTGCGTTATCATCCATCAGGAGGAAGGTGGGACCTACTGCACCCCTGAAAAGGCGGACATACAGGTGAAAAATGACGTCCCGATACACCTGACCTGTTACAGCTTCTCTGTCAAAGACGTGCAGGGGTGTACGTGCACCAATCATAATCCCACCCAGCACCATCAAACCACGACCTCGATACAGGTCCCTTTCAAGGACATTAAGGGGTTGGTATCTGGTTCCTGTTTCACGCCAGATGAAAACCCGGCGACAATCACTGTTCAGACTATACCTGGACTCCTCCGTGAACATAACCTGGAACCACTATTGCAATGGCCATGTACTGTTTTCTTGACACCAGGCTTTACGAGCTCTCCTGTGACCAGGGTTCTGTGGAATGCCCCTTGCAGGTCTCCGGGTGAATAAACCATGTCTGTTCGGTCGTCTGTAGACTGTGTATCTGGAGACGACTCTTCCAGTGGCTGCGGTAAGGTCCCGAGCAAGGCTATCTGCACTACTCCGTGGCCGTCTGCGGGCAGTGATGGTGAGATATCGGTCTTCTTGTTGTGTTGTGCACTGTGGACGTCCCGCACTGTAGCGCCTGGACATGTTTCCTGTCTACTGGAATCGTTGCCATAATCTTGAGATCACACTTTGTGGCACACAGAGAGCCTGTGCTACGATCTGCTGTGTTTGAAAAAGAGGTTCAAATGGCTCTGAGCACTATGGGACTTAACATCTGAGGTCATCAGTCCCCTACAACTTAGAACTACTTAAACCTAACTAACCTAAGGACATCACAAACATCCATGCCCGAGGCAGGACTCGAACCTGAGACCGTAGCGGTCGCGCGGCTCCAGACTGAAGCGCCTAGAACCGCTCGGCCACTGCGGCCGGCTGCTGTGTTTGACCAGCCTCCAGTCGCCCTAGTATTCTACCCCTCATAACGTCATTAATGTATGTTCTTTGATCCATTTTCAACACACAGTCACCATTAACACGTCTGAAAACGTCTGCACACTTACTTGCTGCACCGTACTCTGACATGCACCAACACACCTCTCCGTATGTGGACTGCTGCCAGCGCCACCGTGCGACGACCGCAGGTCAGATGCAGCGCACGGTCATAGCCCGAGGTTATTCAAACCCGCAAACCGCTCATCAGAGCGTTGTTTCACCATGTATCAGCATTATCCTTGATTTATGAGCATGAGTGTGGAATCACTCTGTATAGTCGCGCAGGAAGGTGCGCCCTACACATCTTCTGTATATCAGTTACTGACAAATCCACGGCGGATAACATTTGTTGCTGCGCTAACTCCTACTGTATAACGTGTGCAGTTGTAAATCGGGAGCAAGATTCTGGAAATCGTCTATTTCGGTATGACTGATTCGCTGAGTCTCAAGATGTGTTGGGCTGCAAAACTTTACCGGAGGTCTACAGCTAATAGTATCTCAAGAGACTGACAACAAAATATGTCACAGATGTTTGAAAGCAAAATTTTCCGCATTTATAATCAAATAAAAGATATGAAAGGATTCTTTGAACACTTGAAAGTGAAATATAATACCGCAGACGACGAACAAGTGCTCGACATCGGTTTGGTAAATTAAAAAACATATAAAAACCACGCACCGATGTTATTATGTGAGGTGTTTCTCATTAACGTTTAAAAACCCCCATGCGTCTTGTCTCAGCGTTATCTGCTCGGGCTACAACTTTGCTTCCGCCTTTTTTTCTCAAAGTTAGAGTCTTTATTGTGAGCATCTTACAAAAAATTTACGTTTCTAAGTATTGGCCATTGCTGGCCACTACTTTCTCCCATATTTTGGGCAGCATACGAATCCCGCGGCGGAAGAACTTGCCGTCTTTTGAGAAGATCCATGCATCGATCCAGTATAGCAATTGTTCACATGATAGGAAGCGCTGGGCAGCCAGGTTGTGTGCCATTGAACTAAAAAGTTCTTAGTCAAAGGGAACAATGTCTGGAGAATACGGCGGGTGGGGTAGGACTTCCCATTTCAACGTTTCCGGGTATGTTTTGGCGGGTTTTGCGACATGGGATCGAGCACTGACATGATGCAAAAAAACCTTTTCATGTACATCGTTGTACTGTGGCCGTTTGTCTTCCAGCGCTCGGCTCAGACACATCAATTTCTTTCGATAACGATCTCTTGTGATTGTTCTCGTCAGTTGCAGTAGCGCCGAAAGCTTTCTCTCTTTCACAACCATGCCGGACTTCAACGTCGAAATCGCCGCTCTTGAAGCATGGAAACCATTTCTGCAAAGTTCTGTCACTAGCAAGGTTCTCATCATAGGTCTTACCCAGCTTCTTATGAGCGTCAGCCGCAGATTTCTTCATATGAAAGCAGAAAATTAAAACCTCCCGCAGATGACGAGAAATGGGCTCGTAAGTTGACATATCCAGCCGAGAATAACTTTAAGATGCCATCAAAAATAGATTAATATTCTGATGGCGCTATGTTCTCAAGTGCCTAAGTATGACACTTACGACCTACGACTTGCACCACTATTTTCCACGAATGCCGTCTACTGCAAAATGGCGGAAGCAAAGTTGTAGACCTAATACGTCACTTAAGAGGTTTTTAAACGTTCATAAGAATCACCCTGTATATAAAATGAAAAGTCTTTCATCAATGATCGTCATCAATCCGAAGATTGTTTTGGACATCACAGTGCTTTAAAAGGCATGGTCCTGCCGGAGGGTGTATGCCGTTTCCTGCCTCCGACCTACGGTTTAAAGTGAATCCCGAACCACTGCATTTTTCACAGCAACAAACATAGCCAAAGATGAAAGAAGCGGTAAGTGGCAGAGAAAAATCTTACGTTTGACCAGGACCGAACCCAAGATCTTTGGACTTGTAGTCTGGCATTTTTAACAAACAGACACTTTCTTTTCCTTTTTTGTCTCCCATATCTCCGTATAGCCCCTCGACCCGCCAGGGTAGCCGAGCGCGCTAACGCGCTGCTTCCTGGACTCGGGTAGGCACGCTGGCCTTGGACCGAATCCGCCCGGCGGATTAACGACGAGGACCGGTGTGCCGGCCAGCCTGGATGAAGTTTTTAGGCGGTTTTCCACATCCTGCTAGGTGAATATCGGGCTGGTCCCCACGTTCCGCCTCAGTTACACGCATTGCAGACATTTGAAACACGTCCACACTATTTCACGATTTACACTAGACCCAGACAGTTGGGAAACACTGATTCCATCCTGGGGGGTATGGGGTGGCGGCAGGAAGGGCATCCGGCCATCCCTAACACTAACATTGCCAAACCGTTGTAACCACGCTGACCCTGTGATCGCTGTGGGACTATGGCGTAAGCGACAGAAAGAAAGAAAGCAAAAGAATCCCCATATAGCCCCTCGTTTCTCTCACCAAAAATACCTTCTTTGGCTAGCTTCTCAAGCTATATTCCTGTAACGTGCTTTTTTGCCGTTTTCTCCTCCGTTTTCTCGTCATTTAATCCTTAAGTCTGCTACCGAGCCACTTCAAAAAATGGTAATACACCCAATATATTACTACAGGTAAATTGCATTGATACTTAAAAGCTAACAACATCGAATTAGTGTACACAAAATGTCCCATCGATGTTGCGTGGTGTATGGTGCTCAGTGAAATATTGCTGGTAGAGGATGCTTCTTACAAGTGCTTCGTGGGAGAGGGTGCTTCCTATGAGTGTCCCATAGCAGAGAGTGCTTGGTACCAATGTTATCAAGATTATTATGGAAGTCAGTTTTTGAGTCAATCTTCTGAAATTATGTCCTCATATGAGTAAATCTAGTGTTTCCAACAAGTTAAGAAATATTTCTTAACAGTAAAAAATTTTCATTAAAATATTTGTACTTTACGCCAATAATTTTATCTTACGCAAGAATAATTTTCTGAGTAGCAGCGAAAATAATGGTGCATATCAACGATAGTAACAAGCATAAAATTTAATTTCTTCAGAGGCAGTGGAGCAGGATACAAACTTTAGGGAAAAAAACACGTTTTCACCTTTGATATCTACAAGAGATCGTTTGGTTCTTAAACTTCATTTTATGAGTACTTTGTATGATTTTCAGATTTTCTTTCTTTGGTGTTTTAACTGGATTAATTTAAGCTGAATGAATGTGTTTACGAAGATGCATGTTTTAGGTTTTTCACGATAATTGTAACCCATGCTCAGCACTAGACTACATGCGCGTGGGCGAAGTCTTAACACCGTCGGAATGGACCAAGATGTTTCTCGTGTCCCAGTTTCACATTTTTCTATACAGCCATGCTAACTCAACTGCAGAATTTGTAACTGTACCGCTCCATATTGCGCTGTGTAGCCCCGCTGAAACAGAGAAGGTATCTGCCTGTGGAAAAAGACATGTTGTCGGTCTTGAAATCTCACAGTTTTCTGTAGCACAGAAAATAATATTTTCTCTTACCAAATAACAGATGGACACATCTACATAATAACATGTCCATATTCTTCAGAGACTGTTTCAGCGGCTCTGCCGTCTAAAACTGAATATAGCTTCAGAAAGCCGCCACAGGTTTTGTATGTGCGTGAATAAAATGTAATCTCTGCTCTAAGTTATGTATCTGGAGTACGTGGTAGATGCTGGCCGAGTGTACTATAGTTTTGATTGTACAGGGTGTTTCAAAAAGTAATTTACAACTTTGAAAATTCATATAAATTAATTCATAGTACCTACAGAGGTAATTGTAGTGTCGGTTTGAAGAGAAATACATCAAGTTTTGTTTCGCTTAATTCGATAGAGCCGAATAGCACCCTAAGCAGCGCTAGTAGCAGTTGCGTTAAAGATGGCTGCCTTCACTTGACCTTGTAAGTGAGCTGCTTCTGGGTTGGAGCGCTGTGTAGCGCTTTGCATTGGATCTCTGACTGCGCTTTCTTTGTAAGAGACCCTGTGGCTGGTCGGACTCGTTGGAAGTTAGTCGTCAGCAGTGATGGAAGTACTGTTGGGCAGTTGGAGGTGAACAGCCAGCAGTGACGGATGTTCAATGGGAGAGGTTAGCATTGATGGAGGATAGAGGTCTGAAGTGTTAGCGTAGGCTAACGATCTGGAAGTATCCGACTTGGAGATTAAAAATTATTCATGATTATATATCTTTGTACTGGATGTCAATGACGATTTATATTCGTGTCTGAACTGGACGTCTCATTATTAAAGTAAAAAAAATACATTATTTGGTTTGCAACAAAATCTTTACTCTGCTAACAACATGCCTATTAGTAGTTAGTGGCTTTAGTAGTTAGAATCTTTTATTTAGCTGGCAGTATTGACACTCGCTATGTTGCAGTAGTTCGCGTAATGAAGATTTTTGTGATGTAAGTGCTTAATGAAATGTAAAGGTTATTGTTAAGATTTCTTTTTAGTCAGGGCCATTCTTCTGAATTAATTATTTGAAGTCAGGTTTTTTTTTTTTTTTTTTTTTTTTTTTTTTTTTTTTTTTTTTTGAGCAGTCAGATTGCGTTGCGCTAGAATATTGTGGGTCAGTGTTGACATGATAAGAAAAAGTAAAGAGAAAGTAGGCTCAGTACGTTCAGCTTTACTCAGCTGTTTCAGAATCAAATAACGTAGAAGTTTCATCTTCTCAGTCATTCAGCAATTTAAGTACAGATTCACACATTTAAATAAAGAAGTTTCAACCTGAGCGTGCTAGCTGTTTGTTTTGGTTTGAATAATCGAAGTCGGCGACAACAGTTCAGCGTAATTTCCGTACCAAGTATGCTAAAGATCCTCCTAGTCGGCCTACATTTTATGAGTGGCATAATTGTTTTGTAGAAACGGGATGCTCCGTGAGAGAATCATCAACGTGATAGTGTACCTGGATATGTTACAACAATTTTTGGTACCACAGATCGATGAGGATGACCAAAAACGAAATGTTTACTTCATGTAAGATGGTGCACCACCCCACTACCTGGCTGATGTACGGGATTTTCTCAGTGACCGCTTCCCTGGCCAATGGATTGGCCGTGATGCACCAATTGCATGGCGCCCACGTTCCCCAGACCTTTCACCACTCGATTTTTTTTATGGGGTTCATAAAGGATATCGTGTTTGTACCTCCTGTGCCGGCTTCTCTACCTGAACTTAGAGCAAGAATTTACGCCGCCACTGAGCAAGTTACACCTGCAATGCTACATCGAATTTTGGAAGAAATTGACTTCAGATGGGATGTGTGCAGGATAATCAACGGAAACCACAAACATCTTTAGTCGAAGGTCAAAAAACTTGATAACACTAAACCTAGCTCTATATCTTCTTTCAATAAATTTATGTGAATTTTTAAAATTGTGAAGTCCTTTTTGAAACACCCCATATAGTGCTGGTGAGGAAGGAAAGGGATGTCCAGGGACACGGTGTTGACCTTCGCACGACACAGTGTGGGACTGGTCCTATTTCTGCAACGCGGTAAGGGTAGGTACGAGGAAGCGAGGAGAAAATGTTGGGGAATCCAGTTCGATGCTGTACTCTAAAGCTTCGCATCCGTCTTGGCTGCAAAAGAGCGCAGAAACTGCAGCCACGCCAGCAAAACGTGGAAAGTGTGGCACCACACAAACGATAGATGCAGTAGTTCCCGTCACACTGGGCAACGTGTAATATGTTTTTTAGTGGAATCGCAGATCATTGATTTTTAGAAATGGGTGATAATCCTGTACTGAATGAAGAGTCTATTGCACAGAAGTCTATAGCCTGATAACGGCAATGAATGTGTCATGCACTTTGGATCACATGTCGAAAAAGGAACAGTCCAGAATGGTAACATACAGATAGTGTATAGCTGTAGAATAATTCTGGAACATATTCGAAGCTCGAACATTGTGACACACATAGGGGAAACAAAGTTTCTCACAAAGGAGCAATATCGGTTCAAGAAATACCAGTCTAGAGAAAGAAAACTTTTTTTTTCATACACAGTATCTTCCGAGTAGAAGATGCAGGTCAAGAGGTTGATTGCCTTTCCCTTAACTTCAAAACCCACGTTCTATCCTGTGGCACATTGCCATCGGACGAAATGATGAGGTGTTTTTCTTTTTATCTTTTAATTTCAAAAATGGGTTCAAATGGCTCTGAGCACTGTGGGACTTAACAGCTATGGTCATCAGTCCCCTAGAACTTAGAACTACTTCAACCTAACTAACCTAAGGACATCACACAAAGCCCAACCATCACGAGGCAGAGAAAATCCCTGACCCTGCCGGGAATCGAACCCGGGAACCCGGGCGTGGGAAGCAAGATATCTTTTAATTTATTTTTGATATATATGTTATGTAGGGCAGTATGTGCGAGAAAGTCGCATGGATGTAGAATGTAGCAATATATGGAATATGAATATCAGTGCATACAGCGTATTTGTAGTACTATCCATTACAATAAAATGGTCGTGTCTGTCACTTTGTCTCTTTGAACACGCTAGTCTCCAAAACTACTAGACATATTTTTATGGGTTTTTCACTGGTAACTTGAGCGTGGCTTGGGGTAAGACATAAGCCTTACTTCATCAAAATCTGATAACGAAAAGAAAGATATTGCAGTTTAAAGTTTTATCCATGCAGACAAAATGCGAAAGTAATTCTGTATATTACATTTCCAATACTGAACCGCTGAACCGATTTCGATGAAGTCTGGTATGGAGATAGCTTGAACCCCGGGGAAGAACATAGGCTACATTAGAAAATAAAAGAAAGTCGTCTCCTAAGAGGGTGAAGTAGGGAATGGAACATATTTTTTGCATCATTAAAGATAAGCCGTGTTAAAAAATTATAAAATTTGTTGCCTAATGCACACGTTGGATAACGTAACAGCTTCTTCAGGCAGTCTCATGAGGACAGCTGACGTTATTGCCTAAGCAATACCTTAGTTACTCATTATCACTCACCGTAACAAAACTACTGATATGCGTGCACAGCCGCAGGTATTAGCTAGTAAAGATATATTATTTCTTGTATATTTGATAATATTTGACAATGGATTGAGAAGTTCAAGGACGACATCTTCCCATGATTCGAATTGCTCTTTACTGGGCTGTGAAGATCTTTTTTGAGTCTGGCAGAATGGCACACTAGACACATATTCATCAGGAGGATTGTTCTAATCGTCTGATTAAGTTTTCCGTGATTTTTTAAAGATATTTTGTCATTTACATGGCGTCAAACCCAAAATTCCTCGAAAACTTGATTGTCATGCATAGCTTTTGTCCAGTACAATACTGTACTTTATGTGTCATGTAACTTGACATTGTCACTGAGGGGTTCTAGGAGCGGATGTAAACTACCCCTTTTGGCATACTGGCCATTGTCACAAGGCAGCCAGCATACAAAACAAACAAGCACTTACCATTCTACGAAAGCAGAGGTAATCCACAGAGCTATCAGTTGCCTAAGTATATTTATATAGTCGAAACTGAAATATTCTTCCCACAAATTATAAAATACTGCTTGGTATAACTGTTGCTAATTAATATTGACACCGAGCAAAAGCAAGACAATACCGCCCGGATTCTGTCTACTTTTCCGCTTCCAGCACCCATTGTATTAACTGCCAAGTTATATTGTGGTGACAGCACATTTTACTGAACTGAACGAGTAGAGTGTACCCCAAGGACGAGTCAAATGATGGTTAATGTTCTCAGTATAGGTACACTGATGATAGTGGAAAGTGGAAATGGAACGCTTTGTGGAGATGTTCATCATATAAGAAGCGTTAACGATTAAACTTCTATTCGAAACTAATATCAATCATCAACAAGAGCTGTGACCCCCATAGGCAGAGATACGCTCTTGTATACGAGGTGGCTTGGAAGCAAACAGGTTCCGATTATTGTTCAAAAAATGGCTCTGAGCACTATGGGACTTAACTTCTGAGGTCATCAGTCCCCTAGAACTTAGAACTACTTAAACCTAACTAACCTGAGGACATCACACACATCCATGCCCGAGGCAGGATTCGTACCTGCGACCGTAGCGGTCGCTCGTCTCCAGACTGTAGCGACTAGAACCGCACGGTCACTCCGGCCGGCTCCGATTATTGTCTTTAGAAATTTGTAGACGTGCCTGAGTCACAGGCTGTATCACTTCATGAATATTGTTTGCTAGACGCTGGTATGAAAGTTTACGTCTTTCTGTAGCATCCCAGACCAGGACTATGAGTGAAACATCAGGAGACCAGGATGGCCAACAAACGATTCTTACATTCCTTAGACATTTGTGGTGTGCAGTCCATTGTGTGATCCAGCATTGTTCTGTTGGAATATGCCATTTGGTATTCTGATCACGAAGGATATGACAACAGGGTTTGGCGCTCTTTCTACATACAGGTGAGCATTCATCCACCCTTCAACAACTATCAAATTAGTCCTCTTGTCAAGACCAGTAGCTTCCGACACAATGATTCTAGGACTTGGAGGGTATAAGTCTGGAGAGTCGCTGCTTCCTGTGACCTTTCAGCAGGTCGTCTGTAGACACACTGGCCTCGATCTGGGCACCACACACAGAAGCGAGACTCGCTGAACACCACAGGTTACCACTCAGTGTCCTAGTCGACTCTGGCTCTACATCATCTACGTCTTTCTTATTTGTGATATGATGTCACCTCGAAACGACGCATGGCAACTCAAGATTTCAACCCATCTGTCCGACAGCTCGTGGTGACACTCTGGCCAGCAAAATCTGCCCGGATTTCAGCTGTTGCCATAAGTCTACTCGTGAGAACCTGTCTAACAATCCAATGATCTTCTCGTAGTCCTTGTGGAAGGACTCACATCTACTCACCTCTCTGTACTGTTGTCGTGTGTCCATCTTGTCACGACTCGTTCTGCAATAATTGTACCACAGCTAACTGTCTGTGCCATCTGTTGGTATGATGATCCATGGTCTCACGTGGCAATGATTCTATCTTTTCCAAAGTCGGAAAGATGACAATAATCTGCTCGCGTATGTCATCTAGGCATGCTGTGTAGCGACCTCCATCTGAAAAGTCCCACTACCGTTAGACTTACCCAATAGCCGATAGACCTACTCACACCATTCTTTATATATGGAAATGGCGTTTCTCTATACTGCTGATAATATCGCGCAACAATGACATTTTAATCAACGTATCACATAGGTAAAGAAATACTCTTCAAGGTTTTCATGGTATATCACGTTCCATTTCCGTAACCTTATGCCATTGTCTCGGAATAGCTTGGGAGAGCAGACGTAACAAAACTATGAGAAACGCGAAATACCCTCAGACTTCAGGAAAACTGTAATAATTCCAGTTCCAAAAAAAGCAGGTGCTGACTGGTGTGACTATTGCCGAACTGTCAGTTTAATAAAAGCCCAGTGAAGTTACATCTGAGAAAGGGGTTGGGTTGCGAAAGGTGGAATACTTTTGATTTTCAGGTATGTTGTATGTATTGCCCCTCTTGTGAAAAACCTACGTTTTAAATCTTCCCCCTTATGCTTTATCCGCCATCATGAAAAAAACCGCTAAGGAATGGCTCTTTCTTTCAGGTGTTCTTCAGTAACTCGCTTTCAGTGCATTTAAGGCAAAAATTTGAAGTTATCAGTTTTAAAGAGCGGTAAACTTCATGCAAGTTTCATACATAATATATTGGAAAATTCGGAATAGCTGCTGAGATAAGACGCTATAAAAACCTGCAAAAAGTCAAGAAATCGCAAAAAGTTAGCTATGTTTGTGGTTTCTCCTTAATAATTTATTTTAGCGCAAATTTTTGCATTAACAATTTGAGTGAAAGTGGAAAAAACTAAGAAAAGTACTATTTCACAGCAGTTTTTTCAAGGTGGTGGATAACGCACCAGGGGTTAACATTTAAACTTGGATTTTTCACGAGAGGGATAATACATACAACACGCCAGAAAATCAAAATTTCTTCACATTTTGCAATCCAAAATGCTGTCTCTACTGGGTTGTAAGTAATGGTTGCAAAATACTAACACAAATCATTTAGAGAAGAGTGGAAACCCTGACAGAAGCTGACTTCGGGGAAGATCAGTTTGGATTCTGGAGTAGCGCTGCATCAAACCAAGCTTCTGACTGAATACCTCAACAAAAACATGTAAATGATTTGTCATGTAAGATCAGAAGCAACTTCAAATGGTTCACTAACATTGGTGTTATCTACAGAAAAGCATCGTCGCTGAAAGGTGACAGGGAAATACAGAACAAGTTATTCAACTTGATGTTCTGCATGCCAGTTCTCTTTAAACATCGATAAAAGCAAGATGTTGCGTTCAAAAGAGAGAAGGAGCCCGACAGTATCCAATAACAATGGCTGTTATAAAGCAGATGGTTGATGACGCAAGATTCAGCACTTATACTGAAATGAAGACGGCAACTGTCAAGCGACAGGTCTGGAGAACTGCATGAAACCCAACTTCGCACTGATGTGCGAAAGAACAATAATTACTGGATAATGCTAATATCGGTGGTCTGTTATTTTTGTCTCCATTATTCAAGACTTGAAATGGTAAGTAAGTGTGAAATTCGTGTTTCCTTGGCAGCCTTTAGAATCACTGGATAGTGCAGTATTACTGTTTCTGCCTACAGTGGCCTTTCAATTGAGTAATCGAAACTACAGTCAAGGACCAATTCAATGCATTAACTTGTCGCTGGCTCCACAAACTTGCTTCCAGTGGCAGGCTGAAACATTCAATCGTCCCAGAAGATGCAGTCGGCCCCGAGATTGTTACTGGATCGGAAGAGCACTCTTTGTCTATAGATTAGAATCCTGATCCAGCACACGGCCTTGAACTCTGAAAAATAACAGGAAGCGAAAGAGAATACTAATATCGATGGCCCAATATTTTTGTCTATGTTACTCCAGACCTGAAATTCGTGTTTCCTTGGCAGTATTTATAAAAACTGCATTAGTGAAGTATTACTACTGTTGCCCTTGGTAATCTTTGAATTACGTAACAGAAACAGTTGTCCCGGTACGATTCAGTGCTTCAGCTTGCAACAGCTCCTCTCCCTTGAATCCAGTAGGAGGTTGAATTCAGTCCTTCTCGGAATTGGGCTATGTTGGTGAATCAGAAAAGCACTATCTTTCTGTAGATTTGAACACTGTGTTGACTTTAAAAAAATGATAATAGAAAGAGAATGTATGTGGAACATCTCAGAAACATGCGAAGCGACTCTCACTGCTGTCCCCTAACACCAGATCTGACAGCAGGGAACCCGAAACTCTGCTTATTAACAGCGTAGAATGGATCCACAATGATTATTGGTGAAATCCTGAGAAAAATTTCACCCGTCTTAAGTGGGGGTGTTGCTAGTCACGGAACCACCATGTACTGTTCTGAGCAATCTGCAGTACACCTCCCGAGCTAATCTCAGATATTCCGTTAGGATGTATGTCCTGTCCACAGCATTCGCATAACGGATTCTCTATCTCTACTGAAAGTTCTAGTGGTTTCTCTTCTTTTTATGAGGTTGTTTTTGTCTTCCTGACTTTTATTTGCATTCCACTTTTCTCCTGCCTGCTGTCTTGCTTGTAGAGCATTATCGCATTGATCGCTCTAACTTTTTTTTTCTTTTTTTTTGTGCCGGTTTGCTGATGACATTTTTGTGATCGTCTAACGTTTGAAAGTCTTGGTTTTGAAATTCTGTTTTTAATTTTCCCAGCTACAGCTTATCGTTCTCGTATTTCCGGATCTTTGTTTGTCTACACACTTCAGGCTTCAGTTTGGCAAATTCGATGTTTTAGGACTTTATAATAAAACATTCGTTACTTCTTTTGATGACTGTTTGCTTGTTGCTCATGGTCTGCTTGTTTTCTCTTAAATTACGTAAGTGTCGCAATTCCAGTGGCACACACAACTTAATTATTAATGTAGGGCCAGTTTCAATAGTCTGTGCATCCTTTCGTCCTGTGAACAAGAGGTAACGATTTTGTCTGGTTATAATTAGTGGTGAAAGAAACGATTTGTGTCACCTAAAACTGTGCACGGGTTCATGATCTTTCGCAGGCTTTATGTTTCGCAAGCAATACTCTGTCAGTCAGGTAGTCCCAACGCAGGTAACACAAACGGCAACAAGTACACCGGTGAAAACAGTTACGAAACCAGTTGGGTTGTCCTCACACTTGTTAGGATGAATGTAGGTAGTATCGGGAATAGTTTGGAATACAACTACTCAGTGTTGTGACATTATATAATTATAATGTCGTGTGACTAGGGCCTCCCGTCGGATAGACCGTTCGCAGGGTTCATGTCTTTCGATTTGACGCCACTTCGGTGACTTGCGTGTCGATGGGGATGAAATGATGATGATTAGGACAACACAACACCCAGTCCCTGAGCGGAGAAAATCTGCGACTCAGCCGGGAATCGAACCCGGGCCCTTTCGATTGACATTCTCTCGTGCTGACCACCCACCCAGCGGGGCCGGACTTGTGACATGATGAAAAGATAGTTTTCATCACTTCAGCTTAGTTCATATGTGGTACTAGACTTCGCCGCTAAAAAGTCATTTCTATTCTGTGCCAATTCGATGTATTTAAAGGTTTTGCGTTGTTCCAGCAGTGTGACTTACCTGAATCTGTGTGCTGGCGGATTAATGAACTAGATCGTCTCTTCGAATATACCTCGTTGTTTGTATGCGAGTCCTCACCCGCTAAATGGCCTTTCTTGGGCACGCTAGCGGCATTTTCTATGCCAGGCTATCCCAGTCCTACTCATGCATACGTTTCGTCAAGTGCAAGTATGATCTTAAAGGAAAGATAATCCCAAAGAAGTCTAAAATTCGGTCAAATACTTGTAAACAGGCTATGAACAACGTAGCATAACTGAATTAATTCACACGATTCTAAATAAAATAGAAGTAGAATAAAGTGCGCAATAATAGTTTGCGGCATTATGTAACTGCACTATACTTGCAACAAACCATAGAAATCGATGTCAGATGAAAAGATTATTTTGCGCAAGTTGGAAAAAGAAAGCAATATATGAAATTATTTCTTGGATTAACATATCGAAGTCTACTTAATCTGTCGACTAGATTGCTTATCCATGGCGACCTTACGAAGACTTACATTTTGGTGTTTCGTAAGTTAATGAGTCATTATAACTGAGCCAAATCAGAAAGCCTGAATTTAATACACATATGATAATGTCACTACGTACATTGAGATCTGTAAGTTGACGCTCAATGATTTCTCGCAGACCAGACTATAAGAGACACGTGAAACTTACCGATAAAAACTTTTCTAAGAACCATAGAAACCTAACACCTGTCACAGAACGTATGTTTCTTCGTAGTTAAATCGCAAGGAAAACAAGAGAAATGTACAAGTAAGTGGCTTATATGCAGCTATTTAGTTCTCTCTCACTATTGCATGCGTAAATGAAAAGGAGGTGGAGCTGATGCTGATATGCAGAGATTTCGATCATTTATGGTCACTGTAGGAGCACAGCAGCATATGCCGCGTTTCGTTCGTTAGAACATGCTGTTTCGTACACGGCCTGTGATAGAAGTGGTTATTCTTGTCACACAGAATTGGCAGCAGAGGTCGTTGCCAACTGTCCGACATTTCGCGTAACTACCACTAACCTACTTATCTGAGCGATAAATACGAAGCTCTCGATGTCATGTATTGCCAACGTTTCTTATAGCACACAATGACACTTCTGTATTGTTTTCTCTTCCCTCAAATGGCCTTGCCTATATTCACCTCAATCTTGAACCCAAATTGTACGCAGGAATTGATTACTGTCGAACACAATGCCTATGTGAACTACGAAAATACTGTTTCGGCAGTGGATAATCAACTTACAAGTCATCGTCTCTAACGGCTTCTTAAAGACTCACCTCTCTGCTTCCTTCACACACTAAGAGAGCAGAGATTCATACTGATTGTGGCATACAATATTGGATGGTAGCGTTAACCAGTCAAATTTCATATCAGATCTTAGCTGTAAATACTCAGCGCCTTTTTCTGTTATAATTGCACCATTGTACAGCTGAATTGTTAAACGGAGCACTGCCCTTTTGCCATGAAGACGATGATGTTTCGTCATGCCTCTGGACCTTGCCTCAAACAAAGTGATTGCTTTTGGTGACATCTTTTGCAATAGCGACTGCGCGAATTGACGGTACCTCGTAAAGATAGAAAGAGCAGCTGATGCTACTGAGGACACGGCCGCGAGCATTTCCGACGACTTCTTGGGTTCTTATTCGTGATGGCATTCAGACATTCAAGGGTGCTGTAGATTGTTGCATACGAATGTGAAATACTTGCATTGTGCGTTTCCGCAAAGTGATTTTTACGCCAAAATGTCGATCGTCCTACAAGTTGTAACAGATGAGCAGGGCAGAGTGTAGCAGTTTCCGTGGTGTAGCGGTTATCCCGTCTACTTAACACGCAGAATGTTCCCGGTTCAATTCCCGGCCGAAACACTTTTTCGTCGCACTCAACAAGACACTTGCTACAATCTCTACTGTGATCATTTAAATCAATTTCAAACGTCACACCACCCATAGGAATGAAAACAGATGGCCTCAGGGAACAGTACAGTGGACTCTTTATTCGAATTATCTTGTGAAAGTTCGGAAGCAACGGAGCGGTTACCTGCCTTACTAGTCGGACATATATTTAGCAGGGCACTGTGAGCGAGCTGATAAGATGTCCACATAACATGTCCCCTTCGGTCGATCGCACACGAGGGACAATTGTAGTGATACTAAGGTTGCTATTTCCCGCACTGAAGCAGTCCTTAATTGAAGAAGCTACCACTAGCACGAACTGTTCCCAACTGTCGTACGAACTTGATTTTCGCATGTATGCCTCATCGACGTGTACTTAAAAATAAAACTACAAATCAGTTAAACTTATCTTCTTTTCGCACACTGAACGTCTGATCAATATATTTCAAAGACCATGCTGACCGCTGTAGGTTAGGCTAGGTTAGTGTTGTTTAACGTCCCGTCGACAACGAGGTCATTAGAGACGGAGCGCAAGCTCGGGTTAGGGAAGGATGGGGAAGGAAATCGGCCGTGCCCTTTCAAAGGAACCATCCCGGCATTTGCCTGAAACGATTTAGGGAAATCACGGAAAACCTAAATCAGGATGGCCGGAGACGGGATTGAACCGTCGTCCTCCCGAATGAGAGTCCAGTGTGCTAACCACTGCGCCACCTCGCTCGGTCTGACCGCTGTACTTTGCAACGAGTAGCTATATCACTTGCTATTAGGGAAAAACAGCTTTCATGCCCCAAAATAACGGGACATTTCTATATTTATGACTGTTCAATTCGCCCGATGTGGGTTTGAAGAACGATTTTCGACACTTCGACACTATAATCCGATATCCACACTGCAACCCGACGTAATCAACGACAGTTGTGTCATCTTGTTGTACATGGATATTTACCATAGTGTTGGCACATAAAACATTCCCAGCAAGACTGGTGTGCCGTGAGAGAGCATAAACACCCCCGCCTCCATCCCCCTCCCCCGCCACAGCCAAGAGTACTCGGAAGCTAGTAGTCCCTACCAAGCTTCCCTTAGAGACAGAAACTCTCCGGTGCTAATGAACGTCTTTATAATTATAAAACCATGAGAAAGTTCATTCCATAAAGTATTTCCATTCTATACTGGAAATGTTTGAGAGGAGATGGCTGGGGCACTGAAATCTCTTAAGAGAAAAGAAAGGTGGCCTAATTTTTCGAAACGACAACCGTTCATCATGTAGTTAATGAATACTAAAAGTCTTGGAGTATAATGAATTAAAGTTTCGGCGTGCTAGAATATAAAGGATATTGGATCACCAACCTTGTTAACGTGCTTCGAAGATATAGATAGCTGTACCCTAGGTGCAACCACAACAGAGAAGCATCTGTTGGGAGGCCAGATGAAACGAGAGGTTACCACAGAGGGCCAGCAGCCTTCTCAGTAACTGCACGCGCAACAGTCTGGGTGACTGACTGATCTGGCCTTGTAACACTAAACGCCTGAATGGAAGGAGAATCTACAGGTGTTATATTTCCCAAGAACCTGTAAGTCTACTGTATGGCTTAATAATTATGGCATCTTCCTGGGTAAAACATTCCGAAGGTAAAATGGTCTTCCATTTAGATCTCTGGTCGGAAAATACTCAGGAGAAAGTCGTCATCAGAAAAAACTATTCAGGTGCTCTACGTGTCGCAGTGTGAAATGTTAACTCCCTTAAACGGACAGAAACATTAGAAAACTGAAAAATAGAAATAGTTAGGTTGAAGTTATAGTGGGAATTAGTGAGGTGCATGGAAGGAATAACAGGATCTTTGGCCAGATAAGTGCAGAGTAGAGGGAATAAAGGAATGAATACTGTAAGCGGGTTCAGTTGGATGTGGGTCGCAGTAATTATGTAGAGAAGATGGACCGAATAGCAGTCTTCGGACTGAAGATCACTACCACCACCGTCACTACAACAGCAACAGCAACAACAACAACAACAACAAGAACCGATTTGCAGAAAGAGTAAGAATTATAATGTGTCACAGAAGCATGTGATATACATGAAAGAATACAGGTTGTATGGTGGAAAAACCTGCTACGTTTGCTATAATATTCAATACTCCAATGTTACCTGGCTGCCTTAAGACTGTAACAACTAAAACGGCTTCTGACATCAAATGTAACAGTTGTGTTACTAAATGTGACACTTCTGCTACTAAATGTAACTGGGTTTTCTCTTTGGATGCTGTCAATTGTCAGGATGAGCATTCTAAAGCATTCTGTCAGGGTGAAAATATTAAATAAATTAACTTTTCTCTCTTAACAACATGTGGGCAGGGTGGGTTCTTCCTTGGCGCGGGTATGAGGTCGAATGAAACATCATTTTTACATAAGAACTTTTATTGAAGATTTGTACAACTGTATCTTACGGGATGTTCTGGTTCGGAGAGGGGCAGCTGTGTCGTTTGTGAAGTCTTCTGCTGCGGCAGCGGCGGCGGCGGCGGCGGCGGCGGCGTCTGATTACGCGTAGCGGTGTGTATCTCGTGTCGCTGTCTCGCTCAGTTGACTGGAGAAGCGCAGCGCGAGGTGGCCCGTTTAATTATTGCGAGCGAAGTCGTGCGTCGGATGATACCTTGGGAGTGGTGTCCCAGTGTTTCTCTTCTCTATGCGGCCGCGTGTGTTGTGCGTCGTCCAGCGGAGCGGCGCGGCGAGGGAAGGCCAGTGTCCCGGACTCAAACCACGGACTCCCGCTTGCCAGTCTTCGGCTGTCAGGTCTTCATCCCAGCTCACAGGTGACTACTGATGTGAGGCCGTCTCCTTCCCGTCCTCACGAGTCACCCGGGTACATAAAAATCAGACTTCAAATACCTTTTAACTTCTGTCTTCTGGCGCTGCGGCTGCTGCTTGCTATTCCTCTTCTTACATGACGGTCTTCAGCACCGAAACTGACTGAAAACTACTGCTACGCTTCTTCGTCTTCTTCGTCTCTCGTCTCCGTCTCCGTCTTCGACTCCGTCTTCATCTGTCTTCATCTGACTTCCTCCCTCTGGCCCACTGCGTCTCGAGTATTTATTCACTTCAGTTTACTGGAGGTGAACGACTTCACGGTCATTGCCTCGTCTGTCACGTTGAAAAGCTTCTCGAAGAATCTTCTTAACGTCGGTAGTTGGCTCTTGGAATGTAGGTGAGGGCTTTTGATCCCATGTGACGACTGAGAAACACGTGAGCCGGTCATTGCCTCTTCTGTCACGTTGAATAGCTTCTCGAAGAATCTTCTTTACGTCGGTCATTGGCTCTTGGGATGTAGGCGAGGGCCTTTGCTCACATACGACAACTGAGAAGCACGTGAGCCGATCGGGCGATGCCCTGACGGCTGAATCGACAGCGCCCGCTTATGTGGAAGTTGCTGACTTCATGGTCATTGTCTCTTCTGTTCTGCTGTTCGGCCCGCTGCTTGCGAGTATGTAACTCTCTAAACCTAACCAAGTTTTTCATTTATATTGTAATTTCTAGTTCACTTTGATTTCACTAATTTATTTACTTAAGTACCACTCAACAAGACAGATTACATTCGACTCAAAGTGAGACGATTATTTGAAATCCCCTATAATGTTAAAGTGGCCAAAGGTTTCCCATACTATATTGTGATAAAAAGACCTTGCAAGCAGCGGAATATCGTGTCAAACAGTCCTTGAAACCAGACATCACATGTTTGCCCCACCACATTGCATGAACAGCACAAGTACACAGCCACGGTGGAATCCGATATTCCTAAAGTTCAATGAAGAAAAAAATGCATAGGAAATTAAAGCAGCCGGACCCAGATCGTATTTTGTAGTTAGAAAGGGATTCAACGTGGAACTACGCCACTATAGGGCGTCTTCTGCGCCTACACTCGTGAATTCAACAGTGGATGCCCACGCCTCGTAACTAACAGGAACGATGAACGCTGAAACTAATATCTGCACTTGCAGAAGCACGTGTCATCCTTTGGGAAATGCTCCTTTATGGGTTCAAAGCCCATTCAGTCAACTAAACAGGGCCATAAATCATTACTCGCCAAACAAGAAAGGACTGCAGTAATTTACCTCACCATATCTTTACCACCCTTATCATAGAAAGGCGAAGGCTTGTGCTGGCATTACAACCTGCCATTCCGTATGTTAAATACATGTCTACAAGTTCTTGTAGTGAGCCATTTCCGACAATCACTCAAGAACAAATAACAGTCGTTAACTTCACAGTGGGCACGTCACAGATAAATGAACCTTATTTTTCTTGGTACCGCGGCCAAGGTAAGTATGGCAGGCAGTTGCTTGTTATTAAACATAGGTAATACGCGGTGATCTTTCAAGATCTCGTATTGCATGAAATATTCCATTCGGACGGTTGATTCCGTGTGTAAAAATACTGTTTATTATCCTCTACTGTTTATATACTTTTAATCCTAAATTTTTGGGACACCATGTAGACGACGCATCTGTAGAAGTAGAAATATTAGTAACGGAATCATCTTCTCCAGGTCCTCCTCTCTTTCTGTTGAGCTACAGTGACGAAGAAGAGAATATGGGAAGATTTCTGAAAGATGACACCCTTACTTTAGTGAAATTTTAACATAAGAGGACTCACGCAGAGGAGCTCTAGATCCAACCACAGGACAAAAACTCTCTGTATTGTTCTGCAAGAAATACACGCCAAACCGTCTGACTTGCGTATGGGAAAGGTTATAAACTCTGTAGGAAGGAAGACATCAGTGGCGAAAGACAAAGGTTGGAATCGTAGTGTACGTCACTGTCTCTTATCACTCTTCACCCGTTACGCTTATCAAGCAGACACAACCAATAGATGTGTCAGTGTGTGTCCCACTAACAATAGCGGTATGTTGTGTCTGTTTGGACCTCTGCAAACATGTCGACAGACAATTCTTTCACATCTCATTCAGGAAGTCCCCCTAATCAAACATGCTCCTTCCAACCATCTTTACACTTCTGATCCTTGACTTATATTGATTTGTTTCACATGTTACTTCTGCTTTAACAAAATTTATCAGAGAGTAAACTTTCTCTTCTGCAACAAAGCGTCATAACACACAAAAGTCACATACAATTACACTTACAGAATGATATAACTGACTCATACAACATATTACATCATCTTTCATTTACATTAAGACATGCCAGTGTGGAGTAGCACCATGCATCGTACCTATAAAAGTCTGACAATAACAAGCAGTCATGTACAGACGATGTGTCACGACTCCTGTTGTGACAGATGTCTGTTCTTGTAGTCTATCTAGGTGCTAGTAGTTACGGTTCCTGCTGAGAGGTATCGCTATTGTACAGGCAATTAAATCTTAATCTGTCCAAACAACGTATTTTCGCAAAAAAGTTTATCTTCTGCTAATATTTTGTCTTATGTTGATTATTGCGAGTTTCACGTGTTTAATAATTAGAGTGAAAGAAGAGATGAACGTGAAATATCCGGTATGTGAATGTTCGCATTTCTATTAACTGAGTATATGACAGCTTGAGGATTGGTATCTGGATAATGTGAGTTAGTTATATACACCAATGGAAATTGGTAATGTGAAATTCGCCAGCTGTATGGTACTGGAGACGATAAACATACTCCGATAATTCAGTTATTTAATGAATGTAAAGAACGAATTGTTCAGCTGTTTGTGGGTTTATTGAAATTATTTATTTATAAATCGCTTTTAAAATGTAGCACTGTTTTGACTGGTCCAAAGTGAAAACATGGGATATCAAGGTCAAGAACTGCAAGCTGATTATCTATGTTGATTGTCAACCAGTCAGAGGTGAGAGCATTCACGCGCATTTTGTGGGCTAGAGGATTGCTTTGTGGAGTCTACAATAAATTCACGACTCAGACGTTATGGCGACCGGCTGGGTTTACATTGAACGCTGAAAAGATGTTTTAACTTTGAGGAATTAAAGTCTTAAAAAGATTGTGGAGTGACGAAAAGTGATAGCCGAATTTGCAAATTATGGATTTTCTGTATTAACTGTGACCTTTCGAATAACTTAAATCCGCATAGTGTATTATTTCTTTTCACGCACTCTGGTGTGCATCTCTAGAATGTTAATCACTCCTCATCAAATTTTCCTACCCATTTAGCATTACAGTGAGCCTGTATCACGGTACACATCGTCAGCTGTATGATTACTCTGCAATTCACAATGAAGTGCCTGGCACAGCGTTCATCTTACATCTATAAACTACTTCTCTATCGTTCCCCTTCGAACAGCGCGCGGGAGAAACGAACGCTTAAATCTTTCCGCACGAACTCTTGATTTCTCTTCTTTTTTTATGACATTTATTTCTCCCTTTGTTGGTTGGCGCCAACAAAATATTTTCATACTCTGAGGAGAAAGCCTGTGACTGAAATTTCATGAGCAGTTTCTGTCACAGCGAAAGACGCCTTTGTATTCGTGGCTGCAGCCCAAATTTCTTTATCTACCCCTGGACACTCTCCTTTATTTCACGATTACACACAACGAGCTATCCTCCTTTGAACTTTCTCGATGTTCTCCTTCAATCCTATCTTATGCGGATCCCACAACGCAAAGCAGTACTCCAGATTATGGCGGACAAGCGTAGTGTAAGCAGTCTCTTTAGTAGACATGTTATATTTTTAAGTATTATGCCAATAAATCGCAATCTCCGATTTGCTTTCCTCGCAACATTACTACGTGATCGTTGCAGCTTAAGCTAATCGTAATTGTAATCCCTAAGTATTTAGTTGGATTGCAGCCTTTAGATTTTTTTGATTTATCTAGTAACTGAAATTTAACAGATTCTTTTTTAGTGCTCATCTGGATTTCACATTTCTCATCATTTAGAGTCAATTGTCTTTTAGTACCATACATATATCTTGCGTAAATTATTTTGCAATTCGTTTTGATCATCTGCTGCCTTTACAAGACGGTAAATAATAGCATCATCTGCAAACAGTTTAAGAGGGCTGCTCAGGTTGTCTTTTCAACCGCTTATGTAGAAAACGCCAGATATTACTTCTGTTTTATTCGATAATTTTCCGTCAATTATTACCTTTCTGTCAGGAATTCACGAATACAGGCACACAACTGAGACGATATTCAATAGGTACCCAATTTAATTAGAAGTTGCTTGTAAGGGAACAGTGTCAAACAAAGAGCTTCTGGAAGTCTAAAAATATGGAAAAAATTTGACGTCCACTAAAGATAGAACTCAGTATTTTGTGACAATAAAGTGCTAGTTGTGTTTCACAAGAACAATATTTTCTGAATCTGTGTTCGCTACTTGTCAATAAATCCACATTCATAATTTTCGAGCAAAGTATATGTTCCAATATCCTACTGTTAATAGACGTTACTGATAGGGATCTGTAATTTAGCGGATTACTCCTATTTTCTTTCTTGGGTGTTGGTGTGCAACTTCCAGTTTTTGAGTACGGATCTTTCTTCGGTCTAGCGGCTGTATATGATTGCTAAGTATGGAGCTCTTTTATCAGCATACTATGAAAAGAATCTGACTGTATACAATCCGGACCGGAAGCCTTGCCTTCCGTAATTGTTTCAAACTGCTTCGCTACACCGAGGATATCTACTTCTACGTTACTCATGTTGGCAGCAGTTCTTGATTTCAGCTCTGCAATATTTACTTCGTATTCTTTTGTGAAGGAATATCGAAAAACCGTGTTTAATAACTCTGCTTTAGTTATTATCCGCAACTTTACCATTGGTATCGCGCGGTGGAGATAATTATTGCGTCTTGCTGCTGGTGTACTTTACATACGACCAAACTCTCTTTGGGTTTTCGGCCAGATTTCGAGACAGAGTTTCGTTGTTGAAACTATTAAAAACATCTTGCATTGATGTTCGTGCTAAATTTCGAGCTTCTGTAAAACTACGCCAATCTTGGGGTTTTGTGTTCTTTTAAATCTGGCATGCCTTTTTCGTTCCTTCTGCAATAGCGTTCTGAACTGTGTCAAGCGAATTTTTATCCGCTTATTTAAATATATATATTTGGCGTTTATTTTTGTTGGGTTTGGATGTTACAGTATTCGGTCTAGATACAATCACCTTGTAGTCACTAATCGCTCTCGCTGTCATGATGCTCCCTATTTAATCAGGATTTTTTTTATTAAGAACTCAAGAATGTTTTCGCAAACATTTACACTTCGAGTGGGCTCCTAAACCAAAAGTTCAAAATAATTTTTTGAGAAGGCATTCAGTACGAGTTCGAACGACGTATACGCCTACCAGCGACTTTAAACATATATTTTCGGCAACATATCAAGGGTAGATTGAAGTAACCACCAACTATAGTTGAGTAAGTGGTGTACTCACTTGCGATGAGACTCTAGTTTTCTTTGAACTCTTCAGAAACTCCACCACCTGAGTGGGAGGGTCGGCAAAGGGAACCATTTATTAATTCATTCCGGTTGTCAAGTATAACAACTACCCACAGTAGCTCATAGAAACTACCTACTTCAATTTCACTACAAGGTAAACTACTTCTGACGGCAATAAATACTCCGGTACATACTATAGATAATCTGTCCTTTCTTAACACTGTTAGATCCCCTCTAAAAATTTCGGCTGAACTTATATTCGGCCTTAGCTTTCCTTAACTATAACGATTTGAGACCCCATTATTTCTATTGGAGCTCTGGTTCTTTTCCAACAAAGCTACGACAGTTTATAACTACTATCTGTCTATCTATCTATCGCTTGAGCCTTGTCCCGCATTTACGCAGGGTCAGCCATCGTTAATCGGATTTGGCATGTTAATGTTTAAGGGGTGGCCGGATGCCCTTCCTGCCGCCAAAGACAGTTTATAACTACATAATTGATTACTCCTGTGTCTACCCTCTTCCTGTGTTCGTCCCGCACCCTTTGAAACTAAAGCCCTTTCTGCATAAATCAATTCATTCCTTACCTTTTTTGGTATATTTTGTACGAGCACTTAAATTTTTTCTGTGCGAGCCCTGATTTCTCTTATTTTATCGTGATGATCATTTCTCCCTATGTAGGTGTGTGCCAACGGAATGTTTTCGCAATCGGAGGAGAAAACTGGTGATTGAAATTTCATGAGAAGATCCCGACGCAACGAAAAACGCCTTTGTTTTAATGATTGCCTCTCCCAATTCACGTATCATGTCTGTAACACTATCTACCCCTATTTGGCGATGATAAAAACAAGCTGCCCTTCTTTGTACTTTTTCGATGTCATCCGTCAGTCCCACCTGATGCAGATCCCACACCGCACAGCAATACTCCAGAATAGGGCGCACAAGAGTGGTGTAAGCAGTCTCTTTAGTAGACCTGTTGCACCTTCTAAATGATCTGCCAATGAATCGCAGTCTTTGGTTTGCTCTGCCCACAATATTATCTGTGTGATCGTTCCAATTTAGGTTGTTTGTAATTGTAATCCCTAAGTATTTACTTGAATTAACAGCCTT
Source organism: Schistocerca nitens (assembly GCF_023898315.1). Lineage (NCBI taxonomy): Eukaryota > Metazoa > Arthropoda > Insecta > Orthoptera > Acrididae > Schistocerca > Schistocerca nitens. The sequence continues at coordinate 396,867,183 of NC_064618.1, read as the reverse complement.
CAGATTTGTGTGACTTATCGCGTAATCGAAATTTAGCTGACTTCTTTTAGTACTCGTGTGAATAACTTCACACTTTTCCTTATTCAGGGTCAAATGCCACTTTTCGCACCATACATATATCTTATCTAAATCATTTTGCAAGTCGTTTTGATCATCTGATGACTTTACAAGACGGTAAATGACAGCATCATCTACAAACAATCTAAGACGGCTACTCAGATTGTCTCCTACGTCGTTAATATAGATCAGGAACAATAGAGGGTCTATAACACTTCCTGGGAGAATGCCGGCTATTACTTCTGTTTTATTCGATGACTTTCCGTCTACTACTACGAACTGTAACCTTTCTGACAGGAAATCACGAATCCAGTCGCACAACTGAGACGATACTCCGTAGGTACACAGTTTGGTTAGAAGACGCTTGTGAGGAGCGGTGTCGAAAGCCTTCTAGAAATCTAAAAATATGGAATCAATTTGACATCCCCTGTCGATAGCACTTATTACTTCATGAGTATAAAGAGTTAGTTGTGTTTCACAAGGACTATATTTTCTGAAACCGCGCTGACTATGCGTCAATAAATCGTTTTCTTCGAGGTACTTCATAATGTTCAAATACAGTATATGTTCCAAAACCCAACTGCAAATCACGTTAGTGATATAGGCCTGTAATTCAGCGGATTACTCCTACTTCCCTTTTTGGGTATTGGTGTGACTTGAGCAATTTTCCAGTCTTTTGGTACGGATCTTTCTGTGAGCGAGTGGTTGTATATAATTGCTAAATATGGAGCTATTTTATCGCCATACTCTGAGAGGAACCCGACTCGTATACAATCTGGACCGGAGGCCTTGCCTTTATTAAGTGATTTAAGCTGCTTCGTTACTCCGAGGATATCTATTTCTATGTTTCTCATCTTGGCAGTTGTTCTTGATTGGAATTCAGGAATATTTACTTCGTCTTCTTTGGTGAAGGAGTTTCGGAAAACCGTGTTTAATAACTCTGCTTTAGTGGCACTGTCATCAGTGACTTCACCTTTGTTATCGCGCAGTGAAGGTACTGATTGCGTCTTGCCACTGATGTGCTTTATGTATGACCAGAATCTGTTTGGGTTTTCTGCCAGATTTCGAGACAGAATTTCGTTGTGGAAATTATTAAAAGCATCTCGCATTGAAGTACGCGCCATATTTCGAACTTCTGTAAAACTGCTGAACTTGGGGATTTTGTGTTGTTTTAAATTTTGCATGCTCTTTTCGTTGCTTCTGCAGCAGCGATCTGACCCGTTTTGTGTACCATGGGGAATCAGTTCAAAAATGGTTCAAATGGCTCTGAGCACTATGGGACTTAACTACTGAGGTCATCAGTCCCCTAGAACTTAGAACTACTTAAACCGAACTAACCTAAGGATATCACACACATCCATGTCCGAGGCAGTATTCGAACCTGCGACCGTAGCGGTCACGCGGTTCCAAACTGAAGCGCTTAGAACCGCACGGCCACACCGGCCGGCGGGGAATCAGTACCATCACTTATTTTTTATATGGTATATATCTGTCAACTGGCCACGTCGCAAGAAGAAAAGACAACAGATGGACGAAGCTAGTACTGGAGTGGAGTCCGAGAGAGCACCGGAGGCCTAGAGGAAGACCACCAGACAGATGGGACAAAGACATCAAGAAGATCGCTGGTAACACCTGGCAGAGAACTGCCCAAGACCGTCCCACTTGGAGAAGTCTTCTGAAAGCCTACCTGAACCCACGACTCGAAGAGGCCACATCATCTAATGATTGAATTGGCTGATGATGATGATTTCTTTCAATTGCTGTCGATACTATCTCTTTGAAAACATTCCACAACTTTTCTGCACTTACATGATCAGATCGGAAGGAGTGAAGACTGTATCTTAAAATGGCGTTAAGAGCATTTTATCAGCTTTTTTAAATAGATATACTTTGCGTTTCTTTTTGATGGTTGTAGGTGTTAGGGTATTCAACGTAGCTGCAACTACCTTGTGGTCGCTAATCCCTGTATTCGTCACAATACTCACTATCTGTCCAGGATTATTTGTTGCTAAAAGCTCAAGTATGCTTTCGCAACCATTTACACTTCGAGTAGGCTCATGAACAAATTGTTCAAAATAATTTTCTGAGAAAGCATTCTGTGCGGCTGGTCCCGGCGGAGATTCGAGTCCTCCCTCGGACATGGGTGTGTGTGTTTGTCCTTTGAATAATTTAGGTTAAGCAGTGTGTAAGCTTAGGGACTGATGACCTTACCAGTTAAGTCCCATAAGATTTCACACACATTTGAACATTTGAGAAAGCATTCAGTACAATTTTGGATGACATTTCATGCCTGCCACCGGCTTTAAACGTATAATTTTTCCAGCTTATCGAGGGTAGATTAAAGTCACTACCGACTATAATTGTAAGAGCGGGGTACGTATTTGAAATGAGTTTCTAGTTTTCTTTGAACTGTTCAGCAACTATATCTTCTGAGTCGTGGGGTCGGTAAAACGATCCAATTAATAGTTTAGCCCGAGTGTCAGGTATAACGTCTACCCATACGATTTCACACGTACTATCTACTTCATATTGGCTACTTCACGGACGACTATTCGCGCTCTCATCGTGCACATCTTGTGAATGACTTCCTTCAAGATAACGACATCGCTCGACTAGAGTGGCCAGCATGTTCTCCAGACTTGGACCCTATCTACCATGTCTGGAATAGATTGAAAAGGGCTGTTTATAGACGACGTGACCCGTCAACCACTCTGAGGGATCTACGCCGAATCGCCGTTGAGGAGTGGGACAATCTGGACCATCAGTGCCTTGATGAACTTGTGGATAGTATGCCACGACGAATAAAGGCATGCATGAATGCAAGAGGGCGTCCTACTGGGTATTAGAGGTACCGGTGTGTACAGCAGTCTGGACCACCACCTTCGAAGGTCTCGGTGTATTGTGGTACAACATGCAATGTGTGGTTTTCATGAGCAATAAAAAGGGCGGAAATGATGTTTATCTACATATATGTTGATCTCTATTGCAATTTTCTTTACAGGTTTCGGAACTCTCGGAACCGAGGTGATGCAAAACTTTTCTGATATATATATATATATATATATATATATATATATATATATATATATATATATATATATATATATATATATATATATATATATATATGTATATATATATATATATATATATATATATATATATATATGACCGATTTACTTCAAATTTTTACACGATACTTTAAGGAACAATGGGATGGACATAGGCTAGATATTTTTGTACTATATTATGTATGTAATATATAAAGGGAAAAGGCTATTACCAAAAAACTAGAAATGATCTTGGGGATTTACATCATATTTTTACACGATACCCTATTGAACATTCACACGGAAATGGACATAGAGAGGAGGGAGGAGGAAATGGACAGAGAGAGGGGGGAGGAGGTTATACGTAGAGAGAAGGGGGGACAAGGACACCTACAGAGCTACTGAATATTCACACGGAAATGGGCATAGACAGGGAAAAAAAGGAAGTGGGTAGAGTGAGGGGGGTGGGGCAAGGAATTTACGAAGTACATACAATTCCCATACATATTTATCAATTGCAATGCATTGCCGGAATAGCTGGCAGTCTTTATAAATGTTCCGAAGTACGCTGTAATCAGTATCTTCTGGCACTCGACTTTTCTGGTGGAGATAATTCGTAATCACTTTGACTGAGCTGCTCCTGTTTCTCTGGAGATGAACGTTGTGTACTGCTTGGACAGTCTCCTTTAGGTTCAGATTCTTCCTATTCTTCAAAATCAGTGTATCTCTCCAACGTAACATTGTGTATTTCTGTGTCTTCCCCATTATATTACTGAGATATTATGTTGTATAACATATCCGCGAACTCTCTATCCTCTACCCCGATTTTAATTCAATATTCAGTACGTCACATCTTTGTCACTAATATTTGGACCACATTCGTAGGATTAATTGTCTTCATATCACTGTACACAGTCTACATAGTAGCCCACATGGGAACACTCCAAAAGATACATTCGTGCTGCAGCTATACCATTCACGCAACTCGAGCACTTGCTCGTGCCGCTTCAACATGTCGCCGTCTGGTGGCTTAGCAGAAAAGTGCTGAGTTTTGCATGGCAATGACACAGGTCAGTGTTGTTTTTATGATCGAATGTTATTCTGAACATGGTTTCGTGCGGTGCCGAGTGTTCGAAATCAAAGGGATCCCTTGAGGGTGAGTTCAGTCTGCACTGTAGAACGCAAGCCGTTTTCAACCCAGCTGGCCGGTGGGCCAGCCCGGTAGACGTCAGCCAACGTAGAGCGCGACTCGGTGAACAAGGCTGAACTGAGCCTACATGCGCTATAGTCTGATTAAAAGTACTTGATAGCTGACACTTTACATGTTGGAGGTGTCTTCATCCAATCAGAGTGTTCAACGTCACGCCTGAACTGTTCTCTGTTGCCAACATGCCCCAACAAATGATCAGTTAACTTTCATTTCCTTGTCTGGCTTTCTTTCTTGTTGTGTTTTGATTCCGAATCCTGCACCGCCTTTTTATTTCGCATTTCATCACACATAATAGGCGCCCCCCAAAACAAAACACACACGCTAAACGTTGGTAACGAAATACGCACATTACGTACGCTCTGTTAACCACAGACTACCGGATTCTTTTGCACAAGACACCATTCGGCTTCCCATATTCAACCATCGCAGGGATCAGCCTACATTAGGTAAAGTTCACATGACATAGTGTAAAACCGAACTTTTTTAAAGCAGAAAATTGTGTTGTTAGTGGTTTTACAGATAAATCAATATAACGCTATAATCTTAGGTCTTCCACTGCGCAGTGGTAACGTCACAGTCTATGGTGCAAAAGATACGTGTTCTGATATCATCAGGTGGTAAAATTTCATTACTTTTTAAATCTGGTTATTTTTATTTTCAATTAATTAGTTTCAATCTATTTTTTATTTTTAATCTTTGGTTGCATCATTTTCATCGTCGTACTAACTTTTTGTTTTGCTCTTATTTTTTTCCTGTCATTCTTCTTCCCTTCGAAATCTGCCAGTGTCGCCTTAATCTGCAAATGGCTTTCAACCAGGATCGAGAACTTACAGTTTGCTTTTAGCTCTGAAACTGGATTTTTTCTGTCTTGAGTTTGCCTATACAGTTCAGCTTTAATAACCATGAGCAAAGCGAGCGCTATTAAGAGTTCTGCTGCAGGTTGCTGACCGCCGTTTTCTCAGACAGATTACACATCAAGAGGTTGTGAAACGATAATTAAACCAAGACCCTAAGCTGCCAACAGGCGTTGATGTACATCAACGGGGACAGTTGAAAATGTGTGCCCTGACCGGGACTCGAACCCGGAATCTCATGCTTACATGGAGACGCTCTATCCGTCTGAGCCACCGAGTGCACGGAAGATATTGCGACTGCAGGGACTTATGCCTTGCACGCTCCCCATTTTTAATCTAATAATTTTCGTTTCATTCTAGAGAGCTGCACGGTCACCGATGGTATCTGTTCTTTCGGACATACAGACATACAGTTAAGGCTAACCGGCCATTGACCTTCTTCTGTGCGGATGCACACGCATTGCCCGAACTCTTACGGGACTCGGTCAAATTGTCTGCCACGAGTAATGAGTGTAATGGGCAGGGGCACTACGAATGTAGTATGTGGACATTAAGTTGGGAATGTCGGTTTCATGGGAAGCGTGCAAGGGATAAGTACCCACAGTCGCACTATACTCTGTGTTCTCGGCGGCTCAGATGGAATTAGCGTCTGTCACGTAAGCAGGAGATCCCGGGTTCGAGTCCCGGTCGGGGTACACATTTTCAACTATCCCCGTTGATGTATATCAACGCCTTTTGGCAGCTTAGGATCTTGATTTAATTATCGTTTCATTCCAAAGAGCTGCACGGTCACCGATGGCCATGTCCGAATGAACAGTTATCATCTTTTGTCTGCGGCAGTTCAGTCATTGGTCATTTAATATCAGTTGTGGACATATCATCTCGAGTCCCCAAAGTTCCTGAGGGCAGCAGCTTCCAACACTACTCTGTGTTACATGAACAGCATTTCGGCACCTGCCAAGTGACCGGCAGTGTTCGCATGTCGCCTTTAACCGAGCGACGTGTGACAACACTGTAGCGCCAAGCGACAGATGTCAACTATCAAGTAACTTTAAACAGATTATAAGTAAGCCAGCCCAGCTGCAGTGGGCTGCCACAGGCTGACAGTGTACGATGCACGAAGAAGAATTTTGTGTTCCTTGGAGTGATGCGCATCTCTGGTCGCATTTCATTTATCATATTAGCGATACAGTTTTCTTAAGGCAAGATGAGAAATGGTCGACGACACTTCACTTCTTCATTTATGTTTAATTTGCACACAAATATCATTACTTTCATGATTCACAGATTCTAAAAGTCTGCTATAAATTAAACGTTGCTCACAACTTCTCTTACAAGTACAACTAGCTAGTACCCCTAGTTTTTAGATACCGCAAATGTGCGGGATCTTAATAATAATAACAACAATAATACATAAAATATATACTAATAATAAATCTGTAAAACTGTTGTGTCCATTTGTATCTCTCTTTGAACACACTAGTCTCTTCCATGGGAATTTCACAGGTGACTTGCGCATAGCATGGGGCACGGTATTGGCTTAATTTCATCAAAATCGGATCACAAAAAAAGATGTAACTAAAAGTTTTGTCACAATAATAGTATAAAAGCGAAAGTAGCTCTGTCTGTTTGTTTCCACAACCAACCCGACAAGCCGATTTCGATAAATTTGGTATGGGGAAGCTTGAACCTTGAGGAAGAACATAGGCTACTTTCGAAAGTGTGTAGTACAGACACCTATTGAATGGAACAATATTACAAGAATTAGGGGAAGGTATTTACTCTTGTGAAAGGTGTACATTCTTTGACTTTTGAACTTTGCCATATTTGTGAAAATGCTTTTATTTGTTGAAATGGGCTGCGTGACAGATACAAAGTATTTAATATAATGCTTTTACAGTCTTTATTGTGTTTAATCCGTACTTCCACACTATTTGTCGTATAACGGTCACATTGTATAATAATTATTAATAGCATGATACATAGATGCGTGCTCCTGCCTATATCCCTCTCTGCGTACTGCTCTGCAGCGACGCTGCACATGCCAACGCTTTGTGCGTTTGGACAGCCTGGGAGGGGGGAGAGCGTATGCTTACCTGAACACGCAGACACGTGAGGGCAGGTAATGTTATTGCACAATCAGTAGCTTGCTTACCCGCCATCACTCAACATAATAAAAATACTAACATGCGAGCAGAGCTTAGGGTAACCGCTAGGTTGTAATGCAATAATGTTATTTTGTTTGAATTAGTGCTTAATGCATTGATGTAGCGTAACATCATACAGATTGCGTTTAAGAGTACACAGATTGAAAATATCCCATCGCAAAACTTAGTAAAACACATGCAGTTGATGTAAAAACAACACAGAAGCGCCAAAACATAGTATAGGCATGCGTATTCAAATACAGAGTTATATTAACTGTCAGAATAGGTTCCTGCGATCGGTAACGCCTGTATAAGACAACCAGTGTCTGGCGCAGTTGTTAGATCGGTTATTGCTGCTACAATGGCAGGTTATCAAAATTTAAGTAGGTTTGAACGTGGTGTTATAGTCGGCGTACGAGCGGTGGGACAGAGCATCCCTGAGGTAGCAATGAAGTGGAGATTTTCCGGAATGACCATCTCAAGAGTGTACCGTGAATATCAGGAATCCGGCAAAACATCAAATCTCCGACATTACTGCGGCCGGAATACGATCCTGCAAGAACGGGACCAACGATGGATAAAGAGAATCATTCAGCATGACAGAAGCGCAACCGTTCCGCAAATTGCTGCAGATTTCAATGCTCGGCCGTCAACAAGTCTCAGCGTGCGAACCACTCAACAAAATATCATCCGTAATCAATATGGGCTTTCGGAGCCGAAAGCCCACTAGTGTACCCTTGAAGACTGCACGACACAAAGCTTTACGCCTCGCCTCGGCCAGTAAAAAACCGACACTGGACTGTTGATGACTGGATACCTGTTGCCTGGTCGAACGAGTATCGTCTCAAATTGTATCGAGTGGATGGACGTGTACGGGTATGGAGCCAACCTCATGAATCCATGGACCCAGCATGTCAGCAGGCGACTGTTCAAGCTGGTGGAGGCTCTGTAATGGTGTGGGACGTGTGCAGTTGGAGTGATACGGGACCCCTGATACGGCTAGATACGACTCTAACAGGTGACACGTACCTAAGCATCGTGTCTGATCACTTGCATCCAGTCATGTTCATTGTGCATTCAGACGGACATGGGGAATTCAAGCAGGACAATGCGACACCCCACATTATCAGAATTGTTACAGAGTGGCTCCAGAACATTCTTCTGAGTTTAAACACTTCCGATGCCCACCAAACTCCCCAGACATTAACATTACTGAGCATATCTGGGATGCCTTGCAATGTGCTGTTCAGAAGAGATCTCCACCCCCCATACTATTATGGGTTTATAAACAGTCCTACAGGATTCATGGAGTCAATTCCCTCCAGCACTACTTCAGTCATTATTCAAGTCCATGCCAAGTCGTGTTGCGGCACTTCTGCGTCCTCATCGGAGAGCAAATGTTCTGTCATCGCCTTTCACGGTCTAACGATACAAGAACCTACTTTACGATCACGTGAGATTACCGTTAAAATTATTCTTTCCCATTAACTCTCTATTCAATTAGTCCGAGACACGCTTTCCATTGTGACGGGCTAACTATCAAATGTTTACCAAACCACATTTCCCAGGACCCGGATGCTATTTTACTTCTAGGAGCAATATACTTTTTCTAATCACACTGGGAAAATGTAAGTTGAATCCGGTCACAACCAAGACTTCAACTGCCTATATAGCGTTAGTAGTCTCCATACAATCAAACCCCAAGCGAAATAATTCCCTATACCCACTTGGATGACAACTCCAAGCCAACTCAGAATCAACTGAACTTCGACTATCCTTTCCCAACTGAAGTACGGTTATTCGTTTTTGTGTAAGAACTATAGACAAGCAAAAGAGCAGCGTTGTACTTCCTTATAAACAATGGGATATGATAACAAAACTGGCTGTCATGTAGCTGTTGCTGGGCCAGCTTCACTGAAGTGGACGATCTTATTTGATGAGGCCATTTCTTTGGCGCCTAGGCGAGTACTGCAGATCGCCTCCACTTGTTAAACGAAGGCGTTTCTTTCCCTTCAGCAAATTTATGCAACACTTTGACAAAATTTACATATTAATACACAATATATACAGATCAGAATTAACATAAACAAATATTTAAAAATGTGGTATTGTACATCCATCTGAGCTAGTTCATAAAGGAAAGTGACACTTTTGCTACGTTTGTCTCTGTATGCAAATTGGTTGGTTGATTTGGAGGAAGGGACCAAACAATGAGGTCATAGGTCCTATCGGATTAGGGAAGGATGGGGAAGGAAGTCGGCCGTGCCTTGTCAAAGGAACCATCCCGGCTTTTGCCCTAAGCGATTTAGGCAAATCATGGAAAACCTAAATCAGGATGGCCGGACGCGAGTTGTAACCGTCGTCCTCCCGAATGCGAGTACAGAGTGCTAACCACTGTGCCACCTCGCTCGGTTGTATGGAAGTCCAGTGTGATATACACTGCGACACCACCATTTGTCTCTGTCACATCGGCACTGTACCGTAAGTTACACAGGCGTCGTACCATCACGGTCCATTCTAAATATTAATTTATACTCCCCACACGTTTCCACTTACTGCACCTCTTTCCATGACATATAAAAGCACCTGAATTTAAAGGTACGTTCTCTACACCTGGTGAAAAGCTTGTTATACTACGGGTTTGTCATGCAAATGACCGACCCGTGCAGGTTGCTTGCACGCTTCTGTATCATGCTGTGACGACATATCCCAAAGCCATTTTGTCTGTTATGGTAACTCATACGACAATCAATTAGTACGACAGTGGCCCGGGAAGGAGGCGCTCCTAAGGCTAAATGGAGTTTTTAATACCCCTCCATCGGAGCCGCTACTAGTCAGTTCATCGGCCCGACATAAATATGAATTACGTAGTTGCGTATTACAGACTTCATAGGGGCTTTAGAACGAGTTCAAGAAAAAGAAGTCTTGCAGGTTACCATGGTAACGAGTTGAAGTTTGGTACTTCCATATGAGGCAAGGAGAATGGAACTCCTGACAGACACGACGAAGGCTGTACGATCTACTTGCATGTATTAGAGAAAGAATGAAATTGCGTTGCATAGTTCCTGCCGAGGATTTCACGCTTCTCAAATTATATAAATAAATTATTATATTTACAAAACCATTTATTTGAGAAAATAACATGACATGTATACATAAGGTTTAATATTTTGCTATAGTGAAATGAGTCCTCGCTTCCCGCGCACGGGGTCCCGGGTTCGATTCCCGGCGGGGTCAGGGATTTTCCCTGCTTCGAGATGACTGAGTGGTGTTGTGTTGTCTTCATCATCATCATTCATCCTCATTACGGTCTGAGGAAGGCACCTCCGCTACGACCTAGCCTGGTCAGCGGTGCGGGTCTCCCGCATCGTTCCCTACGCTCCTAGGCGTATGCGCCCTCATCATCCCATCATAGTGAAATGAAGTGTTTCGGAAAGTCAGTACTAATATGCTAAGACGGTAATAGCATCTAATTTCGCGGAACTGTAATTTAAGTCGTTAAGTTTATAATTGTACGACTCATTCATTATTTCGCTTGGGGCTGTCGTATTACAAAAATTAACCGCGATTTTACTGAGAGAATTGTGTAGTACAGGCTACTTCAGTTTCATCGCAAGTAATTGTGAATCAAAATTATACTGAACAGTTTGCAGCATTGTTAGGAACATCTTCATACAGATACAATGGTACGGTTTATAGGCACAATATATCAATATATACACTGCATGTACTGTATAATTAGGCCTAATCATGTACGGGCATCGCATTCGGGAGGACGACGGTTCAATCCCGTATCCGGCCATCCTGATTTAGGTTTTCCGTGATTTCCCTAAATCGCTTCAGGCAAATGCCGAGACGGTTCCTTTGAAAGGGCACGTCCGATGTCCTTCCCCATCCTTCCCTCACCCGAGCTTGCGCTCCGTCTCTAATGACCTCGTTGTCGACGGGACGTTAAACACTAATCTCCTCCTCCTCCATGTACGGGCAGTATGAGAAATGTAGCTTGCCACGTTCTTTCGCACTAGGGCAAACAAAATTGGTAGACATGTGAGAAGTTATCTTGTGTGTTTGCAATCCAAATTATTGTTTACTGCTTCCTGTACGAATCCTATTGCCCATCTGCAAAACTATGGAAGTATACAAAGGGGAGTTGTCATATGTTACCAACTTGAAGAGACTTCTACCGTGTTAGCTCCCCCAAACACTCACTTCCGGTGGAATTATTTTCATAAAAAATGTCAACTTGCGTCATTTATCGGTGTACTAATCATTCTAATTATAGTATGAAGTGTGACGAATCACATTTTTTCGTGAGTGGACTCGTTCAAACTGTTTTCTTTTATATACACGAATTATGGTTCGCTATTTACTTTTACTACAGTGAATTTACCTCTGTCATTTAACTTAGATTTCCCAAGAGTCCAGCTCGCAAATCTCTGAGTGAACGCTGTGAGAAGGAAAGACTGTAAACCGACCAAACGTAAGAAAATATGTTCTCAGTATTTTCAGAAAGAGAACATAAACCGAACATAAGTTTCATCAGTCCGTATTTAGGAAAATTCTGGATTACGAATGCAACCTTTTCACCTTTTCACATTTCATACAGCTCTTCTTGGTTATTCTAAATATATATATATATATATATATATATATATATATATATATATATATATATATATATGCCTTTAAGAGCAGAAAAAAGTCCGAGAAGGACTTCGAAATTCACGAAATCACTGCAACATTTTCTACTTAAAGTACCTGTTGCGTGCACACGAGAGAAATTGAGAACAAGAACAATCGTAAACAGTAGTCTGCTAATGGTTTGAGGCATCTAGCATGGCGGTGCTGGATTCAGAGCAACGGACAGCGTTAAGTCTGTAGCGCCATCTCCCCTCTCTCTACCTCCATGTACAAGACAGACATTTTACTAATAGCTATCCAAATGGTTCAAATGGCTCTGAAAACTATGGGACTTAACATCTGAGGTCATCAGTCCCCTAGAACTTAGAACTACTTAAACCTAACTAACCTAAGGACATCACACACATCCATGCCCGAGGCAGGATTCGAACCTGCGATCGTAGCAGTCGCGCGGTTCCGGACTGAAGCGCCTAGAACCGCTCGGCCACAGCGGCCGGCACTTATAGCTATTATTAAAAACTAATACCTATGGGCATGTTTTTAGGTGACGTGGATTTCTTTGAAACCCTACAGTTTACCTAATGGTCAAAGTAAATTTGGTGCTGTTTGTGAAAATCATAATACCAGATAGTCTTTGTAACCAACATTTAAATCTGAGTCAATTATGAAAATAGTTAGTAGGCGTCAAGACGAAAACTTAATCTATGCATTGTGTTTAACTGTGAAAAAAATCGCAAATCTAAAACTGCTTGGCAGTACAGCATTTCTACTGTCGCAGTTCACATTTCATTACTTGATGTTTGTTATTTATTACGCTTATGCATATTTAAGATATGATTCACAACAATTTGTAAAACATTGAAAATTTTAGAAAGCGAAAAGTAATTATCATATATTGTTTCCAGGTGTACATGTTCTTTATCGATTGGTTTTTAATCTTGCTATTGCTTCTATTTGATGCTCTTAATTGATCCGTGTGTAGTTATAGGGGAGTCCACCTCTGCATATGACCGGTCTGCGTGGCTGATATCCATATGAACAGCCCGGAATCATTTTTCGGTTCTGCCACTGAGTGATCTGTCCTTGGTAAGATGATTGGAATAGCGTGCCCTCAGTCTTGTGAGGCCAATTGAGGAGTTACTTGAATGAGAACTAACGACTGAAAGATCTCGACAGCTGACAACGGCTTGGAGAGCAGTATGCAGGCTCCATGCAACTCCATACTGAACCTAAATGAAGACATAAGGCACAGGATGACACGCTGGCCAGTCAGCATAGCCGTATTCGTGTGGGACTGGTCACAGATTCGCTTTATACTAAAGGGGTACGATAGAGTTAGCTCTAAGTAATTGTTGTGGGACCTACACGTTGTGAGTACATTATGTGATACGCAAATGTCCTATTTTATTTCTATGGTGTCACACATTTATCGAGTTCTTGTTACTGTAGAAGCGCATTACAGTTATGATGGACAAGAGCTAACACAAACTTCAACCCGATGATATACTCCTGATCTGTTGTTGTACGCAACGCTAAATCCTATTTAATAATTTTCCAAATGCCCCACCTTAACTCTCGCACCACTGAAAAGATGAGTGAGATGGATATTAGTATCAGTGGCATTGAGAAAACACTGAAATTGTTAAACTGAGCAAAGCCCCAGGGCCGATGAAATCCTTATACATACTTTACTCAATTTCTGACGAGTTAGCCGTTCTGTTAACTATAATCTATAGTAGATCTCTCGAGGAAAACCCCGTTCCTAATAGTTGGAAGAGAGCATTGGTCACACCCTGCTACAAAAAGGGTAGTAAAAGTGTCCCACAAAACTACCATCCAGTACACTTTATAGACATTTCTTGTACAATCTTAGAACATATTGTGAACTCAAACACAATGAAATACGAGGTGATCAGAAAGTCTCTCCGTAGTGCCGTATGATTGTTAGCCGCGCGTGCCGTATGATTGTTCGCCTGCCTGGATTACTTCCCTTACCTTCAAGTGGACTCTCCCAACATTCCACCGTCTCGTTTAACTCAGCCAGCGTCAGTAGTATCGCTGACGTGTGTCGTTACGCGCTGACGTGAACGTTTAAGTTTAGTTCCTTTGTTCGTTTGTTTCGTTTTTGTTACTGTTAAAATGCTGACCATTGAAGCACGTGTGTTTTTAATCGAACAAGTGTTCAAAGCTGGCGGTAAATACACAGTTTCAGTTCGTCAAACATTTAGTTCAGTTTTCCCGGAGACAGCACTCCCACATCGCGATACTCTACGAGATTTGATTAACAAATTTCGAAGTACGGGTTCAGTGACAGATGCACCGAGAAGTGGTCGTTCTAGAGTTTTTGAGGATAAACTGCTCGATATTTTCGATAAAATGTCCATGAGTCCGAACAAGTCAGTAAGAAAACTCGCCCAGGAAATCGATGTTAGTGTCGGAACGGCCCACACAGCTGTAACGAAAAAATTAGAACTTTTCCCATACAAAGTGACAGTCGTGCAAGAACTGAAAAATACTGATCATGACAAGAGACTGCATTATTGTCAATAGTTCAAAAATTTCGTTCAATAAAATGGAAGGGATATTCTTAATGAAACGTTTTTCACTGATGAGGCGTGGTTTCATTTATCCGGGTACATTAACTCGCAAAATTCTGGTATGTGGAGTACTGCAAATCCATTGTGTATTCATGAGGAACCACTTCATTCTGTGAAAATAGAAGTTTGGATTGCAATTTCTTACGTCGGTTTGTGGGTCCCATATTTTTCAACGAAACAATAAACGCAGAACGATACTGCAGTGATATTCTGCACCCATTCATAAGAGAACTTGTGTTAAGTGAAATACTGAACGGTTATTTTCAACAAGATGGTGCAACCGCGCATACAGCTCGCGTTTCAATGTCACTGCTTGCTGATGTTTTGGTTGTCGCATAATTTCACAGTGACTTTGGCCTCCACGATCGCCTCACCGAACACTACCTGACTTTTTCTTCTAGCGTGCAGCGAAAGCAACTGTTTATAAAAACCGCCCAAAATCCATCGATGAATTAAAAACTGCCATATCCACTTTCACTGTTTCTGTTACAGAATAAATGTTACAGCTTGTGTTTGGAAACATGATTAGACGAATTGAACTGTGTATTTAACAACAGGGGGGACACTTTCAACATTTAATGTGAAAATTTGTAAGTAAAAATGAATATTCAATAAATTAATAACTTGTGTTTCACTGAGTTTCATTTCGGTATATTCACTGCGGCATACGGCACGTGCGGCTAACAGTCATACGGCACTGCGGAGAGACTTTTTGAACACCCCGTATCTCGAACACCGTAACTTCCTCCTGCAAAGATTTCTAAAACATCGATCATGTGAAACACAACTCGCACTTTTCTCACATGACATACTGAAAGCCATGGATCAAGGCTGCCAGGTACATGTAGTATATCCCGATTTCCGAAAAGTATTTGACTCACCTATACCTGTTATGAAAAGACAAAATATGAAACTGGATTGAAAATTTATTAGTAGCAAGGATGCAGCTTGTTATCTTGGTTAGTCCGCAGCTCGTGGTCGTGCGGTAGCGTTCTCGCTTCCCACGCCCGGGTTCCCGGGTTGCCTGGCACAGCGCGCACGCTACAGCAGCACGACCGAGTGGTGGCTGGCACGAGCGAAGCCGACAATGCGCAGCCTGTTGATAAGATACAGCGCGGAAAAGTCATTCTGGAGGCGAACCACGGCCGAGTTCTACCAGCAGTGCCTGAAAGACGCACTCGACGCACCAGCAGACGACCAGCAATACCTGCCGCGAGTGAGGAGAATCAAGGCAAAACTCCTTCAAATAAAGAAACAGCAAATAAGAGGCGTCCTATGGCGAGGTGGATGAAGAGCCACTCACCATGCACCACCTAAATAGGAAAAGGGAGAGAGGCGCAGGAAAGTGCGTAAGTGAGCTTCAGGACAAGCAGGGAAAGACGCTCACGACGAAAACGGAGTTAACAAAACACATCGAGGACTATTTCCGAGACATGTTCCGTCGAGAAGCGACAGACGACGCGGCAACTGCTGAAATCCTCCAGCAGACGAGGAGCGTGCTCACAGACGCAGACAGGGCGTTGCTGACAGAAAATGTCGACGTGGATGACATCAAAGAAACGATGAGGACCAGCGCAAGAGGAAGAGCACCCGGCGCCGACGGCATCCCGCTCGAGTTCTACCTCGCATATTGGGACGTGCTAGGAGGGCAATTCACGGAAATGGTGAACGAGATACTCGATGGGGCGGAAATTCCACCTGGGCTGACCGAAGGGACCATAACACTCATCCCTAAGAAGAGAGCCGCCCGCCGCATTGAAGAGTTTCGTCCGATTACGCTCCTCAACGCCGACTATAAAATAATAGCCAAATGCATCGCAAACAACCTGAAATCGGCGATGAGGAAAGTCATCAGTCCGTGGCAAACATGTGCGGTACCAGGGAAAAATATATTTGACGCCACATGCACCTACAGGGACATAATAGCACAGGCAGCCACCACCAGAAGCGCAGGTGCCATAATTTCGGTGGACTTCAACAAAGCCTTCGACAGGATCGACCACAAATATCTCGTAGAGACACTAAACAGACTCGGGTTTGGGCAAAAATTCATCGCAATCATCCAGAAGATACTAAGTACTGCGAGATCGACCGTAATAATCAATAGTTGGAAAACAAAACTGATAAAACTGGACAGATCCGTGAGGCAAGGCTGTCCATTGTCAATGGCTCTATTCGCTATAGCACTGGACCCGCTGCTGCGGAAACTCACAAACGACATCAGAGGCTTCTCCGTAGGAGGCAAAGCAGTAGCATGTATAGCCTACGCTGACGACCTAGGCATCTTTATTGAAGACCAGGAAGATATTGGGAGAGTAGAGACCATCATGAATACATTTCAAAAAGCGTCAGGCGCCCAAACCAACCCCAGAAAAACAGTGCTACTGCCGATAGGGAATCAACGACTCAAACCAGACAGCCAATGGTATAAAATAGCAGAAAGCCATAAAGTTCTTGGAATATATATACAGTCTTATCCACTTAGAATGGCCGCATACAACTGGAGGGACGTGCTACACACCATAAGAGGTCTCTCCAGACAGCACGCGAACCGGAAGCTAACAATCCACCAGAAAACAGAACTGATAAACACGACGATCCTGTCGAAAGCTTGGTACCTGGCGCAAATCTTAAGCATCCCGACAGAAATTGCGCGAGCAGTAACGAGCGCAGTGTACTACCTGTTGTGGCGTCGAAATATATTCAAAGTGGCGCAAGCAACGTGCTCGCTGCCAACAAAAGAAGGGGGACTAGGTCTAGTTGATATAAAGACCAAATGTGCAGCCCTTCTACTGAAACGAACGCTCGCCATCCAGGACAAAAACCCTGACAGCGTCACAGCCGAGATAATTGGAAGATACAAGCCCGCATCACAAGAAGCGCCGGTCGACACGAGACACATTCCCTGCAGAATGCGACACGTCAGGCTGCACTACGCCAACAAAAGTTACGTTCTGGACACCGTGGCGAACCCCAGCCACAGAACAGCCAAGAGAATATACTGGGCCCTCAGGGGGAAGCCGGCAAAAAAACAAAATTGAACAAAAACTCCCGCAATACAATTGGAAACAAGTATGGGGGAACGTCTCAGAAAACATGTTGCCTAAACATGCGAAGGAGACATGGTACAAAATAATTAACAGAACGGTACCAACCAACCAAAGACTGGCGGAAATAAAACTCGTCGCAAGTGACAAGTGTGACGTATGTGGCATGACCGACACCCTCGAGCACCGATTCACGTGCGGGAATGCCATCAACATCTGGGAAGCGTGCCAGCAGATGGTGGCCCACATCAACAGAACGGCGCCGGGAAGCATCACAGTGGAAGCAATCACCGCCCCAGACTGCAACCCATTTCCACGACCCAAGCGACTGGCGACTCTCTGGATCCTCGCCATGACGGCACACGCCATCGTAGCGCGGAGGCAGACTGACCGGCTGGCCTTCCTGATGGACCTCTGGGAGGAGAACAAGACGGCCCAGCAGCACAGGCGATACCACGAGAACTTCAAAAACTTCCTGCAGATTCCACTGCAGACAGCAATCGCCAGAGTCCTTCCCAGCCTGTGACCCTCAGCACCGCCACCAGCCACCTCACCACAAGAATAACGTGTGCAGTGATAGTGAACAAGTGCAACAAAAAAGATAAAGTGCTTTCTCTTCTCGCATCAAATAGTGAAGTATAGTAGTATAAAGTGTTTCTTCCTAATGGAATCAGTGACACAAAGTGCTCCTTAGTGGAAAGTGCCAACTACTCATTATTATTAGATATTTGATTTCCTTTAATTTGTGCCTATAAAATTCTATTGATTACTCACACTATCCCTTCTGCTTCTCTTATGTAATATGACAAAATTTTCTCTCTTCTTCAATTAGGTATATTCTGTAGTATATGTAAAAAAAAAAAAAGTTTCTTCCACTTCTGCTCCACCTATCATGGTGACGTTTCCTTCATACTGTCCCACTAAACAGTGTAACTAGAGGAAAAGATCAAACCAGAATACACAATGTGCCTGTGTCATCACAAGTGCATCACATACAGAAACATAAACTCAAATCAATGCAACGATGCCAAATATAAACTGTTATGCCTGTCCTGCAATGTCTACCCCCCGTCAAAAAAAAAAAAAAAAAGACAAATGGCCATGTAAAAGGGTTTAAGGAACAAACAATAAGAGAAAAACGAAAAAGGAAAATAAAAAAACGAAAACATATAAAATGACAATAATATTAGTCATCACTAGGATAATAGATTAATAGAATAAAATGTCTTTTTTTTTAAATGTATCGTTGTTAAAATATTTA
Source organism: Schistocerca nitens (assembly GCF_023898315.1). Taxonomy (NCBI): domain Eukaryota; kingdom Metazoa; phylum Arthropoda; class Insecta; order Orthoptera; family Acrididae; genus Schistocerca; species Schistocerca nitens. The sequence goes on along the minus strand of NC_064618.1, from coordinate 396,848,319 downwards.
AATAAATATATATGGTTACAAAAAAAAAAAAAAAGATTCCCGGTGGGGTCAGGGATTTTCTCTGCCTCGTGATGACTGGGTGTTGTGTGCTGTCCTTAGGTTAGATAGGTTAAGTAGTTCTAAGTTCTAGGGGACTGATGACCATAGATGTTAAGTCCCATAGTGCTCAGAGCCATTTTTTTGTTATCTTGGTTAGAGACTCATCGACAGATGTAGAGGTAACTTTGGGTGGACCTGAGGGAAGTGTCCTGGGATCCTTGCTGTTCATGTTGTACATTAATGATCTTGCGGACAATATTAATAGTGACCCCAGATTTTTCACAGATCATGCAGTTATCTGTAATGAAGTACTGTCTGATTAAAGGTGCACAAAACATTACATCAGATCTTCATAAGATTTCAAAATGGTGGCAAACATTGTCAACTTGCTCTAAATGTTCATAAACGTAGAAGTGTTCACTTCACAAGATGACAAAACGTAATAACTTATGACTACAGAATCGAGAAGTCGCAGTTGGAATCAATCAATTCGCACAAATACCTGGGTATAACATTTCATGGTGACATGATGTGGAACAATCCCGTGGGGTCTGTCGTGAGCAAAGCAGGTGGATTTTTGAGTGTAGAATACTAGGGAAGTGGAAGCAGTCTGCAAACGACATTGCTTACAAATCGCTCGTGCGATCTAACCTAGAATATCACTCAAGTGTGTAGGATCCGTACCAAATAAGACGTTAACTATCCCAAAAAGGTCTGCTGACGAAGTTTCAATAAGTGTCTTTAAATGATGACTCTGGCACTATACTACAACTGCGAACATGTAACTCCCGTAGGGATCGTGAGGATAAGATTAGATTAATTGAAACACGCACAGAGGCATGTAAACAAATATTTTCCCCGCTCTCCATTCGTGAATGAAATGGGAAAAAGCCCTAATAAACGGTGCAGTGGGACCTACGTCTGCTATGCACTTCACAGTGGTTTACTGAGTACAGATGTAGATGCTATAGTGCACGCGTGTGCATCTACACTTCATCTATCCGTCTAAACACATCAGGTGAAAAAATTAAATACCATTTTCTGTGCAAGAACAGAGGTAAACAAGTGTGACGTTTCAAGGTCGAAAAACATGCATTCCAGGACTGGCACCTTCTCAACGTCTATAAGTGGAATACAATGCCACATGCAGTGACAGAGCTACGAATTATGCATTCCTGTTTGTACACTAACCTGATCAACTACAGAGATGAGCCTAACCTTGGTGCAGCTCTAGGCTGCTTAAAGTTGATTCTACAGACCAGCTTAATGGTAGTTGTGGGAGGTTTCCCCACACTGACATAGTCGCGTATTGGACATGGGCTACTCTCTTCCTAAACACTCCAAAAAATTAAGCTTTCGGAACATATTTTGTTCAATTTCAGTTTCGCCAGCCGACACTAAAAATAGAAGTCATAAAAGTTGTAGAATAAATCATAGCGATAGCCAGGCTACATGTGGCTTTTAAGCCGTTTCCCACATTTGAGAAACGTTCACACACTTTCACATGGGTTGACACTGGACTCGGACGGTTGGGGTACACAGATTCCACACCGGGTGTTGAGTGGGTGGAGTTGGGGAAATTGGGGGGGGGGAGGGGCCGGGGAGGGGGGGGGAGGTATGTTGGCGGCAGGAAGGGCACTCCGCCACTCATAACCAGTAAAATTGCCAAAACCAGAATCAGCATGACGACCCCGTGACGATAACCCTGCGGCGATACGAGATTTAGGCCAAGAAAAAGAAGAAGAAGAATGCAATAGATCAAATAACGTGAACATATGTGAAGTTTTACAAGCAGACAAGTGTTATAAGTATTAACGAGGCATTTTTATTGTTATCCAGCAGGGTTATCGTATTTCAGATTTTTAATTTCAGCTTAAACCTAACATTACTGTAAAAAGTTACCACGCTAGATGTAAAAGATTGCACATTAAAAAGCAAAACAGAGTGATGGTTGCTGCTACACCTAGCTCCCGTACTTCGCGGGAATTTGCTCACTTAGAGATTTCGGCTGCAACCTGAATAGTCTTGGCTCAGGTTTGGTAATTCAAGGCCATGCATTTAATAATACAAAGATAACCAAGGGCTAATTTAAATTACTCATAATTCATGAAAAACAATGGCCTGTATTCAACTGTTGCACGAGGATGCGTCCTGCATCACAATACTACCGTATGGGTTACCAGGCGACTTTTTGTGACTGGCTTGGTAGGGAGGACACAGAAAGCTATCTTATATGGAGAGTCATGGACAGATGCAGAAGTAACTGTGGGAGTAACCCAGGGAACAGTGTTGGATCTCTTGAAGTTCATGTAGTATATTAATAGCCTTGCGGGTGATTTTAATAGTAATCTCAGTCTTTTCGCGGATTATGCAATTATCTACAATGAAGTACAGACTGAAATAATGAACACAAGTATTCACTCATATCTTAACAGGATTTGAAAGCGGCGCAAAGCTTGGCAACTTCCTTTAAATGTTCAGGAAAGTGAAGTTGTGCACGCTACAAAACGGAAAAAGCATAGTATCCTATGGCTATAATATCCTTGAGTCAGAGTTGGAATCCAAGCTCCGACAGATACCTGGGTGTAACACTATGTAGGGACATGATATGGAACGATCTCGTAGGCTCGGTCGTGAGTAAAGCATGTAGCAGACTTCGGTTTATTGGTATGCAACTAGAGAAAAGCAATCAGTCTATAATGAAGACTGCTAGTAAATCACTCGTGCGACCGATCATAGAGTACTCGTATTGCTAAAGTATGTGGGACCTGTACCAAATAGGACTAACAGGAGATATTGAAAGTACACAGAGAAAGGCAGCACGAATGGTCACAGACTTGTTTGACCCGCGGCAGAGTGTCACTGAGATGCTGAAAGAACTGAACTGGCAGTGTTTTGAAGTACCAAGAGCCAGCTTTGATTGATGACCATAGAAACGTACTACAACCTCTTACATAACGTTTCCTTAGCCATCGTGAGGACAAGATTGGCTAAATTACATTTCGCACAGAAGCAATTAGACAGTGACTCTTCCCGCTCTCCACACGAGAATAAATCGGAAAAAAGCTCTGATACCTGGTACAATGGGACGTACCGCGTCTGCCATGCACTTCACAGTGGTTTGCAGATATCCAGGCAGTCTAGGTTTGGCAGCGATACGTCGATAGCTGTTCAGTGGGTGAGTCTAATATCATGCATCTATTGCATCGTCTGTGTGACGTGAGATATGTGCAAATCAATCTTAGCAGTAGTAATTTTTTTTTTCTTTATTGTGATTTCATTCCCCTGCCCCATACGGGCAGGGGAGGGCTGTCAGCAGCACAATCCGCCGCTCTTCAGCCGAGTGACATTACAATTAAAACAAGAATAAAATAATACATACATAAGGAGGTAAAAAGGGGGAACATAAAACAGAGTAAGGGGAGAAAATGGAGGTAAAAATACACTGATATGTAGACGTTCATTGGGGACAGTTAAAAAAGTCACCAGAAAGTTAAAAAAAACACAATTGGTGATTCTTAAAACACATGGAAGTCACTAGATGCACAGGCACAGGTTAAAAGTCGGCCACAGTATTAAAAACACTCCGAAACAACACACTTAAAACCCACTCGGAGCACACACGACGAAGAATAAAACTACCAGGTGGGACCTGCCGAGGGAAAGGGCAGAGAGGATGGAAAAGGAGGGGAGAGCATGGGGCAGCTGGGGAAGCGGCGGGAGGAAGGGAGGAGGGGTAACCGTGGGTTCACGAAGAGGCAGGAGACACATGGGGCGGGAGAGGAAAAGGGAAGACAGGGCAGGAGGGAGCGCAGAGACACTGAAAGAAGGCACAAGAGATGGAGGGGGAGGGGAAATCCGCTCAGAAGGAGGGAGGGGGAGGAGAGGGAGCCCTGGGGAGGAGGCAGGAAGAGGGGGTTAGAGTTGGTAGGAAGGGTAGATGTCAGGGCGAAGCTCATCATCCGGGAGCGGTAGACGGTGGAAGTTGTGTTGGGAAAGGAGATGGAGGGTGCAGTAGTAATTACTCCTCGACGTTATAAAACGACACCTTTAAATACAATGGTTGTGGTAACATTCTTTAATGTTTGTCTCGCGTGTGTCATGACCCCTTTAGCAGCAGATTTCAATAAACATTGACAATATGAATTCGCACTAATGGAAAAAAAATATCCGCTAAATCTGTATGTAAAGACAAAAACAGTCTATGATCGTTTTTAGATTCATCATAACGACCGAAGCCGGTCATTGAATAAAACAAATATTTGCAATCCTAACCTGTTTCAGTTTTTACATATTGTCAAACATTGCATCGGTATTATCTCCAAGGTGACCATGTCATACCTAATCGATAATCTATTCATATTCTTCGCGAGGACAGTGCCACACCATTTTTATTGCTGTGTAGGGCAATACTTGTTTCTGCGAAAGGTAAAGAGATATATCCATAACGCAACATGCTCACAACAAACAGAAACGAGCAACCATGGCCGTCACTGCCCCTGTTTTCCACAACACAGAGGACAGACCAGAATGTTTACAGTAACTTGTCTTTATGCTGTCACTCCAATTATTTCTGTCTCTAGGTGTGGCTGACACCGACACAAACTTTCTTACAAGGGAACCTCCCCATCGCACCCCCCTCAGATTTAGTTATAGGTTGGCACAGTGGATAGGCCTTGAAAAACTGAACACAGATCAATTGAGGAAACAGGAAGAAGTTGTGTGGAACTGTGAAAAAATAAGCAAAATATACAAACTGAATAGTTCATGAGACGATAAGCAACATCAAGGACACTTCGAACGCAGGAGCGCCGTGGTCTCGTGGTAGCGTCAGCAGCTGCGGAACGAAAGGTCCTTGGTTCAAATCTTCCATCGAGTAAAAAGTTTAATTTTTTATTTTTAGTTTATGTGACAAACTTATGTTTTTATCACTTTTTTGGGAGTGATTATCAGATCCACAAGAAAACCTAAATCGGGCAAGGTAGAAGAATCTTTTTACCCATTCGCCAAGTGTACAAGCTAGGTGGGTCGACAACATATTCCTGTCATGTGACGCACATGCCGTCACCAGTGTCGTATAGAATATATCAGATGTGTTTTCCTGTGGGGGAATCGGTTGACCTATGACCTGGCGATCAAATGTTTTCGGTTCCCATTGGAGAGGCACGTCCTTTCGTCTACTAATCGCACAGTTTTGCGATGCGGTCGCAAAACACAGACACTAAACTTATACAGTGAACAGAGACGTCAATGAACGAACGGACAGACAATAACTACGCAAAAATAAAGACAGTAAAATTTTCACTCGAGGGAAGACTTGAACCAAGGACCTCTTGTTCCGCAGCTGCTCACGCTACCACGGGACCACGGCGCTCCTGAGCTCACATTCTCCATGATATTCCCATGTGGCCCATGGACTACTCAGTTTGTATATTTTGCTTATTTTTTCACAGTTCCACACAACTTCTTCCTGTTTTCTCAATTGATCTGTGTTCAGTTTATCAAGGCCTATCCACTGTGCCAATTTATAACTAAATCTGAGGTGGGTGCGATGGGGAGGTTCCCTTGTTAGTAAGCTCCGACGTCGCCGTATTCGGGTTGCTTTCGTTAAAGTTTCAACTACGGTTGGGTGTATGTTTCCAAGTGCGCTCGTATTTGCATTTGCTCTTTGTAGGTACATATGAGCAAGGATGAGACATCTGATCCTTACCAGTAATGACTCATTGCTGTACAAAACGAAGGGACTGGTTGGTAGGGAACATCGGATGTACCAACGAATTATTAATTTGGCGATTAAGGGATGTGTGTGAGGTAAAAATTGTGGAAGTAGACGAAGGTGTAATAGTTACGCAGAGATGAAAAGACTGTCGCAGCGCCGGCCGGAGTGGCCGAGCGGTTAAAGGCGCTACAGTCTGGAACCGCACGACCGCTGCGGTCGCAGGTTCGAATCCTGCCTCGGGCATGGATGTGTGTGATGTCCTTAGGTTAGTTAGGTTTAAGTAGTTCTAAGTTCTAGGGGACTTATGACCACAGCAGTTGAGTCCCATAGTGCTCAGAGCCATTTGAACCATTTTTGACTGTCGCAGCAACGACATCATCGATACCAATGATAGACGCCATGTGGCGTAAATGCCTTCGTAGGCAAGACGTTAAACACGGACATTACTAAGGGCCTGTGTAGTTTTCTCTCTTTACCGATGCCACCAGTGTCATTTTAATCATGGGTGTCAAACTACCTTATGCTAAGGCTCATATGGAAATCTCCCTTCGTCTGTTCTGCCTGATGCTTTTTATTTCGGGCTGTATATTTCTGGTTCGTTTTTATCATTCTTCTGCAACCCCACATTCCACCAATTTCATTTATGTTTACAATATTCCCGCTACTGGAGGTCCACAACCACACACATTTCTAAAATCTCTGTCTCATATTATGCCAATATGTGACACCAGCAGATTTCTTTTGTTGGACGAGCTTCTTCACATGTCATATTTAGTTCCTTTGTCGTTTACAGTTTTAATAGCAAAACTCCCGAGGTTTTAATATCACTAGCACTTACTTCTATATTTGTGTCCAGTTTCATTTTTATTCACGTTTTCCATGTACATTCTTCTTTTTGTCCTTATTTTCTTTATAATGAATCCAACTGTGAGATTTAATATATTCTAATCTTTATACAGTACTTATTCCCAGTCTTCCTCACTTCCTATACTTCAGAGCTGACATTCCAGGTATCTGATGAAATGCTAAGAAGTCAAAACCAGTAGCGGTACCAGTTGTGTAACTTGAAGCAGAAACACATAATAAAGAAACTCAGATTTATATTCAATTCGCAGTGTTCACGACGAAATTCTGATCTTCAGTTATGATGGATAAGGCTGTTGTATTCGAGCAGCTTATGTTAACTGGATGGCCGTGTATCACCACGTCGCAAACCCGCATTCATTAGAGTCTTCTCAGTTTCGTACACCTAATGACATTTATCAATATTTAATTATTAACCCTTCAATAAACTCTAATTCAATTTCGTAACTTTAAATCTGTTCAGCCCAATTTATCGTCACTGTAAAACAATCGTCGGCAGGAGTGGCCGAGCGGTTTTAGGCGCTTCAGTCTGGAACCGCACGACCGCTACGGTCGCAGGTTCCAATCCTGCCTCGGGCATGGATGTGTGTGATGTCCTTGGGTTAGTTAGGTTTAAGTAGTTCTAAGTTCTAGGGGACTGATGACATCAGATGTTAAGTCCCATAGTGCTCAGAACCATTTGTAAAACAATCATACTTCGTCTTCAATATAGATAGCTTCCAAAGACTATCTTTTGAGTTAATTTACGTAATTATCTCTCGACTACCTAATAATGCAATTAATAGATGGTATGCCTTAAATAGTTGACTGTCTGATTCCATCAGTAAAAATTTCTGGTATATTTGAATCACATTCCAAAGGTAATACTGTCTACTTTTCATTAAAGTATTCCCAAAACACGTTCCTCAGCCCCGTTAATATCAGTTACTGCTTGATATTAGTTCCCAAATAGAATAGTTATTTCAACGTCACTCTATTCGCATCTAATTAGACGTACGTAATGGTACGTGTAACACACAGAAAGAGACAACATTCACAAAACCATATAATACTTAAAAAGTAAATAGCTCCGGGTTATCTAACTTCGCTCAGGAGGGGAAAGACGACTATGTTTCAGTTATAAAATTTGAATCTTTACAAATTTTGACACATTTACGAGGACGTAGTCAAAAGTAATGCCTGAATGTCTGAAAACTCTTACAACTTTTTACACAATGTAAACTTTATCACCATTTGACATCTTTATTCTTTAGATAGAAAAATTTACTTCTCAACATAGTTATCCTGGCGACGAACATATTTCTCCCAACGAGAGACCAATTTGTCGACACCTTCACTGTTTAATGTTTGACTTTGTTGACGAGGCAACAACATCACGTCTACCTATACCACTTCCTCATTATGAAAGCGAAGTCCTCAAAGATGTTTGTACGTTTTGGAAACAGATGAAAGCCGGATGGTGCCATGTCGGGTCTGTATGGAGGACGATGGATGACGGTGAATCCAAGGCGTCGGACTGTTGCAGATGTCGGAGCGTACGTCTGTGGTCTGGCATTGTAATGCGGAAGGAGACGGTGCTCCATGTGTAGAACGAACTTTTCTGCAGTTAGGAACTCGGTTAGAGCACGCCATCTCTCACCACCGACATGGTTACGTTGAACACCGCCATGTTACACGCTACAGTTCGGATCCCTTTAGCTCGGTGGTTCCCAACCTGGGGTTACCCCCTGGGAGGGGGGGGGGGGGGGTTAAAATGAAATTTTCTGACGGGTAAAAACTTAAACGATTGTATTCTGTTTCTGTCACATCATCATCATCATCATTTAAGTCTGATTATGCCTTTCAGCGTTCAGTCTGGAGCATAGTCCCCCTTATAAAATTCCTCCATGCTCCCCTATTCAGTGCTAACATTGGTGCCTCTTCTGATGTTAAGCCAATACTTTAAAATCATTCTTAACCGAATCCAGGTACCTTCTCCTTGGTCTAACCCGACTCCTCCTACCCCCTACTGCTGAACCCATGAGTCTCTTGGGTAACCGTGCTTCTCCTATGCGTGTAACATGACCCCCCCCCCCCCCATCTAAGCCTGATCTATATCTATAGAGTTCATTCCCACTTTTTCTTTGATTTCCTCATTGTGAGCACCCTCCTGCCATTGTTCCCATCTACTAGTACCTGCAATCATCCTAGCTACTTTCATATCCGTAACCTCAACCTTATTGATACGGTAACCTGAATCCACCCAGCTTTCGCTCCCATACAACAAATTTGGTCGAAAGATTGCACAGGTAACTTAGTCTTGGTACTGACTTCCTTCTTGAAGAAGAGAGTAGATCGTAGCTGAGTGCTCATTGCATTAGCTTTGCTACACCTCGCTTCCAGTTCTTTCACTATGTTGCCGTCCTGTGAGAATATGCATCCTAAGTACTTGAAACCGTCCACCTGTTCTAACTTTGTTTCTCCTATTTGGCACTCAATCCGTTTATATCTCTTTCCCACTGACATTACTTTCGTTTTGGAGATGCTAATCTTCATACCATAGTCCTTACATGTCTGATCTAGCTCTGAAATATTACTTTGCAAACTTTCAATCGAATCTGCCATCACAACTAAGTCATCCGCATATGCGAGACTGCTTATTTTGTGTTCACACATCTTAATCTCACCCAGCCAGTCTATTGTTTTCAATATATGATCCATAAATAATGTGAACAACAGTGAAGACAGGTTGCAGCCTTGTCTTACCCCTTAAACAACTCTGAACCATGAACTCAATTTACCGTCAACTCTAACTGCTGCCTGACTATCTATGTAAAGACCTTTAATTGCTTGCAAAAGTTTGCCTCCTATTCCATAATCTCGTAGAGCAGACAATAACTTCCTCCTAGGAATCCGGTCATATGCCTTTTCTAGATCTATAAAGCATAGATACAATTCCCTGTTCCACTCGTAACACTTCTCCATTATTTGCCGTAAGCTAAAGATCTGGTCCTGACAACCTCTAAGAGGCCTAAACCCACACTGATTTTCATTCAATTTGTCCTCAACTAATACTCGCACTTTCCTTTCAACAATACCTGAGAAGATTTTACCCACAACGCTGATGAAAGAGATACCTCTGTTTCCATGTTTAAAGATTGGTGTGATTACTACTTTCGTCCAGTCTGATGGAACCTGTCCCGACTCCCACGCCATTTCAATTATCCTGTGTAACCATTTAAGACCTGACATTCCACTGTATTTTATGAGTTTCGACTTAATTTCATCCACCCCAGCCGCTTTATTGCACTGCAATCTATTAACCATTTTCTCCACTTCCTCAAATGTGATCCTATTTCCATAATCATTCCTATCCCATTGTACATCGAAATCTGAAACATTACTGATCGTATTTTCACCTACATTGAGCAACTCTTCAAAATATTCCCTCAATCTGCCCAAGGCATCGACAGGATTCACCAGCAGTTTTCTTGACCTGTCCAAAATACTTGTCATTTCCTTCTTATCTCCCTTTAGAAGACTGCTAATTACACTCCAGAATGGTTTACCAGCAGCTTGACCCAAAGCCTCCAACCTGTTTCCAAAGTCTTCCCAAGATTTCTTCTTGGATGCTGTAATTATCTGTTTGGCTTTGTTTCTTTCTTCAACGTAACTTTATCTGTCTACCTGAGTTCTAGTATGTAGCCATTTTTGATATGCCTTCTTTTTCCTTTTACAGGCTGCCTTGACTGTGTCATTCCACCAAGCTGTTTGCTTCATCCTACCTTTACACACTACTGTTCCAAGACATTCTTTGGCCACTTCTAGTACTGTGTCCCTGTACCTTGTCCATTCCTTTTCCAGTGACTGCAATTGACTACATTCATCTAACTGGTACCTCTCTGAGATCACTGTTATGTACTTGTGTCTGATTTCCTTATCCTGAAGTTTCTCCACTCTTATCCTTCTACACATGGACCTGACCTCCTGCACTTTCGGCCTCACAATACCAATTTCACTGCAGATTAAATAGTGATCAGTGTCATCTAAGAATCTCCTGAATACACGTGTGTCCCTCACAGCCTTCCTGAATTCCTGATCTTTTATTATATAGTCAATGATAGATCTGGTTCCCCAGCCTTCCCAAGTATACCGGTGAATGTTCGTATGTTTAAAAAAAGAGTTTGTGATTCCTAAGCCCATACTGGCACAGAAATCCAAGAGTTGTTTCCCGTTCCTGTTGGCCTCCATAACCTCTCCAAATTTACTCATAACCTTTTCATACCCTTCTGTTCGATTTCCAATCCTGGCATTAAAATCACCCATGAGCAGAACACTGCCCTTGTCCTCTACTCTAACAATTACATCACTGAGTGCGTCATAAAAACTATCCATCTTATCTTGATCTGTCCCTTCACAATGCGAATACACCGACACAATCCTAATTTTCTTGCTAGACACTGTCAAATCTATCCACATCAGTCGTTTGTTTACATACCCTATTGCAACTACGCTGGGTTCCATTTCTTTCCTGATGTAAAGCCCTACACTCCATTGTGCTATTCCTGCTTTGTCTCCTGACAGGTAGACCTTGTATTCTCCCACTTCCTCTTCTTTCTCACCCCTTACTCGAATGTCACTAACAGCTAAAACGTCCAACCCCATCTTACTTGCAGCCTCTGCCAGCTCTACCTTCTTTCCAGAGTAGCCCCCATTGATATTAATAGCTCCCCATCTCGTTACCATTCGTTTGCCGAGTTGTATCTTAGGAGTCCCTGGTTTGTCAATTAGAGGTGGGACTCCGTCACCTCCAAAGGTCCGAGGCATTTTGCTCTGATTGTTGCCAGCATCATATTTAAGGTACCAGGGAAGCAGGTTGCTAGCCTTACTTGCCCTGGGTCCCATTGAGTTTTACCTCTAACGCTTGAGGGGCTAACCGGTGGATTTGGTAGTCTTTGCCGTCTGAGCACAAAGGTGACGACGACTCAGAATATGTCCGAGATGCCATGCCTTATTCCAAAGTAACTGGTATCCCGACTGTCAGGACCACTTACTTGGCCACTCATACGTTGCCGGTGGTTCATGAACTAGGACATGACAACAGGAACCCACGCCATGAACCAAACAAAACTAAAATATTTTCAAAAGATCATTACTATTATCACAATTTTGTAAGACTCTAATTTTGATTATATAAGTTATCAATAATTACCTTTTCTCAATTAGTACCATTAATGCGGTGGAGTTCCACCCACTACACATGTGTATTGTGCTTTGTCGCGTACATCGCTGATCGATGAAAGTGAGACACATAGGTAACAAATGCTAAACATCGCAAGAAAATATCTTCTCCAACTTGTAGATAGTACCTGCAGTAGTCCAGAAGTTGCTTCACTACTCGCTTCGAAACAGAAAAATGAATTAATTGACAGCACCACTCAGCAGTAACTACATAAGAGTTACTATAGTATAGTGCTGTACACAGTATTATTATTATTAGAGTGGTTAGGCACAAAGCATTAACACCCTTAAGTCATCCAGTTTCTGCTAGTTCAGAAGTAAGGAGCGCAGCAATCAAATGATTTACAAGCAATAAGTCTAGTGCACACATCTGAACTTCTTTGATTCTGAATGGGGTTTGGTGCACAGGTCAAGAAAGTGCCGCAATAGGGGAGTACTGGAGGGGAAGTATGTTTTGTAAGAACTGTCTACTCTCACTGTGGATATTTAGCTTTCTTATCTGAGAAGGAGTTGTTGGTTGTAGTTGTGGTGCACCATGAATTCCTTCGTCATTCATTTTAACAAACACACACACACGCACACAGACAAGCTAAATACCATTCATCATTTATCATTTTAAAAATAAAAGTGTTCCAAGAAAATTAATTCGTTCCATAGTTTATTGAGGTGCTAAAGTTGGTGATATTGTTTAGGGGGGGGGGTGAAGGGGGGGAAGGGCAGACGGCAGCGGGGTAGGGGTAGGGGGGCGGGTTATTAGCTAATGTCTGGTTGCACTCAGGGGTAATGATCTAAGATAGGTTAGAAGGCACTGCTCTAGCGGCAGAGGGTTGCAATTTGCATGACCAAAGCGGGAAAGTCGATTGAGTAACATGGATGACATGACATTGTATTGTATAGTATTGTATTGTATTGAACTGGGGACCTAGAAACGACGGAGAGGCTTCGTCCCTGCCGTAGCCCTCAGTGGTTCACAACCCCACAACAGGCGACAGCAGTCCACTCACCCTACCGCCGTCCCACACCGAATTCAGGGTTATTGTGCAGTCCGGCCCCCAGTGGAGCCCCCTCCCCCCCCCCCCCCCCCCCCAGGGCCATCCGTCGGGTAGACCGTTCGCCTGGTGCAAGTCTTTCGACTTGACGCCACTTCGGTGACTTACGTGTCGATGGGGATGAAATGATGATGGTAAGAACAACACAACACCCAGTCCCTGAGCGGAGAAAATCTCCGACGCAGCCGGGAATCGAACCCGGACCGTTAGGTACGACATTCCGTCGCGCTGACCACTCAGTTACCGGAGGCGGACAACTGATGGTTATAACTGCAGAGAGAGTGAGATGGAGCAGCAGTAAGGTTCAAATGGTTCTGAGCACTATGGTAATTAACATCTAAGGTCATCAGTCCCGTAGAACTTAGAACTACTTAAACCTAACTAACCTAAGGGCATCACACACATCCATGCCCGAGGCAGGATTCGAACCTGCGATCGTATCAGTCGCGCAGTTCCGGAATGAAGCGCCTAGAACCGTTCGGCCACCGCGGCCGGCGCAGCGGTAAGGCACTGACCGAAATTTGGGAGGATGGTGGCCTAAAATCCAGTCCGGCCGTTAAGATTTGTGTGTTTCAGGATTTCTCTAAATCACTTAAGGCCGATGCTAGCCTCGTTTCCTTAAAAAGATGCGGGCGATTTGCCTCCCCATCCTCCCTTACCTGAGCTTGTGTTTCGCCTCTAATGACCTCGTCGCAGACAAGGAGTTAAACCCTAATCTTCCTCCATTTTTTCTTCCAACTGCAGCGTAGCTTCTGTACATAAAGTAGATAATTTTGCCCCCTCCACACCCCCTTCGTCTTTCATCCCTCCTAACTACAGAATCTAGGAGAGTGTATTCCTGTAAATATCGTAGAGAAAACCTCAGTCTGCAAATGCCATAAATGCACCTTTGGTTTTTATCAGTTGTTATATTTCTCCGGAATCCAAACTGATCTTCCCTTAGGTTGCTTCTACTAGTCGTTAGATTCTTCAGTAGCGAAGTGGTGTTAGAATTTTGCGCGAGAACTTATTAAGCCGACGATTCGGTAACGCTCATATTTATTAGCAAGTGCCTTCTTTGGAATTGAAATTACTAGGTCCTATATTTTTCTTGAGAGTATTATGTTTTATTATGACAAATCTTACAACTGACCTCAATAATTCTGCGGGAATATCGTTTATTTCAGGTGTCTTGTTTCGACGTAGATCTTTCAGCCCTTAGTCAAATTCTTCTCGAAGTATTTCTTATCCCATTTTACCTTCATGCACTTCCTCTTCTTATCCACAACACTCTCTTCATGTTTCTTTTCTTTACATAGCCCTAAACATTCCTGTAGTCTTTCAGCCTCATTATTTTGCTCATACAGCTAGCTCCCTTTTCTCTGAAATTTTCTTTACCTTCTCTACATAGGACCACTATCTTTCCTATAACTACACATGAAAACGTCCCATAAATATTCCCCAGATCATAACCTTGTCCACACTGTCTCCTCCAACAGTAGCGCAGTGTCTTTCTCTGAATTTTGTATCGGGACAAGTCGATCCTGTAGGCCAGGAAACCAGTTTCATTAGCGAAGGTTAACAGTCGGCAGTCAATAGCATTTCATTTTCCAACCTGTTCAGTAAATTCCATTCATCTTCATAAATTCATGCTGATTAAACGGCTGGATCACTTTCGAAGTACCATATGCTTTAATGTATGTTGAACTGTTGTCGTAGACAAGAGGTTGGCTGACAAAAGGAAGGAAAATTATGAATTGATTCCGCTCGACGACGAGATTACATGTGGCCAACAAACTTGGCTACATCAAAGATGGGGAACGAGTGCGACTGTATCTTTTCAAAAGGAACGTCTCAACACTTGATCTCTCAGGTTTCGTCGGCGTCAATTGATTTGATTTGATTTTATTTCGTGTTTTATAGGTCCAACTGTGTTGGGTTCACAAGGACATGGAACGAGCCAGGTTTTTACAAATCCAATATTACAATCTTATAGCATATACAGATATTTGAGTACATAATTATATAAAAATTTAAACAGTAATTTCTTTGAATAGCACTACAGAAAAAAAAGAAGATAAATACTTTTTCAGAATCATTAAAGTAGTATAGAAAAACAGATACAGAGCAAAAACTGCCACAGAGCTCAAGTTAAACAACATTCTTAGTGGCCTTATGTCATCTTCTACTATATAATATTAAAATCTTACTATTTATTTATTTAAAAATTCATCTAGACTGTAAAAAGCTTTTTCTAACAGAAATATTTTAATTCTTCCTTAATATTACCCTTGTTATGAATTTCTGTCTTTATTTCAGGGCGAAGACCTTTGGAGAGTTTTGTTCTCGTGTAGTGGGCACCCTTTTGCACCAAGCTCAGATTTCTATGCTTACTGTGTTTGTCATTCTCTCTCCGTGTGTAATGCTCCTGATAATTACTGTTTGGTTGAAACATCTCTGTATTTTTATAGACAAAACCCATGAGAGAAAAAATATATTAGCATGTCGTTGTGTATATTTTAAGTTTTCGAGAGCTATTTCTACATGAATCTCTTGGCGCAATCCACATATAACTCTTAAAGCTCGCTTCTGACCAATGAGCGCTTTCCTTGCTAATGGCTGGTTGCCCCCAAAAGATAATTCCGTATTCAGTGAGTGAGTGAAAGTAGCCATAGTATGCCAGTTTTGCGGTTTTAGGTTCAACGCATGAAGTGACAACCCGTAAAGCATACGCAGCAGAGCTAAGCCTCTTACAGAGATCTATTGTATGCGAAGACCAGTTAGTTTTCTTGTCAATTTGCACTACAAGAAAGTTTGTTGTTTCCATTCTTTCTATTGGCTGATCACCACATGTCACACTTAATTCCCTCTCTTTTTTCTGTTTTTGTACAGAACTGAATAAAACTGGTCTTGTATTGTATTGCATTGTTTGTTAACTGGGGGGCCTAGAAACGACAGAGAAACTCCGTCCCTGCTACAGCCGCAGTGGTTCACAACCCCACGACTACTACTGCAGTCCATTTCACCCCTCCACCGCCCCACACAGAACCACTTTTTCACTGTTATTGTGCGGTTTGGTCCCCGGTGGACACCCCTATCACGATCTGAAAGCCCATTTATAACTAGACCGCGGATTTTAGGTAGAAACCTATTTTGTTCCTGAGTTCCTATTTGCATAAAAATTTGTACTTATGCGTTTCATGACTATTTACACTTAATAGCGTTAACTCTATAGGACCTAAAAAAGCCTATTTCGAAGTTAGTGCCTATTTTTGCCTATTTCGGCTTTAATGTCCTAAAAAGTGCCTATTTCATCATATAAGACAGTGGCTCCAAGTTTTTCCACACTATACGACAGATGGAAAAAAATATTTTTTGCCCAGCGTGCAGCAAGGTGGCTAGTTGATATGCGCTCATGCTTCGTATTTGCCTAACACTTCGGTCTATTTTAATTTTTTTATATCGATATCCCTGTTAATACCAAATACTCTTTATAGGTGTTTTATTATTCATATGTAAAAAAATAGATCACGGATCTTTAGGTTAAAACCTATTTTTTTCCTAAGCTCCAATTTGCATATAAGTTGGTAGTTATGCGTTTCATGACTAACTAAACTGAATACCGTTAGTTCTATAGGACCGAAAATTGGGTATTTCAACGTTGACGCCTAATTTTGCCTATTTCGGCATCAAAATCCTAAATAGTACCTATTTCGTTAATCTGATATAGAGCTCTTGTGTTTTCAAAGATTAGAAAAAGGAAGTAAACTCAGGGTTTTACGTCTCGTCTAAGGCGAAGGTCGTTAGAGACTGTTTACAATTCCTTTGCTTGCCTTACTACCAACAGCACTCGGCACGGTTGAATGGTCATCCATCCACGTACGCGCCGAGCGCGACAGTGCTTAACTTCGGTGAGCGAATGGGAACCGGTCAAAGATTTGAGTTACACATTAGAATCGAACGTGGGAGTACTAAATGTTATATTTGAAAATATTTAGCCGGCCGAAGTGGCCGTGCGGTTAAAGGCGCTGCAGTCTGGAACCGCAAGACCGCTACGGTCGCAGGTTCGAATCCTGCCTCGGGCATGGATGTTTGTGATGTCCTTAGGTTAGTTAGGTTTAACTAGTTCTAAGTTCTAGGGGACTAATGACCTCAGCAGTTGAGTCCCATAGTGCTCAGAGCCATTTTTTGAAAATATTTAGTTCGTAGGATTCTGGCCAGCTGTGTATTTTCGCAAAGAAACGGTTTCATAGGCCTTAAGCTGAGCACGGATTAAAAAATCACAATGTTGATCGTAGACGCCCTCTATAGCTAAATTACTGCCCTTCGCGCATTTTCTCGCTGCTGTCTACAGGCAGTCATATCAAACTACTCTGTTTCGTGAAAGGTATTATACGTGAATTTTCCGGTTCGAAAAATAATTTGCCAGTAGTGAGATGTTCTGAAGCGGCGGCCATCTGTCAGGTGCCATATGTCCAGCAATGAGTACGTTGCTTCCCCTACCGCTCATACTATGCCATGCCTAAAACAGCTAGTTCAAAGTCTACTCATATAAGGCAGTGGCTGCAAGATTTTCCGCATTATATAACAGATGGGAAAATTATTTTCTGCCAAGCATGCAACAAGGAGGTTAGTTGATGTTTTTCTTAGACTTCTTATTTTCCTGTCACTTAGGATTCTTTTTTTATCGCTATCCTTTAGTAATACGAAATACTCTTTATATGCGATTCTAAACTGCATTTCCCTTTTCTCTCGTATTGCATGCAGATGGAATCGCACATAAAGCTAATGTTGAACGAAAGTCAAAATTGAAGCAAACTCTTTTAACCAATAAATCTGGTGAATCCTCTGAAAAAAACAAGTTCTGCAGTGATTTGTGTCATGCACTTGTGGCAGCAAGCATCCCCTTTCGGAAACTAGAAAACATTTTCAGAGGTTTTCTTGGAAAGTGCTGCCATCAGTCTATTCCTGCAAACTGAATTTTACGTAAGAATTATGTGGATTCAGCTTACAATGCTGCATTGCACAGGATCCGAGAAGATGTTCGAGAATCTTGTATATGGATTTCTGTGGATGAAACTACTGACAGTCTTGGCCGTTACATTGCAAACCTGATTATTGGCAAGCTAGATCCAGATGCTCCATCCAGGGCTCATTTGATTTACTCAAAACAGCTTGCAAAAACTAACCAACAAACAATAGCACGGTCTGTGAACAATGGGCTTAAGGTGCTATACCCAAACGGAGTGGATGAGAATAAGGTGCTTCTGGCCGTCACTGATGCTGCTGCATATATGATAGCAGCGTTTCAACTACTGAAAGTATTCTACCCATTGATGCTGCACGTAACTTGTGTAGTGCATGGGATCAACCGTATAGCAGAGCAAGTAAGGCTACAATTTCCTAAAGTAAATATAGTAATATGTATGGTGAAGAAAATTTTTGTTAAGGCACCATCAAGAATACAGGCATTCAAAGAACAGCTTCCAGATGTCCCATTGCCGCCAGAGCCTGTTGTCACCCGCTGGGGCACGTGGCTGATAGCAGCAGAATACTATAGTACGCATCTCTCAGCTCTCTAGAAGGTGGTTGAAAATATACCGGAGGATGCTGCATCCGTAACTGCAGCAATGGAGTTACTCAAAAATTCTTCTTTAAAACGGGACTTATCTTACATTAGGGCCCACTACACATTTACGGCAAGAATAATTTCACAATTAGAAGGCCCAGGGAGACCTATCTACGACAATATTTCTTTGCTTGAAGAAGCCAAAATGAAAGGTAATGAAGCGCCAGGTGAAGTAGGGGAAAAAGTACGGGCAGAAATGCAAACGGTTTTGCAGAACACCAGCCTGAAGCAATTGTGTGCAGCTGCCGACATACTTAGTGGAAAATCCAGCACTCCGGACTGCAGCATTCCTGTCCAACATGTGCCGAAATGAAGTACGCCCCTGTCACATCTGTTGATGTAGAACGTTCTTTTTCAGCGCCCAACACCCTCTTACCACTGAACTCCACACTTCGCCATACTGTGACCGTGGGACTCACATCACACCAACCTCTACAATACTTTATGATTAATGCTCTGCAGGCCTCATGAAAAATGCGACTCGATAATTTGAGACAACATTTAGAAAAGCTGGGCCAAGCATTTCACATATATAAATACGTATGTGCTAGCAAAGGCAGTTTGTCCTACTGAAGTTTGTGTTGGCTTGCAACCACAAATTCGCAGCTAATTTGCAAACGATGGACCCTTGCTTCCTGGAACGCTTTTGCTTTATTATTTGATCGTTTCAACTGTGTCAGTTTCCACTGTTAATTATACACTGAAGCGCCAAAGCAACTGGTATAGGCATGCGTATTCAAATACAGAGGTATGTAAACAGGCAGAATACGGCGCTTCAGTCAGCGATGCCTATATACGACAACAAGGGTCCGGCGCAGTTGTTAGACCGGTTACTTGTGCTATAATGGCAGGTTATCATGATTTAAGTGATTTCTAACACGGTCGGCCGCTGTGTCGAGCGGTTCTAGGCGCTTCAGTCCGGATCCACGCGGGTGCTACGGTCGCAGTCTCGAATCCTGCCTCGGGCATGGATGTGTGTGATGTCCTTAGGGTAGTTAGGTTTAAGCAGTTCTAAGTTCTAGGGGACTGATGACCTCAGATATTAGAGCCATTTGAAAGCAATGTTGTTCAAGGTCGCGTAAGTAGTGAGTGGGGAAAAAGGTGGTTGAGAGTTGCATTTGGAGTATAGCTCTTTACGGCTGTGAAATATGAAGCGAAATATATTGAAGCATTTTAAGTATGGTGATACAGACAGCTGTTAAAATGGAACAGATAAACATTGGCGGCCGGGGATCATGTGCTAATGTGCTACAGCGTACCGTAAACATCGTACTTAAATTATGCCATTTCTCTTTGAATGCGAGCGGGAAATCTCATTAAAAGTATGTCATTTTCCTTTGAATGCGCAGTGGTGTGCAAATAAAACGGACGTAAACATGTTTTATAGCGGTCTCTCCACGGTAACTGTAAACCAGTGCCTCCCCGCGCACGAGTATCTGCTGCTCCTCGCCTGACAAATTTCATCGCCTCCGCGCGGTTATCATCAGTCGCGTTTCGCAGCAGTGACAACAGAAACTCTCACAACCTGAAGACGTCGAACAGTTGTATCGCTGGAGCATTGTGAGATTTGCACAATACTGTCAGGCGGCAAACCCGACAAATGTCTCTGCATTAATTATTTTACATACAGGCAATACTTACCATAGTATCATACATTTGTGCGCCAGTCAAACAGTTGAATGGTTGCAGCAGACTCATTCATGAATACGTACTTGATTGCAGTATTTTAATATTGCGCCTAGAATGTGCATGAACTCACCCTGCTTTCAAGGAATTAAATGTATAACGTAGAAGACAGGTTAGTTGGAAAATATCGCTAAAGCACTAATAATGAACGACTCTAAAGACGACTTATTGTTTACTTCCGCAGGTCCGACTTGGCTTCCCTTGGTGGGCAACTACCAGGACATCTGCCGGCTGAGCAAGAAGCTGGGATCGCAGCACGAGGCGTTCACGTACTTAGCCCAGAAATACGGATCACCCGTGATTGGTTTACATCTGGGCGGCGAGCTGACCGTCATCGTCTCCACCAGGAGCCTCATACGCGAGGTGCTCACGCGACCCGAATTTGAAGGACGGCCTCGGAACTTCTTCGCGTACCTCCGCAGCCTGGGGCTGCGGAAAGGTGAGTGGCACTGCTGTTAACGTAATATAGCACGACTGCAGGAAGTTATATGCGAATCGATCAGTTTCATGTTCTACTTGACTACAACTACGAACACACACACCGAGGCTAAAACTAGCACCACCCAAATAGGAAACTGGGAGACGCAAAAAAAAAAGCCTGGAAGTTCATCCAAAAAATAATGAGGGGTATAAAAGTTAAACACAAAAAAGTGACTCCGGGGGTAAGTGCCTAACGGTAAATCCAAAGATCTTGGGTTCTTTGCCTACACATATTCCACAAACCAACGTAAGGTCTTTAAGCGAAATGTACGTTTGCCGCATTAGAATCATTCTGCAGCCAGTCGCAAATGCCGGTTGTCTAAGCTTTCTCAACAGTGTTTCACGAAAAGAATGGCGTCTTCCCTACGAGGATTCCCTTTTGAGTTCACGGAACACTTCAGTAATACTCACATGCTGATCGAACTTGCCAGTAACAAATCTAACAGCACGCGCCTGCTTTGCTTCGATGCCTTCCTTTAATCCGACCTGGTGGGTTCCCAAACATTCGAACAGTACTCAAGAATGTGTCGCACTAGTGTTCGATAAGCGGTCTTCTTTTCTAGATGCGCTACACTTTCCTAGAACTCTCGCAATAAACCGACGTAGGTTGTTCGCCTTCCCTACAACCGACTTTACATGATCGTTCTATTTCATATCGCTTTGTAGCGTTACACCTAGATACGTGATCGACGTGACTGTGCCAAGCAGCACACATAACGTATTCGAATATTACAGGATTATTTTTCCAACTCATCTGCATTTACTTACATTTTTCTACATTCCAGTCACCACGCCAAGTAGAAATTCTGTCGAAGTCTTCCTGTAACCTTCTACAGTAACTCAACGATGATACTTTCCCATACATCACACCGTCATCAGCAAACAGCCGTAAACTGCTGCTCACATTGTCTGTCAGATAATTTTTTCTGTGTATAGAAAATAATAGTGGTCCCTGGGACAGTCCTGATTGCACCCTTGCTATGATGGACACTCGCCATCGAGAGCTACGTACTGGGTTCCATTACTCAACAAGTCTTCGAGCCACTCATTTGTGAGAACCTGTTCCGTGTTCTCGACCTTCGTTAACATTCTACAGTAGGTCGCTGTATCAAACGCTTTCCAGAAATCTACTAATATGGAAGCTGCCTATCCCCATTCATCAAAAGCTCGTAGAATACCTTGTATGAGCAATGCTTTCTAAATCCGTGTTGATTTTTGGCCAGAGGCTTTTCTGTGTCAAGGAAATTTACTACATTCGAACGCAGACTATGCTCAAGAATTCTGCAAGCAAACCGACATTAAGGATATTGGTCTATAATTTTGCTTGTCCGTTTTCCTGTCCTCCTTTAATACAGGAGTCATCTGTGCTCTTTTCATCTTTGACCACACGTGTAGTTCGTGCAGACCTACAAGCTCGTGTTGAACGTGGAATGCTCCCAGTTCCTCCGAGGCTTTGATGCACCCTTGTAAATATTCGACTTGGGTGGTACATTCGGGCAGCATATGCTTCTTGGTACAGCATGGAGCCCTCCGTGCATTGCCGTTAGCCTTGCCATAAATGACATACTGTACATATCCGCTGACTCCCCGTTTCTGTAATGTTCTATTCTGCCACCAACACCCATAGGACACAACTGATGCTCCGCAGATATGACATGAGTGGTACTCTCACTGTATTCTGTACTGTCGTAGCCATTCTATTTACAAATTGTCTCAGAAATGTAAACAAAGACCACACCACGGACTGTCATGTGGTGTTTACACAGAATCACGTCGGTAGTGGGCGGTAATCACTAAGTCGCAATTATCTCGGAAGCAGTTCGTTTGCGAACCTGTGTTTACTGAGAGTTTTTTGCTTCTGGTATAGTGTACTTTCAACTGTATGCTTTTACGCCATTAATTTGATACGCACTAGATATGTGAATACGACAACACGGTCACATCTCTAGAAGTTTTAATGAAGATAATGTTGTTTCTTTTAGTTTTATGTGTCGCTGGACATTAAACACATATTTACACGTGATGATACCTCAGAGTGAATCAAATATGCACTTCCGGCTTCCTATTTTGCTTTCTCGCAGTCATACCAACAATTAGCTATTTACTCCAAGGTGGCGCGATTTATAAGACTGCGAATTCTCATTCGGGAGGAATGGAGCTCAAAAGCCCTTCCGGCTATCCTGATTTACGTTTTCTTTATGGTTTCCCTAAATCTTGTAAGGCTAAAGCCAAGACTGTTGCTTCCTGTGAGGACCATGAGGTCAGTTTCCACGGAAAAGTTACAAAATATCGGAACTATGACATACAAAAATCAATAACATAAGGAAAGAAAGTTCTGGACGAATACACAACACTATGCAACAAAAACAATAGGATATATTAACAATCGGTGACAACAAAATAGTGGTTCCCGATGGGTATAGCTATATTAATTTTCTCGCAAATCTCGTGTGTTACAAGTTTAGAATAAAGAGTGAAAGGTACGAAAACAGCGTATGTAATTAAAATCTAAACGAAAGCACACCAGTGTTGTACAACAGACCGGAAAATTAAGTACAGGACACACACCACTGTTACTCTCTAAAAAAGTATTTGAAAATCAATAACTCTTTAAGCAAATTCTTCGGACTACCATGCCGATGACATGCTTTCAAGACAAAACAACATAAAAGCAAAGCGACATTACAAATCGACTTTAAAAACAAAGGTAGTTTCAGGTGAGTAATCAAAATAAAATTAAAAATGAACATTATCTCTTGTGAAGCCCTCTTACAACTGTCTCATGAAGCGGTACTGAGAATATCACTAATTGCGACAGTCTGTGTGTTAATGCAGCAACTGCAAATGTCCTCCAGACATGTATGTGTGTCTGAAGAAACAGACACAGTCTTTCAAATTTGCAGTTGTGAAAGTCGCTAAATGAATTCACATATTGTGAATACATATTAGTGTCAGCTACTAGTGACAAGTGAAATTTGTGCCAGAAGAGGACCCGAACCCGTAACTCCGCCAGGCCTGAGCGCTCGCCTTACCTAACTCGGCTGTCCGACTGTGCCCCCAGTGCCGGACTACACCTCCAAATGTCAAATGCTCATACTTTTGTGAAACTAAGAATACGAAGACATGTTATTTTGCATCGTCATTTTAGCCCCACAAGGCGTGATTGTTTCATTAATGGCGACAGGGTCTGTGTTGTGGCAGTAACTGCATTTATTATACTACAACGTCCTTCAGACATGCATGCAAATCCTTTGTATAGGTTGTATGTTACCTTCTGGCCATTCTATATGGATGCATACGATGCAATACATGTGTAGTGATGGTTTTTAGAATTTACTATGACCCTACATATACTCTGAGGTGACTAAGGATAACTCCTAATGTCGTGTCGGACCTCCTTCTGCTATTCATAGGTGGCCGCGGTGGCCGTGCGGTTCTGGCGCTGCAGTCCGAAACCGCGGGACTGCTACGGTCGCAGGTTCGAATCCTGCCTCGGGCATGGGTGTGTGTGATGTCCTTAGGTTAGTTAGGTTTAAGTAGTTCTAATTCTAGGGGACTTATGATCTAAGATGTTGAGTCCCATAGTGCTCAGAGCCATTTGAACCATTTTTTTGCTATTCATAGTGTAGCAACCCGACGTGGCATGGACTCAAAAAGTCGTTGGAAGTCTCCTTCAGAAATATTGAGCAGTGCTGTCTCTATAGCTGTACGTAATTGCGTAGAGTTACAGTGCAGGACCTTGTGCACGAACTGACCTGTCCATTGTGACCTAGGTGGCCAAATCATTCGCTGATATTGTCCAGAATGGTCTTCAAACCAATAGTGAACAGCTGTGGCCCAGTGACATGCTGTATTGTCATTCATAAAAATTCGATCGTTGTTTGGGAACATGAAGGCAATGGATGGCTGAAAATGATCTCCAAGTTGCCATACATAACCAGGACCCACTCCATTCCACGTAAACACACTACACACCATTATGGAGCCACCACCATCTTCCACAGTGCCCTGGTGACAATTTCGCTCCATGGCTTCGTGGAGTCCGCGTCACACTCGAACCCTACCATCAGCTCTTACCATTTGGAATCGGGATTCATCTGACCAGGTCACGGGTTTTCAGTCCTCTGTAGCCCAACCGATGTGGTCAAGAGCCCTGGAGAGGCTTGCAGGTGATGTGCTGCTGTTAGCATAGGCATTCACATCGCTCATCTGCTGCTATAGACCGTTAATGCCAAATTTTTCTGCACTCTCTTACATTTGTCGTACATCCCACATTGATTTCTGCAGTTATTTCGTGTAGTGCTGCTTCTGTTAGCCCTGACAACTCAGTTGTTAAGTGAAGGCCATTCGCAACTGTGTTGTCCATGGTAATGACTGAAATTTGGTATTATCGGCACACTCTTGACACTGTGGATCTCAGAATATTGAATTCCCTAACGATTTCCGAAATGGAATGTCCCATTCATCTGGCTCCAACTACCATTCTGAGTCCGTTAATTCCTGTCGTGCAGCAGTTACCACCTTGGAAACGTTTTCACATAAACCAACTAAGTACAAACAACAGGTCTGCCAATGCACTGCTCTTTTAAACTTTCTGTATGCGATACCACAGCCACGTTTATATGTGCATATCGCTATCCTATGATCTTTGTCATCTCAGTATCACGTTTTGTTACACCCCAGAATAAAAAAAGGGAAAGGAATTAAATTTTTATTAAGCTCGCACTAGCACAACCAAAGATCACACCAGACAGAGGTGGTGACATAGCTGTGCAGCAGAAAGAAACAATAAGCACTGTAAGTTGGTAAGTTGGCCATGTACATGAGCGCACATTGCTACACAAGCGCCAATCACCAAGCACAAGCACAAATTACACATTCAGAAAAATGTCAGTTGAGAGAGAGGGACAGAGAGCTGTGCAGGGTAGCCGTGCGCTCTGAGGAACCTTGCCACGGTTCACGTGGCTCCCCCCATCAGAGACTCGAGTCCTCCCTCAGGCAAGGGTTTATGTGTTGTCCTTGATGTAAATTAGTTTAATTTAGATTAAGTAGTGTGTAAACGTAGGGACCAATGACCTCAGCAATTTGGTCCCATAGGAACTTACAACAAATTTGAATTTTTAGAGGGACGAAGACATATTTATTAGTTCTTGTGATATGAAGGAAGAAGCTTTACCTCAGATGCAATAACACATTTCGGGTACTTGACATTGCAGTCAAGCACCTGTAACAACTTGTTAAGCAAACACAGTAGGACAAGGACTGCTGACAACTGGTATAGAAATTGTACATGAAATGGGCCACATTCAGTCATAATGAACAGAGCCTCACTTCTTACCTCAAGCCACAATACCCCAGTTCTCCAGGTCTGAATGCAGTCAACCATTAGGACTGATGGCGTTCGTACCAATGGCATTCAATTCAGGAACATTATGGTGTAGTGACATTCAAGTGTTAGATGTTCCAGCAATTCTCATAAACATGTTGCTTTCCATTCGTGAGATGACAACGCCCAAGTAACCAAGACCTTGCACTCACAGGTCTTACCATTGGCTGCCATCTATCACTTCACTGATGTGCACACTGAGGGTCTTCCAACACCAGTGCATCTCATGGTGCTTATCACACTAACGTCATTGTCACTGAAGGGTGAAACAGCCATCCAGTGTCTCTCTTTCTGATCACCATGGAAGGCACCTTCCAGGTGCCAGGGCCTACCTGTCCAGTGGGGCCAGGATCGTCTAACTACATGACTTCCAGCAGCATGGTACATCCCAATAGGTTATCACAGATCATTGCCATCTTCCAGAGTGGGATTGAGGATGCTCTGAACAGTGTAGGCACACTCTCAAACTATGGCTCCACCTGCAGAAAGCCAGACAACAGCCCACAAGACTTCAGCTGAACTGCTGGAGAAGTAGCCTTGACGACCAACCAAGCCAGGCCAACAACAGAAGTCACTGAAATTCCTCCATGCCCCTGTCATGAAATGTCAGCCGCTGGTAATGAGAAGAAACTGAGCAGTAGGTCTGAACTAATAAATGTTAACACGCAGTCATGTTTTCTTAGGGCCAAAAGGTATTCTACAGGTCCATATCACAATCCTGACAATATTGAGGTGTCTCCAGCTGGCACCCATACCGTTTATAGATTCTGTGATAGACAGTTACATCGTTGGGGGCTGTGTCATATGCACTCCAGGAAAGTACTATCTTTGGCAGATGAAAGAGGCTGCCTTTAGAACTATGCTTTGAGAGTAAGATGTTTTATGATGTTTTAAGAATAGTTTTATCTTTGACAAAACGTGTTTGTTCCTGGGTTTTTCCTTTTGATGTTGTGTTATGGCACAGAAGCTAATATGTTATACTACAGAACGATATAAATATTTTATATTGCAGTTTGTGCATGCTGAGTTGCGGTTTATTGATTGGTTTCCTTGTTTTATAACATTTTATAATGGTATAACACTGTCCCAAAACATACTGTGTAAAAATATCACACAGATGACAACTGGTGCTTAACATTCTTAGTACCAAAAATTCACATGCTATAGATTTTAGGCCTAACATTAACCATGATTTATGGATGTTATATAATACAGTTAAGAAATAAATAGTCATCACAGAATATGGTCCATAGAGGTCCAAATATGATTGGATGAGTAGGAAAAGAAATACGTTGTGTTTTTCAAAACACTGAGTTTAAAAACCCAAATTTAATTGATGAAAAAGAATCCAATTGAAGCTTCCAACACCAGCAAGATGATTAGCAACGATGCTTACTTTGAAAATAAAAGCCCAAACAGTATGTGCTCTGCCTCCAATGATCTCAATGTCGACACGACAGTATGCCCTAATATTCCTTTCTTTCCTTATTGTTCTGCCTTGACACTGAATGTCGGGTTGGGTAGAGCTTGAAACATTGAGCTGATTGACAGGTGTATTTGCTGTGCAGGAGTAACGTTGGTGGACGGCAAACTGTGGCAGGAGCAGCGTGCCTTCGTGATACGACACCTGCGCTCTCTGGGCTTCAGCGGGGCTGCTATGCAGGCTCAGGTGGAAGAGGAGGTGCGTGCTCTGCTGGAAGAACTGAGCAACAGCCGCGGGAGACCAACACAGCTCAAAAAGCTGCTGGCGCCCTCCGTGCTCAACGTCATCCTCCAGTTCTGCGCTGGTGAGTGTGTCTAACCTTCCATCGACTGCTAACCGGTGTATAAGTGGTGGTCCTTCCTTTCCTTCTCACTTAATTAATCCAGTTGTATAAAATGTGAAGCTGTAGTTGCATGAAGTTGCTGTGGCAGTCAAATTGTAAGACAAGCTCAGCTACAAATGCGTGTTTAACCATACGAGGGGTTCTCAAGCTGTGAATCACTGCTCCCAGGACCATCGCGGCCTTACAGAAGGCGTGTCGCAGTGGTTTTTTGAAAACAACACTTTCGTTTATTTGCTTTATGAGTAAAGGAACAAGTGTGTGCTACTAGTGATATCTAGCAGGCAGGAAATGAAGTGTTTTTACTATGGCAGTTAAACTGAACTATATAACCCACTTGCTTTTTTCCAGTAGCAGAAATTTTGAAGGTAACTTTTGTCTAATACAGATCGTTTTAAATTGTTCGCCTATGCAGTTTGTTTTTCTCCTTTAGCATGGACAAATCTTTAAATGTAAGTGCAAAACCTGAATTTTAACTGTACTAGTATCATGTGATTGTAAAGAAACGGAGAGACGAAAATGCAGGAAGTATTAGGACAGTTTCTTGAATTCCGGTTTTGCATGTACTAATAGGGGAAATGAAGGACGACCTCAGTATGTCACATTTTTTAAGAACAACTAGCTACTGAAATCATGCATCCCAATAAAATGAAACGATGATTGGACTCAAATCACGGTCGTGCGGTAAGCAACCCTCGAGAATACTTTTCCACAAGTTAAAAAAAGCGTACACTAAAGAAGTTACGATTCCTGCAAAAGCTATTCATACATCTTACAAAGTTGCCTACGTTGTAGCAAAGAGCAAGAAACCACACCATAGCGGGAGACATTTTACCAGATGCTCTGGATATGGTATCTATTACGACTGGTTACTCAGGTGCCAAGCCACTGCTAAGTATGCCTTTGTCAGTCCATACTACTAGCCATCGGATACTAAATATGGCTGACGACAGTAACATTCAGTTGCCTAAAGAACTCACAGGTAGTGGCGATTTCGCCATTCTCTTTGATGAAGCTACAAATAACCACAATGATGTGCATCTAACGTACTAAGTGTGGTTTATAAATGACAACGAACTTCATGAAAATCTTTTCGGCAGTAAAATAACTCTTCGAACAAAAGCAGTCTTTTATGTCTGAAAGAACAGACACCATGTAAATTCCGCAGCTGTGATGCGCATTAAGTAAACTGAGGTTGGAGGGGGGAGGAAGAAGAGGAAAACGCTGGAACTGAATATATCAGCTGCATCGGGACTGTCTGTAGTCACCAGCGACGCATGAAAATGGGTGCTGGACCGAGACTCGAACCCGGGATTTCCTGCTAATTAGACAGTTGCATTAGCCACTATGCCACCCAGACAGAGACAGCGTTAATGGTAAAGTTCGCGGACTATCTCGGTACGCGCCTCAGCTGACTCACCCTCCCACCTGGCGCCACCGCGTTTCCATAGTCCCTGTCCATGTCCTCCATGCTCAATAATTTTGGATTCTCATTGGAGATCGAATATAAATATGCACCCGCACTGATGGTAGTGCATTCATAGCCCGCTGAGGCGTAGCAATTATATGTAGTGTCTGTTCTTTTGGACATATCACTTTGAAATTATAACAGTACAAGTCAAAATATTTCGATTCGTTATTCATTTTGCACATAACACACTTCCCTGGCGCCACCGCGTTTCCATAGTCCCTGTCCATGTCCTCCATGCTCAATAATTTTGGATTCTCATTGGAGATCGAATATAAATATGCACCCGCACTGATGGTAGTGCATTCATAGCCCGCTGAGGCGTAGCAATTATATGTAGTGTCTGTTCTTTTGGACATATCACTTTGAAATTATAACAGTACAAGTCAAAATATTTCGATTCGTTATTCATTTTGCACATAGCACACTTCCCTTACAATGCCTACACTCAGCCACTGTTGTTTATTTAACAGTTATGTTTAACATTCACACTGAAGCAACCATTACTACGTTACGTTTCCACATTAATTAATCAGGTAGTCATTGATCATGAACGCCTTATCATTTATGTTCTACCATTAATATACTTCTCCAAGACAGTCACTGATTCTCGTACACAATCTGTATCAGACGTAAATCTCTTAATTAATCCCAAGTGCCGTTCTGCGAAAAAATTGAAATAGTTTCCTTCTATAAACCAAAGTAATACTTTTTACTATTAATTCCATTTTCTACCAAGTTCTACACATTATTCATACGTGGCATGGCAGCGCACGACTGCTCCCTAAAAAAGCTCAACACTAACTCTTCTTCCCACACAAAGATGGTGTGTTACCACTAGTGCTGGGGCATTGTTCTCATTATAGAGCAAGACAGTGCTACCTCAGAGAAACAGGCGACACCAAGTAAGCAAGGCATGTAGTGTCAGTACGCTGTGACATCAAAGATATCACTATTCATTACATACTCCAGTAGAATTTTTCAGAAACGTGAGTTGATGGTTTTTTCGAAGGCCCAAAATAAAATACGAATTCCACAAAAAAAAAATAACCGTTGAACAACCCAACAATTGTCCCTTCCTCAGGTATCACATTGTAATCCGGCAGAAATATCATGAAAATTCACATTCTGTCATCCCCACACTGATAATTATAAACTTTACATTTTGTTTATACACCCAATTATCTGGTAATCAACATACAGAGAAAGCAAATTTGCCTTATTATGAGACTGATTAGCAAGAAAATATAAAAATTCGTTTACAGTGTGTACCATATCCTAATCATACCAATTTTGACGCATATTCATGTAAATCTACATAAGTTACGTGGAAAAGTTGCACACAAGAAACGTCTCGTTATCAAATAGTTACGTTACTGAAAATAGTTCTTATCAGTGTATAACATACTATAATAATACATTTCCATAAGATCAGAAATTATGACTTCAATGGTGTTTTGTATTCCAGCACTGATCTGCGTAAGCAAACTAATATTATTGCTGCTCAGTACTTTAGGAGGAATCAAGAAAAACATTTACTGCGTATTGCCACATCTACAGGAAGGGAGGCAAAAGTCGAAAATATTAATATGTCGAGAGTAAACAACATGTTGTCACCATATGTAATACAAATAATAGTTCTAGAATATTTGTTATCATAACATAAAGACATAGATAAAGGTTTACTTTTTGTGTAAGTAACGAAAAACAGGGAGAAAATGTATCTGCAGTTAAAACATAAAAAATAGAATTAATAAAAATTTTAGGACATTTTTGTGGAACAAGAGACTCACAAAATACGTGTATTTGTCGTATTACTCTGCCACACAAAACCTTTAGCAATACAAACACTCAGTGACAGGTGGATGAAGTAGCAGATTGATAAGGACAGGCGATAGGCGCCAGGTGGGTGCGACGAATGTCGATTGCAGCCACAGAGAACAGAAGTAAGTGCACCACACGAGATTTGTTGTGCTTCCTCCTCCATCTGGGTAACCACAACCACTTAGGTGCTGATCCATTCACACAA
Organism: Schistocerca nitens; assembly: GCF_023898315.1. Taxonomy (NCBI): domain Eukaryota; kingdom Metazoa; phylum Arthropoda; class Insecta; order Orthoptera; family Acrididae; genus Schistocerca; species Schistocerca nitens. The sequence goes on along the minus strand of NC_064618.1, from coordinate 396,816,948 downwards.
AACGTATCGCATGGTACAAAGGGACTGAACTTTGTCATCCCATTTGCCTTTAAAAACTGATTTACTTAGCTGGAGCAAAGCTACCTTCGCTTCTGTAGTTCGTTTCTCAGTAAAACTTAGCTTTCACGTAAAAATACAAAAACCGCTGTTATTAGATTCGCACGGGTTTTCTGTTGTGCAGTCTTTCTCATTCGATTTTGCAGAAACTATTCGATACAAAGAATATTATTTTTGCTCACCTTATAGCCACACATTGCACCTTTATAATGACCTTGTTTTCTTTTCGTTAAGGCTCATAGTTATTGTGATACTTCGAAGTAAAGTTCAACACCGTATATATTTTGATAAGTTTGCAGTAAAAAATGTAGTGAGTGGCCAATTTACGTTGTTAGTTTTGCGACATAGGTTGATGCATATAAAATGTAGCTAACATATCCAAAATTGTTTTTAACGGTGAACGGAGGGTTATGTCCGTTTCCATTCTCAAGAAAATACGTGAGATGCATTGGAGATTCTGCGCGATAGGGCTGGCATCAACGTTCGAATCGGTGGTTTCGGGATGGTAATACGGAACGCCGTGCTGGATTCCAACGGCCTCGTATCACTAGCAGTCGAGACGACTGGCATCTTATGCGCATGGCTGTAACGGATCGTGCAGCCGTGTCTCGATCCCTGAGTCAACAGATGGGGACGTTTGCAAGACAAGAACCATCTACACGAACAGTTCGACGGCATTTGCAGCAGCATGGACTATCAGCTCGGAGACCATGGCTGCGGTTACCCTTGACGCTGCATCACAGACAGGAGCGCCTGCGATGGTGCACTCAGCGACGAACCTGGGTGCACGAATGGCAAAACGTCATTTTTTCGGATGATGGTCGCATTCGTGTTTGGCGACATCGCGGTGAACGCACATTGGAAGCGTGTATTCGTCATCGCCATACTGGCGTATTACCCGGCGTGATGGTATGGGGTGCCATTGGTTACACGTCTCGGTCACCTCTTGTTCGCATAGACGGCACTTTGAACAGTGGACGTTACATTTCAGACGTGTTACGACCCGTGGCTCTGCCCTCCATTCGATCCCTGCGAAACCTTACATTTCAGCAGTATAATGCACGACCGCATGTTGCAGGTCCTGTACGGGCCTTTCTGGACACAGAAAATGTTCGACTGCTGCCCTGGCCAGCACATTCTCCAGATCTCTCACCAATTGAAAACGTCTGGTGAATGGTGGCCGAGCAACTGGCTCGTCACAATACGCCAGCCACTAGTCTTGATGAACTGTGGTATCGTGTTGAAGCTGCACGTGCAGCTGTACCTGTACACGCCATCCAAGCTCTGTTTGCCTCAATGCCCAGGCGTATCAAGGCCGTTATTATGGCCAGAGGTGGTTGTTCTGGGTACTGATTTCTCAGGATCTATGCACCCAAATTGCGTGAAAATGTAATCACATATCAGTTCTAGTATAATATATTTGTGCAATGAATACCCGTTTATCATCTGCATTTCTTCTTGGTGTAGCAATTGTAATGGCCAGTAGTGTATTCTAGTGGAAAGCACAGGAAATGAAAAAAGAAAAAGAGCCTTGAGTTACTGTGTAATAACAGAAGCGAACGTGTAATATAATATTAATTCATTCTTATAGAGAGAAGTGTACGAAGTTAAGGTGAAATTGTTGTCTTACGATCCAGTAACTGGAGTTGAGTTTCAGATCACAGTCTTAGGTTCTTTCTCGTTCTCTCTCATTGTTCTAAGAAAGTAAGCATGCCGTGCCTATAATGTCCTCCCACTCTACCACAGATGTCTTTTTTTTTTTTTTTTTTTTACGAAGCAAATCTTGGCGTTTCTCTCCTGGACAGAACTGAACTACGTTACTTGCCAACATTTTTCCACATGAACATACTCAAAGATAATATATATTTGTGCGATGATTACCCATTAGCAGACGCTAAGAATATGGAGTAGTAGTAATGCACGAAAACTATAAAATGACCGTACAATGCCGAGGCATGGATGTCAGTTGTGTACTGTCGAGTATTGTCGGATGCCTTTGGTCCCTTCTATACATAAAAGTACCATCGGCAGTAGCTTGAAACTAACAAATCTACGGGAAACTCATTAGAAAGACGAGATGAGGTAGTGAGCACATAAGCACACAAGCACACACAGAGGAAACAGCATCGTCACTGGTGCTGTGGTAGGTATGGTAAGTAGCGAGGGGTGGGGGAACCAGGCGCACGCCCTCCGGTCCTTCATCACGGGAAAGACGGCTCTACTTACTTCTACGCTCTGTGATTGTAACGTAGTAGCCGGTTGCGCTGCCGGCCGGCCGCGGTGGTCTAGCGGTTCGAGGCGCTCAGTCCGGAACCGCGCGACTGCTACGGTCGCAGGTTCGAATCCTGCCTCGGGCATGGATGTGTGTGATGTCCTTAGGTTAGTTAAGTTTAAGTAGTTCTAAGTTATAGGGGACTGATGACCACAGATGTTAAGTCCCATAGTGCTCAGAGCCATTTGAACCATTTGGTTGCGCTGCCGAACTTCGCCATGTCTACCATCACAGCAGGAACCAACGTGAGTTGGTCCTGTCCGCCAGTCACACAGAGGGCAGGGCCAGAGTGTTGCAATGGTCGGTACCTGTCTGAAGGTCACCGACTTGCATGCAGCCCTTCTTCACAAACGTCGCCATGAAGATAGCACGGGATCGCGCTGCAGAAGGACAGCTGTGGCGGCTCTGCACTCCACCCCTATCTACTTGCAGCGGACGTGGCCAGGCGGAATGGGAACTGCGCTACATAGTAGGCCCCTGCACTGTCTTCTGGCAGCTCCTCAGGCATGTAAACAAACAAGGAGCTCAGCGTCCATATGGGCAACAACAAATTTAAATACTGTATGTATAGCACGTCACACTGCTACTTTTGTAAGTGTTGCAGTTGCAGAATGGAAAAACAAAGAAAATTTCACGTTTCACTATGACAACCAACATTGCCAATAGCCCAACACAGATACAGTACTTTAACACGAACAATACAAAATTTCTAAATAAATCATTGTTCATAAATATTTGACAATCCTTGTAATTGCAAGTACCATTCATGCTGCTTGCAGCCGTACGACATGCACAATGCATAGTTTCGGTCTCCGCCCCTCTTATTTCTTCCCCGCTTCCACTGCATGTTATTTATATCATCGTAAGTGATTAACCGACAGTGTGTCATTTCGGCTCTGCTTGTTCCGCTTCATGCTGGTTCTTGCCTACTTGTTTGACCTTAACTGATCCCACTTCCGTCATTGCACTTGTTTCTAAGCTTCCTTCCGTAAGTCGGCGAGCCGTAAGAGTCCGCTCGTGATACGGATGCCAATGCGCGGTGACCAAATTTTCGTGCAGAGCCCTGGGCGAGTTCATTCGTTTGTTCGGAATGGGAGGCCGACACTTGTCTGGCACCTATCGGCCAGTCGGCGATGACAGGATCGAGGCGCACGCCCTGCAATCCGTCTAAAACGATTTTATAGAAAAAAAATCACTTTTGCTTTACTTGTAGCTTTATATGTCATTATGATGTGCCCATTACTCCGTTAATGGTCATAGTTAATGTGATATTTGCGCGGAAGTTTGACACTGCGCGGAGTTCGAAAAAGCTTGCAATGAAAAATAGGGATCGTTATGATTTTGCTTTTGGTGCCTATTACATAATACGTTGCTGTGTATTGAATTTTTTCCTTTAACTTAGGTGGCGATCTCTGTCACCAATCTCGAGAAAACTGAGCTGACGTAATAGACTTATTTGCGATCGTGACACGCCAGCGATAGAACCAGAGTGAGATATCCACAACATTCCTCATATTTCGTAAACGGTTTGAAACATCGAAATGAGATTTTAGCAAATGATAGCACACGAAGAGGAGAGTATTTTGTCATATGGTTATGAAAAACTTCGTTGTCTATCATGTTATTCCACTAACTACACGCTTTTTTGATGAAAGGAGGGAACGTTTAAGGGCCATCCATAGCTGGTGAAACGGGAAATGCTATGGGTTTTGGAAAAACATAAGTGAATGTTTATTTTGTACTGAGGATGTGCTTTTTCTAATGATACTGACCTTACTTTTCCTCAGTTCCGTACTTAATAATACACTGTTTCAAAATTCTCTCGCAATTGTATCTGCACAACATCTTAGTGAGGAGAGACTGTGTAAACTTCGCTATTTTTTGATAAAATAAGCAAATTTTAACATGGCAACAAGAGAAATATGTAGGTTTTACTCTAAATTCACCACTCGTGACACTTCTCTGAAAGTTACAAATGGTTAACAAACCAGGCGAAAATAATTATCTGCTTTTGCGGCGTAATTCTCTTTATATACTAACAAAGAAGACGTGACAGATCTTTTTGAATGGTCACCATGCAAGTGTGAGCGTGGAGGGAACCGCTTAATATTTACAAAAAAAGTGAGTGTAGGGTTCAATTTAGAACGGCACTTCCCCTATAGCGCTCTGCATTTCCCATACAGCGCCTGCCGGCAGCCCCCACCACTACCGCTCACCGCACGCGCTCGTTCCCATCTGAACGCTACCAACCATGGTGTTCTGCGCGGACTATACTTCATGTGTCTTAACGGCGGTAGTAGTGTCTCCTGTTGATTTTTCTCTTGTATTTCTTCTTCACTCCCGTTGATTCTTCTCTGTTCCGTTTTGTGCCGACCTTTGGCGCACGTGCACTGCTTTTCCCGTTACTGCACCACGTAGAATACCATGAACTTCGCACATTAGCCGTTGTGTCATCCTGTTTACAATGTTATTTTATTTATAGTGTAGTTTAACGGGACATCCTCCTTTAGCATTACTTTTCCCCAACGGTAGTTGCCGATACCAGTAATATATTTCGAAGTTTGGACGGGCTAATATTAATCTCAGTTGCTTTTCTGAAACATTTCATACAATTTTATACACAGTACGTTATATTTCAAGCTAAAATTTATGAAAAGGAATTACTTTATAAAATATTTTAGTTTCGATGTTATAATCCATAAGCACTAGTTCTGAATGTACAGTTAAAATTACTGTTCTTAGAAACATTTGAAATTGCGAATTATTTGCACACTTAAAATTTCTGTTATTGATTACTCAATCTTGTACTGTTTACTATGTTAATTTCTGGATATATTTATGACATGCCGGCCGAAGTGACCGAGCGGCTCTAGGTGCTACAGTCTTGAACCGCGCGATCGCTAAGGTCGCAGGTTCGAATCCTGCCTCGGCCATGGATGTGTGTGATGTCCTTAGGTTAGTTAGGTTTAAGTAGTTCTAAGTTCTAGGGCACTGATGACTTCAGAAGTTAAGTCCCATAGTGCTCAGAGCCATTTATGAAATAATACTCGAAATTAATAATGTAAGGAAAACTAGTAGGAATTTATTTGTTAAGAAAAATTGTATTACCCTTTGGAATATTGTTATTTCCACAGAGTGTGAGAGTCGTAAGCTTGCCTCTGATGTGATCGGCCGTATTTGTTTATAATAGGTGTGAACAATGTAATTTCGGCTTTGTTAATGTGAAAAATCAAAGTACTGTATCATAAACTAAAATATGAGAAAATCATTGGAAAATATATTTGCGTAAAATATTCTGCAACAACAATCTTCCAATTTATCTAGTTCAAACGAACCGCGAGGACCTGATGTCAGATTTTCAACTTCAAGAATCAGGCCCCTAGACAAAAATAACTGGAGCCATCTCAACATGACAAGCTAAGCAAACTTGAAATTTTTTGTAATCTTCGTTCCTCTCAGATCTTCATAAAAGACTTTGCTTAATAATACTTGGATTGGGCATTATTTAATGTGGACAATAGATCGAAGAAGGTAGGAGGGGGAGATTACAAGTTCAAAACACTGTTCCTTCCTGTTTCCTCTCCCAAACCATTTGCGCACATATTGTCATGTCTCCTGTAGTATATATCGCTGCAACTAAAATTCAAACTCTCATTTTCGTGCTTTTAGTCTGGTATTTATCCAAGAAAATCTATTCAGCCTCTTTCTAGGACAAGTTTTCTTCTTTCTTCTTCCCAGACAACATCTGTTCAAATTTGTTCTTGCGATCTAATGAACTCTGACATTTCTCTTCTGAATGTTGTTTTCACGTCCATACAGTCTGCTCCACCTCTTCTATAACAATAATCTTTAATATTCTCTACGTGAATATTTTGCTGTGAAGTATGTTCCTGACTCACTGACAATACATTTCTTGTATTGAGAATATTAGCATCCGATAACGTACTACAACCATCTCGGCATTTTCTATTCATTTCATCATCTGATATCGAATCAGCTACCATCTGTATGACACGTTAAGTTCAGAACTAGGTATTTGAATTAACAAATCCGTGTCCGATGTTGCTTCTAATTGTGACTCCTCAGGTAACGTCCATTATGACAGGACGCGCCTGTTTCGATTATCTTCGCATATGTCTGTGCGTTTCTCTTCTGGTCTCTCTTCGAATATCTTCGCTGTTCTCTTGCCATGATCCTGTTTGAGCTTCTCGATTACCTTTTTTGCTTCCTTGCAAAATCTATTTTTTTGTTTTTTTTGTTTTTTACTTTCGTTATATTCCTTGATTTCCTTCGCTGCTTCCTCTTGGTCTTTCCTGTTTTCTTTTCCAGCTTATTGCGCTGTTTTCTCTTGGCTATAAAGTTTTTTCATTGAATAGCATCATTATTTCTTCTTCACTAGGTCGAGCTTTCACAGCACCACCTACTGGTACTTGCTCCTTTACTGACACCACTGACTTTACACTTGAAACTGAAAAGCTGAAAACATGAGTCCGATTAATACCCTCCACGAAAATTCATCACACTCCAAGCAACTGAAAATTTAAATTTTCGTCTACCACAGCAATTTCAAGCTATGAGCATTTGGCTTTACTGCAACACTTACGTTTGTTTCTGCGATTGTTCGTTTTTGTGTTGCAGTATAGTGCTGCAAACTCCATCGCTTCCTTGCGTCGTCGTGCTGGTGGTCTCTGCAGTCCAAGATGATAGAGAGTTCATCTTCTTGCCTCGAAGCAGCTACTGTTCAGTTAGTTCTCATTATTGCATACCACCTCTCCATTCTTCACCGAAAAATCAATCTTCCGCACGCACTATACCAAATGTAAAGTTCTCTCTTTTTTTGTTTGATTTTGCAGCTATCGGACTATCAGACTCATGCTTCTTTACGAAAAAACGGGATCATCTGCCTAATATGAATATATGTGTCTCATGTTTGTCAAACGTTAAAGTTATTTAATTAAAGAATGAAAAATGTTAGTTTGAAATGATAACAGTACAAGTCAAATTGCTTTGGTTTGACATCGAGTACTACGAGACTGCAGGCAAAGCCCTGCGCTCATTTCTCAACGCACATACTCCCATCAGGGGAGAAAAAGAATGTCACAAGTAGGTGTGCTATGTGCTGCTGAGAAGGAGAAAGAAGTGAAGGTGCATGTGAGTGTATAAAGTGTGTTTTTCCTCTACGTAAAGAAGACTGTTTTCAGGTCTGCCATACTCAGCAATCATACTCGTTAATATGTAAAATAATCATTCTAGCATACATACAGGATGAATAACCACAAAGATTACGGAAATGGGAAATGTTATTGATGTGCGGTTTTCACAGGATGGAATGAAGGTCAGGTGCTCATGTTGTAGCCAAAAAACAGATCATAGTCTACCAATAATTAAAAAGAGTATTTTTTGTGCCAGCATACTCTTTTTCAATGGAAAAATTCCTGTTGGCATCAACAATCTAAAAGTAGGGTAAATCAGAATGTCAGTAGTGTTTGTTGCAGAATTTAGTGCTAGTCGTTCACGAGATATCGTATTTTGAAAAGTTCCCACACTGACACTCGTACAATATCTGTGGTATCACATAATAAAGAACAATACAAGTGCATACACTAGTTATGTGGATTGTGACAAGTAACGAGGCAATTAGCCATCACAGGCCGTGTTCAAAATGACTAGCGGGAGCGGTAATACACGCTTCCAGTCTGGTAGGGGATAATGACTGCTGCATATGTGCTAGCATTTGAGCGGAGACGTCCGAGTAGGCTACAGTGATACGCAGTTGCAAATCATTGGATGTGGTTGGTATGTCCTTGTAGACAGGGTCTTTCAGCTTTCCCCACATAAAAAAAAAATCTATAGGCATCAAATCCGGTGGAACGAGCTGGCCAAGGTACATGTCCTCTGCGTCCAGTCCAAAGATTTGGAAAATTTATGAAGACATACAGTAGTACTTAGTGCCCTATGCGATGGACAGCCATCATGTAGGTACCACGAGTTCCTCCTAGACTGCAGCAGAACGTCTTCTAGCATCCGTGGAAGACGATCTGTTAGGAGGCTGTCATACTTGTGCGAGTTTAGCGTTCCTTCTATGAAACACGGGGCTATGAGCTGATGGTTAAGTATCCCACACCACACGTTTACACCCCGTGGATGCCGATGTTCCGCCTGGCGAAACCAACTGGGATTGTCAAAAGACCAATTGTGCATATTTCGGCGGTTTGCCTGACATCTACATCAACATTTATACTCCGCAAGCCACCCAACGGTGTGTGGCGGAGGGCAGTTTACGTGCCACTGTCATTACCTCCCTTTCCTGTTCCACTCGTGTATGGTTCGCGGGAAGAACGACTGCCGGAAAGCCTCCGTGCGCGCTCGAATCTCTCTAATTTTACATTCGTGATCTCCTCGGGAGGTATAAGTAGGGGGAACAATATATTCGATACCTCATCCAGAAACGCACCCTCTCGAAACCTGGACAGCAAGCTACACCGCGATGCAGAGCGCCTCTCTTGCAGAGTCTGCCACTTGAGTTTGCTAAACATCTCCGTAACGCTGTCACGCTTACCAAATAACCCTGTGACGAAACGCGCCGCTCTTCTTTGGATCTTCTCTATCTCCTCTGTCAACCCGACCTGGTACGGATCCCACACTGACGAGCAATACTCAAGTATAGGCCGAACGAGTGTTTTGTAAGGCACCTCCTTTGTTGATGAACTACATTTTCTAAGCACTCTCCCAATGAATCTCAACCTGGCACCCGCCTTACCAACAATGAATTTTATATGATCATTCCACTTCAAATCGTTCCGTACGCATACTCCCAGATATTTTACAGAAGTAACTGCTACCAGTGTTTGTTCCGCTATCATATAATCATTCTATGTATTCGCAATTGTCTATGTTAAGGGTCAGTTGCCACTCCCTGCACCAAGTGCCTATCCGCTGTAGATCTTCCTGCATTTCGCTGCAATTTTCTAATGCTGCAGCTTCTCTGTATATTACAGCATCATCCGCGAAAAGCCGCATGGAACTTCCGACACCATCTACTAGGTCATTTGTATATATTGTGAAAAGCAATGGTCCCATAACACTCCCCTGTGGTACGCCAGAGGTTAATTTAACGTCTGTAGACGTCTCTCCATTGAGAACAACATGCTGTGTTCTGTTTGCTAAAAACTCTTCAATCCAGCCACACAGCTGGTCTGATATTCCGTAGGCTCTTACTTTGTTCATCAGGGACAGTGTGGAACTGTATCGAACGCCTTCCGGAAGTCAAGGAAAATGGCATCTACCTGGGAGCCTGTATCTAATATTTTCTGGGTCTCATGAACAAATAAAGCGAGTTGGGTCTCACACGATCTCTGTTTCCGGAATCCATGTTGATTCCTACACAGTAGATTCTGGGTTTCCAGAAATGACATGATACGCGAGCAAAAAGTATGTTCTAAAATTCTACAACAGATCGATGTCAGAGATATAGGCCTATAGTTTTGCGCATCTGCTCGACGACCCTTCTTGAAGACTGGGACTACCTGTACTCTTTTCCAATCATTTGGAACCTTCCGTTCCTCTAGAGACTTGCGGTACACGGCTGTTAGAAGGGGGGCAAGTTATTTCGCGTACTTTGTGTAGAACCGAATTGGTAAACGTGGATTCATCACTAAAGAAGATGCATGATACATCTGGGGTATGCAGTCTTAATCCCCCATGTACAGAAGGTAACACGATTCTCATAATCGTTTCCCTGCAGCTCTTGATAGAGAGAGATGTGATAGGCATGGAACATCTGTCAGTAGAGAATGCATAGGACACATACCTCACTCATGGGACTTCCTTGTGCAATTTCACGGGAGCTAATATGCTGCTCAACTGCAACAGCAGCAGGAACATTAATTTCCCCCTTCTCTGTCGTCAACTGTTTCCTTGTGTTATGTAGGTGTTACACTACCATATTCGAGTAACTGTTTGAAGCGGTTGTTAAACAGCTGTCGAGATAGCTGACGTCTGTTGAGATATCTTGCCACATACAACGTACAAGAACGAACTCCATTCGTCCTAAACTCTCCACACATCATGAGCATGTCGGCTTTTTCTGCGTTGATAAATCCCATCGTCCACTCACGATCTACAGCTTGGACTATCAAACATTAACTGATTAGCAAGTCGTAGTGCACTCAAGGAATACACAAGCACACAGTAAGCAAACATAACAACATCCTACCTGGTAACTACGCAGGCCGAATGGCACAAACTAGCGTCGGTATGGGAACTTTTCAAAATAAGATATATTGTAAATGACTCTTACTAGAATCCTGAAACAAACACCGCTAACATAATTTGCCTTACTTTTAGTTTTTAATGTCAATAGATATTTTTCCATTTAAAAAAATATATGTTTGCACAAAAAATACACTTTCTAAGTGTTATTACAATCTCTTTATTGGCTAACAATACGAGCCCCTGACTACCAATCCATTCTGTGAAAACCGCATATCAAAAGCACTTTCTATTTTCGCAGTAGTTGCTGTGCGGGATTTATGTGATTCACCATGTATATTAAATCTCATTTCACAGCAACCTGTAGAGTATGTAAGGGAAGTTAGAAAGGAAAAAATTTTTTTCCACATTTTCGGATTTTTACCTCATTATAAAATTTGCAATTTTCCGAATAAAACTATAGATATATCACTTATAAACTCACATTGGAAGTATTTTATTTTATTTTTTAAATATAATCTACACCGGTTGAAAACGTTAAAATTTTTACATGCATTACTTCAAGATCTAATAAAATCGGTAATTTTTTTATATGGAAGGTTGGAATGTGTTGGTCATGTCCAGAAGAGGATGGGCCCCAGGTTGAAGAAGATGAAACAAAGTCAGAGACAAGAAACTTTCTGATGATAAAACCATAAGAGGCAGGCTGACAGACAAAATGAATGATGAACTGCAGCAGTATTATGGGATGGCCATTAGAAATAATACTGGGGATTTGTTGAAAATGAAGCAGGCAGTATGGGCTATCTTCTTGCACAGATTGTCAACTGAAGAAAAATCAGTACACCACCTTTGCCCTACTGTACCTGATTCATGATGCAATTACCGCAATGCCCAGGACTCAAACAGTTCATATAGCCATAAACATTCCATCCCAGCAGCAGTCATGGATATCATAAAACCTATTTACTGAAACATGGCAAATCCTGAATTACTGAAGCAGTTTCTGCATGGTCAGACTCTAAATCCCAATGAGTCGTTCAAAAAGCTTATATGCACTCGCTTACCAAAAAATGTTTTTGTTGAAATGAAGGCTCTAAAGAGGGGGGTGGGGGGTTAGCGACGCTGTCATTGCTTTTAATAATAGAAACATTCGTAGGGTGAAAGTGCTATAGCATATGGGAATTAATTCCGGAGCAAACTGTGCATCAGAGAACTTGAACGGGTGGACAAGGTTCGCATTGATAAAGCAGAGTATGCAGTATAGTTGGCCACTGAGAGGTCCAGACTTGGAGAACGATATATAGTATGATGCAGGATGCTTCTGGGTGACTAAAAATAAAAAAAATTAAGCATGCATTATGTGAGTTACAGTCTTCTGAAACTTTAGAAGTCGTTCCTGAAAATTTACATTTTCTGTTGCATTTTTCCCTAACTTTCAGAAACCACTTGGAGTAGTGTTCAAATTTTCAGGTGGTATAAATACATGCCCGCCCGGTTAGCCCAGCGGTCTAACGCACGGCTTTCCGGAGTGGGAAGGAGCGCCTGGTCCCCGGCACGAATCTGCCCGGTGGACTTGGGTCAGGGTCCGGTGAGCTGGCCAGTCTGTGGATGGTTTTTAGGCGGTGTACCATCTGCCTCGGTGAATGCGGTTTGGTTCCCCCTATTCCGCCTAGGCTGCACTATGTCGGCGATTGCTGTACAAACAAGTTTTCCACGTACACGTACATCACCATTACTCTACCATGCAAACATAGGGGTTACACTCGTCTGGTGTGAGACGTTCCCTGGGGGGTCCACCGGGGGCCGAACCGCACAATAACCCTGCATTCGGTGTGGGGTGGCGGAGGGGTGAAGTGGACTGGGGCAGTCGTCGTGGGGTTGTGGACCATTGCGGCTGCGGCGGGGACGGAGCCTCTCCGTCGTTTCTAGGTCCCTGGTTAACATACGATACAATAACATCATATCCTAGGTCTACTGAACTAAAAGAAGAACATAATGTTAAAAAAGTACACAAAATTTTAACTGTGTAGTTAAAAAATTGTATTTCCGAAAGCAGTGGCTGAAATGCAATTACTGTAGTTCAGTAGACTCAGAACACAGTTTAATGTCCTGTAAAAGTTTCATGTCAATAACTACAGTGCTTCCTGAAATACAGGGAAACCAAGTCACTAAATTTAACACTGTCGGGATAGGGCGTTCCTAATCCTCTAATCCAGTGTCATTGGATTAAGCAAAACCTCCTCTGTAATTGTCAATATGGGTTCCACAAACAAGCGTGTGAAACCAGGTCCCTCTGTTCGTTCACGAGACACAGAAGACAGTAGATAACGACCCCTAGGTCGATAACTTGTTCCTTGATATGGATTTTACCTGTAGAGTTTCAGAAGAAGACTGCGTGAAAACCAGAAAACATACAACACACAGACTCCTATCATTGGACATAGCATATCTCTAAGTTCTTAACTCACATTACGAATGTTCAATATAGATGCTTGCATGCAATTCATTGAAGTCGCTGGTGCTGCTACTTAGGAAGGTACAAAGACAGCATGTTGCTCTTAAAACCTGTTCACTGATTGCCTATCTGCAGACACGGGGCAATTCCGTACGACAAAGAGTGGATGATTTGTCTACACTCTACATGATATGGGGGACGGTGCACAGTGACAAATATTTGTCCCCTGCGCTGGGTAATTTCATTCGTTTGTTAGGGAGGAGAGGCCACCACTGTCTGCCTACATTCGGCTGGTTGGCGACACGCTGCGCTGATATAATCCAGGCGCACACCCTGCAGTCCTTCTGAAACGATTTTACGGAAACTATTCTGTCAAAAAAAAAAAATCATTCTTGTGTGACATAGCTTTATATGTCAGCTTCTTGATGAAGTGCACATCATTTTGTTGATGGTCACTCCTATTGTCATAGTGCATTTAAGTATGACACTGCATGAAATTCCAAAAAGGTTGCAATGGAGAAAAGGGATCCCTATGTATTTGCTTTTGGTGCTTATTACATCATATGTTGCCGCCTAAGAAATTTAGATAAAATATTTAATTTTTCTTTAGACTTGAGGTCTATGTGCCACCAGTGTAGAGAAAATTAATATTACGTAGTGCACTCCTTTGCTACCTTGCACAGCATCAATGACAATGAAATAGTTATAACATTCCTCATACATCATAAATGGTTTGAGATGACAAAAAGAGATATTGGAAAATAATAGTACACAAAAAGGAGAGTATTTTGCCATATAGTTAATATGTGAGACTTCATCAGCTGTATTACTGAACTAACTACAGACTTTGTCGACGAGACAGTTTAAAATTTTAAGAGCCACCGGTAGCTGGTGGAACAAGAATTGCTATGAGTTTTGGAACAACATAAGTGAATACATTACATGTCTAGTTTTGTACTAGGGATGTGCTTTTTCATAAACTAATGACGTTTCTTGTCCTTAGTTCCTCATAAACATAATAAAACACTGTTTAAGGATTCCGCTGCAGGTGCACTTGCACAGTACGTTACTGGTAAACTCCATTGTGTTTTGGCAAAAGAAGCAAATTTTAACATCACAACAAAAGAAATGTACAGATAGTGTTGAGGATCAGTGGACAATATGCATTAGATGAGTATGTGCCAAGCAAGATCGTAAAAGATGGAAAATAGCCACCGTGGTACACAACCGAGTTAGAAAACTGCTGCAGAAGCAAAGGGAAATTCACAGCAAACATAAACATAGCCAAAGCCTTGCAGACAAACAAAAATTACGCGAAGCGAAATGTAGTGTGAGGAGGGCTATGCGAGAAGCGTTCAATGAATTCGAAAGTAAAGTTCTGTGTACTGACTGGGCAGAAAATCCTAAGAAATTTTGGTCTTATGTCAAAGCGGTAGGTGGAGGTCCAGACACTGTGACCAAAATGGTACTGAAACAGAGGATGACAGACTAAAGGCCGAAATACTAAATGTCTTTTTCCAAAGCTGTTTCACAGAAGAAGACTACACTATAGTTCCTTCTCTAGATTGTCGCACAGATGACTAAATGGTAGATACCGAAATAGACGACAGAGGGATGGAGAAACAATTAAAATCGCTCAAAAGAAGAAAGGCCGCTGGACCTAATGGGATACCAGTTTCATTTTACTTTTCAAGAAGGGACGTCGAACAGATGTGCAGAAATATAGACCTATTTCTCTAACGTCGATCAGTTGTAGAATTTTGCAACACGTATTATGTTCGAGTATAATGACTTTTCTGGAGACTAGAAATCTACTCTGTAGGAATCAGCATGGGTTTCGAAAAAGACGATCGTGTGAAACCCAGCTGGCGCTATTCGTCCACGAGACTCAGATGGCCATAGACACGGGTTCCGAGGTAGTTGCCATGTTTCTTGACTTCTGCAAGGCGTTTGATACAGTTCCCCAGAGTCGTTTAATGAACAAAGTAAGAGCATATGGACTATGAGACCAATTGTGTGATTGGATTGAAGAGTTCCTAGATAGCAGAACGCAGCATGTCATTCTCAATGGAGAGAAGTCTTCCAAAGTAAGAGTGATTTCAGGTGTGCCGCAGAGGAGTGTCGTAGGACCGTTCTATTCACAATATACATAAATGACCTTGTGGATAACATCGGAAGTTCACTGAGGCTTTTTGCGGATGATGCTGTGGTAAATCGAGAGGTTGTAACAATGGAAAATTGTACTGAAATGCAGGAGGATCTGCAACGAATTGAAGCATGGTGCAGGAAATGGCAATTGAATCTCAATGTAGACAAGTGTAATGTGCTGCGAATACATAGAAAGAAAGATCCTTTATCATTTAGCTACAATATAGCAGGTCAGCAACTGGAAGCAGTTAATTCCATAAATTATCTGGGAGTAGGCATTAGGAGTGATTTAAAATGGAATAATCATATAAAGTTGATCGTTGGTAAAGCAGATGCCAGACAGATTCACTGGAAGAATCCTAAGGAAATGCAATCCGAAAACAAAGGAAGTAGGTTACAGTACATTTGTTCGCCCACTGCTTGAATATTGCTCATCAGTGTGGGATCCGTACCAGATAGGGTTGATAGAAGAGATAGAGAAGATCCAACGGAGAGCAGCGCGCTTCGTTACAGGATCATTTAGTAATCGCGAAAGCCTTACGGAGATGGCAGATAAACTCCAGTGGAAGACTCTGCAGGAGAGACGCTCAGTAGCTCGGTACGGGCTTTTGTTGAAGTTTCGAGAACATACCTTCACAGAGGAGTCAAGTAGTATATTGCTCCCTCCTACGTATATCTCGCGAAGAGACCGTGAGGATAAAATCAGAGAGATTAGAGCCCACACAGAGGCATACCGAAAATCTTTCTTTCCACGAACAATACGAGACTGGATTAGAAGGGAGAACCGATAGAGGTACTGAAAGTACCCTCCGCCACACACCGTCAGTTGGTTTGCGGAGTATGGATGTAGATGTACTCAAAATTAACCACTCATGACGCTTCTCTGAAAGCTAGAAATGGTTAACAAGGAAGGCGAAATCAAATCGCTGTTTTCGTTGCATATTCAACGAATCTTTTTTAGATGTTAACTGTATGTTAACGAGCATTTCGCTCTCATTTAAGCATATGCCCGAAAGAGTCAGCCTTCAGGAATTGTGAAACGAACCCTGTCGTCCAGGACCGGTTGTCACAAAGGGTGCAGATTCACCATGAGATGGGGAAACTCACAGGCGTCTATTGTCTGTTGAGGCCTATGTGCTGCAGTGTGCGAGTGAGACAGACTAGAACCTGCGTTGTAGGGAAACCCAGTAGAAGGCTTTTGTGGCCAAGGAGACGTAGCAGTGTTATATATGGCGGACGTAAGATCGGCCATAAAGGGAAACATTTATTAAAACTATTTAATTCTGTAGTAATGCAGGGAATCAAGCGAAGGTAATTATAATCTGCCATCCTCCATAAATTTTCATGGTGAACCCAATAGAACCTGAATATTGATCATATCTATAATAGTTTAGGATTTACTGTCAAAGCGAAATTAGCAAGTTTCTAACAAAGACCTAAATGCTAAAATCTGAACGCGTTGGTCGATCTTAACGATCGGCATTTCATATAGAAGTGCATCATTAAAATGACAAACGTTGTAAATATCAACTTTTTAACTTTATTTGTTTAAAAGATATGGTAAATTTAAATTATCAGTATTTTCAGTTAAGCATCAGATCATCGTTTACTCCACAAAAAACACATTAGACAATGACAGCATGATACTCTATTGAGTCATTAGGTAATAGAATATTTGTTGTAAATTTTAGGGCATAATATTTACATTTGTTCTATATTTATTTATTTATCGGAAAGCACATTGGTGCAAGGCCACTGGCCGTGACATTCAAAGTTAAGAAGGAAATTGTATTGCTTTTATGTAAAAGAATT
The DNA here is from genome assembly GCF_023898315.1 of Schistocerca nitens. NCBI lineage: Eukaryota > Metazoa > Arthropoda > Insecta > Orthoptera > Acrididae > Schistocerca > Schistocerca nitens. The sequence continues at coordinate 396,799,990 of NC_064618.1, read as the reverse complement.
TAACAATGGATGTTATTGATACTTTATTTGGAACGTGGAAGTGGTCAAGCTTTGATTATTTAAATATGCCAAAATGTAAAATAATTTAGAATAAGCTGTAGCCAATCAGATGGAGGGATCAGGAAAGGGAACTGCGCTAGTGAGTTGAGCAAGGATATTCGGCGAGCAGGAAACGCGGCCTGGGACGTGTGGAGGGAGTGCCGGTAGAGATGCGAAAGCGGACAGTCGATCTTTAGGAATTGAAACGACTTGGAAAATTTCGCGCTGTATGGTATCACGGGACTTTGTCTCTGAGCGGTGAGCAGCCGCACGCCTGGTGTGAACTAACTTTTCGCGTAGTTAATGATGTGGAGTATTGGACTATCAAATGGATATGCAAATGCAATAAATGAAGCAGGCAAAAAGGAATACAAACGTCTCAAAAATGAGATCGATAGGAAGTGCAAAATGGCTAAGCAGGTATGGCTAGAGGACAAATGTAAGGATGTAGAGGCGTATCTCACTAGGGGTAACATAGATACTGCCAACAGGAAAATTCAAGAGACCTTTCGAGAAAAGAGAACCACTTGTATGAATATCAGGAGCTCAGATGGAAACTCAGTTCTAAGCAAAGAAGGGAAAGCGGAAAGGTGGAAGTGGTCAAGCTTTGATAGAGGGTCTATACACGGGCAATGTACTTGAGGACAATATTATGGAAATGGTTGAGAATGTAGATGAAGATGAAATGGGAGATATGATACTGCGTGAAGAGTTTGACAGAGTAATGAAAGATCTGAGTCGAAACAAGGCCCCAGGAGTAGACAACATCCATTAGAACTACTGACAGCCTTGGGAGAGCCAGTCCTGACAAAACTCTATCATCTGGTGAGCAAGATGTATGAACAGGCGAAATACCCTCAGACTTCAAGAAGAATATAATAATTCCAATCCCAAGGAAAGCAGGTGTTGACAGATGTGAAAATTATCGAACTATCAGTTTAATAAGTCACAGCTGCAAAATACTAACGCGAATTCTTTACAGACGAATGGAAAAACTGGTAGAAGCGGACCTCGGGGAAGATCAGTTTGGATTCTGTAGAAATGTTGGAATACGTGAGGCAATACTGACCTTACGACTCACCTTAGAAGAAAGATTAAGGAAAGGCAAACATACGTTCCTACCATTTGTAGGCTTAGAGAAATCTTTTGACAATGTTGACTGGAATACTCTCTTTCAAATTCGGAAGGTGGCAGGGGTAAAATACAGGGAGCGAAAGGCTATTTACAATTTGTACAGAAACCAGATGGCAGTTATAAGAGTAGAAGGACAGGAAAGGGAAGCAGCGGTTGGGAAGGGAGTGAGACAGGGTTGTAGCCTCTCCCCGATGTTATTCAATCTGTATATTGAGCAAGCAGTAAAGGACACCAAAGAAAAATTCGGAATAGGTATTAAAATCCATGGAGAAGAAATAAAAACTTTGAGGTTCACCGATGACATTGTAATTCTATCAGAGACAGCAAAGGACTTGGAAGAGCAGTTGAACGGAATCGACAGTGTCTTGAAAGAAGGATATAAGATGAACGTCAATAAAAGCAAAACGAGGATAATGGAATTTAATCGAATTAAGTCAGGTGATGCTGAGGGAATTAGATTAGGAAATGAGGCTCTTAAAGTAGTAAAGGAGTTTTGCTATTTGGGGAGCAAAATAACTGATGATGGTCGAAGTAGAGAGGATATAAAATGTAGACTAACAATGGCAAGGAAAGCGTTTTTGAAGAAGAGAAATTTGTTAACATCGAGTATTGATTTAAGTGTCAGGAAGTCGTTTCTGAAAGTATTTGTGTGGAATGTAGCCATGTATGGAAGTGAAACATGGACGATAAATAGTTTGGACAAGAAGAGAATAGAAGCTTTCGAAATGTGGTGCTACATAAGAATGCTGAAGATTAGGTGGGTAGATCACATAACTAATGAGGAGGTATTGAATAGGATTGAGGAGAAGAGGAGTTCGTGGCACAACTTGACTAGAAGAAGGGATCGGTTGGTAGGACACGTTCTGAGGCCTCAAGGGATCACCAATTTAGTATTGGAGGGCAGCGTGGAGGGTAAAAATCGTAGAGGGAGACCAAGAGATGAATACACTAAGCAGATTCAGAAGGATGTAGGTTGCAGTAGGTACTGGGAGATGAAGAAGCTTGCACAGGATAAAAATCCTGCACAGGGTAAAAATCGTAGAGGGAGACCAAGAGATGAATACACTAAGATTCAGAAGGATGTAGGTTGCAGTAGGTACTGGGAGATGAAGAAGCTTGCACAGGATAGAGTAGCATGGATAGCTGCATCAAACCAGTCGCAGGACTGAAGACCACAACAACAACATGTGCTCGAGTGTTAACAGTAACTCTAAATACGACCACTATCATGATTAGTTTGCTGTCTGAATAAACAATACTCTAACCACATCGCAACTGTGTGGGCTCCATCATTTACGGGTCGTTAATTTAGTTCCCGATATTATTATTGCTGTTCAAATGGCTCTAAGCACTATGGGACTTAACATCTGTGGTCATCACTCCCCTAGACTTAGAACTACGTAAACCTAACTAACCTAAGAACGTCACACACATCCATGCCCGAGGCAGGATTCGAACCTGCGACCATAGCAGCCGCGTGGTTCCGGACTAAAGCGCCTAGAACCTTTCAGCCACAGCGGCCAGCCATTATTACTGTTATTATATGTTATGTGAACTTTTTATTCGCAAACTTGCCATCAGATAACCAAAGGGTCACAAGTGTCTAATTTAGAGCGGGTAATGCGACATGTGCGGTTCAACCCCTAGACGAGTTTGAGCCACGACATATAGACGAAGAAGAACCGCGTGTGAGCCCGAACATCTTTGGGACGTTAGCTCGCATAACCGAAACAGAGGTGACAATAGACATTTCTGGATGGTCACCTTGCAAGTGTGGGCGTGGTAGTGCTTAACGTAACATTTACAAAAAATACGAGTGTAGGTTTCAATTTAAAATGGCACTTCCCCTACAGAACATAGCATTTCCTCCACCGTGCATGTATGGTCCGCCCGCAAGCCCCACCATTACCACTCCCTACACCCTGCCCATCTGACTGCGTGTCTAGCAAATTACCTAGAAGGTACTGTAGTATGACAATGCTGGTGTACAAATAGAAGTTGCAATGTTAGAAAACTGTAGCAAATTTGTGGAAGACCTGCAAAAGAACGACGCTTGCTACACGGAATCGCAATGGTTCCTTGAAAGGGCACAGCTGATTTTCCTTCCCACCTTTTTTGCTATTCAAGCTTGTGCTCTGGCTCTAATGACGTCATAGATGGCACATCAAACTCAAATCTTCCTTCTTGCAACGCAAAATGATTTTTATGTCCCACTAATTTTAGTCCCTCTTGAATTTTGTTGATGTTAGCCTATAATCTCTCTCAGTACTTCAAGTCAGTTTGGATCAGAAATTCGTACCTATTATTCCTCTTTATAATCTTGTACTTCTCCAAAGTACAAAATTTTATACAGGTATCTTTTTGGTTCCATTATGATGCAGATAGTCAAAATTGCTTTCGTGCTACTTTTTTCTGCAGATAAACAGATCGACATTATCTCTTCTTTTTTTTTCTTTCTGTTCATCCATATTCTGTTCTAGTTAGCAAATTTCAAGCATTAGATATAATTCTTGTTATGTAGAAGTTCCTTTTACTTGTTTTATTTCAGACTATTCCCTTACCTCCTAAAAACAGCTTCATCGCCCACACTTGTCCTGAATATGAACCCCTACCGATATCTCGCACTGACAGTATTATAAGTACCATTGCAATGTCGGGCTCCTGTCCACACAGTACAGCAACACATAAATCTCCTCTTCCACACTTCAATACAATGTATAATCGGCTCCCCTGTCCTCATCGTGGAAAAGAGTGTTTAGTAACTCCACTTTAGTGATGCTGTCCTCGGCAATATTATTATTCTTATACGGCGGTGAAGGTAATGACTGTCTGGTGCCACTGATATTTTTTACATTCGACGAGAAACTCTTTGGATTATCTGTCACTTTTCGAAAGAAAGTTTTGTTGTGGAAACTGAAGTTGGCACTAGGTTTCGAGCAAGACACCAGGAACAACAACACGCCAGAAGCAACGGGGTCACAAGCGAAAACCTCAAGAAATCAACAACGTCCACTAGTACATGGAAATAAGCAAAGTAAACACGATGTCTGTAAGCAAGATATCGAGAGACTCACGCGAATATCAGACTGCCCCCCTGAGTTTTATTTTCTTTATTGTTAATATCATACAGGTAGGCCAGCAGTGGCATACTACGCCGCTCTTCGGCCGCAGATAAAATTAATGATGCAATAGAAGACAATCGCAGAACAGACATGGTGGATATACAAACGTAGACATACAAAATTAAAACACACGGTGCCGTTCACGGGCGCAGAGTCATAATAAAAATGTTTAGACACGTGGACACGCACAGAGATGACAGATAATACATGCGAACGTTGGAGCACAAACGATTAAACACTGGAACACTTGAACACGAACACGACGGCACACACAAACACTAGGCAATGATCTCTGGCGTGCGAAAGTTCACTATACGTGTACGAGTCTGGGGACCTGCCAAAAGGGGAAAAAGGGGGGGGGGGGGAGGAGGTAGAGTGGAGTATGTAGATGCCAGTGGCAGAAGAGATGGAAGGGGGAGAAAGAAGGTAGGGGTTAGGGGAAGCCCGGGGGGAGGAGGGAGGGAGGAGGGAGAGAAGGGGGAGAGGGTGCCCTCGGGGAAAAAACACAGGGTGCGGTAGAGGAGGATCAAAGTTGGTAGGAGGGGTAGATGGAGGGGATGAGGGCATCATCAGGGAGGAGGAGTTGGTGGAAGCCACCTTGGGCGAGGGTATGGAGTGGAGAGATGGAGAGCAGGTGGGATGTGGGAATACAGGCGTGGCAGCGGACGGGGGTGGGAGAGGGTGGGAGAGGATGGGACAGACAAGCGGGTGAGGGGGATCAAGTTTGCCAGAGGTGTAGAGGATCCGTATCCGTTCGAGGAAAAGAAGGGGATGTGGGAACGGAATAAGGTCATATAGGATCTTCATGGGGGAGGGGAGATGGATGCAACAGGCGAGGCAGAGTGCAGGGCGTTCAAGGATTTGAAGGGACTTGTCAAAGGTAGGAGGGGCGGAGATCCAGGAGGGATGAGTGTAGCAGAGGATATGGTGGATAAGGGATTTATAGGTGTAGAGGATGGTGGAGGGGTCCAGACCCCACGTGCGGCCAGAAAGGAGCTTGAGGAGACGGAGTTGGGAGCATGCCTTGGCTTGGATTGTCTGGAGATGGGGGCCTCGCTGAGTGAGAGGCAGGCGCTTAAATACATGATAGGGTATATCGCTATTGGCCGCTGGGACCACATGCTCCACAATAGTGCCCTCACATTATACGCGGGCCAGGAGCGCATGCAGCCACGGCTTACAGTGCGACGGCTGCAGAGACCTCTAGTGGTAATCGAGGTCCATGCCGTCTGGTGCGGATTCGAAACCCGCGGCGCTCGGTATCAGACATACATAGTTAGTATGGAAAGCATGATGACTGAGGAAGACCTCAAGCAAATTTTTATCTGTTTTTAATAGATATATATTGCTCTCTTTTGGTAGATTTAGATGGTTCAGTATTCACTCTCGCTACCACGACTTTGTGTTCAGTAATCTCTTTAACTAATATGATGCTCATTTACTCATGATTGTTCATTTCTAACAGGTCTTCAATGTTATTGCAACCACTTACACTACGTGTGGGCTCCTAAACTAATTGGTCAAAGTAATTTTTGGAGAAAGTTTTCAGTACAAACAGTGTTTCACACTCATCACCGACTTTCACTAACACATCGAGGGTAGACTGAAGTCACCATCAACTACAAACACGTGAGTCCAGTATCTTGGCTCAAATTCCCATTGAACAGTTCAGGGACTATATTATTTGTGTCAGGGAATCGGCAGAAGGAATTAATAATTTATTTTGGTTGTCGAATATAACATACTCGCACTTACTCAAAGCAACTATCTGCTTCAAATTCACTACAAGACGAAGTACGTCTACCTCCCGCATCCTGATGTTCCTCAAACCCGACAAACCGCCATCCGCTGTCTCCTCCTACCATCCCATCAGCCTTACCTTGGCCTTCAGCAAGGTCCTGGAATCCATCCTTACCTGATGTATCCACTAGCATCTCCGCCAGCACCGCCTCCTTCCCGTACCAATTGTGGCTTTCGACCATCCTTCTCTACCGATGACCTTCTCCTTCACATTATCTCCTCTCCGAGCAGCTCAACTCCTGTCGCTCCACCATCATCCTCTCCCTCGACCTAGAACGCGCCTACGACCGTGTGTGGCATTTCGAACTCCTCTTCAAGCTCCAAACCTTCGCCCTTCCTATCAACTACGTCCGTCTGATCGGGTCCTTTCTTTCCTAACGTCCTTCCTATATCACCATCCATAACACTGATTCCTACACCTTCTACCCCTCCACCGGTGTGCCCCAAGGTTCCGTCCTCTCCCCTCTTCTATACCTTTTGTACACGGCAGACATGCCACCGCCTTCACCCCCCATCCACCTTCTCCAGTACGCCGATGACACTGCCTTCCTTGCCCTCACCCCCACCCTGCAACGCTCCCAGCACCTTCTCCATCCCATCTTGACCGGTTCACAGCTTGGTTGCTCAAGGTCAATCCTTCCAAGAGCCAGGTGATCGCCGGCCGCAGTGGTCTAGCAGTTCTAGGCGTGCAGTCCGGAACCGCGTGACTGCTACGGTCTCAGGTTCGAATCCTGCCTCGGGCATGGATGTGTGTGATGTCCTTAGGTTAGTTAGGTTTAAGTAGTTCTAAGTTCTAGGGGACTGATGACCTCAGAAGTTAAGTCCCATAGTGCTCAGGACCATTTGAACCCAGGTGATCATTGTAGGCAAATCCACCCCTTCCTTCCGTCCCCTCAACTCTATCTCAGCATCTATGGCCATCCTATCGCCCTCACCCCACCCTTAAGTACCTTGGCGTCACTCTTGACCGTCGCCTCTCCTGGACCCCCCCCCCCAATCTCCGGACATTCCAAGCCAAGGCACACTCCCAACTCCATCTCCTCAAGCTCCTTTCTGGCCGCACACAGGGTCTGGAGCCCTCCATCATCCTCCACACCTATAAATCCCTAATCCGCCCTATCCTCTGCAACGCTCATCCTGCCTGGATCTCCACCCCTCCTACCTTTTACAAATCCCTTCAAATCCTAGAACGCCATGCACTCCGCCTCGCCTATACATCCGTCTCCCCTCCCCCACGCAGATCCTATATGACCTTATTCCATTCCCGCACCTCCTTCTCTTCCTCGAATGGATACGGATCCTCTACACCTCCCACAGACTTGATCCCCCTCACCCACTTCTCTCTCCCATCCTCTCCCACCCCTGTCCACTGCAGCGCCTGCATTCCCACATTTCACCTGCTCTCCGTCTCTCCACTCTCCATACCCTCGCCCAAGGGGGCTTCCACCAACTTGTCCTCCTTGATGATGCCCTCATCCCCTCCATCTACCCCTCCTACCAACTTTGATCCTCCTCTACCGCACCCTTTGTTTTTCCCCGAGGGCACACTCTCTCCCTCCTCCCTTCCTGCCTTCTTCCTCCTTCCTCCCTCCGGGCTTCCCCTACTCGCCCTACCTTCTTTTCTCCCCCTCCCATCTCCTCTGCCACTGGCATTTACACAGTCCCCTCTCCCTCCTCCCCCCCTTTTTCCCCTTTTGGCAGGTCCCTAGACTCATACACGTATTTGAACTTTCACGTGCTGGAGATCGCCTTGTGTTTGTGTGTGCTGTTGTGTTCGCGCTCAAGTGTTCCATTGTTTAATCGTTTGTGTTCCAACGTTCGCGTGTGTCATCTGTCGTCTCTGTGCGTGTCCACGTGTCTGAACATTTTTATTTTGGACTGTGCGCCCTTGAACGGCTCCGTGTGTTTTAATTTTGTATGTCTACGTTTGTATATCCACCATGTCTGTTCTGCGATTGTCTTCTGTTGTATCATTAGTTTTATCTGTGGTCGAAGAGCGGCGTAGTATGCTGCTGCTGGCCTACCTGTATCAGGTGTGAAATTAACATTAAAGGAAGAAAAAAAAAGTACTTCTAACACAAACAAACATGCCACTACCAACTCGGTTTAGTCAATCCTTCCTGTACACCGTTAGACCCCTGGTAAAAACTTCAGTCGTCTCTAGCCTTAGCCAGTTTTCTGTACCTATAAAGATTTCCATTTCACTGCTTTCGATGAGTGATTAGCGCTTCAACAATTTACAACTGTGATACCGATGTTCTCTAATTCTAAACGATGTCTTGTGTTTGACCTGCTCGCTTTGACACTGTATCCCTTTCTCAACTTTTCCGAGATGCTCTGACTTTTACAGCTCCCAGTCCACGCTACAGAGTCTCCGCTACTCATGTAGCCATTTCTTGTGTGTTGTGGACTCCTGATCTATTAAGCGCAGATTGTACCTTGTGTACCCACAATGTTAAATTTGCCAATTTTAGGTGCATTTTTCTCGTGAACTGTAATGGGTCCTAGAGGGAGGGCTTCTCTCCCTTGACCTATTTTTGTAGATGGCTGCCTTGTATAATTCATATTTTATAGAATTCTTTGCAAGTTGTAAAAAAATCAAAACATTTCAGTTTTATTTATTCATAATTTCTGAAATATTAAATTTACCATCTTTACAAAATGCTTCAACAATTTTCAGCCCAGTTTCTGTAAGTTCTATGATGGCAAGTTCCTGAGAAAGATGTACCTAAACATTAAAAAAATAAAATCGCAAAAAACAATTTTTAAAGTTGATCATGGTCTGTTACCTTAGAATGTCCGTGCTCCACATCCTGGGTCATCTGCATTTTCTTCATCCTCCCTGGCCCTCCTAACATTCCGTGAGTGGATTCTTGCCTTCCTAGCTATCACAGTCACTTCATAATCTGCTCTCTTCACGTGGAAAGCAATCAACTTGGAATGTCATTATTAAATGAAAGAACTGCACCAGAAATACCAAAATTCAATGTATCCTTACCTACAAATACTGTTTTATAAATACTAGGCCATATAACACTGTTAAATGATTCCTTTGGGTTCTGTGTTTCTCCATTCAAACACTTACACAACAGGTTATAATCATTCAGACTTCTAAAAACTAGTTTTATTACATTGCACACTTCAATAGGCAATGAGTGCCTATGACCACACTGTTAATCAGCTGCTAGAGCACGGTTATATTTGCACCATGCGGTTGGTCCTTTTGGGCACAAGGCATGACAAGGCTCCTTGTCAGTTGATAGTTTATGAAAATAAATTGCCCAGATATCCTGCTTCATTTTCATCTCACTTGCTTGCCATACTATAGTAGTTCTGCAAACTGCCTATCTCCTTGTCTGTGAGCCTATTTTTATGCCTTTCATATCGCTTCCCAACTTGTGATGGTAGGTTCCCATTCTTTTCTGGACATGCCCAATACATTCCAGCTATTCCAGATTACCATCGCCGTATGGCTTTGTTTACACTACACTCTTGAAGCTCTCACTGTCTCCATCCTCTACATGTTTTACGTACATTGCCACAAGCATATCAACTGACCTGAAAAAAATGTTTACTGCACCTGCAGCTTCCAGGTTCCCACAAAATCCTTCAAAATTCACACTACATTCAGAACTTTCTTTATGAGATTTTAATTTTTCTTTATCCTTTATAAATGCACACTTACGACAGAACTTTCTCTATTTCTGCCGGCCGGGGTGGCCGAGCGGTTCTAGGCGCTACAGTCTGGAACCGCGCGACCGCTACGGTCGCAGGTTCGAATCCTGCCTCGGGCATGGATGTGTGTGATGTCCTTAGGTTAGTTAGGTTTAAGTAGTTCTAAGTTCTAGGGGAGTGATGACCTTAGAAGTTAAGTCCCATAGTGCTCAGAGCCATTTGAACCATTTTTCTCTACTTCTAGCACTTTGCCATTATCCATGTTTGTTACAGTTACTACACTATTCAAACTGTATGCTCTCTACACTGCTATGTCCCATCAACAGCCACAGCAACACCTGTAGAATTATCATTAATTTCAGTTACCTCATTGACAGCAAACTTTATCCAGGCTATAGCACAATGCTTAGCAGCTTCATATAAAGTACCGGTATACTTCTGGTATCATGTCAGGCCACATGGGAGATTCATGACTGTACGTAGTGTCTTACCAGATAATACACCTTTACCTATAGTACGCAGTTCATACCTGTACTTAATATTGGTTTCATACCCACCGTCGATCTTCCTAATGGTATGAAATGAATTTGAGCTTCACAGTTCCTGCATAACAGAAATAGTTTACTAGCAAGTCCATTTCTTCCTTTAGCATCTTCAAAACAAAATAAAATGTCATTAACATGACATACTTTACAAGCTGCAAATGAAGATATGACGGATGACAACAATTCAATATCTATGACAACACTGCCACTTATCTTTTCCTCATTATTATATCTAGTACTTACAAAAGATTCTACATTTGAATCAGCATTCAGCTCTCATCTGGAAGCACTAGTACAAATATTTTCACTACAAGAACTGTCACTCGCAATCGCTGATGAAGTCGAAGCACACGCTGGACCTAACCTAGAACAGCCTGCAGAACTCTCACTGACCAAATCCCTATTCTTTGCACTATTATCTTCACTAACTACATTTGCTTTCAGCTTTCTTCCATGACCCTGTTAGTATTTCTTGTATACTCATCCAATATGAAGCATGTTGTCACAAAAACGAACTTTATTGTGTAAACATATACGGTACAGAGAAACGCGCCAAAAACACGAGGAACAAGTGAAAGTTGCTCGCGAACGAGGTAGCCGACAGTGAGCACGAAATATCTTCCTTGATCAACAAATAAAGTATTTGAATTCAAGAAGTCGACAGAAGGCAAAAGGGAGACGAAACAGACTGTGCTGCCCTTAGAGTAAATCATCAAAATATTAACATATGAACACGAAAATGTAAGTATCGATTTTTTATATTAATTGTCCAAGGAGGCCAATATCGTAATATAATTCGAGAGGTACTTTGCAACAGATGTACAGATAGGAAAAAATGATCTGTGTATGTAGCCGTTAAGAGTGGTAGAAGGAAGCCGAAGCTTTCACGTTCATAACACTGATGTTACATTCTCTATCACGGATTAAAATCTCCAATACCTTAAAACAGAAAATTGAGGTGCTACCAAAATCCGTCCTGAGCACCGATCAAATGCTACGGTAGAAATGACACACAAAAGTAGCAATATTTCGTGGAATCGCATTCTACGGGCTTTCATGTCCACATGGTTCATTTGCAGTAAAACATGCATGCCAGGCAGCTACGTGTAACAAGTGCTAGGTCGATGATTTTGTCAGCAGTGAAAATCACCATATATTAGTTACGAAGTCTGTAAATAACGTTGTATATTGGCGTCGTTATTTCGCTTACTTTTCTGTAAGAGTAACTGCGTGGTCATTTGCTGCTATTAAGAGAAAATTTGAAGTAAGTTCCTAGTTTTTAATTTCTTTATTTTCAGTAACTACGATTTCCGACTTCCCTTATTATGGGTAAACTATATTTGTGTTAGTGTATGCCTAGAAGGAGAATACCAACGGCTCAGAGTGAGAGACGAGGAGCTAGAGAGACAATTTTTGCGTAGAGAAATAGCGATATGGATACTCTTTATGACAATACATCTCTTTTATTTAACGATTATAGTATTAATGCGTGATCATCGAAAACTGAAGTACCAATTCTTAAAAGTAATTATACAAGGAGACCAATGAAACATATATAACCTAAGGAACATTGCTTTAGATGCGCACAAAAGGAAATATATGTGTACATAGCCATTAGGAGAGGTAAAAGGAACTAGATACACACATGTGAAAATTTTCCCTTTGTCTCTGACATTGCTACCAACTCCTACACTGGTAACGATCAAATGATATGGCAGAAACGATACACGAAAGTAACAACGTTTCGAGAAGTTGCATTCTAGGAGCCTTCATGTTTAAATGTTGCCGATAGTTCATCCGCAGTAACACACGCTTACTGAACAGCTACAACGTCGCAACTGCTACATCGTTGATGTTGTAAATGGTGGAAAACTGAATACAGTAATGAAGCCGTCGGGGACAATAAACGTTGTTTACTGTCGTTTTTTCAATTGCTTTGGTCTAAGAGTAGGCGGAACTGTCTGTTCGTTTTCCGCCGTCACCACAAAATTTAGTGTGTTTCTAATTTTTAGTATCTTCTTTCTGAGCAGCTGCAAAGTCTCGTATTATAAGGAAACTGCATTTGTTTTAGGCTATGGATCGAAGAAGAACATTAACGGTTCGGACTGAAAGACGAAGAGCAAGAGAGACAATTTTTGCGTTGTGAAAGTAATAGGAATAATGCAGATGTTGATAATGATGATCCTACTGTCGTTCTGAAAGATACATTTAAAAATGCACTGAACATAATTACAAATAATTTTGAAAACTGTAATTGCGATTTGATTAATTTTTAGAGCAGATTTTGTAATGCAATCATTTCGCATCTGAGGTGGCTTTGCGCGATACAACGCCAATTCACATTGTGTTGTCATAAGGATAAAGTTAATTTGCCGCCACTAATACAAAGTTTATTTTTCAACGCAGTGTCTCAAAGACTCCTTTCAGATGATCGAACAACTAAAGAGAAATCAAAAAATTATTTCGAGAAAACATGTACCTACAATGCAGCATTTGCCACGAATCAGTTCCGCGGCTAAAACTTCAGACACTTTAAGATACATGACATTTGCCATCACAGATCAGGTGCGCATTTGCCACGAATCAGTTCTGCGGCTAAAACTTCAGACACTTTAAGATACATGATATTAGCCATCACAGATCAGGTGCACTGACGCACTTGATCGAATTTCGACCACAGACAATACTAGTGCATATTTAGAGCCTTTAATGGCTGCAATGCCATTAGAAAACACGTTTCTCTAGTAAAATACACTCCAAGGAATGTTTATGAGCAAAAATAATTTTTTTATATTTTGTCCCTTACGAAGGTTCAATCCCCCTGAAGCTGATCTAAGAACTCTCCACCTTATGACGTAAATCAAGGAGTCTACGGCCGACACGGTCGCTGAACCGTCTGAGCCTCTAGTTCAGACCCTCCACTCGACTCTGTATCAAAAGTTCGCAATAAATCCTTTCAACGATGCTAATGATAAACTCTGCCTTCATTATACAAGCTGAGCCGCTTCTTGTATCAGTCGGAACCAAAGGGGCTCTTTTCTGATAAGAAGTGACAAACATGATTGATAAATACATGAGCCACCATCCAAATGCAACTACATTCACCTTCTGCTCGTCATTTCATTCGGTGTGATCTATTCCACATCTGTGATGACTCCTCCTGGTACAAGGAAGCAACCGGATGTTTATAATTAAATTTCCTTATTTAACAAGTTATGACACTGAAGCTAATTTCGGTACGAGGACCAAACTTGGTAGCATTAATGTCAAGGACATGGGGAAGAGAAATAATGCAGAATCCATTCAAATGAAACCTTTTTAATGAGCTGCTACGGTACATCATACTGTTACATACTGGTACCATTGCTATTACAAAAGGGGGCTTAATATGGCGCCCATCAGTGTCCAGAAGAGTCTGAAAAGCGCAGGATTGCATTCTGCACAGCACAACGAAGCATGTCCTTACGTATGCTGACTACCTCTCTTGATATGCTGCGCTTCGGATTAGCACACGTGTGAATTTTCCCCTGGTAAACCCTGTCCTTCAGGTAACCTCACTACCAGAAATCACAGGGCGTAAGATCAGGTGATTATGCCGGCTAAGCATTTGGAAATGATCGGCTGATAAATCGATCATTTCCAAATGTCTTTCGGAGAAGCAGATGAACTTCACGAGCGATGTATGGTGAGGTCCCATCTTGCATGAAAACTGTTGAGTTCAGTGCGTCTCTCTCCTGTAGGACGGATATGACATGTTGGCAAAGAATATCGCAGTAACGCTGGCGAGTCTTTGGTCCTTGAGCGCCAGCCTGTTCAAAAAAGAATGGGCCAATGGTGAACGTAGCCGTGAAGTTATACCATACTGTGACACGTTCACCATAGAGAAGAACTTCACTCACAGTGACAGGAGATGAAAATCTCCACACTCAGCAATTCTGTACGTTCACCTCATCCGTCAGAGAAAAATGATCTTCGTCTGCCCATAGGTTGGTCCAGGGCCAGCCCTTGTCAACTTCAATCCTTGCGAGAAAGTGGAGAGTGAAGTATACACGTCGTTGTGCGTCCTGTGGTGCAAGCTGCTGTACGATATGGATCTTGTACGGATACCACTTGAGAATGGTTCGAAGCACCTTCTGTACAGTGGATCACGGGATGTTCAACTGTCGTGCGTTGTGGCCGAGCGGTTCTAGGCGCTTCAGTCTGGAACCGCGCGACCGCTACTGTCGCAGGTTCGAATCCTGCCTCGAGCATGGATGTGTGTGATGTCCTTAGGTCAGTTAGGTTTAAGTAGTTCTCAGTTCTAGGGGACTGATGACCTCAGATGTTAAATCCCATAGTGCTCAGGACAAGCCAACTGTCTTGACACAGCACACGCACTGCCTGACTATCGGTAATTGCACGCAGCGTTGTCTACCTTAGCAACAGCGATTTCATCAACCATCTGTGGTGCAACCAGTCGTCGGTCTTTTCCCGGAGCGACGCCCATTTCTCCAGTTGATTCGAACTTCATCATGCTCCTCACAGAAGATGGAGAAAGAGGACCCTTCCGTAATCCTTTCAGCCAGCGTCAGCAGAATTGTGGAAGAAGTACTGCCCGCATTTGTCTACAAACTTTCCACTATTTATTTCCAGTTCCTTGAACATAACAACTTTTGCAACAAGCAAAGGAATTTTCGACCAAATGGAAGTTTTCCGACTGTGACGGTGCTCGAACAAAGCGTCCTTGTACTAATGATGCTTTAAATCTAAAGACACTTCTGCTCAGAGACTACCTCACAGAGTATTACTTCCTGTGAGCCTCTCATTGCAGTTTTCTTTGCATAGACCGCACGTGACAACACTAGCAAGAACACATCAGTAGCACGGCCCAGTCGCGGCACTGTTGTGCTACGACAGCGTCCGCACTAGCCGTGCGTCGCAGCTCAAACTGCGCATGCGCGAAAAGGTAGTTCTTTTCATTGCGGGGGTTCCTGTTGCTGCCACAATTCGCTGTCGCACCTTGGACAACGCACCTTTTATATCCCCACGTCCGCCTGCTCACAGCAATGCCCATTGGCAACGGACTCAAGCCAGCACCGCCGGAGCGGAAGGACTCCCAACTCAGCCCGCATTGAAACATCGCATTCACAGTCCCTGTCAGTTCCAAACAACTGCGCTAAAGTCGGCATAAATAGGAACTATACAGTTACGTATGCCATTGCCTTCCTCCAGCTTCGGAATTGTCTTACCCAGCCAATTATAGGGAGACCTACAGTTTAACGTGCACTTCGAAACAAGATGCAATTTGATATTTTACACATACTTAAATCGCTGTCAGAGGAGAAATGAGAAACATAACTGAGGGTTGAAACCTCTGCAGAAGCCCTGCAAAGGTTGAGGGGGGAGGGAGAGGGGGGGGGGGGTTGGCCTAAAACTGTGGTAACGTCTTCTTCTTCCTCTTCTTCTTTACTTTGACTTATTTCGATTTACTACTGCTGTTCGGTTAAGACTATTTATGGATACATTGCAGGGGCTGTCATTCGGCTACATGTTGTGTAGTGATTTAGTCAGTGTCCTGCAAGTAAATACGCACCTTGTCTTTTCGCTTGTAAAATCTGAAATGCTTTACTGCTCGTAACATATAAAGATTCTGTACCACAACGTCCACCAAAACATCTCATAAATCGTTGGGGTAAAACCGCCACACACTTGTCTGTTTAATCGAACCCCTAACCAGTCTGTTTCCATTGTGAACTAATGTGAATCTGATATATTGCCTGGTAGATTGCGTCTTTCTCTAAGAAAGATTGACTGAGATCGCTGATACGGGACATAAGCACACTTCAGTCACATACAAAATAAATACATGTAAATGAGACATATAAACAAATAAAATATCTACAAATATTATTTAGCAAAAGCTGTCGTAACAATAAAAAAACTCTGGATTACTGTTTGCTATTGAAAATAGATATATGGTAGGCGGTCAACTTTGTTATACGAAAACGTCTTTCACAAAACTAGTGAATTTGATTCGTATTGGCTTCTTATTTAAAGCAATTTAGATCTGCTAAAATTCAGCAGGTTCTTGGTGGCAAATTTTAATTATTTAGCACTGCAATCATCAAAAAAGTAAATGATGCTTGTTTGGAATAAAGTTAATTTCGGCACTGAAAAGTGAATGGTGACTTGGCTTGAAATGAGCTTCGGCTTTAAGTCTTTTTAACTGATGCTTTTATTGTTTCTTTAGTAATGTGCGTTCACAGTATCAATAGAGCAAAACTGTTCATTTTGTGTCTCTAGTGTCTTCAAAATATCGTTAAACAACACACTTTATTAGGCAAT
This sequence comes from Schistocerca nitens, assembly GCF_023898315.1. NCBI lineage: Eukaryota > Metazoa > Arthropoda > Insecta > Orthoptera > Acrididae > Schistocerca > Schistocerca nitens. The sequence continues at coordinate 396,783,351 of NC_064618.1, read as the reverse complement.
ATTACGCAACACCTAGCCTACGTAAAGTTCTGACATTGAAATTGGCACAAATGTAACTTTAATTTGAGGTGTTCCTGAAGGAGAACAGTTAAAAGGTAAATTGAAAAGTCACTTGAATCTATGTAACACACATGCTAATATTTGTCTACAAGAATTTATTTGTACTGATGATCTGCGGCAATGAACTGTCGGTTGACAGTCGCAAGCGTGATTGCTGAGATGTGCGTTCGGCAGTTTCCTACCTGAGATGATTGCTGCGATGTCTCTGGTGCCGACATTCTGTTGTCTCGCTGATGGCTAATCCGTTAGAATACAGCAGAAATAAAACCTCATTGGTTCAAACGCAGAACGGAACAAGGCCAATCTAGTTGAGTTAATATCAAGAACGCAGATTTCCATAAACAACAGTGGACGGCTGGCCGAATGACGACTCCGATCTGTAGACCGCCTGTTTATTTTCACTTCATCAAAATTAGACTGTTAAGCAGCTCGCGTCTCACAAATCCGAATGCAGTTTTGAGCATTCCAAACGAGACTATAGACAGCTCAACGCCCCAAACAGACAGTCCGTTTCACTCATAATATTCAGCTTCACTCGTAGTTGCAAAGCAACACAGCTCACCATCGATCCTCAGCTGTCTCTTCGTAACGTTATTCACAGATATTAATTTTCCTATTGCTCCGAACATGGAGGTGAAGAAAGGGGCCAAATCTCCTAAAATTACAATCAAATTACATATACACATGGAATTAACATTACACAATAAATAACAATATTGATTTTATGGGATACATTACACTGCATATGTACATACACCGCTTAGCTAAAACATTGTAACAACCTGTTTAATAGCTTGTTGTTCCATTTTTCAAACACAGTACAACGGAGATTCTGCTTGGCGTGGATTCTACAAGTCCTTGACAGGATTCCAGAAGTATGTGGCACCTGATATCTATGCACGGATCAAGCAATTCGCGCAAATTACGGGATGGTGGTTCACGGGCACGTAGCTAGTGCCCGATGTGTGTTCCAGTGAGTATACATCAGGCACATTTGTTGGCCAAGTTATCGGGTCAATTCTAGCGTCCGATTCCACTCTTCTGCTTTGAGCGATGACGCCATACCTAAGGCAGAGCCGCTGCATAGAGGCAATCTTTGAAAGCAAATGATCATATTCGTAATCAAACGAATGTAGCATACGATAAAATTAGAGTTCACGTGATTAATTACATAGCCACAAATTATACCGATAAGAATTAAAGGTAAGGAAAATAAATAAGAACAGAAAAAGAAGTATACATGTCTGAAATAAATTATTATCGTTATTTATGCGAGTAAGATGATGTGTGTGGTTTGCGGGGCGCTCTACTGCGAGGTTATCAATGCCCGTACAAATTCCCAACCTTTGCTTAGTCCACCCTCGCCACTTTCACGAATGATGATGAAATGATGAGGACAAAAACACCCAGTCTTCTCGAGGCAGGTGAAAATCCCTGACCCCGCCAGGAATCGAACCCTGGACTCCGTGCATGGGAAGCGAGAACGCATTATGATAGTAAGAAAAGCACAGATAACCTTTAAATCGAGTGCAGTATAGCGTATGATGAAGCCATAATGTTATGAATTAGCGTTAAATTTTAATATCAATTGTTAAATCTAACATGACGAGTAAACAAGTAACGAAAATTAACAACAAGTAGGGTCTAACAAATACTGGAATCGGTAACTTGAACTGACATAGGTTAATTCCAACCATTCCACGGTTCGTTAATTTGATCGTTTTAACAACAAGCGTGCGCACTAAATTATTACAGGATTTCTACATATGGTATTACTCTCTTCATTAATATGAAAAAGAGAAAATTTGGAAGCTGTAACTACAATATTTATTAGTTTTTCACTGTAGTTCTGAGATCGATAAGAAATCTAGAAATCCTACATAGTTCACAGATTTACTGCAAAAATGTCCAAAATTATGAACCATCGAATAATTGAAATCGGTAACTAGAATCTAACAGTTCTAATTACCAATTCCATTGATTCGATGATACATTAATTAGATTTTTTTTCAGCATGTGTGTGCACTGGAATGTAGGCTAATATGTTTTCTGCACTTGTAATTGCTATCTGAACTACTGCCAAAAAGTTATTAATATTGGAGTCGGTAACTAGAATTGACCTATATACGTCAGTTCTAATTACCGTCTCCAATTTTTCTTATACACCACAGTAGTTTTAGAGATCAATCACAAATGTTCAGTGATTACAACCGCAAAAATAGTTTACATATGAATCATGGAGCGGTTGGAAACTAACTGGAATTTACCTACATAAGTTAACTCTAGTTATAGATTCCAATATTCTTCTTTTTTTTGTAGATATTCGTTTGTCGTGTACTGCCTTTTCTTTTAGAATTTGGTGTCTGTTTCTCCACATTTTATGCGACCGTTACGTATTTGTTGTTATTCATTTAATTTTCCCGTTTTTCTGATACATTTTGATTTTTCTCCGCCCAAAACCCCAACTTTCCTGCGCTACTCCCGTTTGATTCAATAATTAACAGTAAAATTAACGCTGTGTTATAATAGTATGACTTCACCATGCGCTTTACTGTAATGCAATTTAAAGGTTCTCTGTGCTTTTCTAGTCGTATAAATTACGAGAAGACTTATTACAAAGTAAATAACTGCGTGAATGTGATTGTAATTTTATCGTATACTACATTTGTTTGTTTACGAGTATACAGGGTGGTTCATTGATCGTGAACGGTTTAAATATCTCACGAAATAAGCGTCAAAAGAAACTTGTCTAGTTTGAAGGGGGAAACCAGATGGCGCTATGGTTGGCCCGCTAGATGGCACTACCATAGGTCAAACGGATATCAACTGCGTTTTTTTTAAATAGGAACCCCCATTATTTATTACATATTCGTGTAGTACGTAAAGAAATATGAATGTTTTAGTAGGCCCACATTTTTCGCTTTGTGATAGATAGCGCTGTAATAGTCACAAACATATGTCTCACAATTTTAGACGAACAGTTGGTAACAGGTTGGTTTATTAAATTAAAATACAGAATGTAGGTACGTCTGAACATTATATTTTGGTTGTTACAATGTCACACATGTACCTTTGTGATCTTATTTCTGAGAACGCATGCTGTTACCTGTAAATACCACATTAATGCAATAAATGATCAAAATTATGTCCGTCAACCTCAATGCATTTGGCAATACGTGTAACGACAATCCTCTTAACAGCGAGTAGTTCGCCTTCCGTAATGTTCGCACATGCATTGACAATGCGCTGACGCATGTTGTCAGGCGTTGTCGGTGGATCACGATAGCAAATATCCTTCAACTTTCCCCACAGAAAGAAATCCAGGGACGTGAGATCCGGTGAACGTGCGGGCCATGGTATGGTGCTTCGACGACCAATCCACCTGTCATGAAATGCTGTTCAATACCGCTTCAACCGCACACGAGCTATGTGCCGGACATCCATCATGTTGGGAGTACATCGCCATTCTGTCATGCAGTGAAATATCTTGTAGTAACATCGGTAGAACATTACGTAGGAAATCAGCATACATTGCACCATTTAGATTGCCAGCGATAAAATGGGGGCCAATTATCCTTCCTTCCATAATGCCGCACCATACATTAATCCGCCAAGGTCACTCATGTTCCACTTGTCGCAGCCATCGTGGATTTTCCGTTGGCCAATGGTGCATATTATGCCGGTTTACGTTACCGCTGTTGGTGAATGACGCTTGGTCGCTAAATAGAACGCGTACAAAAAATCTGTCATCGTCCCGCAATTTCTCTTGTGCCCAGTGGCAGAACTGTACACGACGTTCAAAGTCGTCGCCGTGCAATTCCTGGTGCATAGAAGTATGGTACGGGTTCAATCGATGTTGATGTAGCGTTCTCAACACCGACGTTTTTGAAATTCCCGATTCTCATGCAATTTGTCTGCTACTGATGTGCGGATTAGCCGCGACAGCAGCTAAAACATCTACTTGGGCATCATTTGTTGCAGGTCGTGGTTGACGTTCCACATGTGGCCTAATACTTCCTGTTTCCTTAAATAACGTAACAATCCGTCCAACGGTCCGGACACTTGGATGATGTCCAGGATACCGGGCAGCATACATAACACACGCCCGTAGGGCATTTTGATCCCAATAGCCATACATCAACATGATATCGACCTTTTCAACAATTGGTAAACGGTCCATTTTAACACTGGTAAGATACCGCGAAGCAAATACCGTCCGCACTGGCGGAATGTTACGTGATACCACGTACTTATACGTTTGTGACTATTACAGCGCCATCTATCACAAAGCGAAAAAAGTGGTCCAACTAAAACATTCACATTTCTTTAGGTACTACACGAATATGTAATAAAAAATGGGGGTTCCTACTTAAAAAACCCAGTTGATATCCGTTTGAACTATGGCAGCGCCATCTAGCGGGCCATCCATAGCACCATCTGATTTCCCCCTGCAAGCTAGACGAGTTTCGTCCGTTGTAGTTTTTTCGTTTGATGTTTATTTCGCGAGATATTTGGCTTGGTCACTATCAATGGACCACCCTGTATAATCTGTTGCCTTCGTAACTTGCGTAGAAGTAGCGTCTTTGTCTTAGATATGACATTGCCCAACGCCGACGAGTGGAATAAGACACTAGAATTTATCCAAGACATCAATGTGAATTCCCTATAATGCGCCACAAACCACTGTAGCACGATTGTGACCTTGAAACACGAACAGTTATCCTGCTGGATGATGGCATCGCCATAGGGGAAGACTTCAAGCATGCAGGTGGCCCGCAATAATGTTCACATAGCTCACCGCTGTCCTGGTGCCTTCGATTACCACCGCAATCCCACGAAGCCCAACTTACTCATAGCATAATCCGGCCTCACCAGCCTGCATCCGTGGCGCGGTACATGCTTCGTGCAGCCATTCGCCTGGTTGATCGTGTGTAAGAACCCAACCTGACGTAACAAAAAATGTCAGGCATTGGACAGGTGACACGTTTCTTTTGAGCCACGGTGAAAACTCAGTGAAGTTGTGCCTGATGCAGTCATAACTGAAGACGTCATTGGGTCAACACTTGACTGTGTGATGTGGACTCCATGTTCAACAATTCCCTTTGATGGTCAGCTCCGAAACAGTTGTGCCTGCACCAGCATTGTACTCTGTCAGATCTGGCACTGATCGCTGCCTTTCTTGAATTACACAATGGTGGAACCTCCGATCTCAACGTTATGTGATGAGCAAGTTGTCGTCCTATACCATACGGCCTACTCGTTACTTCACCATCCATCAACCACTTTCCATATGTGCTCACGATAGTAGTCGTAGAAGGTGACCAGCTTCGCCGTTTCAGAGAGTCTCTTTTTCCAGTGGCAGGGCCATAACAATGTGCCCTTTGTAAAGACCTCTTATATCAGCGGATTTCAGCATTTGCGGTTCGTATCTTCGCTGTAATGACTACTCATTCGTCTCTTTTCATTTTAAATTTTTTCCTTACAGTGTCACGTGCCCGCAACGCCATCAGGAGACATTTAACATCGCGGTTGGCAGTGTTCATAATGTTTTGGCTCTTCAGTGTACAGCATCATTACAATCCAGGACAAGCGACGTTAACAGAGAAAAAAGAAAAAAGCACAAAAAAGAAAAAAATACGTACTCACTTCATTAATTTTTTACACTAATCTAAACGATTAGTACAATAACGTAAGCCGAATAATTCCGTTACAAGGCAAGAGGTGGCACTTGCTATTCCTTGGAGACAGGAGTATAGAATTTTCCAATTACAAAATTCTCATGCATCTCTAGAAATTGTCTGTGATTCTACTAAACCGCAGACGTAGCTTTACCGAGTGCAATTGAAAACTGTGTGGATTCAGCAGTAGCTACATAACTTGTGTTTGTTTGGTTGTTTACGGGAAATTATAAAATTTTCTTTTCACGACACCGGTTTTGGTGGCAGTTGTGAACCTTCCAGTACATTTCCGAAATGTCCCAATCTCTTGACCATCATTTCCTGCTATTCTTCTTATCGATCTACAGAAAAGGACAGTTCCAGAACCCAGAAAAGTATGAACACGGTTGCAGTATTCTGCCCGACATCCGCTTCCGGTTCCCACAAGGAAACAGAGCCTTTCTCTACTGCACTAGTCAGATAAGTGAACCATCATGGTTTTCTGGGACTATATTCAGTGTTACATGGTAAAAGTGCTGTGAAACTTCCTGGAAGATTAAAATTGCATGCCGGACCGAGACTCGAACTCGTGACCATTGCCTTACGCGGGCAAGTGCCCTGGAAACTAAGCTATCCAAACACGACTAACGGCCCGCTCTCACAGCTTCAGTTCTGCCAGTACCTCGTCTCGTACCTTCCTAACTTCACAGAAGCTCTTCTGCGAACCGAGTTCGGGTCTCGCGCATGGGTGTGTGTGGTACTCTTAGCATAAGTTAGTTTCCGTAGTGTGTCAGTCTATGGACCGATGACCTCAGCAGTTTGGTCCCTTAGGAATTCACACACATTTGAACATTTACTTCTTCCGGTTGAAGCCATATATGGTCTAAACTAACATAGTTAGTTTGGAAGGAGTGAACTGTCCCTTAGGAAGGCGTCAAGCGAATTTTTATCTGCTTTTTAAAACAGATCTATTTTGCGTTGATTTTTGGGGGATGTGGACGTTGTGATGGTTCGTCTTGTTACGTATGGGGCTATTTTGGTCGTCACTAGCCCTGTATCCGTCATGATTGTCCCTACTTGCTCAGGATTATTTGTTACTAGGAGGTAAAGTATGTTTTCGCAACCATTTCCACTTCGAGTGAGACCAATTTCCTAACTCGTTGGATACGTAACTGCCTTAGAATGTGCTAATAAAATGTTCTTAGCCGCGCGGGATTAGCCGAGCGGTCTAGGGCGCTGCAGTCATGGACTGTGCGACTGGTCCCGGCAGAGGTTCGACTTCTCCCTCGGGCATGGACGTGTGTGTTTGACCTTAGTATAATTTAGGTTAAGTAGTGTGTAAGCTTAGGGCCTGAAGACCTTAGCAGTTAAGTCCCATAAGATTTCACACACATTTTGAACATTTGAAATGTCCTTATATCTTAGGCATAAGTGCCTCCTACCTTCAAAAAACATTGACTGAATAACTATGGACTGTGTGTGCTTCATTCCAAACTTAGTCATTCGTGCATGACCTGTTCTCAAACAAACTTAAACAGTTACATAAAAGAAGAACAATTTTAGAATCTTGGCCTCTGTAGATTAATTCCCTGCGGACACCCATGAACGCAGACCAATAAATTTGCGGTTTGGCATTTACCGTCTAAACCGGGGAGGCAACCCAGAATTGTCTACCTCGATAACTAACTGATAAGTAAGATACACCTCCTAAGGCTAGAAAATGACATATTAATCGATGTGATGAAGAGTATGAAAGGAACAAAAAAAATGGTTCAAATGGCTCTAAGCACTATGGGACTCAACTGCTGAGGTCGTTAGTCCCCTAGAACTTAGAACTAGTTAAACCTAACTAACCTAAGGACATCACAAACATCCATGCCCGAGGCAGGATTCGAACCTGCGACCGTAGCGGTCTTGCGGTTCCAGACTGCAGCGCCTTTAACCGCACGGCCACTTCGGCCGGCTGAAAGGAACACATTTTAAAAGCTACAAACAAGGTATGAAAATAGTATAAGTATTGCTAGCAATGCTGAGAGCGCGGTAGACTGAGGTTTGGCCGTTGCACTGTGCAGGGTACCGCTTCCCGCGCAACGACCGGCGCCTACAGACGCTGCTAGACCTGATAAACACGCGGTCACGTTTCTTCGACATGGCTGGAGGCAAACTCAGCGCCATGCCGTGGTTGCGCTTCATCCAGCCCGAGGCAACTGGCTACAACGCGATCATCAGGTTCAACGAGATGGCGCGCGCCTATTTTTTAGTAAGCACTACTAGTCAAGTCTCACTAAACTTAAGTGCGCGTCTGCACCACTTGTTTAACCCTTGCAGTACCTCCTTCTGAAAATATTGTAGTCTAGACAGTTTTTTTTATATTTTTAGACAATATTTATCGTTTTTAATGAATTCTGCCATTTTTCAGGAACGTTTTAAAATTTTCAGTTAAACTTAACCTAAAAATTGTAAGTTTAGTACACTATTGGCCACTAAAATTGCTACACCAAGAAGAAATGCAGACGATAAACGAGTATTCATTGGACAAATATATTATACTATAACTGACATATGATTACATTTTCACGCAATTTGGGTGCACAGATCCTGAGTAATCAGTACCCAGAACAAACACCTCTGGCCGTAATAACGGCCTTGATACGCCTCGGAATTGAGTCAAACGGAGCTTGGATGGCGTGTACAGGTACAGCTGCCCATGCAGCTTCAACACGATACCACAGTTCATCAAGAGTAGTGACTGGCGTATTGTGACGAGCCAGCTGCTCGGCCACCATTGACCAGACGTTTTCAGTTGGTGAGAGATCTGGAGAATGTGCTAGCCGGGGCAGCAGTCCAACATTTTCTGTATCCAGAAAGGCCCGTACTGGACCTGAAACATGCGGTCGTGCATTATCCTGCTGAAATGTAGGGTTTCGCAGGGAGCGAATGAAAGGTAGAGCCACGGGTCGTAACACATCTGAAATGTAAGTTCCACTGTTCAAAGTGCCGTCTATGCGAACAAGAGGTGATCGAGACGTGTAACCAATGGCACCCCATATCATCACTCCGGGTGATACGCCATTATGGCGATGACGAATACACGCTTCCAATGTGCGTTCACCTCGATGTCGCCAAACACTGATGCGACCGTCATGATGCTGTAAACAGAACCTGGATTCACGTTTTGCCATTCGTGCACCAAAGTTCGTCGTTGAGTACATCATCGCTGGTGCTCCTGTCTGTGATGCAGCGTCAAGGGTAACCGCAGTCAAGGTCTCCGAGCTGATAGTCCATGCTGCTGCAAACGTTGTCGAACTGTTCGTGCAGATGGTTCTTGTCTTGCAAACGTCCCCATCTGTTGACTCAGGGATCGAGACGTGGCTGCACGATCCGTTACAGCCATGCAGATAAGATGCCTGTCATCTCGACTGCTAGTGATACGAGGCCGCTGGGATCCAGCACGGCGTTCCGTATCACCCTCCTGAACCCACTGATTCCATATTCAGCTAACAGTCATTGGATCTCGACCAACGCGAACAGCAATCTCGCGATACCATAAACCGCAATCACGATAGGCTGCAATCCGACCTTTATCGAAGTCGGAAACGTGATGGTACGCATTTCTCCTCCTTACACGAGGCATCACAACAACGTTTCACCAGGCAACGGCGGTCAGCTGCTGTTTGTGTATGATAAATCGGTTGGAAACTTTCCTCGTGTCAGCACGTTGTAGGTGTCACCACCGGCGCCAACCTTGTGTGAATGCTCTGAAAAGCTAATCATTTGCATGTCACAGCATCTTCTTCCTGTCGGTTAAATTTCGCGGCCTGTAGCACGTCATCTTCGTGGTGTAGCAATTTTAATGGCTATTAGTGTAGTAGACGTCATTTTCCCAATTGAATTTATTATTCAATATTTTCATGTTCAGGACTTTACTTACACATCAGTATTTCTTTGATAAATACGTTGTGAGTAAAAGTCAACACCTGTTAACGAAATATGCATTTAATTTTTTTTTCTGTGGTCATTGTACATTCGATAGTACATTATATTGGAAGTGGCTTGATATTGCTAAGAGTGTGCTAAACGATATTTTCCCTACACATTAGTACTTCATTAAAAAGTAAGTTGTTACCATACATCGACCTCAATTAAAAAAGTTCGCTTTTTCGTTTGGTAATGTGCATAATGGAAAATGCTTTGGTACCACTAGGGTTAAGGAGAAAAGTTTCTCAGCCTCACAATGAAAAATAGTCTTTCGTCCAGCCTCGTCGTCAGTCTTGTTGTGTCTAGGAGTCCTGTCTGCTCGGTTCGCTAGACAAACGATCAAATAACTCGTATTAATGAGTTTTATTGCAATAAGAAAATAACAACACTTAACTTCGACAATTACACAGATGTGTCGCAAGCAGATGGCGACATACGATATAATCAGTCTTTGCAATGACTGCTGATCTCTAACTGACAAACTGTTTCTTGAACTGCTATCGAAGTGGCTAATCTTGAAACTGCTATCCACGTCGCTAACGTTGGCGCTGCTATCGAACTGGACGTCACCAGTCGGTCATGGCGCTTATGTCCTCTTCACATAAGGGCCACTGCTGTCGCGTTGTCGTCGTGGAAGGGAGTCAGTCAGCGTGCGATTGGCTGACTTCTTCTCACAGCCTTCTCTTCTTTGTCGTTCCCGACTGCCGAGATGGCGCTTGACTTTACGCCGTAACATATAATATTTTGTAAGTTAAGGAAAAAATCTAAATAGTGCCCTTTCAGATCTCTACACTTTCTCACACAATGTTCCAGTCAGTATAGTACACTTCTAAAAATCTGCAAAATATCCGTATAAAGCTACAGGAGCCTTTAGTTAGACTTGAAACCATTTCAACCCAAATTTGTTTTAATGTAAGACTAGTAGGCAGCAAAATGAGGAGAATGGTACAATTGCTACCTCTAATCGTTTACGTTTCCCACCGTCAAAACATCTTTGCAGGCAGATGCATTGACATCAGGATATGGAGACCTCTTTCAAATTCTGTCAGAGTGTGGTAACGCTGTCTCACATGAGTACGCAGCATCACTGTGTCCTTCACAACGATCATTCATTGTATGACGATGTTCACTCATTTTTACATACTACGAGGCCTCATAACAACATAAACACTAACAGACTAATGCACTATAGTGGCGTTTCTACCTGTCAAAGAGATTTGCAGCTCTAATCATTACATACCTGGCGATAGTGTGTACATATTCAAAGTTATACTGATATCCGACAATGCCTTGAGAGTGGTTTGCTTTATCATCAGGTTGTGTATGGGGCTGTGCAAAAAGATGTTATTACTTACATGATACTGACTTTTATTTTTGGGCTTAATTCAGATTTCCAAATGAAGCTAGCGCACTTCTTCGACCTGTGCACCTAGGTTCCCAATGCACGTGAAAAGTCCTTTCACCATATAAACCATAGCTCGTTCACACATATCCATAAGCGGATAACTCGTGTTGTGCATTCTTTACCGTCATTATCGTCAGTAGGTCTTACTGCATACACACGTTCTTTCACCATTTCCCATAGCCAAAAATCCCATGGAGTCATATCCGGTAACAGTTTTGGCCACGTCAAAGATCCACCTCTTCCAATGCAGAATCCACCAAATGTTCAATTAAGGTAATGTCGAACCTTTAAGGAATATTATGATGGTGCACCATCTTGCTGACAGTAACCTGATGATACGACAGAGTGGGGAAGATTATCAACCACAAAATTCTGCAACACATCGAGATAAGAATCTCCCATTATAATCTGATCATTAAAAAAAAGTGGACCAGGTATTCCAAATTTCGAAGTACCGCACCATACGTTATTTTAGGTGAGGATCGAGTGTGCTCTCTTAGTTCATGGAGATTGTATGAACTCCAAATGACCATTGTGCTTATTCACTTTGCGCTGACATGAAATGTGACTTTCTCAGACAAAAAGAACCCAACGTTAGGGTCTACGTGTGTCATATCTATCAACATTTCTGCAGCTCGTACATGAGAAATTTTATCAGCGTGAGATAGGGCCTGTGTCTTTTGAATATGGTACAGCTTCATTCACAGATCGAAGCGGAAAATTGTCCTCGAAATTTCGGTTTTCAATGCTAATCTGGTACTTGACGTTCCTGGGCTCATAACTATTGTTCCTTGACATTTATGATGCTATCTTCCATTAGAATACTTCTTGGACGTCCACTGTTTCTTTTACAGTCACTGTTCACAGACATGATGTGCACAAATTTTTCATGCATTCGACCTTGTATATGTCTTGGAGGATAGTTATGAAATCATTGCTGAAACTTTTTTCCTCATTATTGAGAATGACCCAAACATTTCTATCCCAATTACTACCTTTCTTCTCTTTTCCAAAGTAAGTCGGATGGTCTCCTCTAGTCTGCAACAAAAGAAAATTTAAACTTATGTAATACCATATCAGCGGTAACATTATTTTGGACTACCCTATATACAATGGGTATAATTGCAGATATTTTTATATGTGGTACTGTAATATGTACACACACCAATGTGTTAGTTGGTTTTTTTTCCTACATCGAACGGTCTTCCCACAACCACGTCACGAATTTAACGACCTGATATTTTCAGCACGGTCATTCTGGATCACTAAGTGTGTTATGCCTATCAGCATATTTATTTATTTATTCGTCATAATTACAGCCTATTATCTGAGAAGCTAAAATCGGCCATACAAATTACATATCCTTGGACAGTAATAAAATATATATTAACTATTTATTTCTAATATTTAGCTTTTAAAAATACTTCTACTCTATAAAACTATAATAAAGCCCTTAACCAGATACCCAACTATTAATAGTACTATAAGCACTACAGAATCTGTTCTCTGTTTCTTCATTTATTTTGGTGCATGTAACTTGTAGGTGGATGTTTCTGCTATTGGATCTGCCCTCATGTTACCCTGGTCAAGAGCCATTGTCTTCTGGATTCCTTGGGCATCAAGCAGCACATCGGCAGTATTTCCATCGCATCAAGTAATTCCATGCATCACTGTCACATCTTCAAGTCCACACTTCCGTCATCACTTGCACCAACACGATGTAGATTCTTGGGACACTATTTCAGTCGGTGGTTACCGACCTCAGTTGCCTTCTCTCCATTTGCAGAGTATGCTATGTAGCCTGGATGCCAGCATGCTGACTTATGGGTGAATGCCTCGTGAAGTCTTCCATGGCCTTTCTGGATACTGCGGCTGCAGTATCGTCCAAAATGCGCCAAGTCGACTCGCCCATTAATGCTGCTTTGGGCTCCAACGTCCTTAATAGCTGACGTCCATTATCCATCGCATCTTCACAAAGCGTGCAACCTCACAATGTGTGTTCTGATGTGCACACATTGCCGCAGGCGCTGCTATCATTCATCTGTCTTCTGCTTTTATACGGATAAGTGGCATACGGGCCATAACGGTTAGTCAAGTGTTGTATCAATCCACTCAACGGGTCAAGAAATCACATTTTTAATCTCTCCCTGATGTTGGGGAGAATTTAGTATGTTTTCCTGCCTATGCATGAAATGTCTCGTTCATTTTGATGCCATAGTAATGTGTGATCTTTCGTTGCCTTTTTAGAAATGTCCTCAGTTCCAAGCACCTATCACACTTCCATTCGACTTCTTTTCTATTACCATTAAAAGTCTCCCCTTTTCATAATTTCCAAGTCCAGTGGGCAAATCCCTAGAATTACTAACAAAGGTTTATTCGGGGTAATGCAGTACGTCTCCCTAATCTTAGTAGCACTCCTCGTTGAACTCTTCTCACTAAAGAGGCTGGCTTCACTAGCTGCAATCCATGAGCTCAAACGCTCACAGCATATCCTACAACTGATGCTAATACACGTTGGTAGTACACTGATTGTTTTCAAGGTAAGCCGAAGTTACCTATATTCAATGGGTATAATTTTATTCATGAAGTTTGTACCCTTTCTGCCTGCTTCCTCTAAATGATGTGCCAAGTTACGACCTTCGTCCAGAAATACCTCAAGATATCCAGTTACTGTTCTCCTCCTAATCGTTACATCATTTCATTTTCTTTTACAGTTTCCTACTAGGTTCCATTTCAGCAGGAGTTACGTTGTTTTGTGAGGCGCCAGTGACAATTTTACACTTCAACACCAGCCCTCAAGTTCGTGGGTATTCTATAATTTTTCTGGAGTCCCCAATTGCAACGAACAGCACGTCATCTGCAAATGCCACAAGCCCACTTATGTTACCGTTGTCATGTAACTTCCGTAATATGGGCTCCGGTGCCACATCCCAAAGTTCTGGACCTCATACTGATTCCCTGTGGACAACCTTTAGTTACTGTCTTCGTTATTTTCTTTCCTGGGCATGTTAAAGAAGAATGTCGCTCATGGTAATAATCTCTCAGGAAGTTTAATAGCGCTTCTGGACACTGAAAATCCGTAATGCGACAAAGAAAGACAGCCTTCATAGGTTATCGAAAACGCCAGTAATATCAGTCATCATCGCTAGAGCGTACGTAGAATGACTGTCTGTCACTAGCGAAATAGCCTTATTAATTGAGTCTTTAGTTGACATGCCTCTTCTAAACCCGTGTTGGTGAGGGCTCATCCCGAGTAACAGTCTATGATCTTGTAATATTTTGCATAATAGTTTTTCAAATACCTTGCCGATAACGTAGAAAAGATAAATTGGTCTGTAGGATTTGGGTATCATTGGATCCCTATCTTTCCCGTTACTAATTATTACCATTTCAGCGTTCTTCCACGGTGCAAGGATCCTTCCTTGCCAGAGACACTCGTTGTACAGTTCGCGCAAAAGCAACTATCTAATTGGTCACATAGGGCTCGTATCACATCAGCAGGAGTCCTTTCACATTTTTTTTCCTTTTCAGTACTCTATGTATAGCCACTGCCACTTCTTGTTCTTTGATATGTAAATTATCGTCCAGCGATGGACTTCCCGGACACTGAAACACTCTCCTTAGTTCTTTCCAATTAGCATCCTTGATGTTGTATTTGGGCCTTACATGCACGTTTTCTGTGCCGTCTTGGATCTCCCTTTCAGTGGTGGTACAGTGTATGATACTGTGATCAACTGATATCATTCCATTCTCAAACTTCCAGCGTTTCACGCATCACACGGCTGCCGTATTTGCTAAAGTGACGTCAGAATTTGACGTTCCCCCCCCCACCCCCCCCACCCCCCCACCCCCCTTCGTAGGTTGGCCGATTGTGTGGAGCATTCAATACCTGTAAGCTGAGCTCAATAATGGCTTCTTCTAGTTGTCATCCATGGTCATCAGTCAGGCTGCTAAGCCACAATACTGACTTCGCATTTGCAATCAATGGAATAGACAAGTGACTTAGTTCATTCTAGGTAACTAAAATCCCTTAGTCTTAGCAGATACTCGTCGATCTCAGCACTAAACTGAAAATACGTGGAAACCAGGATGCAACTCTCCCTTATAGTTAAATTTCCACGTAGATTTTCTGAACAGTGCTGTGATATTTTTGTCACTGTCATGACCTTGTTAAATATTATTATTGCTGCGATAGCACGTTGGCCTTCTGGGACTACCTGGGCTGTTATTAGCATACTATGTACAGGGTGGCGCAGATGGATCGGGTGGTTTTAAAATACTTGTCAAACTGTCAATTGTAAAGGTATTGGATTGAAATAAAGTGCAAAACGTGTAGTTACAATGGAAGTTTATTAACAAAAAAATAGTAATGTTAGTTTTTAAAAATTACATCCATCAAATGCCCTCCTTCTCGAGCGACGCATTCTTGGAGTCGGTCCTTAACGTTCCGCATTGCCCGCTCAAGCACATCACCAGGAATTGATGTGATTTCGGTGTGAATTGCTGCCTTCAACTCCTGAATGGTCCGGGGTTTGTTCATGTAGACCCTTGCTTTTAAATAGCCCCATAAGAAAAAGTCACATACCGTGAGGTCCGGCGAGCGAGTGGGCCAATGGACATCTCCATTACGGGAAATCAAACGGCCAGGGAACAGAGCGCGTACAGCTTGCATTGATATCCTAGCGGTATGTGCAGTTGCCCCGTCTTGTTGGAACCACATATTGCCCATGTCGTAATTGTTCTCTTCAAGTTGTGGGAGAAGAAAATCTTCAATCATGTTCACATAACGCTGCGAATTAACAGTAACCGCCTGCTCCCTTTCATTTTCAAAAAAGTAAGGACCAATTATCCCTACCTTAGAAACCCCACACCAAACCGTCACTTTGTCACTATGGAGAGGCCGTTGGTGTAGATCTCTTGGGTTAGTGTCGGCCCAGTAACGGCAATTTTGCTTGTTTACGTATCCGTTAATGTGAAAGTGAGCCTCGTCAGACATCATGATAATCAGGTTTACATCTTCCAATAACTCCAACATCTGTTGGCTAAACTGAAGCCTTTGAAGATGGTCTGTTGGGAGAATCTTCTGTACCAACAGGATTTTATAGGGGTGGAATTTCAGTTCTTCGTTAAGAATCCTTTGAAGGCTCCGACGTGACATTCCAAGAGCTTGAGCACGACGTCTCGTTGATCGACGTGGGCTCGCAGTGACATCGCGTCTCACACGCTCCACGTTCTCAGGCGTTGTTATTGTTGGCGGTCTAGGCGTCCATTTTGGAGCACATGAACCAGTAGTGCGGAAATTATGCACCCAACTCAATATCGTATCTCGCTTAGGAACACTACCGCGAGGTGGGATGTTGAAACGCCGGCGAAAGGCACGCGTCACAGCAACAATTGACTCGTTATTGCGTATGAACTCTTCCACTGCGAAAACACGATGCTCAACGGACCACGTAGCCATCGCGACTGACTGCCAGCCTGCAACTGAAACTTCCCGTCCCCCCCCCCCCCCCACCACAGGACGAAGTCGCCGAAACCTGGCTCCCCCCTCCAGACGTACAGTCCACTTCAAAACCACCCGATCCATCTGCGCCACCCTGTATTTTTCCTGCCTTCGTGTACGGTTCTTGGATGCGCAATAGATCTGACTGCATCTCTTCTGGCACTCTCCTAGATTCAAGCAATACGTTGACACTTCTCATGACATCAAGCTGTCTTATCTTTATCTCCATTAGGGCATGATTTGTTTATTCTGGCATAAACCTGCTTAAGTAACTTCTCCAGTATTTTCACTTCCGCTGGCAGATTGTTCACTCTGAGATGGATTCTAACGACGAAATCAGGTACTGGAAACGCAATATTCTCCCCTTCTGTATGTATAACTTACTAGATGTCTTAACGCTGTAGAAATCATTAACGGTTCTTCCTGTCTAGTGAGTTGCATAACGTTCTCTATGCTTTCATAACTCTGTCGCGGATCTGTTCAGGTCTGTGTTTATTATTTACTTCTTTGTAGTAGCTGTCTTTTCCTGTACGAACTGGCTCTTAGTCTGGAACTGTTTTTGCTGAAGATTCACGTCCTGCATTGGCGAATCTTCTTTTACTTCTGTAGGCAGCGCAGTGTATTCCTCAGGATGTGTGCTGTCGCAGTCTACATACAACTGCCCAGTTTGTGTCAACAAATCCTGATCGCCTGTATCATATGTCACTCCTACATTCTCCTGTGATATTGTTTTTCTGTTCTACCACCTAGTTCTCAATTTTGACCAAAAACGACCTTCGTAGGTACATGATGCTCTACTTCAGTCTGTGTCGATGCTCTTTTCTATGGTACTTTCTGCTCACTTTTCGCCAGAAATTCCTCGCTCTTTCATCAGTATAGAGTAACCGTTTTCCGATCACACATCACACTTCAACGTCTTACCTGCTGTCCAGGGGAAAATAAGCATTAACGGGACATTGTACGTGAAATTCGTTGAAATTTGACATTTTCTGCTTTCTACTCCATAACATTTTGGCATATAGTACATTAAAATCAGACAATTGTGGGACCTTCAAATAACATTTGGAAAGTTGAGGTATGGCTGTCAAATATCGCGGCTACGTATATACTGCCACAGTTGAGCACTCATATCTTTGGAACTACACAGTCTAGAAAGCTGTGAATTGCTTTGTTTTGTGCCCACTGCTACGTCTCAGAAGTTGGCATTACGAATAAACAAATCAGTCCTTTGTTTCTGATATTAGTTTTCGTTGAAAGTAGTGTGATTATCGGCTATTTCTGTAGTAAGCTAACTTCTATTGCTTTTTATACGCAAATAAATTAATTAAGCCTAAAAGTAACTTCAAGAAACGCAAATTTGCGGTTAACAGATATGTGAGACCTGCATTTTCTTCTGAAGTACTTGAATACACGTGTGTAGCAGTGAAGGAAACCACGATAATGTTTCTAAAGTGAGCATGCCCCCTAGTGCATCGAAAAGGAAAGTAACTTTAGAAATGGGTGACAGTGGTAAAAGTAATGATACACTCCTGGAAATTGAAATAAGAACACCGTGAATTCATTGTCCCAGGAAGGGGAAACTTTATTGACACATTCCTGGGGTCAGATACATCACATGATCACACTGACAGAACCACAGGCACATAGACACAGGCAACAGAGCATGCACAATGTCGGCACTAGTACAGTGTATATCCACCTTTCGCAGCAATGCAGGCTGCTATTCTCCCATGGAGGCGATCGTAGAGATGCTGGATGTAGTCCTGTGGAACGGCTTGCCATGCCATTTCCACCTGGCGCCTCAGTTGGACCAGCGTTCGTGCTGGACGTGCAGACCGCGTGAGACGACGCTTCATCCAGTCCCAAACATGCTCAATGGGGGACAGATCCGGAGATCTTGCTGGCCAGGGTAGTTGACTTACACCTTCTAGAGCACGTTGGGTGGCACGGGTTACATGCGGACGTGCATTGTCCTGTTGGAACAGCAAGTTCCCTTGCCGGTCTAGGAATGGTAGAACGATGGGTTCGATGACGGTTTGGATGTACCGTGCACTATTCAGTGTCCCCTCGACGATCACCAGTGGTGTACGACCAGTGTAGGAGATCGCTCCCCACACCATGATGCCGGGTGTTGGCCCTGTGTGCCTCGGTCGTATGCAGTCCTGATTGTGGCGCTCACCTGCACAGCGCCAAACACGCATACGACCATCATTGGCACCAAGGCAGAAGCGACTCTCATCGCTGAAGACGACACGTCTCCATTCGTCCCTCCATTCACGCCTGTCGCGACACCACTGGAGGCGGGCTGCACGATGTTGGGGCGTGAGCGGAAGACGGCCTAATGGTGTGCGGGACCGTAGCCCAGCTTCATGGAGACGGTTGCGAATGGTCCTCGCCGATACCCCAGGAGCAACAGTGTCCCTAATTTGCTGGGAAGTGGCGGTGCGGTCCCCTACGGCACTGCGTAGGATCCTACAGTCTTGGCGTGCATCCGTGCGTCGCTGCGGTCCGGTCCCAGGTCGACGGGCACGTGCACCTTCCGCCGACCACTGGCGACAACATCGATGTACTGTGGAGACCTCACGCCCCACGTGTTGAGCAATTCGGCGGTACATCCACCCGGCCTCCCGCATGCCCACTATACGCCCTCGCTCAAAGTCCGTCAACTGCACATACGGTTCACGTCCACGCTGTCGTGGCATGCTACCAGTGTTAAAGACTGCGATGGAGCTCCGTATGCCACGGCAAACTGGCTGACACTGACGGCGGCGGTGCACAAATGCTGCGCAGCTAGCGCCATTCGACGGCCAACACCGCGGTTCCTGGTGTGTCCGCTGTGCCGTGCGTGTGATCATTGCTTGTACAGCCCTCTCGCAGTGTCCGGAGCAAGTATGGTGGGTCTGACACACCGGTGTCAATGTGTTCTTTTTTCCATTTCCAGGAGTGTATTATGCACAACGTCCTTATTTATCTGCAAATGCTTACACAAGTTCTTTCTGAAACTGTCTCTTGCCCTCTTTGTGGTGGTGAAGTTAAACTTTATGAGGATATGAGGAATATTATGGGAAGGCCATTAGAGATAACTATGAAAATTTAGAGAAGATGAAAAGAGCTGTGTGGAGCACTTTCTTTCATCAAATATCAACTGATGAAAAGCCATGTCATGCTTTGTGTCCACCTCCACCAAACACTAGGTGTAAACATAGGTAAGCTGAATTTCCTGGCACTCTGCATGAATTTACACATAAACATTCTCTTTCTTTGGCAGTAATGGAGGCAATCAAACCTATTTCAGAGATTTGACAAAACTTAGAGCTACTAAAGAAGTGTTTACATGGGAAGACCCAGAATGTGAATGAGTCCTTCAATAATGTTGTATGGTGCCATGTGCCTAAAAATGTATTTGCTGGCCTTATGACTCTAAAAGTTAGCAATTTCTGATGCTGTAATAACTTTTAATGGTGGGAACTACGTAAGACTTAAGGTTCTGCAGAAGTTAAAGGTAAGATTTGGACAGGACTGTGGGAATTGGTGAACTTCGTATACATGAAGCAGAGTTAGTTGCTCAGCAAATGACAAAAGAAGCAAGAAAGAAAAGGAGGAGGCAAGCACTGGGCTGTTGTGACACTGAAGAAGACACAGACTATGGGCGAGGGCAATTCTAGTGCATAAAAGACGCAAAAATGTAAGTCTGTATAAGAATTCGTAATAAAAAATTTTTAAACCTCAGTATCTCTGAACTAAATTTTTTGCAATAAATGGCCCATTGTCTAAAAAAGTACTGCTGGTAGAGACATGAAATTTTCACAGCATGTCAAGTGTTGGATTCAACACATATGGAACTAGAATAATTAAAATATCCTGAGTTATTTTGTCTTCATGTTCATTTATTTACAAAATTCTGTCAAAAAACTGAATGTCTGAAAAAAATGTAACATACCCCACAATACAGTTTTAGTAATAATTCTAGTTCAGTGTATCTAGAAAGGTGTATTCAAAATTATGGAAAATTGTAAGTTAGTATCTTAAAAAGTTTCCAAGATAATGGGTCACAAATTTCGATAATTTAACATTGGAGGCATAGGATATAAAATGTCCCCTCAATGCTTTGGTCTTGCCACTTGTACTTGAAGGTACTAACCAACCAAAAAACATACAACTTGTAATGGTTATAATTGTAAGTCTGCAAATGATGTAAATACTGATCTAATGGTGTTCATTACACCATCCTCAGTTACCATCAGAAATAACTACACTTATCAATATCTTAAACATGGCTACTATTCAGCAACTGTATACATTTGAACAGGCTGAAAGAATCAGCCAACCTGTTGCAAACCGAAATTTATAGAGCCTTTTACCTAGGTTTCGATATTTTCAAAAATATCTTCTTCAGAAGGAGATTTACCACCATGTGATGTAACAAGGACCACTCCTTCTGAAGAAGATATTTTTAGAAATATTGAAACCTAGGTCAAGGGCTAAATAGACCTTTGTTTGCAACTGGTTTGCTGATTTTTTCAACCTCTTCATCTACATTTATACTCTTTACACTATTATATACAGGGTGTTTCAAAGTTATTGTGACAAACATGTAGGGGTGGTAGGGCATGTCATGGAAAACAACTTTTGTTAGAGACAAAACATTTGCTCTCGCTTCCTGGCGATGCTAGGCGTCGTTTTATTGAATTTTTCGGCCCTGAAACAACAAAATTTCACTGTATTATCAGCATCTACTATGTGTGCTGCATCTACATACTGCCTACCCCAGTAAGTTGATGGAGTGATTTTCACCAAGAAAACAACAATAATTAGTCTCTCTAAGTGGAGAAAGTTGCTTTAAAAGCTCAGCCTCAGATCTTTTACGTAGAGCAGATGACTAGCTTCTAGACAAAACACATTTCACACGAATGCTGCAGAATACCTACGTGCTGCCAGCCCTCAGGAGCATGATCAGTCATAAACGATGTGTAGCACCATTGGGAAGTATCAACGAAATTTTTTTCGTAAACAAATGTTGTTTGGTGCCTCTCCTAAGAGTCGTCAGGCTGGAAATGGGATCGAACCCGAGTCAAAAGCTAAGTAGTCTCGTGCGGTATCATCTACATTATGAGACACTAATTGTATCTGAGCACGCAACGCCCTGATTGGCTAACTTCAATCCTAATTGACTGGGAAACAGCGCAACATACCGAATTTTTTTCTTAATAATTATTTCTAAGCATGGTCTACACTGCAACACCCTTAAAAGCTCTTCAGACCGATTCTGATGATCGCACTGCGTATATAAATTGGTTTTCAGCAGTCATGAGTGACAGCAAAATCCACAAAACGTATTTATGAAATGACGAATAAAGACCGGACATTTTGGACATAAAAAAGTCATATAATATGGGAGGAGGGTCCTATGGAGTACTGTCGACTTCTGCTTATAAAGCTGAGAGTACCGACAATCGTCAGTCCGTGTATTTGTGTTTGTAGAGTTTACATCGAAAGCAACAACAGAGAACTTCTAGTCAGGGAATAAACTCACCATTACGATAATGGAGCTAAAACAAATTGGTATACACCAAGATTCAAATAATCTTCAAATAATTGTAAGTAGGCTGTTTAGGTTTTCTTATTGGTAACGCCACGTAGCGCTCTGTATGAAAATCACTGGCTGTGCTATGTGCAGTCTGTGGCTAGTTTGCATTGTTGTTTGCCATTGTAGTGTTGGGCAGCTGGATGTTAACAGCGCGTAGTGTTGGGCAGCTGGATGTTAACAGCGCGTAGCGTTGCGCAGTTGGAGGTGAGCCGCCAGCAGTGGTGGATGTGGGGAGAGAAATGGCGGAGTTTTTATATTTGTCATGAACTGCTATATATATTATGACTATTAAGGTAAATACATTGTTTGTTCTCTATTAAAATCTTTCATTTGCTAACTATGCCTATCAGTAGTTAGTGCCTTCAGTAGTTTGAATCTTTTATTTAGCTGGCAGTAGTGGCGCTCTCTTTATTGCAGTAGCTCGAGTAACCAAGATTTTTGTGAGGTAAGTGATTTGTGAAACGTATAGGTTAATGTTAGTCAGGGCCATTCTTTTGTATGGATTTTTGAAAGTCAGATTGCGTTGCGCTAAAAATATTGTGTGTCAGGATAAGCACAGTCTCGTGTATAATTGTTAAGAAAGGGGACGTTTCATAATCTTCAAAAAGTTTTACTGTCTACTCGGTCTCCACCTACAACAATTTTTAGAAGGATATGTTATAACTGGTTATCAGACAATTAGATTTATAATTTAAAATAGTTTTTTGACATCCCATATAATCACATTAGCTGTTAAGAATTTTATTGCATCGCACTATACTTGCCCAACACATTAATATGTACGTACCTCATCAGTGATACCAGTTACTGTAATAGATTTCATAATTTCCTTATATGTTAATATTCTTGTATACAACATTATGAGTGCTCTATGAATGGTGGCAGTAGCTTTTAAGAATTTTAGAATGTTAAAGAATCTTCATCTGTTGTTCTAATAGAGATTTATATGACACTTTAATACATTATTATAAATTGTATCACCAAGAAAGCGAACATCATTGCAAAATAACTGGGCGCCATTTGGTCTTTTGATTATTGACCTTCAATTTTCCAATTTTCTTGTGGGAGAGTGGAAACTGCAAAATCATGGTAATCATATTTACACTCTGGTGGCATGACCGTATTGGCATTGCTATATTCCCTCCTGCTGTCCTCAACATATGATAAAGGAACTGTTGTATTTGGTATAGTTTCTTCTCTAGTTCTCTCTTTTTCATTTGATTTTTTAATCTCATTTCAAACTTGAGCCACGATCTTGTTCCATTCCTTTGGCATTATTTACATGATGGCATGGTTCACCAGTATCTTCATGTCTCACAGCATACATGTTTCATGTCACACTGAGACATCAGGTTTAACATAAGACCAGACAAGTTCATTGCCATTGAGGTCACAATGATTTGGTGGGAGATGGTATCATGGAACTGTGCTAATTAGTGAATTCATATTGCATTTACTGTGGCTTGTACCTTTTCATCAACTTTTCTTTCAGCAAAATCAAAATTTCATCCTTCCTTGCGGTTACAGTTCTCTTATTTAACTTAACAGAATGGTATAGTGCATTTTCTGTTACAAAAACTCTAACCAACTCAGTAACAAACTTTTGTAAGAATATCAACATTCATATCTTCATTTTAATTTCTAGAGTTCTTTGGATTGGAAAATCAACAAAGCACCTTACAGCAAATCCCTTCATAGGAACAGCTTGAAGATAAGTCACCCAAGGCTGGTTTGAAGTTGCTTGGGGACCAAAGTACTGCTTGTATATGAGATGAATATTCAGGAATATAAACTCACAATTGTAAACTTACTATTCTACTTCCACATAGCATGCAAAATTAACATCTAAAACATTATTATTTCACTAATTTAAGTATGGACAGATGCTACGTTCCTTGATTTTTCTACCGTTATCTTAGCAGTATACTTAAGACACCAAAACTACACATTTCCACTGACTCTTATTAGCTGTTTACCAGTAATAACTACCTTCTACTATAAAATTATATTTTGTTTGTCGAGTTTGTCTTTCTCCCTGACAAGCTTTTCCAGCTGTTGCCGATTTTTCTTAAACTAATGGAAAGGTTTGTTGTACTGCCTGCAAACAAATCGTTTCCCAACAGAGGAACAATAAGCTTTCTATGCTCTGAACACTCTTTCTGCTGGATAATTGCATTTTCTTTGAAACTTTCAATATTTATCACACAAAACTATCTCTTCCTTGTTTTCCCAGAAATATAAAACGATTAGAGCTTCCAGCTGAATTTCCACTCTCCTTCTCATTTTTCAGGGTCACTTAATAAATATTCAACGTCGATTACTTTACTAAAATTTAAACAATTTTTATTAAAATTTAAAAACTTTTTTACACATATCTTTCATTGGCTAGGCTACATTTTTAAACTGTTTTATATAAATGCAATTTATGCAGTAAAAGATATTTGTAAAAATTTAAAATTTTGATAAGCTACATAAAGATTGCTTTCTCCATTCCTGACAATGGCAGGCATAGTTGATTACTTTACTGACTGCTTGCAAAGGAACACCATTTTCACTTTCCCCCTCAAAGTAAAAAAGTAATCTGTACATAAATTCATGTGCTTCATCATTCAGCATAGCTCTGTATTCAGATTTCGTTTTCACTTTGCTATAAGAAGTCATGATCACGATGAAAATAAGGAAACTTACCAATAAGGTCTGCAAATCTCTCGAATGAAATGTGCTGCAAGGCGGAATAAAAACTGTAGGCACAGCAACACTCAGGTGTTGCCATAGAGCTGTAAACAAATTTGCATTTTGTGATTGGTTGTAAGATATGTGCTAAGCAGCCTACAGACTACAGCTTCCCTTGCTGACACTCCAGTCTGTTTCTTTGTGGACTGTGAATTTTTCGTAATTTAGGACTTGTGAGACATGAAGATAAGGTTTATTAGCGAGGTAAAAATTTACAGTAATTAATTTTATTTATTGTTATTACATGTCTATTCCTTTATAAATGAACAAACTGAAAATTCTTGTATGCCATAACATTTAAACTAATTCCTTATCACAACCATCCTACTTCTATCTAGGACCATGAATTAGTATACCTCATTAGCAGTCATGTAATTAATTCCCATAACTGTAAGAAAATTCCATGTGAGTACACATCTTAATGCATGGCCACGGCTGCTTCTAGTAATGCATTTCTCAGCTCGAATCACTCAAACACTATGCACACAAAATTCATTGTTGACTTCAGAGAGGCAGTTTCACTTGTTCTCGCAACTCACTGAGGCTGCTGCCTTAAGTACTTCATCCCCGTATATCTATAACTGGATGAGACTCCATGTTTTGACAACAGCAGCTTCCAGACCCCGTTCTCACTTATTTTTTATACAGTTGTTCCAGAAACCTTGCTTTAAACCAGCTACTTACTGTTTTATCTATTTGTTGAGGAGAAGGTCTTCTTGCATCACAGAAAACACTCATCCTAACTATCCCACAACATGAGAGCTATAGGCATATTCCCCATTTTTACTTGGTGGATTTAGTTGTTCAGATCATTTTCTTATCACCATGTTGAAGTGTGTACGACATTAATATCTGTTTCTTGCCCATATTGGAGAAATCAAAATATTCCGACTGCTATAGTTTCTGTCCTGTTGTCCTGTATCATGACATGCAATATTTGATGCAAAACCATCACCACAAAGACAGCACACTATTCAAATAATACAAACAGTAGTACACTAATGGTCAGTCTAATTTCAGCATGCCAGTTACAGAGAGTTCTTGAGTAAAGAAGTTAACACAACAGTATGTTGTTGCATATTATCTTTGTTTATCACTAGGAAAAGTTTGTATACATGACTGAGCATACTTTTAAAAGTGCAAGTTTATTACTGATGATCAATCAGGATTAAATGTCATGCTTAAAGTATAACTGCAAACACAGAGCCCTTACAGTTAAAAAAGATATGGTTAAAAGAAACAATAGACTGTCGGATTCCTTAGCCTAGCATTTACGGCGAGCTGTTGAAAAGATCAGTTGTTATCAGTGTCAGCTAGCAAGTGAGAGTGAAACGGAAACAACATTTCACACAAAAGAAGTTTAAAGCACATCCAAAGTTCACAAACGATGCATTCCAGTGAGAGCTGCCACCAATATCACGAATGCACCACCAAACTATGTGGAATGTGGTATAACACATGAACAAAATCATTTCACAACACTGTAAAATGAAGAACAACACAACAGCGAAAAATACAAATGAACTTACATCAAAAATAAAAAAAACTTACATGTACCACAGACAGCAGCATTCACTTCTTTTGATATAGAGAACATGTGCGCCTCAATACCAACTGCAGGCACAATAAAACTAATTGAAGAGAACCCACAGAGATACAACAGACTAACCACAAACAATTTTAGAGAAAAATACCAAATGTTTAAAGTAATCACATCCTAAAATTACTTCCAATTTGAACAGTAATATCACCAACAAAATTATGGCCCTCCAGTGTGATTCCACATATCAGGAACATTGACAAACATACTCACCAGCCACATAGAAAATATGATAGTCATTGAAAAGAAAGGATACAAAATTGTTCACTGGTACAGATTTACTGATGATATAATCTGTGTGGTAGATGAACCAACAGAGAAAATATGTGTTCAGTTTACCACAGAAAAAGTAATACAAGAACAAATATACTTCTTGGATACAAAAATGAGTACAGCAATAAGCGTAAATTTGGCGTCTTCTGAAGGCCTACAGCAAAGCACACAATTATAAATGCCACATCAAACGACTGCTAACTAGCAGCTCTGCAGCATAGGTTAGACGGACTGAATAAAATCCCACTCATCACAGAAAACTAAGAAAAAGAACTAGAAACAACACAACTTATCCCAAAAACAATGGATAATACATATATAATACATTAACCTAACCACAAATTCAAAATACAACTAAAGAAAAATGAAAATGAGCTGAGAACACAAACACCACAAAAGCCCCAGATACAACACGGACACCGCAGTATACACAAAAAAACACAAAACAGTAACACTCATGACTAACAAAAATAAATGGTACACTTTAACATACAAACACAAATCAACACATACAATAGCAAAGATACTGAAGAAACAATAATTACACAATGCTTAAGAAAAAAGAGGCGCACTCCACTTACGTTTGCGAACACCAGACGAATACCAAGCAGCTGGTGGTATATAGCAGTTAGAATGCCAATATTATAAATCAGTGTACCTGGAAATGACAGACAGAAATTTGAAAACAATTTGTAAAGAACACATAAGTAGCGTGAAGTTTGAAAATAGCCATTCTACTTTTTCTGAACACCTGATAAAACATGGACATGAACCATCTAATGTGGAACAGGATATGAAAATTATTAGAATGATCAGTTGCAACAGAAAACCCCTAATACAATAGGAAAACTGCCGCACTCAAAGTGCCCTTGCTGCGAAGAAGAAAGTAAGAAATGATCAAATCAATACAAGCAACAACTCACTGACCATGTTAGTCACTAAAACAATTACAGCCAGAGATATCAAACATAAGCAGGGTAACTACGAGTGATAACTTAATTTCTCTCTCTCTCTATCTCTCTCTCTCTTTTATACACACACGCACACAAAACTAAGACACAGAATAACACATTCACTTATATAACAACATACGTGTACACTTAACCAACGAATGAATATCAGACTACTTATAGACACCACAACACAAACAAAAGAAGAATGATAAACAAACACACACACACAGAGAGAGAGAGAGAGAGAGAGCTGACAACACTATATAACGTAAAAACACACAACCAATGCACAGGAAAAGTGGAAATGAAGTGTTCAAACAAATGTGTTCGAAAAATGCTGAAAATCGGCCATCTAAAGTATACAGACCAACTAAATGCAACTTCACGGCGACACAGATGCATTGACAACGTCAGAATTCGTAAGTAACGCGAAATAGTAATTTAGTCTCACGAAACTTGTGCTGCAAAAATTGCTTCTCTCCTAAAATACAAGAGAATTTACAAGAACAAAATGTAATGTAGTAATGTATTTGTAATTGCTATATGTCACAGTTATTATAACTACATGAAACAAATACGTATTACAGACCACTGAATATGTTTCACAAACAGGTGAAGCAAAGCGCGTATGGCACTGAAGAAACTACATTTCATTTAGTTGAAAACATGAACACATCTCCATGGATTAAACGAGAATGTCCTGACGAGGTTTGAAATCTGTCTCTACCGACTCAGAATCCATGATCACAACCAGTGCGCCACGTAACTGCTACGCACATGTTGAAGTCAAATCTTCACCGTTGTTTCGCTTTTAATTCGAGAGATATTTGAGATAATAACAAAGCACAAATCGTCATAAGACAACAGTTTATTGATAAGGAAACGATTTCAAAGATGACTGGTCACGGTGTGCACAGTTCTACATAGAAAGTAAATGATCTCAGCAGTTTTTTGGAACAATGTTTTCTCTTACTGTCTCTCTTGTTCTTACTGGTATAGATATCGTGATCTCGGAAATAACAGTTTGTTCTGTGTGTTATTATAGAATTCCTTGCCTTTTTTTCAGAAAACTATCGAAGAACATAAGGCATCATACACGCCAGGAAAGAAGAGAGATCTCATAGATGCATTTCTGTATGAAATGGCAAAAGCAAAACAGGAGCAAGATGAGAACACAACATTTACGGGTGAGTAATAACTTTCCTGCAAAATGATATTTATAACGTACCATAATGATAATGGGTTGAATGAGGAGAGGAAGAAGTATAGTCTCGGCTTTCGCCAGGTTGCTGGATGAAAGTGCTAGTGGAGTTTTCGCCTGCGTCCATTCGCGAATGGAGTAGGTGAAGTCACTGCACTTGAATCTAGTGCGCAGATTTTTAATTCATTGCGCATTTCTAGAAATTCCACCGCAAATTTAGCATTGCTGCGACAAGAATAGCTGTAGATTCAACAATGACACTGTAAAATACGAACACTGCCCTACTGTACTTCATGCCATAACAAGGCAATCTGACGAACTAAACACTGTTAAATGTTTTTTCAAATGTTTTTTTATTCCAGTCTTTGATCACAATATGAATTCTTTAGACGATGACCGGTTTCAGTCTGTAATGACCATCCTCAGATCTTTTTTTACACCATGACCTAAAGTGATTAGGCCATAATGGCATCGTCAATGCTTATAAATTTAATCAGTATAGCATCGTCATATAGATCTAAAATATATGACGATTCTATGCTGATTAAATTTATAAATTCTGATGGTGGCGTAGCATCCCAGCAGGACCTTGAATTAAACACAGGCAGGTGCCCAAATTTCGAAGAATCATTCCTCTCTCACCCCCCCCCCCCTCCCGACACCCCGTGCGACCAAAAAATCTGAAAAGAATAGAATCATTAGGCACAAAGCGATACTTTGGGCGTGGGAGGAGCCGTGCACTGCAGTGGGTGCAGCAACTGGAGCAGCACGTGGTGGCACCAGACATGTAGGAAACCCAGCAGCGGCGGACTGTGTGACACCATTGGCTGTACAAAACTTTGGTCTGTTGCTGTAACCAACACTTGAGGCAAACATTCTAAGCAAAAAATGGTGACAAAGCCTGAACGGTACTACACGACATAATCAAATTCATGGGCACAACAAACGGATATTTGCTAAAAAAGTCGACAACAATTTGCCAACGTGTTCGAAAAGGGAACAGCAAAGTCAATACATACTCATTATCGTGGCGATTGAGATTCTGGCCAAGCTGAAGACGTTTGTGGTGTGGCCGACAAAGTTTCGGCACAAGCGCGACACTGTGACATCAACTGTTCAATGTGGGCGTCAATACCTGGCCAAGTACAGTGGTGACACACTAATTGTTTTGTGTGTACAATCCCCCAATATCCTTGGTGGTGCAATCGCAATACATCTTTCTGCAACACGTTAGGAATAAGGCTCATCGAGCTCGAGGCGCAGGCGTCGGCTCGTAGTGGCGTTGGGGCAACTGTGGTGAGACCTATGCCTACTTCGGTGGCCTTGGAATCACATGGAACCCCTGATGTCGCTGCGTCTTCCGGCAGTGAGCATCTTACCGGTCAGCCATCACTCCAGGGTGAATGGCGGACAGTGGTGGGCTCGCGCGTGCCTGGCCGAAAGGCGAAGGTGGGATCTGGCCGCGTGGCGGCTGCCTTACCCCTTTCCAACAGGTACGGGGTGCTTCCTAGTGGTGATGACATCGTTTCCGAGCCACCACAGGATGCCTCGCCTGTTGGGCCAGTGGCCGATTCTCCGGCAAGGTCCCGACAGTCACAGAGGGCGGGCCTATTAGTTATAGGGAGCTCCAACGTTAGGCGGGTTATGGAGCCCCTCAGGAAAATAGCGGGTAGGTCGGGGAAGAATGCCAGTGTGCACTCGGTGTGCTTGCCGGGGGGTCTCGTCCGTAATGTGGAGGAGGCCCTTCCGGCAGCTATTGAACGCACTGGGTGTGACCGGCTGCAGATAGTAGCACATGTCGGAACGAATGACGCCTGCCGCTTGGGTTCTGAGGCCATCCTTGGTTCCTTCCGGCGGCTGGCTGATTTGGTGAAGACAACCAGCATCGCACGCGGAGTGCAAGCTGAGCTTAATATCTGCAGCATAGTGCCCAGAGTCGATCGCGGTCCTCTGGTTTGGAGCCGTGTGGAGGGTCTAAACCAGAGGCTCAGACGACTCTGCGACTATAATGGTTGCAAATTCATCGACCTCCGTTATTGGGTGGAGAACTGTAGGGCCCCCCTAGACAGGTCAGGCGTGCACTACACACCGGAAGCAGCTACTAGGGTAGCAGAGTACGTGTGGCGTGCACACGGGGGTTTTTTAGGTTAGAGGGACCCCCCCTTGGGCGAAACGATAAAATACCTGACGGCTTACCAGAGAGAACATTATCATCGTTGATAAAGAACGTCCGTCCTCAGAGACCAAAAACAGGAAAAGTTAACGTAATATTGGTAAACTGCAGGAGTATCCAGGGCAAGGTTCCTGAATTAGTATCTCTTATTGAAGGAAATAGTGCGCATATAGTATTAGGAACGGAAAGTTGGTTAAAACCGGAAGTGAACAGTAACGAAATCCTAGACACAGAATGGAATATATACCGCAAGGATAGGATAAACGCCAATGGTGGAGGAGTATTTATAGCAGTAAAGAATTCAATAATATCCAGTGAAGTTATTAGCGAATGCGAATGTGAAATAATCTGGGTTAAGTTAAGTATCAAAGGTGGGTCAGATATGATAGTCGGATGCTTCTATAGGCCACCTGCATCAGCAACCGTAGTAGTTGAGCGCCTCAGAGAGAACCTGCAGAACGTCGTGAAGAAGTTTCGTGATCATACTATTGTAATAGGGGGAGACTTCAATCTACCAGGTATAGAATGGGATAGTCACACAATCAGAACTGGAGCCAGGGACAGAGACTCTTGTGACATTATCCTGACTGCCTTGTCCGAGAATTACTTCGAGCAGATAGTTAGAGAACCAACTCGTGAAGCTAACGTTTTAGACCTCATAGCAACAAATAGACCGGAACTTTTCGACTCCGTGAATGTAGAAGAGGGTATCAGTGATCATAAGTCAGTGGTTGCATCAATGACTACAAGTGTAATAAGAAATGCCAAGAAAGGAAGGAAAATCTATTTGCTTAACAAGAGTGATAGGGCACAAATCGCAGAATATCTGAGTGACCACCATCAAACGTTCATTTCTGAGGAAGAGGATGTGGAACAAAAATGGAAAAAATTCAGAAACATCGTCCAGTACGCCTTAGATAAGTTCGTACCGACTAAGGTCCAAAGCGAGGGGAAAGATCCACCGTGGTATAACAATCATGTACGAAAGGTACTACGGAAACAAAGAAAGCTTCACCATAGGTTTAAGAGTAGTCGAATCATAGCTGATAAGGAAAAGCTGAACGAAGCGAAAAAGAGCGTAAAGAGAGCAATGAGAGAAGCATTCAACGAATTCGAACATAAAACATTGGCAAACAATCTAAACAAGAACCCTAAAAAGTTTTGGTCATATGTAAAATCGGTAAGCGGATCTAAATCCCCTATTCAGTCACTCGTTGACCACGATGGCACCGAAACAGAGGACGACCGAAGAAAGGCAGAAATACTGAATTCAGTGTTCCGAAACTGTTTCACTGCGGAAAATCGTAACACGGTCCCTGACTTCAGCCGTCGCACGGACGCCAAAATGGAAAATATTGAAATAAACGATATCGGAATTGAAAAACAACTGCTATCACTTAGTAGCGGAAAAGCATCCGGACCAGACGAGATACCCTTAAGATTCTACAGTGATTATGCTAAAGAACTTGCCCCCTTTCTATCAGCAATTTATCGTAGATCTCTGGAAGAACGTAAAGTACCTAGCGACTGGAAGAAAGCACAGGTCGTTCCCATTTTCAAGAAGGGTCATAAATCAGATGCGAATAATTATAGGCCTATTTCACTTACGTCAATCTGTTGTAGAATAATGGAACATGTTTTGTGTTCTCGTATTATGACGTTCTTAGATAATACAAATCTCCTTCATCATAACCAACATGGATTCCGCAAACAGAGATCATGTGAAACCCAGCTCGCCCTATTTGCCCAAGAAATTCACAGTGCCGTAGACACTGGCGAGCAGATTGATGCCGTATTCCTGGACTTCAGGAAGGCATTTGATACGGTTCCGCACTTACGTTTAGTGAAAAAAATACGTGCTTACGGAATATCGGACCAGGTTTGTGATTGGATTCAGGATTTCCTAGAAGAAAGAACACAACATGTCATTCTTAACGGTTCAAAATCTGCAGATGTAGAGGTAATTTCGGGAGTACCGCAAGGAAGCGTGATAGGACCTTTATTGTTTACAATATACATAAATGACTTAGTTGACAACATCGGTAGCTCCGTGAGGCTATTTGCAGATGACACGGTTGTCTACAAGAAAGTAGCAACATCAGAAGACTCGTACGTACTCCAGGAAGACCTGCAGAGGATTAATGAATGGTGCGACAGCTGGCAGCTTTCCCTAAACGTAGATAAATGTAATATAATGCGCATACATAGGGGCAAAAATCCATTCCAGTACGATTATGCCATAGGTGGTAAATCATTGGAAGCGGTAACGACCGTAAAATACTTAGGAGTTACTATCCGGAGCGATCTGAAGTGGAATGATCACATAAAACAAATAGTGGGAAAAGCAGGCGCCAGGTTGAGATTCATAGGAAGAATTCTAAGAAAATGTGACTCATCGACGAAAGAAGTAGCTTACAAAACGCTTGTTCGTCCGATTCTTGAGTATTGCTCATCAGTATGGGACCCTTACCAGGTTGGATTAATAGAAGAGATAGACATGATCCAGCGAAAAGCAGCGCGATTCGTCATGGGGACATTTAGTCAGCGCGAGAGCGTTACGGAGATGCTGAACAAGCTCCAGTGGCGGACACTTCAAGAAAGGCGTTACGCAATACGGAGAGGTTTATTATCGAAATTACGAGAGAGCACATTCCGGGAAGAGATGGGCAACATATTACTACCGCCCACATATATCTCGCGTAATGATCACAACGAAAAGATCCGAGAAATTAGAGCAAATACGGAGACTTACAAGCAGTCGTTCTTCCCACGCACAATTCGTGAATGGAACAGGGAAGGGGGGATCAGATAGTGGTACAATAAGTACCCTCCGCCACACACCGTAAGGTGGCTCGCGGAGTATAGATGTAGATGTAGATGTAGACACGACTGTCCAGAGTCATTTTGCAATAAAATCACGCAATGCTGGGCGGAGAGGCTGTGCCCACGAGCAAAATATCGGAGCACAAAAGAATTCTGAATGTTTTTCACTGGATGAGTATAGGAAGTCTGGATGTAGCGCAACAAAAGTTTCAAGTCAGGGTCTGCTTCTGTGGCCTGAGCAATTTTCCTATGTTGTTGTTGTTGTTGTTGTTGTTGTTGTGGTTGTGGTATTCAGTCCTGAGACTGGTTTGGTGCAGCTCTCCATGCTACTCTATCCTGTGCAAGCTCCTTGATCTCCCAGAACTTACTGCAACCTACATCCATCTGAATCTGCTTAGTGTATTCATCTCTTGGTCTCCCTCGACGGTCTTTACCCTCCACGCTGCCCTCCAACGCTAAATTTGTGATCCCTTGATGCCTCAGAACATGCCCTACCAACCGGTCCCTTCTTCTTGTCAAGTTGTGCCACAAACTCCTCTTCTCCCCAATTCTATTCAATACCTGCTCATTCTTCTGTAGCACCACATTTCGAAAGCTTCTATTCTCTTCTTGTCCAAACTATTTATCGTCCATGTTTCACTTCCATACATGCCTACACTCCATACAAATACTTTCAGAGACGACTTGATGACACTTAAATCTATACTCGATGTTAACGAATTTCTCTTCTTCAGAAACGCTTTCCTTGCCATTGCCAGTCTACATTTTATATCCTCTCTACTTCGCCCATCATCAGTTATTTTGCTCCCCAAATAGCAAAACTCAACTACTACTTTAAGTGTCTCATTACCTAATCTAATTCCCTCAGCATCACCTGACTTAATTCGACTACATTCCATTATCCTAGTTTTGCTGTTGTTGATGTTCATCTTATACCCTCCTTTCAAGACACAGTCCATTCCGTTCAACTGCTCTTCCAAGTCCTTTGCTGTCTCTGACAGAATTACAATGTCATTGGCGAACCTCCAAGTTTTTATTTCTTCTCCATGGATTTTAATACCTACTCCGAATTTTTCTTTTGTTTCCTTTACTGCTTGCTGAATATACAGATAGAATAACATCTGGGAGAGGTTACAACCCTGTCTCACTCCCTTCCCAACCGCTGCTTCCCTTTCATGCCCCTCGACTCTTATAACTGCCATCTGGTTTCTGCACAAATTGTAAATATCCTTTCGCTCCCTGTATTTTACCCCTGCCACCTTCAGAATTTGAAAGAGAGTATTCCAGTCGACATTGACAAAAGCTTTCTCTAAGTCTACAAATGCTAGAAACGTAGGTTTGCCTTACCTTAATCTGTTTTCTAAGATAAGTCGTAGGGTCAGTATTACCTCACGTGTGCCAACATTTCTACGGAATCCAAACTGATCTTCCCCGAGGTCGGCTTCTACCAGTTTTTCCATCAGTCT
The DNA here is from genome assembly GCF_023898315.1 of Schistocerca nitens. Lineage (NCBI taxonomy): Eukaryota > Metazoa > Arthropoda > Insecta > Orthoptera > Acrididae > Schistocerca > Schistocerca nitens. The sequence continues at coordinate 396,747,939 of NC_064618.1, read as the reverse complement.
GTAAAGAATTCGCATTAGTATTTTGCAGCTGTGACTTATTAAACTGATAGTTCGGTAATTTTCACATCTGTCAACACCTGCTTTCTTTGGGATTGGAATTATCAAATTCTTCTTGAAGTGTGAGGGTATTTCGCCTGTCTTATACATCTTGCTCACCGGATGGTAGAGTTTTGTCAGGTCTGGCTCTTCCAAGGCCGTCAGTAGATCCAATGGAATTCCTATAGTGCAGTGGAAAAGTCGGTAACATTTGAGTGTCCTGCCGGTCGACCTGACAACAAGATGCTGCAGTAGCATCCAGTTCAGAATCAGGACTAACAGGAAGGCAGGAAAAGATGTCAGCATTTGCATGCTTCGACGTGAACCAGTACAGTATTTCATCCTGATACCGTGACTATAACAAAGCCCAACGTTGCATCTTCTGAGCTGTGAGACGGAACAGGTTTGGATGGATGAAACAAAGACTGAAATGGCCTATGGTCCGTCACAAGCAAAATCTTCGGACCAAACAGATAACGGTGAAACTTTATCACAACACAGATAACAACGAACGCTTTCTTCTCGGTGTGAGCATAGTTAGATTCTGTCTTGGTCAGTGACATGGAAGCGAAAGCAAATTGGCCTGTCCAGTGAACCAAATCTGTGCGAGGGCACAGTTCCAATTCCGTACAAAGAACCGTCCACTGCCAAAAGGACAGGTTTAGCGGGATCGAAATGAACAACGCATCTGTCATTCAACAAGGCATTTTTAAGTTTCTGGAATGCATCCTATTACTCTTTGGTCCAAACAAAAGGCACATTCTTCCGGCGCTAACGATGCAACAGAGCCGCATCTGGGCTGCGTTGGATATAAACCAGATATAATATGTCATCTTCCTGAGAACTGACTGCAATTCTGTCACATTCCGCAGGGCAGGGATGTCCAGATGGCGAGCAAATGTGAGTGAAGTCGATGAACACTGGCTGCTAAGAACATGGCCTAAGTATTGAATTTCAGTCTGAAAAAGGGAATACTTGTCCAGGCGACACTTTAAGCCTGCAGCTGAAAGTACATGGAAAAGCGTATGAAGCCGCTGATGTGCTGGTGCACGTCCTGACGCCATAACATTGTCCAAGTAATCTGAACAAAATGGATATTTTGCAGAAAGCTGTTCTAAGTAGCGCTGGAATATGTTAGGCACGCTAGCACTGCCAAAGGGTAAATTCAAAAATTTCAAGAACGCTAAATGCGTTTTGACCATAAACACTTCCTGGGATTCCTCATCTATCAGAATTTGCAAATACGCATCGCGTAAGTCAATTATTGAAAAACAGTAGCCTGTACCAAGCCTGTCCATTAATTCCTCAGGGCGAGGGCAATGGACAACTATCAAATATTGTTTGTGGGTTCACAGTTGATCCTAAGTCAACACAAAGATGAAGTCTTTCAGAAGACTTTGGTAAGATGGCTAAGAGAGAAGCCCATTGACTTACCATTTTTTATGTTCACTTGCAACTTTGCTCGGAGTGCTTAAGGCGTGGGACGCGCCCGAAAAATCTTAGGTTGCGCATTATGCTTCATTGTACCGTCGCCACAAAATTATTTGCTCTGCCATATCCTTCAGAAAATAAATCAGGAAATTCCTCAGTTAATTGGGTGCAACTGTCTATTGGGTTGAAAGCAGAAACAGAAAACATATTGCCCCGAATACGAAGACAAAACAATCAAATAAATTTAACCAAAAATATTGTCACAGTCTCACGAACGCAAAATCGTAAATGTCACCGTTCTAGTTTGAGACTGGAATGTGGCAGGCAAATATGTATCAAGAACTGGAATGTTCTGACTATTACACACAGTACCTTACGAGAAAGATTTTGTCAACTGTGCTGAGCCCAACTGTTACCAAGTGGCACGATTAACCATTGTAACACAAGCGCCAATGTCTAACCGCCAATGTCTAACTGAAGTCGCACACAGTGTCCGGCAATGGCTAAGTTCACAAACAATTTGTTTGACTGTCACTGCGCAGCACTTGGGTGGGCTGAACGTACCTCTTGAATTTGCCCATCACAACTACCGGTAGCTGGTTTGGAAAAAACTACATACATTCACTGAGTGAATAGGTGCTCCACGCTTACCACAGTGAACGTGGGCGGGGTCCTTTTTCTGCTGCAAGCATACAGTCTGTATAGCACTCGGCTTTCCACAAGGAAAGCAAGTCGCATTCCAGCAAAAGACAATTTTGTCTTTTATGCGTGAAAAAGCAGCAGGGACATGATTTCACAGCAGACACACAGAGTGACACTTCTTTGCCCTGTCCATGGCGCGGTGGCCTGTTTGTGTGTGACGGTCGGTCGCAAGGCCGTACCTATTTGTCACTTTGGGTTACACTCCAAATGTGAGCCGCAACAAAGTTTTCGAAGGCACTATCGCCCGAGTCCTAATGTTCAATAATTTGTAAAACGCTACAAAGTAGGATCAGAACGTTTGAGAATTTGTTCACAAATCCTACTGACACATTGTACGTAATAGCATCACGAATCAATGCACCACTACAGTACTGTCCACAGTTACACTACTCGCCATTAAAATTGCTACACCAAGAAGAAATGCAGATGATAAACGGGTATTCATTGGACAAATATATTATACTACAACTGACATGTGATCACATTTTCACGCAATTTGGGTGCATAGATCCTGAGAAATCAGTACCCAGAACAACCACCTCTGGCCGTACTAACGGCCTTGATACGCCTGGGCATTGAGTCAGAGCTTGGATGGCGTGTACACGTACAGCTGCCCATGCAGCTTCAACACGATACCACAGAGCATCACGAGTAGTGACTGGCGTATTGTGACGAGCTAGTTGCTCGGCCACCATTGACCAGACGTTTTCAATTAGTAATAGATCTGGAGAATGTGCTCGCCAGGGCAGCAGTCGAAGATTTTCTGTATCCAGAAAGGCCCGTACAGGACCTGCAACATGCTGTCAGCATTATCCTGCTGAAATGTAGGGTTCCGCAGGGATCGAATGAAGGGTAGATCCACGGGTCGTAAGACATCTGAAATGTAACGTCCACTGTTCAAAGTGTCGTCAATGCGAACAAGAGGTGACCGAGACGTGTAACCAATAGCACCCCATACCATCACGCCGGGTGATACGCCAGTATGGCGACGACGAATTCTCGCTTCCAATGTGCGTTCACCGCGATGTCGCCAAACACGGATGCGACCATCATGATGCTGTAAACAGAACCTGGATTCATCCGAAAAAATGACGTTTTGCCATTCGTGCACCCAGGTTCGTCGTTGAGTACACCATCGCATGCGCTCCTGTCTGTGATGCAGCGTCAAGGTTAAACTCAGCCATGGTCTCCGAGCTGATAGTCCATGCTGCTGCAAACGTCGTCGAACTGTTCGTGCAGATGCTTGTTTGTCTTGCAAACGTCCCCATCTGTTGACTGAGGGATGAGACGTGTCTGCACGATCCGTTACAGCCATGCGGATAAGATGCCTGTCATCTCGACTGCTGGTGATACGCGGCCGTTGGGATCCAGCACGGCGTTCCGTATTACCCTCTTGAACCCACCGACTCCATATTCTGCTAACAGTCATTGGATCTCGACCAAAGTGAGCAGCAGTGGTGCGATACGATAAACCGCAATCGCGATAGGCTACAGTCCGACCTTTATCAAAGTGATGGTACGCATTTCTCCTCCTTACACGAGGCACCACAACAACGTTTAACCAGGCAACGCCGGTCAACTGCTGTTCGTGTATGAGAAATCGGTTGGAAACTTCCCTCATGTTAGCACGTTTTAGGTGTCGCCACCGGCGCCAACCTTGTGTGAACGCTCTGAAAAGCTAACCATTTGCATATCACAGCATCTTCTTTCTGTCGGTTAAATTTCGCGTCTGTAGCACGTCATCATCGTGGTGTAGCAAATTTTAATGGGCAGTAGTGTACACTGAAATCGACATTGTCATGTCAGATCCTGAAGTTCAGTGATCCATTGACAGTATATCTGTTCTGGCGTTTTCCGCATTCGAAAGAACTTGTAATGAGCTGCAGCAACCTGTACCTGATCCTCGTAATACTTAGTGAGGGCGAAAACTACATCTTCAAAAACTAGTAAATGGCTCTGAGCATTATGGGACTTAACTTCTGAGGCCATCAGTCCCCTAGAACTTAGAACTACTTAAACCTAACTAACCTAAGGACATCACACACATCCATGCCCTAGGCAGGATTCGAACCTGCGACAGTAGCGGTCACGCGGTTCCAGACTGTAGCGCCTAGAACCGGCCGGCCACAAAAACTATCATTCCTGGCCTACTAGTCAGGAATAACTTCTGAGCGAGGTGGTAAACTCCTGTGCCGGCTATTGATAAAAAAAAAAGAAAGTTTCAGAGGACATGGCTGGCTGTTGTAGAGGAGCTGCTGCAGCAGCGGTTTGCACATTAATGAGCTGCTGGACTGCCGTGATCAACAACTACATTTGGTGGTTCTGAAACTGAATCAATTGCATTAGATCAGAGCCAGCAGCAACCGGAGGTGTTGGCGCAGGTGGTGTAGGAGGTGGGTTAGAGACCATTTTAATGAGAGGAGGGTCATAACAAAGTAATTGTACACAAATTGCGAACTCAATTAGTAGCATTGCGCCTCTGAAAGAAAAGAGATAAATATTAGTAATGCGCTGTGATGGAGCAGCGAAGAGCGAAGGCAGCATGGGCTCTGAAAACTATGGCATCAAATGTTGTGTCATCTACTGTGGGAGCCAGAACAGACACAAACGAGGAAGGAGAGAAGTTGCAATTGCCGGTGGCAGGAATCCAAAATGATCTGTACATAACACTTTAAGATTAACTGATCTTATTATTTCTAAAAAGAAAATAAACTTAAATTGCTTCCTGTGCCTGCTACATGCAAGTACTTTTCAATATTACTGCTCATAGAATACATGCTCAGTATTAAAGCTCTCAAGTCTGTGACCGAATTGGGCTGACCAGTGATGGGGAGGTGTGGAGCTGCCTGCTCTTTCCAGTGGTGCAACTTTCAGCATCTTCTTGATGCTGTTTCGGGACTCTGTGTTGGTTGATGCACAGTCGATTGTTTAGGACTGCACATTCCTCCCCGCCAAACTGTCGCACCGTCGCTGTGTAGGGTGCTGTCTTACGACAACAGGGGAGGGGGAGATGGGGGAGTCAGAAAGTTGGGTGATGTGAGCAGCTGCGACCTTCAACTGCGACTGACACTGAGCCCCAGGTCGCGGCCCGACATCTGTCCTGCGCTCCCAGGAGACCGTCAGTCGGAAAACCCTGGAAAGGTGCCCACCCCTACATGAGCCGGTCCGATGAGAAACGGAGAGGGCGGTGATGACGATGGCGACGGCGGCGGATCCACATTGGGGACCGGGACGAGCGCTGAGAAGTTGGGCTGCTGTGGCAGCGAAAACGATGGGTCCAGCGCCATTGGTTCTGCAGACAGTGCCAAAGAGGCACCCGAAAACGGCCGCGCCAGCCATAAGATCCCGGTGGGATTCGAATCTGGGGACAGAAAATCTGTGGAAGAACCTCACAAGCAACAAGCATGAATCTGATTCTGATGGGGGTGCAGCAACCCAGCATAATTCGAAAGAAAATGGAAAAATGTATTGATAAAAGGAAGGCGATTATACTGAAAAATAAAGTCATTTTTGATACTAAAAAAATACTTATCCTTGCATAGAAAACTGCGTAACAGCATCGTTAAAGAGGAAACTGGACATCTTTAGAGATACGAGTAGTGCTTGGTCGTAAGACAGGGTGTGCCTCAAAATGCTCTTACAGGTCGCTTAGGATACAGTGGCCAATGCACAGTGACCAATTTTCGTCCAAAGGGATGCGCGAGTTCATTCGTTTGTTCAAAAGGGGAGGCTGATAAGCATTTGCCACCTTGCAGCCGAGCAGTGATGATGAATCGACACACACAACCTGCACTCTTTCTCAAACGATTTTACAGAAGGTGTTGTGTACATAGTTCCGCGTAGTCAGCGCGTACACAACTTTCCCACTAGAGCGCGCTCCGCTAAGCACAACAGCACAGGCGCAGTGCTCGTCCGTCTCCGCATTACGAGATGGCGTTGCCATAGAGATGGACCAAATTCTGCTTCTGCCGATCCGCATATTAATATGTAACGCAGCCAATGAAATTGCTGCTAACGTAGAACCTTTTCTCCTCGCAGATCACACCGCGCAGCATTACAGGAACGCGCGAGGTATTATAACGAGTGTACAGACCTCCGATTAGTCAGTCTGCATTTGTCTGCACCAGTCTGTATGAGTTCTACATTTGTCTGTACCAGTCTATAGTCAAGTTTCCGTCTGCACCCAATAAGATTACCATATTCCTGTACATAGCCATGAAGATAAATGTATAGACATTTTCTCAAGTATTAGAGATATATGTGAGAGTAAGATTAACGTACCAATACCAAAGGGACTTCAGATTGTCAATTGTAAATAGCATCCAGAACCAAGTTAAGTAATTTTTATGCTTGTTATTATTTTAATAAATGTGTGTGAAAATTAATCAAGTTCTGTTTAAAGTTGGTCACCGTCAGTCTGCTACTCTAAGCCTGCAAGTGGCATTTCTATTGTCTGACCTAATGGCAGAAGATAAACACGCCACGATTAGACCATGAGACATATTGCTAACACTCGCCTACTTCGTTAGAGCTAGGGGTCATTATGATTTTGCGTTTGGTGCATATTACATAATTTTTTGATGCATGTGAAGTTTAGCTAACATATTAAATTTTTCTTTAGACTTTTATGGAGGTCTCTATGTATCACCAATCTGGAGAAAATTGGTCTGATGTAGTGCACTCATTTACGATAGCACCGTGCTAGCGATAAACCCAGAGTGAATCATCCACAACATTCTTGATATTTCACAAACAGCTTGAGATATCGAAATGAGATTTTGGCAAATGATAGCTCACTAACAGGAGAGTATTTTGCCATATGGTTATTATGCAAACCTTTATTAGCTACCATGTTATTCCACTAACTACAGACTTTTCCAATAAAAGAATGCAGTTTTTAAGGAGCATAGATAGCTGGTGAAATAAGAAATGCTTTTGAGTTATAGTCATTACACATTTAATTTATTCTAAGGATGTGCTTCTTCATAAGCTGCTGACCTTGCTTTTCCTCAGTCCCTCACCTAATAAACTTCATAAACCATTGTTTCAGAATTCTCTCGAAATTGCATCTGCACAACATGTTAGTGAGGTTAGGCTGCATAAACTCCGCTAAGCTTTGGCGAAAGAAGCAAATTTTAACATGACAACAAGACAAATGTGTAGGTTTTACTCAAAATTTCTCTCTTGTGACACATCTCTAAAAGTTACAAATGGCTAACAAACCAGGCATGAATGAATCACTGCATTTTCAGAGGAATTCTTTTTAGATGCTACCCAAAGAAGAGGTGACAATTCTTTTTGAATGGTCACCAAACAGGTGTGGGCGAGAAGAGGCCCCATTTAATGTTTACAAAACACTGTAAGTGTAGGCTTCAGTTTATCATGGCACTTCCACTCCAACGCTCGGCATTTCCCCTACAGCGCCTGCCTGCAGCCCCCACCACTATTACTCTCCCCACATTTGCCCTGCTGTCTGCACATGTAATGGCCAAAGTATTCTGCATGCACTATACTCGCCAGGCGCCGCGTATGGAGCATGTTCTCTGCATGTGTGTCTTAGGATGAATGGTGTTGGCTTAAACACAACCAAAGGTGTAAGGATCGAGGAATGTTTAATATCTGAACATCCATGGAGCAAACTAACATGACAGTCTTTTGGTTATGTTGGCCAGCGCATTGTGTTATAACTCGCCACTTTCCTTGTGTCTTTATTTCTTCCCCAGAATCACTCCACTGCTGTTCAGTGTATGAAAAATTATAAGCATAAAGTGATGAAAATTGCACACTCGCACAGGACAGACACGAATTAACATACCCATAGAAATTGTTTGTAAATGTCTGTCAATTAAATTATAAAATATTGTACTGTGTAAAACAGTAGTCGTTTACATTACCAACCTTGACATTATTGTGTAAAAAGATTTTGTTCGGTTTATAACTTATTTTTAGGTCTTCCCTTCGGAATAACTACAATAATTACTTTGATTTTCGATAGCTGATCTCTTTCTTACTGCTTTGAAAATTAACAGACCAGTCAAAATATTAGTCACTGCCTGGAGACATCTCGTTAATACAGTAACATATCACTTAGATCTAACCCAGGCAGTTGCCTCAATCCATCGAGAAAGAAACTTCACAAATCTGTTGAGGTAGGGGATACTGGCGCACGTTTATGCACGGAGCACATTTTCACAGAGCACTTTTCTCGTTAACCTTTCTTGCTAGAGCACTACTGACAATGGGAGATTAGTGCTGCCATCTACTGAGGGCTCTCAGAAACTTCTCTGCACCAAGTGAATCGTCTTACCGTGAAGAATATATTAGTGATTCAGTGCAAGGTGAGTAAATTTTGTGACTGAACCAACGAATCTCCTAGGGAGCATATGATCAAAACTGAAAATAGATAAATACATCTTTGTTTACAGGAGATTATTCAACTTTAAAGTTACATTTATATAATTTTAAAACCTGAAAATTACTACTGCAGCTTCAAAACTATTTCAAACATAGTGATAGGACACATTCATGCAGTTCTATTATAGCACATTCACACACAATTTTGCATTGCCATCTTAACTGATATTCCAGCTAAGGAAAGATTAAGACAATAGCAGCTGGAACTGCAATGTAAAAAACTGAAGGCACATGTGAATAAAAGGTAGAAATTGCTAAAAAAACTCTACTTTAACCTAATGAATCTCAAGGGAAAAAAATTAATTTTATCGGAGCAAGGGCACTGATAAGGCCTAGAAATTGATAAAACTAATAATAAAAGAAAATGTCAATCAGTGTTCTGCCCAAAGTCAGGTTTTCATATGGTAGTTCTCTATGTTCTCCTGTCTTTTACCTTTCCCTTCAGTCGCACAAAATTTCAGTTACTTTTTATGTCATCTGTGATCTTGTATCTCCTCCTTCCTCTCAGTCTCCTCTCACTAACTAGCATCTGCTAGCAAGCACACCTGTCTCAATGAATGTCCCATCTAGTTATTTTATTTATTTTATTTGCATGTCAAGTTCTGTAGGACCAAACTGAGGAGCAAATCTCCAAGGTCATGAAACGTGTCAATACATGAAATTACGATCTAAAAATAATAACAGATAATAACAGATAAAAAGTCAAGCCATAAGTTTAAATAAATGCAATCAACAAAACAATAAGAATCAGCTTTATTTTTCAATGAACTCCTCCACAGAATTGAAGGAGTGACCCATGAGGAAACTCTTCAGTTTAGATTTGAAAGCACGTGGATTACTGCTAAGATTTTTGGATTCTTGAGGTAGCTTATTGAATATGGATGCAGCAGTATACTGCACACCTTTCTGCACAAGAGTTTAGGAAGTCCGACCCAAGTGCATGTTTGATTTCTGCCGAGTGTTAACTGAATGAAAGCTGCTTATTCTTGGGAATAAGATGATATTGTAAACAAGAAATGACAGAGAGGACTATATACACTGAGAGGCCAATATCAAAATACTCAGACTCGTGAAAAGGGGTCGACAAGAGGTTCGCAGACTTACGCCACTTATTGCCTACACCGCCCATTTCTGAGTAAAAAATATCCTTTTAGAATGGGAAGAGTTACCCCAAAATATAATACCATACAACATAAGCGAATGAAAATAATCGAAGTAGGCTACTTTTCGTGTCAAACAATCACTTACTTCAGATACCGTTCGAATAGTAAAAATGGTGGCATTAAGTGTTTGACAGTTTACTATCTATCTGAATACCTAGAAATTTGAACTGCTCAGTGTCTATAAGCGTATGCCCATTCTGTAAAATTAAAACGTCGGATTTTGTTGAATTGTGTGTTAGAAACTGTAAAAACTGAGTCTCACTATGAGTTAGCGTTAGTTTATTTTCTACAAGCCATGAACTTAGGCCAGGAAATGCACTACTTGAAACCAAGCAAATGTTACACACAACATCATTGACTACCAAGCTAGTGCCATCAGCAAACAGAAATATTTTAGAGTTAACTGTAATACTAGAGGGAATATTATTTATATAAATAAGGAACAGGAGTGGCCCCAACACTGATCCCTGGGGCACCCCCTCTCCCCCATTTGACCATACCCCACTCAGAACCCACATCACAGCCACTCTCAACACTGTGAATAATGACCTTCTGCTGTCTGTTGCTAAAGTAAGAGGTGAACACCTTAGTCAAATCAAAAAATATGCCTACTGTTCGAAACCTTTTGTTTAACCCATCCAGTACCTCACAGAGAAAAGAGAATAAAGCATTTTCAGTTGTTAAACTATTTCTAAAGCCAAACTGTACTTCTGATAGCAAATCGTGTGATGTAAAATGATCAATTATCCTTACATACACGACCTTTTCAATAACTTTAGCAAACACTGATGGCATAGAAATAGGTCTAAATTGTCTATGTTATCCCTTTCTCCCTTTCTATAAAGCGGCTTTACTACTGAGTACTTCATCCGTTCAGGAAGCTGACCATTCCTAAAGGAAAAATTACAAATACGCTAAAAACAGGGCTAACGTGTGAAGCACAGTACTTTAGTATTCTGCTCGGCACTCCATCATATCCATGAGAGTCCTTAGTCTTCAGTGCTTTAATTATTGACTCAATCTTCCCCTTGTCGGTATCACAGAGGAGTATTTCAGACATCAATCTCGGAAAGGCATTTTCCAAGAGAGATATATGATTCCCAGTAGAAACTAAATTTTTATTTAATTCACCAGCAAGCTCAGACAATGATTGTTCAATACTGTACATATATCTGATTTATCAGTAACAGAAATATTTTTATACAAACTGACTTTATATCGTCGACTTTGTGCTGAAGACCAGACACTTCCTTCACAACTGACCATATGGTTTCAATTTTATCCTGCGAATTATCTATTCTATTTGTGTACCACATGCTCCTTGCCTTCCGAATGACATTACAGGCACCTTACAGTACTGTTTGTATTAGACTATTGTAGCTTGAGTGTGACTACTTCTAACATTTTGATGTAATTCCCACTTTGTTCTACATGATATCCTTATCCCACTAGTCAGCTGGATTCCAGCGAGGAAGTATCTAATACTTTTCTATCCTGCTCCTTCTCGGTGTGAGCCCGCAAAAATTGTCGTTTGGGCCAATCTGAGAGCATGTACTTTATTTCGCCTGTCTGAACCTGCTAACAATTTTGTTCTGAAAGGTTTGGCGTCGATTTTTGGAAGATTCCAACCCGAACTATCCGAACTCCTCTTTCCATCAACTTGCGAGTGCTGCCCTGTGGCACATTGCTGTTCCCAATGATTATGAATCTTATCAAAGTACATCTTACCACAGACTTTCTGTGACTTTGTCTACTCAGTGTTTACACTCCCCAAGGCATCAGACATTAGACAAAAGACTTGCCTGTGGAGGCGCCCCATGGCTATTGCACAATATTGCCATGTCATCACACAGGGCGTGCCGTTTACATGGGTGATCTGCTCTTCAGATAAAACCTCTACATTCATATTCGCCAACTGTCGACGTCAGTGCGAGTTTACTGAAATCAGCGCGCAAAACCCTCAGAAACACCCTTGAACGTTTCCAGAATGAATTTTCACTCTGCAGTGAAATGTGCACTGATTTAAGAGTTACTGGCAGATTAAAACTGTGTGCCGGACCGGGAATGGAACCTAGAACCTATGCCATTCACGGGAAAGTACTCTACCGACTGAGCTCAATTCCTCTGGAAACAATCTCTAAACTGGGCTAATCCATTTCTCCAAAAGTCTTTTCTTCCAGAAACGTTAATCTCGATAGGTGCACAGGAGAACGTATATGTAATTCAGATGGTAGGGGAAAGTAATTGGGGACAGCCAAGCTACGAGGGCGGATCCGTGGGTCATGCCTGGACAGCTCAGTAGGCACAGTGCTTGCCTGAGAAAGGGAAAGGTACGTGGTTCGATTTCCAGGTCGTCATACATTTTATTTTTCCAGGAGTCTCATTCATGAACGTGCTTGGAACGAAATCGGATGAAGACTTAATGAGCCCATATCATACAATGCTTTTCTGTCTCAAAATGTAAAATGTGAAAAATGGCTGGGATCGAGTGTGACATCATTAGAGGCTCAGACAAGGTTGAGCATGTCGTCAGAGATGTCGTAGGACTTACAATTGCCCAGGTACATGTTGTTGTGAAGTAGATACATCAGGACAACACCGAACAAAATCATCTCTTTGATTGGCCTAAGGGATTGAATGACAGTGACAGCTAAACTCTGAGTATATTCTGTGAACCGAACGTCATTGATCCTTGTCAGCTATTGCTGGAGACTTGCTTTGCGTCTGGAGAACCAGCTGAAACTTGCAGCAGGTCGTCACAGCATTCATCAACAGGACGGCCACCGTCGAAGACCGAAAAATGCTTGGGCAGCAAAGAGTCGAGTGTGGGTAGTGCGCCAGTATGGATCAAAGCATGTTACAATGCAACCCGAAGCAGATTTTGATTTCACATTTGTGCAAAGAGGCGGACGTTCGACCTGGCTGTTTCCATTTCACAGAACAGTTATTTGTGTTACTTTAGTTAGATGAGCTCTTCGCTGACCGTTTGTTGTGTTGTTCTTTGTTTCCCAGATAACCAGCTTCTTATGCTGTGCTACGACATGTTTGTTGCTGGCTCGGAAACGACAGGCAACTCTCTCCGATTTGCTTTCCTTATGATGTTACGACATCCTGACGTCCAGGAACGAGTGCACAAAGAGATAAAAGAAGCAATTGGCACCCACAGGCTCCCAACACTAGAGGACAAAGACAGGTACTTAGATCAACCTCACAGTGATGAACGTATGAGAGAACATCGTTAAGACTTCACAGCCAGAAATTATTTGTAATTTTGTTACATATCTAACCAATTAATCTTATTTCTAGAACTGACTTACTTAACAGTTTAACATACACTAATATAAATATATATTTTACTTTGACTGTACATCTAGATAACTAGCAGTGACTGTATACAAAATTAATCTTAAAAGCTCGTTTTGTTTTTCAGTCACCTGAACTTTTATAATTTCTTTGTTGTATATTTTGATTCATCTGTACAGTTATCAGTTTGAAAATTTCTTTTTTGCATGTCATCTAAATTTTCTATTATCTGCTATCAGTATGGTTCCCGCATTTTATTTCTTTATAATCTGATAATCTTCATGAACCCTCTTGCATATGTTACATTGTCACGATTCCTCTGTTGACCTTCTTCTGAATATGAAATTATTAGAATTCTTAGTTGGGTTGTCATCTTTTCACTGTTTCGTAATCCTTCATCTTCCTAACTTGCGGATCACTAAAACTGCTGACTACGAGAACTTTGACATTTGTTTCTTTTTTCCATCCTTACATGTAATTAAAATATTTATTCGACGAGGATATTTTTTTAATAAAAGCTTAGCAGTGTATCATAAAAGAATGATCCATACACAAGACGTACACTAGCTTAAAAAAGTCAGCATCGTGAAGAAATGACTTCATATTTCCTGAACTCTGCAGTGCTCGGGGTCCCTATTCGTCAGTACATGGGGTCTGTCTCGCCATGGTTTAGCTGTCGTTGTTCATTCGCGTTTCCACTTCACAGTCACACCACAAATAGTTCACTTGGGCAGCTTTAGAAGGGTTGAAATGTCCGTGATGGATTTGTTACTAAGATGACATTCAGCGACTAGTCCAGGTTTGAAGTCACTGAGCTCGCCTTACTTACCCGTTCCGTTGTTACCGCTTCTCTACTGACAACATAATACGCCCTTCATCCTTTTTTACTGGCGCTTCCGTATCTCTTAACATCTAACGGTCAATTCCGTATTACATAAGAGTGTCCGGTTACTTTTGATCAGAAAGTGCATCTTGGAAGCTAGAGTGAAGAAAGGTAAACCTACATAAAATACATGTAGCGAAAGATTACTTAGAACTTTTACAGAAATCAGATTGCAGCTGTAAAAATCGAAGGAAGGAAGCAGTCGAGAGGAAAGTGAGTTAGAGTCATAGCCTATCACCAGTGTCATTCAATACATTTTGTAAGCAGTAAAGGAAACCAGAAAGAAAGTTGGAGAGAGAATTAAAATTCAGGGAGACGATACAAAAGCCTTAAGGGCAGTCAGTAACACTGAACTTCTGCCAGAGACAGCAGAGGACTTGGAAGACAAGTTGAACGCAATGGACAGTGTCTTGAAAAGAGGTTACAAGCTGAATATCAACAAAAGTAGAAGAAGGTTACTGGAGGCTAGTCGAATTGATGCTGGGGGAATACGAATAGAAAGTGAGACACTGTAAGTAGTAGACGAGTTTTACTACAAGTATTGTTCAATAAGTAATGCCCCACATTTTTTTCTCAGAACATATTTATTGGTAAGAGTCATAATTTGGTGACAATATACATCAACTCGTCTTGTCCATGTCCTAATCTACAATACAGTCTCCATCACATACTATGGCCATACGCCAACGTTTTGGAAGAGCATATTCCCTGCTGATAAAAGCTCTTGTCCTGTAGGCATAGCCATTTTTTCACTGCATGGCTGACACTCTCGTCATCTTCAGGGTGTGTTCCCTGTAGAGAATCCTTAAGCAGCCCACAGTCTGAGGATGCCAGGTCTGGACTGTAGGATGGATGAGGCAATGATGTCCAACCCAATTTGCGATGTGTTTCGGCGTTCTCAAAGTTGTCTGTGGGCTTGCATTATCGTTTTGGAGCAAGATTTCTGCTGGATTCTTGTCTGATCGAACACGTCGGAAATGGTTCTTCAGTTTATTCAGCGTCTTTACGTATGCCTCTGAACTTATGGTTGACCTTCTTAGTATCACATCCACGAGAATGACGCAATCACCATCCCAGAAGACTGTCACCATAATTTTTCCAGCAGAGGGGATTGACTTGAATTACTTCTTCTGTGGTGATTGAGGATGATGCCACTCCATGGACTGCCTTTTTGTTTCCGGAGCAATGCGGTGCACCCAGCTTTCATTCCCCGTAACTATCCGTGACAGAATGGCCTCTCCGTCGGTCTCAAAACACTCCAACAATTCAGATGAAATGCCCTATCTTTGAATCTTGTGGTCCGCTGTGAGCATTCGTGGAACCCATCGTGAGCACCTCTTTTAACATTCGAGAGTCTCGATCATTGTAGAGGCACTTCCAATGCTGACCGACAACTGTAGAGCCAATTGTCGAGTTGTGATGCGCTGGTCGACACGAATAATGGCATCCGCACGATTCACCATGTCTGAAGCAGTGGCTGGGAAAGGACGTTCCGAGTGTGGCTGATCTTGGAGTTCTGTTTCTGAATTTCATGAGGCTGTAACTTTCTTTACCCATCACCCAACTGTACTCCTATGAATTGCAGTATCGCCATACACTGCACACAAACGTTTATGGATGTTCACCACGGTTTTTTTTCTGCACATAAGAATTCACTAGCGGCACACTGCTTGTAACGTGAGTAGCATGGAGACGCCATTTTGACGCTGTACTACGATTGTGCCATCTGCCAGAACGATTCGAAACTTCACCGGCGCACAAAACTAACATCAAATTTGAAGCACCAACAAGGTACATTAATGGCTATTTAAAAAAAATATGTGGGGCTTTACTTATTGAACGACCTTCGTACTTAAGAAAAAATTGTGGAACTAAAGAGGATGTAATATGCAGATTTGCAATAACAAAAATAGCTTTCCTGAAAAAGAAGAATATTATAACGTATAAAATTAAAGTTTTAGGAAGCCTATTCTATAAGTATTTGTCTGGTACTTAGCCTTGTAAAAACGTGAATTGTGGATGACACACAGTGCAGAAAGAAGAGAACAGAAGCTTTTGAAATGTGGTGCGACAGAAGTATGCTGAAGATCAGATGGGTAGGTCTAATAAAGAAAGAAATATTGCTGATTCGAACTGAGGAGGAAAGAAATTTATAGTATAACTTGATTAAAAGAAGAAATCAATTGATAAGATACATCCTGAGGCATCAAAGAAAGGCGAGGAAAACACTGCAGAGGCTCAGCAGGTTCAAGTGGATGCTGTTTTCAGTAGTTACGGAAAGATGAAGTTTGGGCAGGACAGAGTTGCATGATCAGACCAGTCTTCGGACTGAAGACCACTACAACAATTCTTCAACAAATTCGTTACGTACAGACTAAGGAGAGAAATCAGTGAACAGTTAACTGAAGCACAAACACTTTATTGAATAAAGAACAACTTAACCGTCGTGGATCGCCATAACTGTGTCAGTTTATAATTGTGCGCGATTGTTTAAATTTTGGGGGCAGAATAACAAATGTACTGCTCGGTAACGGTGGCTGCGGATGATTAGGTACGCAGTACTGTAACTCCTGATTTCACACAGCCAGCCAGCTTGCGAACTGCGCGTAGAGCTGACTAGACGACGGTAACACTCCGACAGACGCTTTGCGAGACGACTCCCGACTAACCGGAACTGCTTGTGTGTTGCGACCTTCCTTACCACACAGTGGCGTGGCAGTAGCAGATGGAAACTCTGGAGGGTGTGGTCAAAGGCTCTCTCGGATTGGCCCCACAGAGGACGCTGCACTCGCTTGCAGCATACTTTCGGAGGTCACCTCATGCTGGAGTCTCGACGTTGTTGTTGTGGTCTTCAGTCCTGAGACTGGTTTGATGGAGCTCTCCATGCTACTCTATCCTGTGCAAGCTTCTTCATCTCCCAGTACTTACTGCAACCTACATCCTTCTGAATCTGCTTAGTGTATTCATCTCTTGGTCTCCCTCTACGATTTTTACCTTCCACGCTGCCCTCCAATGCTAAATTTGTTTCCATACATGTCTACACTCCAAATAAATACTTTCAGAAACGACTTCCTGACGCTTAAATCTATACTCGATGTTAACAAATTTCTCTTCTTCAGGAACGCTTTCCTTGCCATTGCCAGTCTACATTTTATATCCTCTCTACTTCGACCATCATCAGTTATTTTGCTCCCCAAATAGCAAAACTCCTTTACTACTTTAAGTGTCTCATTACCTAATCTAATTCCCTCAACATCACCCGACTTAATTCGACTACATTCCATTATCCTCGTTTTGCTTTTGTTGATGTTCATCTTATGTCCTCCTTTCAAGACACTGTCCATGCCGTTCAACTGCTCTTCTAAGTCCTTTGCTGTCTCTGACAGAATTACATTGCTTTTGTTTCCTTTACTGCTTGCTCAATATACAGATTGAATAACATCGGGGAGAGGCTACAACCCTGTCTCACTCCCTTCCCAACCACTGCTTCCCTCACGTGCTCCTCGACTCTTATAACTGCCATCTGGTTTCTGTACAAATTGAAAATAGCCTTTCGCTCCCTGTATTTTACCCCTGCCACCATCAGAATTTGAAAGAGAGTATTCCAGTCAACATTGTCAAAAGCTTTCTCTATGTCTACAAATGCTAGAAACGTAGGTTTGCCTTTCCATAATCTTTCTTCTAAGATAAGTAGTAAGTTCAGTATTGCCTCACGTGTTCCAACATTTCTACAGAATCCAAACTGATATTCCCCGAGGTCGGCTTCTACCAGTTTTTCTATTCGTCTGTAAAGAATTTGTGTTAGTATTTTGCAGGTGTGACTTATTAAACTGATAGTTCGGTAATTTTCACATCTGTCAACACCTGCTTTCTTTAAGATTGGAATTATTATATTCTTCTTAAAGTCTGAGGGTATTTCGCCTGTCTCATACATCTTGCTCACCAGATGGTAGAGTTTTGTCAGGACTGGCTCTCCCAAGGCCGTCAGTAGTTCTAATGGAATGTTGTCTACTCTCGGGGCCTTGTTTCAACTTAGGTCTTTCGGTGCTCTGTCAAACTCTTCACGCAGTATCGTATCTCCCATTTCATCTTCAACTACATCCTCTTCCATTTCCATAATATTGTCCTCAAGTACATCGCCTTGTATAGACCCTCTATATACTCCTTCCACCTTTCTGCTTTCCCTTCTTTGCTTAGAACTGGGTTTTCATCTGAACTCTTGATATTCATACAAGTGGCTCTCTTTTCTCCAAAGGTCTCTTTAATTTTCCTGTAGGCAGTATCTATCTTGCCCCTAGTGAGATAAGCGTCTAGTTCCTTACATTTGTCCTCTAGCCATCCCTGCTTAGCCATTTTGCACTTCCTGTCATCTCATTTTAGAGACGTTTGTATTTCTTTTTGCCTCTTCATTTACTGCATTTTTATATTTTCTCCTTTCATCAATTAAATTCAATATTTCTTCTGTTACCCAAGGATTTCTACTAGCCCTCGTCTTTTTACCTACTTGATCCTCTGCTGCCTTCACTACTTCATCCCTCAGAGCTACCCATTTTTCTTCTACTGTATTTCTTTTCCCATTCCTGTCAATTGTTCCCGTACGCTCTCCTTGAAACTCTGTACAACCTCTGGTTTAGTCAGCTTATCCAGGTCCCATCTCCTTAAATTACCACCTTTTTGCAGTTTCTTCAGTTTTAATCTACAGTTCATAATCAATAGAGTGTGGTCAGAGTCCACATCTGCCCCTGGAAATGTCTTACAATTTAAAACCTGGTTCCTAAATCTCTGTCTTACCATTATATAATCTATCTGATACCTTCTAGTATTTCCAGGATTCTCCCATGTATACAACCTTCTATTATGATTCTAGAACCAAGTGTTAGCTATGATTAAGTTATGCTCTGTGCAAAATTCTACCAGTCCTCTTTCATTTCTTAGCCCCAATTCATATTCACCTGCTATGTTACCTTCTGTCCCTTTTCCTACTCTCGAATTCCAGTCACCCATGACTATTAAATTTTCGTCCCCCTTCACTACCTGAATAATTTCTTTTGTCTCATCATACATTTCATCAATTTCTTCATCATCTGCAGAGCTAGTTGGCACATAAACTTGACTGCTGTAGTAGGCATGGGCTTCGTGTCTATCATGGCCACAATAATGCCTTCATTATGCTGTTTGTAGTAGCTTACCCGCACTCGTATTTTTTTGTAAGCGTAGGCTTCCGCGGCCGTTGTCTTCTTCAATAAAATTCTTCAGGGTATCAGACCGCATCGTCATAATTTAAAATGCGCCAACGTTTCGGCCAGCGTTGCAGCTAGCCTTCATCAGGGCCTTACTTTAACTGCTAAATGAACACACTTGGTTCCTTAAATAGCTGCACGAGAAAACCGTGTCGTTACTTGATTGGCTGTAAAAGGAGGAGGAGGAGGGGTGAAAGGTATGCTTTATTGGTGTTTCCTTTATTATCTGTCATTGGCTGAAATAGCTGTTTTCTATTGGTCTTTATATTAATCCACCCCATTGGAGGAGACGGACGAATAGCGAACAGGTGATGGCTGTGACGTCACACTGTTTCCATGCTGTCCAGAAGTCGGCTGCGGCGTGCCATTGCTTTGTGTGCTCGCGACCACTACTGCGGCACTCCGCGTGTCTGCATGGGCCGCCACGGCTCTGCCGCCGCTCCGTAGCCCTGCTATTGCAGGCAGCCAAGACCTCGGAAGCTTGTACCCGTCCTCTCTATTCATGTTGGCGGGTCTTTTGGCTATTTCTATCGCCTCTCTAATCTTTCTTTTGAAAGTGAGAGGCTGTTTCGCCAGGACGCGGGCTTCTTGAAAAAATATTGGTTTCCCGCACTCGTCTCGGTGTTCCGCCACTGCTGACTTAGTGTGTTGTTTCAGGCGGATATATCTTTCATGTTCCGAGAGCCTTGTGCTAATCGGACGTCCCGTCTCACCTATGTAGACTAATCCACACGCACAACCAATTTCATACACGCCAGCTGTGTGTAGTTTGTCAACTGCATCCTTGGTAGAACCGAGCATGTCTGATATTTTGTTTCTGCTTCGGAAAATTGGTTTGATGTCGGCTTTTCGTAGAATTTTGCCAATACGTTCGGTAACCCCTTGTACATATGGTAACACAGCAATGCTCTGTGCCTCCTTCTCCTCTTCCCTATTAGTCTTCTCCCTTGTCGACATGGTGCTGTCTATCATCTGCTTCCCATAGCAATTAGTTCCGAAGATGGACCTGAGGCGTTCAAGTTCTGTCTTCAGATGTTCTTCGTCGCTTATCCTGTACGCTCTCTTCGTTAGCGTGTGCAGGGCGGACTTCTTCTGCGTGGGGTGATGGTGGGAGGAGGCGTGAAGGTACCTGTCCGTATTGGTTGGTTTCCTATACACTTTGTGGCCAAGTTTACCATCAGGTTTTCGATAAACTTCCACGTCGAGAAAAGGCAGCACCCCATTCTTCTCTGTTTCTATTGTAAACTGAATTTTCCTATGCTGTTGGTTAAGGTGCTTGTGGAAGTTCTGTAACTCTTCTTCTCCGTGGGGCCAGATGACGAAAGTATCATCGACATAACGAAGCCAACAATTTGGACGTAATGGTGCGGACTGGAGGGCTGTTTCCTCAAATGCCTCCATGAAAATTTCTGCTGCGATAGGCGATAGGGGTGAGCCCATAGCTACACCGTCAGTTTGTTCATAAAATTGACCTCTCCACTTGAAATAGGTGGTTGTCAGACAGTGGCGCACAAGCTCACATATATCAGGTGCCTTTTCTCGACGTGGAAGTTTTTCGAAAACCTGATGGTAAACTTGGCCACAAAGTGTATAGGAAACCAACCAATACGGACAGGTACCTTCACGCCTCCTCCCACCATCACCCCACGCAGAAGAAGTCCGCCCTGCACACGCTAACGAAGAGAGCGTACAGGATAAGCGACGAAGAACATCTGAAGACAGAACTTGAACGCCTCAGGTCCATCTTCGGAACTAATGGCTATGGGAAGCAGATGATAGACAGCACCATGTCGACAAGGGAGAAGACTAATAGGGAAGAGGAGAAGGAGGCACAGAGCATTGCTGTGTTACCATATGTACAAGGGATCACCGAACGTATTGGCAAAATTCTACGAAAAGCCGACATCAAACCAATTTTCCGAAGCAGAAACAAAATATCAGACATGCTCGGTTCTACCAAGGATGCAGTTGACAAACTACACACAGCTGGCGTGTATGAAATTGGTTGTGCGTGTGGGTTAGTCTACATAGGTGAGACGGGACGTCCGATTAGCACAAGGCTCTCGGAACATGAAAGATATATCCGCCTGAAACAACACACTAAGTCAGCAGTGGCGGAACACCGAGACGAGTGCGGGAAACCAATATTTTTTCAAGAAGCCCGCGTCCTGGCGAAACAGCCTCTCACTTTCAAAAGAAAGATTAGAGAGGCGATAGAAATAGCCAAAAGACCCGCCAACATGAATAGAGAGGACGGGTACAAGCTTCCGAGGTCTTGGCTGCCTGCAATAGCAGGGCTACGGAGCGGCGGCAGAGCCGTGGCGGCCCATGCAGACACGCGGAGAGCCGCAGTAGTGGTCGCGAGCACACAAAGCAATGGCACGCCGCAGCCGGCTTCTGGACAGCATGGAAACAGTGTGACGTCACAGCCATCACCTGTTCGCTATTCGTCCGTCTCCTCCAATGGGGTGGATTAATATAAAGACCAATAGAAAACAGCTATTTCAGCCAATGACAGATAATAAAGGAAACACCAATAAAGCATACCTTTCACCCCTCCTCCTCCTCCTTTTACAGCCAATCAAGTAACGACACGGTTTTCTCGTGCAGTTATTTAAGGAACCAAGTGTGTTCATTTAGCAGTTAAAGTAAGGCCCTGATGAAGGCTAGCTGCAACGCTGGCCGAAACGTTGGCGCATTTTAAATTATGACGATGCGGTCTGATACCCTGAAGAATTTTATCGTATTTTTTATTCATTATTAAACCTACTCCTGCTTTACCCCTATTTGATTTTGCATTTATAACCCTGTATTCACCTGACCAAAAGTCTTGTTCCTCCTGCCACCGAACTTCACTAATTCCCACTTTTTCTAACTTTAACCTATCCATTTCCCTTTTTAAATTTTCTAACCTACCTGCCCGATTGAGGGATCTGACATTCCACGCTCCGATCCGTAGAACGCCAGTTTTCTTCCTCCTGATAACGACGTCCTCTTGAGTAGTCCCCGACCGGAGATCCGAATGGGGGACTATTTTACCTCCGGAATATTTTACCCAAGAGGACGCCATCATCATTTAACCATACAGTAAAGCTGCATGCCCACGGGAAAAATTATGGCTGTAGTTTCCCCTTGCTTTCAGCCGTTCGCAGTACCAGCACAGCAAGGCCGTTTTGGTTAGTGTTACAAGGCCAGATCAGTCAATCATCCAGACTGTTGCCCCTACAACTACTGAAAACGCTGCTGCCCCTCTTCAGGAACCACACGTTTGTCTGGCGTCTCAACAGATACCCCTCCGTTGTGGTTGCACCTATGGTACGGTCGTCTGTATCGCTGAGGCACACAAGCCTCCCCACCAACGGCGAGGTCTATGGGTCATGGAGGGGGGGGGGGGGGGGGGGGGGAGAGTCTCGACAGTCAACTACATTGTAAAATTGACATCAGTGGAAATAAGTTTATAATTCTGCACATTTACACTACGACCTTTCGTAAGACAGCCTGAGTATTGTTTTTTGCTGTTATTTTTTTGGAGCATTTCGTTGTTTTAGTGACGTAGGATAGATTATTGCTGGAAGAGGGTCTAGAGTTCTTCTGAATTTTCAATACATAATACATCATGTCGTTCTGTCATTTCTGCATCGGTGCGATGATCAAAACTAGAAACCGGGTGTGTTTATCGGGGGTCAACAGAATCGAATATTTCAGCCTCAGTTTTATTGTCTTCCGTTTCAGTACAGGATCAATAAGCATTTTTCAGTAGTTTATTCTCCTGTGGTTTAGCACTCAAACGAGAATGCAAGTTACGATATTTGATGTTTCTGAAGTTTCAAACATTCTTGTTCCGCATTTTTAAAACAACACATTGTATTCTTTTGTACTGGATATGATTCACAAATAAGACGACGGCCATTGTAACATGTTTTTACATATTTCGCATAAAAAGATGTCTGTGGATAATAATGGCAAAAACGTTTGCTATCTGTAGATTGGTTTATACCAGAGCTGCTCTGACGGAGTCACAGAGAATGTGTCATGTCATACCAATACGGGGAACTCGGCGAGTGCTCGAAGACACCACACTACACGGCTATCGACTTCCAGAGGTTAGTATCTGTATTCTGTCGTCTTGATCAAATTGTAAGTCAACACCAGTAAAAAAACTTACTATCGAGAAATTTTCTCAGAGTATCAATTCTTCCCAAACAAAAGTCTGAGAATTCAGCAACTGACTTTCTGTCCTTGAAATAATATACCAGGAGTCGTAATGACGTCTGTTTCATTTTCTCTGTAGAGTCCGGCAAGCCGACAGTAGTCTAGCACGAGCTGGATAATGGAGTTACAGAGATTGTCGAGCTTTTATGTTTGTACGGACCACTAGTGATTACACTTTCGTGCCTAACATCCTTTTCCAAATGAGTCTTCCTTATCACTTTGTTTTTCTGTATACAACTAACTGAATTTCAATAGATATCCGTTCTACATAGCCAAGATAGCCTTACGTCCTAGTAACAGCTTAAGGATAAAGACTGCTATAGCGAAAACATTTTGTAATTATAGCCAACTGCCTAGATCCTTCTCTAAGACGTCTAAATTTTTTTACCGTACGTCTTGTTTGTCACACCAAACAGAGCACAGGCAGAAACATGTTTCGAAGAATGAAGGTTTGATCAGAAGCTGTCAATAAAAGAAAATGTCATGCCAAAAATGAAACCGTTTTTTCACGCTTGAGTGGAAGCACGCATGTTCCTAAAACATAAATGACGCAAGAATACAAACCAAAGAGAGGGAGAGAGAGAGAGAGAGAATTATGTGTGAAAAAAGAGCGTCTAGAGTTGAGAGAGAGAGAGAGAGAGAAGTATCTAATACGGTAACTATTGTAAAGTATTACCCCAGGTTTCCTCGTAAAAAATAACTGATTTGAAACATTGGAAAATCTAGGATGGAATGTAATAACGTCATGAAAATATAGCTGCTACTCGCCATATAGCGGAGATGCTGAGTCGCAGATAGGCACAACAAAAAGACTGTCAGTAAGTGAGCTTTCGGCCAAGAAGGCCTTCGTCGGAAACACACACACAGGCAAACGCAACTCACGAAGAGGACCACTGTCTCTGGCTGCTGGGGCCATACTCGACAGCTAGAGACTGTGGTCATGTGTGTATGACTTGCGTTTGCGCATGTATGTGTGTGTGTGTGTGTGTGTGTGTGTGTGTGTGTGTATTGTCTGTTTTCGACAAAGGGCTTCTTGGCTGAAAGCTCATTTTCTGATAATCTTTTTGATGTGCCTATCTGCGACTTAGCATCTCTACTATATGGTGAGTAGCAACTATCCTTTTCATAATATTGTTATAACTGATATGAAGGTTGAAACCATGTTGTCCTTCTATTACAGGCCAATTAGTTGCTTAGGACAAGTTAAGCTTTTACTTCAGTGTTTATTTTTCATACTAGCCAATTTGTAGCCATTGAGATTTCAAATGCAGATGTAATATCCAATTCCCGGGTTCGATTCCCGGCGGGGTCAGGGATTTTCTCTGCCTCGTGATGGCTGGGTGTTGTGTGATGTCCTTAGGTTAGTTAGGTTTAAGTAGTTCTAAGTTCTAGGGGACTGATGACCATCGATGTTAAGTCCCATAGTGCTCAGAGCCATTTTTGTAATATCCAACATTAATCTACATCTACATGGATACTCTGCAAATCACATTTAAGTGCCTGGCAGAGGGTTCATCGAACCACCTTGACAATTCTCTATTATTTCAATCTCGTATACTGCGCGGAAAGAATGAACACCTATATCTTTCCGTACGAGCCCTGATTTCCCTTATTTTATCGTGGTGATCGTTCCACCCTGTGTAGGTCGGTCTTAACAAAATATTTTCACATTCGGAGGAGAAAGTTGGTGATTGGAAGATTCCGTCGCAACGAAAAACGCCTTCCTTTTAATGATATCCAGCCCAAATCCTGTATCATTTCTGTGACACATTCTCCCATATTTCGCGATAATACAAAATCGATCTGAAATCCCTTGTCAATAGCACTGAGCACTTCATGAGAATAAAGAGCTAGTTGTGTTTCATAGGAACGATGTTTTCTAAACCCATGTTGACAGTGTGTCAATAGACCGTCTTCTTTGAGGTAATTATAATGTTCGAACACAATATATGTTCCAGAATCCTGCTGCATGTCGACGTTAATGATATGGGCCTATAATTAAGTGGATTACTCTCACTACCTTTCTTGAATATTGGTGTGTCCTGTGCAACTTTCCAGTCTTTGGGACGGATCTTTCGTCGAGCCAACGGTTGTATATGATTGTTAAATATCGAGCTAATGCATCAGCCTAATTGGTATACCGCCTAATTGGTATACAGTCTGGACCAGAAGACTTGCTTTTGTTAAGTGATTTGAGTTGCTTCACTAGGCCCTACTCCGAGGATATTTACTTCTGCGTTACTCATGTTGGCAGCTGTTCTCGATTCGAATTCTGGAATATTTACTTCGTCTTCTTTTGTGAAGGCATTTCGAAAGGCTGTGTTTAGTAAATCTTCTTTGGCAGCACTGTCTTCGATAGTATCTACATTGTTATCGCGCGGAGAAGGCATTGATTGTTTCTTGCTGCTAACATACTTCACATACGACTAGAATCTCTTTGGATTTTCTGCCAGGTTTCGAGACAAAGTTTCGTTGTGGGAACTGTTCTAGGCATCTCGCATTGAACTCCGCGCTAAGTTTCGAACTTCTGTAAAGGATCGCCAATCTTGGGGATTTTGCGTCTGTTTAAATTTGGCATGTTTGTTTCGTTGTTTCTACAACAGTGTTCTATTCTTTGAATTTAAGCCACATCTGGTCTACACTTGTATTATTAATTTGGAATGAGTGGAGATTGTCTCTCAGGAAGGCGCCAAGTGAATTTTTATCTGCTTTCTGGAATAGGTATATTTTTCGCTTACTTTTCGAGGATTTGGGGATTACAATATTCAATCTCGCTACGACAACCCTGTGTTCACTAATCCCTATATCGGTTTCGATGCTGGTTATTAACTCAGGATTACTTGTTGCTAAGAGGTCAAGTGTGTTTTCACAACCGTTTACTATTCGCGTGGGCTCATGAACTAACTGCTCGAAATAATTTTCAGAGAATGCGTTTAGCACAATTTCGGTTGATGTTGGTCGTTACAGCTGGATTTTAAAACAGTCACCGAGCGAAACCGGTTTATATCCAAAACAAATGTTGATTGCAAAGTTCAACTTGTTCAATAAATTACTCAGCCTATAGCGGATAAATGGTTTTGATCTTCACAAAATACATTAGTATTGTGCATCCGAATGTGAGGAAATTAAATAACGGTTTGACTTATTTGATTTTTCACGTACTTATCCCATCCGTGTAAAATAAAAGCATGTCCCACTGTTAGTGAGTGCTCCGCTTAACGACGAAGACAAGTTGTGTTGGTGACATTGCTTTATTCCGGTAATTCCATCTAGCACACAACCCAAAAGCCACGCAAGGGCTTTTACATTTGCATTGTATCTTCGAAGAAGATGATGGACGCGTCCCCGCAAGAAAAGTTGATAACATTTACATCTATATTCTCCAAAACAACGGTGATATGCATGGCAGAGGGAACGTCCGACTGTACCTGTTATTATGGCCTTTTGCCGTTCCATTCCCGCTTGGAGCGCAGGAAGAATGATTCGTTAAATGACTCTGTGCGAGCTGTAATTAATCTAATCTTGTCCTCACGATCGCCAAGGGAACGATATGAAAGAGGTTTTCGTGTACTGGAGTCATCATTTAAAGCCGGTTCTAGAAACTTTGTTATTAGACTTTCTCCAGATAGTTTCCATCAATCTTAAAGAGTCTGCCAATTCAGCTCTTTCATCATCTCTGTGACACTCGCCCGCAGGTCAAATAAACCTATGACCATTCGTGCTGCCCTTGTATGTATACGTTCAATATCCCCTGCTAGTCCTGTTTGGTACAGGCCCCACACGCGTGAGGAACATTCGAGGTTGGGTCGCACGCGTGATTTTTAAGCAATTTCCTTTGCAGACTGTTTGTATTTCCCTCGTATTCTAACAACAAACCGAGGTCTGATACCTGCTCTCTACCCGCGACTGATTGTTCCATTTAGTATCTGTACTAAATGTTACACACAGGCCGACCGCGGTGGCCACGCGGTTCTAGGCGCTGCAGTCCGGAACCGCGCGACTGCTACGGTCGCAGGTTCGAATCCTGCCTCGGGCATGGATGTGTGTGAAATCTTTAGGTTAGTTAGGTTTAATTAGTTCTAAGTTCTAGGGGACTGATGACCTCAGATGTTAAGTCCCATAGTGCTCAGAGCCATTTGAACCATTTTTTTGTTACACCCAGGAATTTGTCTGAGTTCACAAATTGCAACTGTGGCGCACTGATATTAAATTCATAGGATAATACGTTCTTCGATTTATGAAATGCACAATTTTACATTTCTGAACATTTGAAGCAAGTTGAAATCTCATCAAGATCTGACTGAATATTTATGCAGCTTCTCTCGGATAGAACTTCATTATAGATAACTACTTCATCATCTGCAAAAAGCCTGACATTGAGGTTCACCGATGACATTGTAATTCTGTCAGAGACAGCAAAGGACTTAGAAGAGCAGTTGAACGGAATGGGCAGTGTCTTGAAAGGAGGATAGAAGATGAACATCAATAAAAGCAAAACGAGGATAATGGAATGTAGTCGAATTAAGTCGGGTGATGTTGAGGGAATTAGATTAGGAAATGAGACACTTGAAATAGTAAAGGAGTTTTGCTATTTGGGGAGCAAAATAACTGATGATGGTCGAAGCAGAGAGGATATCAAATGTAGACTGGCAATGGCAAGGAAAGCGTTTCTGCAGAAGAGAAATTTGTTAACATCGAGTATAGATTTAAGTGTCAGGAAGTCGTTTCTGAAAGTATTTGTATGGAGCGTAGCCATGAATGGAAGTGAAACATGGACGATAACAAGTCTGGACAAGAAGAGAATAGAAGGTTTCGAAATGTGGTGCTACAGAAGAATGCTAAAGATTAGATGGGTACATCATATAACTAATGAGGAGGTATTGAATACGATTGGGGAGAAGAGAAGTTTGTGGCACAACTTGACTAGAAGAAGGGATCGGTTGGTAGGACATGTTCTGAGGCATCAAGGGATCACCAATTTAGCTTTGGAGGGCAGCGTGGAGGGTAAAACCGTAGAGGGAGACCAAGAGATGAATACACTAAGCAGATTCAGAAGGATGTAGGTTGCAGTAAGTACTGGGAGATGAAGAAGCTTGCACAGGTTAGAGTAGCATGGAGAGCTGCATCAAACCAATCTCAGGACTGAAGACCACAACAACAACAAATTAAGGATCCAATGCAGTAGAGTACGCTCTGTAAAACCGAATTGGAATCCCATCAAGACCTGGCGATTTATTAATGACTTTCAATGACTTGTAATTGTTATTCTGTAATTCTTATATTTAACGATGTATTCGATTGTTTAGTTTTATGTAAAAGTAAGTGGCACATGAACCATGAAGTCAGTCTGCCTTATTGTCAGTTGGCCGGTGTATATTCCACCAATGTACACGCTAATCAGTCACAATATAAAACAAGAAAAGTTATATACTCTGTATTTTATTTAAAAATTAGTACAACAGCGACGCCAAATTCTAGGACTTTCTGAAGCAGCAACCCCAAGGATATCAAAGTTGAATACCTCATCATATGAAGTATCTAAGTTATTTTGTGAACTTTCAGTATCTGTGATTGAAATTTTCTAGTTTTCACGCATCTTTGTACTTGTGAATGGTGAAGGCCCAAAGTATTAAGTTACTGCGAATGGTATGATTGAGAATTACTGTTACCGCTGTCCAGCTATAGACAGAACTAGAGAAACTGTATATTTTTTCTTCACTCAGCCTCAGTGGTAATTAAACTGCCTCCTTACTCTCACACATTTAAGATTGGCATTTTAGGATCAATCATGCAACAAATTCTGAAGGCTGCAAAATGGAAAATGTTCATTCCAAGACTGCTGTACGCTGTGAATGAGGACAAACCAGATTGAAGAATGGAGTACTTCAAGTGTTTTGAAGGCATACTTCATGAGGATGAACGGTTGAACTTGGTCAGATGAGGCACCATTCAAACCGAACGATACTGTAAACCACCACGCACGTAATGGGCTCCTGAAAATCCTCATGTTCTCGTGGACAAACATGTTGATCTACTGAGTATTAACATGTGGTTATGGTCTGTCATTGCACAGTTTGATTGGACCATTCTTATTTCGAAGTATCATAAATGCTAAGGTGCATCTTCATATGCTTCTAGAATCGATTATACTTGCTATCTGAGACGAGAATGAAAGATTTTACCTACAACAAACTGGTGCTCTGCCTCACTACAACACAGTTGTCAAGAATTTCAAGAATTTTATTCACCGTAGATCATTTTACAATGATATTGGCTTCGTCATACAAGATTTACTAGTACATACAGAATAATAAAATAAACTTCTGTCAATAGATTATAGAATACATTTAAAGCATGGCAGTGTACCAAATTACAAAGGATAGCTTTTAAAAGTTAACGCAACAAGCTATCTTATAATCTAATATAATATGGTATTTTATTGTTTATAGTATAAACTTTGTAATTACACACGATTAACCACAGCACAAAATAATATGTTTAACTACAGACAACATTTAAATGCTTATATTCTCCTCAGGCATCTCAAAGAATTCTTTAATGTCATAGAATGGATGATCTGACAGCCAGCTGTACCACTTAATTTTAAAATAATTTGTATCCGTAGACTGAACATGAACTGGCAGTTTATTGAACATTTTGAGTGGGTTAACTTCGTGGGAATTTCCTATTCTCGCTAATCTGTGGTGCGGTATGTCTAAATTACCGTTAGCCCTGGTGTTGTGTTCGTGTATTTCTCTTCTGGCAATAAATTCTGAAATATTATTTTTAATATAGAGTACAGACACATAGTTGTATAGATTTATAATTGTAAGTATTCTGAGTCTGGAAAAAAGAGGACGACAGTGCTCTGTATGACCTCTTTTACATATTATACGTATGACTTTTTTTCGTAATTTCAATACGTTTTTGATGTGAGGGGAGCGCCCCCATATAATCAGACCATATGAAATATGTGACTGGAATAGCCCAAAGTATATCACCCTGAGATACTCCAAGCTCACTACCTCCCTTAGTTTCAAGAGAAGGTATGCCACCCGAGATATTTTTTCACATACGTGATTGACATCTTCCTCCCAATATAGTTTTGAGTCAATGTGAATACCTAAGAGTTTTACCGACTTATTGCCTACTTCATTTGATGTTCCCATTAAAAGTTGTTGTGTTTTGTCAGGGTTGCATAGGAGCTTATTGGCTGCAAACCAGTCCAGGGCCTTATCTAGTGTTTCTTTTGTTAGGTAATTCAGATCTGAAATGTTCTGATGTGTGGTAAGTAGTGTTGTATCGTCAGCATAACACACAACAGGGTGAGCTATATTTTTAGGTAAATCATTAATAGCGACAATGAAGAAGAAGGGCCCAAGGATAGACCCTTGTGGTACACCTGTGCTGATTTCCATGATGGAAGAATTTAAATTTCTGACTGAAACGAATTGTTTTCGGTTACTTAAATAAGAATTTATCACAGGTAAAGTGCTCCCTCTCACCTCATAAAACTCTAGTTTCCCCAGTAGTATGTCAACAGGAATGCAATCGAAAGCTTTGCTTAGGTCACATAATACCAGTGATACCATGTTATTATTTTCAAAAACTGTTAAGGTTTGGTCAATGATTTCCAAGATGGTCCCTGTTGTGTTCTTCCCCTTTCGAAAGCCAAACTGATTGTTACATAGGATATTGTGTTTTTCAAAGAAGTTGCTTATTTGTGTGTGTATCATCACCTCAAATACCTTTGAGAATATTGGAACAATGGAGACTGGTCTGTAGCTTTGGGGGAGGTGTTTGTCTCCTTTTTTAAAAACTGTGACAACTTTTGATACCTTGAGTGCATCCGGAAAAACTCCAAATTCTACACATTTATTAAACATTTGGCGATTGAGTGTATTGTCTTTTTAATTATGTTATTTGATAACCAATAACAGTCCATACTTTTAGAACCTGAAAATTTGGATACAGCTTTTATAACATCAGCAGGTGTGACAGCCCTCCATTGAAATGCCAGGTTAACAGGCAGTGGTATTCCAACAAGGTTCATTGCAGATGAATTTGTTGCTTTGATACTGCTACTTATTTCTTTAACTGAGTTTAAAAAGTACTCATTTAATTCTTCAGGATCAAGCAGAGCTGTTTCTGTGCATTTCGGTATATTCTCTTGTTTTATTATTTGCCAGGCTGCCTTGCATTTATTGGGAGCTCTTTCTATATAGTTCTCCACTGCTTGCTTTTTTGCCAGAAGAAGTTTAGCTTTATAGTATTTTTTGCATTTCAGATATGACCTATGAATGTTCACACTCTGTTCTGCCCCTTGGTCAGAGGCTTGTTTATGCATCTGGTACAGCATATGCAAGTTTCCTCTAATTTCTACTAGCTCTTGTGTGAACCAGTTCAGACTTTTCTTTTTCATTTCATTTGGATATCTAACTTTTTTTTACTGGTGAGCAAGAATACCATATATCTGTGTACTTTTTAAAGAAGTTACCAAAGCTAATTTCAGCTTCCCTTTTTCCAGATTGACAATTATATATAAAGTCCCAATCTGCACTTCCTAATCTATCAACAAACATATTTATGTACTCTTCCTTCTGTCTTTGTACCACTACTACTTTAGATTCTTCAGTTTTAACTGGCAGCCTCTTACAGAGCGTAAGGAGTAGTGGCTCATGATCTGCAAGTCCACTTCCTGCAAGTCTAACTGTAAAATCCTCCCTATGGAAATTCACAATAATATTGTCTATACAGGCATTCTTACGTGTGGCACAGTTATTTGTACAATAGAGGTCTAATGATCTTAGCATATTCAAAAATGTCCTAGCAACTGGTCTCTGTGTGTTTACCATTTCTATGTTGAAATCACCACATATACCAATTCTCGTTTTACTCTTCAATATTTTTTTAATTATTAATTCACATTTTTCAATAAACAAATTTACATCACCATCTGGCGACCTATATAGACTAACTACCACTATATTTTCATTCATTAGTTTTACACAACTAAACTCCCCATCTAGCTCTGAGGAGTATGTAGATACGTCAATTCTGGAAAATATTATTCCTTCTTTGACAAAAATTCCCGCCCCACAATTCTTTCTCTGTTTTCTACATATCATGTCTCCCACAACATTCCCTTGGGGAATGAACATATTTACCTGTTCTTGTGTTAACCAGTGCTCAGATACACATATACAGAGTGTTTCAAAAATGACCGGTATATTTGAAACGGCAATAAAAACTAAACGAGCAGCGATAGAAATACACCATTTGTTGCAATATGCTTGGGACAACAGTACATTTTCAGGCGGACAAACTTTCGAAATTACAATAGTTACAATTTTCAACAACAGATGGCGCTGCAAGTGATGTGAAAGATAGAGAAGACAACGCAGTCTGTGGGTGCGCCATTCTGTACGTCGTCTTTCTGCTGTAAGTGTGTGCTGTTCACAACGTGCAAGTGTGCTGTAGACAACATGGTTTATTCCTTAGAACAGAGGATTTTTCTGGTGTTGGAATTCCACCGCCTAGAACACAGTGTTGTTGCAACAAGACGAAGTTTTCAACGGAGGTTGAATGTAACCAAAGGACCGAAAAGCGATACAATAAAGGATCTGTTTGAAAAATTTCAACGGACTGGGAACGTGACGGATGAACGTGCTGCAAAGGTAGGGCGCCGCGTACGGCAACCACAGAGGGCAACGCGCAGCTAGTACAGCAGGTGATCCAACAGCGGCCTCGGGTTTCCGTTCGCCATGTTGCAGCTGCGGTCCAAATGACGCCAACGTCCACGTATCGTCTCATGTGCCAGAGTTTACACCTCTATCCATACAAAATTCAAACGCGGCAACCCCTCAGCGCCGCTACCATTGCTGCACGAGAGACATTCGCTAACGATATAGTGCACAGGATTGATGACGGCGATATGCATGTGGGCAGCATTTGGTTTACTGACGAAGCTTATTTTTACCTGGACGGCTTCGTCAATAAACAGAACTGGCGCATATGGGGAACTGAAAAGCCCCATGTTGCAGTCCCATCGTCCCTGCATCCTCAAAAAGTACTGGTCGGGGCCGCCATGTCTTCCAAAGGAATCATTGGCCCATTTTTCAGATCCGAAACGATTACTGCATCACGCTATCTGGACATTTTTTGTGAATTTGTGGCGGTAAAAACTGCCTTAGACGACACTGCGAACACCTCGTGGTTTATGCAAGATGGTGCCTGGCCACATCGCACGGCCGATGTGCTTAATTTCCTGAATGAATATTTCGATGATCGTGTGATTGCTTTGGGCTATCCGAAACATACAGGAGGCGGCGTGGATTGGCCTCCCTATTCGCCAGACATGAACCCCTGTGACGTCTTTCTGTGGGGACACTTGAAAGACCAGGTGTACCGCCAGAATCCAGAAACAATTGAACAGCTGAAGCAGTACATCTCATCTGCATGTGAACCCATTCCGCCAGACACGTTGTCAAAGGTTTCGGGTAATTTCATTCAGAGACTACGCCATATTATTGCTACGCATGGTGGATATGTGGAAAATATCGTACTATAGAGTTTCCCAGACCGCAGCGCCATCTGTTGTTGAAAATTGTAACTACTGTAATTTCGAAAGTTTGTCTGCCTGAAAATGTACTGTTGTCCCAAGCATATTGCAACAAACGGTGTATTTCTATCGCTGCTCGTGTAGTTTTTATTGCCGTTTCAAATATACTGGTCATTTTTGAAACACCCTGTAACATCTACATGCTCAGTGTTACATAAATGTTCTAATTCTAAAATTTTATTTCTAATACAACGTATGTTAACTTGTAGAAAAGTAAGTAGTTTGTCTCTGTCTGTATTCCTCTAAGAGCAATTTGACTTTATATTTGAGGTTGTAGGTTCCGTTAATGTCTTTAATCTTGATGCACTGTGATCATATGTGTTATGATAGTCACATACCTGTTCATCCACTTGATGACTCACTTTGTTAACTGCTTTCGTCTGTGAAGCCACTGCTGATCCCACCAAAAATCATGGAATCCTGGAACCTACTTGGATGAAAATGTACATAGAAGATGGATAGGTCAAAAAGGATCTATTGAGTGTGTCCAATGGTCTCCAGACCTTACACCTCTTGAATTCTGCCTATGGGGGACATCGAAAAATGAACTTTATCAACAGAAGCCAGCTCCACAGAATGAGCTATGAGAAACCATCGAGGCATCCTGTGCAGATACAACACCAGCAACACTGACAGCCATACTTCGGTCAATAGTTCAGTGGCATTGTCATTGTTTGGCTACTAATGGGGATCACTTCAAACACATAAAATATCATTGTTGCAATAAGCCAGTGCATGATATATTGTACCTCACAAATAACATTCTGTTTGAAGGCATGTTCATGCTCCTCGCATGGATTGCTGATGAATTGGCTTAAATAACTCACTGGATATGCTAAATCTGTCCTCATGCCCACTGCAAAGTATAGAAGCCTTCCAATCATGGTTCTGTATTTTGGTGCATTCTGTTCGCTGAAATTTGTCTTCGTCTATCGCATTTTATACTTCACATTCAGAATGAGAGGTATTTTCAGAAGTTTGCAGTTTTTCATTTGGAATGCCTTTAAGATTTATTTTGAGTATGCTGTTTGGTCTAAAATGAGTGTTCCATCTTCCCTTGTAACTTGAATTGACTATGCATTTCATGCAACACCAAGGTCTCTTATTTCAAATTCCATGCTTAAGATATTTTTAATTTTCATTATTTCACTTTTCTCACCGTATAATCTTATGTCATCCACATATACAATTAGAATGAGTTCACACTGTAGATCACAGTAGCATGAGGGTCAACTACTGGTTGCAGTGTCCCTCGTTTGCACAGGAACTTGTTGAGTGTTTCATACCATCGTCCACTGAACTAATGCAAGCCACAGATGCACTTCTCAAGTCTGCAGTTCCACTCCCCATTGTTCAGTTCCTCTTGATCTGGTATGCCACTGAATTTTCTTCATAGTTTGTCAGTGACATCTTTGAAACCAATTCATAGTTCCACATAGGCTTTATACTGTATGTCAGCCATCAAACACATCACAATGACATTTAAAGATGAATTCCCATCTAGTTCATCCACTGTTATGATAAGTAGTTTAACTGGACTGTAACAATTGTCAAAATCAATTCCTGGTCTTTGCTTATTAGCTTAAGCTACCACTCATACTCTATCTCTGACAATGCTTCCCTTTTCCCTTGCACTTGAAACCCCATTGTGCTCATATTGTCTCTGTGTTGTTAGTATGTGATAAAAATGTCTAGGTTCAGTTTTGCATTAGGTTTCCCAGTTCTTCTGGCATTGCTTCTTGCTATTTATTTTTCTTGTCAGCTGACATGGCTTCCTGTATGCTGTGTACACACTTTCCTCTTGGTGTACTTTCATTTTCAGCTGCATAGTCCTTCTTCTTTTCATTTGTTTTTTTGTCTGTCACCCATATCACTGATTCAACTTATTACCCAGATTGTCTTCTGTAGCTTCTGTTTATTGTAGGTTCTTTTACTTCACAGTTGTTATCATATTTTGTGTAGTATCATTCTCAGCACTCTTATCCTCCTCTTCAGTCTCCTTTTCTACTTCATTATGTTCAGAAGCTACACAAATTTAAAAATTTTCACTTTTTTGTGTCAGAGGCTTCTTCTGCCCCATAGTGTCTATATTCTAGGATGCTCCTTCATCATCTGCAGTGGTTGTGGCCTTCAGATCAATCACTTTTGTAATACCTTTGTTCAGTTTTGCTGGAAAGATATTTTCATCAAATTAAACATCTCTGGCAATCATTATATTTTCTGTTTTTGGATTCCACAGTCTGTAGGCTTTCAAGGTTTCTGAATATCCAATCTTTATGAGGGATTGTTCATTTGGTTCAAATTTATCACATCAGTTTTTCATTTTTGCATATACACAACATCCGAATTATTGCAGATGATTAATGTTTGGTTCTTGTCCATGCTATTGTTTGTAAGGACTTTTTCCATAATTTAGTACCATCAAGTCTCTATTTTGCAGATAATTTGTCATTGGTATGTTTTCGCAACAGAAATTTTGTGATATACAGCTCTCCAAACATATATATTGCACAGTATTTGGAAGGGTTTGATTGAACCATTGTGCAACATCGTTTTGTTGAAGTGTGCCAGGGATGGTCAGCTAGTTCCAAATACCTTTTTTCCCAGATATCCTTCAAATTCTTTATGCATATATTCACCTCCATTGTCTGAACAGAGCATTTATTATTATTTTTTTTTTTCTGTAGAAATTTTTTCCATACACTTTGTATTATTTGAATGGCTGACACACTTCACTGTTCACTTTTAGTACATTCAGGATTATTATAATTAAACTTTCACTGCTTGAAAGGGCCTATATGAAAATTGAGTGACTGTAGGACAATAAAGCTTTACGGAAATATTTGTAATGGCATGTGGAAAAGAAATAACAAATAAACCATTGAAAGAAACACATTTTAATTTCCACATGAGATGGTAACATTTATTAATTGTGTAACATGTTTACATTCCAGATTAAAAATGTTGCTGAGTGTGGTAATCATCTGATTTGGCAAGTAATGTGAAGTTTATACAAATGCCATTTCACAGTTGTTCATAGCACCTTCTCAATGGTGGACCATGGAATGTTCAGTTGATTTGACATACCATGTGCCCTGCTTGAAGATTACACATTACGTCCAGCATACTCACTCGTGGCAGCAGCAGCTTCTTCAACATTTTGTGGCACAACTGGCTGTCAGCCTCTCCCAGGAGCAATTCCCAAATTGCCAGCTAATTCAAAGATCTGAATCATGATCTTCAGCCCAGTATGGAAAGAGGACCTCTCCATATTCCCTTAATGCACCTATACTTTAGAAAGAGCAGCAGCAATATTGCTGTTGTTTTGATAAAACAGCTTTATTAGTTAAGCCCTGTTCATCTTGTCCAGACCCATGTTGACTCTCTGCTAGTGTAATGCATACTGATGCTTGTGTTTCAACCCTGTGTCACCATACCAATAGCAGCACCTAATGGCAAGTGTTGACCTTAACACTACTAACAATGTAAATCCTGCAGCACACAGTCTTAACATCTTTCCTATAAAGTTGGGTACTGTTATTATAAATAGTTTTTCACATATGTTGGATCAAGTAGTGAAAGTTTAATTATAGCCACCTTGTATATTACTGCATATCTTGAGTAACCATAGATAAATGTGGCAACATATTTCAGTCCAGCAAGCAATTGTGGGTCAGAGATACCATTACATCACTATGTATCAAATGTAGAGGCTAATTTGCTCCATTTTTCTGACTGTTTGTGAAAAGACTTGGCTTTCATTTTATCATCAACACACACACATTGCACAACAGATTTACCTGGTTGCCTGATGCTTCAAAAATTGTTCCATTACTTTTGACCTGTTTCTTATTTTTATCACCAGGAATCTGGCCTAACCTTTTGTCCCATAAATCTATTTCCTGACTGTTGGTAAGATTTGTGACAGGGCCACATCCATACATTGAAATATATGAATTGTCTTCTCCATGTACAGTAAGGTAGTACAAATTGCCTTTCTTTGAAGCTTTCAGGATTATATACCTGCTTTGTTTCATGATTCTAGCTTCAGCTCTTGTTACAAATACAACAATATCTCTGCAGGAGCTTCTAATGACTTGTTGGGTCCATGTCACATCAAGTTGCTGCACTGGACTGGGGAAAAGGAGGTCTGAAATATTAAGGGATATCTCATGACTTTTGTCAGCTCTGTGCATATAGTTCAGTAAGAAAACTTTTGTTGAATGCAATCATATCTATCACTTTCACACTGATTTCATAAACATCACTTGTGGATCCTCATTGCAATCCACCAGAAAGGGAAAATTTTCAGTACCGGTACTCAAAGTTTCTCACTGTTTCAAAGTCTTCCACCCTGTCTTATATCTTAGACAGTACTCTGACTTCCTGTCACTGTAGATTGGTGATCTTGGGCTCATAACCTGTGAAACTTCTTTAGAAAAATGCTGTGGAGCACACAGAAATGCACAGCATATCACAAATGGAAAAAATAAAACATCTATTTTTACATACATGCACAATACCTTTTACAATACTGTACAGCATAATTACAAGCACTCCTCTCCTTGCAATACTCTCTTATATGTGTGGGGGCTTCCTTTCTTCACTTCTCAAACTGTCCCCCTAGACCTGACAAGGAGAGAAAAGCATGTACACACTACATGCTATTCATCAATTGATTTTTCATGTGTGATTATTGAGTTTTAAGCAGTCCAGAAGCTTAGAAAAAGTATGTGGATGGTACAGTCAGATGCTCAACTTGTCCCCACCCACAAATATTGCTATTCTGGTGTGCAACAATAAAGGTGAGGGCATGATGTGTTCTACACAGAGAGGAATGGAGCATACATTGCAAAGGCACAAGTGTCTCCTCTGTCTCTGTCCCACACCACATGTTTCAGTTGTTGCCTACCCTGGTAACTGGGAACACTGGGATAAGTGCCACATTGGGCCTTTGCTTCTGATTCTCCTAAGATGTATTTATATGCTCATAAATGTATTGCTGTTACTTCTTTACATAATAATTGTTGTGTTTGCTTTGTTGTTGTTGTTGTTGTTGTTGTGGTCTTTAGAATCCTGGTTTGATGCAGGTCTCCATGTCACTCTATCCTGTGCAAGCCTCTTCATCTCCAAGTACCTACTGCAACCTACATCCCTCCAGATCTGCTTATTGTATTTCTCTTGGTGTCCCTCTACAATGTGTACCCCCATACTTTCCTCCAGCACTAAACTGGTGATCCCTTGATGTCTCAGGATGTGTCCTACCAACCAATCCCTTTTCTTGTCAGGTTATGTCACAAATTTATTTTCTCCCCAATTCTATACAGTGCCTCCTAATTAGTTACATGATCTACCCATCTAATCTTCAGTATTCTTTGTAGCACCACATTTCAAAAGCTTCTATTCTCCTTTTGTCTAAACTGTCTATTGTCAATATTTCACTTCCGTACTTGGTTACACTTCATGCCTGACATTTAAACCTATATTCAATTTTAAAAAATTTCTGTCCTTCAGAAATGCTTTCCTTGCCATTGCCAGTTTAAATTTTATATCCTCTCCATTTCAACCATCACCAGTTATTTTGCTCCCCAAATAGCAAAACTCATCAACTACTTTACATGTCTCAATTCCTAATCTAATTCCCTCAGCATCATATGATTTTATTCAACTACTTTCCATTATCCATTCTTGCTTAGCCATCTTGCATTTCCTGTCAGTCTCATTTTTGACATTTGAATTGGCTTTCTTTGGAATTGAAATTATTATATTCGTTTATTATATAAACCATGTGGATCTTTTATTCTTTGAGTAGTGAATTACATGACTCTTGCTAATCCGACCCTCAGTAGTCTGGCCTCTCAGTAATCCGGCACAAAGCCAAAAACACGTGCACAATGAATTATTGTGCACAACAATGTTTAGTTAAACAGTGCTTTACACACTGTATTTGAAATTGTAGCTTTCTTTACAGTTTAGAATCATGTCTTCTAAAAGGAAACACGTTATGCTGGATCTCAGGGAGAAATTCAAAATTTTAGATAAGTTAAATCAAGGTTCTTTACAGAAAGCCATTGTTGGCTGCTGAGTTCAGTGTTGGATGAGCAACTATTTATGTCATCAAAAAGAAAGATGTTATTCGATAGTACTCAACACAAATGGATTGTGAGTTGGGAAAATGGAAGATTTTGCGAAAGAGTGAGAATGAAGAACTGGACATAGCTGTTTATAGATGGTTCATACAACAACGCAGTAGAGGAATTCCAGTCAGTGGCCCAATTATAAAGGAAAAAGCAGATGCATTTAACAAACAACTTGGTGGCAGTAACTTGTTTGCAGTGAGCAAAGGTTGGCTATCAAACTGGAAAAAATGACATGGAGGCTTTCGGCAGCTGACAGTCTCCAGGGAAAGCCACTCAGCTAACGATAAGGACGCTGATGAGTTTGTAAGCAAGACATGTAAGATAACAGAGGAAGAAGATTTAACTGCTGATGCCTTGTATAATGCTAATGAAACAGGACTCTTTTACAAGATGCTTCTTTCAAAAACATTAGCTGCCAAGAACGAGAAGGAAGCTCGTGGTTACAAGCAACAGAAACAGCGCGTAACATTAATGGCATGTTGTAATGCAAATGGGAGTCATAAACTACTACTTATGGTGAATGGAAAATCCAAACATCCACAGTGTTTTCAACACAATGACATAAATACTCTACCAGTGCAGTATTGCACTCAAAAGAAACCATGGATGGACAGACAAATGTTCTCTCAGTGGTGCTATGAAACATTTGTACCAGCAGTGAGAAAAGAGCTAAAGAAGAAAAAGCTTCCACTGAAAGCTATCCTTATAACTGACAATGCTCCCAGCCATCCTTCAGATGTTTCTCTGAAGTCCAGTGGTAGACAAGCACTCTTTCTCCCAACCAATGTGACAGCCTTAATTCTACCCATGCATCAGGGAATGTTGGAATGTCATTATTGACATTCACTTCTCATCTCCTTGCTGAACAAAAGTGAGAAAAACTCTATCAAGACTATGCTGAAGGCATGGAAAGCAATTAACATACATGATGTCGTTTTCCAAGCAACCGAAGCATGGGATAAAGTGGAGAGCACTGCCATAATGAAGAGACGGAGAAAATCATGGCCATCCACTGATGCCGAGTTGGATCTAGTAGTGAGCAACAGTGATGAGCCAGTCAATGCGAAATTATTAATTACTTTGTACATTGACATGGTGATGAAGATGTTACTAAGTGGCTGTATGAAGAAAACTGTGATACGGCAAATTTTAACAGATGAAGAAATAATGAAAAATGTGCAAGAAAGAAATGATGAAACTGATGAAGAAGAGGACACAGGAGGAGAGAGCACGAAGATTTCTCACACTGCTGGTGCTGAAGCTGCCAAGGTCTTCCTGCAGTACATTATGCAAAAACCAGATACTTGCAGTACCGATGTAATGCTAGTGAAGCGGTTGCATGATAAAGCATGACACCATTGCATATCATCATTGCAACAGATAAAACTTAGGGACATGTTTCATACTGAGTGATACGACTGTATAATTATGTACAGTATACACTCAAGGAATAAGTTTTATATGAAAATTAATGTTTTTTGGATTTAATAAAGTATATCTCCTATGTTTTAAAATTGTATCCATTGTATCCTTCAGCTTAATAAAGTACAGTACACTATATCCCCTATGTTTTCAAAATAAAACTAAATAAATGAATAAAATAAATTTCAGACATTCAGTAATCCAGAACTTCACTAATCCGGCACCCATATGCACCAGGAATGGCCAGATTAGCAAGAGTCTAGTGTATCTGTGTCACCTCTTTCTCTGTTGTTCAAAAAATTACCATTGATTGTGGTGGCTCGTCCTTGCAGTGTGCAATTTCTTAGCAGTGTTACTGAAGTATTCATTCATGAAGTTTGCTAGTTCCTTTACATTGCTGATTTGAGAATCTTTGCTTTAAATCTGTGTTTACAGATGATTTTGTCAAGCATTTGCTGTCTCCTGTTTGATTATAGATTATGTTTCAGATTGCTTTGCTTTTGTTATCTTCCTTCAGTAATGTTTTACTGTTTGTAGCGTTTTTGGAGCTAGCAGTACCTTTCTATAAGTTCTCCTGTAATTTTTGTAAAATTCTGAAAAATCTGGGTCAGTCTGGCTATTTTTTATGGTTATGGGATATCTTAGAGTTTCAGAGGATTTTTTGATACATTTGGTGCCATACCATTT
This sequence comes from Schistocerca nitens, assembly GCF_023898315.1. Taxonomy (NCBI): domain Eukaryota; kingdom Metazoa; phylum Arthropoda; class Insecta; order Orthoptera; family Acrididae; genus Schistocerca; species Schistocerca nitens. The sequence continues at coordinate 396,705,685 of NC_064618.1, read as the reverse complement.
TTTTTAAATCTCCGATGGAATGCAGTATTTTGGGAAATGCTTCCTCAAATTTTAGGTTAAGTATTGTCATGAACTTATTAAACATTTTGTTTACATTTGTTTCTGCATGCACTTCCTCTCACCCTTCATGTTGTAACTAGGATGAGAACTGATATAGGTTTGATTTTGAAAAGACCCTTTTGTTTGTACTTGATTTAGCAGGCTTCCCTACATAAATATTTGCTTTTAATATCTGACAGAGATGATCTGATTTGCTTAGAATTTTTAACAAGCAGCTGTCAGTGCTTTCATTTTATGTCTGTTGCTGTATGGTGTATTACTGAGGAAGATTGTTTGGTCACTCTAGTTGGACAGTTTATGAGTGATGTTATGCCATCTGCAAAGAGTATTCCGTTATATACTACTAATGTCATCTGGTTACATTACGTTGATATTTAAATCCCGCATATTAGAATGTTCATTTATGGACTAGATTCCTTGTCTAACTTCCCCCATGAACCATGGACCTTGCCGTTGGTGGGGAGGCTTGTGTGCCTCAGCGATACAGATGGCCGTACCGTAGGTGCAACCACAACGCAGGGGTATCTGTTGAGAGGCCAGACAAACATGTGGTTCCTGAAGAGGGGCAGCAGCCTTTTCAGTAGTTGCAGGGGCAACAGTCTGGATGATTGACTGATCTGGCCTTGTAACATTAACCAAAACGGCCTTGCTGTGCTGGTACTGCGAATGGCTGAAAGCAAGGGGAAACTACAGCTGTAATTTTTCCCGAGGACATGCAGCTTTACTGTATGATTAAATGATGATGGCGTCCTCTTGGGTAAAATATTCCGGAGGTAAAATAGTCCCCCATTCGGATCTCCGGGTGGGGACGACGTCGTTATCAGGAGAAAGAAAACTGGCATTCTACGGATCGGAGCATGGAATGTCAGATCCCTTAATCGGGCAGGTAGGTTAGAAAATTTAAAAAGGGAAATGGATAGGTTAAAGTTAGATATAGTGGGAATTAGTGAAGTTTGGTGGCAGCAGGAACAAGACTTTTGGTCAGGTGATTACAGATTTATAAATACAAAATCAAATAGGGGTAATGCAGGAGTAGGTTTAATAATGAATAAAAAAATAGGAGTGCGGGTTAGCTACTACAAACAGCATAGTGAACGCATTATTGTGGCCAAGATAGACACAAAGCCCATGCCTACTACAGTAGTACAAGTTTATATGCCAACTAGCTCTGCAGATGATGAAGAAATTGATGAAATGTACGACGAGATAAAAGAAATTATTCAGGGAGTGAAGGGAGAGTCATGGGTGACTGGAATTCGTCAGTAGGAAAAGGGAGAGAAGGAAACATAGTAGGTGAATATGGATTGGGGGGAAGAAATGAAAGAGGAAGCCGCCTTGTAGAATTTTGCACAGAGCATAACTTAATCATAGCTAACACTTGGTTCAAGAATCATAAAAGAGGGTTGTATACCTGGAAGAATCCTGGAGATACTAAAAGGTATCAGATAGATTACATAATGGTAAGACAGAGATTTAGGAACCAGGTTTTAAATTGTAAGACATTTCCAGGAGCAGATATGGATTCTGACCACAATCTATTGGTTATGAACTGCAGATTGAAACTGAAGAAACTGCAAAAAGGTGGGAATTTAAGGAGATGGGACCTGGATAAACTGAAAGAACGAGAGGTTGTAGAGAGTTTCAGGGAGAGCATAAGGGAACAATTGACAGGAATGGGGGAAAGAAATACAGTAGAAGAAGAATGGGTAGCTCTGAGGGATGAAGTAGTGAAGGCAGCAGACGATCAAGTAGGTAAAAAGATGAGGGCTAATAGAAATCCTTGGGTAACAGAAGAAATATTGAATTTAATTGATGAAAGGAGAAAATTTAAAAATGCAGTAAATGAAGAGGCAAAAAGGAATACAAATGTCTCTAAAATGAGATGACAGGAAGTGCAAAATGGCTAAGCAGGGATGGCTAGAGGACAAATGTAAGGATGTAGAGGCTTGTCTCACTAGGGGTAAGATAGATACTGCCTACAGGAAAATTAAAGAGACCTTTGGAGAGAAGAGAACCACTAGTATAAATATCAAGAGCTCAGATGGCAACCCAGTTCTAAGCAAAGAAGGGAAGGCAGAAAGGTGGAAGGAGTATATAGAAGGTTTATACAAGGGCGATGTACTTGAGGACAATATTATGGAAATGGAAGAGGATGTAGATGAAGATGAAATGGGAGATAAGATACTGCGTGAAGAGTTTGACAGAGCACTGAAAGACCTGAGTCGAAACAAGGCCCCGGGAGTAGACAACATTCCATTAGAACTACTGATGGCCTTGGGAGAGCCAGTCATGACAAAACTCTACCATCTGGTGAGCAAGATGTATGAGACAGGCGAAATACCCACAGACTTCAAGAAGAATATAATAATTCCAATCCCAAAGAAAGCAGCTGTTGACAGATGTGAAAATTACCGAACTATCAGTTTAATAAGTCACAGCTGCAAAATACTAACGCGAATTCTTTACAGACGAATGGAAAAACTGGTAGAAGCTGACCTCGGGGAAGATCAGTTTGGATTCCGTAGAAATGTTGGAACACGTGAGGCAATACTAACCTTACGACTTATCTTAGAAGAAAGATTAAGAAAAGGCAAACCTACGTTTCTAGCATTTGTAGACTTAGAGAAAGCTTTTGGCAATGTTAACTGGAATACTCTCTTTCAAATTCTGAAGGTGGCAGGGGTAAAATACAAGGAGCGAAAGGCTATTTACAATTTGTACAGAAACCAGATGGCAGTTATAAGAGTCGACGGGCATGAAAGGGAAGCAGTGGTTGGGAAAGGAGTGAGACAGGGTTGTAGCCTCTCCCCAATGTTATTCAATCTGTATATTGAGCAAGCAGTAAAGGAAACAAAAGAAAAATTCAGAGTAGGTATTAAAATTCATGGAGAAGAAGTAAAAACTTTGAGGTTCGCCGATGACATTGTAATTCTGTCAGAGACAGCAAAGGACTTGGAAGAGCAGTTGAACGGAATGGACAGTGTCTTGAAAGAAGGATATAAGATGAACATCAACAAAAGCAAAACGAGGATAATGGAATGTAGTCAAATTAAATCGGGTGATGCTGAGGGGATTAGATTAGGAAATGAGACACTTAAAGTAGTAAAGGAGTTTTGCTATTTAGGGAGTAAAATAACTGATGATGGTCGAAGTAGAGAGGATATAAAATGTAGACTGGCAATGGCAAGGAAAGCGTTTCTGAAGAAGAGAAATTTGTTAATATCGAGTATAGATTTAAGTGTCAGGAAGTCATTTCTGAAAGTATTTGTATGGAGTGTAGCCATGTATGGAAGTGAAACATGTACGATAAATAGTTTGGACAAGAAGAGAATAGAAGCTTTCGAAATGTGGTGCTACAGAAGAATGCTGAAGATAAGGTGGGTAGATCACGTAACTAATGAGGAGGTATTGAATAGGATTGTGGAGAAGAGAAGTTTGTGGCACAACTTGACTAGAAGAAGGGATCGGTTGGTAGGACATGTTCTGAGGCATCAAGGGATCACAAATTTAGCATTGGAGGGCAGCGTGGAGGGTAAAAATCGTAGAGGGAGACCAAGAGATCAATATACTAAGCAGATTCAGAAGGATGTAGGTTGCAGTAGGTACTGGGAGATGAAGAAGCTTGCACAGGATAGAGTAGCATGGAGAGCTGCATCAAACCAGTCTCAGGAATGAAGACCACAATAACAACAACCTTGTCTAACCTCTGACTGAGTTTTGAGAAAATCCATATTACATCTGGGGGATCAATACAAGCAAAATAGAATTTTTTTTTTTACATGTTTTTTTCTTTTTTTTTTTTTTCTGCTGCTGAGAATTCGAAATGTTTATCCTCACTAAATGCTATGAAGTCTTTTGTAATTTTAAATGTAATACCTTTTCTCACATAAACACATGAACTACCACCTTTAATGAATATCGTGCTATAGGAACAGTCCGAGTTATATGATGTTAATGCAGGAAATACTATTACGTTTTCCTCACACCAATGTTCAGGGATACATAGAATGGCAATGTCCAGTGTTCACCATTCTAATTCTAGTAGTTAAACTTTATTCCTTAAGGATTTTATATTTTAATGAAATACAGCATTTGTACCCTCAAAAGGAACTCCAAAGCTACAGATTGTGTTTATATATGAATAGTATGTAACTAAAAGGCATTGGCTGTTGTGCCATTCATGACAGGACTCTAAGAACATAACATGCTGACAACATTCTTTTTGCAGGTATCTTTATGCATTCACCTCATTTCAAATGAAAATTGGTATCCATTCCTAGAAATTTTGTGTTTTTTATGCAATTTATATAGTATCAACATGTAATTTAACAGTGTCATTTTTTCTCTTCCAACTGAAATTGATGGAATTTGTTTTCTTTATACTCATCATTTTCACTTTACTGCATATTGGCCAATAATCTGATACACATGTGAGGACATGTTACTCTGAAGGGTAAAAATTCTTCTTCATACATTTTCCCAGATAGCACAGTAAGCCAGTTTCAAACTTGTTTCCAGATGTAAATTTCAAGTATGTAAGCTTGATCAAAGCTGGAATATTCAGGCCTGTTAGTTGGATTCAAGCTTGAAACAAACATCAAAGTTGGCAGAGTTCAAGCTATATTTCAAGCTTGACTTATCAAGTTTGGCTCCAGCTGTATCTACACATGTTGAATACGGCCTGGTATTTACAGCTTGTTTTAAGCTACATAATTATTAATCTGAATTTATTGAACCTAATTAATTAAATAAATATCAGAATGGAAATGGTGTGAGAAAAAAAATTCTCAAGACATGTATGTTTAAATTTTTCTATTTTCAAAGTGTTTAAAATTGTTTTATTTTAAAATTTAATTATTCTGAAGCCCCTCCGGCCCCAGCACACAGACCAGAGTAGGATCAAATATCGCTGACTTCTGCTGGTATAATGATCCTGTAACAGGTAAAAGAAAATGTTAGCCATACCTGAACATAAAAGAATGTAAAAAGTTGAAACTGATCAACCTAAATATAATTTATGCCCCAGATTAGCAAAATAACTTCAAACTCACTGATGTAGTAAGAATCATTAACTAGTATAAATGTCACTGAGTAAGCAGCTGCTTCTGGTGACTTCATTCCAAAGAGTTTAAAAGTTTTGCTTGAAATTTTTACAGTAAAGATGACATTTGGGTAATTTTGCGATGACTTCATGAAGAAGCCACACATCACTATTTCTAACAGTTTCAGGGCCATTTAATCTGAATTATAAAGAAACTACTGTTTAGAAAAATGTAGACGTTTTATTCTATCGACAATTATTTTTTGGTGAGTAAACCTGAATCAAAATGAAATAAAAGATGAAATCGAAATGAATTTAAGAAATTACCAGTTCAGTGGAACTGAAATGTAAAACAACAAAAAAAGGCGAGATTTTAAAAAGGTAAAATAACATTAAGTTTTAATTTATTGTTGCCATGTACTAGAGAGCTAGTTTAAAATGACCTCTTTTTGCTGAACAACTTGTAATATATATTCTTAGCTGGTAATCAATTTCACTTTCATCCAGGCTCAATTTTTCTATGTAAAAGAATATGATATTTCTTTACGTTATGTAATAATATTTAACATTTGTAATATTAGCGTACCACTAGAGAAAAATGCACCAATGTACCTGTAATACACTAATATCCTCTTCAGACCCAGTGTAGCAGTAAGGCAGGAGACACCACACACTTAACGAACTATTTTCCAGTATAAAACAAACTCCACAACAGTCAACAATCATTAACGCGCGTCACAAAGGCAAAATGGCTGTAAACCTAGGAAAGTCAGTGCAAGGCTTATAAACGCTTGTGGCGCTTCCTGTGGATGTCTATGGAAGCTATGCTGCGCGCGCATCTGCTGTACAGCCTTCCAGGGAAATTACAGTTTATTTCAAGCTTGGGAAAATTATTTTAATTCAAGCTAAATTTTTACAGCTTGATGTAAACTGTGTAACAGGTTGATTTTTCAATCTTGAATTTTCAACTGAACCTAAACTCAATATCCACCTTGAAATAAGCTGTGTAACGGGTTGATTTTTCAATCTTGAATTTTCAACTGAACCTAAACTCAATATCCACCTTGAAATAAGCTTGATTGCTAGCTGGATTCTGATTTTGTCCTTGTGGAGGTAGTCTGTGAATGCTACAATACAAGAATCCAAAGAATCATTCACCATGATTTTATAATCCTTAGTGTCTGGAGAGTAAGGATTAACCAGTTCCTCAACCCTTATAACTGCAGTCTGGTTTCTGTACTAGTTGTAGATAATCCTTTTCTTACTGGATTTTGTCTCCTCTATCTTCAGAATTTCAAAGAATGTATTCCAGTCAACAAAATCAAGTGTAAAATGCTTCCTCTAAACGTACAAATGCTGTAAACATAGCTCAGTCTTTCTTTCATCCATGATGTATGAGCATTAATAGGGTCAGTATTGTCTTGTATTTTCCCACATTCTTCCAGAACCCAAAGTTATCTTCCCTAAGTTGGCCTCTACTAATCTTTCCATTTTTCTGTAAATAATTTGTTCCAAGTTTTGCAGCTATGATTTTTTTTAAATATATGGTTTGATAATATTCACTTCTTGAAATCTGGTAGTATTTCACCTGTCTCGTATACCTTGCATGCAGAATGGAACATTTCTGGGAGCAGGGTAGTCTATGATTCTGAGGGAATGTCATCGAATCCACATGCCTTGTTTGGCATGTGTCATTCAGTGCATGGACAAATTCTTCCTGCAGTACCATACAACCCTTCACATTGTAGTCTTCTTGATCTTATCTTCAACTTTCTTTCCTTCACATAGTCCTTCAGTACATTGCTTCATCCTTTCAGCCTTCCTTTCTCTGCTTAGTACTGGACTGATGTTCATGCAGCTGCTTATCTTTTTTTAAATTATTTCCTTAATTTTACAATACACAATACCTATCTCTCTTCTACAGCTTTGCATTTTGCCTTTAGCCATTCCTGCATTACAACTTGAATCCTCTGTCAGTCTAGCTTTTAGGCCTTTGTAATCCTTTTGTTGTTTTATTTGTTACATTTTTAAATTTTCTTCTTTCATCAGTTAACTCTAATGCCTTATATGCTATCCAAGGTGGTCTGCCTATTTTCCTTGTTTTTCGTCTACTGCCTTCACTAACCAGATGTTGGCAGTTATTAAACTGTCTCCTGAGAAAAGTTTTAGCAGGCAGCTCCCTCTTTCATTTCTTTCACTCAGTCCACGTTCTTGTTCTGCTTTGCCTCCTCTTCCTTTTCCTACTATTGAATTCCAGTTTCCTGTCCCAATTAAATAATTGTCTCTCTTGAAATACTGAAGAATTTGTCTCATATCATGTATTTTGCAATTTCTTACTTATCTGTGGAGCCAGCAGGCACACACAATTGTATTACTGTCTTAGTGTCCATCTTGGCTCTGATAATGTACTCATTAGGCTTTTCACATCAGGGTGTGACTAAAATCATGGGGGACCTGGAGTAGGTCCCAAAAGCTGAACTGCCTCCCCCTTTCACTACTCATCAAAATGTTGTTCATACCTTATCTCTCACCACAACTCCTCCTGTCCCCAACATTCTAACATTATTCCACCCTACACACACACACAAAAAAGTGCCATCACCCTCCCACTTGTGCCAGTAAATCAAATAAATAAAAAAAAACTTTTTCACAAAGTCCACTCTGCTTGAGTTTTAATACTCTAGTGAAACAAAATATAATCTTGCTGATAGTTTCCCTGCTATATCAGCACTTGAAACAGCTGTTAATTCTTGCTGCACACTACCTGAAGAAAGAGAGATTTTTTAAGTAACTGCAGAAGCAAATTGTTTTAGGAAATTTATATTTAGCAAGTTTCACACTTACAATACAACTGTTAATGAAAACTATGGACTTCGTTACATAAAATTGTGTATTTCTTAAATGATTTTTCCTTGATTGGTCTTACAGTATAACAAAATTGTTCTTATTTTAGAAAAATCAATATTTCATGTTCTTTCATTTTCTATTGAAAGTGTGAGGAAGCAGGACACCAAAGAGATATATGGGAATGGAATTAAAATTCAGGGAGAAGAAATAAAAACTGAGGCTTGCTGACAACATCATAATTCTGTCAGAGATGAGAAATACCATGGGCAATCAGCTGAATGGAATGGATAGTGTATTGACTGTAAAATGTATAGCATCAAAAATAAAACATGGGTAATGGTATGCAATCGAATTATTTGAAATTATGCTGAGGCAATTAATGCACTTAAGCAATAGCAAGAAAAGTATTTCTGAAAGAGAGAACTTTTTAACACCAAACATAAATTCAAGTATTAGTATGTGATTTCTGCAGATATTTTTCTGGAGTATATCCTTGTACAGAAGTCAAACATGGATGACAAACAGTTCAGAAAAGAAAAAAATCATAGTATTTGAAATGTTGTGTTACAGAAGAACACTGAAAAGTAGATGGGCAGATCAGATAATTAATCTATTGAATTTAATTGAGGAGTAAGGAAATTTATGGCACAACTTCGCTAGTGAAAGGGCTTGTTTTATGGAAATGTAAGAGACATAATGGAATTGTCAGTTTGGTAATGGAAAGACATGAGAGTGGTAAAAATTGTAGATACAAACAATGGCTTGGCTACAGAAAACTAGTCCAAAGGAATGTATGCTGCAGTAGTTATGTAGAGATGAAGAGACTTGCACAGAATAGAGTAGGGTGTAACACCAGCAAACTAGTCTTCAGACTGGAGACCACAACAACAATGACAACAGTACTGCAAAAACAGATAAATATTCCATACTCATTATGACATGAAAATGGTTCTTTATATGTTTAGCTTGGAAAAGATTGCTTAGTTTTTGTAACTGTCACAGGGACTGTAAGGTACATGAGGACTGTTGTGCATACATCAGTGTAGCTCAATACCAGTGAGCTGTGTTTTACTAATAAAAACACTACTCAGTCTTTTGCAGCAGACGGTTTTGAAATTTTTACTTTTATAGTAGTTCTTATTAACATCAGCTTGGCGAAAACAGAGTAGTAGCATCCTCAGTAAGTGTCACTGCATTCTTTAATGCTTCAGTTGCAGGTTCGCCATTATAGGTAGTAAATATAAATAAAGGTTATATTGCTCTTTATGGTTCTACAGTTTCATTCATTCATTGAAAGTGCATTTAATATATGACTCAATTGTTCCAATAATTGGGTAGAAAAGAGTCATTCTAAGTCTGTCTCCTCTCACCCTTACAAGACTTGTCGATGTACTTCTTTAATATTTTATTTATTTCTTAGAGATCTACATTCAATACCCAGTCTTTCACAGATATTAATAGCTTCACCAATAATTTTATTGGGTGATTCATTAATGCTAGCTGTTACTTGAAGTACTATTCCTAATAGGCTATATTCAGCTGTAATGTCCATAATCTCAGAACTCATGGCCTCAGATGTTGTATTGATTTTGTTAAAGTACTTTGCAATGAATCACAAAAATGGTGATTGTGAGCTGTTACAGTATTCATCAAACAGCTCTGCTTTCAGACCCTGGCAGGCCATTCAGTGCCGTCTTTGGCATGTTGTTCATATCATCCTCTGCCAGTGTCATTAAACTGTATAATATAGCTGCATGTTGCCAGGAAAAATATCTACACCCAGTTGTGGTATGGAAGGTCATGGGATCAGCATACCACCCTCCCAACCACTGTCATCTTCTCATAACTTGTAACCATTTCTTCTCACTTAAATCACTCCTCAGTAGGTGTCACCAGGCTCAGTGCATCCTGTCCTAGTCTTCCAACCAAGGAAAAATCCCTAGTAGTCCTGGAAACTGAAACTGGTCAGAAGCACTAAGCACTTAGACACAGTCTTGGAGTGTTGTTGCATTACATTTCCTATAATTATGTCTGTCAGAGACTTAAAAATGCCAACAAATCTTTCTATTACTGCATAGTTGGTATTGTACTTTACAGCCCATTGTGATGGGTTTAATGGTTTTAATGTTATCTTGAAGCTAGTCACAGAACAAGTTTTTAAATTCTACCATCACAGCATGCAGTAATCAGAGAAACTGTAGCTCTCACCTGTTTCAAAATATTTTCTTTATTCACTTTTGCAATATCTTTAAGAATTAATTTTAAATTGTAACTTGCACAATGGATGAAATACACATGAGGTTCTGGTATTTGTGTTTTATGTTGACAACATCCTCATGAGTAGCTTTGATCAGAGGTACAAATGAAGGTCTATTTTTTTCTCCAAAATATTGTGCCCAGGAGGATGCTATTATCATTAAATAGTACAGTACAGCTGCAGCTTGTCAGGAAATATAATTGCTTTAGTTTCCCCTTAGTTTCAGCCACCCACAGTACCAACATATCGGTACCATGTTGAATGGTGTTACAAAGCCAGATCAGTCAATATCCACATTATTGCTCCTGTAACTATTGTTCCCCATCTTCAGGAACCACATATTAGTCTGGTCACTCTACTAGCATCCCCTATAGTATAGCTATCCGTTTAGTGCAGGTACACAAGCTATCTCACAGTGGCAAGATCATGATTTGTTGGGGCAATTCAGCAACATAAAATATATGAGAATATAATGTGATAATGAACTCATAGGAAAAGTTACACAAGGAATAGAAACCAAAGGAAAAAGGGATTGCGAGAAATTGTGGATATCAGGTATTCCTATTCTACTGTTATATCTTTATTCCTTTTCCAAATCTCAAAAAGTAAGTTACAAGTGCACCACAATCATTCCCACTAGAAGGAGGCAGCATTTAATGTACTCCAAAAATTCATTTCATAAAATTCTTACTACAAGCTACAGATGCTTTGTTGAGGAAGCCATTGGTACCAGTGCTGATGGCAGGTATTATGAACTGCAGCTACTGTAAGCTGTAGTTACTGGTTAATGGAAAAGATCACAATTTGCACTTAGGACAGTTGTCACCTTTAAAATTATTTTAGTTTATGTGCAGACTTGGATACTTTTAGGCTTGCTAATGTCTTACACTCACTAGGAATGGACGCTGCACCTGTCACAGATCATCTTTTGGGATGCAGGTAGTGTGTTTTTTACACCAAACTTTTTTTCTACATAGTTTCCAAAGTTCTTTGAATATTTGTCATAACATTCCAACAGCTTTGTATCTCTATGTTGTAGACATCTGCCATAAGAAATCAAATAAAAACAGTTTTTTGAAAAAACACTGCTGTGGTTTCTGTGTTATAAGAAATCAGACCTTACTTTTCAAATAACCCTCATATAAGCAGTGTAATATTAAATCCTCTCCATTGCCATAATGTACCATATAATTAAAATGGAAGTTTTCTAAATTAAAATGTTTCAATTCTACTGTTACTTATAACCTGAAAAATAGTATCAGTGAAAGAAGTATTGCTATCTCTACTGTGTTCTTTAATAGAGACACTTCATATGCTTTCTAAGTGTAAATAGGTGTTAATATGAAGTAATTTTTGTATTTTGATGCAGAATACAGTTGTCCTACTAAATATCTGGTCATTGCACATGGATAAAGACCATTGGGGTGATCCTGAAGTATATCGACCAGAGCGTTTCATTACTGAAACTGGGCAGTTTAGAGAGGATGATGCATTCTTACCATTTGGTCTTGGTGAGTTACTGATAATGCAGTGGGTAACAGTAATGTAACTTGTGTTTCATATCTCACAGCTCCAATTTGTCTTTCAGGTCGACGTCGGTGCTTGGGAGAGCATTTGGCAAAATGTTGTTTATTCCAAATGTTTGCTGGAATCTTACAAAAATTTCAACTTGTTCCTGCAGATGGTACTGACCTAAAGTATGCTACTTTGGAGGGCCTTAATCTTGCTCCAAAACCATATGATATTATTTTCAAATCTCGATAACATTGCAACAACACAAAAATATAATTATTTTCAGTACCAGTATTATGACAGCAATTAAAACCTAATAGATGAATATGTATTACTGAATGGAAATTAATTGAAATTTCATTTACTTATCTCCATACTGCCATATCATCACTTCTTTGAATTAGTGAGAGAATAGAAAAGTCTCCAACGAACATTATAAAATAGAGATGAGGTTTGTAAAAACTCAGTACATATGAACAAGAAGAGGAGTATTTTCATATTTCTGGTTATCAATGTGTGAACTATAGCTCTCAACTAATTATTAAATTCTAATGTAGTTTTCCAATGCCTTTCAGTAATGTACCTTGCAGTTTAATTATACATAACCCTAGTAAGTACACCAATTTATTTATAGCAATCTCAGTAACAACTTATTACTACATTATTCTGCTAAGGAAATGTTTATTCAGTGATGCCTGAAATTATTGTTTGTTATTGTATCTGTTTATGACAGGTTAATACACAGTGTACTTTTTTTTTTAAATAAAAAGCAGCAGTTGGAACACTTCATGTCCTGCAAACTGAAACTCATTTCTTATGAACAACTTGACATACTCATTTACAAGGACAGATTCCAGGATCAAATTAAATGGCATCATAGGATGTATATGACAATGGTTACACAACACATAACTGAAAGCTGTTCTGTTGGAACATGCAATGTTAACTAAGTTGTAACAAAAAACTTTCACAGAACAGTGACTTCTTTTCCTTCAAGATTTTTGTGGTTTATCAAAAAGATCATTTTCTGGGAATGCCCTCAGTAATTGAACAGTACATTTGGGTGTAGATTTCCATGGCCATAGTTGCTGTCAATAATCCTTCAAAATTTCAGTCATTTGCAGTGATGGCTAAAATGTTGAATCATTTTACTATGTAATGAGTCTTACACCACAAAGACTTTCATGGAACCAGAATAACTCAGTTATCAACATGTTCAATATACCATCATTTTTCAGGAGTGTATCCAAGATATCATTAACTCTTGTACTAATATTTTGGCTGACAACCTTTCACCTGTTCTCAAAGTGAGTTGCTCACAATATTATTAAAACATGAGTTTAAAGCACCTTAAAAATCTTGCAGGCAACTCATCTGGAGAATGGCTGAAAGGCTGTCAGCCAATATATTGATACAAAAGTTAATAATATCCTGGATGCACTCCTAAAAATGACATAATATTTTATCTGCTAGCAAAACTTGAAGGAACACATATTTGATATTATTTTCCCTGTAGCATTTGACACTAACTGAGTTTTGTGGGGCTGCTACACAGATGAACAATTTTCCTTACTTGAGTATTTTTCAGCCAGTTCATTTTAAAAGATAGTTTCCCCATATTCCACAATGGATATGAAGAATGCCAATTACAGTCCTACATTACATAATATATAATAATATCATCTTGTATCATATAATTTTGTTATGAACCACCGAAGCATTTGATTGTTATGACTGGGTACAATCCACTCATAATATTGATATTAGAGGACACAACATCTTATCATTCATAAAGACTTCACACATGCTGCGTAATTCAACTTAAAAATTCATACATTGATTATTACTATATTTTCTTGAGGCTGAAATAATTGTACACAAAGTTATTTTAAAAATATATATTTAGCTGGGATGTAGGTATAGCAACAACTGACATTATGTATGAAATCATTACTCCAAATTGTAACCATTTGTGGTTATTTGACACAAACTAAAACTTGCACAGATTTACACATGTATATGGACACAGTATAACACACCACATTCTAGTTAAGGAATGCAGCAATTTTTGCACTTTCTCACTAACTAAAATGTTATTTTCATAGGTTAAACTGGAATTTGTGTCAGGAAGTTTATCTGGCTCTAGAAACAATTACCAAAAGCATTATGCTTAAATTCATCAGACAACATGAAACAGCAGCATAAAATAGGAAGTAGCAGATACTTTGATACAGACTTCAGTTTACATTATAGTATTAGATATCAAGAGAATGAACTGAGTTTTATGTGTCACACATTTTTGAAGTAATATTGATCATAATTCTAATTCTTGCTATGATCTAAAGAACGGAGGTTGTGACTCACAAATATTGTGTCTTGTAAATTATCAATGTTACTAGTTACAAATTACATTTTTTATAAAATTATTAATTGTGGAAACTGCTTTTCTCCATGTTTAATATTTATTTTCATAAGTATGGAGAATGTAATCTGAGTATGCAACAACCCTTCACTAAATCATTTTCGTCTGTCAAAATCTAAAGCTCATTGTTTCAATGTAATGTTGAATGTATTAAGTCACTAATATATAAGTAATTTACTGTCAATAAAAATCTTCAGTATATGTTTTCAGTGCACAATGTATAATATGATATTTTGTACTGCAATTTTAGAAGAGACTTACTAGATAAAATGGTAATTATTTTATACCTGAATATGGTGTTTACTTTAATTGAAGACATTTAAATACCTCTCAAACACATCAGATCAAAAAAAGTTATAATTCAAATTTGTTTGCCTCAGGGGGGGACATCCAATAGTAACACACTTGACCTGCCACCACACCCTGTTAGTGGGTCACAGAGGGGGCAACTTTGAAATCTTCAATGGGAATGCTCACTTTTTATTGCAGATTGTGATACTACTGCAAAATCTACATATTTTTCATCTGAAGCATTTTCTTCATTTCACCACAAATGGTGCCATAATCAGAGGAATAGAAATGGGTACAAAATCATAATTTACGACATGCTATTCAATGACCTTTTAATATTCAGTGTCATGTGGGACCCCACCTCCTTGATATGGGGGTAGGACAGGCAGTATTTCATAACTTCTAATTGGAAACCCCATTTGCAACATTGTATTCCTCCAATGTATCAAACAGGGGACTACTCGATGCACCACCATGGCCATTTAGTGAACTACAGATGTATCATAACAGGCAGTACACAGTGACTGGAGCTCACATATCATGCAGACATAGAATAGATAATGGCTCTACACATTACAATACTTGCACAGTGTTTATTTCCTGGACATATACCTATGTTGAGAAAACACATGTCTACAAATGGTCTCTGGAAAATGGCACTCTGTCCCAGTGCTAGTATTCAGGATATCAAGGACCGTTTACAATATTTATGGGCCATCTTGCCTTGTGAGATGATGTAAAAGCTTTATAACATCCTTGCCAACTTAATCAATGCATGTGTTTAGGCCATAGGAGGTTTAACATCATACTGCCAAGTTTTCTGTAAATTTGATTTGATTTTCTAGTTAATAAAATAACATCATCTACTCTCTCAATATGTGAAGATTCATTTCATTTCAGGGTGCATTTTCTTTTTCATTTTTATTTACACTGATTTATTGCTTTCATTTGTTAAAACTTCTTATTAATATGTAAATAGTCAAGTGAAGTGTCTGGTAGAATTCAATCACTGAGAAGCTTCAGCTGATAAATAAGAAAATAAAAAAAATCAGGTTTATGGCACATCCATGTACAGTCAATAACACAACACCCTTCACATGAAAAATCGGTAAGTCCCACATTGGACATTCTCAGAATGTACAGCACACCACAGATTTGCCTCATTAATGCCCAAATTGACTTACAGTAGTGACATGTTATCATAACTGTGAGAAGTACTACACACAACTGTAAATTAATTCCTATAAAACATTATACATGGAAGTTTGGGATGTTGAAATTAATTGTGAAATATGTAGCAATTTGACCGGAAGCACTCATTGTGCTCTGAAGGAGGTGGCAGTACCACCATGTAAGTAGCTCCTGGTTAAAATGCCTGATTTTCAGTCACTGAATAAGTGTTTGGTTCCATCATCTGGCTGATATTTTTTAATTCTTTGTCATGATATGATCCAATAGCCTTTCTGTGGTAGCTTCCCTTGTCTTGATGAGGACAACATGGTACTCTTTAAGTGAACTGTTGGGATATGAGCTAACACAAACTGTATCACAAATCTCACAAAATTTTCTACAAAATTCATCCAAGTTATTTTAAGGGCACTCATTTTATAGGAGTGAGAGAATATTAACATTTTGAGGAGAAAGTTATTTTAAATCAATCAGACCTTTAGCAAAATTTTCCCTTTGGAAAGCTCATATTTCAAGTATAGGAGAGAGTAACTAATCAGATAATTATTCAGTTTTTTGTCAAGAATGAAACTCCCTCCTTTCCAAATTATGCACTCAAAAGTAAATGCCAAGCCCAACAGCAATCCTTTTGCACATTTACTTGGGAACATTATAATTTACTAGCAGTCTCAATTTCAAAAATAATGGGGTCAAAATGACATTGCTGAAGAGAAAGTTTTGTATGTATGCATAAAACTTTACAGAGGTAGCAGACGCTACAGGAAAGTAAAAACAGCAGAAAAAAAATCATTAAGGTGGAATTGAGTAAGAGAGAATAATTGTTTAATGCTGAGCTCATAAATTTTGGCCTTGGAGTAAAATTACAAAGATGCTGGGGAAAGTAAGTTGAACTATTCAGTGTAATGTGTCTGAATAAGACATTTATATTCTGTCTGATAATATTTATTAAAATCCAGTTGCACATATACAATGACCTGAAAGACATAAGCAGGTATGAAACTGCACAATCTTCAAATTGACAGGACAGGCAAAGAATATGGTTTTCCAACAGACATTATGGTACATAGCTTCCAACATTACTGTTGCAAATGAATTCTTCAATAAATACTATTCAGCTCAACCCCATCAGATGCTAATATCCCAGTCCTCAACTCCCAGCCACTAAAAATGTGATTCACTACTGTCACCTTGGATAGCATGCAGTATGAAGAGAGGAGGAAAGAGTTATTAAATGACCCCATCTACAGTGAACTAAGAGCAGACCTATGGTCAAGATACTTCACAAGACACCAACCTTAACCTGACACTAACATATCCCAGTGATTCACTCTCAGAATCCGATTTCCTCCTAGAATCTATGGAATGCCTAAAATACAAAAGAAAGGCCATCCTCTAAGACCAACTGTAAATGAGATCACCTCACCGATGTACAGTCTGGCAAAGTATGTAGTCTGCAAATTAAGACCTGTAGTTGGCAATTCAGATTATTATGTGAAGAACTTTTTGAACTTGACAGAAAAAGGGAGAAACAATTTTACCCATGGACATCATAGTCAGCTTCAATGTAAAGTCATTATTTGAAAACACACCAGTAGATGAAACTTTTCCAACCCGACAAAAACACGTCCTGCCTGAGATATGCAATCTCGTTAATTTACAAAATGTCAAATCAAAAGACCTTTAGCCATCTATATATCCAATTTTACTTTACTTAAGTAACCTGTTTCAGAATTTCACTGCACCATCTTGAGGCCCCCTGACAACATGTAGGAAGAATGTGCAATCAAAATAGGTCTCAGCATTCAGTAAAACAATGTGGTCCCTGTGTTCATCAACTGAAGATTCTAATTGAGTCTGTAACTGATGACTGAATGGATACCATTGTTAAAATAAGTCCAATGATACCAGTTACTAAATGTTGTCACCTATTTCGATTGCATGAGGTTGGATTCTTCCTACACATCAGTCAGGGACCTGAAGATGGCAAAATGAAACACAGAGACTAGTTGCATAAGTAAAGTAAAATTGGAAACATAGATAGCTGAAGGTGTTTTGATTTGACATATTACCTGAACAGCTGAAGTCGAACCACCCTGTATAAACATGGACTTACAGAGACTGTTTGATTTATGTTTGTCATTGATGTACCTCAAATTTCAAGGAAAATTCTACTAGCAGACAGACAGTGTAACAAATAGTTTTTCCCTATCCTTGTTAGCAGCCTACATATCCTGGGGGTCCTTTAAAGCAATGGCACTTTGCTCTTCTCCTTTACAACCATGCAGATGGTTCAGATATGTGGATGACATGTCCATTATATGGCCATTGGTAAGACTGAACTACACAGTTTTCATGAGTATTTGAATAAAATGAATGGGAAGATTCAATTCACACTTTAAGTAGAAATGAATGCTGCAGTTTCATTCCTATACATGGAATTATATAGGGCATTGTTGGTACATTAGGTCACAAAGTATATCAAAAGCCTACACATACAGACAGGTATTCACATGCCCAATACTGGAACCATGCAGCACAGAAGAACTCAATCATCCAGTCCCTGACTTTTTGTGTGCAGTGCTGAAGTGATGCTCACACTAAAATGCCTAAGCCCCCAAGCCTGTGAGCAACATTCTTGGCCAATGACTACAACCAGGAATCGACCCAGACAGCCATGGAAATGAATAACAGAAGATAGAAGATCAAGATAAGGAATCAAGATGGACAGTAAACTGACAAATTGCAGCCAGCAGCATGCTTACCTTATACACTCCTGGAAATTGAAATAAGAACACCGTGAATTCATTGTCCCAGGAAGGGGAAACTTTATTGACACATTCCTGGGGTCAGATACATCACATGATCACACTGACAGAACCACAGGCACATAGACACAGGCAACAGAGCATGCACAGTGTCGACACCAGTACAGTGTATATCCACCTTTCGCAGCACTGCAGGCTGCTATTCTCCCATGGAGACGATCATAGACATGCTGGATGTAGTCCTGTGGAACGGCTTGCCATGCCATTTCCACCTGGCGCCTCAGTTGGACCAGCGTTCGTGCTGGACGTGCAGACCGCGTGAGACGACGCTTCATCCAGTCCCAAACATGCTCAATGGGGGACAGATCCGGAAATCTTGCTGGCCAGGGTAGTTGACTTACACCTTCTAGAGCACGTTGGGTGGCACGGGATACATGCGGACGTGCATTGTCCTGTTGGAACAGCAAGTTCCCTTGCCGGTCTAGGAATGGTAGAACGATGGGTTCAATGACGGTTTGGATGTACCGTGCACTATTCAGTGTCCCCTCGGCGGTCACCAGTGGTGTACGGCCAGTGTAGGAGATCGCTCCCCACACCATGATGCCGGGTGTTGGCCCTGTGTGCCTCGGTCGTATGCAGTCCTGATTGTGGCGCTCACCTGCACGGCGCCAAACACGCATACGACCATCATTGGCACCAAGGCAGAAGCGACTCTCATCGCTGAAGACGACACGTCTCCATTCGTCCCTCCATTCACGCCTGTCGCGACACCACTGGAGGCGGGCTGCACGATGTTGGGGCGTGAGCGGAAGACGGCCTAACGGTGTGCGGGACCGTAGCCCAGCTTCAAGGAGACGGTTGCGAATGGTCCTCGCCAATACCCCAGGAGCAACAGTGTCCCTAATTTGCTGGGAAGTGGCGGTGCGGTCCCCTACGGCACTGCGTAGGATCCTACGGTCTTGGCGTGCATCCGTGCGTCGCTGCGGTCCGGTCCCAGGTCGACGGGCATGTGCACCTTCCGCCGACCACTGGCGACCACATTGATGTACTGTGGAGACCTCACGCCCCACGTGTTGAGCAATTCGGCGGTACGTCCACCCGGCCTCCCGCATGCCCACTATACGCCCTCGCTCAAAGTCCGTCAACTGCACATACGGTTCACGTCCACGCTGTCGCGGCATGCTACCAGTGTTAAAGGCTGCGATGGAGCTCCGTATGCCACGGCAAACTGGCTGACACTGACGGCGACGGTGCACAAATGCTGCGCAGCTAGCGCCATTCGATGGCCAACACCGCGGTTCCTGGTGTGTCCGCTGTACCGTGCGTGTGATCATTGCTTGTACAGCCCTCTCGCAGTGTCCGGAGCAAGTATGGTGGGTCTGACACACCGGTGTCAATGTGTTCTTTTTTCCATTTCCAGGAGTGTATATAGAATGTCACTGACTGGATTGGTAAACACCTTCACCAGATTGGTATCCAGTCTGTCATCAAAAGCAGCCACAAGATCCATGATGTACTATGCTCCACCAAGGAGAAGGTAAATATTCTACAAACTGTTGGCATGTAAAAGGTGGAATAGGAATGTGGAGAATTCTACATCAGGCCAGCAGCAATATGCATACAGAAGCATAAGCACTACAGTTGACTTGGGCACCCCAACAAAACTGCAGTGGCCAAACACCAGAAAGACTGCTTGAAGGAAATAAAATTTAATGTAACTTGCATAACTGCCAACATGTAGGGATGTTGAAACACAAGATCAGAGAGGCCATCAAAATATTAATACACCTGAGCAATATAAATAAAGAGGATTGATTTAGATTTGCTCCATCCTGTCTGCCAGCTATCAGAGCCCAACAGAGTGCAGTAACAACAGAAGATGTGAACATTGTGAGCAATGTACTGCTGCCACATAACCTGCATCCAGCATGAGGAAAACATGGGTCCACATCCCATTCACTGATAACTACCATACACTGTAAGCAGAGTAGACACCAGCAAATCCTCATTCCCTTCACTACTGTCACCTATCACAATAAAGTTTCTCCCTACTTCTTCCACAAGATACTAATTATGACATTTTTTAAAAAAATTAAGACATAATGTGATGATTAGTAGAGCAGTCTTGCCAAAAAAATAAGTGACTCTTGGCAGCAAAGATACACCAGTAGACCCATAAGAAAGCCACTGCAATCATGGCCAAAATATTGATTCATCAGTTTCTTACAATATGACGACATGGTACCATACCCAGAAAACTTTCATGTGAACTAATGCCATTGTCCAGCAGGTGGATGCCCTCTTTATTCAAGACCAGCAAGTAACATTAGCAGCCACTGCAGCAGAGACTGAATTGAGCCTTGGAAGTGTTTGTACCATCATAAAAAATGCATAGAAATTTCTGAATGTGTATGCCCAATGGGTGCCTCAAAGTCTTCAACAAACACAGGAAGCATGTTGAGTGGGACTCTTTCTTGAATATCTGCAGCATGATACCAAGAAAGGAGATGAGTTCCTATCATGAGTGGTCACTGATATGGTGTCATTACTCCAAACCCAAGTAAAATGAACAAAGTCTCCAGTGGAACCACACAGTGTCACCACCATCCGAAATGAGCTACACCTCTTTGCTCTTCTTTTGAAGCACTACAATTCTACAAAAAGGAGACAGCAATGAACAGTTACAGCATACAGTAAACACAGCCATGAAACCACTTAGCAACCAGACACTGAATAATCAGCTTGTAATAAATAGCAGACAGCCATTATACTAAAATTACACAATGCTCCTAACAAGGACATGTTTATCCCACCAGTCTCAGTCAATGATGAACTATTTGGTAACAGTATTGAAACCAAATTCCTAGGACTTTGGCTGCAGAGCAACATCAGATGGAATAAGCATATTGAGTATCTCCATGCAGAATTGAGAAAAACATGTTACCTTCTTTGCTTATTAAAATCATGCTGTGGTGAGAAAACAGTACTGAATGCATACCATGCCTACTTTCATTCTTGTCTCAGATATGAGGTCACCTTCTGGGGAAACTCTAAAACAGCTAATAGCACTTTTGAATTACAAGAAAGGGCTATTAGAATTTTGTTTGGGTGCAAGCCTAGAGACTCTTGTAAACCTCTGTTTAAGAAATCTGGTATGCCTCCATTACCATGTGTATACATTATGGAAACCCTTTTGTTCTTTAAAATAAATGTGATACATAAGGACTGCAAACTGCAAAAAACTGTGCTTACACACAACTCAAATCAGCACAGTTCTGTGCCAAAAAGGTACTTTTCATATGGGACTTAAGCCTTATAACAAACTTCCTGAAAACATAAAAGCTATTACTGAGGTCAATACCTGTAGAAAATCTCTAAAGTCATATTTGCTCCAATGAAGAATATTTAAATTTATGAAGTGTGTTATAAAAATACTTACATATAAAGTGTATTGTTGTAACCTTAAATATGTGTGCCTAGAAATGGCTTTCAGCTGTATATTTATAACCTGTCTTGTCCAGTTCTTATGCATAAGCTGCTTTGTAGACAACAGGACCAATAAATACAGACAAACAAATGAGCAACCTATTTCACTGTTTTCAGCATGGATGTTTGACACATGTGTGCTTGCTGTGTAATCCTTCTTACTGTAAGTCTGGGACTTACAGGATGGCATCTTCTTCTGTAGAAAATTGCATTGTGATCTGCTCAGTGGTTTTCATTTTGTAGCCACTAACTTGTTTCTTTTTGAATGAACCTTATGTATCTCACACATCAGATGGAAAAAGACTTTTACTACAAATGTGAACATTTTCTCAATACCTGGTTTTGCATTCATGAAAGTCTCTGTTAGACACATATGTTCACTTTACCAATGAAATAAGTATGTACAGTGCAACTATGTTTAACATTTTGAGTTTTTTAAATTTATTTTTACAGGATTCCTGTGATATAAGTTTCTTTATGCTGGTATTGCTTCCCTTTGTAATGTTAAAATTCTTTGAATATGCATGAAGACTGCTCTGCCCCTTAATATCACACAGTAGTATATGAGTAGAAAAATAAGTCCACAGTATATTTTGTGTAATGTACCTGTATCCATTGACATACTGCCAGTGTCATCGTAACTGCTGTCTGCTTCACATCTCCTGTGCAGCAAGCTACGTAAATTTAAGTATGAACTGTCTTTTTCTTACTTGTCACTTCTTTTTCCATGTGTTTTTGCTATTACGAAGCTTTAATTTTTGAGTACTAGTAATAGTGTTCCGTAGATTTCATGTTTGTTTTGAATATAGTCCAGGGACAGTTAGTGTTTATTTTCATTGTTTCCAACAAGAAGTGTCTAGTAATCACAGTTTAGTCAGTTATCAGCTACCTTTAGTGAATTAGCATTCTAGTTAAAAGTTGATTACTTAACTCTCTTCAGTAAATTGTTGATTTCATAGGATGGATATGATGTGTGACTGCTGTGTATGGACACAGGAGGAGCTGGCCACTGCTCGCGAACAGCTGAGTGTGCTGATGGCCACGGTCAGCCGTCTTCAGGCTGCTGCCTCAGAGTGTAGCGGCAGTGGGGAGTCTGGTGTGTCGCATGGTACACCCCAGGTGTTACATGCTTCACCCACAGTCCTTGCTGTCGAGACATCTTCGCGGGTACTGGCTGTGGTTGGGCCACCCTCTCCCCAAGGGGAGTGGTGGGTTCAACAGCATTTGCGTCGCATGAGCGGAGGGTCAATGTGGAGGCTGGCCGTGTGGCACTGCCCATTCTGCCTGTGAGTGGACATGTGGCCACTCCTTCAGCAAGTTCTGAGCAGGCACATGGGGGGAGGGGTTTATTAGCGATTGGGAGCTCCAATTTTAGGTGGGTCATGGAGCCCCTTAGGGAAATAGCGGAAAGGTTGGGGAAGAAGGCCAGTGTTCACTCTGTCTGCTTGCCGGGGGGTCTCATCTGAGATGAGAAGGAGGCCCTGCTGGTGGCAATAGATAGCATTGGGTACACCTGACTGCAAATTGTTGCTCATGTCAGCACCAATGACTCCTGCCGTCTTGGTTCAGAGGTCATCCTCAGTTCATACAGGCAGTTGGCGGAGTTGGTGAAGGTAGCCTTGCTTGCAGGGTTGAATCTGAGCTAACTATTTGTAGTGTCGCTCTCAGAAACAAATGTGGTCATCTGGTTTGGAGCCGAGTGGAAGGCTTAAACCAGAGGCTCAGACGATTCTGTGGAGATCTGGAGTGCAAATTTCTCAACCTCCACTATTGGGTGGAGAAATGTAGGGTCCCCATGAATAGATCAGGCGAGCACTACATGCAGGAAGCAGTTACAAGGGTAGCGGAGTATGTGTGGAGTGCACATGTGGGTATTTTAGGTTAGAGAATTCCCTCCCTATGCCCGACAAGTCACCTCCTGAGAGGCGACAAGGTAGCAGTAGGCAAAACGCAACAGGGAATTACAATATTAATGTAGTAATAGTAAAATGCAGGAGCATCTATAGAAAGGTCCGAGAACTGCTCTCATTAATAAACGGTCACAATGCCCATATAGTACTAGGGATGGAAAGTTGGCTGAAACCAGATGTAAACGGTAATGAAATTCTAAACTCCGATTGGAATGTATACCACAGAGACAGGCTGGACAGTGAAGGGGGAGGTGTGTTTATATCGATAAAAAGTGCAATAGTATTCAAGGAAATTGATCGAGATCCAAAATGTGAAATAATCTGGGTGAAGGTCACAGTTAAAGCAGGCTCAAATATGGTAATTGGATGTCTCTATAGGCCCCCTGGCTCAGCAGCTGTTGTGGCAGAACACCTGAAGGAAAATTTGGAAAATATTTCAAGTAGATTTCCTGACCATGTTATAGTTTTGGGTGGAGATTTTAATTTACCGGGTATAGACTGGGAGACTCAGATGTTTATAATGGGTGGCAGGGACAAAGAATCCAGTGAAATTTTTTTAAGGGCCTTATCTGAAAACTACATTGAGTAGTTAAATAGATACCTGACTCGTGGCGATAACATATTAGACCTTCTGGTGACAAACAGACTCGAACTATTTGAAACAGTTAATGCAGAATAGGGAATCAGTGATCATAAAGCAGTTACAGCATTGGTGATTTCAGCCGTAAATAGAAATATTAAAAAAGGTAGGAAGATTTTTCTGTTTAGCAAAAGTGACAAAAAGCAGATTTCAGAGTACTTGATGGCTCAACACAAAAGTCTTATCTCAAGTACAGATAGTGTAGAGGATCAGTGGACAAAGTTCAGAACAATCGTGCAATATGCATTAGATGAGTACGTGCCAAGCAAGATTGTAAGAGATGGAAAAGAGCCATCATGGTACAACAACTGAGTTAGAAAACTGCTACAGAAGCAAAGGGAACTTCACAGCAAACATAAACATAGCCAAAGCCTTGCAGACAAACAAAAATTACACGAGGCAAAATGTAGTGTGAGGAGGGCTATGCGAGAGGCATTCAACGAATTCGAAAGTAAAGTTCTATGTACTGACTTGGCAGAAAATCCTAAGAAATTTTGGTCTTATGTCAAAGCGGTAGGTAGATCAAATCAAAATGTCCAGACACTGTGACCAAAATGGTACTGAAACAGAGGATGACAGACTAAAGGCTGAAATACTAAATGTCTTTTTCCAAAGCTGTTTCACGGAGGAAGACTGCACTGTAGTTCCTTCTGTAGATTGTCGCACATAGACAAAATGGTAGATAGCAAAATAGTGACAGAGGGATTAAAAAAACAATTAAAATCACTCAAAAGAGGGAAGGCCGCTGGACCTGATGGGATACCAGTTCAATTTTACAAAGAGTATGCGAAGGAACTTGCCCTCCTTCTTGCAGCAGTGTACCATAGGTCTCTAGAAGAGCGTAGCGTTCCAAAAGATTGGAAAAGGGCACAGGTCATCCCCATTTTCAAGAAGGAATGTCAAACAGATTTGCAGAACTATAGACCTATATCTTTAATGTCAATCAGTTTTAGAATTTTGGAACACGTATTATGTTTGAGTATAATGACTTTTCTGGAGGCTAGAAATTTACTCTGTAGGAATCAGCATGGGTTTCGAAAAAGACGATCGTGTGAAGCCCAGCTCGCACTATTCGTCCACGAGACTCAGGGGGCCATAGACACGGGTTCTGAGGTAGATGCCATGTTTCTTGACTTCTGCAAGGCATTTGATACAATTCCCCACAGAGCATATGGACTATCAGACCAATTGTGTGGTTGGATTGAAGAGTTCCTAGATGACAGAAAGCAGCATGTCATTCTCAATAGAGAGAAGTCTTCCAAAGTAAGAGTGATTTCAGGTGTGCTGCAGGGAGTGTCATAGGACCTTTGCTATTCACAATATACATAAATGACCTTGTGGATAACATCAGAAGTTCACTGATGCCATTTTCAGATGATGCTGTAGTATGTCGAGAGGTTGTAACAATGGAAAATTGTACTGAAATGCAGGAGGATCTGCAACGAATTGACGCATGGTGCACGGAATGGCAATTGAATCTCAATGTAGACAAGAGTAAAGTGCTGCGAATACATAGAAAGAAAGATCCTTTATCATTTAGCTACAATAGAGCAGGTCAACAACTGGAAGCAGTTAATTCCATAAATTATCTGGGAGTAAGCATTAGGAGTGATTTAAAATGGAATGACCATATAAAATTAATTGTCGGTAAAGCAGATGCCAGACTGAGATTCATTGGAAGAATCCTAAGGAAATGCAGTCCAAAAACAAAAGAAGTAGGTTACAGTACACATGTTTGCCCGCTGCTCAAATACTGCTCACTGGTGTGGAATCCGTACCAGTTAGGGTTGATAGGAGAGATAGAAAAGATCCAATGGAGAGCAGCGCGCTTCATTACAGGATCATTTGGTGGTGGCAAAAGCGTTACAGAGATGATAGATAAACTCCAGTGGAAGACTCTGCAAGAGAGACGCTCAGTAGCTCGGTACGGGCTTTTGTTGAAGTTTTGAGGACATACCTGCACCAAGGACTCAAGCAGTATATTGCTCCCTCCTACATATATCTTGCAAAGAGACCATAAGGATAAAATCAGAGAGTTTAGAGCCCACACAGAGGCATACCAAAAATCTTTCTTTCCACGAACAATACGAGACTGGAATAGAAGGGAGAACCGATAGAGGTACTCGAGGTACCCTCTGCCACACACCATCAGGTGGCTTGCAGAGCATGGATGTAGATGTAGATGTAGATGTAGATTGTATGGGTCTTTTCTTCATTAAAATATAGCTGTATTAATTCCTGAGTAAATTTAGTTTTTGCCATTTTCCTACATCATAAATTTGTCCATGATTAATCCCAGAAATCTGTTGTACTCTACTTCTTCTATACCTGTGGAACCAGTGTTAACAATTAAACTTAAGTTGATTATTCTGTTTACAGTTTTATTTATATTACTTTATTTTCATGTACATTTTTCTGAAATCATTGCCTGCTCTTTACATGTCCTCACAACCTCATATTTCTAGATCTTATTGAGTTTCTATTTACTGTTATGCATTTCTTTCAAGTAAACAAAGCTTCTTGAATGTAATGAAGTTGAGGAGACACCACTGCCAGTGGTACCACTGGCCAGAGAATTTCCATGGTGGTGTGGAGTAGCTGTGACCAGCACAAGAAAGACAGTTCAGTCTACAACCTGATGTAATTTGGTTGTGTTGGATTGCCCTGTGTTAATAAAGGTGAATTACAGTATATGTGTCATTTAAGTTCATAGTACATCTCCTTATAAGGATTCGGAACATCTACCACAAAGTATTTTATATAAATTTATTTTTATTTATTTTTAGAAATATTAGATGTTGTTAAGCACTTAACTTCTTCCAGTGCCTACAGTATTACTTATTTCATTTCATATAAAAAAGTGTAAACATATCCATGTAATTTTTGTAGAACTTGATCGAAAAAAGCCAGTTAAAGTCTTCTCTCATTCGTGAGAGAAAAATATGACAAGAAATAACTAAATACCTTAAAAACGTGCCATCTGGCAGCTGACAATTCTTGTGCAGCCCACCATATAGCTACATTTACCTATATGCACATAATCTGTAAACAACTAAGAAGTTCATGGCCGAAGGTATTTAGCATGCTACTGATTTTTGCTTCCCATTCCAATTTTATGTGATGCATCGGGAGAATGACTGCTTTAATGCCTCTGACTGTGCTGTAATCAGTCTGATCTTGTCCTCACAGTTTCTATGAGAGTGAAATACAAGAAGCGGAAGTATCTCTCTAGGTTCTTTACTTAATACTGGTTCTTTCGAAACCTTGTAAGTAGGCATAGGCTTTCACATTATAGTTGGCACCTATCATCAATAGGCTGACAATTTAGGTCTTTCAGTATTTCTGTGATGCTGTCCCATTAGTCAGGCAAACCTGTGACTATTCATATCACAATCTTTGTGGCAAAAAACACATGCACACATACATGCACACGCGCACGCGCGCGCGCCCCCTCCCCCCCCCCCCCCCCACACACACACACAAAATATTAGGTGTTCTGGACCACTTCTTTTTATATAATATAATGATAAGCCATGTCAGGATCAGTCTGACACCATTCCATGTGCATATGACTCAGCAGCAATAATCTGCTGTAAAACTGATGAAGATGTAATCCACCATGTTGATCTGACAGTAGCGGAACAAGAAACTTGGGTCAACAACATGAATTTGAAACTAGACTTTGAAAAACTGAGATTGTTCATTTCACCCCAAAATAATCAGTGCAGTCTATAATTGAAATACACTAGATGGACAAAACATTGGACACTGCAAACAGTGTTAAATTCCTTGATGTAGGCTTACTAGTAAATATAAATATGCTTGTGGAATAATCACATGGACAGCTTACTTAGTTGACTGGACAGTGTCATTTATCTCATGAACATATTATACAATATGAATGACTTAGCTGTAAAAACTGCATGTTATGCAAAATTTGTTTCTGTCATTACGTATCTTTAATTTTCTGGATATCTGAGAAAACTAATCTACTCAAAGCTTTGAAACTGCAGAAAAAGGTCATCTGAGCCACAGTAGGAGCTAAAAAGAAACAACACTGCAAACATTTATTTTAAAAGCTAAATCTGATGTGCTTTCCAAGAATATGCATGTATAGGGGACTCTTATTTTCACAAAGAGAAAGCCACAATCTGTTGAGGACAGCTGTTTCTTGCATCAGTACAGGACTACCCACAGAGCTTGTTACACATTACCTAGCCACAGGCTAAAATAATATGTAAAAACTCCACATTATATGGGCATAAAATTTATAAATGAAGTCTGAAAGTTGAAATGTGACCATAATCTAAACAGTACTGAAGCAGAACTCAGAAAATATCTTCCAAGTAAATGTTACTATAGAGCAGACAATTTCTTGAACAATAATCATGTAAAATAGTAGTTGTCTGAAGAAGAAACACCATATATGTTATAATTTTAGATTAGTTTTATTAGTCTATATGTAGTATTAGAATTAAAAAGTCATCTTCATTGCAGTCTTTGATTCTAAGAGGCATGTTGTGTGAGGATAAAGATTTGATTTGATTTGTGCACATTTAATATCCTCTCTTAGTCTTATTTTGTATGAGAGCCACACAATTGAGCATTATTCCAAGATGAGACATACAAGTGATTTGGCAGTCTCCTTTATTGTATTTTGCCAGTATTCTGCCAATGAACCGAAGTCTGCCATTTCCCCTATTTACAACATAGTCACAATTGTAATCAGCTGGTGTACCAATTTGTAAAAGTATGAAATTGGATTATGACTTAGGCTCAGTTGTACATAAGGAAGATGGCAGACTTTAACTCATTGTCAAGATATTGGAAAATGCAGTAAGTCTACAAAGGATCTATACCAGTCACTTGTGTATCCCATATCAGAAGGTTGCTCAAGTGTATGGGACCCATGCCAGATACAACTAAGAGGGGACACCGAATATGTACAAAGAACAGTGGCATAAATAGTGATACATTTGGTTTGAATTATCAGTGTGTTTCACTGAAATAAAGAAAAACCTGAACTGGCAGACACTTGAAGATAGACACCAGTTATCCTGTGTAAATATGGAGTGCCGCAGGGTTCGGTAATGGGGCTATTGTTATTTAATGTGTTTATTAATAATACAGTTGTTGAGGCAGAAGAAATGAAAATATTGTATGATGATGACATGATAATACTAAATTGTGGCCAAAATATGGAACAGCTTGAGAGATGAGCATACATATCTGCAAATGTCACAGCTCAATAGCTGTTGGAAAATGAACTGGTTATAAATCTAAAAAATACTAAGTGTGCAGTGTTTTGAAACAAGGAGAAGGCTGTAGATGTGGATTTAGAGGTTGATGGAACAAGGCTGGAAGAAGTAGAATCTGCTAGATTCTTAGGTTTTCTTGTGGATAATGAACTGAAATGGAAAAAACATGTTAATAATGTCTGTAAGAAACTGAGCTACGTCATATTCTTAATGATGCAGCTATCACAGTATTCAGACGAGAACCTTCTGTGTGCAGTGTATCATGGACTTTTCAAACCATACTTACAGTATGGAGTGACAGTGTGGGGGAAACTCAAGCAAACAAGAGACAACATGAGTGTTCACATTACAATAAAAGCAATTAGGATCATTTTAAGAAGAAAGACCTCTGAAACGTGCAGAAACTGTTTCAAGAAGTTAGGTATCTTAACTTTTTCATCGTTGTATATATACAAAACAATAATGTACATCACAAAAGGTAGTGAGGACTGGATTACAAATGCTAGAGTACACACCCACAATACAAGAAGTAAGAATGGAGTATGGAGCATACCCCACCGACTGGCAAAGCTAGAAAAAGGACCCCAGTACTCTGGTATCAGACTACTAACAAGTCTGCCTAAAAACCTGCAAGATATCGTACTTGACAATGACTTTCCAAAGAAACTTAAAGACTATCTCATTGAAAAAGAGTTTCACAGTGTTCCAGAATGCTTATGCCATTAAATTTGTATATATTGTTATTCATTATCAATGACTTAAAAATGTAAGCTAAAGGGGTAGAAAAATAAGTGATAATGAATGTTACTACTTTGAGATGTCCTATATTACACGTACATTTACTGTACACAATGTAATGTTACAGGATCAAATAAAATTTAATTCAATTCAATTCAATGATGTTTCAAGAATATAGAGACCGTCTTTGACCCATCCATATATCACTCCCATAGGAACTGTAAAGAAAATATTTCACTAATTATAGTCCACACAGATTAACTTAAGCAGTTATTCTTCCTACACTCCATACATGATTGGAACAGGAAGAAACCCTAACATGTGGTAAGTGCCCTCTATGATGCACATATATTGTATGCATGTAGACCGAGATGAAGACTTATTTGTGAACTTTATGAGACTTGTTATGAAACTGCACTCACCTCATAAAGATGTAAAGAAATGTAGGGTGCAACAGAATGGTACTAAGAAACTTATTGATATGTTGGGTGAGTCAGAACAGGGAGAGTTCATCTAGTAGGTAGCAGTCATGGGAGGGGTGGAGGCCAGCAACTAAAGAAAAAATTAGCTACTGAGTACCAGGTCACAAGTTTTGTGAAACCAGGTGCTAATCTTTGCCAGGTAACAAAACACTTAGAACAAATGTGCAATTACTTTAATGAAGAAGTTCAGCTGTTGATATTTGGGAAGCTAGAAACAGCCAGGCTAAAACAAAAATAGAGCAAAATAGGAGCAGCTGCTGAGCATGTAAATGAGGCTTTGTGGAAGTTTTCTGGCACCATGACCAGCTCTGGGTTAACTATGCACTAAAGGGAGTATACATAGAGCTGAGAGGACTCCTTCAAGTGAATGCAACATCTCATATTGGTGCTGTCTGATTAGTTGCTATAGGAAAATAGTGATATACTTCTCTTGGCTTGTACCTGAACAGGAGGGGTAAAGACAAGTTAGCAGATGTGTTAGCAGGAAATATAAGGAGAACCATCAACACACAAAGGAAAATCCCTATGGTTATTGGGGTCAAGTCAGATACCAACACTGGGTCAGATTCAGACAGACAGCATTAAAGGAAATTAAACTGACACAGGCTCCCAGTCCACCTTATAATAATAACAACAGAGGAAAATTGAAATCAACTTGTTTCATCAGATTATTATGAGAGCAAAAAATTAAAGTAAATGGTTTGTAAATTTGCTTGCAAGATCTTAGCAGTTGGAAAGCAACTGATATCATTTGTCTGTGTTCCATTTCCACAGGGCATAAAATCTTAATGTTGATGGTTATAACATAGTTGCATATTCATTTAGATCCAATATGGATAAAGGAGAGGTATTATTCCCAAATGAGTGGGAGAAATTTGAGTAAACATTGTCAAAGTGACAAAAATAATCCATGAATAACAAACTACACCAAATAGTTTTCTATACCTAAGCTGGCTGATTTCAGTTGGCAGCCACAGGTGTTTACTTGCAAAAATGTAGACCCATCCTTAGTTCATTATTATCTGCTGCAAATATATATACTAAGCTGAAAACTCCAATATGATACAGGAGCAGTAATATTCATAAAAGTGGGATACAAATGGAAAACGTAAAATAAGTAAATTCTGTACAGATCCGGAAATAGCAACATTTGTTTGTGATCTACTATTTGGAAACATAAAATTTGTGATTGTTACAGTATACAGGTCTTCATTGGGTAATTGAGAAATTTTCACAAAGCATTTTGTTTAATTAATATGCTATCAGTCATACGGAAAGAGAGGATCATTAATTTGTGATGATTTTAATCTAAATTTCTTAAAAGAATCTGATAGGAAAAGTGATCAAGAGGATCGTTTAGCCACTTATAATCTGATATCAGTCATAAATTTTCATAACCAAGTTTCTCTTGATAGTACTACCCATATTGATAATGTATGCATTTAACAATCAGAAGTTAAAGAGACATATGCCTATCTGACAGTAAATGGACTGTAACAGCTGGTCACATTTTATAACTTAGCTCCATGTATAGTTCAGAAATGGTCTAAGAGAACAGTAAGGCCAAATAATGACAAAACTACTGAAGATTTAAAGGAAGCTCAAAAATGTTGACTGGAGTGAAGTTTGCAATGAGCCTAATGTTACCTCTAAAGTTAATATATGAGGCATGTTTTTTTAAGTAAGTACCGTTTTGAAACTAAAAAAAGATGTGCTAAGATATCTCAATAATTTTATTTTTACGTGAAAGTTTGTACCTTAATCTACTTTTCTACATAGTTTCCGTCAATATTGAGGCACTTGTCATAACATTGTACCAGTTTTTGAATATCCTCCTCATAGAAGTCTGCCACCTGACTTGTTAACCACTGCATCACCACTGTTTTGACTTCGTCATCGTCTTGAAGACGCTGACCACCCAGGTGTTTCTTCAAGTGCAGGAACAGATGGTAGTCATTGGGCACAAGATTGGGGCTGTATGGAGGTCAGATTCACCCAGAAAAATGAAGTTTAAGCAAACAATTTCTGCCCAGAAAATCATGTGCACAGATTTTTGGGACAGAAAATGAGTATTGCTTGTGGAATTTCTGCCTCGTAATGAGACAAACAATGCAGTAGCTTACTGTAAGACATTGCACAATCTGTGCCATTCAATTCAGAACAAAAGACATGGCATTGTCTTGCTGCAAGGCAATGCCCGTCCGCATGTGGTGAATCAGACCAAAGATCTCATCACATCTTTACGATGGGAAACTCGAAATCATCCTCCATACATCCCTTATCTTGCGCCCAGTGACTACCATCTGTTCCTGCACTTGAAGAAACACCTGGGCAGTCAGCATCTTCAAGACAATGATGAAGTCAAAACAATGGTGATGCAGTGGTTAACAAGTCAGGCGGCAGACTTCTATGAGGAGGGTTCAAAAACTGGTACAACATTATGACAAGTGCCTCAACATTGATGGAAATTATGTAGAAAAGTAGATTAAGGTACAGGCTTTCATGTCAAAATAAAATTATTGAGATATCTTAGCATGTCTTATTTTAATTTCAAAACGGTAGTTACTTAAAAAACACGCCTCATATATCTTAATGAGTTCATGTCCAGTTTTGACTGTAGTTTTTCTAAAAAGATAATTCAATCTAATATTGGCAAGTTATTAAAGAAACCTTCAACCGTGACAGATACCAGAGTCTCTTCACAATGAAAAATGGATTTTGTAATCTCCCCCACTCCTTCTTAATTCCAGTTATTGCCCACAATAAGCTAAGTCTTTTCTGAAGATTTGAGAGGAGTAAGATTGCAACGAACTTTTTTGTTTATTTAACTTTTCTTGTAGAGTGATCTCCAGTTCTTCTTGTATAGGGGTCTGATTCTTGAAGCTGAAATTCACACATTTTAGGTCCTTGTTCAACATTGTCAGTGATGTCACCTGCTACGAAATCTTTTTCTACGTTTGTCTATAACAAACCAATCATGAGTGCTGTGCCTAAATTTGTGACTCACAGTGTGTCGTATTTACAACCTCCTGTGACATGTAGTGTGCAACAGTGCCTCAACACTATGAACCTCACAGACTTTTCTAGCCCACAGATCACTTGTAGCTCCCCATATATTGCTGATAAATCGGTTTTGGACACATTCTCACTACAAAAACAAATGGGTACAAATTTCAGTGACAACAATTACTGGTTGGACAGTCGTCCCGCCCCGATTGTTTCCGCAGCCCCGGCTGCGCCTCCCGCGCCAGCCATGTTTAAACCAACCGCCAAGAGTGACAGCTTCATAAACACTCCACCACTCCCATCCACTGTGCTATCAAATCTGTTACATTCACAACACAAGAGTGAGAAAATTCCTAAATTACCAAGGTTCACGATGGACAATCCACATATGTGGTTTATTTTGGCAGAGACTATATTCACCACCCTAAACATTGATTCAGACAGTGCTAAATTTATTGCGCTTATTAATGTCCTAGAGGACCAGGCTGAGTGGGTACAGCAGGACTTAGTGCTGTCGGCGGCCCCCGCAAATCGTTACGCACTGGCAAAACAACAGATCTGTGAACATCTAGCTAAGACTACGCAAGAGTCTGTTTTATACATACTGCGAGATGTACATCTCAAAGACTTGACTCCTTCACAACTGTGGTGACGTATCAGAGCAGTCTTCAATAGCAAAATTATGCCAGATGAAGCTTTGCTTTCTTTCTGGGTTGCCAAGCTGCCGCAAGCTACCCAACTGCAGCTCCTATCACACGACCAGGAACCTCTACAAGTGAAATTATTGCTGGCCGACGCCTCATATAAGATAATCAACAGAAGAAAGTTATCTACGTGTCCCCCCCTCGATATTACGCCTCCCCAGCGTGGCAGAGGCCGATCTTTCCAAAACAACAGACAGAGTACACTGGCTGAGCACCAGATTCCACACCGTCCTTCACCATCCCATACCACAGCTTCAACTGACGTCCTTCACCCGGTAACAACACAGGATCAGCAAGTTTATCCTCTTTGCTGGTATCACTCCGTTTACGGTACTACAGCCAGGAATTGCCACTCACCTTGTGCAATGCCTCCAAACATGGTGGGCCGCTATAGGAGCACCGGTCTGCACTGTGACGTCAAGTCGCCTAACAGATCACCGGCTAGTACTTCCGAATTATTCTCTCGGACGTTTGTATATCCAAGATATAGCTTCTCAGAAATGGTTTTTAGTGGACACTGGTGCTGATGTGAGCGTCATTCCATGTTCAATGGTCACTTCTACAATCAAGCATTCGCCTCACCAAATCAGAGCAGCCAACAATTCCTCATTAAAGGTTTATGGTGTAACGCAACTTCGCATTTACTTCGATGATACACATAACTATGAATGGACATTTTTGGTAGTAGAAATCGATGAGCCAGTATTAGGTTGGACTTCTTAACTGCTCATAACTTTTCTTTGGACTTAATTACACCTGCCCTCTGCTCAGTGGATTTTAAACAAAAATTTTCGGCGAGATTTTCCCCATCCACAACGACAGAATGCAGCTCGAATACGTCCTGTCAACAAGACAAAGAGACAGTTTCTATTCTATCTGAGGAGGTCAAAGCTGCCATAGTGAACTTAGTTACACAACGTCTTGAAATCGACCAACTGTCTGAAGACAATGCAATGCTACTTCAATGTTGTGATGCCCTGACTGATGAATTGCGCGAGCTTAGAGAGGAGATCAAGATTAAAAGTAATAACACACACGAAACCACGCGGGACCTGCATACTGCACCGCTGTTTATACGCAGCCACAGCAGCACCTGCCACGACCCGGTCAGCGAAGATGGCAACCCGCCCAGCAACCCCCCACCCTGCGCTTCACCATCCGCCTCTCATCAAAACACAGAGGTGACAGCTGTTACAGGCGATGCCGCACATGCGCGCACAACGATTCCTTCGTGCAGTGACACCATAGTCAATGGAACCCCGCCGGCTGTTGCACAGCGCAGCTCCGCGGACAACACTGCAGCTTTCACTGAACTACCGTTCAATGATAACGTGTTTCAGGTTAGTTCCCTTTCATACTTACCGCGCACCGACGATAACGTCGCGCCTTCCTGCGTCCCTCCACGTATTTCGGCCACACCTATTCACAAAATCAAGGCCATTACCACGGGCGATTGTCACCGGCTTAACACAACTGAGGGACCACCTGTCCGTTCTTGCCCCCGTCGCCTCAATGCAAAAAAACTTACCGCTGCTAAAGAATGTATTAATGAAATTTTACGCTTGGGTATAGTCCGCCCCTCGGACAGTGCGTGGTCTTCCCCAATACATGTCGTTCCCAAAAAGGACAATTCCTTTCGACTCTGTGGAGACTATAGGCGTTTGAACGCCAGAACAATATTTGATAACTACCCTGTCCCACACCTCCACGACTTTTCACAATCCATGTTCGGGGCCAACTTTTTCTCTCTGTTAGACTGCAAAAAGGCATACCATCAGATTCTGATGCACCCAGAAGATATCCCCAAAACTGCTATAATCACCCCATTTGGACTATATGAATATTTGTTTATGCCTTATGGATTGAAGAATGCCGCTCAGACCTGGCAAAGATTCATTGACACCATTCTACGTGGCCTTAATTTTTGCTATGCCTACCTAGATGACATTATTATTTTCTCCACAACTGCATAGGAACACAAACAACACCTCCCACAGGTTTTTGATAGATTGGCACAACACGGAGTTGAGATTAATCATGACAAATCCCAACTGGAGAAGCCAGAGGTTATTTTCCTGGGACATTTGGTCAATAATGAGGGCATTCGTCACACCTTACATAGAGTACAACAAATACTTGACCTTCCCCTCCCTCAAACCTATAAAGAGTTATGTAGATAACTCAGAATGGTAAATTTTTTTAGACTCCACATTCCACATGCGGCATCTCTTCAAGCCCCTCCCACTGAGGCCTTAAAGGGAAAGAATACCACAGGTGACAGACATATAGAATGCGATCAGACCATGCAGTGAGCCTTCGACTCGCTTAAGTACGCCTTAGTGAGCGCTATTACCCTGTCTCACCCTCACCCTGACACCTCCCTGACAATAACCACAGACGCTAGCGATAATGCCATTGGCACAGTTTTGCAACAGACCCTACCAACAGGTACTACACCCCTGCATTTCTTTTCAAAAAAGCTCACCGAAATGCAAAGAAAGTGGTCCGCATTTGATCGTGAACTTTACGCCATTTATGAGGCCGTAAAGTACTTTTGTACAGATATTGAAGCCCGACTTGTGACAGTTTACACAGGTAAAAAGCCCCTTGTCGAGGCTCTCCGCAAACCAGCATTAGATGTACTACCCAGAAGGTTCCGCCATATAGATTTAGTATTACAATATGTTTCAGACTTTCAACATATCAGGGGTAATGACAATGTTGCAGCAGACTACCTGTCACCTACCTGTCACGCCTGTCCTCCCTGAAGACAGCTATTGATCCTCACCACTTACACGAGCTCCAGCTATCCGACCCAGAGATACAGCATCTTCTCTCTGACTCTGATACTTCCTTACAAATTGCTCTACTTCCCTTCCCTAATGATGATTGCTCTTTGTATTGTGACATTAAAACAGGTCATCCTCGTCCTATAGTCCCTAAAGCTCTTAGGAAAGACGTTTTCGACACAGTCCACAATCTCGCTCACCTGAGCATTCGCGCGACTACGTGCCTCATTACAGAGAGATACGTTTGGCCTAATGTATAAAGAGATTGTACTCGGTGGGTGAGAGCATGCATACCTTGCCAGAGAGCCAAAATACACAAATATACTAAGCCCCCATTAGGCAAATTTATTGTGCCCTCAGGTAGATTCCATCATGTCCACTTGGACATTGTCGGTCCGTTACCAATATCTAACAATTTCCGTTACTTACTGACCATGATAGATCATACCACACATTGGGCCGAGGCTATCCCCATCGCAGACATTATGGCCGACACTGTCGCTAACGCTTTTGTCCACCATTGGCTTTCTCGTTTTGGTTGCCCTACTTCACTTACCACAGACCAGGGGAGACAATTTGAATCTAATCTGTTTAATCACCTCTGTCAACTGTGGGGTATCAACAAATTCAGAACTACAGCCTATCACCCACAATCTAACGGCCTAATAGAACCATGGCACCGTACCCTGAAGGTTGCTCTCATGTGTCATTCTTCATCTTGGACTGAGGCACTCCCCTGGGTCCTTTTAGGGTTGAGGACGGTTTTCAAAGAAGACCTTACAACGTCAGTTTCTGAGATGGTATACGGAGAAAACCTCGCACTTCCAGCGGATTTTCTTGATGATCCTCCTCTACTTCCCGAGGATCAACTTCCCGAGTTGGTACAACAGGTTCGACAGCATATCACCAAGTTCCGTTTTCCGCAACCTCGATCGCATGCTACCCCTCCGGTTTTCATTCACCCACACCTCAGTTCTTGTAACTATGTGATGCTTAGAGAAGACGCCGTGCGTTCACCCCTTGCTCCACCCTACACTGGCCCATACCGGGTCCTGTCACGCTCTGAAAATACTTATACGATCCTCTTTAAGAACAAACCATCTGTCATGTCCATTGAGCGATTGAAACCAGCATGGATCCTTAACAACACCGACATACACGATAATGAATCTGTTTTGCAACAAACTTCAGAGGCCTGTCCCAACCCTTCTCCACAAGTTAATCAAACACTCTCTGCAAGTCAAGCCCCCTCTCATCTGTACTTCACGCCTCCGAGTGCCAGCAGTAATGAATTAGTGTTTCAAGTGAACTTGAGTGACTATGATGTGGACTCTATAAAAATACAACTTGTGGACACTTTTCTTTTTTTATTTGAAATTCAAAACAATTCTGTGCCATCTGACCAGAAAGACATTAAGCTATTACAGTGCTTCAATGTGGCCCCTGGTACTTCACAAAATGACATTTCAGCCTATGTAGACTCCAATAATGTTTTATTTATAAGAGTAACCCCCCCTTCTCCTTCATCTTCCCCGAATCCTCCTACCCCTATTTCCATCACCCGTGCTGGCCGCCCCGTACGGCCACCTCTCAGACTTCAAGATTACGTCATGCCTTAAATGTTTACCTTCCCTTTATCACTTACTCCTCATCACTCCTCCTACGCACTCCGTGCTCCTCGGGGAGGGCTCTGTGGCAGAACTGCCAGAAAATATTAATATCTTTGCTTTTTTGTACTTCGTTCTTACTGACTTTGGTTGTTGACTAGTTGGTGTGAGACATTTGTCATAACTGTTACCGTGATTGTCAAAATCTATTTCTTTGTGTTTTGATTTATCATGTGCCAATAAAATATTACGTAGTGAAAGTAAATGGTGTTTTCTGTGTTATAAGTATAACACCCACCATAATCTAAATAACTTTGAAGATTTCTGTTGCAGAATTTTTGTTTTACGTCAATAAATTTTGTCATATTTTAATATATCATACAGTCTTTTGACTTTTCACATTACAAAGCCGAAATTACATTGTCTGCCCAAAATACAAAAATACATCCAATCACATCAGAGGCATGCTTACTACTACCTCACTCTGCAGTAATAACAATATTCCAAAGGTTTTACAGTTATTCTTGACAAATGAATTTCTATTTGTTTTGATTATTGTTTCATAAATGAATCCAGCAATAAAAATAATAAACATTAGTAAAAAA
This sequence comes from Schistocerca nitens, assembly GCF_023898315.1. Lineage (NCBI taxonomy): Eukaryota > Metazoa > Arthropoda > Insecta > Orthoptera > Acrididae > Schistocerca > Schistocerca nitens. The sequence goes on along the minus strand of NC_064618.1, from coordinate 396,666,077 downwards.
ATTTAAATGGCGTATGACTAGGGCCCCCCGTCGGGTAGACCGCCCGCCAGCTGCAAGTCTTTCGATTTGACGCCACTTTGGCGACTTGTGCATTGATGGGGATGAAATGATGATGATTAAGACAACACAACACCCAGTCCCTGAATGGAGGAAATCTCCAACCCAGCCAGGAATCGAACCTGGACCCTTAGGATTGACATTCTGTTGCACTGACCACTCGGCTACCATGGGCAGGTATAAACATTACTAGGTTGCATAATTAATAATAGAAATTTTAAGTGTGCCAAATAATTCATAATTTCAAATGTTTCAAAAAACTAATTTTACGAGGGCTGTTGAGAAAGTAGGGAACGTTTTGTCATTAAAAAACTAAGTACAAGAGATATATTTTCTTATAGACATCTGAAAGAGCAACTAACATACTACTTTTCCACACAAACACCAAACACATTGAGGCACTTATCATAGTGGTGGACAAGGTTTGAAATATCTTCATCATAAAACTCTGCTGCCTGAGACTTCAGCCAGTGAGTCACGCTCGCCTGGAGTTCCGCATCGTAATCAAAGTGCTGTGTTGCAAGCCAGTTCTTCATCTTGGGAAACAAGTAGAAGTCGCTTGGCGAAAGATCAGGGCTGTAGGGCAGATGAGGGAAAATTTCCCATTTGAATGAATTAAGGAGTTCTTCAGTGCAGTTTGCCATGTGAGGTCGGGCATTGTCACACAAAAACAAAATTTTGGGCGTCAGCTTTCCTCAGCGTTTGTTTTGAACTGGTCTTCTAAGGCTGTGCAAAGTCTGGCAGTATCGGGCAGAATTTATGGTTGCTCCATGTTTGAGAATCAATAAGAAGCATGCCTTGCCTATCCCAAAACACTGTTGCCATCAACTTCCTTGCTGAGAAGCTTTGCAAAAATTTTCTTGGTTTTTGTGCCCCCACTACATGGGCTGTAAATTTGTCTCAAAATTGACATGTTTCACCCAAGTCTCGTCACTGGTTATGATTCGATCTAGTAATGAATCACCATGTTTGTGGTAGGTCTCCAGAAATGTCAACATTGCCCCCATTCACTGTTCTTTATGGTGCTCTGTATGCATTTTGGCCACCCATCATGCACAAAATTTGTGGTAGCCTAGCTTTTGAGTGACAGTTTCAAACAACAAAGTCCGTGAAACTTGTGGAAAAGAAATCAAAAGCTCCATTATTGTGAAGCAACAGTTTTCATGAATCATTTCATCAACTTTAGCAACAAGATCATCAGTCGCAATGCTAGGGCGTCCACTCTTCTCATCATCATGAATGTTGGTTCGGCCATTTTTAAACTGAATGCACCATTTCCAGATGGAACATTCACTCATTACATTGTTTCCATACACTTTGCACAATTCATGATAAATTTCTATAGGTTTTAGGTTTTTTGCCAACAAAAACTGTATCACACACTGCACTTCACAACTGGCAGGATTTTCAGTTGCAGCGCACATTTCAAATTCGAATATAAAAAAAAACCAGATGTGCAGAGACGTTCCTTCTGTCAAGGATGGATGCCAACTGAGCTGTCGAGCATGTTCATACCAAAAAATATGCGTTCGATGCGCACCTAGCAGCATCAGACGAAGACGTTACCTACTTTCTGAATAGCACTTGTAACTGTACATTCACAACTAGTATTTATTGATTATAACATCCAAAATAATAATTCCTATTCATAAAGTTAGCTTGAAATATAACATACCGTGTATAAAATTATATGAATTTTTTCAGAAAAACAGCTGAGATAATATTGATCTGTCTAAAATTCAAAAAATATTACTGGTATCGACTACTACTGTTGAGGAAAAGTAATGCTAGAGGAAGATGCTCCATTACAACTTGTAAAAAACAGCCAGAAGAAGTAATAACCCAAAAATATTTTTTATTGTAAATGGTATGGTAACATAATACAAAAAGTTATCCAAAAAACGCAGTAGTAAGCAGAATTTGTCTGAAATTGACAGATTGGATAACAAAATAAAATAAATATGGAAATTGTTAAAAGAGAGAGAGGGAGGGAAGCCATAGAAGATGACATTTTTTCTGTTTAAGATAATGAGAGCATTATAAAGGACAGTCCATGTGAAGCAGATATTTTTAAGGTTTACTTTTTAAAAATAGATGAGAAAATTGGTGAAAATTGTTCAGAAGAAAAACCAAAACAATAGATTAAAGAAGAAATATAAATAAAAATTAATTTCACATCCCCATCTAAAACAGAGAAGATCATCATGACTCTAAAAAGTAAAAGTTTATATTGAGTAGATGGTAACTGCTTCAATATTCTAAGAAGTTGTGGTTCTATAATATGTACTGTTCTTAGTCACATATGTAATGCATCATTGACTTAGGATGTTTTCCAAGAAATATTTAAATATGCCATGTTAGGTCTCTCTATAAAAAGGTTGACTCCACAGGTCTCAGTAACCACCACCATGGCATTCCTTACATCATTTTCTAAAATTCCAAGAAAGTAATTGTATCGTACTTTAAGACATGAACAACAGCACAGATGCAATGAACCAAAGTTTATTCTTCTTCTTCATCAACAGTTGAGAACATAGACACAAACACAGAAACAATCCAGGTACTGATACAAGCAGCTGCTGACAGTAAGTACGTATACAATATGAGAGCGAGCAGAAGCTGCACTGTGCTTGTGAAGAGAAGGGCTCTGCTATTAGCAGAATATTTGAAGTGTAACACGTTGGCAGCTTGGTGCCACGGTGGGTATCCAAGTATTATGTACAGGGTTATAGCACCCCTCCTTCCTGGGGGAAAGCACACTCCACTGATTCAGGTGTCAGAATGACTGTTCAAACATCCATGGCTTCTGTAGTTGATGCCACAGGTGATGACGACAGCAGCAGGGGCAGTTTACAGGTCAGAACTAGAGAGTAGGGGTGGATGTGGTATGGCTGTGGATTCTTATGGCAGCTCCCCTGCGAAGTACCATGAGAGAGGACCAGCGACAAGGGAGCTAGTAGCATCTTGACATCCAGTCCCTCAACATGATGGCACTGTGCCAATGGTGAAGGCACTGCCACTCAGTTGGGAATTCTGGGAACAGGAATCGCCAGTGGCAATAAATCTTCATGGGAAGGCCCAGCAGTAGGCACTGAGGGGCTGGACCCCAGAGGAGCGGCAGAAGGCAGTGACACCCACAAGGAGAGTGAGTCCACCCCCACAGCATGGATGCCCTGTGAATCAGGGACATGCCTTTGTGGACCCGCCACCCTCGCAATGGCACAAAGATGCAGCTGGTAATGGTGATGTGCCACCAACCCATCACTGGTGGATCCCATAGAGATGCAGCAGTCTCAGCACCTGTGGAATCTACTTTGGTCTGCAGCTCGAGCCCAGATCACTAAGCCACGAGGAAGCAAACTGCGGCAAGGGCTTCTCTGATAGTCGTGGTAGGCTGTCATGAGGAGACAAAGAAGGGTGCATGGCTAGTGACCATGGAGCACCTCAATGAGACACTAATCCCCCCACCCATGTTAAACTGTAGGAATTTCAGGAAGTATGTCAAGGCATCATCCATGGGTGAGTATACAATGTACTTCTTCATTTGAACCTGGAATGTGAATACAAGATGTTCCACCTCCCTATTATACTGGGGATGAAATGGAAGAGCAGTCACATGGTGAATGCTTTGACAGGTGCAGAAATCATGGAAGTTCTGAGACACAAACTGTGGGCCATTATCCGTCACAAGTGTATATGGCAATCCTTCAATAGAAATAATTTTGGGGAGGGCTGCAATCATAACCACAGATGACATCGTAGGATATTGGATAACATGTGAAAGTTTAGAGCAAGCATCAACAACCAACAAGAACTAACAATTTAGGAAGGGTCCTGCAAAATTAATATGGACACATCCCACACTCACTGTGGTGAGCATTCCCCATGGTGTCGCATGTTGTGTAGCACACTGACAGCAGCCATGACAACATGTTCAATATCACCATCGATACCATCCCAAAACACATGCTGACATCAAGGAAGTAAGTAATCTTAATGGCTCTTTCTACAGCTAATAAAAAGTAATTCTATATGCTTCAAATCTGTGTACATTACTTTATGTGGTGTGCAAGCATTACTAACATAACTAGTGACCCCAATGTGATTTAAAAATGCTATCAACTTATCTGGCGTCATCCCTAAAAGACACCACACTGATACCGCAAGCCTTACCACACCTGGTATCACCTGCAGTTGTGTGGAAAGTTGGGACAGGGGGATGGCAGGAGGGTGGTGGGGGGAAGGGGGGGGGGGTATTTTATAATTAATACAGCAACTGAGTGTACCTATAGCACAAGGATTATCTTTGACATTACTTTCAGTGTTGAGTTATCTGTGGCCATTTATGAATATATATTTGTTATACAAGAAATAAAAAGTAATAGGTACCAATATGTTCTGAAAAGCTGCACACAAAAATCTCAGATTCCATTGATAATATAGACTAGTGATGAATTGTTTAGGATAACCCTTAGCCTAGTATACATTTGCCATTTGAATACCTATTGTAAAAATGAGCATACTATAGCTACCCTATAATATGGGTCAACATTTAAACATAACATACTTCCTCCACCGCAAGTGAACTGAGCAAATCGGTTGGCTCTTTTGCATTAGGTGTGGTCTAGGGTGGACCATATGTGGCTTGTAAAAGCACCATTTTTTCATGGGTGGTTCCTGGAAAAAACAGCAAAAAACTTCAAGTTTTGGGTACAAAAAGAACCATTTCTGCAGATGCCCACTTATATAATTTTTATCCATGGCAAACCATCAGAATTTTTACAACTATCTAAACAACCAACCATAGAAAATGAGTCAAATTTTAACTATACATTCTTTAGATGTTCATCTAGAAATGCTATTTTCCTGTTTTCAAAAATCTGTATCTATCGTTATAAAGATACAACTGGGAACCTATGATTTTCAGATACCACAAGCACAAGTTGCGAAGATGACCGTTTCTACAATTTCTATTCATGGAAAATTGCTGAAACTTTTACCACACATTCTTAAGAATATGTTCTTGGGGAACTTTGAAACTTTTTTTTATATCATTATCTGTTACCGAGATCCAGAGGTTCAAAGTTACCATACTTATGCACCTAAAATATGCATTTAATATCTGGTCTGAGGTGTAAATGTAGTTTTAACTGTTGTAGTGAACACAGAGTGAAGGTTTCAGCATCATCATAAGGATTCTGGGGTCACAAAACTATATTTTTAGTGTATATAATGTAATTGGATAGATAAAAAAATCACCTCTCCAAGATTTTACTTGTGCAAGCTTACAGAGCCAGTAGCTCCTTCTTCTGGCAGAAGGGTTAAAGGTGGAGGATGAGGGGGGAGGGGACAGGAACTGGAGAGCTTTAGGAAAAAGGGAAAGAGTTTGGAAAAGTCACCCAGAACCCCAGGTCAGAGGAGACTTACTGGATGTGATGAGAAGGAAAGACTGGTTTCTTCTTTCTTTCCTTTTCAACCTGTCTGGCAAGTCTCCCTTGATCCAGGGTTCTGGGTAACTTTTCCAAACTCTACCCCATTTTTAAAGCTCTCCAGTTCCTTTTCCTTCACCTGTCTTCCTTCCCCTTCAACCCTTCTGCCAGAAGAAAGAGCCACAGGCTCTGAAAGTTTGCATAAGTAAAACCTTTCTTTATATCTGTATTCTTCTGCTGCCACTTTGTGAGTAGATTTTTTATCTATCCAGTTCTATGATATTGTCAAAAACTGAGCATTTTCATTGTTGTATGTATTTTAGTCAGCATTTTTTCAGCAATAAAACTTTTCAGCATGCTGTCTATGTATAATGGGCACTTCATGGATGTACAAATATGCCTAATTTGGTACTTCAGTGACAGACAGTAGGCTAAAAAGGGTCATAACATACCTGAAAAAAATTTAAAATGACTGCCAAAAATTATATAAAACTGGAAAGACTGCAAATTCAGTAAAGTATTTCTAACAACACTTTACTCTAAGATACAATCATCAGCTGGTTGTTTTTGACAAACTGTGATCAACAAGCAAAGCATCCAGAAAAATATAAAGCAAATGATTTTGTGTTAAACTCATTTTTTCCAACTTTTTTATGTTTATATGTATTGAAATATGAGTTTTATACAAGCTGCAGACTCTGCAAAAAACCAGTGGAAAAATGCTCATGTCAGAATAGAAAAAAGCAAATATATTCCTCTTAAAAACTCTGACAGAAAAGTGGGAACCAGCTACCTGAATCTTCGTTCCATCTTCCTCACCATAAATATTGACGTGTGAACATATTCAAACTTTTTTGTGCTAAAAGAGAGTAGCAGAGAGACAATGATGGTGGAAGAGAGAGGAGAGACTTATGGTAGGAGGGAGAAAGTGGCAGTGAAAAAAAATGAGATGGATGAAGATAGTAGCAGTGGTAACAAAAGAATGATTGTAAAGGATTTAGAATGTTTGGAGTTAAAATAGCATGAATATGTTTGCATGCCAAAATTTTTGGTGAGGAGGGCAGAATGAGGATTGAGGTAGCTGGTTCCCCACTTTTCTCATAGAGTCTTTTAAAGAGGAACACATTCACCTTTTTGGTCCTCTGACAGGATTATTTTTCCATTGGTTTTGTATGCTACAGTTCTGTGTACATTGTTTTATGTGGTTTGTATGCCTTATCCACAAAGCCATTTTCTTGGGCTCAATTACAAATTCTTCAACTTCATAAGGACTAAGCTCTAACTTAAATTTTCTGATATTTCTTCTGATCTCTTGATTTGGTAGCTCCCTGATATAGTGAGGTATGACATTGAAGAGTTTAACTGATTTGTTTACAAAGCACATTTGCATCTTTTTATAGGTACAATGGAATGACACTGGCCAAAGATAGTTACTGATTCTTCTCTCACTTTTTGGTAGGTAGTTTAAAAATTATAAATGAAAAGTACAACGTAGTGCAAGTTTGACAGTATTTATTTATTTCATTAACTGCTTCTCAGCTTACAAAGCCAGACTTCAGTAGTAGTAGTATTAGTACTAGTAGTAGTAGTAGCTTTATTCATCCGTAGATCTCTTTTTATAAGGGTATAGGACATGTCAAAGTATTTACAAGTTTAGACCAATTTGAAATAATCTAATTGTATACACATATATTTACAGACTTCTAGCTAGAGACAATCATTAGATTTACTCCTGGTATACAATACTTTTTTAAAAAAAAAATAACTTATTAAATAACATAATGCCACACTGTTCACTCATATCTCACTATCAGTCATGTACAGTTTTATTCCTTGGTAGAAAATGCTGTTTTGAGTTTTATGTTTATTTTTTCTTGGTAAATGTAAGTTGAGTCTATCTCTTGTTCCATGGTCATGGACAGAGCTGTTTGTGCAGTAATTACCAATGTTATTTTTTATGTGTACAACTGACTGGTAAACGTATTCACATGGAGTTGATCAAATCCCTGGCATTTTGAACAGCTCTTTACAATGAGCTTGACTAGCATTTTTGGTTATTATTCTTATGGCTCTTTACTGGAATTTGAATATTGTGTTCATTTTTGTGCATTTGTTCCCCAAAAAAGAGTGCAATACCTAAGAATTGAGTGTACATACGAATAACACGTAACTAAAAGACACTGAATGTTACATGCGGATGATAGGATTCTAAGGGCATCACATTGTGATGACATTCGGTTTTCAAGTACCTTTGTGTGTTCACACCACTTCAACTGAGAATCAATATTCATTCCTAGAAATTTTGCATTTGTTGCACAGTCTATAGAGGTGCCATCTACATTTAATTTAACATTGTCATTTTTCCTCTTCAATCTGAAATTCATGGCATAGGTTTTCTTTACGTTCAATGTCACTTTATTGCTTATTGACCAATCATAAACTTCCTTGAGAGTTTCATTTGCTTTCTCAGCAAGGAGTTCTCTTGTTTCCTCAGTGACTATAATATTGCTGTCATCAGCAAAGAGAATTTTTTTCAGCATGAGTATAATGTATTTTCATTCTGATAAGTGTTTTACTAAATGTTTAGTTCTATTTGAAGTATTTGTTATCTCTACTCTTTGTACCCTATCTGCTAGGTATGATTGAAACCAGTCATTAGCTACCCCTCTTATTCCTAATGCTTCTAATTTATTTAACAGAATCTTGTGGTCAACTGTATCAAAAGCCTTAGAAAGATCCAAAAATATGCCTGTGACACACTCATCTTTATCAAGAGCATCAAGTACAACTTTTGTGAATTCTACTATGGCTGACTCTGTATTTTTGCCACTTTGTAAATCAAACTGTGATTTGCTTAAAATATTGTATTTATTCAGGTAATTCATTAATCTGTCTTTCATAATTGCTCTTATTATTTTTAAGAATGCTGACAGCAGGGAAATGGGCTGGTAGTTTTCTGTTTTCTGCATTACCTTTCTTAAACAAAGGTACAACTCTTGCCTGTTTTAACTGCTATGGAGATGTCCCTGATGTGAAGGATTCATTTATTATATTTGTTAAGGGGCTTTGTATAATCCCTATGCATTTTTTCAGTATACACATTGGTACATCATCAAAGCCTACTGACGTTTTATTTTTTAGTGTTTGAATTGTTTTACTGACTTCATTCTCTGTGGGTGGAAGTAACATCATTGTATTTAGTGCAACATTATTTGCAGGTGTTATATTTGTTTGGGGGAATGGGGGGAATTTTTGCTGTAACTTCTCTGCAATGCTTGAAAAGGCTTGTTTACATAGTTTGCTAATTTTTGTGGATCATTTATAAACTTATCCTCCTCCCTTAGCAGTATGTTATTCTGTGTTTGATTACCTCTCCTCGTTTCCTTTTGTATAACATCCTAGACTGCTTTGTTTTTATTCTCTGCATTATATATTATTTTGTCATTAAATGACTTTATTTTGCAGCAATCAGCACCTTCCTATAGATCTTTTTGTATCTATGATAGAAATTTAAGAATTCTGGATCACTGTGAATCTTTTTTATGGAACTGATGTGTTGGGGAGGACTTAATACCTGCTATTATCCATCTGCTTTTTTGAGATGTTGATACAGACATGCATACTTTTGGAAATGCCTTTTCAAAGTTCAGTTTAAACAATGTGGAGAATTTAGTGAATTTCATATTCACATTAGTTTCCTTATTCACTTCATCCCAGATTGAAAAATCTTTTATTTTGATTTGTGATAGATGTTGTTTGTAGGCTTGTAGTTTAGGGAATGATTCAATGCCTGATTTTACTGTTATTATTTTACAGAGATGGTCTGATAGTCCTAGATCTTTTACAGCTGCATCACATTTTCCCCTGTCCATATTTGTGGCCACATGCAATCATTGTAGTAACCCTTGTTGCACTGTTGACCAATAGGGACATGCCAAAACTTTGAAGGATGTTTATGAAAGTGCTGCTGGATTCATTTATGATATTAATGTTGATGTTAATGTCCCCACACAGAATTATGTTGACTTTTGTACTTGAGACTTTATCTAGAACTTCTGTTAATTTATTGAAAAAAGTATCCACACTACCACTGGGAGATCTATACACACACAAAATGATTAATTTCTCGGTGATACCAAGCCCTGTTAATTTGATAGCTGATATTTCAAAGTGTTTGTCTTCACTTACTGTACTGAGGCCTCGTCTTGATTTGAACTGTGTTCCCTTTCTGATATAAATGCATGATACTGCACCACTTGAAGTAGTTCTGCAGTAAGAGTTTGCCTTTTCATACAATGATAATAGTACATGTTGGATTTCTGTGTCTCTACACCAGTGCTCAGTAATACCAACTACTGTGCAATTCAAAGATTGGAGCTCAACTTCTAATAGTTGTATTTTATTTTTTATTGATTGCATGTTTTGATGGAGGATTGTTAAGTCTGTGAAATGCCCCATGTTATTCTTTCCAATGGTTTGTTTTTCTTTGTAACATCTGGTATGTGTGATATTTGAAGTGTTGAAATCTGTCTTGTGAGTGATTGTTTCAGTATTTTTTAAACTGCTGGAGATACTCTTTAGGCAGGGGAAACTGTTGTCTGGATTTATCCTAAAAAAGGTCCTACTTTTCCTATCTATGACAACATGTATTTGACCATGTGTGGCCTGAGATCCACCCCCTACACTTTCATGAATCAGCTGTACCAATATTTCCTTCCCAGTCCTGTTTAGATGTAGGCCATGCCTAGTGAAACCCCATCTGTTGATAGTCCCAACTGGCACCAGAGAAACATGAGCAAAGTTGGCTGTCCTCAGAGCCATCCCTAACCCGACACTGATTCACCTCACAGCTCCATCAAGGTGTGGTCAATCATGATGCTGGAACAGCGCAACAAAGTGTACGTTGGTGCCATGAGTCAGGGAAGCTATCTTGTCCAGGTCACCACCTATGTCATATTCCCCATCCCTCTCCAAACTGTTTCCCACTCCACCCACTATCACTACATGGTCCTCTGTTGTAAAGTCCTTATGTAAAGACCCTAGGTCCTCTATCACATGACTTAGTCCTGCATTTGGCTTGTAGATACTGGTGGCCTGGTATGCTGCCCTTAAACCTTCCTGTAACTGAGGGCCTACACCTCACCCATGGCTACTACCTGGCAGCAGCACTTTCTCCTTCCTAACATTTTGTACATTCCTAGGCTTCTTGGTCTCAGTTGAAATGTGCTGCACATTCCCTACACCTCGTTCTACCTGAGGCTCTTCTCCACCTAACTCTGGGAGTGGTAGATACCTGTTTTTGGTGTTGACGATAAAACTGTCAGATCACATTCTCTTTCCTCCTATCCTCCTATCAACTACCAGTTTCCAACCACCCTCCTCCCCTCTATCTCTCTTGATCCTTATGAGTTCCTTCCTTGCTTCCTCCAACTGTTGCTGAAGGGCACAGATTTTCCTTTCCTGCTCCTCAATCAAAATGTTCCTATTGGATACTCTGCAGTTCCAGGAGAGAGCCTCTTTTGTTCTCCCAACATTCTCCCCACTGCATTCCCCCCTCCCAGTGAAAATATTTCCTACAAGATTGGTAACAAATCCCTCTACTCACTACCCTATAACAGGTCCCACATTTCTCACTCATGGTCAGTTTCGAAGAACAGTTAGGTTTAAAGAATGTTTTAAATTTGTCAAGAATGCAAGATTGGCTGTGTGTAAACAAAAAACGACACAAAACACTTTAACTGTCTATCTTCTTCGACAATAATAGTCAGTTAATGTTTGATGATACGCTTGTAAACTAAAAATCAGTTAACAAAATAATACTGTAGAATATAAAAAGTATTGTGCTTTTCATTTATAGTTCCTGGTACAGTACTTATGGCACATGTCATGCTGCTGGTACCTACAATAGCTCTCCTTCATATGCATTACACACTGAAAGATATATAATGATGGTGGAGTCATAATCTTTAATTTTTTTAATTAGGTATGTAATGGGCACTAGATGCCATGCTGTATATTGTCATCACTGCCTTCTTTTTTAATTGAAGTACATTGCTTGCATTTTTGGTGGCTCAACAGAATGTTACCATACTATATGTAACTACATACAGAGGCATAATGACAAGTTTCAGCACTTAGACGTTAACACAAAATTGTATGTTCCTCAGTAAAAATATATCTTTAGTAGTTTCACATACCACTTTTTCTTTGTGATTACTCCAAGACAATTACTGATGCATTTCACTGCTAAATGTACCTGGGAAGGCAAATGCAAGAGTCTTCCTAATGCATTTACAAATCCTAGCTTCCAGAATCTACCCAGAATCTCAATGCTGCTTCAGACCTGGCCTATCAACCATGGATACGATTTTCTCTCTATGACAGCTCCAACAGAAGTGCCATGAGCACCAGAGGCCACTTTCTATTGCTTTTATTGACTTTACTAAAGCATCTGATTTAGTGACCACAAATGGGCTCATCAAGATGTTGTAAAAGACTGGATGCTGCTGAAACTACTACAAATAACTGTCTCTTTCCATGATAAAATCAAGCAACAGTATGCTTCAATGGTGAAACATAGGAAGCATCCCCTGTTCATAGCAATGTAAAGCAGGGATGTGTGTGAGTTTCTACTCTGTTTGTGATATTCTTTTCCCTTCTGCTGAGATTTGCCTTTAAAGACTCTGAGGAGGGAGTACATGTACATACTAGGTATGATGGAACTCTTTTCAACATTGCCTGCCTCAAGCTCAAGACCAAAGTAAACTCAGTTGTTATTCATGAGTTGCTATAATCAGATGATGCTGCTCTGACAGAAAACACAGAATATGAGCTGCAGTATCTAATTAACAAATTATCACATGATTGTGAAAAATTTGGTCTTGCCATCAGCCTCCAAAAGTATAAGATTATGGCGCAGGGCACCACCTACCTTCCATCCATTGGCACTGACAGCAGTTCTCTCCAGGTAGTTGATGACTTCACCGCCTTGGGATCTACAATTTGTTGCATCTTATCTGTGGACACTGAAATTACAGACAGAATCACAAAATCATCATCTATCATGCCCAGACCGAAAACAGAGTATTCAGCAATGGACTGCCCACAATAAATACTAAGTTACAAGTATACAACACTGTGTTATCAGCACCCTTCTATACAGCTGTGAGAAATGGACAAAATAAGCACGAATCTCAACTGAATAGCTTTCATCTCTGCTCTCTCTGAAGGATCCTTCAGATCTCTTTGAGAGAAAGAGTACTTAACATTGAAGTCTTGTAGCTCATAAGCAGTGTGCGATTTGCAGGGGGGGGGGGGATTTCCCCCCCTCTGCATCAGACCATCCCCTCCTCTGGCTGTAGTTTATGCATTCCAACCTGGGATGTTTATTTCCCATGCACTGGAGTAAAACTTGACATATAATTTAAATTTGTGGTGCCGAACACTGAAAGTTTTTAATACGGTCTTACTATTAATACTATTAATATGTTTGCTTATTAATTTTGAAAAAGTGTTATGTAGCAGTTAAGCATTTCAAAACATTTAGAACTAAATCATCATTCTCAGTTGTCATTGTTGCTTTCGTCTAAGGTGCGTCATCCGTTTACTTGCGAGCTTGTGAGGGAAGTAGTGTGGCAGTCATACCGGAGCAGTCATACCTCAGAGTTGGGTGACCTGGGGGCTGAAAGTCCCACCCCGGGCCCTGACACAGGGTGGTGACCGGCCCAGTGCCCATGCGAACAGTTACTGTTAGGCCACCTTTTGGCAATGGTATGGCGCGGACTAACGCGCCTGGGACGAAAGCACACATAACTAAATAACGCACCATCGTCTGCTTCTAGTTCCTAGGATACTATTTCGTGGACCTTCTTTAAATACTCTTCTCTTCCACCATCCTTTTCTTTTCCTTTGGCTTTCATTTCCATTGTTAGCTGCATGTGCATGTACCAAGTAGGCCGCCGCTGCGATACTTTATCATCCTTTATATTGCAAGACCGACACACGTGTGGCACAAATTCTGTTGCTTTGGTATAAATTAACCTGCCGCATGGAACATACGCCGCAAGATGTTGCCTGTTGTAGCATGCTACAAGACGACGCACGCCCCATTTCCATAGCATGCCACAATGTTGCAAAACGCCGCCCCAGCGTAAACAAGGCTTTAGAGCCAGGTCTGTATTGTATGGTGGATGTGATGTGCTGCGTATGAAACTAAAACCTGCAATCAGATCCAAACGTCTTGGAAAACTGTGAAGAGGTGTCATCCTGCAGCAAGATAACGCTCACCCATATTCTGCTAAATGGGCAGCCGACGCAATAAAGGAGTTGGATTCGAGGTGCTGGAACAACCATCATACAGTCCAGACCTGGCTCCAAATGATTTTCACATGTTTGGACCCTTAACGGAAGCACTACAGGGTAGAAGATTTGAAAGTGATGAAGACGTCATTGCTGCGGTGCAAAATTGGTTACAGATGCAACCGAAAAACATATTTTCTGAAGAAATAATAAAAAAAAAAACTTGCAAAACGTCGTGAAAACTGCATTGAAGTCCATCGAGGTTACATAGGAAAATAACGCATGTTTCAGTTTTCTATCATCAGAATAAGTACAGCTTTTCACAAATGTGCTTTTACTTTTTGAATTCCCATCATATACCTGTATGTAGATGATTTTGTAAATAAGCTTTACCTATAATGTACTTTGAAAGATATAACAATGGATGGCTTTTCTGATAGTGCATACGCGTGAATAGTGAGTTTCGGCATTAACATCTATTTATAAATAACTGTTTAACCATGGGTAATGCCATGGTCCAAGCTAGTAACATATGTAATTATACTAACCCCCTAAGACATCCCCCCCCCCCCCCACTGGTAAAAGCACAAATCACACACTGCTCGTAATTAAAACCAGCATTAATGCGCTCCTGAGCCACCGATGTCTAAGGTGACTGGACGTGTTAGGCACATATATTCTGAGTGAATACTGAAAAAACTGTTGTGCAGAGAAATTCAGGAGAGTGTGAGGCCAGTGGGAAGACCACACCTTCAATTCCAGGATGTCTGGAGGAGAGATCTGATCAAGGCCAGTATCAATCCAATTCACTTGGAAAGTACTTCTGGTGACTGTGTCTAGTGGTGACTAACCACGCGAAATGAGGTCAGATTTGCACAGGATGAACACACATAAGAAAAAAATCAGGAAAAGGACAAGATGCAAAGTGAGAGCAGCTTCTGTTTGAAATCCCTCTTGTTTCACATCCCCATACTGCAGTAGGAACTGCACCTTTTGAGTGGGACTTTTCAGCCACAACATATGTTGCAGACTCTGAACCAAGTATGCAATACCTTCATCCTTTGAGGATGGATGCATGCCACATAACCCAAAGGCACTCTGGAATCAGTCCAAACCAAGAGAAGGAAATTATTGAGAAAAATCAGCCTCAAAACTTGCAGAAAAGTTACATCCATCAGAAAACAGCAGTGCACCACCAGATAATGACAAAAGTAAAAATACTTGTAATACATTCAGTAATGTGTAAGAATATTCGGTGTATCAAGAGCAAAGTGCTAGATTTAGAAGTAGCTTTAAATTAGTTTGCCGGTGTCTCTTGTATTTGTTTATATGAACATTGGTGTGAAGTTAATGAATTAAGTCTTATAAATATATGCAATTTTAAATTAGATTCTCATTATTGCTACATTGTTTTTTAAAAATAGTGGAGCTTGAATATACATAAAAGAAGACTTACAGATTGAACAAAAAGAGAAGAGGACCATTTAAATATTAAAAAACATTTTAATCATATGCCACAGAGATAAAATCTCAGGAGAAGAGTAAAAAGCTAACTGTCATGTAAATATATAGATCACCACCGTGCGATAAAAATACATTTTTTAAAAAAGATGGAGAAAGTGTTAAACACTTTTTAGAATAATGAAGTAGAATTATTATTATTATGTGGGTATTTTAACATTGACTTATTAATTGAAAATGTAGAAACTTATTTATTTTATTTATTTGTTTGTTTCTTATTCCATCAATCCTTCTGTGTAAGTTCACAAGGCAACACAGTGTGTCAATTGAATTCTTTTATACAAAAATTTGTGTAATCTTTCTAAACTAGTTAATATGTATATAGTAATGCTACAAAAAAGACAATAGTAATACTAGAACATGTTTGCATTATACATAATTTAGACACTGAAAGTTAAAAATAAGAAATGATTATCTATATAATAGTTTGATTTTACATTGTATTATATCACACACATATTTTAAAGTTATGGTTTTTTTTATTGTGAGTACACAACTCTTCCAAACTTTAAGATGACCTTTCCAGAAGAAATTGCACCAGAGGCTCCCTATAAATGTGGACCTTTTATCAAATTTATATTCGATAACTGGAGGGAGAGCATTATAAAGCCATGTGCTAGTGTACTGTACATTCTTTTGGATCATTGTCAAATTTTCACAATCACTGTGTAATTTACACATTCTTCTTGTATTGTATTCATGATATTCATTATTTCTTTTATACAGGTCAGTATTTTTACTGATGAAACACATATAAATTTAGAAGTAATAGTAAAAATATTTGGTTTCTACATTTAGAAGTACAGTTTACACTACTCATTACTCTTGACAAGTTTTTCAGCCAAAAATATTTTCTTTGCTACTCATTGGTTTCCACAAAATATATAATTCTGGAGGTCATTAGAGAATTAAAGTATCCATAGTATGCTGCTGTCATAATGTTTAAGTTCTCACTCTAAGAGGTACATATGGTAAAAATTGATGAGCTGAGTCTCTTGTGAAGGTTTAACATATGATGAAACCAGTTTACTCTGCAGTCAATCACAACACTCAGGAACTTCATTGTTTCACTTATTTATATTGTCTGTGTGCCACATTTATTATGGCATCCTCAGTTTTGCCTTGAAGAAGATGTATGATCATCAGTCATAGTGCTGGTGTCATCTGCAAAAATGGTAAAATTGCACTGTGGCTTTGTACATTGCAGTAATTAATTTATATATATAAGGTACAGTTAAGGACCAAGAATGGATCCTTGTGGCATTGCGCATTTGACGCTTCTCCATTCTGATGAAGCCAGGCCACTACATAAATTGTCTACACTGGCTAATACTACTTTCTGCTTCACATCTTTGACACATGACCATAACCACCTGTTTGATATACCTACCAATTCCTTAAGTGTCAGATTTCTGTAATAATGTTTGGTAGTTTACAGTGTCAAAGGCTTTTGATAAATCACAAAATAATCCTATTTTTACCACTTCATCACTTGGAGACTCTAGAACTTTATTTATACAAGAATACATTGCTTGTTTGGTTGACACACCCTTCCAGAAACCAAACTGTCTTTTGCTGAAAATATTAAATCTATCTAGATGTTCAAAGATTCTTGAGTATATGAACTTTTCTACTATCTTTGAAAAAACAGTATGGACAGAAATTGGCCTGCAATTTGTATCTTTTGTTTTTTGCCTCTCTTGAAAAGGGATTTCACATCAGCATATATGAGTCTGTGAGACACAGTTCCTTGTCATAAGGATGTATTGAGAATGTGGTTGGTACATCACTTAAAGAATTACAGCACTGTTTCAACAAATTGTTATAGAGATTATCCATTCCAGGGGAAATTTCATCTGCAGAGCGATGATAGTTCTTTCAATTTCAGATGCTGTGACAAGATAAATATGAACCTCACCGATATTTCTGGGAATATTATTTTGCATAAGACTCAAGGCTTCATTAACAGACCCTGCGCAGCCTATTTGTTCTGAAACTGACAAGAAAAGTTTGTTGAAAATATTGTCTATGTTTTCATGGTTGCATATGTGACAACTTTTGAGTATCCCAAGCAACTTTCACATGAAACTGCTCTTTACAGACCCCACTATAACAACAGAGTTGTCACCTTCCCTGACGGCACTGAGCTCTAAATGAAAACTTAGGTCTTTTGAATCACAACACACTAGAACATGTATCAATTCCTCTATACCAAGGCAATATGCTTAAAATATAAGCGGGAATGTAAAAGGTGGATCTACACAGAAAAAGTGACTATTTTTATTCAACTGTTAGCAAAAGAAATGTGGGAAAATGTACTTGCAAAACTACCAACTGATGCATCAGTGCATTTTCTAGTACTTGCATATCCCTATTTGAAATGTGTTTTCCAAAAAAACTCCAAAGAATTAATGTCATGCCAAGGAATAATATCCAGTGGATATCATGTGCTATCTGAGCAGCTAACAAAACTCGAAAACATGTTAATCAACTCAAAAAAGATAATAGAGATGTACATTTCACAGACTATGTTAAGATATAATAAAATTTACAGGTAAACAATTAAAAGAGCTAAGACAATGAGCAATGACAAGTTAATTATGGGGATAAAAGACAAATCAAAAGCAATATACCAATGCACAGCTAGAAGAACAAACTGATCCTATGGATAAGTCCCTAGGTTTCAAGAAAGTAGTGATGATACGATAAAATTTAATGAGAAGTGTCACTGACACTGGGAGGCTGAATTGTGGTGACTCTCATTACATACTTTCCATGGTAAGGCGTTGTAGACTGTAAAAGTGTTCCATGGTACCATACCGCAATGTGTTTATTCTTTGCTTTTGATTACATAGTTCTTTCTTGTTTTGTCTCATCGACACTGAATGTCATGCAAACTGCGCCCTTCTGTGTAATTTATTTATATGTGGAAATAAATGTTTTCACGGATCAACCATGTGTAGAGGTATAGTAAGGGTACAATAGGTAGATGCTGAAATAACTACTTGGGGGTGATAGCCTTGAATTGCTGGTAATTATCACAAAGATTGTTTTTGTAGAGTGAAGAAGGTTTTCAGGTTTGCCTTATTATGACCCCAGAATGCAAGATCATAGGCAATAGCAGAGAGGATGCAAACAAAGTAGATAGTTCTGCTACGCTGTCTACTACACACATTACTAATTACAAAAAGTGCAAAACAAGTGAGATAGAGGACATGGGGTTCCCAGTCTAAAATTTTGTCTGTATGCACACCCAAAATTTTTGCCACAGCTACCCTCTTCATTTCTTTATTTTGTATTCTGAGGTCCAGGTCATGGTATGATTTTGTTTTCCTTTAACAAATATAATTAGGTTTTTTAATATTTAAGATTAACTGACTCATTTCAAACCTATTTTGTAATTACCCAAAAAATCTAGTTGCAGATGTTGGGAGTACCTGTTTTATATGAGTTATGACAACATTTGCATCATCGGCAAATAGCGTTATGTAAGTACCACTGATTAGAATAAATAAGAAATAAGAGAGAGCCTATGTCACTGCCCTGTGATACCCCAAATGGTACAGTTTGAATATCAAGTGTGTAAACAATACTTTGTTTTTTAATGTTTGGTGGGGTAAGTTTTCCTACCTTTCACTGAAACAATTTTTTCACCATTCCTCAAATACTAGTAGCTTCTAAATTGTGTAGCAAGATATCATGTTGAACAGTACTGAATGTCTTCCATAAGTCCACGTTTATCCCTATTGTAATGCTATTTCTATCTAGCCCCATTATGACATTTTCAATGAATCATGTAATAAGTGATTCTGTACTCAGACCTTTGCAAAAACCATCTTGGTTTACAGACAAGAGACTGGACTTTTCAGGGTAATTTGTAATTCTGTGTCTCCTGTATGCATGGCAGCATCTATGCTCATCAAGGCTCCTCTGTAGCTCGCTGTTCAGGAGGATCTTTAGTTGCTGCCTCTCCCTTCTTCATGTTTCTCAATGCCAGTTCTTTTTCTGTTAGATGTGAATCTTGAAATGCCAATTTGATATGGTCTAGAGCAATGATGGTAGGTATGCCTTGACTCCTTCATACAGGAGTTGCGGTGGTCTGCATACTATGTCATCACATAGCAGCACATATGAACAGGTGGCTAAATCCACAAAGACAAACACGCTGCGTCCAGTTTGTTCCCGAGGCTGTACTGAATGAAACTGATGTATGTGGGATCACAAATTGGGAGCAAAGTCTGGTGCACTGATGGTTTCATCTCCCATGGATGATCTCACTGGGAAGACATAATGACTGGCTACACACCAACTCTGCTACTGTGGCCTGAAGGTCAGGACTGAAGGCCATCTGCAATCCTAGTAAAACAATTGGTAGAGTTTCTGTCAAGTTGTCTGTTGCATGACATCAAAGTGCTGAAACTTCCTGGCAGATTAAAACTGTGTGCTGGACTGAGACTCGAACATGGGACCTTTGCCTTTCACGGGCAAGTGTTCTACCAACTGAGCTATCCAAGCACAACTCATGACCCGGCCTCACAGCTTCAATTCTGCCAGTACCTCATCTCCTAGATTCCAGACTTCACAGAAGCTCTTCTGCAAACCTTGCAGAACTAGTACTCCTGAAAGAAAGGATATTGCAGACACATGGCTTAGCCACAGACTGAGGGAAATTTCCTGAATGAGATTTTCACTATGCAGTGGAGTATGCACTGCTATGAAACTTCCTGGCAGATTAAAACTGTGTGTTGGACCGAGACTCGAATTCAGGATCTTTGCCTTTTGTGGGCAAGTTCTCTACCAACAGAGCTACCCAAGCATGACTTATGACCTGGCCTCACAGCTACAATTCTGCCAGTACCTTGTTTCCTACCTTCCAAACTTCACAGGAGCTTGTCTGTGAACCTTCAGACAGTGTATGATGTCGAGACTACTTTCTAACAGAGAGTGAAAATGTGCATTAGGCAGAACGGGCAGTTGGTCAAGCATCTGAGATCCTAAATTTCCAGTGAGAACCAAGTTAATCAGCCCTTTTCAGGGCTAACAATGTGCAAAGTCTGCTGGGCAACCACCATGTAATGCACATTGGTTTCCAGTAAAGCCAACAGTATTTGCTTTCAGGTTAATCCCTACCGAATAATTTCAAGGTCATTTCAAGTTCACGAAAATTTCACCAGTGGACAGTGATCAGAAACCATACAATATTTTGATTGAAAATGTTTCTTGATCTCACTTCGTTCTTGAGATACTGGTGACCTGGAAAAGTTACAATGAAATGCCCCCTGGCAACAAACAATTAAGTTATTTTAAAAAAATGTTCCCTACAAACATAAATTTTTTTCATGAAGAATATGAATATAGAATAAAAAATAGGGATTACCATTCATAAAAATGAACTTGAGTTTGGTTTGATCTTGAAAACAGGATTCAAGGTCATTTTGAGGTAGCCATTCCATGATCCCCTTCAAACCTTACAACTTTTACTAGAGACTTTTTTGGCAGAATTGTTCCACTTCAGAGATATCAGCAGAGTATAGATTAAAATGGGACACCCTATATAGTGAGAGTCACTTCACCTCTGTATACAAAAAAGTGTAATTAATATATAAAGGTTGATTCACAATTTCAAAAGAAACTCAGATCTTCATTCTTACAATACAAGAATGTGCAACAATACCCATATAAAAAGAGTAAACTAGGCTTTAGCACAAAACCCACAAACATTCAAGGTACTAGATTCCACAACAAACTTCCAGCACAAATAAAAGAATTAAAAAAGGTCTTCATTTAAGAAAGCAGCATCCACACTTTTAATGACTAACTGCTATTGTAGTGTAAAAGAATATCTGCAATAACATTGTAGAAAGTAATTATACTCACGTACTATGTGTCAAGTGCTTGCCAAGATGAATGAATATTTTGAACAAAAGTGTTAGGATTATTATGTGTGTGTATGTAAATGTCAACTGTTATTCAATGTAAAATAGACTTTTCATGCATTTATGTCATTAGTCAAAGCTGTATGTGCAATTTTTAATATGAGATATTTAGTGTACTATGCACCCTTGCATTGTGATAGGTGCTATATATCCTTATGTTTTGTTATTATCATCATTATTATTATCATTTTCTTTTTTTTCTATGCATTTTCTGACAAAATCTATGCACTGTAATCTGTTTCTGGGTGAATAAACTACTACTACTACCACCATTAGCATTGCCGTTAATTATCTTCCACATGGCTTACATTTTATTTTCAGATGTGAGTGTTATTGCATCATTCTTAATAAAGGGTGAGTCACTAACTATTGCTGCCAAGAATAATTCTGAAAGTATGATAGGAGCTGAAAAGTTTGTGGGACAAATGTTGCATGGGACAAAGGGGTTCCATAATATGACGATGGTTTTCTGTTGCTAGGTGGGGTCGCTTCAGAGATATGAAGGTCAACTTTGTTTTCTTAAATGGAATACTATAGTTTGCTACTTATTTTCTGATAGCGGCTATGAAGATGAATCTAATGATGTGTAACAGTAAGGTCTTTGAAGGTCAACGAAGGTCAGAAAAATTGCATGAATGTCCATTTACAGAAGGTGTTTGAAGTGATGGCCTCAACTGGTCCCCTCCACACCAATGTTGGACTGTTGAGGATTGGCAACATATTGCCTGGCTGGACAAGTCTCATTTCAAATTGTATTGAGTGGATGGAAATAACCTCATAAATCCATGGACCCTGCATATCAGCACATGACTGTTCAAGCTGGTAGAGGCTCTGTAATGGTTTGGGGCTGTGCAGTTGGGGTGATAAGGGACCCCTGATATGTCTAGACATGACTCTGACAGGTGACATGTACATAAGCATCCTATCTGATCACCTGCATCCATTCATGTCCATCGTGTATTCTGACAGACTTGGGTAATTCCAGCAGGACAATATGGCACCCCATACATCCATAATTGCTACAGAGTGGCTCCAGGAACACTCTTCTAAGTTTATACACTTCCACTGGCCATCACACTGCCCAGACATGAACATTATTGAGCATATCTGGGATGCCTTGCAATATGCCGTTTGGAAGAGGTCTCTCCCACTCATACAGATTTATGGACAGCCCTGCAAGATTCATGGTGTCAATTCCCTCCAGCACTACTTCAGACATTAGTCAAATCCATGATACATTGTGTTCCAGAACTTCTGTGTGCTTGCGGGGGCCTTACATGGTATTAGGCAGGTATACCAGTTTCTTTGGCTGTTCAGTGTATAACAAATTTCATAGTCTGCTCATGTAATAACACTCACCTCCCATGATGGTTTTTTTCAGAGTAAATGTTTCAAAAAATGGATCTGCCAAATAACTATAGGCCCCATTATAATGCTGAATAGAGACAAAAAACAACAACTTGGACAGCACAAAGAGTGAGAATCCAAATACTTCGAATTTTGTCATCAAGCTCATTAAATGAGAAAGATGGCTTTCTCATATCATTACAGGAAATTGAGAATCTTAATACAGTATCATTTGGCAGTCACAGAAATTGAACAGAGCATTAGATAAAGTTGGTATCTCATGACCTTAGACATAAAAGAAGAGAGGGAGTAGTAGCAGCCAGTTATACATACAAAAAGTGCGACTATGTCCCAGGCCACAGACCTAAATAACTACTGCATCAAACAGCTCTTTCAGCTCCATGCCTCAGTAATGTACTTGGAAAAATACAAGATAGTAATTCTAACAGTGTACACATTCAAAACAGAAGATGTTTTCAAATAAATTAAGCAGGCCTTTGTCATTAATTATTCCATCACATGGCCTATTTGTGTTACACTTATTCCACTGAGAAGTTGGTGCATGCTTTTTAATCTAACCAATACATATTTCAAGTCTAAAAATCAGCCATGGACTGACCCAAAATTGGTCCTTTATATATCCTCACAATAATAGGCTTTGAAACTATACGTTGTTTGATGTTTAAGTTACAAAAATTACAATTAAAATGTAACTCATTCAATTAACTGAATACATCAAAAAATTACTTCTTTTTAATAGTTCCTTCTACCACAAAGGTTGGGACAAATGATTTGTTTAAATAATGAAATTAACAGATATAGTTATACACACAATAGTTTTGAGAAACCAGGTAATTTTTTGGAATTAATTAAGGGCTGGCTTTGCTAATATGTTTTTGAATAGAGCCAAATAAATACTTTAAGAATCCTAGTTGTTTGTCTTCCAAATGTTTATAATTAGTACAAAATTTGTATTTGTTTATAAGTCAACAATGGAATCTAAGTCATGAAACAATTACTGATTTCACCCTATAATGATCTGTAGCAAAATGTAGTAACTAGGAATGGTCAAAATAAATTAGGAAATCAATTACATTTACAAAAAACTAAGCACAAAATTAGACCTGGTGCTATATTCCTTAAGACTGAGGGCCATTCTGTCTCTTTTATGGAAATGCAGATTATAATCATGTATGTTGATGGTAATTAGGCAAAAATGAAAATAAAATGAATTTAAGGAGGCAGATGGCTAAAGAAGAGAGGAAGTAAAGAGATCCCAGCTTGCTTCATTACATTACCCCATCATTGGACTGATCAGATAGGCATTGCAAATAGCTAACTGGGCAATTCAATGACCACAGGTGACCCCAGAAACTGGGTTTAACATTCTACACACAAGATAATATCAAAAACTACAGTACATATGGTTTTCAAATTTATACATACATGAACTGGCCACATGAAAATCCCCTTACAAAATATTTACAAATAGAGTATTGTACAATCACACAAAATATCCACAAATTATATTTTTAATAAAAATAGGCATCTTCATCGTAAGTGATGTCCTTTTTTGGATAAACAAAGATTATGTTCTAAGATACATATAACTCTATACAAGTCCTGTCTTGCTTTAAAGAATAAATGATCATGGGTTGCAAAAATGTAAATGCACTGCACCTTGCAGTTAATTTTCAGATGGAAAATTTCACTTTTTCAATGTTTTGTGTTTTGCACAAGCACTTTCACTCTTTTAATGAGCTTTAACACATTTTATCATCAAGTTGTCCACACCTTCAACAGATCCAAGTGGCAATTAGTAAGGGAATGCACTGCTATCAGATCACTTGGAGGTGGTTTTCCCATGCCGCCATACATGAAAAAAATCGGACAAAACACCCTACTTCAGTAGACTCTCTTTTACCACTAACTGAGTATAAGGAAATAATGTTTCACACTAATGGCAAATAATAGTCATTACTTCATAAATAAATACATTACACAGTACACATAACATCACAATAAGTAACACTAAAATTGACTATAGTACATAGGGTGGGGACCAGCAAAAATTTTAAAATCAAATGCGCATTGCACTACAAAACATTACTCTAGGTCATAACTCTGTCTCAAACTGGTTGAGCTTGAAAGATTTGGGTTTCTTTTCCATTTGCAAAATCACTAAAATGCCAAGTCCTGGATTGAAAGTCAAACCATTTATGAACACATATCACCTTCATGTCCAAAATACGTATATTACCTCTAGTAAAAACTCAAGATGTGCAGTTGCATGGATTTCCAAATCATTGCATTATGAAAAAAGAATACATAGTCACCATCACATAATTTAATTACTACTCAAATAAAAATTAAGGGGATGGAAGTTGTACCAAATCATTGCCCTTCTTCTCCACACAATTCTGAGTACTACTCTCATTGAAACAGAAAATTAAATACTCACCAAATTATAAAATGTTACCAGATAGGTGACCTGTCAGAATATTCACATCACTCTAGCACCAGGGTTATCAGTTAATCAGAAAAATTACTTCTCTTCTACCACTTTGAGCTCATAATTCCTCAGAATACAAATAGAAGTTTCCAGATAACTTATAGATCTGATAACACAGCATTATATGACTTGTACCTCACTACAATATTGCTCTCTCTCTGTTAAGCTCTCATTCCCAGCTGCAGTGTCATGAATTGCACAATATACACAGTACCAAATGTTGCCTAGTTCAAAAATAGATCATTTGTTTGTATGCAGTTACCTTGTTGTGTATTAGGTTTGTATCAATCACCAAATGGTGTAATTAAAACCTTCTTTGAACAGCTGGAAGGTACAATCCAACACCTCTCAAAACATATGCTTATTTGATCATTATAGGAGATCTGAACATAGACGCAAGTAAAAATACAGACAATACTAAGACCCTAAAGGACTTATTGTGCATATACAATCTAAAAATAAAAATAGATAAATCAACCAGACTAACAAAGCATAGTGAAACTATAATTGATCATGTAATAACAAATATTCCTACATGATATTGTGACACACAGGTAATAAACTCCACATTAGCAGACCATTTTGCAATCATGATAGACATATATATAAAGACTAGTGATTCAGTGCAGAAGATATGGGAGATGAGAAGATAGGACTATCCACATAACATAAATCTGCTAAAAAAGACATTAGAGGCAGAAAACTGGGAAACAATATATGCAGCTAAAGATGCAAGCACCAAATGGAACCAATTTTTTTCTTTATTCAATTATTATTATGATATTACAAGTCCTGTTAGTAAAAGGCTTGTCAAAAACAAAACAAAAAAGAAAAGCTGGGTGACTGGAGAGGTAATCCATGCCAGAAATAATCTGAAAGTGTATTATGACCTCTCCAAACAAAAAAATACTGAGGCCTACAACACACTGTATAAAATAAAAAAGAAAGAGTACTGTAGTTTTATCAGAGAAACTAAAGCATCATTCATCAGGATGTCCATAGATAAGGAAAAGGACTACTCAAAAGGTTTATGGCCTTTCATTAATGAAGAGAGAGGAAAAGTAACAAATCGGGCAGAGGACACCTGCCCACTGATGAATGGGAAAAGCAACGCAAACCCTCTAGAAATAGCCAATACTTTTCACAGATATTGTATTACTGTAGCAGATGAATTAATAAGACAAAATAAAACAAATGCAGTAAGTAAATTGTTAAACCCCCCACATACAAATCAAACTATGGTATTCAAACCTACAACAGATACAGAAGTGTCAAACATAATAATACAACTTAAAATTAAACATTCATCTGGCTTGGATGGTGTCACATCACATCTCATAAAGGAATGCAGAGAATGTATATTAAAACCATTGACACACATGCTGAACGCTGCGATAGAAGAAGGTATATTTCCAGATTCATTGAAAGTAAATAAAGTGAAGCCAATATTTAAGAAAGGGAACAGGGATGAATTAGGAAATTACAGGCCAATATCATTGATCTCAACATTTGCTAAAATCTATGAAACGATAATAAAGAATAGAATTGTAAGTTTTATAACAAAGTACAGTATACTGCATTCATCACAACATGGTTTCAGAGAAGGGAAGTCAACAAAAATAGCATCAACAGATATAATTGAGCACATTCTTAATTTACTTGACAGGCAACAAAAGACTTGTGAGATTTTTATGGACTTATCTAACGCATTTGATTGTGTGAACCACTCAAAATTAATGATGAAATTATACCAGTATGGAATTAGAGGAAAATGCTATGACATACTTAAATCATACATTTCAAATAGGAAACAATGCATGGAAATCAGACATACTAGTGGGGGAAATATAACAAACTACAGATCAGAATTGAAAACAGTTAAACACAAGAATTGCAAACAGTTAAACACGGAGTGCCACAATGGTCAGTTCTTGGGCCAATACTATTTATACTCTACATAAATGACCTCCCTAGCTATATAAATCAAAAACTTATAATGTATGCTGATGACACAACAATCATTTGCACAGCTGACACAAAGGAGCAGCTTGAGAAGGAAGCACTCCTGAATATCGAAAATGCAAATAAATATTTAACACAAAACAACCTGTTTATGAATCAGTCTAAAACAATGAATGTAGTATTTCAGACCAAGCATAGTGAAAATTATAATATAACTGTTAATATAAATGGAAAGGCTCTTAAAGAAGTAACCAGCACAAACTTTCTAGGAACTATAATAGACAAACATTTGGCATGGGGGGAGCACATAGATGCACTGTGCAAAAAGATAAACAAACAGATCTTCATCATGCATAAAACAGCTAAGACTATGGATGATAAAGTCCTCAGATCAGTGTATTATGTATTATGGACTTGTTGTCCCACATTTGTCTTATTCAGTTAAGTGCACAAGCTGGCTACTTAAAAGGAATATTCACAATTCAGAAAAGGGCAGTGAGATGTATTGAAAAAATACCACCAAGGCAGACCTGTAGGCAAGCTTTTGTACACTATAATATTATGACAGTATATTCACTGTACATATACAAAAGCATAATGGCAGTAAGGTCAAGCGATAAACACCTCCTAAATAAAGATGTACACAAACACGGTACAAGAGGAAATGAAAATTACTACATGATAAACAGATATCTAAAACTGTCTATGACTGCCCCTGAAGAAGCAGGCAAAAGGTTTTTTTAATAAACTCCCCAAAATCATTACAAAAGAAACAGACCTAAAATGTTTTAAAAATCATTTGGAACTATATCTCACAGAGAAATGTATATACAGTTTGAGTGAATACTAAGATGGTTTCAATATGTTATATCATTACTGAAATGTACCTTAAAAAATTATCATTTCCTTATGTTGTTTGGATTTGTGTGTATATATAATGTGAAACATGTAATACCTTTGTATGCTTATAGACTATTTCTGTTTAATTATTTGTTTCATTTATATATAATGAAATAAAGTTTGATGTTTATAGCCTATCATATGACACACCCAATACTCTCAGCTGGATTTTCTAAGCTGGAGTCCATGGGCAAAGAATAAATAAATAAATAAATTCTTCATTACTCAATCATGTCTGTTAGCTCCATTATTTTACTTACATTTCTTACCTCATTAGCTAGTGGACTGTGTTCTCAAAAAAATATCCCTACTGCAGAGACAAGCTCCTGCTTATCCAGTGGAAAACTGATTCTACTGAAAAACACTCAACAGTAACAGATCCTTATGCCTAGGCAAACTTAACTCTCATTACTGATCAGACAAAATTATCACTTAGAAAAACTATTATTTCACTGTATTCCATCAAATTGCTTGAGATTCTAGCCTGAAGGGCAATATACATACAAATCTTGCTTATTCTTTCCACACACATTACTCCAGACAACTATGTTTAAAGATTTATTTCCTTAATGTTAGAAGAGGCTGTACCATGACCAGTAGCAGATACAAAAATAAAACCTCAAGGAAGGGGCATTAAAGATATCTTGAGCTATCTTTACATTTGCCTTAGCTGAAAATAATCAAGTCACATGCAAAGTTTAAGGAAGTTTTATTTAAACTGATTACACACATATACAAGACAATGCCATCTTATGATATACAAAAGTTACAGTTGTGGTTCTCTTCCTTAAATGATGAATTCTATGCGCCTATTCTTCCTGATAAAGTTGTTAATTACATTGTCAGTAGGCCAATCAATGTCAGGGTGAGTGTGCAACATAGGAAAGTACAACTACCCAATACCTCGATTCAGTCAAGTCAACTGATAGTGTGCGGGCTGACTGGTGGGGGCAATGCGGGTGGCAATGCAGTCAGTCCCACCATTGACCATGACACGCTTCTGTAGATAATTATCTCCATATATTGACTGCACTGAACACAAACACTTCTACTATACCACAATTAATATTAAGACCTAGTATTCAATATGGTTTTTACTGCTTATTGCCTCTGCTGCTCCATCAAATTATAATAATTTAACACATGAGCTGATTATTTCAAATGATAGTTACAGTTTTCAGATAATCTGAACCTTCTCCTCCACATAAGCTGACACCTTTCATTTCTGTTTACCTTAGCTTTTTGTTTGAAAAAATTCTTTAATCATTACACCAATTTACTTTCATCATATTTCATAAAACCAGAATAAATACAATATCTTATAGATTTTTACCAAATACCATTGCTGTTTTTTTTTATATTGCCTTTTCTTCCATCCTCTTATGATTCCATTATTTATCACTAAGAAAACGCAATATATATAGATAATACTGGAGAAACCTTTTCTAAAATATTCCTATATTAAAGTATCCTGCTGTACAAAATCACATGAAAGTCGAAGATAGAATGTTTCTGATTCACTTATGAACTACAGATAAGATAGGTGAAGAGTTTTACTGCCTCAGGAAACACGAAAAATGAGGCAGACAACTGGGTAAGCATTATCACCACATAATTAAATCCAATACAGAATGTTGAACTGCCTACTTGCTTCTGTTCCTTGAATTTCTCCTACCACATCTGTGCCCATTCTGGCTATCCTCCACCCAATCATTCCTTGAATTTCTACTAGAATTAGTTCTGTTCATCCTATTCACTTAAAACTTTTTCCTTGATTGATTAGTATCGTCAAAATTCCTCCTACAATCTTCCACTGAGGGCTTCATCCTGTCCACTTTATCAACATAATTCAAAAAGTCACTAATATTACACCTAGTGGCAGGTACAAGCAATTCTCTAACTTTCTGAGGCAACTTAGTTTCTAAACACATAATTATTGATTCACTACCTAGCTTTTCATTTCAGTTTGCTTGTCCAAAATAGACAGAAATGTTTCACAGTACCCTTCCTCCAGTCAAATCTCTCTCCTTTCCAAAATTCACTGCTGCTTCTCTTTGGACCAATATTCATCTAAAAATGTTTTCTTAAAACTATGCCACAAAGTACAACTATCAGCTGTCTTAGCTGCCCATCCATAAGCATCTCCTTTCACAAAATCTCTCACAAACGACATTTTCTCTTTGTCATTCCATGTTTCAGGCAAATCATTAAATTCCCTAATGAACTTCCTCTTATGGTTCAAAATCATTAAATTTCTTACAGCTAACAAATGAAGGACTGTTTGGGACACTGCACACTCTATGCTTTAAATTTTGTACCACTTCCACGTTTTTCTCCATTTCAGCCAGTTTTGAATCTGCATTTTATTTACTTTTGCAGTTTTTCCTCCACCACTACTGCACACTGACCAATTTGGTTCTTAAGTTTAACTCTATTTTCAGCACAAAATTTCCTAGCTGCTCTGACTTCATCTTAACACTGTTTCTCAGAAGCCTCCACCCTCCTACTATAGTCTTCACAAAGTTTCTTTCACTCTTCTACACATTTGCTACTGATTAATGTTAATTTCTCATTATAGAATCTGATACAGATTCAGTCGGCGCCTAGAGCATTGTTCAATTCATGCTTAAATTGTAAGATAGTGCAGATTAAAGATGCAAGTGAGAACAATCATGAGAAAAAATAAAATTAATACCAGTAACAAGTGTAAACTGTGCATAAAAAAAAGCAGTGAAAGGCATTCGGTGCACCATATGTAGCTTTTGGTTCCACGAGAAGTGTTTAAAAGTGTGTGTAAAATTTGTAACAAATGATTTTGTGTGGTCATGTCAGGACTGCATTACAGGAATGTGCCAACGAGACATCAATGCCGACTGGTGTGGCCGAGCGGTTCTAGGGGCTACAGTATGGAACCGCGTGATCTCTATGGTCATAGGTTCAAATCCTGCCTTGGGCATAGATGTGTGTGATGTCCTTAGGTTAGTTAGGTTTAAGTAGTTCTAAGTTCTAGGGGACTGATGACCCCAGATGTTAAGTCCCATATTGCTCACAGCCATTTGAACCATTTTTTTCAGACATCAATAAAGTTTTAAGGGACAAAGGCAAGTTAATAAAAGAACTCCAAAGTGAAATTGACTCGTTAATAATGAAATACAAAGCTTTGAGTGAAAAATGTGCAAATTTAGAGAAGCAAGTTCCTCAAAAAGACTGTTGCCATTTCAGGAATTCCAATGTAAACAATGACACGTGGCACTGACCAAAACACAGTGTATCACGGAATGTTGCACAGAACAAAACTAAAAGTGTGAATATATTAAGTGTCACAAATAAATTTGATGGTCTTGAACTTGAAGAAAAATGCAACGAAATGAACAATAATGAAAGTGTTTTCCCACCGGTAGATGTGAACGATAAGTGCATTCCCACCTCTAGATGTGAGCAATATAAAGAAAACACGATGAACAAACAATACCATTTCTACTAATTTCTCCAGAAGAAATGACCCAAAGAGATGAGTAAAAAGTGTAAATAAAAATGAACTATGTGCCATGAAGAAGAAAGAAACAAAAATATGGATACAGTCAAGCCAAGGGACTTTCATAAGAACTTAAAAGTATCAATACTTTTCTGGCAGCTACAGGTATGATTAAACCAGGTGCTGACTTGAAAGAAGTGATGAAAAATATCACAAAAAATAACTATACCGGAAAAGACAATGTAGTGATTTGTGCTGGAGAAAATGACATCTACAAAAACAGTGCCATGAACATGTTTAAATGGCTCATGAGACTTATATTATTCTTAACAAATACAAACACTGTACTCGTGAACTTAAGCCTCAGATATGACCTGCCTGAAAGCTCACCAATAAACAAAGAAATTCATAGAATAAATGTTAAACTTAAAAGCACTTGCAACACATTCAGTAATGTCAGACTAATAGATGTCAGCTCACTTGACAGAACATGCTTCACTAGACATTGACTTCACTTGAACAATAACGGAAAGTATACATTAGGAAAGATGATAAATGAAGCTATTAACTGTAAGTCCCAAAAGACTATCAGAGAACTAGGGTGGCATGAATCCACTACTGAACCAACAGCAGCAGCCACCTCACCAGACTGCAGCAGAAGTGTACCAGCCAGAAATGCAGATACAGCCACATCAACACCCTAGAGGAAGGATAATACCGCCTCTCACTCATCTACCACATCCAGGAAAGTGACTAGTTGTAGTGAAGATTTTTTATGAACTATTATGCCCCAGTCAGTGCCACAAAAACTGTAAGTATAGAAGTATCAAATTCTTTGCCTATCCTTGCTGACAACAGAATTTTAATTTTGCATATAAATGTACAGTCAATTAGAAACAAAACAGATGAAATAGATATATTCCTAGTTTCAAACCCATGCCACATTTTTTGTGTAAATGAACACTGGCTCGCACCTGATGAGCCTACTCAGTATACCCCTGAAGGATTTGAGTTAGCAAGTTCATACAGTAGAAACAAAAACAAACATGGAAGAGTTGCAATTGTTGTAAACAAAAACTCTAACATTGAATATTTAGCACAAAAAGTTGATCATTTTTCCAAAGGCCAACTTTTTTAAAATGTTGTAGTGCTACTTCCAAAACAAAAGTTAGTGCTCATCTCTGTTTATCACTCCCCAAACTCTGATACAAATCAGTTTATTGATCACATGGAGACCCTAAATAAGTACCTGTTGCTAAAATACAGACACCACAAGATAGTATGCATTGGTGATATTAATATTGAGATTGTACAAAAAGCACAAACTGTCACACATTTTCAAAACCTGCTAAGATTCAACAACTTGCACTGTGTGAATGACCAGTCAACACAATTAGCAGCATACCTGGATAACATAATTTCCAATTTAACAAAAGATTAATATCAGTATGGAGTGATGGATCCAATATTATCTGATCACCATGGCCTATACCTGATGGTCAATCATGAAAGATACCCTGTTCAGCAAACTAAACACATTAAGAGAATCAGCCTGTTATATCCAGCCAACATCACACAGCTAAGACAAAAATTATCAGAACTTGAGTGGGATAGAGTATATAACTGTTACAGCAAAGAAAATGCTTTTAACATATTTATTTACTAATGAGATTAGTTCAGAGCTGCTGCCCACAAGTAACTAAAAACGTGAAAACAGATGGTCTATCAAACAAGAAAAAGTGGAACAACTGGTTCACTCCTAACCTGTGTGACCATAGAAAAACTCTTATTGCCCTACATAAAATGTCTAAAACTGGTAATCTAGAATGGAAACAGAGGTACAAAGTAGCCAGGTAGAGGTACAGGACAGAAATGCAGACAGCAAAGCAAAGAGCTAATGATACTTTCATAGAAAATTCCAGCACAAATGCAAAGCAGCGTGAAAGGTAATCAACACAACAGCAGGAAAACATAAAAGCAGACAAGAAATTCCAATACTGCCAGATAAATTGAATGAATTCTTTGTAAACAGCACTAAGTATGAAGCTGCTTCTACCTCTGCACCAAATGATGCAACTTCTGGAAACTTTTTCCATAGCATACCTGACAATAACTTATCCTTTAAACGGAAACAGGTTACCTGCCAAATTGTACACAAAGTTGTCACAAACCTACAACCATCTTACAGTGAAGATCTGTATGGTATCTCAAACATCCTGAAACAAATAATTGATTGTAACATGAGGCATTAGCATATCAGCTGTAATGAGGTAAATGTAAAAAATAGACATAAGAAGCAACAGCTACAGAATATAGTGTATTTTATAAGTACAAATATAACCATAGAATTAAGTCTGACATTTGCAAAAGCCATCATTACGATGGCTCCACGCAAAGAAAATGTAAATAAATAAATATATTAAAAACAGAGATTCCATGACTTACCAAATGGGAAAGTGCTGCTAGATAGGCACAATAAAAAAACACACAAACACACACACAAAATTTCGGGTTTTCACAACCCCCGGTTGCTTCGTCAGGAAATAAATAAATTGACATAATTGTTGCCCCTCTTACCTTTCTCATTGCTTTGCAAAAACAAAAGATATTATAATTGTAGGTGATTTTAATGTTGACTTTCTTACAGATAACATGGAAAGAAATGATTTATCACATTTAATGAACTCTTTTAACTTAATAGCACTGGTGGATTTTCCCACTAGAGTCACAGCTAATTCTACAAGTTGAATTGACAACATCTTCTTAGACAGCAGTAGATTTCTAAACATAAGTGTAAAATGTATAGTGAATGGGCTCTCAGACCATGATGGTCAACTACTTTCAATGGATAATGTTAGCCCTCTTTGTAAGAAAAATTCCAGCAGTAAAAGTTTCAGAGTAATAAACACACAGTCTGTCAATAGCTTCTGTAATTCCCTTCAAGAAGTAGACTGGAACCAGATTGAGCTCTTTGACAATGTTAATGACAAGTACAATGCTTTTCTAAATGAATTTATCTGCCTATTCAAAGCGGCCTTTCCTAAAAGGACGGTCAAATCCAAACACAAGACCTACTCTAATAAAAAATGGCTAACTCTGGTCATTAAAAGTCTTGCAGAAGGAAAAGGAATCTGTATGCCTCACTCAAATCCAGTTTTCATGTAGAAAAGGAAAAACATTACAAACTATACTGCTCTATACTTAAAAAAGTTCTAAGAAGGGCAAAGAGTATTTGTATAAAATCAGAAATTGATGTCTCTAATAACAAAATTAAAACCATATGGGGCATAATAAAAAGGAAAACAGGTAAAATCCCTGCTGCAGAAAACACAATAGAAATTAAAACAAATGATACCATTCATGACAGTGGTGAAATAATCACTGACGTTTTTAACAATCACTTTCTGGCATCAGCAGGACAAACTGGATAAATATGTTCTGTTAATGAAGCCATGTTATCCCTTCAAAAAGCTATTAATAAAAAAACCAAGCAGATTAAAGTGTCTCCTGTCACAGTACATGAAATTGAGAATATAATTAGAGAGATCAAGAGCAAGAATTCTGTTGGCATAGATGGTATCTCTTCAAGATTACTGAAGGAGTGCTATAAGCCGATAAGTAAAATACTGTCCCACATATTCAATGAATCCATCCAGCATGGGATTGTTCCTGAGAGACTAAAGTATGCTGTTGTCCAACCTCTCTTTAAAAAAGGCGATGAAGCCGACAATACCAACTATCGGCCTATCTCCCTTTTAACAACCTTTTCTAAAATTCTTGAGAAATTGGTTCATAAAAGACTTATTGAACACCTCATGCATTATAAGGTCTTAAACAGTAGCCAGTTCGAATTTCAGCTGGATGTATCAACAGAACAAGCTATTTTTTCCTTCACCCATCAAATCTTAGAGTCATTCAATAATAAATTATCTCCTGTTGGTATCTTCTGTGACCTTTCTAAGGCCTTTGACAATGTTAATCATAAAATCCTCTTAGCAAAGGTTGAATATTATGGTATAAATGGCTCAGTTGGCTCATGGATAAAATCCTACCTAGCTGGAAGAAAGCAGAAGACCATGTTGAACGACTCTGAAGGGTACTCTGTGTCATCTAACTGGGGCTCTATTGTCTGTGGTGTTCCTCAGGGCTCTGTACTTGGCCCTCTTCTCTTCCTCATCTTTATCAATGACCTTCCCTTGTGTACTAGCTTTAAAACTCACTTTACTCTTTTTGCTGACGACACCTCTATCCTCATCAACAAAACTCCCAACCTCAATCTTGAGGAATCGGCCTATATTGTCTTTAGTGAAGTATGTAATTGGCTTGTAAATAATGGGTTATCACTAAATGTTAATAAGACCCAGTTTGTGCATTTCTAAGTCAGGAAAAAGTTGAGGATCAATTAAGTATTACACTGAATGGTAGTGAGTTACTATAAGTTGAGTCAACCAAGTTTCAGGGTTTACACATTGACAACAGTCTAAAATGGTCTGAACATATTTTGCACCTCCACAAAAAACTCAGCTCAGCAACATTTGCTGTTCGTATTGTTTCCACTGTATGTGACCAAGACACCACAAAAACTGCTTATTTTAGTTATTTCCATGCATTACTGCTGTATGGCATAGTTTTCTGGGGTAATCAGCCACTATCCAAAAAAATATTCATTGCCCAAAAGAGAGTTATTAGGATAATGAGCGGAGTCCAGCCTAGACATTCTTGTGGGAACCTTTCCAGAAAATTAGGGATACTGAAAACTGCATGCCACTCCCTGTTATGTTTCATTGGTAAAAATGGACAACCATACAAAACCAATGATTCATACCATACCCACAATACCAGGAGGAATATGGACATCCATTATCAATCAAAAAACCTTACTATTGTACAAAAAGGAGTCCTTTACATGAGCTGCAAGGTGTTCATTGCTCTCCCACCATCACTGAAATTACCTATCCACGAGCTTCCCAAATTTAAACAACAGCTCAAACAGTATTTATTAGATAATTCCTTCTATTCGGTAGAAGAATATTTCAGAAGAGTTAACTGTAATTGATTTTTTCATTTACTAATTAGATGTGCTATTGTGCATTACGATAATCACAATCACTGTTAAAATTACTTTGTCTTTCATTTAGCTATTAAGATCTAATATATTTTTAATGTAATTTTTCTATACCTATTAATGTGTATGTTGTCTTATACCACATATCCTCTTGCAAGAGGTACTTTATGTATTCCTATTGTATTATTTGTAATAATTCTGACACATCCTACATCCATGCCAATGCCTCGCAGTATTGGATTTATGGGATATAAACAAATAAATAAATAAATGATCAATAATACCTTTAAAACTGGAAAATTTCCGGAAGACCTGAAGGCTACTATTGTTGCCCCTATTTATAAAAAAGGCGAAAAAACAAACCTGAAAGTTATAACTCAATATTTCTCATACCTATAATATCCAAGGTAATAGAAAATTGTATTAAATTACAACTTTGCAACTATTTTGATGATCACAATCTTATCTCCTAATCGCTCTTTGGATTTAGGCCAGGTTTGTCTATAGTAAATGCAGCAGAAACTCTTGTAACAGACATTCTTAATGGTTTTGAGAACAATTCCTACACGTGTGCCTTACTACTAGATCTGAGCAAAGCATTTGATACTGTGTCACACAAAATACTCATAAATAAGCTGGAGCACTATGGTATCAAGAATAACCAACTGACACTAATTGGATCATATTTGACTAACAGAACTCAAGTGGTCATAGTAAATAACTGTCAATCAAATGCCCTTCCAGTAGTTAGAGGTGTGCCACAAGGCTCAGTGCTTGTGCCATTCCTTTTCTTAATATACATGAATGACTTGCCTACTTTCTTGCCTGACAAGCCAATAATATATGCTGACAACACTACCCTGATTACTGTGGGCCACAAACTGGAGGAGGTGAAACAAAAAACAAAAGCTAGTCTTGGAAAGGGTGCCATATGGCTCCGCAGTAACATGCTAATCCTAAACAATAGCAAAACTGAGACTATGTTTTTCTACTTCTACAAGCTTAACGAAAAAGTAAATGAATCTGACTCAGTAAGGCTTCTTGGAATCCACCTGGATCCTAAACTGACTTGGAACTGCCGTACCGAACATTTATGTACCAAACTATCGAGAGTAGTCTTCTTGTTGAAGAAATTAAAAAAATTAGTTAGCAAACAACAACTTTTAATTTCTTACTTTGCCTTCTTTCAGTGTCACCTCCAGTATGCATAAAACTATGGGGCAACTCTCACGGTGCTAAGACAGTGTTCATGTGTCAGAAGAAGGCCATAATAGCAATTATAGGTATTACAAACCAAAAATCATGTAGAAAGCATTTTAAAGACCTCAGCATCTTGACTGTACCTTCCCTTTACATTAAAACATGTCTCTCTACAAAATATCAAATACACACAATAACTTGCAGAACAGACATCCATTCACATGAAACTATATACAGAAATAACGTAGATGTAGATTTTACAAGACTGTGTAACGTCAAAAGTAGCTTTAAACAAGTAGGTATTAAATTATATAACAAGCTACCACCACCAGTGAGAGACTTACCATGTGATGCCGTCTGTAAGCACATACACAAATTATTAGTTGATAAGTGTGTTTATAGTATTAATGAATTTGAAGGTATATAGTATAATATAGTAGTAAGGAATTTGAATGTATATAGTAAAGCTAAACACGTAAACTATCAAAGGTGATCAACTTTTAAGTATGTAATTGTCTATTTCAACTTATGTTGGCTAATGACAAATAAATAAATAAAGTCTTTCTGTTCATTTAAAAACTTAACCTCTACAGCTTTATTATCAGTCACATCACTCCCCTATTGTCCACTCTCCCCCATCACTCTGTCTTGTTCGTTAAGGCCACTCATTATGTATCACTTAATATAAAACAACTTTTGGTATGAATTACATTATTTTTGTCACTTGTCTCCTGCTGCTGCTGCAGTTACTCTCACTCGTCCAAAACCCGCTCATTCTCATCAGGTGGGTCGAGTCCAGCTGGCGCGCTGATTGGCTGCTGTAGCTTCTCTTCATAATGGCTGGCTTGACAAGCCTGATTCCCAGTTGACTGCTGTGGCTGTCCTCCATAATGGCTGCTTCGATGTGCTTAATTCCAGATTGGCTGTTGTGTCCAACTTTGTAATGGCTGCCTCCATAACCTCAGCCAACGATCTTCTGTTGTTATGCTGTGTTGTTGATGCATCCTATCACATTACTTGTTCATGCATGATCAAACTTTTGGAATACTTTAATCACTTTCCACTGTTCTCAATAATACTGGTGTCACACATACTTTAAATTCAGTCACTCCGTTCAAACTGCACTGTTCACTGTTCAAACTTCGTGAGTCCTTGTTATTGTGTCCAAATATAACATTCCTCACCCGAAAGGGAGCCAAATGTGATGTTCAAGTGCTTTATTTCTTAGTTGAAAGTCCTCAGTGTCAATGTACTGCATTGTAATACTGGCTGAAAAATGGGGGGTGGAAATTCAACACTGACTTCTGTAAATGATGTAGCCAACAGTTGCACAATTGTTTTTCACAGTTCTTTACTTTCACCGTTCACAACATCCAATATTACATAATTATATAGCCAGTTCACTATTGGTAGAAAGTTGATAAGCCTCATTAATAGGTTGCGGGCAACATCAGCACACTGCTACAATAGTTTTCTGTTGAACATCTATGAGTAGTAAAAACATAACAACACAGTTCACAGTTCTTGCAGAATAATATGTTACATGTGGCACTATTTTTCAAATAAATTAAACAGACATTGTCATTAATTGTTCTAACGCATGGCCTATTTGTGTTCACTTATTCCACTGAGAAGTTAGTGCATTCTTGTTAATCTAACCAATACATGTTTCAAGACTGAAAATTGCCCATGGACTGACTGACTGTCTTGCGACCAAAAATTGGTCCTTTATATATCCTCACAATAATAGGCA
This sequence comes from Schistocerca nitens, assembly GCF_023898315.1. Taxonomy (NCBI): domain Eukaryota; kingdom Metazoa; phylum Arthropoda; class Insecta; order Orthoptera; family Acrididae; genus Schistocerca; species Schistocerca nitens. Next base: position 396,626,622 of record NC_064618.1, on the reverse strand, counting down.
CTGAAACTATACATTGTTCAATGTTTAAGTTACAGAAATTACGATCAAAACATAACTCATTCAATTAACTCAATACAGCAAAAAATTCCTTCTTTTTAACTGTTCCTTCTACCACAAAGTTCATGCCAAAATATTTACTTAAATAATAAAATTAACAGACATAGTTGTATAAACTATAGTTTTGAGAAACATGGTAATTATTTTGGAATTAATTAACAGCTCGCTTTGTTAATATGTATTCAAATAAAGCCAAATAAATACTTTAAGGGGAGGAAAAATGAAATGGAGAGAAACTGGTGGATTCCTGTGAAAGAAACGAGCTGATTGTGGGTAGTACATGGTTCCATAAAAAGAGTGGCCAAAAGATAATGAGATATGGATGGGATGTTGTTGTTGTGGTCTTCAGTCCTGAGACTGGTTTGATGCAGCTCTCCATGCTACTCTATCCTGTGCAAGCTTCTTCATCTCCCAGTACCTACTGCAACCTACATCCTTCTGAATCTGCTTAGTGTATGCATCTCTTGGTCTCCCCCTACGATTTTTACCCTCCACGCTGCCCTCCAATACTAAATTGGTGATCCCTTGATGCCTCAGAACATGTCCTACCAACCGATCCCTTCTTCTGGTCAAGTTGTGCCACAAACTCCTCTTCTCCCCAATCCTGTTCAGTACCTCCTCATTAGTTATGTGATCTACCCATCTAATCTTCAGCATTCTTCTGTAGCACCACATTTCGAAAGCTTCTATTCTCTTCTTGTCCAAACTATTTATCGTCCATGTTTCACTTCCATACATGGCTACACTCCATACAAATACTTTCAGAAACGACTTCCTGACACTTAAATCTATACTCGATGTTAACAAATTTCTCTTCTTCAGAAACGCTTTCCTTGCCATTGCCAGTCTACATTTTATATCCTCTCTACTTCGACCATCATCAGTTATTTTGCTCCCCAAATAGCAAAACTCCTTTACTACTTTAAGTGTCTCATTTCCTAATCTAATACCCTCAACATCACCCGACTTAATTCGACTACATTCCATTATCCTTGTTTTGCTTTTGTTGATGTTCATCTTATATCCTCCCTTCAAGACACCATCCATTCCATTCAACTGCTCTTCCAAGTCCTTTGCTGTCTCTGACAGAATTACAATGTCATCGGCGAACCTCAAAGTTTTTATTTCTTCTCCATGGATTTTAATACCTACTCCGAATTTTTCTTTTGTTTCCTTTACTGCTTGCTCAATATACAGATTGAATAACATCGGGGAGAGGCTACAACCCTGTCTTACTCCCTTCCCAACCACTGCTTCCCTTTCATATCCATCGACTCTTATAACTGCCATCTGGTTTCTGTACAAATTGTAAATAGCCTTTCGCTCCCTGTATTTTACCCCTGCCACCTTTAGAATTTGAAAGAGAGTATTCCAGTCAACATTGTCAAAAAATTCTCTAAGTCTACAAATGCTAGAAACGTAGGTTTGCCTTTCCTTAATCTTTCTTCTAAGATAAGTCGTAAGGTCAGTATTGCCTCACGTGTTCCAGTATTTCTACGGAATCCAAACTGATCTTCCCCGAGGTCGGCTTCTACTAGTTTTTCCATTCGTCTGTAAAGAATTCGTGTTAGTATTTTGCAGCTGTGGCTTATTAAACTGATTGTTCGGTAATTCTCACATCTGTCAACACCTGCTTTCTTTGGGATTGGAATTATTATATTCTTCTTGAAGTCTGAGGGTATTTCGCCTGTTTCATACATCTTGCTCACCAGATGGTAGAGTTTTGTCAGGACTGGCTCTCCCAAGGCCGTCAGTAGTTCCAATGGAATGTTGTCTACTCCGGGGGCCTTGTTTCGACTCAGGTCTTTCAGTGCTCTGTCAAACTCTTCACGTAGTATCGTATCTCCCATTTCATCTTCATCTACATCCTCTTCCATTTCCATAATATTGTCCTCAAGTACATCGCCCTTGTACAGACCCTCTATATACTCCTTCCACCTTTCTGCTTTCCCTTCTTTGGTTAGAACTGGGTTTCCATCTGAGCTCTTGATGTTCATACAAGTGGTTCTCTTATCTCCAAAGGTCTCTTTAATTTTCCTGTAGGCAGTATCTATCTTACCCCTAGTGAGATAAGCCTCTACATCCTTACATTTGTCCTCTAGCCATCCCTGCTTAGCCATTTTGCACTTCCTGTCGATCTCATTTTTGAGACGTTTGTATTCCTTTTTGCCTGCTTCATTTACTGCATTTTTATATTTTCTCCTTTCATCAAATAAATTCAATATTTCTTCTGTTACCCAAGGATTTCTACTAGCCCTCGTCTTTTTACCTACTTGATCCTCTGCTGCCTTCACTACTTCATCCCTCAAAGCTACCCATTCTTCTTCTACTGTATTTCTTTCCCCCATTCCTGTCAATTGTTCCCTTATGCTCTCCCTGAAACTCTGTACAACCTCTGGTTCTTTCAGTTTATCCAGGTCCCATCTCCTTAAATTCCCACCTTTTTGCAGTTTCTTCAGTTTTAATCTACAGGTCATAACCAATAGATTGTGGTCAGAGTCCACATCTGCCCCTGGAAATGTCTTACAATTTAAAACCTGGTTCCTAAATCTCTGTCTTACCATTATATAATCAATCTGATACCTTTTAGTATCTCCAGGGTTCTTCCATGTATACAACCTTCTATCATGATTCTTAAACCAAGTGTTAGCTATGATTAAATTGTGCTCTGTGCAAAATTCTACCAGGCGGCTTCCTCTTTCATTTCTTAGCCCCAATCCATATTCACCTACTACGTTTCCTTCTCTCCCTTTTCCTACACTCGAATTCCAGTCACCCATGACTATTAAATTTTCGTCTCCCTTCACAATCTGAATAATTTCTTTTATTTCATCATACATTTCTTCAATTTCTTCGTCATCTGCGGAGCTAGTTGGCATATAAACTTGTACTACTGTAGTAGGTGTGGGCTTCGTATCTATCTTGGCCACAATTATGCGTTCACTAAGCTGTTTGTAGTAGCTTACCCGCGTTCCTATTTTCCTATTCATTATTAAACCTACTCCTGCATTACCCCTATTTGACTTTGTGTTTATAACCCTGTAGTCACCTGACCAGAAGTCTTGTTCCTCCTGCCACCGAACTTCACTAATTCCCACTATATCTAACTTTAACCTATCCATTTCCCTTTTCAAATTTTCTAACCTACCTGCCCGATTAAGGGACCTGACATTCCACGCTCCGATCCGTAGAACGCCAGTTTTCTTTCTCCTGATAACGACATCCTCTTGAGTAGTCCCCGCCCGGAGATCCGAATGGGGGACTATTTTACCTCCGGAATATTTTACCCAAGAGGACGCCATCATCATTTAATCATACAGTAAGGCTGCATGCCCTCGGGAAAAATTACGGCCGTAGTTTCCCCTTGCTTTCAGCCGTTCGCAGTACCAGCACAGCAAGGCCGTTTTGGTTATTGTTACAAGGCCAGATCAGTCAATCATCCAGACTGTTGCCCTTGGAACTACTGAAAAGGCTGCTGCCCCTCTTCAGGAACCACACGTTTGTCTGGCCTCTCAACAGATACCCCTCCGTTGTGGTTGTACCTACGGTACGGCTATCTGTATCGATGAGGCACGCAAGCCTCCCCACCAACGGCAAGGTCCATGGTTCATGGGATGGTAGACAGCAAAGACAGTCATCGATTACTTCCTGGTGGGAAAGAAAAATCAGAGACAATTGATGGATGGAACTGCACTCCCAGGAGAGGCTTTTGATGGAGACTACTGAGTGGTGGTGGCAAAGATGAGATTATATGAATTCAAAGACATAAAGGAAGAAAGGGAAAGGAAAATAAAAGTGTGGGAACTAAAGGATGGCATCATACAAGAAAAGTTTAAGGAGTTACTTAAGCATAAAATCCTTAACACTGAGTATGGAAATGTGGAAGAGGAATCGGGTAAGTTCAAAGAAGCATTTGTAAGCTCTGCTGAGAAGACCTGTGGCGGATTGTCCAGAAGGGTAGAGGAATAGGAGACACCATGGTGGAATGAGAGGGTGAAGAAGGCAGTAAAAGAAAAGAAGAAAGCCTGGCATGTATGGAACGGAGACCAAACAGCTGGAAGTAATAGGAAATACCTGGATAGTTAAAATAAGTGTAAGAAAATGGTAGCAGAAGAAAAGAAGCGAAGCTGGGAGAAATTCACCCGAGAATTGGAAAAAGATGTTACTTGTGGTAAGAGGATGATGTATGGAATTACAAAGAGTATGAGGAAGGAAAAGACATACACGAAGCTAGTGAAAGGGGAAAGCAGAAAGCTATTAATGCAACCAGAGAAGATAAGGAAATGAGGGAAAGAGTACTTTGATAAATTACTAAATGTGAAGAATGGCAATGGAAAGGGAATAGAAGTATGGCAGAGGGGCAGGGGTCTGGAAGAATAGGAGGATATAAAGATGTTAGAAGTGAAACTAGCTCTGAGAAAAATGATAACAGGAAAGGTATCTAGGATAGATGAAATTACTGTGGAGATGGCAGCTGGACCAGTTGGGCTACAGTGGCTATATAGACTAATAAGATGCATTTGGACCCAAAAATATGTACATAAAGAATGGGGAAAGGGAATAATAATCCCACTTTTCAAGAAGGCTGACAGGAAAGTACATGACAACTATCGAGGGATCACACTCACATCCCAAGTAGCAAAAATAATGGAGAGAATACTGGAAAGACGAGTGAGAGAAAAAGTGGAAGGGCAGTTAGAAGAGGAGCAGTATGGCTTTCGTCATGGTAGATCAACAGTGGACCCAATCTTTAGTATGAGACAGTTGATGGAAAGACATTGGGAGTGTGGGAAAGATCTGGTGATGACACTTCTCGACCTATTGAAAGCTTATGACTGTGTTCCCAGGGAAAAAGGTATGGACAACCTTGAAGAGAAAGGGAGTTGGAAAGCAAACATTTGAAGTCATTCAGGTAATGTATGAAAAAAGCTCTAGTTGTGTGCAGACACCAGTTGGAAGAATTGAATGGTTTAAGAATGTTACGGGACTAAGACAAGGAAGTATGATATCACCACTACTATTTATAATGGTGATGGATGAAATAGCCAAGAGACGAAAGAAGCCCATAGAGGAAGCGAGATGAAGCTGTTGCTATTTGCCAATGATATTGTGCTGTGGGGAACAAGCAGTAAGGAGGTACAAAAACAATTAGAGATCCTAAATGATAAGGTCGATAAATATGGAATGAAATTTAATCTGGAGAAAAGCAAGACCTGCTATGGAACCAAATTGTGGAAGAAGAATGGTAGAAAGACCGAGTAAAGTGGTGAAGTACCATGATACCCCAATCAGAGGGGATAGAGAGGGCAAAGGACAAATTCATATTAAGGGAAGGGGTATTGAAATAGTGGACAACTTTAAATATTTGGGAAGTATATTAATGGGGAATGCTCGTTTTGAGACAGAAATTAGCAAAAGAATACAACTCAGTAATACATTTTACCAATGTGTGAGGGGCTTGGTGTGGTGATGCAAGCTGGTGCTATACAAGACTTACTTCACACCCATACTAATTTATGGCTCAGAGACCTGGACTATGACTAGAAGAGAGGAGAGTAGGATACAATCCAGTGAAATGAAGTTTCTGAGAAGTATGCTAGGAAAGACAAGGAGAGACAGAGTGAAAAATGACGATGTTCGGAAGGAAATTGGAGTGGAGAAGTATTGATAAAATTGAAAAGAATAGATTAAATTGGTTTGGGCATGTGAAGAGGATGGGAGAGGGAAGAATACCAAGAAGAATAATGGTGTTCAAGATTAAGGCCAAGAGGAAGACCGAGAACAAGATGGATTGATACAATAAAGATGAGTTTAAGGAGGAGAAACCAGCTATGGAACCAAATTGTGGAAGAAGAATGGTGGAAAGACCGAGTAAAGTGGTAAGTACCATTGATACCCCGACCAGATGTTGTATAGAGGGGAAATGAAAATGAAAATGATGATGAATTACTTTAAGAATCCTAGTTGTTCTTCTTCCGAATGTTTATAATTAGTACAGAATTTATATTTGTTTATAAGTCAACAATAGAATCTAAGTCATGAAACAATTACTGATTTCACTCTATAGTGATCTGTAGCAAAAGATATTAACTAGGAATGGTCAAAATAAATTAGGAAATTAATTACATTTAAAAAAATCTAAACACAAAATTAAATCTGGGCCTCATTCCTTATGACTGAAGGCCAACCTTTTCTTTTATGGAAATGCAGATTACACTCATGCATTTTAATCGTAATTAGACAAAAATGAAAATAAAATGAATTTAAGGAGGCAGATGGCAAAACAAGAGAAGAAGTAAAGAGAGCCCAGCTTGCTTCGTGACACACAGATCATGAATATGACATTTCGTAATGATGTGGAACATGTCACTGCAACATAAGTTTTCTTTACACAAAATACTTTTTTTACTAAATTGTCACTTGATTCCATGTAGTAATGCACTTTTTAAGCAGCCCACTGTCAAAGAACTCACTGAAACTGTAGAGCAGGTTTTGGCACAGATTGTGTAACATCTTTCCTAAAAATTCCAAGGACTGTATTTCAGTATTTAGGTGGTTGAAGATTTTAATAGTTACTGCTGGAAAACTGTTACGTGTAATGGAGAGTGGACAGCTTAACATGTTTATATTTTCCTTGCAGCTCATGTTGCAGTTGTGGATATCAATCCTGTTGCTGAATGCTTCATGATTTTCCTTCACATACCTGAGACAGGTGAAGACTTATTGACTGAAAACTGTCATCACTCCTAGATGTGTAAAGATGGGTTTGCAGTATTCCAGTTTTCTGTTTGATGTTATGATTCGTCTTGCATTTTTTTTATATATATACTTTCCTCCAGACCTCAGAGTGACAGAGTGACCCACAGTAACAGGCCATAACTGATACATGTGTGAAAGAGTAAATAACGTACCATTAGCAGATGCTAATCACGTTTCAGTTTCCCGGGATGTATATGACTCAAGACAGTTTGTCATGCACATGTACAGTGTGTCTGTCGGGGAATGAAGACTCCTACACCGTGTGCTGGTGTTCTGTTAAATCTGTACATTGTGCTGCCCTGTGCTGCGGTTGTAACTTGTTAACTCTAAAAATGGACTTGTGAAATTAAATGTGTGTGTGAGCAGAAGTCTTACTATGTCCTTGATTTCACTAGTGTATAGCAACATTTCGGAGCCGAAACGCAGTATTACATGAAGAGATAGAGTGCTACTACACATTAAGAGGACTTCACGCCGGCAGACAAGGTTTTGAGCGACTTCAATCTCAAAATCCGGTCACGTCACGCCACGTTCAGCTCACACAGATAAGTTGCAGCATTGCTCTGAAACTGTAGTAAAGGACACTAGGGGTCGATTGATTTGTATATGGTGTTACTTGGTGAATGTTTGTTGGTGGCAGAGCAATAGAGGGCAGTTGGCGTATTATTTGCAATGCACAAAGGGGACTGCCAAAGCATTAATACTTAGTAGACTGCAGTGCCAACTGTTAGCAACAGCGTCCAGTGGTAAAGGTAGTGTAAGTTGAATACTGCATGGCCGCGCCATCTGTTGATCTGTAAACATCACTAGTGGCTACTGACAGCTCACACTCCAGGACGGCATCATCCCTTAGCGACAGCATCCGACTGACGAGGGTGTCTTGACCTAGAACGCACTCTCGCGACCGAAGGCAAAACCACCAACTCGCCATGATAGAAGCAGTAGCTGTGAACTTGGGAAGGCTGCGGCGAAAGCGGACAACTTTGCGATCGAACGTGACGCATTTCGTCAGCCAAATAAACGCGTTCGATGGTTCAACTGCAGAAAAAGAAGTCGAACGCCTTCAGGAAACAATGGAAGAGTTGGCCCGACTCAACGATACAATACAGGACTTGCTGGTTGACTCTGAACACGAAGCTGACACAGAAGTTTGTGAGGAACATACTGATAAATGCAAACGCGCCCTCCAAAAGGGGAAAGGCCTTCTAGGGGGAGCACGCTCAGGAGGCAGAAATGCGACGTCAGTGGCTTAAAAACACGTCTGTATGGACATAAAATTGCCTACTATCAAACTGCACCCACTCTCAGGGGACATAGAAGCTTGGCCTCGATTTTGGGAACAATTCATAGCTTCCATAGACGAGAATACAATGGTGTCAACAATGAACAAGCATGTATTCCTCTGAGGTTATCTTGATGGGGAACCTAAGGACTTGGTCGATGGCATTGCTGTTACAGCAGACACATATGAGCAGACTAAGCAAATTTTGAAATCCCAATATGGGGATGAGAAAAGAATTATCCAAATTCACCTGGATTTCTTGGAGAATCTTAACACTTCGACTTCAGGCAGTCCAAAGCCTCTCAATTCCACATACATTGAGTGCTATAAGCGTATCCAAGCACTACGAGTACTAGGAGAAAATGTGGACTCTTATGGGAGAGTGCTTGCACCCAAACTTCTTCGAGCCTTTCCTGAAGAATTTTGTAAAAATTGGCTCATGCATGCCTGAAGGCAAAAGATTGAAGAAGGAAACATCACATGCCTTAAGGAGTTCTTAAATGAAGAGGTGGAAGGAGCTATCAACAAACGTAAAATTCGTGGAGATACTGTACCACACGAAAACTATATACCAACAGCATCTGGCTTCCATATTAAGGTTAAAACGAAGAGGGTCGAGAAGAAGAAACAACAAACTTCAGAGCCTTCTGTGTGTATTGTGACGAAAGACGGCACTTGGGCCAAGTCTGCCAAAAGACTGCGAACTTGCAGGCAAGAATAGACGTCCTCAAGACAATGAACTGTTGCTTCCTATGTCTGAGACGTGGCCATTACAAAAATCAGTGTTTCAAACAGGGAAAGGCGTCCTGTGCGAAATGTAAGGGTAAGCATCACATTTCCATCTGTAGTAGCCATACCAGACTGTAAATAAAATTGGAACTATGACTTCTAACTTCACATACCTGCAGACTGCTCATGTGAGTATCGTAGGACAAACTGGTAAGAGCAAACAGACACTTGCCATTGTGGACACCGGGAGTCACTCAAGTTTCATTCACCATTCACTGACTGAATCTCTCCAACTTAGAGTCATTGGAAGCACTACTCTGGAGATAACAACTTTCGAATCCATTTACAGTTCATCCCTTTCAAGAAGGAAGGTGCAGTTGAAAATGATGGGGTGCTTCGCTAATTCCCACATATCAGTGACAGCCTTTGAAAGCACAAATAATTGTTCACAGCAATCATCAGCGCCACAAGATGTAGGAGATATGCCCTTGCTGTGTGGCACACCACTCGCAGATCCTAAAGGAGACAATGAAGATCTACCTATGGAGATCCTGACTGGAGCTCATTATTACTGGAGAATCGTGACTTTGGAGCAAGCAATCAAGGTATCACCATCATTGGTTCTTCTCCGATTTTGGGACCTGGAGACAATCGGGATAACAGAACATCAAGAGCGAGCATGGCCACCATGGACCACCCTATTTATTAAGAATTCTGGGAGTCATATTGTCGGAATATGGCCGCAGAGTTGTATCCCTGCCTCGAAAGAAGGATATGTTTTTCTCCTCCAATCGCGTAACTGCAGAAGCGCCCCTTCGTTCCTTACAAAAGAAGCTGCAAGGGAATGAAGAGCTGAACGTCATTTACCATGAGACCATGTCGAAGTATTTTTAAGAAGGATCAAGTAGAAGTAGCTCCTGAGGACGGCACTGCTGGAAACACATTCTACCTGCCATACCACATCGTGAAGAAATGCAACAGTGGAATTGTGAAGTACAGAATAGTCTTCGATGCATCCTCACATGAGCTAGAGTCTCTATCGCTGAATGAAGCCCTCGAAAAGGGACCAAATTTACTTCCGGATATTCTGGCAATCTTATTACGATTCCACATACTTCCAGTGGGATTAGTGTCTGATGTGGACCAAGAATTCCTGCAGTTAACGTTGAACGAAGGGGACACACACCTCATGAGGTTCCTTTGGAATCGTGTTGAGCAAGTTGGAAATGGTGCCTACATAACCACAAACGACGTGATTACATATCGCTTCAAACGTTTGCCATTTGGACTTGCACCAGGCCCATTCCTTTTGTCTGCTACCATAAGGAAGCAGCACTAAATAGTGAAAAATATCCAAAAGCTTCAGGACTTGTAAACAACTCAGTATTCATGGACGATTTCGTAGCAAGTGTTAGAGTCAGCAACACCGCTGAACTGTTTACCATGAACTGACAGAACTCTTCCAACAGATAAGTCTTCCATTGTCCGAATGGATGACTAATTCATATTATCTGAAGGCAATATTGGATGTCAAAGACCTTGAAACGATGTTCACAACCCAAGTTTTAGGAATTAATTGGAACACGGGAAATGACTATCTGCAGTGACTACAAGACGATAGCTAAAGATCTAATAGACAAACTGGTTACCAAGAGAAATGTTCTTCGAACAGCTGCTCAGTTTTATGGCCCCCTTGGTGTATTCACTCTTTTTGCATCGTTTCAAAACTAATTTTCCAAGACACATGGCTGAGGGGTCTTACATGGGAGGACGTTTTGCCCACAGATCTTGCAAGTCGTTGGCACTTATGGGTCTCAAAACTTCATCACTTGTAATCATTGCATGTTCCTAGATGGATAGGGATGCCAGGCACAGGTGGCTCTGCAAAGGTGCATGTATTCTGCGATGCATCTGAAAGAGTCTACAGTGCTATTCTGTATATAACGACAGCTACCAAAACTGAATTCACTGTGTGCATTGTCTGTAGCAAGAACAGACTGGCTCCTATCAAGAAGGTAACTCTACCTAAGTTGGAGTTACTTGCTGCATTGATCCGATCACTACTCCTTCATTACTTTTGCCAGAAAACAGGGTTTGATGCCAGCAGAGCTATCTTGTGGAGCGACTCAACAGTCACTTTGGAATGGGCACAGAGTGAACCAAACAAATGGAAAACCTTTATTTGTAATCAAGTAACAGAGCTATTGACATACACCAAATCCAGCCAATGGAGACACTGTCCGGGAAGCTAAAATCCTGCAGATCATCTCACAAGGGGACTAGAAGCAAATCTGCTAGCCACTCTTGATAAATGGTGGTGTCATCCAGCATGGCTTTCAGAAGAGAAGTAGTTCTGGCCACTGGACATCCCAACCGCACCTCCATCAATGCCAGAAGCCAAAATGAGAGCAAATATCAATCTGATCACCATCACTGAACCACTACTGGGCATAGCAAGGTTTAGTTCATACTGGCGAGTACTGCATACAACTGCCTTTGTATTTCGATTTATCAGCGCAACAAGAAATAAAAATAGAATCTCAGGCAGTTTGAGTGCTTTGGAATTACAAAATGCCCACGCCTACTGGATCAGAAGAGTTCAAGAGGAACTATTAACTGCTAAACTGTCAGCACTGCATAAGGGAGAACAATTTCCCAAGGAATCAAAGATCGCTCGATACAATCCCTTTATATCTGATTGTACCCTTCGACTTGGTGGTAGGCTGCAATGTGCTGCACTGTCACACTCAGAGAAGCATCCTGTTATGTTGTCTGGACGTCACCATTTGTGAAATCATCAGACACACACATGTAAGACTACATAATCTTGGTGTGCGGATTGTGTTAAGGGAACTGTGAGAAAAATTTTGGATTCTGCAAGGACGACAAGCTGTTTGGAGAGCTCTTCGCTCTTGCTTGTCATACAAGATAATACACAGTCGCTGGTATGACGAGACTGAGGCTCCACTACCAGTGGACAGAGTTCAGCCTTCGAGACCATTTGCAGTAACGGGCATCAATTTTGCTGGACCATTATATGTCAAATCTATACATAAAACAAAGAAGTCCTACATAGCCCTATTCACATGTGCCTCACAAGGGTCATTAATATTGAACACGCCACTGACATGTCCACTAACAGATTTTTGAAGGCGGTGCAACACTCTGCAAGACGTAGGAGCCTACCAATCACTGTCTGCTCAGACAATGCTACAACATTCCATGCAGCCAACTCAGAACTGTCAGAGCTTTTCAGAACCAAGCAGTGTACTAACATATAACTCTACTGCGCCCACCATGGAATCACTAGGAAATCATTCCACCACATGCAGATTGATGGGGAGGCTGGTGGGATCGCATGGTAGGCTCTGGCAAGCGCTGCCTGACGAAAGTTCTTGGTCGCTCCCAGGTGGATGAAGAGAGTTTGCACACCACCTTGATCAGTGTAGAAGCCGCAATAAACTCACAACCCATCGCTCAAGGTGAGAGCGATGCTGCATTGACGCCAGCCCAATTTCTAAATGGTAGGAAATTAATAACAATTCCATGTGGCCCAGAGCCAACAACTAGAAGGGACCTTGCCAAGGAGTTCCGACTTAGACAAAAGGTCAATGAGGACATTTGGCATAGGTGGAAGACCGAATACCTCCTGCTGCTTAGACAATACCATGAGGCGAAAAGGAAACCGATAATTGGAGAGGTTGTTCTACTCCAAGAAGACAGCAAACCATGGCATTTGTGGAAGAGGGCTGTGGTGGAAGAAGTGCGGCACAGCAGGGACAATAAACTATAGTGGATCATCCTCCGCCAGCCAGATGGTATGAAGATCTGTCGACCGGTCCAGCTGGTCATCCCCCTCGAGGTGGACCAGGGTGGGGAGGATGTCGGGTAATGAAGACTCCTACGCCATCTTTTGGTGTTCTGTTAAGTCTGTACATTGTGCTGCCCTTTGCAGTGGATATAACTTGTTAAATGTAAAATGGACATGTGAAAGAAAAATGTGTGTGTGTGAGCAGAAGTCCTACTGTGTCCTTGATTTCACTAGTGTGTAGCAACAGTGTCCTTGCCAACTGAATTTGCTGTCTGTCTTCTACCACAGATGTTTCACAGCCACCTACACAGTTTAGGTATTGTTTGCTATGGAGACTAAATACCAATTTTGCGTTTTTTCTTCATTGATTTTCGTTTTGTTTATAAAAGACAGTTCCTTTGTCACATCAAACAATGTATCTACTTTTTCTTGGGCCTTGCTGGCATTGATGCTTTTTGAGTACAGAATCGTTTCAGCTGCAAATTGCAAGAATTGTCCATGACAGCTTAAATCATTTACAAAAACTAGGAACAGGAGTGGGGTCATTACTGATCCCTGTGACATGCCAGATTACAACTTCCATTCGGTTGATAATATTCAAAGTACTGATAATGTAAAAGTGCTGTATAACTTGAGAGATAAAGAGGCGAGCGAGTGTGCTGGGACTTATTTCAGGTCACTGCTACTAAAGTGTGCGTCATATATCTTGGCGTCCGAGTTTAGGTTCGTTCTGCGCATCTGACGTCACAAAACACAGTCAGCCAATGAACAGAGAACGACGTTGCCAGATCTCGCTGCAGTGCAGAGCACGGACGAGTGTCTTCAGTTTTAGAAACGTTCAGTCATAAATAAAGTAATAGAACAAAAGCCATGTCTTGATAGCAGACTTTCTTTTATAGAAAGTTTGTAATAAGTGTTCTTTATACCAATTGCTTCATATTATATTAATTAATTAAACCAAACAAGCAATAAGACTCCTAATTCGGGCGATAACAAGGGAAGGTGTTTGTATCAATCTCACGAACCGCTTTTTCGCAATAAAGAACAGCGGTAATTGTTTATTTCCTATTGTACTTCGACGAAGCATGAGCAATTCATAGTCATACCAATAGTGTGTGTCAGTATTTTGCTTGACATATTAGAATCCTTATGGAGTGTTACTGCCATGCGAGCTGTGATAGCGTAACGGTCGAAGTGCTGAGCTACTACGCGAAAAGTTTTGAGTTCAAACCTTGTGTGGTGCATAAATTTTTCTTTATTTAAAAACAATATCGAAGTGTCTTACTTCAAGAATTTTATTCGTTTGAATGGAGTTTTTTGAAATTTCTAGTGCTTTGTCTCTTCATTAACCCTTTCGCTGCTGCAGACACGTGTTCCCCGCATTCCGCGCTTTGCGCGATTTTGTCATCACTGCACTGCTTGCCTGTGCAGACACACGGTGTTCCGACTGCTTTGACACACTTTATCATTCGATTTCACAAAAACTATTTGGCCCAAAAATTTCATTTTTACACATCATCTTGACTGATGCCTTCTGCCCATAAATGACTAAATTTTGTTTCGATGTTCAACGCAGTTATTGTGCAGCATTAAATGTAGTAAACCATTGCACGGAATTTTGAAGAGTTTGCAGAGGTAAAAGTCCATAGCGTATACTTTCCGTATGGTCGATTTTAGTTGCCACAATGTTGAGAATGAAATGTGGACAAGATACCTCAATTTCATATAAAATTTACTGTATAACAATATCTCATTTAAGTACCACATAGGTGTCGTATGTAATATTGAGAAATATTCCATCTTTCGCGACTGTAATAAAAGTTTTATTTACACCAGGCGCTTTTGGCTTTATTTTAAAGCACTTCAATCAATGAAAGGTATGGTACATACACAATGGTACTCATGTTCTTTCTCTTGTTTTTGTTCCACAGTCGCAGTTTTACCTATGGTACTGAAATATATTCCTCTTCTGCAACTGTAATAAGCGACTTATTGAGACCAGACGCGTTTCTCTCTTTTGAAGCATCTTCAGTGGACAGTATTTTGTCTCCTCCATTGCCAAGTCACCTTTCGTAGTTTTGTGCTGCGGTAACACAATATTCAACGTTTTTGTCGGCTGATCAGTGTTTTAGCAAATAAATGCTGTTTGTGTGTGCCACACACAAAATTATATTTGACATAGCTCTGAGCACTTCACTGACAGACGGTATATTCAAGTCCTAATGTTTTTGTAAGTCCACAGTTTTGTTTAATGTATTTTGTCTACTTCCTTTTGATTGATTGAAGTGCTTTAAAATAAAGCCAAACATGCCCAGTGTAAGTAAAACTTTTGTTACAGTCGCGAAAGGTGGAATATTTCTCAATATTACATACGACACTTATGTGGTACTTAAATTAAATGAAATATATAGGTATCTTGTCCACATTTCATTCTCAACATTGTGGCAACTAAAATCGACCATACGGAAAGTATACTCTATGGACTTTACCTCTGCAAACTCTTCAAAATTTCGTGCAATGGTTTACTATATTTAATGCTGCATAATAACTGCGTTGAACATCGAAACAAAATTAAGTCATTTATGGGGGGAAGGTATCAGTCAAGAAGATAGGTAAAAATCTAATTTTTGAGCCAAATAGTTTTTGTGGAATCGAATGATAAAGAGTGTCAAAGCAGTCAGAACACCGTGTGTCTGCACAGGTGAGCAGTGCAGTGACAAAATCGCCCACAGCGCGGAATCCGGGGTGCACGTCTCTGTAGCAGCGAAAGGGTTAATGCGGCCGTGGTGGCTTTAATTCATGAACTGCGCGCTCCCCCCTAAACGTAAGCTTGCGAACTATGCTATACTATGGCGCTGCTTCTATTGGCGCGTGCGTCGTGTGCAACTGGCAACGCAGCAATCTCCCGCGTCTGGGCGGGCATGCGCGAGCCGCCAAGATAAAAGAATTGAACTATAGTGCCACGTCGTCATAACGTGCCTGTACTGTGTAGCATACAAGGTTTTGCACCATAATCTGAGAATGAAATTAAAGTGTCTTTTCCAGACGTTGTCAATATATGTTTCTGTATATTAATGTTAAAATTGTCAAATCTCCGAATGGTTCGATGAAAATGTTTCACTAAATACGTTGTTTTAAGTAAAAAGCAAGTGGCACTAAATAAAGCTAAAATTGTTCAGGATGTGCAAATGTGTCAAAACCAACTGTTACAAGTCTCAGCTCGATAGGAGCAATACTTTGGCCAAAATTGGCGATTTTACGAAAAATTGAAGGAGCTAAAATATTAGTTTAGAAAGATGAAAATTGGTATGATGTTTCAGTTTGATATAAAAACATTAACTATGTGAGCCCCATTAAGCTACCTCTAATAGTTTTCAACTAATTTGCTGAAAACTAAATTTGGAACAAAAAGTCCTTCTTTGTAATAGATTAAATGTTATTTGTATTAATGATAGAAAGTTCTGATTACAGGACTAGATTACATTCATTAAATAATAAAGAACTCTTAAAGAAGTTGTTCAGAGACCATGTTGTACTTTCGGTTTCATGCTAAAAATTCTAACCAGCAAAGCTTAAATGCAGATAAGCCAAAGCTTTTTCTGTAGTTAAGGCCAACTTAACTCCCTTCATATAAAAATTTCGAAGATTGTAAATTGATTCATGACCGAATTATTAAATAATATGTGTCCTAGAAAGGAGCCAGTTAGATGCTACTACTTGGGCGTTGAGTAGATGACGGCAAGTGTTCCGTTCGGCCACCCACTGCGCCCATTATAAATACAGCCAGAGAGGTAAGTGGAGAGACACACTGTTCTATCGTCTTTATATCTCCGACTTTCCACACCCAACAAGCTGGAGTGAATGGCTACTACCGTTTACACTGATGACACAGCCTGTCGCTGCCATGCACAAAACAAAGAAGAAATCAATAGAAAAACAAATAGCCACATCAGTAAACTAGAAAGTGGAGAATAAAGCCGAATGCCCAGAAAACGCAGTTAATTATCTGCAACCACAAATACTTCTCGCAAGCAAGAAATCGTGCATGTTCACAAACCAACATCCAAACTCAGGGTGAAACAGTACAACCTAAAGACACAGCTACCTCTCTCAGCATAATGATAGACAAATCAATGACCTGGACGCCACATATACAAAAAACAGTAGATAAAGCTAACAATAGATGCAACCTAATTAGACTACTAAGAGACATTCATACCTGTAAAGCCTTCATATGACCTGCGTTAGAATATGCCACCCCAGTCTGGATGGCAAGCAAATATAAGAAGCAAAAATTACTAGCACTGCAAAGGAGAACTCTATGGATAGCAGCACAGCTAGACAGAAGAACAAGGAACAAAATAGTGTACCAAAACACGAAAGTCTTCCCCATAACAAACAGATGATCGCTCTAACAGTAAAAATAGGCAAAAACAGAATCGTCAAACAAAACGCTAATAACAGAGCTTCTTTATACTCACACAGAATTCAAATTAGCACAATGCAAGCATGCTTTACGGCCAAAAATCGTCAAAGAGTGCATAGCGATTGATGGCGAATCCATAGAAAACCTAAGACAGACCTTCTGAAACGCATAACAGAAGACAAGGACTAACTCAAAACAAAGGCAGAAGCACGACAACAAACCCTTGCTGAGGATTTTGAGAGGTTTCCCACTTCAAATTCCGCTATCAATCGGTACGCGTCAGTCAAATGCTGGCTTACACTGCCTCGGGGCCGGCCGCGGTGGTCTCGCGGTTCTAGGCGCTCAGTCCGGAACCGCGAGACTGCTACGGTCGCAGGTTCGAATCCTGCCTCGGGCATGGGTGTGTGTGATGTCCTTAGGTTAGTTAGGTTTAATTAGTTCTAAGTTCTAGGGGACTAATGACCACAGCAGTTGAGTCCCATAGTGCTCAGAGCCATTTGAACCATTTGAACCACTGCCTCGGATAACGTCAAAGGCGGGCTGATACCAAATGCATGTTTTCGATACAAACAGGAAGTGAACTCGCAAGGACAGTATACCGTCCTGGATCGTTTAGAGTTCTGAAAAAAGACAAACTTCGCACCCATCTGTCAATTGGTCGGCGTCAGTAAAACTACAGACTGCACGCTGCCTGGGTGACGTCACAGCCAGACTTAACCTGAGCTGAACTGACCGCCATGTTTTCCCCAAAGTATAGGATGTTCATACTTTTTTTATTTAGTCCGTCAAATCCTATATGTACAGAATGTATACAAGGATATTGGACATGGTTAGGTATTTACAAGATAAAATACAGTTTGTATTGCAATCCTAAGGACTATATATTGAAATAATTTAGCAGTGATTCACACATACAACAAACATTGCAGGCAACATACAAAGTAGAATATTAATAATGCATCTTTATTTTTGTTGTTTGGCTTTTATATATTTTGTCAGACTGTAAAAGCAATGATCAATTAAATATGCCTTTACTTCAGCCTTAAAACTACAGAGTTTATCTTTTGATTTAATATGGTTAGGTAGATTATTGAAAATCTTTATCCCAGTATATTATCGGCATAATGATGTTCTCACCTGTTTCATATGAATGTCAGATTTTTGCCTTCTCTTGTGTGCATGTATATCTTAATTTTTTAATAAGATATCTGGGTGTCTATCAATGTATGGTTTGATGAAAACTGATGTTTCGTAGACAAAAATGCAAGGAAGAGGAAGAACTGACAGTTTTTTGAATATGGGTCTGCATGATTTCGTATTGTTTACCCCTTCAATAATTCTTAGTATTCTCTTTTGCATCCTGAAAAGCTTAATATTGGTTGTTGTATTGCCTCAGAAGATTATGCCATATTTAATTACAGAATGTGCATAGGAGTAGTATACATTTAACAGGCTGGCTTTGCTGCAACAAGTTTTTAACATCCGTATCATGTAACAGATTTTGCTCAGTTTTCTTTGCAAATATTCACTGTGTACCTCCAATTTTGTGTTGTTCTGGAGCCAGAGTCCCAGAAATTTAATGGTGTCAACACTTTCAAGAACTCTGTCCATAACTTCTATTTCTATTTTTGGGTGGTGTCTTCCTTTTACATTATAGAAGTTTAGTGTTACTGTCTTTTCTTTGTTTATAATTAGCTTGTTATAGCTGAACCACTGTTCTACACTGTTCATTGTTTGGATAGCGGAGTCTTTTAGTTTTTCTTTTGTTTTACCACTAATAAGGAAGCTTGTATCATCTGCAAATTGGAGGCTAGTTTGGCAATACTTGTTGTACATAAGATCATTGACATAGAGGAGAAACAGAATGGGTCCTAATACTGATCCGTGAGACACGCCATATTTCACATTTTCATATCCTGAATAGTAGTAGCTGATTTTGTTATGGTCAGTATATTGCATTTCAACCTCCTGTTTTCGACCACATAGGTATGTCTTGAGCCACCCATTGGATATAACTCTAATTCCTAATTGGTCAAGCTTCTGCAGTAGGGCATTATGGTCAATTCTTTGGTGTGACGTCATAAGCGCGTGACTGCGTGTGAGATCGCTCTCTAAGTTTTCATCTATTTTTAGGTTTCAGATATATATTTTAACCGTTTTTGTGATAATATTTACTATATAAGTGACTTATTAGTGGTTTCTTCATTCACCTCTGCATTTCTTGTGTTGTGGCCTGATATTTGTGAGTGTTTCGTATCGAGCAACTTAACCTCTTACCCGTGTTTACATTTCGCGCTGACCAGTTGCAGCTGTAGCGGCGCATTGAAAGCTAAGTACTAATTAATTGTTTGTTTATAGTAGTTTATTTAGGAACTTTAGTAGTCTTCAACCGGTGTTCTTGGTGTTTTCCGGTGAAATAACTTCAGAAGAAATTTTTGCGAACTACTTTCAGTTTCGTTACGGTCAAGAGACGTTTGATTTTCTTTCTGTGTTAGTAATTTGTTATATTCTCATTTGTTGTTGATTAATACTGTCAATAATAGTAGTTACTTCCCTTGTAGAGCAAGTTTGTGATTATTGTAGTCAGTTTTTAACATCTTCTTATTGTAGTAGCGGAACTTAGATAAAGTTGTTTTCTTGTTTCAATAATTGTAAAATTTTACCATGAGTGAGAAGTGTGGGCTTTGCCGTAGGTTCGTGAGCAGTGGATTGCGGTGTGAGACTTGTTCGAAGTATTTTCACTGGGGGGAATGCAGTGGGGAAGCCAGTGGGCATTCTGGTGTGATCCTCCCCTGGAACTGCAGGTTATGTAGCAAGAGTAAGTTGATAGAGGAGCAGGAGCGTAAGATCTGTGCCCTTCAGGTGCAGTTGAAAAACGCACAGGAAGAGCTAGATAGGATGAGGAGGGAGAAGGGGGTTGGGGAATGGGAGCTGGCTGTTGGCAAGAGATCTGCTAGGAGAAGGAGATTTTCAGATAGTTTTACTATTGGTGTTTGTAATAGATATGACCGACCAACTGTCAGAGTCTAGTGGAGAGGAATCTCTTGTAGCTGTAGATGTAGGAAGTATGCAGCAGACCTCAGCAGTTACGGTGGCTAGGACAGTTGCAAAGTCTAAGAGAAAGAAGAAGGTTCTGCTGTTAGGTAGTTCTCATGGTAGAGGTGTAGGCCAGCAGTTGCAGGAAGTTTTGGGGAGTGAGTACCAGGTCACCAGCATTGTGAAGCCTAATGCAGGATTGGCTCAGGTTACTTTTAACATAGGGGGGTTATGTAGGGATTTTACTAAAGAGGATCAGGTAGTGATTGTGGGTGGGGCTGGTAATAGTATTTGATATGGATGGGGAGTATGACATAGATGGTGACCTGGAAAAGATAGCCACTCAGACTGGCAACACGAATGTGCATTTCGTGGAACTGTTTCAGCGTCACGATCGGCCTCATCTTAATACAGCCATCAGGCGTAATAACATGAGACTTGGGGGTGCGCTGATGACAGAAGGCATGAGTCACATTTCAGTGGTGTCGGTGGAGTCTATCAGCAGGACGGGTTTCACTAGACATGGCCTGCACCTCAACAGGTATGGGAAGGGGAGGTTGGCAAAACTTATAGGTGACAGCATAGGTGGGGGTGGTGGGATCACTCATGGGAAAATTCCGGTAGTTGTGGGTGTTAGAGCTGTACCTTTTTTAGATTGAAGTCAGCTGATAGGTATTCCTGCTTAAGGGAAGTCTCTCTAACAAAGAAACCACTTTCTACAAAGCTTGGGTATCCGATTAATGAGGGAATTAGTATATTTCATCAAAATATACAAGGCATTAGAGATAAAGTTAGTCAACTGCTTATAGATGTTGACTCTGAAATTATTGGTATATCTGAACACTTCTTAAATAAGGAGATAATTCAGAGGCTTCCTTTACCAGGATACAGGTTGGCTGGCAGCTTTTCTAGGTGCTCTTTGCGGTGTGGGGGAGTAGCCATGTATGTGAAAAACGGTATCCCATTTGAGTCAATTGATGTTTCAAAGTACTGCACTGAAAAGGTGTTTGAATGTTGTACAGGTGTGGTTAAATTTAGTGGAGCTAAACTTCTTACTGTTGTTATTTTTAGATCCCCAGACTCAGATTTCACAACATTTTTGCTAAAGCTAGAGGAGGTTCTTGGTTCACTTTATAGGAAATACAAAAAGTTAGTTATATGTGGTGACTTCAATATTAATTGTATAAGTGATTGTGCAAGGAAAAGGATGCTGGTAGACCTCCTTAATTCATATAATCTTATGCAAACCGTATTCTTTCCAACGAGAGTGCAAGGGAACAGTAGAACAACCATAGACAATATTTTTGTTCATTCGTCATTATTAGAAGGGCATTCTGTTAGCAAAAAGGTGAATGGCCTTTCAGATCATGATGCACAAATTTTAAGTCTAAAAGATTTTTGTGCTGCAACACATGTTAAATATAGTTACCAACTTTTTAGGAAAGCTGATCCAGTTGCTGTACAGACTTTTGTAAACCTTATCAAGGAACAAGAGTGGCAAGATGTTTATAGTGCTGATACAGTAGACGATAAATATAATGCTTTCCTCAAGACTTTTCTCGTGCTCTTTGAAAGTTGCTTTCCGTTAGAACGTTCAAAACAGGGTACTAGCACAAACAGGTAGCCTGGGTGGCTGAGTAAAGGGATAAGAATATCTTGCAGAACAAAGTGGCAATTATATCAAAACGTTAGAAACCGTCACAATCTAAATGCAGCAGCCCATTACAAACAGTATTGTAAGGTGCTTAAAAAAGTTATTAGGAAGGCAAAAAGTATGTGGTATGCAGATAGAATAGCTAAGTCTCAGGATAAAATTAAAACCATATGGTCAGTCGTAAAGGAAGTGGCTGGTCTGCAGAGACAGATCGAGAATATAGAATCAGTGCGTAGTGGGGATGTCCGTGTTACTGATAAGACGCATATATGTACAGTACTTAATAATCACTTTCTGAATATAGCAGGTGAACTAAATAGAAACCTAGTCCCAACAGGGAATCATATAGCACTCTTAGAAAAAAGTGTTCTGAGACTGTTACCTGAAATGCTCCTCCATGATACTGACAAGAGGGAGATTGAGTTAATAATTAAATCACTAAAGACCAAGAACTCTCATGGATATGACGGG
This sequence comes from Schistocerca nitens, assembly GCF_023898315.1. Lineage (NCBI taxonomy): Eukaryota > Metazoa > Arthropoda > Insecta > Orthoptera > Acrididae > Schistocerca > Schistocerca nitens. The sequence goes on along the minus strand of NC_064618.1, from coordinate 396,604,397 downwards.
GTATCTAGCAGAATACTGAAGTATTGTTCCACGTATGTTAGCTCAGTACTTAGCCATATCTGTAACTTTTCCTTTAGGAGTGGTCGGTTTCCTGACCGATTAAAGTACTCGGTAGTGAAGCCACTTTATAAAAAGGGAGACAGGGATAATGTTGACAATTATAGACCTATTTCTACGCCATCGGTGTTTGCTAAAGTTATCGAGAGGGTTGTACATACAAGGTTACTGCAGCATTTAAATTCACATAATTTGCTGTCAAATGTACAGTTTGGTTTTAGAAATGGCTTAACAACTGAAAATGCTATAGTCTCTTTTCTCTGTGGGGTTTTGGACGGATTAAATAGAAGGTTGCGAACGTTACGTGTTTTCTTTGATTTAACGAAGGCTTTTGACTGTGTTGACCACAAAATATTACTGCAGAAGTTGGAACATTATGGAGTAAGGGGAGTAGCTTACAATTGGTTCGCCTCCTACTTTAAGAACAGAAAGCAGAAGGTAATCCTCCGCAATATTGAGAGTGGTAATGATGTTCAGTCCCAATGGGGCACTGTTAAATGGGGCGTTCCCCAAGGGTCGGTGCTGGGGCCACTGCTGTTTCTTATTTATATAAATGATATGCATTCTAGTATTACAGGTGATTCAAAAATATTTCTGTTTGCTGATGACACCACCTTGGTAGTGAAGGATCTTGTGTGTAATATTGAAACATTATCAAATAATGTAGTTCATGATATAAGTTCGTGGCTTGTGGAAAATAATTTGATGCTAAACCACAGTAAGACTCAGGTTTTACAGTTTCTAACTCACAATTCAACAAGAACTGACATTTTAATCAGACAGAATGGGCATGTTATAAGCGAGACGGAACAGTTCAAGTTCCTAGGCGTATGGATAGATAGTAAGCTGTTGTGGAAAGCCCATGTTCAGGATCTTGTTCAGAAACTAAATGCCGCTTTATTTACAGTATCTGAAATAAGTGACATTTCAACACGAAAAGTAGTATACTTCGCATATTTTCATACGCTTATGTCATATGGTATTATTTTTTGGGGTAATTCTTCTGATTCAAAAAGGGTATTTTTGGCTCAAAAACGGGCTGTTCGAGCTATGTATGGTGTAAGTTCGAAAACCTCTTGTCGACCCCTATTCAATAGTCTGGGAATTTTGACATTGCCCTCACAGTATGTATTTTCTTTAATGTCGTTTGTTGTTAGCAATATTAGCTTATTCCCAAGAGTTAGCAGCTTTCACTCAGTTAATACTAGGCAGAAATCAAATCTGCATGTGGAATGCACTTCCTTGACTCTTGTGCAGAAAGGAGTGCAGTATTCTGCTGCATCCATTTTCAATAAGCTACCACAAGAACTCAAAAACCTTAGCAGTAGCCCAAACACTTTTAAGTCTAAACTGAAGAGTTTCCTCATGGCTCACTCCTTCTATTCTGTCGAGGAGCTCCTGGAAGAGCTAAAAAATTAAGCAAATTCCAGTGTTACATTCTTGATTTTCTTTATTTAAACTAACGACTTGTCGCCTGAATATGTTTCTTATATTTCATTTCATCTGTTTCTACAATCGTGTTATAATTTCATGTATTGACTCGTTCCATGACCATGGAGACTTCTCCTAAATGTGGTCCCACGGAACAATAAATAAATAAAATAAAAAAATAAAAAAAATTACGTCAAAAGCTTTAGATAAATCAAGACATATGCCTGTCACCAACTCACTTGCATCCAGTTTAGTATAGATTTCATTAATAAATTCAAATATTGCACTTTCAGTTGAACAGCCTTTTCTGAAGCCGTGCTGTGAAGGAGAGAGAATTTTATTTTTATTTAGGTAATTAGACAATCTCTTTAAAAAATTCTAAAATTTTTGAAAATACAGGCAGCAGGGCCATTGGTCTATAATTTGAAACACATTCTGGATTTCCTTTTTTGAACAGTGGTTTCAGTTCTGCTGTTTTTAATCATGAAGGGAAGGTTCCCGATGCCAGTGAGCTGTTGCACAAGTGTGTCAAGGGTTCAGCTAAGGCAAGACAGCATTTTTTAATAATTGCATCTGGTATTCCGTCAATTCCACATGAGTACCCTGTTTTCAAGGTTTTTATAACTGATAAAATTTCTTCAGTATTTGTGGGTGAAAGGCACAAAGATGTAGACACATTTATCACACTATTGCATGATGGAGGTGATATTTTGTTGTGTTCTTCCAGTCCACTCACCAACTGTTCACTTATGTTTGCAAAATATTTGTTGACGGTCCCTGCAATTTCTGTTGGGCAACAAATCATTTGTCCTTCATAACATAAGTTCATATTTTTATATTGTTTAGTTCCACTCGTTGTTTGATTTTTTATAACTTCCTATAGAGCTTTAGATTCGTTTTTTGAATTTTCAATGTATTTGTCATTTGCCATTGTTTTAGCTTTCCTTACAACGTTTTTGAGGATCCTCTTATAATTATTCAGGTACAAATGAAATTCATGAGGCATGTTCTGTGTCTTTGCTATGTCGTGTAATCTTCTTTTCTCTGCACAAGAGATTCTAATACCTGTTGTAATCCATTTGTTCTTTTTGGAGTTACGTTGACATTTTTGTTTTTTTTTTAATCGAAATGCAGCTTCAAAGTATGACATCAAGATTTTCGTAAATTTTTCAAACTTTTTGTTAGTATTTTCAGAAGTATACACTTCATATCACGTTTCTTCACTTAGTCTCTGTACAAAAAGGTTTATTTGTTTGTTAGTGAATTTCCTTGCTTCTTTTACAAGTTCCTCATTCTCAGTAGTTTCACTTGGGGTGTGCAAAGCAATAAACTGTGCATTAAGATTTCTGGCACAGAAATTGTGATTTACATTTGTGTTTATTAATATCTGATCAATTGTTGAGCTAGTTGTTGGTGTAACTCTTGTAGGAGAGTCTATGGTGGCTTTTATGTTATATGTTTCCAGCAGGGTCATCAAGCTTTGCTGGTCTTTTGAGATTTCTTGAAAATCAATATTAAAATCTCCACATATGATCACTGTTTTGTTGATGTTTTTTATAGTATTTAAAGCTCCTTCTAGCATGAAATTGAAGGATTTGTTAGGCTTTGGCATATTGTTAGACTTTGTCATATTTAATTGATCACTTACCTTTACATTGCCACTAAAAATCATTCACATGTGCTGGAAGTACTGCTTTTCTTTTCCCAACTGCACTTATTCTTCTATTATCATCTGCAGCAGAATTTTCTTCTGTGTCTGGCTCTCCTGGTAGTTGTTCAGCTGCTGATCTGACTGTTCATAATATTGCTGCTGGTGTTAGAGCTGGGTCTGCAGTTGGTATAACTGTTACTGCATTCATTGTTGTTGCTGTGCCTAAATATTGGAGGCACCTTGTTCCTTCTTTTGTTGTTGATGTTGGTGAGTGAGGTCTTGCTGGCGTTGTTTCCTTCGAATACTTGGGGGACCAATCCAGGATGATTTTGCTTTTGAGTGTTTGATGCCTCTTGATGATAATTTCTTCAATTTTTCCGACGAGCAGATTTTTCCCTCTGTTGTTAACGTGAAATCCATGTAATGTGTGGAATCTGCGCCCAATATTATTAACATTTACGAGTTCTACATTTCTGAAGTATTTGCAAAGTAATGATATTCCCCCATGAACCATGGACCTTGCCGTTGGTGGGGAGGCTTGTGTGCCTCAGCGATACAGATGGCCGTACCGTAGGTGCAACCACAACAGAGGGGTATCTGTTGTGTAGGCCAGACGAACATGTGGTTCCTGAAGAGGGGCAGCAGCCTTTTCAGTAGTTGCAGAGGCAACAGTCTGGATGATTGACTGATCTGGCCTTGTAACATTAACCAAAACGGCCTTGCTGTGCTGGTACTGCGAACGGCTGAAAGCAAGGGGAAACTACAGCCGTAATTTTTCCTGAGGACATGCAGCTTTACATGCAGCTTTACTGTATGATTAAATGATGACGGCGTCCTCTTGGGTAAAATATTCCGGAGGTAAAATAGTCCCCCATTCGGATCTCCGGGCGGGGACTACTCAAGAGGGCGTTGTTATCAGGAGAAAGAAAACTAGCATTCTACGGATCGGAGCGTGGAATGTCAGATCCCTTAATCAGGCAGGTAGGTTAGAAAATTTAAAAAGGGAAATGGATAGGTTAAAGTTAGATATAGTGGGAATTAGTGAAGTTCGGTGGCAGGAGGAACAAGACTTTTGGTCAGGTGATTACAGGGTTATAAATACAAAATCAAATAGGGGTAATGCAGGAGTAGGTTTAATAATGAATACTACAAACAGCATAGTAAACGCATTATTGTGGCCAAGATAGACACAAAGCCCATGCCTACTACAGTAGTACAAGTTCATATGCCAACTAGCTCTGCAGATGATGAAGAAATTGATGAAATGTATGACGAGATAAAAGAAATTATTCAGGTAGTGAAGGGAGACGAAAATTTAATAGTCATGGGTGACTGGAATTCGTCAGTAGGAAAAGGGATAGAAGGAAACATAGTAGGTGAATATGGATTGGGGGGAAGAAATGAAAGAGGAAGTCGCCTTGTAGAATTTTGCACAGAGCATAACTTAATCATAGCTAACACTTGGTTCAAGAATCATGAAAGAAGGTTGTATACCTGGAAGAATCCTGGAGATACTAATAGGTATCAGATAGATTATATAATTGTAAGACAGAGATTTAGGAACCAGGTTTTAAATTGTAAGACATTTCCAGGGGCAGATGTGGATTCTGACCACAATCTATTGGTTATGAACTGCAGATTGAAACTGAAGAAACTGCAAAAAGGTGGGAATTTAAGGAGATGGGACCTGGATAAACTGAAAGAACCAGAGGTTGTAGAGAGTTTCAGGGAGAGCATAAGGTAACAATTGACAGGAATGGGGGAAAGAAATACAGTATAAGAAGAATGGGTAGCTCTGAGGGATGAAGTAGTGAAGGCAGCAAACGATCAAGTAGGTAAAAAGACGAGAGCTAACAGAAATCCTTGGGTACCAGAAGAAATATTGAATTTAATTGATGAAAGGAGAAAATATAAAAATGCAGTAAATGAAGCAGGCAAAAAGGAATACAAACGTCTCAAAAATGAGATCGACAGGAAGTGCAAAATGGCTAAGCAGGGATGGCTAGAGGACAAATGTAAGGATGTAGAGGCTTGTCTCACTAGGGGTAAGATAGATACTGCCTACAGGAAAATTAAAGAGACCTTTGGAGAAAAGAGAACCACTTGCATGAATATCAAGAGCTTTGATGGAAACCCAGTTTTAAGCAAAGAAGGGAAAGCAGAAAGGTGGAAGGAGTATATAGAGGGTTTATACAAGGGCGATGTACTTGAGGACAATATTATGGAAATGGAAGAGGATGTAGATGAAGATGAAATAGGAGATAAGATACTGCGTGAAGAGTTTGACAGAGCACTGAAAGACCTGAGTCGAAACAAGGCCCCAGGAGTAGACAACATTCCATTAGAACTACTGATGGCCTTGGGAGAGCCAGTCATGACAAACCTCTACCATCTGGTGAGCAAGATGTATGAGACAGGCGAAATACCCACAGACTTCAAGAAGAATATAATAATTCCAATCCCAAAGAAAGCAGGTGTTGACAGATATGAAAATTACCGAACTATCAGTTTAATAAGTCACAGCTGCAAAATACTAACGCGAATTCTTTACAGACGAATGGAAAAACTGGTAGAAGCGGACCTCGGGGAAGATCAGTTTGGATTCCGTAGAAATGTTGGAACACGTGAGGCAATACTAACCTTACGACTTATCTTAGAAGAAAGACTAAGAAAAGGCAAACCAACGTTTCTAGCATTTGTAGACTTAGAGAAAGCTTTTGACAACGTTAACTGGAATACTCTCTTTCAAATTCTGAAGGTGGCAGGGGTAAAATACAAGGAGCGAAAGGCTATCTACAATTTGTACAGAAACCAGATGGCAGTTATAAGAGTCGAGGGGCATGAAAGGGAAGCAGTGATTGGGAAAGGAGTGAGACAGGGTTGTAGCCTCTGCCCGATGTTATTCAATCTGTATATTGAGCAAGCAGTAAAGGAAACAAAAAGAAAAATTCGGAGTAGGTATTAAAATTCATGGAGAAGAAGTAAAAACTTTGAGCTTCGCCGATGACATTGTAATTCTGTGAGAGACAGCAAAGGACTTGGAAGAGCAGTTGAACGGAATGGACAGTGTCTTGAAAGGAGGATATAAGACGAACATCAACAAAAGCAAAACGAGGATAATGGAATTTAGTCAAATTAAATCGGGTGATGCTGAGGGGATTAGATTAGGAAATGAGACACTTAAAGTAGTAAAGGAGTTTTGCTATTTAGGGAGTAAAATAACTGATGATGGTCGAAGTAGAGAGGATATAAAATGTAGACTGGCAATGGCAAGGAAATCGTTTCTGAAGAAGAGAAATTTGTTAACATCGAGTATAGATTTACATGTCAGGAAGTCGTTTATGAAAGTATTTGTATGGAGTGTAGCCATGTATGGAAGTGAAACATGGACGATAACCAGTTTGGACAAGAAGAGAATAGAAGCTTTCGAAATGTGGTGCTACAGAAGAATGCTGAAGATAAGGTGGGTAGATCACGTAACTAATGAGGAAGTATTGAATAGGATTGGGGAGAAGAGAAGTTTGTGGCATAACTTGACTAGAAGAAGGGATCGGTTGGTAGGACATGTTTTGAGGCATCAAGGGATCACAAATTTAGCATTGGAGGGCAGCGTGGAGGATAAGAATCGTAGAGGGAGACCAAGAGATGAATACACTAAGCAGATTCAGAAGGATGTAGGTTGTAGTAGGTACTGGGAGATGAAGAAGCTTGCACAGGATAGAGTAGCATGGAGAGCTGCATCAAACCAGTCTCAGGACTGAAGACCACAACAACATGATATTTTATGGTTGGCATTGATTATTTCTTTATTTACGCATGACCAAGACGGTAAGTCATGGTGATGTGGGATGTTCAGCACTAAAACATTTGTGTGTTTGTCAACTGTCCTAAGCACCTTTTTAGTTCTTGTTTTACTTTGTGTGTTTCGTTTTTATATACGTCATTTGACCCACCAATTAGCACAACAAAGTCTTCAGAGGATAAGTCAGCAACGTCTGTGGGTCGTACATGCTTGCAAACTTAGGACATAGAAGCACCAGGCTTTGTGTAAGCGAAAGTTTGTACACTGGACTGACCGTTCAGACGGCGAGCAAATCCACGACCACGACTGTCTGCCATCACAACTACTTTTCTTTGTTTAGGTTTCCCTGCCTGTTTAGAAGGCCCACCGGCGTTATGGCCAAACAATTTAGTATCAGCGCTGGACAGACACTTGATATTTAGGTCACGCAAGTGTGCAGGTCTATCGGTTTCATTTCCTTTCATAACAATAGTTGAGTTGTTAGGCATTCTTTTGTATGTATCACTCCGCGTATTTGTAGTTTCATATTCAGCTCGGAAGTTAGTTTTTTTCACATGCACAATGTTTCTTATCTTGCACAGTTGATTGCACACTGAACCTGCTTGTAACCGCGATATTAGGCTCATACAATAAGCTTCATTTACATAGGACTCCTGATGGGAGTGGAGATTACTAATTAAATGTACTGAATAACTCGTCATAAATATGGGTGGCTGTTCAGCTGTGAACTGCACTAACTATTGCAAAAATTTTCTTCACATGTTTAGATTTCCTAATGATCTTAATGAAGAAAAAGATGGGCGCTTGACTGCCTGAGAGACAATTGGGTGCCGCACGGCACTCAATTGTTTATTGTAAATATACATTACTAAAAGTAATTACAAACATGAAACAAGTTGTATGCCATTTTCTTTCCAATCGAAAACTATACTAAAGCAGTTCATCTCAAAAATTTTTGATTCCTGAGATATTTTCGTAGTTGGAAAAGTGGAGAGAAATACTCTTAACGTATTTATACGTCTTATCATAAAAATACTTACACAAACTGAGTAATTTTTAAGCCCATTTCTTATGTAGGCACTGTAGAACGAACATAATTCAGGAATTTTTATAGCGAATTGATTGAAGGTACCTGCACAAGTAACATAACCTGAAAAAAAATAAAAGTTTTTACTAAAACTCAACAACCAACAAACCTGTCATGAAGTACATAAAATGAATACTGGATACTGATGGATGAAACTATTAACAAAAGTTTGTTTAGTTGTAAGATGAAACTGTACTTTCTCCCACCTTTGTTCATTAAAAATGCGGCATTCTTAAAGTACGCCCTTTTGAATAAAAAATACACACCTCTTCTACAAGTAGCTGCATACAGTCAAAACTAATAAATAGCCACAGGGTGTTACTGCATAACACCCATATTTGAAGACAATGGTACCAAGTTCTTAACACATTACATTTAATATTTGCAAACTATCATGCAAACTCCAAGCTTACATTTCCATAGCTTTGTAATATTACGTTTCAATTTTTCTGTTATAAGAAATGGCATTCTAAATATATCTATAAACATTGATTACTGTCCAGTTCACTTCATACATGAAATATCAAATATTTTATAAGAAATGCTGTAAAAAGTTGTATGAATAAGTGTGGGGTAGTAGGTGGAAAATGAAGAATTATTATTATATTTATTTTTTGCTGTTCTCAAGACAGGCTCTCTAACTACAATGTTGGCAACCAGAAAGTGATTAGCAAAAACGTGATGCCTGCAATTAAATTTCACTGTGACCACTCTGATGGAGAAAAAAATTACTGATTATTTAAGTTCATTACTCTGAGGATTTAGGATGATGTCTGGGATTTATAGAAAATGCAGTTTACTATAACAATTTTCACTATATTCTGAAAACGACAAAGCGTAAAATTCCAGACATTTGATTACCCATATCAGCTATTGTACTATCAGAGCTGTTCAGAGTCTATTGCACGGATCGTATTATCCCTAGATAACTAAACTGTTCAATAATTGTTATCGGTGTAAATGTTCCAAGTGAATGCTCGCCAAAATTTGATATTAATACTCATCAAACGCCACGCTATAATGATAGAAGGTCTGTCCAGTGGCGACAAGTGAAAATACGACAGACGTAGACTGAGACTAAATTACTGGAGTTGTTCCATAATTAACACTTTACCTCAATGCGAGCTCATTGTTAAGTGCATTTGAGTTACGTAACACGGTATCCAAGGCTGTTCCTGGCAACTGCACCAATGCAACGCAACTTCCGGTGAACCACAAAGTTTTTATTTCTTCTCCATGGATTTTAATACCTACTCCAAATTCTTCTTTTGTTTCCTTTACTGCTTGCTCAATATACAGATTGAATAACATCGGGCAGAGGCTACAACCCTGTCTCACTCCCTTCCTAACCACTGCTTCCCTTTCTTGCCCCTTGACTCTTATAACTGCCATCTGGTTTCTGTACAAATTTTAAATAGCCTTTCGTTCCCTGTATTTTACCCCTGCCACCTTTAGAATTTGAAAGAGAGTATTCCAGTCGATATTGTCAAAAGCTTTCTCTAAGTCCACAAATGCTAGAAACGTAGGTTTGCCTTTCCTTAATCTACACTCCTGGAAATTGAAATAAGAACACCGTGAATTCATTGTCCCAGGAAGGGGAAACTTTATTGACACATTCCTGAGGTCAGATACATCACATGATCACACTGACAGAACCACAGGCACATAGACACAGGCAACAGAGCATGCACAATGTCGGCACTAGTACAGTGTATATCCACCTTTCGCAGCAATGCAGGCTGCTATTCTCCCATGGAGACGATCGTAGAGATGCTGGATGTAGCCCTGTGGAACGGCTTGCCATGCCATTTCCACCTGGCGCCTCAGTTGGACCAGCGTTCGTGCTGGACGTGCAGACCGCGTGAGACGATGCTTCATCCAGTCCCAAACATGCTCAATGGGGGACAGATCCGGAGATCTTGCTGGCCAGGGTAGTTGACTTACACCTTCTAGAGCACGTTGGGTGGCACGGGATACATGCGGACGTGCATTGTCCTGTTGGAACAGCAAGTTTCCTTGCCGGTCTAGGAATGGTAGAACGATGGGTTCGATGACGGTTTGGATGTACTGTGCACTGTTCAGTGTCCCCTCGACGATCACCAGTGGTGTACGGCCAGTGTAGGAGATCGCTCCCCACACCATGATGCCGGGTGTTGGCCCCGTGTGCCTCGGTCGTATGCAGTCCTGATTGTGGCGCTCACCTGCACGGGGCCAAACACGCATACGACCATCATTGGCACCAAGGCAGAAGCGACTCTCATCGCTGAAGACGACACGTCTCCATTCGTCCCTCCATTCACGCCTGTCGCGACACCACTGGAGGCGGGCTGCACGATGTTGGGGCGTGAGCGGAAGACGGCCTAACGGTGTGCGGGACCGTAGCCCAGCTTCATGGAGACGGTTGCGAATGGTCCTCGCCGATACCCCAGGAGCAACAGTGTCCCTAATTTGCTGGGAAGTGGCGGTGCGGTCCCCTACGGCACTGCGTAGGATCCTACGGTCTTGGCGTGCATCCGTGCGTCGCTGCGGTCCGGTCCCAGGTCGACGGGCACGTGCACCTTCCGCCGACCACTGGCGACAACATCGATGTACTGTGGAGACCTCACGCCCCATGTGTTGAGCAATTCGGCGGTACGTCCACCCGGCCTCCCACATGCCCACTATACGCCCTCGCTCAAAGTCCGTCAACTGCACATACGGTTCACGTCCACGCTGTCGCGGCATGCTACCAGTGTTAAAGACTGCGATGGAGCTCCGTATGCCACGGCAAACTGGCTGACACTGACGGCGGCGGTGCACAAATGCTGCGCAGCTAGCGCCATTCAGCGGCCAACACCGCGGTTCCTGGTGTGTCCGCTGTGCCGTGCGTGTGATCATTGCTTGTACAGCCCTCTCGCAGTGTCCGGAGCTAGTATGGTGGGTCTGACACACCGGTGTCAATGTGTTCTTTTTTCCATTTCCAGGAGTGTAGCTTCTAAGATAAGTCGCAGGGTCAGTATTGCCTCACACGTTCCAACATTTCTACGGAATCCAAACTGATCTTCCCAGAGATCGACTTCTACCAGTTTTTCCATTCGTCCGTAAAGAATTTGCGTTAGTATTTTGCAGCTGTGACTTATTAAACTGATAGTTCGGTAATTTTCATATCTGTAAACACCTGCTTTCTTTGGGATTGGAATTATTATATTCTTCTTGAAGTCTGAGGGTATTTCGCCTGTCTCATGGATCTTACTCACCACATGGTAGAGTTTTGTCAGGACTGGCTCTCCCAAGGCTGTCAGTAGTTCTAATGGAATGTTGTCTACTCCCGGAGCCTTGTTTCGACTTAGGTCTTTCAGTGCTCTGTCAAACTCTTCACGCAGTATCGTATCTCCCATTTCATCTTCATCTACATTCTCTTCTATTTCCATAATATTGTCCTCAAGTACATCGCCCTTGTATAGACCCTCTATATACTCCTTCCACATTTCTGCTTTCCCTTCGTTGCTTAGAACTAGGTTTCCATCTGAGCTCTTTATATTCATACAAGTGGTTCTATTTTCTCCAAAGGTCTCTTTAACTTTCCTGTAGGCGGTATCTATCTTACCCCTAGTGAGATAAGCCTCTACATCCTTACATTTGTCCTCTAGCCATCCCTGCTTAGCCATTTTGCACTTCCTATCGATCTCATTTTTGAGACGTTTGTATTCCTTTTTACCTGCTTCATTTACTGCATTTTTATATTTTCTCCTTTCATCGATTAAATTCAGTATACCTTCTGTTACCCAAGGATTTCTACCAGCCCTCGTCTTTTTACCTACTTGATCGTCTGCTGCCGTCACTACTTCATTCCTCAGAGCTACCCATTCTTCTTCTACTATATTTCTTTTCCCCACTCCTGTCAATTGTTCCCTTATGCTCTCCCTGAAACTCTCTACAACCCCTTGTTTAGTCAGATTATCAAGGTCCCATCTCCTTAAATTCCCACCTTTTTGCAGTTTCTTCAGTTTTAATCTACAGTTCATAACCAATAAATTGTGGTCAGAGCCCCCATCTGTCCCTCGAAATGTCTTACAATTTAAAATCTGGTTCCTAAATCTCTGTCTTACCATTATATTATCTATCTGATATCTTACAGTATCTCCAGGGTTCTTCCATGTATACAACCTTCTTTCATGATTCTTGAACCACATGTTAGCTATGATTAATTTATGCTCTGTGCAAAATTCTAACAGACGCCTTCCTCTTTCATTTCTTACACCCAGCCCATATTCACTTACTATGTTTCCTTCTCTGCCTTTTCCCACTCTCGAATTCCAGTCACCCATGACTATTAAATTTTCGTCTCCCTTCACTACCTGAATAATTTCTTTTATCTCATCATACATTACATCAATTTCTTCATCATCTGCAGAGCTAGTTGCCATATAAACTTGTATTACTGTACTAGGCGTGAGCTCCGTGTCTACCATGGCCACAATAATGCATTCACTATGCTGTTTGTAGTAGCTTACCCCCACTCCTATTTTTTTATTCATTATTAAACCTACTCCTCATAACAACGTTCTCCTGAGTAATCCCCGCCCGGAGATCCGAATGGGGGACTATTTTACCTCTGGAATATTTTACCCAAGAGGATGCCATCATCATTTAACCATACAGTAAAGCTGCATGCCCTCGGGAAAAATTACGCGTGTAGCTTCCCCTTGCTTCCAGCCGTTCACAGTACCAGCCATTTTCGTTAGTGTTACTAGGCCAGATCAGTCAATCATCCAGACTGTTGCCCCTGCAAATACTGAATGTACTAAATAAAAAATTATGCCCAAAGCATACAATCATGAAACCCTTAATTCTCAGATTATTATTTCTGGGCCAGAATACTGAACCAATGCTCGGTACATTCCTGACACATCTGTATTTATTTACAGGATGACTCATCATCAATTATCTCATTCTTAGTGACGGTATGAGTATACTTAATTATTAGTTGTCATTTTTAGCTTTTCTGTACATTTGAGTAACTTGTGCTAATAGTAGTACAATTGCTGTGTGTTCAAAACACACTATGATTAGTTGATTACTGAATTAACTATTTGGGCTTTCGCTGCTGTGTCAGTTCCACATTTCATTGAAGTTTAATTATGCTGAGCTGTTAATAATACCACGTCTGCAGCTGTGTTATACAATTACGTTGCTAGTGTATGTACTTACGTAATACTCACTCTATTAACAATTTAAAGCACAGGATAGCACATTGATTTCATTTCTATGGTGTATTGCAGCTGATCAGTTTGCTCTCGTGGCAAGCCATTTCTACTCGACCGGATGCTGAAACCACAGGTAGTCTCTCTCGACTTACCATGAAAGTGGATTAAGTAATCATGGATATGCATTCTGCTAAATTCCTTAAACCTGTTCCACCATGAGCTGCTTTGTCTCATCTAACATAAGGGTATCTACGATCGCATTCACGCCTCCAACTCATAACCTTAATACGTGTAGGCATGTCCTAGCACACACTACACCAACATAATGGCCAACTCCAAACTCATAAATACTTCAAGGACGTGTCCTTCGCGTCTCAACCACAAACACTGTTCAATTTTATTATTATTGCCATTACTTGTTATACAAGGTGAGTTAATCATTACAACTTATCTGCATATATTCCATAACACGAAGAAATCTCTTCTGTTATTTACAGTTAGCTCCAATGCAGACAATAGGTCTCATCCCCACTTCAGCTTCTGCTTACAAACTAATTTGCATTTTTTTTAATTTGCTGTAGAACCATTTCCAACAAAATAACACTTTGTACTTATAATATTACCAAGGTTCTTCCTAAAACGTATATATACATACTTGTTACTCAGATAATATTACGTCTTCATTACTTCATTCCTCTCTATTGTTTACTTGTCACTGTTAGGTTTGTCACATCCTGTAGTTTATTCACTAATCGGTGGATAAAGTGGTTATAGAACTTGTGGTTTGTTACTGGCAGTATTTACAAAAAATTTTATGGGAAGAAGAAATCGAAATCTTGGGGATAGGAAAGATTAAAGAATGTGTGAGACCTGAAAGGGGAAAGACGATCTCACCCATCTGGGACTGCACAGCTGCCACACTGCATATTGGTTACAGAACAACCTCCTTAACACATTATTATTTTAGCATCACTCCTGACATGCTATTAAATTTTCAGATTATTTATTTTACTTTTAAGGCATTGCGCAACATTTGTGATGTCACAGCTAGTTAGAGCGGACTAGGCTGGCACACAATGGAAAGCATGCGAATTCTATATGGCGTGAGTAAGCTGCTTCCCTACAATAGGTTAACCATCCAGCCACAAGATAATCACTGCTGAATCCACAGAGATGGGGTAAACATGGCGGATGGTTCAGCACGTTATATAGGAGCTACAGCCAGCCTTGTACTAAAAGCATGGTTTCGGTACAAATAGGAAGTGAACAAGCGAGGACTGTACACCGTCCTGGGTCGCTTGGATTTCACGGAAGTAACTGGTTGTTTGCCACCTGTAATATTAACAAAACCACGTGGCAAATGGTAAGATTGTTTCCCTCTTTCTTGGTGAGCAATTAATTTTTGATGGTTGGAAGTCAGGGCGGAAGACCATTTAACTGTAACTTGCCACTGAGGTCGCATCTGAACTGCTCATAGTGCTGTTATGGTAGAGACATTTGTATTATTATTATTATTGTTGTTGTTGTTGTCGTTATCAGGAATATTACTATGTATTGCATGTGAACTTTTACTGAATATGTGAATTAGATAGAATGTAAAACTTTCGTTTATAATCATAGTTCCTGATACCAATGAGTAAATAGAGAGTAAAAACATTTATTTCAGTGAGCACAAGAAGAATGTGGACTTGCAGGCTGCAAACTATGGCCAGTATGTTCTCCATCGCTTTCTGGCTTACCACAAAAATAGTTTTCAGGCTCTTCTAAAAGACAGCAAAATTAACCTGTCCATCCTACAATACAAACTGCCTTCTGTTTTGGAAATAAGAGCTGAGGGCAAGCAGAACAGTGCCTCCAATTCCATATTGACTGAGATTGTTTTAAATATCATATGAGGAATGTTGTCCAACACCATATTGAGGTCATAAAGCGTCAGTGCTAAACATACGTTTTCTTCAGAAGTGTGATTTACCCTAGTAGTCAGATGTAGTGCTGCTGTTGTTGTATATTTGCCTTTCCAGAAACCATGCTGTACATCTGTGTACAGTTCATGAATTTCAATGTAATTGCGGATTTGGTCTTTCACTGCAGTCACAATAACTTTAGCAAAGATTGGAAAGATCGAGATTGGTCTAAAGCTTGCTACCAAGCCTATGTCAGCCTTTTTAGAAAGTGGCACTGTCCTTGCTAATTTCAGAAAATCTGGAAATACACCAGCAGAGAATCACTCAGCAATTACCATAGTAAATGGTCCATCAATTTCATAGATTATTTTAATCAATACAGAAACCAACGACTTAGTTATGTATTTTTTTATTTGAGCTAACACCTGTTTTGGACTTTCTCCCATCTTCACTTAGCATAATACATATTTGAGTCTTCAGTTAGTGCATAGTTACATAGTACTGAAGATTCAAATATGAATTGCGCTAACTGAAGACAGGTGAAAGCCCAAAACATGTATCAGGTTAAATATAAATACATGACAAAGTGGCTGGTTGCCACATTTATTAAAATAATATAATCCACAGCCACAGAGCTCAACAGCCAATAAAATGGATGAATTACTGAATTTATTAGACAATTTTCTTGAGGACATCAGTGGTTACCCCATACATATATCGTGACTGTCAGAAGACTTGTAAGATTTTACAATCTTAATCTTTTTTATTGTTGTTATTTTAATTTATAATTTCCCTCCAGTTCATTGTGGTGCACCTTTTATCATATCCTCTAACAGCTGCAGGGTCTATATTCAGGTCTGGGATTGCATTTCTAGTGTTGTCCACAGTGTCGATAAAATAATTGTGTCAGTCATCTAGACTCTACACTTGCAGCCACCTGTAAAGAAATATTGTGTGAAAAAAAATCTGCACAAAGATTTAGTCAGATCTTGATGTGGTTTCAAAGTTATCTAAAGACTGGCAACTTGCTATAAATACTCAGAAATGAAAGATTTTGCACTGTTTTTCATGGGAACAATAGTAATTAGTCACAATAGGGATCAGTCAGCTAACAAAAAATCTTTATGCAACAATTTGCATGTATACCATACGAAATGGAATGAACACTTATGTTCAGACTTTGGTAGCAGACACCTGTTCATTTTCAGAGTGCTAGGAAAATCCAGTCAACGTCAAAGTCTACAAAGGGAACTGCTTATAAAACACTCATGTGACCCTTCCCAGAAAACTGTGCAAGTGTGTGGGATGCCTTCCATAAAGGACTGATAATGGACGATGAACATACACAATGAAGGGCAGCACAAAAGAACACAGGTTTTGACTGACCCATTATGCTGAAAAAAAATTGACCAACAGATATTTTAAGACAGAAGCAAATTATCCTTTGAAAGCCCACTTGAAAAGCTTCAAGAACCATCTTTAAGTCATGAATCTAGTAATTTACTACAATCACCTTTGTATTGCTTCCACAGAGATCACAAAGAAAATCTTAGACTAATAACAGCACGCACAGAGGCGTTTAAGCAGTCATCCTTCCTGCATGCGTTATGTGCATAACTTGTGTAATTGGAAGTAGCACCTAGCCTATTTCATGTTGTTGTTTGTTTGTTTGGGTTTAAGGGCGCTCAACTGCTGAGGTCATTAGCGCCCAGTATTTCATGTCCTTTATAGTGGTTTGCAGGGTATAGATGTAGATATTGTACTTGAATGAAACTGATATATTTTCCTAGGCATAGCCTGTTAACTGTATTTCATTTTGGCTTTTCTAAAGGATGCTTTACAAGGAAAGTCATAAAAGTCTTCAATAGTCAAAAAAATTATACTGTCTATATATTCTGCGTCCTTGCCAAAGCATTTATTATATATTGTATTGTTATCTGTTGTATTATACTTAGCAAATTAACATATAATACAATTCATTAAATCTCATTTGTGTGCATTCAATCTTACCTCCATAGCAAAAAGTAGAGAGTCACATTATCAGACAGCATCACGGGAATGAAACTAACCTTGGAGTAGGGGGAGACAACATGTAGGGACCCGCAAGGTTCAGTACTGTATCTACTCTTGTTATTAATCCACATGAAGTATCATTCAGTGACATTAACATACTAAGCAAGAGTCCAAACTCAACCTTACTAGATACACCTCAAACGACAGCTAAACAGGCATACAACTGGTTAACAGCAAAAATGTAGTAGTTAATACCAAAAAAGATCGTATTATACAAATTCAAATAATCGAAAGTGTTTGAATGAAAAATGGTCCTTAGTGGTCATATACTAAATAAAAGTGTTGAATAAAAATCTTTGGGGTCTGATGGGATAAGAAGGTAATATGGAGTCAAAACACAGATAAGTTAATAAAGAATCTCAGATTGGTGTGAATTCTTACAAATATATATCATTATTTAATTGAGTGATAGCTGGTACTGTCGTGTCTGCAGTTGCAGTTGTGGATATTTAGTATTCAAGACAAAATGTTGTTAAAATAACGTTAAGGTACTCATTACGTTTAGCTGAAGACAAGACTGTTGTCTTCCTGTCTTTAGATAAACGTAATGTTGTCTTCTTCTGAGTATATTCCCTCTCTTTTATCTTAAGGAATTAGGTTCCGTTTGCAATCTAGCTAAAGCAAATAAATTAGGCCTTTTTATTCAGCAGAACTGGCATGTAAGAATATCATATAAAGTAGATAACCACACACCATGTAGGAGTGTCTTTAAGTGTCTTGGAATTTTATTCATCTATTTGCCAATAAATTGATTTGCACAATCTCAGTGCAAGATCTGTGCACTCTGGTGCAAAGTTATTGAACAACTTCGGATCAGCCATAAAGTAAGAAGTCGAAAATACCTATCAATTCGAAATCAAATTAATATCACAATTTCTCAGGCACTTCCTCAAATTATGTGATTATCTAGATTCAAGAACTGAAAATTCCTGTTAGCTACAAGACCAGTAGCAGCGGTTACTGTCAGACTTTGTGACAAGTAGTAATTTATTTTAAACACTCTGTTGTTGGTGATGATTTACCTCTGTATGTTATTGGACAGTATTAATTCTGATTCTGTGTAGTTATTTTCTTTGAAAAATGCAAATGTAGTCAAGTAGATAATGAGATACCGATGGAAAATAAACAGAAGCTATATAATATAACTGAGGAGGCAGAAGTTTTTCCGAGAATCAGCTTTCGTTCTAATTTAGGACATTGCATTTGCTGTCACAGACACGAATAGTGCTGGCTGTGACTGTGGTAGAGTCATGCTTAATTATCGACATTGGGTACAGATTAAGTTTCTGCAACTTCCATGTCTTTTATTAATGTGTATCTTGACTCACTCCACACACTTGCAGGTTCTCCTTCTAATGGCATCTAGCGAACGAAATGAATTATTTTATTTATTTCGTTTTGACATTCCGTGGGCCGCTAAAGGGTGTTAGAGAACTATATGTACGATCCTCAACGTAAATGGTGTTAGTAGCTTCAGGAAAGTTAGAAATGCCTGATACGAACAAAATTAGCATAGGAAGGTGCGTTAAATAATAATTCGGAATCATTACTGAGTGTGCACCCTACCATGTAGGAATGGATTGGCGCCAGCAATTATTGCATACAGGAAAACGCTCGAAATTTATTTTGCGAGGGCTTTATTGCCGTTCAACATTTCTGAAGGCACCAATCTGAGAGCATCACATTGTCATTAACATGTTAGTCATAGGTAAGTATATGTTGAGACTTAATTACACAAGTGGCGCATTTTCCGAAGGATACCATCTTTGACGTGTAACTAGTGGCAGAGCGCGAATACAAAATTAGACATAACTGTGGTCGTAAACAGTGTCATTGTTGGTTATCACTCTAGAGATGTGCGATAACCTCTTACGTAAACGGCGAAGATAACGTTTAAAGCCGTCGAACTTAAAGTTGCGATGGCGAATCCAGAAATTGTGATTGTAGGTTCCTGTATGATAGATCTTTGCTGGTAATGAGGAAACCTGTTCACATTTTCTTGTACTTAATACTATTCAAGGAATATAGTATATTCATTTCCTTTCCATTTCTTTCATTACAGTTACGTGTCACGCTTACCAAGATCGAGCGAGACACTGGAAGGTTACAAGTTTAAGAAAGGTTTTGGAGGAAAAGGTGCAAATCAGTGTGTATCGGCTGCTAGATTGGGAGCTCGAACTGGACTAGTAGCTCGCGTAAGTATTTGTGACATACTTTTGTTTATGAGATAGAGTACAGAGTTGATTCAGGTTTCCTATGTAAACACTTCGTAAATATTTCATAACTCTCTAAATGAAAACGGATAATGTGTCTAATACATCGGTTTTATGAGTGCGATTAAGATTGAGACAGCATTAGTCATAAAGATAAGTATGATTGTAGATCAGAAATTGATTTCATAGATCAATACCGGTACATGGATTGCACAGAACTTCAAAATAAACGTTAGCTATTCTGCAATTTTCGCTAATTTCCCAGCAGTATATTTTTATTTTGTGAAGTGGATTTCCTTTTGATATTCACAACCTTTTAGCGTTATATTAACGATTTTCAGTATAGCCTTCCAGCCATATATATGCACTAGGCCCATTTAGTACAAATGAACTACAGTGAACTGTACTATTGACAACAATTTAGATTAATCCACTTGTGATCCTCCTTATCAGAAAGGAAAGAAATGCAAAAGACAGAGAAATGTAGGAAAATCAGTGACACATTAGCTTTTATATATGTCTATTTAAATTGTGAGAGGTCTTAGGAAGTAATAGACAGCAGTATTTAACTTGAGCTGCAAATGCAATTCTACCAAGAACTTTTAAGTAGAGTTATAATCACCAAGAAGGTAACTTAAAATTCGTTATCTTGGATTTTCATTACTCTGACTTTTGTCAGGTGATAGATTACCTAAATTCAGCAGTGCCCATGAAAAGAAAAGTCTGTTCTACAGAAACAACATCTGAATATCTCAAACATTACCAGCTTTAAATACAAACTAGCGGAGGAGAAGTGGGATTCTGTGTACCAGGTGAAGAGTGTGAAAAATGAAATGAGTTCTGTTCAACCCCGTTGTGACTTACTGGCTAGTATTGCCTTGTCAGAGAAATCTGGAAGATAGTAAAACATGAATGCACAAATATTCAGCATTAGACAATATTTCTATTTATTTATGTATTCATTCATATGTAGACAAATTTCTTTGTATGCATGTCATAATTATACTCATGTACACTGATCAGTGAGAAAATTATGACCACCTACTTAGTAGCAGATATGTCCACCTTTGGCACACATAACAGCAGTGATGCCTCATGGCATAGAAGCAGTGAGGCCTTGGTGGGTCACTGGAGGGAGTTGGCACACACAAAAGTCACCTAATTCCCATAAATTATGGGCAGGAGGCCAATGAGCTCTGATGCTACGTTCAATCACAGCCCAAATGTGTTCAATCAGGTTCAGGTCTGACTAGTTGGGGGACATTACATCAATTGGAACTCACAATTGTGTTCCTCGACCCACTCCGTCACACTCTTGGCCTTGTGACTGGCACATTATCTAGTTGGGAAAGGCACTGCCATCAGGAAACATGAAAATCATGTAGAGATGTAAGTGGTCTCCAACCATTGTATGATACTCCTTGGCTGTCATTGTGCCTTGCATGAGCTCCACTGAACCAATGGATGCCTATGTGAATGTTTCCCAGGGCATAATGGAATTGCCAGCAGCTTGTTTCCATCCCACAGTATAGGTGTCAAGGAGCTGTTCCTGTGATAGACGACGGATTCACACCCTCTCATTGGTATGTTGAAGATGGTATTGGGATTTATCAGACCATGCAGTGTTCTGACACTGCACCAATGTCTATGCCGATGGTCACCTGACCATTTCAGTTGTAGTTGCCAATGTTGTGGTGTTAACATTAACTGATACATGTGTTGTCAGCTGGGGAGGCCCAGTGCAGTAATATTCAGTGCACTGTGTGTTCAGACATACTTGTACTCTGCCCAGCATTAAAGTCTAATGTTAGTACCACAGTACATCGCCTGTCCTGTTTTACCTGTCTGTCCAGCATACAATATTCGGCATCAGTAATGATCACCCAACTCCACAACGTCTGGACGTAGTTTCACCTTGTGTTGAAGACACTCGCCACAGCACTTCTTGAAGATCCAAAAGTCATTCAGTTTCCAAAATGCTGGTGCCAAGCCTCCAGGCCATCACAATCTGCCTATGGTCAAATCCTGAGCGATTGTGCGCCTTCCGCATTCTACACACAGACAGCACGCTCACTGATACTACAGGCACCATGCATTTGTGTGACTGGCAGTCATTCTTCACCAGGTGACATTGCTATTGTCTGTTTGGGTTTATAACTGTAGTAGGTCGGTGTCATAATGTTCTTGCTGATGAGTGTTTATGCATTTAAGAGGCTATACATAAGAAATTAGTAATAAAAATATATGTATACACAATGTATCACTCATAAAGCAGAAGAGAAATTTATCATAAAGTTACCCCATGGTTTTGTATTGCGTGGTGTAAATTACTAACTACAATATATTATGTTGGTTATGAGCAGATTCCATTCTCTTCGTCTACTTTGTAATTTGTCAACCAACTTTTTTTAAAGATATGTTTTAAATTCTTTGGTAGTTTATTATGTATCATGACTCCTTGGTAACACATAGTGGTTTGGATCTTTGCTCTGTTCATTCAGACCAGCTATAAACAATCTGTATCTGGGTTGATGATACAAAAAACTGCAGTTTGGAATATGTATTCACTTGGAACTTTTTTTAATAGCCTAATGCAATGGGCTCTTTTATGACTCATGCTCATTATTCTGACGACTTATTTTTGCAGTTTGGGCACATTTTCCTCATTCTGAGCATTTGCACCGCAGAATATTATGCCATAACTGATGTTAGAATGTATGCGTGCATAGTATGTTGCTTTTAGGTGTAAGTTATTACACATTGTGAGTAGTGTTCATAAGGCATAGCATGCTGCGCTAATTCTTTTTCCAAGTACCCTGTTATGTTCATCCCATTTTAATTGTTGATCAACATACATACTTAAATATTTCATGCAAGCTACACACTGTATAATTTCATTATGTATTTTAAGTTTTGTTATGTTAGGTTTTTTATTTATGTATAAGTTCATGTTGTTAATCTTTTTTTACATTAAGAGTTACTTAATAGTTATTTGACCTGTTGCAAACTGCCGTAAGTGCTGGTTCAGCTTTTATTTTTAACATTTCTGGTGTCCTATCTGTGATTAGATGTTGCTGTCATCAGCAAATAGCACAGGTTTTTGCCTGAGTGACCCACAGCAGAAAGTCATTAATGTAAATGAGAATAGTATTGGGCCTAACGTGCTCCCTTGAGGAACTTGAATGTTCAAATTATTCTGAGTCTGAAAGATGCTTCACCATGTTAGTAGAGCAGTTTGAAATTTGGGATATCTGTACACCCTTTCTTCAGGGTAAGACCTAAAGCATTTATTTACTCCCCCCACCCCCTCAGTATTCCTAGTGCTTCAATTTTACCTAAAAGTATTTCATGATCGGCTGTGTCAAATGCTTTACTGAGGTCTAGGGCTTCTGAAATTACTTTTGTAAATTTTGTTATAGCAGCTTCTTTTTCCATTCCAGATCTGAAACCAGATTGTTCTTTGTGCAAAATTTTATTTTTATTTAAATAATCCATAAGTGTGTTTTACATAATAGTTTCTGTTATTTTTGAAAAGGAAGGCAGTAATGACACTGGTCTGTAATTTTCTATAATTCTCCATATTTACTGTGTCACCTTTTTATGTATGGCAAGAACTTTTGCCTGTTTTAGATAATCCGGGAAGCAACCTGATGAGAATGACTCATTTATAAACATGTTAGGGGTACTTTTATGCTGTTAATGCAGTATTTTAGTAGACACATTGGGACTTCGTCTAGACCTATGGACCTTAAATGTATGTGCAATCCTACTGATTTCCTCCCCAGTGGTGGTTAGCAGCAGCATTGTATGAGGTACATTATTATTTGTAGCTGTATGTTCTATTTTTGGAAGCTTTTTTGCAGTTTGGTTGCTGTATTACTAAACTAGTTGTTTACAAAGTTATGCAGGTCCTTAGTTATCTGTTAAACTATCTGTATTTCTAATTTTTTTATTCATCTGCTTTGGCTTTGCATTACTAGTAGTCTAAATGAATTTGCTTTTATTGTTTTAGTTCTGTATGGTCTTATCATTTTGGATTCTTGTTGCTCCCTGCAACAGTTTTTTGTATGTTCTATTGTATCTGAGAAAGAATTTCAAGATGGTGGGGTCACTCTTATTTTCTTTAATAGAACTGAGATATTTGAGAGATCCAGTGGATTTTCTGATACTTTTTGTTACCCAGTTCCTTCTACTAGATTCCCCAACAGAATGTACAATCTTAGGAAATTTCTTTTCATATTTTAATCTGAATATGTTCATGAATTTGTTAAATTTTTCATTTACCTGTGGTCCTGAACATACTTCTGACCATGTTTGCCTGGTCATTTGCATTGGAAATTTGCACCTCATTTATTATGAAAACACCCTTCTGTAGCTAAGCACATTTGTTTGTTTCTTTGTGGGTATTTTGAGTTCTGCAATTTGATCAAAATGGTCTGATACTGCAGGGGTTTTGACAGCTACCTACAACATTTAGGTTGATGGCTGGTAGAATATGGTAAGTAATTGAGGATGAGTGATTCATTTTTCATGTGGCATTTGTTACCTGTTGTGAGTTATCATAACTGTTCATGACATTCAAGAATCTGTTGCTGACTTCTTAAGCTTTCATCATATCGATATTTAAATGTCCACAAATAACAGTATGTCCTTTAGGATTATGTACCTTAACTAGCCCTTGTGTTAGGTTTTGACATCACCTTTAGAAGACCTATATAAGCACAGTATAAACGTTTTTTAGTGTATTTTGTTCTTGTAACTCTATTACTGAGAGCTCAATATGCTTTTCTTCACTCAAAGAAATCATGTCACTTATAACTACGAATTGGAGGTCTCTTTTAACATAAATGCATGAGTGTCCATCCCTCTTTAATGTTCTGCTATAGTAACAAGATAATTCATAAGAAGGTGAAACTACATTCTCAAGTTTAGTTCCTTTACACTAGTGTTCAGTAATGCAGACAACCAAGCTGTCTGTGGCTTCCCAGTTAAATTTTTAATTGTTGCATTTTGTCTCTTATTGATTGGACCCTCCGGTGAAATACAGTTAAATAAAATTACTTATTTTGGGCATTTCCTCTTCTTTTCTTCTATTAAAAAAATCCTTTTACTCACACTGCCCAGGGTTGCCACAGATCCTAGACATCAGGGAATTACAAATACATCAGGGAAATTTGGAAAAAAAACTGGAAAGATCTAGTCCCCCCCCCCCCCCCCCCTCAATAGATGAAATGGTTTGTTTACTGTGGTGTTGTGCATCGTCGCCTGCTTGTGCAGCTGAATATGTGTGCCGCTTCCCTACTCCCTCATTACTACTGCTTCTCCCCTTCCCAGTCAGTGCTGCCATCACTTCTTGTCAGTAGCCTAGCAGCTGCCGACAAGAATCATGAGGAGTAGTTTATTTGGATCTGATTCTCGTAGCAGGTAGATGCAGTGGCCTTAGACAGTGGTCATGTGTGCATGAGTTGTGGCTGATTGTGTGAATGTGTGTGTGCTCTCATTTTCTGACAAGTTATTGCTGAAAATTGAGTTGCGAGAGGATGATTGTCTTTTCTATGTGCCTGTCTGTGGCTCATGGTGAGTTGCTACTTATCCACATTATTGATTCTCAGAGTATTTGAACAAGTTATCTGTTGCATGGCTTGATCACCGTGGTCACATTTCATCAATATGCTTTCTGTGGCTCGTGAATAGCTGGTCACATGAGTGGATTTCCAAGATGGACCAAAACTGCAGACCATTTCTGTAGGTATCTGTAATAGGTCAGGCCTGCTGATCTGAAGCCATTTGCTTCCCACTAATGTGCAGGCCCTGCTCATTGGATCTAGTCTCACTGATCTACCCGCAGGCTGGGTCTGTTTGTGTGTGATGTAATGCAGTGTATTTTGGTGGCTTATCCATGTACCTGGGACTGTAGTGCTTTTCAACAGACCAGAGGCCATAGCTGATGGATTTCAGGAACTTCAACTGTCTCATCGCAAGTATGTTGTGCAGTGTGGCATTTTATAGACTTTTATTTGTTCTAGTACATTTTGGCACTTCAAAGGTACTTTATATGTCAGAAAGTATGGACGATAGGAAGAAGAGAATTATGTCAGTTGCTGGCGGTTTGTACAATATATACTCAAATATTTCTTGAAAGGAAATTCACACAATACCTGTAAAATAATAGATATAACACAGTGGGCAATAGCCGACAATAACAAACATAATAGAACCAACATTTTATTGGAAGTCACCTACAGTTTTACTTTACATAATTCTTCCCCTCCTTACACACTTCCTTCAAGAGGCTTACTTTTTCCTGAGGTTATTTCTGAAACCAGTGAAGGTATTTTAAGTCTGTCTTATGACTCCAAGGAAATGCATATTTTTGTCACCAAATGTGTTTTGTTTTATTGAAATAAAATAACATCAGTGGTCTTACTGAAACACATATATCATTTGGCTTGCTTTTTTCATCTAAAAACAGTTCATTGCAAGTGATGTTGCTGTTAGTACCTAGGATTTTTGCTCATCAGGATACGCCATTTGCTTGCAAGTTTTTTTTATAGGTATTTCCTTGTTTGCACTATTGTTTCTTGTACCGTAGCTGCAAAGACAGATTGTCAACTTACATTTTAACTTACTATTGAGATCTCAAAACTTGTCAGGGAAAAATCCTAAAATTTGTTTGGAAATCAGGGAAATGTCAGGGAATTTCACAGGGGCAACCCTGCTACGACATGCCAGTTTTTTTACAGTTGCTGCTACTGCTGCTGTAGCCGCTGATTCTTGCCCTGCTTGTGGTAATGGCACTCCTTTTATCACAGTTGTTCTCCTTTTGTCCATTTCACTGTATCTTGGATCTTCTGGTCCTACTGATTTCACATTTATTGTTGTTACTGCTGCTGTTGTAGCTGTTGATGCTGACACTAATTCCCCTTCTGCCAATATTATTAAAGCTGCTTCATTTACAGCTGTTGCTTCTGTGGCATCTACATGTATGAGAGCAGGCTTATCTTCAATAACCAGTTACTGGTTACATCCTTGAGTGGAACCTCTTCTGCATGAGTGTTCTGTTGCTCCCAGTAGAATTGGAGTGCATATTTTACTGTTTATGTAAATGGTTTTCATTAACACAACAGGTTTTTTAATGTAAGTAGGATTTGCCTTTCCTGTTTAAGTGCATTCCATGTTTTGTGAAGCACATTCTTTCCAAATCGTATCAAGAAAAAAAACATTATCCATAGATATGCAGATTATTTTGGTAAACCTTGTTGGCTTTCTGGATTACTTGTTTACACAAGGCTATTCCGTTACATCATGCCTATGACTTAACCCTATTACAATAACTTTTGGATCTTTTATTCTGTTTATTGTCTTCAGCTTCCCCCCATGAACCATGGACCTTGCCATACGTGGGGAGGCTTGCGTGCCTCAGTGATACAGATAGCCGTACCATAGGTGCAACCACAACGGAGGGGTATCTGTTGAGAGGCCAGATAAATGTGTGGTTCCTGAAGAGGGGACAGTAGGCAGCAGTCTTTTCAGTAGTTGCAGGGGGAACAGTCTGGATGATTGACTGATCTGGCCTTGTAACACTAACCAAAATGGCCTTACTGTGCTGGTACCATGAACGGCTGAAAGCAAGGGGAAACTACACCCGTAATTTTTCCCAAGGACATGCAGCTTTACTGTAGGGTTAAATGATGATGGCATACTCTTGGGTAAAATATTCTGGAGGTGAAATGGTCCCCCATTCAGATCTCCAGGTGGGGACTACTCGGGAGGACGTTGTTATCAAGAGAAAGAAAACTAGCATTCTACGGATGGGATTGTGGAATGTCAGATCCCTTAATCGGGCAGGTAGGTTAGAAAATTTAAAAAGGGAAATGGAATAGGTTAAAGTTATATATAGTGGGAATTAGTGAAGTTCGGTGGCAGGAGGAACAAGACTTCTGGTCAGGTGAATATAGGGCTATAAATACAAAATCAAATAGCTGCAGGAATAGGTTTAACAATGAATTAAAAAGAAACGAGTGCAGGTAAACTACTACAAACACCATAGTGAACACTTTAAGGTGGCCAAGATAGACACGAAGCCCACGCCTACCACAGTAGTACAAGTTTATATGCCAAGTAGGTCTGCAGGTGACGAAGAGATTGATGAAATTTATGATGAGATAAAAGAAATTATTCAGATAGTGAAGGGAGACAAAAATTTTATTTTCATGGGGGACTGGAATTCGACAGTAGGAAAAGGAAGATAAGGAAAGAGGAAGCTGCTTGGTAGAATTTTGCACAGAGCATAACTTAATCATAGCTAACACTTGGTTGAAGAATCATTAAAGAAGATTATATACATGGAAAAATCCTGGAGATTCTGGAAGGTATCAGATAGATTATATAAAGGTAAAACAGAGATTCAGGAACCAGGTTTTAAACTGTAAGACATTTCCAGGGGCAGATGTGGACTCTGACCACAATCTATTGGTTATGAACTGTAGATTACAACTGAAGAAACTGCAAAAAGATGGAGATTGTTAAACTGATAGATCGTTAAACTGATAGAACCAGAGATTGTAGTGAGTTTCAGGGAGAGCATTAGGGAATGATTGACGGGAATGGGGGAAAGAAATACAGTAGAAGAAGAATGGGCAGCTTTGAGGGATGAAATAGTGAAAGCAGCAGAGGATCAAATTGGTAAAAAGACTAGGGCTAGTAGAAATCCTTGGATAACAGAAGATATATTGAATTTAATTGATGAAAGGAGAAAATATAAAAATGCAGTAAATGAAGCAGGCAAAAAGGAATACAAACATCTCAAAAATGAGATCGACAGGAAGTGCAAAATGGCTAAGCAGGGGTGGCTGGAGGACAAATGTAAGGATGTAGAGGCATATCTCACTAGGGTTAAGATGATACTGCCTACATGAAAATTAGAGAGACCTTTGGAGAAAAGAGAACCACTTGTATGAATATCAAGAGCTCAGATGGAAAACTAGTTCTAAGCAAAGGAGGGAAAGCAGAAAGGTGGAAGGAGTATATAGAGGGTCTATAGAGGGGCAATGTACTTGAGGACAATATTATGGAAATGGATGAGAATGTAGATGAAGATGAAGTGGGAGATATGATACTGCGTGAAGAGTTTGACAGAACACTGAAAGACCTGAGTCGAAACAAGGTCCCGGGGGTAGACAACATTCCATTAGAACTACTGACAACCTTGGGAGAGCCAGTCCTGACAAAACTCTACCATCTGGTGAGCAAGATGTATGAGACAAGTGAAATACCCTCAGACTTCAAGAAGAATATAATAGTTTCAATCCCAAAGAAAGCAGGTGTTGATGGATATGAAAATTATCGAACTATCAGTTTAATAAGTCATGGCTGCAAAATACTAATGCGAATTCTTTACAGACAAATGAAAAAAGTGGTAGAAGATGACCTCGGGGAAGATTAGTTTGGATTCCGTAGAAATGTTGGAACATGTGAGGCAATACTGACCCTACGACTTATCTTAGAAAATAGATTAAGGAAAGGCAAACCTATGTTTCTAGAATTTGTAGACTTAGAGAAAGCTTTTGACAATGTTGACTGGAAAACTCTCTTTCAAATTCTGAAGGCGGCAGGGGTAAAATACAGGGAGCGAAAGACTATGTACAATTTGTACAGAAACCAGATGGCAGTTACAAGAGTCGAGAGGCATGAAAGGGAAGGGAGTGAGACGGGGTTGTAGCCTATCCCCGATGTTATTCAATCTGTATATTGAGCAAGCAGTAAAGGAAAAAAAAAAAAAGAAAAATTCAGAGTAGGTATTAAAATCCACGGAGAAGAAGTAAAAACTTTGAGGTTCGCCAATGACATTGTAATTCTGTCAGAGACAGCAAAGGACTTGGAAGAGCTGTTGAACGGAATGGACAGTGTCTTGAAAGGAGGATATAAGATGAACATCAACAAAAGCAAAACGGAGATAATGGAATGTAGTTGAATTAAGTCGGGTGATGCTGAGGGAATCAGATTAATTGCTATTTGGGGAGCAAAATAAAATGTAGATTGACAATGGCAAGGAAAGTGTTTCTGAAGAAGAGAAATTTGTTAACTTCAAGTAGAGGTTTAAGTGTCAGGAAGTCATTTATGAAAGTATTTGTATGGATTGTATCCATGTATGGAATTGAAACATGGATGATAAATAGTTTCGACAAGAAGAGAATAGAAGCTTTCAAAATGTGGTGCTACAGAAGAATGCTGAAGATTAGATGGGTAGATAACATTACTAATGAGGAGGTATTGTACAGAATTAGGGAGAAGAGAAATTTGTGGCACAACTTGACTAGAAGAAGGGATCGATTGGTAGGACATGTTCTGAGGCATCAAGGGGTCACCAATTTAGTATTGGAGGGCTGTGTGGAGGGTAAAAACCATAGAGGGAGACGAAGAGGTGAATACACTAAACAGATTCAGAAGGATGTAGGTTGCATGCAGTGGGTACTGGGAGATAAAGAAGCTTGTACAGGTTAGAGTAGCATGGAGAGCTGCATCAAACCAGTATGTGGACTGAAGATCACAACAACAACAACAGTCTCTTCATTGTTTGAGTAGCTTCAAAAGCACTTTTTATGTACGTCATTTACACCACAGAATATTACTATGCACTGATTTTGCAATACCAGATTTCAATAATGACAGACTTTTAAAATTTCTTTCATCAGTCCTCCCTGATAGTGTAGTGTTTCAGCTAAGCCTCTTCTGTTACTGTCTAAATAGAAGACAACATCCATTGTTTTGTTATCCACAATGCCTCGTCCTAATATATCTCAATTAATATGCGCTTCACATCCAATTGGTCACTTGGGATGATTGTTTTCATTGTGAGCATACTTTCTGTATAATTTCACAAATTCAAAGTTTTTGTTTACGTCACACATAAATGGAATTAAGCATCCTTTTCTATGATCATGACTGGGAAAATTAGATTTTCTATCATTCGCTGTATTAGGATTTATTATACCAAACATTTCACTGTCTGTGGCTAGATTAATAATTTCGTTTTTGCATGTTATACACCCAGGTATTTGTATGAATTGGTTGATTCCAACTGTGACTCATTGATATATTAGGCATTGAATACTACATTTTCTTTTCATTTTGTGAAGTGCAAAAAGTCTAAAGTTGGCTCTAATATCATTTGCAAGATCATTATTATACAAGCTGAGCTGCATGGGTCCCAACTCATTTCCCTGGGGAACACCTGAAGTTGCTGCTACATCTGTTGATGACTCTTCTTTCAGGATAACATTCTGCATCCTCCCTACAAGGAAATCATCAATTGACTCACAAATTTTGTATTATACCCCACACATCAGACTTTTGATAATAAGCACTTATGTGCTGCTCAGTAAAAAGACTTTTTGAAAGTCAAGAAATTCTGCATTTACCTGACTTCCTTGATCCATGGCTTTCAGGATATAATTTGAGAAAAGTGAGTTGGATTTCACATGATCGATGTTTTCAGAATCCCTGCTGGTTGTTATGGAGGCGGTCATTCCATTCAAGACACTTCATTATGTTTTGGTTCAAAATGTGTTTTAAGATTTTACAACAAATGGATTTCAAGGAAATTGGATGGTAGTTCTGTGGACTGGTCTTCTAGTAGTCAGGTGTAAGTTGTACTTTTCTTCCAACCATTGGACTTCTTTTCTTTCGGGGGGGGGGGGGGGGGGGGTGTTAGTGGTATATTGTAGTTAAAAGAGGGGTTGGCTCAACTGCTTTTTTCATAAATAGTTTGATAGGGATTCCATTGGACCCTGGAGTTTTGTTCTAACAATTTTGGCTGTTTTTCAGCCCTACTGAAACTAATATGTTTCATTTATCTGTGCAGTAGCACAAGTATTAAACTGGGATATTACTTGTGGATTTTTCATTGGAAATAAACATTTGAAAATGAAATCCAGCATTTCTCCTTTTGATTTGCTACCTTCATTTTCAGTTTGTGACTCATCCATAAGGGTCTGGACTCTTAACTTGGATGCCACTAACAGTATTTACATATGACCAGAATTTCTTCTGGTTTTGTGAGAAATCTTTTGATAATATTCTGTTACTGTAATCGTTGAAGGCTTCATGCATTGCCCTCTTTTCAGCCAAATGTGTTCCATTCAGCGTCTCTCTATCTGTGACTCTGTGCTATATTCTCCACCATTGTGCAGTAGCGTCAAAGAGGTCAGATCTATTTTTTACCAGCAGATCTAATATATTTTCATCAGGAATGTGTTTCCAAATGATATGTTCTAGGTAGTTTTTAGAGAAGGCACAGAATTCTGTTTAAAAATTATCATTACTTGATTGAACAAAACTGTATTAAAAGTATATGCCATTAATGTTATGTTCCACTGCCCTCCTGCATTGCAACTTATTGAGCATCTATATGTTTCTGATACTGTTTATGGAATCTCAAAGGTGTCCATATAATGTCCCATTACACCCCTGGCAGAAAAAAGTAAAGAAAAAAGAAGTGGCAGAGCAATTTAAGCTTTTTGTAGCATTACCAGTGTAGTGATGATTTAAGGGAAAAAATAATGCAGTTTTATGAAAGCAGTCATTTAAAACAGATGATATTTTGTTTATATGTTCACTTTTGCAGTTGGGTGATGATGTGTTCGCAAAGGAGTACCTCGAGGAGCTACAGAATGGTGGGATTAATACAAAGCATGTCACAATTACGAAAGGTGTCTCCAGTGGAATGGCCCAGATAACAGTGGCTGATAGTGGTCAGTATCATGACTGTATATTGAATCATAACTGCTCAGTCCTGGACACAACACTGATTATTGCAATGATTATTGTTTTGAGAAGAATCTGCTGCTAACTGAAAAGCATGCTCTTGGAAATGATTGTGTTGATAAAAAGTTTAAAATATTTTTTGGTTTTTAGTTCAGTGCCGAGCAGTTTTGTCCATTTGTCTTTGTGCACTCTCATCCTCACTACGAGGTGGGTCTTTCTCCTCTGGTGGTCTTACTGACCTGCCTTTCCTTTTTGGTCTTCCCTAACCCATCCCTCCGTCCTACATGGCAAAGAAGCTGTAAGTTCCAAAGTCTAGATAGTATTTCAGTTTTACTTTTCCGTGTGTGCATCAGCAGTACTACAAATTTCTCTTTAGAAGATAAATACTGGCCAGCAATTCTGCTTCGTAATTTGCTAGTTTAGTGTGTTGTTCAGGTCAGTGGAAGGGCCTGATTCCACCCGTTGGCTTGGAAACACTGTAGTGTGATGTGCAACATAAGTGAGGTGAGGTGCAGCAAATTTGAAATGGATTGTGTTTGAAGAGTGCATGTTGGAGTAAGCGGTGACACACTGTGGGATGCTTATGTTTCTAAATTGTTTTTGAGTGATATTACTGCAGCATTGGACTTAGTGCTGAGCGTCACTCAATGTTGTGGGAATTTGTTTTTGTTGCCTTCATAGGGTGTTATTTCGATGCTATTAGTTATTGGCTGCAGATTTGTTTTTGGTTCTGAAATTGTTAGGTTGTCATGTTGTTAATAGTTTGAAAGCTATTTTATTTGTTTATTTATTTTAATGGATGTTAAACAAAATTTACTAATCATTTGTTGGTTGCTGCTGTGGATGACAGTAAGGTGCATACAATTGAATTTCTACAATTATATGGCCTCTTGGTGGAATGTGTGATGTGTTAGCAGTGTGCAGGAATGAAGTTGCTGCTTCTCAAACCAGGGATGAGTGGATGTGGCAGTTTTCAGTGTTGTTTAGTAATGATTGTGTGTGTGTGTGTGTGTGTGTGTGTGTGTGTGTGTGTGTGTGTGTGTGTTTGTTCTCAAGGATTTCGTGTTTGTTGTATTTCGTTTGTGTTTGGTTTGGAATGGTAATGTTATCCTTAATATTGTATGTTTAACTTGTCCCTGACCTAAACCCCTTACTGCCTTCAGTTACCCCATTAGTTTTGTTTTTCGTCAGAGTGAAATACTTCGCATCTTTATATCTTTGTTTGCAGGTGTATTTAGTGACATTTTGGTTTCCATATTGTGTATGCTGGAAATAGATGTCCGCCATCTAGATGACATCACAGGTTAAAGCGGATTGGCAGATTCAGAAACTTCCATATTGCCTCTGTTCAGTCCAATGCTTTCTTCTCATTGGAGCTCTCTCATTCAAGAGGAAATAGGATTGCATGCCCAGAATGAATGATCCAGTAGCTAACAGTGATGCCGAGTTGGATACACCGGTTTCTGTCAGATCAGCAAAGTTAATCACCATTGGAGCTGTTCAGTATTTGAAAGGGTGACTTCCCAGGTATGCTGCATGCTGTTGACAATTTTCCCTTTGCCATTACAGCAGAGGCGATAGGAGTGGTGGTGGTGGTATAATGTCCCTGATCACCAGTCTCTGTGCCAAAGTCCTGGATTAAATCCCAAATCTTTCTGCAGTGTCTCATGAAGTGAGGGCATATGACACTGTTGACGGTGATCCATCTGTCAGATGGGGACGTTAAGCATGGTGGACCCCTTGGTGCTCTTCGAGAGGAGTGTGCCAGCAGCAGGTTTCACTCTCTTCCTTCTCTGATCACCTCCAACACAAAATAGGCACACACACCATTACAGTCATCTACTCTGAACAGATATGGTTACACATTCAGCTTTCGTAATTTGTGAAGGAAAGGTTTCTACAGGCACAGAGGATAGGAAAAACCTTTCCAGTTAGTCAACCAAACATGGCCTTCAGGGCCTCCCTGCTACTCATGCCACATGACTTCACTTTTTAATGAGCCTTAGTTATTTTTTACACATACATATATCATTGTGTAGGCAAATGATTTGACAATTGCCATGATATGTAACATCTGGTACAACTGCAGTGTGTCCATTCAGTTCTGATAGTGTTGTTAAGCTTTGCATAGAACATTAGACAGGCAGTCAGCGAAGTGTCTACACACTTGTCCATATTCTGCACATCATTATCAGTGGCATTGTGGGTATGTGCAGATTTAGATATTTACCATATTTATTTGCAAGACAGAAATTGAAAGGAGCCTCATGTCGTTCAACAACATCTTTGCCTCTGCACTTCCGCCTCGACTGACATCTCTGCCCAAACTCTTTGTGTGTATGTTTGTGTGTCTATCGACCTGCCAGCGCAGATATATCTGACATCTCTGCCCAAACTCTTTGTGTATGTTTGTGTTTGTTACCATATAAATATGGTATCGACGTGCCAGCGCTTTCGTTTGGTAAGTCACATCATATATATATATATATATATATATATATATATATATATATATATATATATATATATATATATATATATATATATATATATATAACAGAGGGAAACATTCCACGTGGAAAAATATATCTAAAAAGAAAGATGATGAGATGATGAGACTTACCAAACAAAAGCGCTGGCAGGTCGATAGACACACAAACAAACACAAATATACACACAAAATTCAAGCTTTCGCAACAAACTGTTGCCTCATCAGGAAAGAGGGGAAGGAGAGGGAAAGACGAAAGGATGTGGGTTTTAAGGGAGAGGATAAGGAGTCATTCCAATCCCGGGAGCGGAAAGACTTCAATTTTTTATTTTTTAATTTTAAATTTTAAGGGACTGATGGAAGGAAGGGTTGCAGCCAGAGATGGGAACTTTAAGTGTGAGGCCTTTGGGGGTAATGCCAAATGTGAGACAAGCCTGAGAAAATAGAATATGGGAGCGTAATCTGGCTAGGGCGAAGGCATGTCTGCGGAGGGAATGTAAATAAAACTTAATGGGGTCGTTGTGGGGGTGTTGTGCGGGTGACATGGTACTAGAAGGTCGAAAGTGTAACATGAGGCTGAAATGAAAATGAATATAAAAATATGTGGGGAGAGATAAGGGTGAGGGTGAAGTAGGAAGCAAATGGAGATCTGGTGTGAAAAGAGGCGAAAAGGGGTTGGTTGGAGCTGGGTTATGTTGATCCTGTGGTGAAATGGTGTAGGTAGATAACGATGTGCATAAAAGTTAGGTGGTTGTGTTGCCGCCAAAACACGTTAAAGGGTGGAGAAATTCGGGAAAATTTCGAAAAAACTACGTGAGGATGTATTAAAAGTAGTGGTATGGTGGTGGCAGATTATGGAAATGAGGCTAACAATTGTCTGGTGGAGAAATAATGACGTTAAAACCTGTGGGAAGCGGCTAAAAATGATCGGTGATGTGAAAAAACGGAAATCGAAATAAAGCAAAAGTTATTAAAACTAGCCGAAAAGGTTGTTTAATAGCTGAAAGGAAATGTTTGTGAACTCGAAACGGTGGATTTTAGCAGTAGCGGAAGAAAAAATTTTTTTGGTTATGTTTTGGAAGTGGGTTACGTATTATTACGTATTGTTGAGTATATATCGGCGGGATAAAATTGTATAGTGGAGTACGGTAAAAAAGAGAAGGTGAATACAAAGGGAAACTACTGGCAAAAACAGAAGGAGGAAATAAGACGACAGAAAAGACTTCGAAATGTAACAGTGACAATAACAAACGTCATTGTTGGGTTCAAATTATGATATGAATATAACAGAGGGAAACATTCCACGTGGAAAAATATATCTAAAAAGAAAGATGATGAGACTTACCAAACAAAAGCGCTGGCAGGTCGATAGACACACAAACAAACACAAATATACACACAAAATTCAAGCTTTCGCAACAAACTGTTGCCTCATCAGGAAAGAGGGGAAGGAGAGGGAAAGACGAAAGGATGTGGGTTTTAAGGGAGAGGATAAGGAGTCATTCCAATCCCGGGATTGGAATGACTCCTTATCCTCTCCCTTAAAACCCACATCCTTTCGTCTTTCCCTCTCCTACCCCTCTTTCCTGATGAGGCAACAGTTTGTTGCGAAAGCTTGAATTTTGTGTGTATATTTGTGTTTGTTTGTGTGTCTATCGACCTGCCAGCGCTTTTGTTTGGTAAGTCTCATCATCTTTCTTTTTATATATATATATATATATATATATATATATATATATATATATATATATATATTTGAATCCAAAAGAATCAATAACACCATTAAAGCAATCAATGTCAGTCCTCTGAAAATGGACCTCTTGTCAGCGTGGGGAAATAATAATATACAGACTGAAGCAGTGAGAGAAAATTTGTACCAAGATCGGGGATCAAACTCTGGTCTCATACTAGACAGGTCTGTTAGCCACTAAACCATGTCACCACAGTGGTTCACTCAACTGCATGGATTACCCTGGCATGCCTCCCCCTTCAATCCAAATTCTCACTGCCTTCCCAGTCTACTGTAAATTCCCCCTTACACACCACTGTGCCAAGGTGGCTTAGTGGCTAACCCACCTGCCCAGTAAGCAGGAGACCTGGGTTCAATTCCTGACCAAGGTATAAATTTTCCCTCACCAGTTCAGTTGGTATGCATAAAATCATATCTGTAGGAGACCAACAAAGTCTCTGAAGTTGTGTCATTTCATTGGAAATAACATTGGCCCAACAAGAGGCCCTTCTCTAAATATTACAGCTGTGTATATAATGCTTCACAAAATAGTATCACCAGAATTTTACAGGCATTTCAAGGAACTCAGATGAGCTCTGTATAAAAAAGAACATTTTGTGAGTACAATCATACCAAATAAGACAAGTGGTCCCTTTTTCCTTAGAGCTGTAAATGCCTACAAATATTACCTATTTGCAGTTGGCTTCTTAAAATGCCAGCTACCAGCTGACGTTACTGTAGCAACAAAAACCTACAGCTACAACATATGTTAACTCTGCTGTTTCTGCTAGAAATGAAAAAGGAGAATTTACTGTGAATACATGTGACTGGCTAAATATCTTAAAGAGTAGTTAAGCTAACAAAGTACTACACATAACTAAATATATCCACTTTGAGTTCATCATTAGCTGCAAAGACAGTGTACGTTGAAAATGGAAATTGATGGAAATGAATTTGTGCACCACATCTTTCCCAAAGGAAATGGACCCATTACAGTTTCCTGTGCGGTAATGCCAGCAGGGATGACAATGCAATGACAAGATTATCTTTTTAAAAACATCAAGACATATTGCAAAGAGGAATAAAAAGACAATCTATGTCCTGAAACAGAATGAGGCTCTGAAGCAGAACCTCAAGTCAGTGACAATGATGATCCTGAGGAAGAACCTGATCAGCCAGATATTCCAGAACCTAAGAAGAAGAGGCAAAAATGCTGGTTGTGAACAAATTTGAACCCCTTTGGACATAAGTAATTTAAAAGCAGAAAATCAGATCTTTTGGCCTCTATAAAATCTGCAATCTCAGTAATCTAATATTGGAAGTTTTTGTGAATTGAAAATTTTAGGTAGTTTTGGACCCATTAATTGCTTCAGAATCCGAATTTAGTCTCAAAGTTGCGATAATATACAATAAAAATACCAGTATTGTGCCATATAAGTTGCTGTGCAGGGTACACAATTTTTTATCAATTTTAGGCCAATGTATTTGGCTTTAAATTTTTGTACACTGTAACAAAGGTGTTAATAATGTAATGTGTAATATTAACTTAAAAAGTCTGTACCATTTTACAAAGAACATTTTAAGCTTAACATATGCATAATTTGTCTTTCAATATATTAAATTAAACAATGATAATAAAGTGAAACAGTGATATTAAAGTGAAACTTTAAATTGCATTATCTCAAAAACACCTACTTTTCGTCACTATTATCCAACCTGTCATAACTCATTCAAATTTAGAGATAGAAATCCGCCCTTTTTTTACTAATTGAACATAAAAATTTCAGTTGCTCAAAATCCAAAATGTTCGACAAGAGGCTTTTCACTACCCATCTCAAATTTCTTTATTTGATTTAAGTTTTGTTAGTATCCATAAATTAATATTTTATTCCTTAATTCAGTGACCTCTCTCTCTCTCTCTCTCTCTCTTGTAACTATGAAGCCAAAGGTAAACTTGGTTTCAAAGTTAACGATAAATTAATTATTGTGTTACAAATTAAGCAGTAGTGAATGTGACTTATCTAGTTTTGACATATAGTCAATGCATGTGACTAATAAACAGTTATTCTCCCATCTGTTTCTCATTAAGTACTTTGGACAACAACTCCAGAGCATAGTTGTCTGGGTAATTGCTGTTTGTTGGTGCAGTTGTGTGTTCCACAAGTATCTTAGGAAGATGACTCTACACATTAGTTCTGTTAGAACATGAATTGGTTCTGTATGTTGGTGCAGGTGTCAATTTGACAGAAAAAACCCTAACTCAGGAGAATGTGATGTCCATATCTTAGTAGTTACTTTTTTACTGCAACATATGTAATTGTATCTCTTAAACAATTTGAAATCCATATCAATTGTAAATTGAATATTCATGTGCCTTTGTTCTGCAGGGGAAAACCAGATAGTGATTGTACCTGGAGCTAATACATATCTTGATGAACAAGACATAAATAACGCCAAGGAAATGATTATAAATGCTAAGATTGTCCTTTTCCAAATGGAGACACCTCTTAAGACTACAATGCATACTCTTCAGCTCATGCAAGGAAATAAGGGTAAGCTTTAGAAATTTCCTCATGATGAATTTTTTTGTAATACAGATATATTTTATCACAATGCTTTTTTTCCTTCTGTCATGAACCTTTTGTTTTTTCCTTGATGTATATCCCCAGTGTTGCCTCTTCCTAAATGTTTTTCTCCACATCTCTTAAGAAGTGTTGGGTGTCCCTCTCATCCCATATCTATGAAATACATGTTCCAACATTCTCCCGAGAATACAAAATAAAGGGCTCTAGTTTGTAAAAATCTCAGATTTAATCTTGTATTATTTGGTTTCCTTTCATTTTTCTAGTTACCATAAAATCTTGTATAGTGCTAGTGGCAGTTTGACTTGTTAGATAAGTTCATTGCAAGGTATTGTTCATTTTACAGTTCTCCTCAGTTAATTGCTCCACTATTTTTTTAATCTTGGAAAGGATATTGTAAAATCTATGGTGAAATAACAACAGTATTTTCTTTATTTACATTTCTTTTTGCATGTAGTCATCAAATTATGTCTTTTGTAAATATCGTATTGTGTTTAAAGGTTTAACACATATCACACTTGTGTGCAGAGTTTTAATACATATCATATTTACCTAGAAAGTTAAATACATCATATATTTAGCTTATATTCTTTTAATTAATGCAGACATTTATTTACAAGGACTGATTTTACCTTTGTTTTAAATGTGAGCCCAGTATGTGACCTTATGGGTTCTGGCAATTAGTTGTACTATATTGAGGCACTCATTTATGGATTATGCTGTGTTACTTTTAATTTAGGTTTTGTCTGTAATATCTGTGTTTGTTTCTTATATAAATACAATTAGGTATTTCTTTTGGATAAGAGCATCACGACAGGTCTCCCTATAGCCCAGACCATATATCCACATCTACATCTGCACTCTGCAAACTACTGTGAGGTGCATGGCAAAGGGTACATCTCATTGTACGAGTTATTAGGGTTTCTTCCTGTTCCATTCACGAATGGAGTGCAGTAAGAATGATTGAGTACCTCTGTGCATGTAGTAATTATTCTATTCTTATCCTTCATGATCCGTATGTGAGCAATATGTAGGGAGTTGCAGTACATTTCTACAGTAATCATTTAAAGCAGTTCCTGAAACTTTATAAATAGGCTTTCTCAGGATAGTTAATGTCTATCTTCAAGAGTCTTCCAGTTCAGTTCCTTCCATACTTCTGTGACACTCTCCCACAGATTAAACAAATCTGTGACCATTCGTGCTGCCCCTCTCTGTATACGTTCAATACCTACCAGCCCCACGCGCTTGAGCAATATTTGAGAACCAGTCGCATGAGTGATTTTGGAAGCAATCACCTTTGTAGACTGATTGCACCTCCCCAGTAAACTGAAGTCTATCTGCTTTACCCATAACTGAACCTGTGTGATCATTCCTTACACTCGCATATTTGTATGAGTTGGCAGATTCCAACAATGACTCAGTGATATTATAGTCATAGGATACTACGTTTTTTCGTTTTTTTAAGTGCAAAATTTTACATTTCTGAACCTTTGGAGCAAGTTGTCACACTCTGCACCACTTTGAAATCTTATCAAGATCTGACTGAATATTTATGCAGCTTCTTTCAGATAGTGCTCCATTGTAGGTAACTGCATCATTTACAAAAATCCTTATTTTACTATTAATAGTGTCTGCTAGGTCATTAATATACAATATGAACAGAAGGGTCCCAACACGTTTCCCTGGGGCACACCCTAAGTTACTTGTACATCTGACAATAACCCTCCATCCGAGATAACATGCTGTGTCCTCCCTACCAAAACGTCCTCTGTTCAGTCCGTCAATTACAGAGTTAATTGGAGCAAATATAAAAGATTGAACTGATCAATTACAGAGTTAATTGGAGCAAATATAAAAGATTGAACTGTTGTATGTAGGGTCCATTTCTACTGCAACATAATTGTTATGTTGTAGAATTCTTGAAGTGTTTCAAGGTTTGCCAAAAGCAGGATTTTTCGAAAAACCTCTTTTTCTCTTTCCTCTAACTGATGAACTATGTTTCCCGAACACTCTCCAATCTTTGTACTACGTCATCCACAATTTTTGCTGCCCTATTTCTTGAAGCTGGCACATCACTGGTGTGCGATAAGAAACCAGTCTCGGCTGGAATGAAAGTTAAGTCGTTTCTTACTTCCAAAGCTTCGAGAAGTTCGTTTATTGCTTTGATTGAAGATGCTTCATCATCCAGATTGATGACCAGCTTAGCTATGCTCAGGAAACTGGAACATAGTAAACTGTCACTGAAATCCATGTCCTCCATCTCATTAAGATATGTTGAGGAGGCAGAGAAATATCTGAAGCAAAGTCTTTAAACGTCAGAATCCGTGTCTCGGCTTTCACAAAAATCTTATGAACACTGGAAATCAGTTTGTCAGCATCTGGGAACAAATTCCATATCTTCTCTCACACTAGTGAAAATCATGTGCTATGCAGATCACATAAAGTTTGCTTGCTAATAGCAGTCTTAAAGTTAGCCCAGCCTTTCTTATGCATGGTACAATATCTGAGACGGAAGGTAATGTATTTTCATGTTAAATTCTTCAGGCCACATTAACTGCAATGAATAAATAAACAATTGTGTGATAATTGAATTATTGGCTTTTTCCTGACACTCTGTTGTAAGCAGGATTCTCCTTCTGAAGGATCAAATGGTCCAACAATGACATTGGCAATGAAATGACCCATAGGATCACTTGACTCATTCAATTGAATTCCATTACTTTTTATTTTTTACCTCATCTTTAATGATTTCTCATTACTTTATCGTAACATTCACTTAAGTAACATTTTTGCAAACTGATTCACTGGGCACAAATTCATCCATATACTTCTCTAAAAATTGTCTCAGTGTAGGATTCCGTAGTTTCCACAAATAGATTCCAGTGTCAATAAAAACTTCACATTAGTTGAATGGAAGTCACAATTTATGAGTCAGTGTTGCAATTGCTATCGGAAGCAAAGAAAACTTCATCCCCCCGCCTTTCATTTTTGTATATAGTTCTGGTATGTTGAGAAATGAATTATTTCTTTTCATAGTTCAGTGAAGGCTCACATTTTTTGCTTGGATGTGGTTTACTGACAGTAGAAAATGCATCAGATCCAAAAATATTAAATTAACTGTGCAATTCACTGTCTAAAGGAAAACTGAATTTTGACATGTTACTAACTACTTTGCACAACATGACAATGAAAAGTGAAAGGGAGAGAAATTTTGAACAATAGTGAAACCATGTTTTAGTTTTGGAACTCATTGTTTCTTCTGAAGGATAAGTGATCCGATAGAAGCCAAGTAAACACTAGCGATAGTTATAACAGTTTCCTACTGGTACCTCATTTTCAGATGACACTCGTTCTTTTTAAATAATAAAGGTATAAATGCTAATCAGAAAGACAACAAAAAGCATTTATTTTGGTGATTAGTAATTTATATTAAGAAATGACAGAAACATACAAAAGGTATTCTGCCAAAGTTCTGGTCTCTGGTGATTTATGTTTGCAGTGCTTAGGCTTCATTTCTGCTGAATTAATTTAGCAGTTTCTGGAGGATCCACATTTAAGTAATTAATTTGTTGGCAATAATGATTAAATAAGTGGAATACTTGGTTACTAAACTTAAGCCTGTCATCTTCATGTTCGCTAATTCT
The DNA here is from genome assembly GCF_023898315.1 of Schistocerca nitens. Taxonomy (NCBI): domain Eukaryota; kingdom Metazoa; phylum Arthropoda; class Insecta; order Orthoptera; family Acrididae; genus Schistocerca; species Schistocerca nitens. Next base: position 396,561,785 of record NC_064618.1, on the reverse strand, counting down.
ATCCCACTGGAAGTTAAATCTATTGGTTTGGCTACCTGAAGTTATTAAATTTGCAAGATTATATGAATTAAATGTATGTAGTAATTTATTATAGGAATTTGTGTCAATGTTTAAGTATTATTTGGTCATTGTGTCCAACTTCCCTACACACACACACACACACACACACACACACACACACATTGTGTCCAACTTGGCCAATTATCTTAATGAAGATGTTGAAGAAAGATCCAACTCTCCATTCAGTGGCCAATAGACACCTAACACTATGTTTCATTGTGGTGTTCATGGAGCACTCATATTGTGTCCCAGTGCCAGCTAAATCAAGTGAAGTTACTCTGCAGTATTGGTCAGGAAATAAGTTTTTTGTTATCATAAAACTTGTGTACTGCGAAAGCTTGCAGCAAGTGCAATTTATTTCTTAAGTACTGTATTTGTAAATGAATCAAATGGAATGGCCCTTTTTGTTTGTTTTTATACTGTTTGTTATAGCAGGAAGACTTATTTTCATGGAATACAGACAAAGATTGAGCCTTGTTTGCTTTTGCTTTGAAATTGAGTTGTGTATACGCAATGGAATGCAAGTGACAGATTCATGATTCTGAGGAAAAAGAGCTTCAATATTTGTATCAGATTTAAAATTCTTTGTTCATTTGTTACATTGTCTACAGTGACCACCCATATGTAGTGGTTATTAATGAAGTTGTATGTATGTACAGCATCATTGAAAATTAAATTCAGCATGTTGTCCACAGTTATGTTTTTACCCATAGTCTACACCCCTCTGCCTTCAAGGATGTCACTTACATGCCTTTGACCCTGATTATCATCAGGTTTGAAATGACCCACAGCAATTCAGTACATTATTTTGCCCTTTTTTCACATACTACATTAATCCGTACTCATAACTTTCATTGATTAATCGTATTATGAAGGGGATAAGGCAAATGAATCAACTATGTTGCAGTAAGAAACATAAGCTCTGAGAACATATACGTACAAATACTCCTATTTGTTTTTATTGTGGGATATGTCTATCCCATAAAGAAGACACATCAAGTTGCAGACATTGAAGTGTTTTCTTTATTGTGAGTAGCAGTCTGTCTTTTCCAACACTGTTGATATTCCTCCTTAGAGTTACCATTGTTCAGTTATTAACTAAGGCATTAGGCAATAGTATGGACTATCACCCACCCTTTTTAACATTTACATTTACTTCATTCTTTGCAGATGGAAATTTAGAAAAAAGCAACAAGGAAATGAGAATCACTGGGCAGGAGGCAAAGATTTGTGCCCTTCAGGCTGAATTAGAGCTCACAAAATTTGAACTAGGTAAATTGAGGGGGAAAAAGATCTTGGGAACTGGGTAAAGGTAACAAGCAATGGGCAAAAGGGGAACAGCTCTTCAACTTCATCTACATTTGAGCTAACAGTATTCAATAAATTTGACTTGTTGCCTGAAGTAGGAGTACAGCTCTTCCAGCTGTAGGTCACAGGAAGGTGTAATAGACTTATGGCAAATAAAGTACCAGGTCACAAGTATTGTGAAGCCAAATGCTAGCCTTAGCCAGGTGACACAGGACAGAGGTTTTGGCAAGGAGAATCAGGTTCGTATAGTTGGTGGAGCAAGGAACAGCCTGGCTAAAAACAGTAGTTACTGCATTAGGAGTGACTTGGATGAAATAGGAGTAGCACACACACAAATAAGAGGTTTGTGGAGGTCCTGCAGCACCATGACCAGCCCTGGTAAATGCTGCTGTGAGCTGTGTGAACTCTTAAATTGAGCTGACTGAAACGAAATCTCATATGAGTGCAGGGCCTGTTGCTACACTTGGGAGCCATCACACTTAGCAAGATACCTGTGATTGAACTATTTATGAGGAATCTGGATTCCTTAATATGCTATCTGGCAGACAGCAGCAGTCTGTAGTGACTTCAGTGTAGATGTTCTAAAGAACTCCGAGAGAAAAACTGAAATGGAAACCTTATTTGGATCCTACAATTTGGGCTCTATAATTAACTTTCCACCATGGATGGATAAAGATAGTATGATCATAATTGATAATGTTTTCTTTGATGAATCTCAAAGCAAGAAAAGCTGTTTCCACAGTAACAAATTGTCTCAATTTCACAGGATAAATAACATAGCACCTTATAGTATGGATATTCCTCAGTGGAAATCAGTTAGAATAATTAATGACTCTGGGACAGATGTTTTTAAGAATAGTTTACAGGAGATGATGTGGGATGTAATTTATAATGAACTAAATGCTAACATTAAATTTAATCTGTTTCATGGTAAATTCATATCATTATTTGACAATATCTTTCCACATAAGCTAGTCAGAAAGGACACTAAACAGCCAGGTAAAAAACCATGGATTACTAGAGGCATTAAAGTATCTTGTGAAAGGGAAAAGAAAATGTAAATTTTGGCAAGAACAAGTAGGGATCCTGCAGAATTTGCACACTGCCAAAAATACTCAAATTTACTAAGAAAGGTTATTTAAAAAAATTAAAGAACATGCACCTAATGTCAGAAATCAGTACTTTCGACAACAGCCTTAAGGCAATACGGAATGCAGTGAAGCAAGAGACAGGACAACTGCCCACAGAATAACACAACAGCACTGCTGAACTGAGTGGAAGGACCATGGGTAGCAAATGCATATAATAATCATCTCTTAAATATAGTAGAAAGCATAGGGACAGACAGTTCAAGAGCAAATTCACAGCAGTATGTTGACAATGTAACATTCATAAAATTCAATCACATGAATGAATTACAACTTCTTCTTTTGAAATTAAGAAAATCATACATTCTCTCAAAAATAAAAGATCATCTGGCTTTGATGGTGTTTCCAATAGAGTACTAAAAATTTGTTTCCGTGTAATAAGTCCAGTCTTATCTGAAATATGTAATGCACCACTAACTCAAGGCATTTTTTCAGAGAGACTGAAATATGCCTTTGTTAAACCCCGCTTTAAGAAAAGTGATAAGAGAGATGTCAATAACTACTGACGTGTTTCACTGCTGATATCATTCTCAAAAATTTTTGAGAAGGTGATGTATTCTAGAATAGTATCTCATGTTATCAACAATGGTATCCTTAGCAAATCACACTTTTGGGTTCAGAAGGGTTGCTATACTGAGAATGCCATTTACATGTTCACTAACCATATTTTACAAGCACAATAATAAAATAGCTATAGCTGATATCTTTTACGACATGTCTAAAGCATTTGACTATGTGAATCACAGTAGTCTCTTAGGTAATTGGGATTGATGATATAGCAAACCATGGATAACATCATACCCGACCAAAAGAATGCAGAAAGTTGTACTCAGTAATTTAAGCAATATAATCCAGGCACATAATTCTTACTGGGGAGAAACATGTATGTGGGGTTCCCCCAAGGTTCAATCTTAGGTCCACTTTTGATTCTGTTTAGTATACAACAAGCAGAATCAGTTCATTTTGCAGATGACACTAGCATTGTAATCAATCCAAGCATACATACAGAAACAGAAGAAAAGGCAAACAAAGATCTTAAAAGTGTCATTGACTGGTTTTCTGTGAACTGTCTCACTCACAAAGTTTCTCCTTGACAACTCCTATTTCATAGAAGAATTTGAATTACTGTAATGTGTAAAATGTGGTGGCTCCGAAAAAAGAAAGAAAGAATTAGAAATGTTCAGAATGTAACCATATTTACAAATTAATTTGCTATGTGAATCTGTAATGACTCATTCCACGTCATTGTGGACTATTGTGCAAAATGATCCACAGAAGATCCTAACTAATTAACTAAGATAATGAATGATGAATACCTGAATGTATTTTGGTTCGCTGATGTCATCATTATTGTTCGAAAGATTGGTGATGACCTCCAAAGATCAGTACACAGCTGAATGAAATTTCTAGCAGCAAAACAAAAATAATGGCATTCCTAGGAAAACATCAAGTCAGATCAAAAATTATTTTGGACACTTCAGTTCCAGAACAAGTGTCTCAAATCTCATATTTATGCTTTGCTTCAAGTTTTTATTTTGACTCTGATATTGAAAATAAAATACACAGATTCCAAGCTGTCTGTGGTACCATTGGCAAAACATTAGACCATAAAGTACAAAAAGAAACCATCGTGAAATTCTGTAAAGTAATGGTGGTTCCCGTGTTATCCTACGGAAGTGAAAGCTGGGTTACCAAAATAAATAAATTCAAACAGCAGAGATGAGGTTCCTAAGAAAGATGAAGTACTGCACAAGAAGAAATATGATTGGAAATTAAGATATTATAACAGAATTAAATATTTTCAGCCTGAATGAAAAAGTTCAGAAATATTGTGAAGACTGGAGACGACACCTCATGAGAAGACCAGGGCACAGAATTCCTCAGAAGATCCTGAAATACAAGCTGAATGGCAAAAGAGATGCTGGAAGACCTGGAAAAAGATGGGAATGATTTTGTTTGTGAGTTCAGGATAGACAACATGCTAATCCGTGAGATCAAGATGATGATGATGATGAACAAATATTTTTGATTTGGTATAAGATTTATATAGAATGGATGATAAATTGGAGGCAGAAATGGAAGTAATTGCTGCAGAATCTCATATTTCTCAGTTATGACAGGTGGTGAGAGGACATTCAACTATATTATTGCTGAACTTGGTAGTCCTAGGTTTCATCGTGTAAAGTCATGGAACCAAAATTCATGCCTTGAGTGAGAGAAAGAAAACTTATAAAACATTCCATACAGGAATGGCCTTAAATCAGGAACATTTGGTTAATGGTCTTCCGTGAGACATACTCTACAATACACATCTGAATCTTAGTAATGTTTTCTGCTCTTGTTCTGACCCGTGTATCGTCACTAAGGGCAATGAGAGTCATTCTGCAGAGGACGTTGATGTAGAAGCATCAGCAAACCATCATCATTGGCATTTTCACTGCCTGTCTGTTCATTTTCTGCATTCTTCTTAATATGTTCTCCTTCTTCCATTCTTCTGTTGTAACATTTTTAATGCAAAAAAACCGGGAGGAGACATGCTTACCGTTGCTTGTCCTAAAGTTGTCTTGCTGTCCTATTGAAGTTCTTCTCCCTCAGCTATAGCTTCTAACATGCAATCTAAAGAATCTGGGTGTGGCTTTTGGGAACAATATTACAGTGCCATAATAAAGTCTCAATACATGGGATGCCACCTCATGTATTAATTTAAACCAAAATTAGGAAAATGAATTTCCTGAGAGCCAGTCAGAAATAACTAATCACAGTAACAGTCACATAGACTGATTATAAGCCGTCAAGTACTAAAACATTCACAAAACAATACATCATGTCTGTTTCCGTATTTCTTCAGTGCTAAATGTTGCATCATTCAGCATAAAAGTCAGCATATATGGGGGTAATCCCAAAAGTAAGGTCTCCTATTTTTTTATAAGTACGTAGACCTCTTTATTTCTACAATGGTTTACATCAGTTTACAGCATGAACATTTAGCTGTTTTTCGACATAGTGACCATTTCTGTCGATGCATTTTTGTAGACGCTGTGGCAGTTTTTATATGCCCATGTCATACCAGCTCACCGCCATGCTGTTCAGAAAGTTATGAACCTCTTCTTTCGCCTCGTTGTCGGATCTGAATCGCTGGGACCACAATTAACGCTGACAGGTACTGTGAGACTCTGAAAAAATTCGAATGGGCAATTCAGAACCAGAGAAGAGGAATGTTGAGCAAGGGCGTACACATTCTCCATGACAACGCTCGCCCACACATTGCTCGGCAAACCGTTGCTCTCCTGCAACAGTTTCAGTGGAACATAATCACCCACCCACCCTATATTCCTGACTTGGTGCCCATTGACTATCATCTGTTCCCTAGGTTAAAAGTACATTTGGCCGGAAAGCAATTCAGCACCGACGACAAGGTGAAAGAAGAGGTTCATAACTTTCTGAACAGCATGGCGGTGAGCTGGTATATTTCGGCATACAAAAACTGCCACAGCGTCTACAAAAATGCATTTACAGAAATGGTGATTATGTCGAAAAATAGCTAAATGTTCAAGCTGTAAACTGATGTAAACCATTGTGGAAATAAACAGTTCTATGTACTTATAAAAAATAGGAGACCTTACTCTTGGGATTACCCTCTTATATTCACACTCTTGATGGCAATACTGTACTGGATGAGCTGTCCTAATTCTTTCCCACCTGCGTGCACAGGGCACACTTTTGTGATTGGTTGGGTAAGTCTGACGATCACTCATAACATTAAATTGAATGTTTTACTAATTATTGCAGGACAATTTTGGATAATTGAAATTGTAGTTATGTAGATATCAGTGTGGGTAAAGTGTTCAGCATTGTAAGAAAAGTTTATTACTCATTTAAACATTAAATATGAATACTGGAAGTTATTCAGTTTGGCGCCAAATCTGACACAGTATTCCCCATTATCTGTTGGAACTCCAGAACGATGTGTCATATGCTCATAGCTGTTACACACTCCCTGCCTGTCCATATGACATCATCATCTGCGACTTGTGGAGTGAGCAACCTCTCATTCCTATTGGCTCACATAGGTACAGCACTGTAAGCAATTATATATGATACAATAAATCATGGCCCACAATGTGGCATAAACACCACAACTCCCATTGTGTTGTGCTTTTTAGTAGAGCCATGTCAGCAAAACCTTCAGTCTGAGTTGTTGTTCTCAGTTCCAGTAGCTCATCTTAAACAGTAGTTACACTGACAATAAATAAATGTGACATCATTTGGGCCATATTTTGTTGATGGAGACCAAGGATTCTCCACTGTAGGTAAGTTGCAGTAGTAATGCAGAGGCGAAGAGGCTTGCACACGATAGAGTGAGATGGAGAGTTGCATGAAACCAATCGTCGGACTTACAGTGATAGCAACAACAACAATAACAAACGTATAGCAGCACAGGGGCAGTAATCTTTAGAACGAGCTGTAGCCAGCAGCAGCAACAGTACTTAGTTTGTATAGTGCGTCTGGTTTCATCATTTTATTACATGTTTCTACTTTTCAATGTAGCATTAACTGACATCATAGTATATTTTCACCTAGCTAAAGCATCACAGTGCCACCACAGTCCATGGCAGCAGTGTGGCAATGCCAATTCAGATCTCTTTCATTTCATTTCCTTTCACCTTTGTTACTGTCTTATTTACTTAACTACACCTCACTTGTTCATTCTTTATTCTTTAATATGTCCATATTTTTTTTCTCCTTTGTAGTACCTACCTTCAAAATACACACTGGCCACCCTCTGTTTCTCACAAGGGAACCTCCCCATCGCACCCCCCTCAGATTTAGTTATAAGTTGGCACAGTGGATAGCCCTTGAAAAACTGAACACAGATAAATCAGGAAAACAGGAAGAAGTTGTGTGGAACTATGAAAAAATAAGCAAAATACACAAACTGAGTAGTCTATGTGCAACATATGCAACATCAAGGACAGTATGAGATCAGGAGCGCCGTGGTCCCGTGGTTAGCGTGAGCAGCAGTGGAACGAGAGATCCTTGGTTCAAGTCCTCCCTCGAGTGAAAAATTTAATTTCTTTATTTTCGCAGTTATGATCTGTCAGTTCGCTCATTGACGTCTTTGTTCACTGTAATAAGTTTAGTGTCTGTGTTTTGCGACCGCACCGCAAAACCGTGCGATTAGTAGACGAAAGGACGTGCCTCTCCAATGGAAACCGAAAACATTTGATCGCAAGGTCATAGGTCAACCGATTCCTCCGCAGGAAAACACGTCTGATATATTCTATACGACACTGGTGAGTGTGTCACATGACAGGAATATGTTGTCGACCCACCTAACTTGTACAATTGGCGAATGGGTAAAAAGATTCTTCTACCTTGCCCGATTTAGGTTTTCTTGTGGATGTGATAATCACTCCCAAAAAAGTGATGAAAACATAAGAGTTTGTCACATAAACTGTAACAAATGACTGCAACAGTCGCACCGTTTTCCCTGTGCTCTGTCAAAACATATTTTTAACGTTTTCAAATTTTTCTGTGTGTAGACCGTCAAATCCTGCATATGTCCAAGCAAATCTGAACATGTCCTGGAATTTTGGAGAGCGAAGTTGATTGTGTGTGTGTGTGTGTGTGCCTGAACTTTGATAATTGTCTGAAAATAAAAAATTAAAATTTTCACTCGGGGGAAGATTCGAACCAAGGACCTCTGGTTCCACAGCTGCTCACGCTAACCACAGGAACACGGCGCTACTGAGGTAATACTATCCTTAATGTTATATATGTTGAGCATGGACTACTCAGTTTGTATATTTTGCTTATTTTTTTCATAGTTCCACACAGCTCCTTCCTGTTTTCTCGATTGATCTGTGTTCAGTTTTTCAATACCTATACACTGTGCCAACTTATAACTAAATCTGAGGGGGGGTGCGATGGGGAGGTTCCCTTGTCAGTTCAAACACCAATGTCGTAACGGCCCATCATGCTCTCATGGTGACGGTCCCTTTCCGCACATTTAATTCCAGTGCTGTTTCTGACACATTCTTCACTGGTGAGTCTTGTTGCCGAACTTGACAGTTAGCTGACCACAAGTGTTTATTTATGATTACATTGCACTATCATGCATTTCACTGGTGCACAAACAAACATATCCAATTACAAGTGCACCCATTACTTGTGCTTCTTTAAAATATATTCCAACCTTTCTTCCAACTTTCCTCATAGCTCTCTATATAGTACCTCCTTTACCATTTATTTAGGTTATAAACACTTCAACTTTAAAATTTCACATACTTATTTTCGAGTGTCGTTAACTGTTTCTTCAATCACTCCTTTTGTTTACTGGCTGCCTAGCCATTTTTCCTCCATTGTAAAAGTCTTGCCGGAACCGTGTGTGTGTGTGTGTGTGTGTGTGTGTGTGTGTGTGTGTGTGTTTGTGTGTACATATTACACAACAAAAAGTCTTAGTCAAGTTGCAAAATATTCTCATTATGGTAATTTCTGATTTATTTATACCAATATATCACCTATAAGGGACGTTCAAAAAGAAACGAGCCGGAGTCTGGAATGCGCAAACCAGTGACAGGAGGGCAATATCGTGGTGTGTGTAATGAGGTGTGGTTCCGACCAGAGTGTGGAAGTTCACAGCCTGTTGCTAGGAGGGCACGCGTGCATGTCACACGACTATACGGAGCTAGCAGTAGCATGCATCAATCGCCCAGTGCTGCCAGTCACATTACAAACAGTGCATGGAGGTGTCAAAAGAAGAGATAATGTTAGTTTTCTGACAACGGAAGGAGTTGGAGGAACAGACATTTATCGATGAATATCACAAGTGCACAGTGAACACTGCATGTCCCTTGCGAGGGTGACAAGGTGTGGCACAAGCATTTCAGGGAAGAACAGGTGTTGTTAGCTGATGATGCATGGTCTGGAGCACCACACTGCATTACCGATGACATCGACCAGCTGGTGGATGCCGCTGTGGTCAGATTGAGTGTGAGTAGTGTTCACACCATCATGAAGGAACGACTGCACAGGCGCAAAGTGTGCGCCCAATGGATGCCCCACAGTCTTCAACCACACCAGGAAGCATGTTGAATGGCCCAATGTCTTGCTCATCTGCAGCGCTATGCTCAGGAAGGGAATGCGTTCCTGGGACGAGTGGTGGCTGGAGGTGAGTTGTGGTGTCATCACTTCGACCCAGAATCAAAATGACAGTGTCTCCACTGGAAGCATCCAGGGTCATCACCACCAGAAAAAGCCAAGGCCATCGACATGAGTGCGGGAAAGGTTATGCTGATGTTCTTCTTTGACCAAGATGGCCCCCTTCTGATTCACTTGCTGCAGCATGGGACAACAGTGAATGCTCAGCGTTACTCACAAATTTTGACCACCCTTCGCCAAGCGATCAAATCAAAACAACCAGGCAGTCTCATGCATGGGGTCATTCTGCTCCACAACAATGCAAAGCCTCACGCAGCCAACACAGTCACGGCACTGCTGCAGAAATTTAAATGGGAGGTCCCCGGCCATCCTCCATACAGTCCGGACCTCTCTCCCTGTGATTACGCCATTTTTGGTCCCCTTAAAAAGGCTCTGAGGGGCAAACGATTCACCTCAGACGACGACGTCCATCTGTACTTGCAGGACTGGTTAACATCACAGCCCTGGGAATTTTATGAGACAGCCATTTACCGCCTTGTATCACAGTGCGACAAGTGTCTCAACAGCCAGGATCAATACTTCTAAAATACTGGTACTGGTTTCTGTGATTATGCCTCCAGCTCGCTTCTTTTTGAACGCCCCTTATATTAACAATATAGGAAAAAATAGATTGCTACTTACCATAAAGATAACATGCAACATTGCAGAAAGGCACAATTAAGGCTTCTACACAGAGCTTTCGGGCAAAGCCTTCGTTGAAAAAGAGAAACACATACCATTCATTCACACAAGCTAGCACACCTCACACCCATATGACCACCAACTCCAGCAAAACTGGGGCCAGAATGCAGCTATGATGTGGGACGGTATCATCAGTCTGAAGGGGAAGTGATAGCAGTGCATGGGTGGGGGAAGGGAGGAGCACTGTCTGGCAGTGTGTGCAGGGACTAGAATGCCAATAGGCAGTGTCAGGCTATAGGGCAGGGAGGTGGGGAAAAAATGTGCCTATCTGCAACTTAGCTTGTCATCTTTATGATAAGTAGCAACCTATCTTTTCGAACATTGTTGTTATTCCTACATGGAATTTCCCTTGTTTGATATCATCTGTCAAGTTAAATGTAGTCAGTTTAATTGTCAATCCTTTTTGAAATTCAAGCTATTTGCAACTAAGAATGTTTTTTGCACACTAAGTGTCTTTAAATTATACTTCCCCAAAAAGTTTGAAAATACTGGCAATAATACGATGGTGAGGTAATTCTCTTAATATTGTTTTATCTCCGTTATTATGAAGTGGTTTGAAAACAGCATGTTTAAGTAAGTTTGAGAAAATAGGCAAAAATTCATTACACAGGTCACTTCATATACTACGAGGCTCAGTTGAACTACTGAACTTTACTACACATAAACATTTATTTTTGAAGATGCTGAAAACTCTGAAAACTTCTTTGAACATGTAGGGTACGCTGTTCCAATGGTACCGCAGAGAATGCAAGCATTTCTGGGCTCTCTTCAGTTCCTTCAGGTGCAGGTGCAGCTAGTACAGGCTACCCACCAGGCGACCCTATTAGACACATTCTGCACACATACAAATCACATGGCCAATCCTGTCTGCATGTGTTTGGCCAATGCAGAACTGTTTGCAAAGGCTTCAACCTAGCTGCCCAACTGCTCACATGTCATCTGTTTCTCCACCCTTGCCCACTTGTAACTGTTGACTGCCAGCTGCTTGCCAGCTGGTATGCAAGGTAGATCAGCCGGATGTAGGGTGTAGTTGATTTTTGTCAAATTCAGTTTGGAGCACTTTTCTTGAATGCTGTAAACAAACCAGTGATAAACTGTTGAAACCTAAATTGTGTGCTAATGTCAGAACAAAGTTAAGTTTCTGCAGTTTTATAGTTATCTTTCATCAGTTCATTATTTACCTTAAAAGAATTTTTACCATTTCCCAGATTCATTTTTTCTGTCACATTTTTTATTGTATTCCAAATATTCCTTATCTTTTTCTATACAATTTTATTTTTGGTTGAAAGTAGATACATTTTGATGATTTGGTAACTTTGTTAAAATTTTACAATGCAATTTTTAATGTTATTTGAACTTACAATCTGTGTTTATGTTAAGTAAAGTGTTGCATGATATTTAAAATTCATTTTTAACCAAGTGTTTGGGAACACAAAATTTGCATATATGGGTTAATTTTTAGAACAACAGTTTTCATAATAGGCTATGAACGATGTTACAGAATACATTATCTCAAAAGGAAAATTCCCTTCAAAAAACCAGAACTGTGATACTTGGTGGTAATTATTTGCTTTCAGGAGGCCAAATGTTTAGTGCTCCTAAGAAAGAATATAATAGGCAAAGAGAAAGATCTTTGTGTCCCCTTGTCCTCACATCAGATAGGTGTCTCTCATCTTGGGGTCTGATGGACCTGCCCTCTTTAACTCCCCCCCCTCTCCCCCCCTCTCTCCCTCCCCCCCCCCCTCTCTCTCTCTCTCTCTCTCTCTCTTTCTTGCCATGTACATTTTCGTGTGTCTGGTAACATACTGGCAGTACGAAGAAGTACTTAATATTTTGCCTCATGAAGGTAAGTGATAGCCAGCAATTCCGTCTCATGATTTTATAGAAAGCGTTGTATTTTTTCGTCAACACAAAGTGTTTGTGTACATCTTTCTGATCTGTACGTTGCAAATATTCTTGAATTGCTCAATTCCTTTTTCAGTTATTAATCTGCTATTTCCACTTCTCATTATTCAAGTCATGTGCCATGCTAGTTGTTGAGTTGTTTTCAATACCGTCAGAAATTGAGCATCATGATGTGACACACTGGGAGCAGTGCTGGTGGTTCTCATCAACCTCTTGCTGTGACTGTGTGATGGGCCTGGGATCAAGTGAAATGACAAGGGACTCAAGTAAAACAACAGAATAGGTGTGCTCCATAAAATTTAAATTTAAACCTCCAATTAGTATTATCTCATTCTGTTTATGACATAAAAAGTTTAATAATGCCTCAAGTTGTTTCATTAACAGTTCAAAATAACCAGATGGAGCGCTGCATATTGTGATTATTACTGTTATCTTTCGGTAAATATCTGCTTCTGTAGCATAAGCTTCAAAATTTAGTAATAGCAATGTTTTATATTCGTACCCCTTCATAATGTAAGTAGCATCTCCGCCTTTCCTCGTATCTGACCTGCATTAGCTGGATGCTAAGTGAAGTTCTTGCATAACCATTTTCGAACACATCCATGCCCGAGGCAGGATTCGAACCTGCGACCGTAGCGGTTGCGCGGTTCCAGACTGTAGTGCCTAGAACCGCTCGGCCACTCCGGTCGGCCTAAGTGCCCTCATTCTGAAATAAAGGACGATGACAACACTGACTGGAATATACATGACTTCTTCTCTCACCTTATGAGCAAAGTAGCTACAATAAACTTAGTTGCTCTAGAAACCAAGGGTGCACGTTATATCTTTTCCGCTCTCAAGTGCAGTTGGGAGCCTGGTGAATCGCTGCCAATTTTTGCGCGGCCTTGGCAGGCCATCACCTCGAGCTCGTTACTGTGGGCGCGATCGCTATCCATCTCGGCATTAACGACTGTCGGCTGTCTTGAGCAGCCCCCCTCCCCGCCCGTCTCTCTCTCTCTCTCTCTCTCTCTCTCTCTCTCTCTCTCTCTCTCTGCCGTTCTTGTTTCATTCTGACTCTCTTTCTCATGTCCGGCAGTAGCGGCTAATATCCTCTCCTAGGGAGATTTACCGCCGTGTCCGCAGCAGCCGCGTGTTCCGGTGTGGCGAGCACGATAATAAAAGAGCACGCACCGCCACTCCACTCCACCGCCAGGTCGGTCTGCCTGCCTTAGTGAGCAGCAGTAGTCTTCCCCTCGGGACGCCAATCGAACCTGTCGACTGCAACATGCGGCCGCTCCGAGTCCGCTGTCACTTTCCCCGCGCCCGCTGGAAGAAGACAGGTGGGCCTCCACTCACTGGTCAGGGCATCCGTGCCTCCTTCCTTACTCCTCCCCCCCTCTCCCCCTCCCCCCCTCCCCCAGACATTTGTAATAAATGGACGCTGTCTCGGCGACCCATACAGTTCCGGTCGGTTCTTGCGTGCCACGGGAAACCAGCCGAGCTAGCTTCTGACCTGTCTAACGAAGCTTGATCTGGCCACCCAACAGAAGTCTGTCCAGGCCGCTTGCTGCGTTTTCTACCTCTTGCTGGAAGAGCGTCGCCGCTGCGACTGCCCGAGGCACACCTATCACTTACCTCGGAATGAAGAGGCGGTCTGATCGCTTAGATTTGTTACGAGGCTGCAGCTGCGTGCTATACGGTTCGGAGAATACAACTAATTTATACTGAAGCCGGCACAGTCGCACTTGTCGATCTGTTTCTCGCAGTTATTTTTCTTCTTACTCCGTTGGTCTAATGTTTTGACTCCTCAGCGGAGAGCAGAGAGCCAACTGGCGAACTGGTTTTGCGCTATTCTCCCCTACCTTGTTTCTCTTTTGCTTTATCAGTGGTCAAACAATGTTTAAAAATACAGATTATATCTGTACAACTATTAGAGTGCAATGTATCTAAACAAATCAGAAGAGCATTAATTTTATTTTTTCAAGCCTTTATTTGTTTGGTGCAATAAATTAACTTTATCCTCATTTTTAGCTTTGCATGTTTCAGGCCCAAAATGTTCAGTTATATTCAGTTGTGCTGTATAACTTTTGAGACTGATACTTGTTTCAGCTATACTTAGCTACAGCTGACTTTGGTGTCAGTTTAATGGCAATATATTACTGGTGCACTCTCAAACACAACAAAAGACATTTCTATGTACTGTTGCCAAGTATGTTATAAGTTCAATGTCAGCAATATCAGCATACTCCTAGCATGTTTTATATTCCATTGTAAACTCATCATATGGTGTTTCATACAAAACTGCATTTTAAAGAATGAAATAAAACTTCTCCCACCTCCCACACCCTTTTCAAAATTTGCCCTAAACAGTGAGTCAGCAGTAAATAATAAGAGACAGGGGTTGTTTTACTACAGTGTACAAATAGATTGCAGCTGTTAACGTGTTTATATGTCCATCCAATAAAACAGAGCAGAATGTATGCAAGTTATATAAATATTGTAAATAAATCATTCTAGTCCTCCCAGTGCCCAGAATGGCAAATGTTAATCACACTGAAATAATGTAGACTCGTGTTTCTGGGTGAGCAGATAAAAAGCAAATGTTTCAGAAAAATGCCTTCAGACTCCATCTACACAGTTGTACCTATGTTATCCATGCCGCTACTGAAGCTTCAGCTACCACATGGTGGTGCTCTGGTTGTTCTATCCATGTTCCTGGAGAATTCAGCTTTTCTGAGCTGACGGCTTATCACTGCCACCAGCCCTTTGGCGTACTTAAAGGAATGAATTGTGTTCTAGAAGATTACACACTTCAGCATCCAGGGCTCTGTTTTGAATAGATGCTTATGATCTCCTACCTGCTCACGAAACCTAAATGGAACTTATAAACTCAAATAAATCCATTCACAGGGCGTCGGACAGGCTGTTGGGCAACAACTTGCTGACTGAGCCACACAGGATAGCGTTATGTCTTTTGCAGTGCAACTGGCACAGCTCTTTTTTTTTTTTTTTTTCTGTTGGCGCTGATTCATAACAATACTCTATCAGTGTTTCCTGTACATTCATCTGTACTGCCCTCTTGATTCAATAGTGGAAAAACAGATGTTAAATCAGGCAATATGGCATAACCACAATTCTTAATGGTGAGAAAAGCTGAGTCAGAAACTCAGTGGGTGAAGAGACTGGTGATTTGCTATACCAAGTCTGTATGTAGATACATTAGTCAGTTCTTATAATTCTCCAGTAAAAATTGTTTACCAATGAAGTTAACACAAAAGATACATCAGATGAAAACAGCAAACTGCTAATTCACAGGAAGACAAATTAATTGTTGGCAACCAGTTGAATTTTTGAGAACACTGAAATAGTATGCAGCATTGGGTAGACCACATAACTAACGTAATCCACTGTGGAATCTGTGCCCATTTCTTAAGTACATCTTTTCTGTCCATTGCTCAGTTCAACAGCATTTTTCTGCTGCTAAGTTACAGTTCAGCAGTGACTGAATAATACAAGATGAGTTCATTTTCAGAGAACCTGAGGACTTTTCAGGCAGAGTGGGCTAAACTGCACATGTCACATTAATTAGGAGGCATGAATTTCTGTTCCAGCCATTCCATTGTATCCATTCCTAAAACAGCTGTCCACATTATCATAACAATATTGTATCAGAGTCCAAATATTCATGTGTGCTGTAAGTGGTAGAAATTAGATTAATTAACCTGAGTTCCAGTAGAAACAAATTGTAAAACTGACTCTCCTGAAAGTGAGAGCTACATACACAAGCATAAAATAATGCTCGGTGTATTGTATACATCCTGACTTGAGTGGTGGCATTACTAATGTCCTCCCATTGCAAATATTGAATTTGTCTCTGGCAGCAGAGAAATGTATCGTGGTTTCTTAATGCCATGATGATGATATTTGTCAACTAATTACTGAGTAATTACTGGTTGTTAAAGGACGTAACAATTGTAGTCAGTACTGTCAGTTACATATGACAGTGCTGGTGGGAAAATCATATGCTTGGGATTTTACTCAACTCTGATATGGCAAGAATATTGAAAATATTTTATAAAAGACATCTTTGTGTAGAGCATTGTTATCATACAAGCTACTTTGTATTTGTCTCAGTATATGGTTCCAGAGTTAGACTGTATTTAGTGTGTTTGAAACACCTTGGTCCACAATTTTAAAAAAAAAAAAAAACAATGCTGCTTACTTTAACCTTTTTGCAATCAGCCATTTTGAGTGGTGAAAGCTAAAAATGTTGTTTTTATACTGCCAAACAGAGTTTTGTTTAAATTGCCACTTGTCATACTGCATTCAGTTTTTAAAAAATGAAAAAATATGACTTACCCACATAAGTATGCAGTTATTATGGTATACCCTGATTGTCATACATCTTCACTTTAAATTGATTATAAGTGACAAAATAAAAAGTATTTTTACAAAATAATGTGAATTTGATTTTATATAATTAACAGTACACGTTATTCAGGGAAAGCTAATTAATGTCCATAACATTTATTTTACAAATTTCTTTGTAAAGTGACATAAGAAAAGTAAAATTTTTAATATTATTCGATTGTACAGTACAGTGTGCCCAATGTATGCAGTTCTTTATCTGCCCAGTATCCAGTTGCGTATCACGTAACACTTGTGTTTTATAGGAGAATACATTTTACCAAACCATGGGAATGTGTTAAATGGTATGGAAACAGTGTAGGACTTCCGTTGAGTCCCATATTCAATAAGCATGCTGTAATACCCCTTACCTTGGCTATTGTGACATTCTTCCATTTTCATATGGGCTGGACAAAGTAGCAGTATTTGTAGACATAAACTGAGTAATGAGTGATTTGTTTCAGTGACAATTAGTTAAAGTAATGCTGTAGTGAAAATAAATTGAAATATTCAGTTGTAGAAGATTCCATTGGTGGCATATCTTATATCTTTTGGTCTAGGCAACTTGTGAAATGGATGTGGTAATGGCTGTAGAATTTCAGGTGCAGTCACTTCAGTGTACTGTGTATTTTCCATTCTGTCTTCACTTTTAATCAGTATAGCAGCAAGAACATCATTGTCACCTTCTGTAGCACTGCTCCTTTCACTGAAATACTCATTTTAGTGTTGGACACATTTTTAACAAATAAATTACAGACGTGAATGAAATAAACAAACTGAAAACTTAACTTAAAGAAAAATATCACGGAAACAATATGAAATAACGTTACTGCACAAGAACATCATCAGATGAAATAACAAAATGTAAACAAGCATTACAAAGTGAGATATCAACAAACAAACAATGCAGTAGCACTACAACACTCAGAAGTTGATAACTATTGGTTTATGAGTAAGTCTAAATGTTGAGCATCAATACTGAGCACGCTAGCTACATCTGGTGTTGAATTTTATAAGCTACGAGAAAGTAAACAGTGTGCTGATAAATTGGCACTCTGACAGTTCAGGCAATTTTATTATAATTTTTTTGGGTGGGCGGGGGGGGGGGGGGGGGTCTAACAGTAGATCTTTACCTTGACATTCAAAGAATTAATAACATTTTGTGTTACATGCAAAGTCCCAACAGAAATAGTGCTGTTATGATCCATTCTGAAAACAACAATATTGTGCTTATTTTAATAGTTTTCATGCACATTTATATCATCTGCATCCACGGATGAGGACACTAAGCACTCTGCTGATGCCATTCTCTATTCATGCCTAGCCAGTACAAATCCTTGTAAGGGAAGGATTTCTATCAACACATTTAATCGATAATGAGAGGCGAGTTGGTGGCATACATTTCATAATTGCTAGACTCTGCACAAAAGTCCTGCATTAAATTCAGTATATCCCTGTAATCTCTTCTGAATTGAAAGCAGATGACAATGATGATGATGACATTAAGATCAATCACTTCCTCGATGCTTTGTAAGAGGAATTGGCTATATGACAGCACTGGGTTTTCCCCATTTCCTTTCATCATCATTATCATTAACAAATATAACTATGTTTTTCCCCTCTGCAGGCCTAGTCTTGCAGTCATCTATCAGCGATCTGCACTTACCAGTTACACTTGATACATTTGACAAGCATGCTGCAGCAGCTGGATCAAGAGGAAATGAAATGAGTTGAGTGCAACAGGGTGTGATGCACGTACTCTGCTGCTGACACCACCACCACCACCAACAACAACAACAACAACACTATCACCACTACCACCCGTAACATTTGACAAGGGAAGATCCAAGAGGACATAATTGACCACAATCTGTGTGCGTAATTTTAGTCCGTACAACTCATTGCCCCATCCACCAGTTGTATGTAAGAGACTTCCATCATTGTTTTCCCATTTTACTGTGATTCTTTGTTGTGAAATGTTACTTTATATGTAATTTTTGGAAATGAGTTGGTGCAATACTTTCTGTTTGTGGATGACTTCTCAATTTTCTATTTTTCTAATAGTCACATATCAACTACACTACTGTGTTGCAGTGCCAGGATGAGTGACCAACAAAAGCTGTGTTTAATTTCCCAGAAAGAAAAAAAATGTTTTTTTTTACCTGAACATACCTCTGAAACTACATATTTTAAATTACTGAATGCAAAGAAACTGGGAGCAGCTGATACTTTGTATTACAGTTTTACTGAAAACTGGCCAGCCAGCTCACTGTTCTTATCTATAAATTCTTAATGTGTTGCTATAGGAGGGCATGATTCTAATTGGCAACTAGATTTTGTGTTCAAGTCCCAGTTCCACTTAGTCTAGATGGAGGCCAGCTTCTTATAGTGCAAAATTTCTGTTTGGGCTGTCTGTCACCTAGGTTTTCTACCATTATTTGTGTGCTCATGAAGGTTTTATAACACCTACCTTGGAAAATTTTGCCATTCAGTCTCTCAGAGAACAAGCAGTTGAGCAGCTACAGTATCTGTGACAGTCAGACATAAATATGTTAACTCAACACAGTAGTATGTCCCTGCTGTGATTACTAATGTGGTTCAGTTTGATTTTGGACCTCCTGGAGCACTTAACACTGTGCACTCTAAACTCGATTCATCAAGTTAACTATTCTGATTTTTAGATGGCGTACACCGATGAATGTGTCCTAGGGGGACTTCATATACTTCTTAAGTATCTGGATTCAAAGGTTCTACTCCTGGCTGGATCCTAGATAGATAAATGTTATTCAGTAAAACAGCCTAACTGTGTACACTTCTCTCTACAGGAATTTCCATCCTGAATGTAGCACCAGCCAGTTCCTGCCTTCCTCCAGAGATTTACGACCTTGTTGACATATTGTGTGTCAATGAAGTTGAGGTTTGTGTTTTACGAATATTCAAATAAGAATTACATTTTGCTGTTATTACTGCAAAGGTAGCCTAACTCTTTGTTCATCATCTTATTGAAATCCTTGAACTTTAAAAGAATGGAACCGTGATTGGTAAATGTGATGAGATTCAGGTGAAATTTATTCAAAATTGAATAATCATATTAGACTTTGACTAAAGTCAGAGTAACAAGCAAATGCTGACAAGTTAGGACTTGTTATGTGTAGCTGATACAACGATCTTGGACAGCCAGCTTGAGGTTAGTTGCTTTGAAGATCTATATCAATGCAAACTTAAACATGACTGTAGTGAGTTATTTAATGAATAAACCTGTTACATGTAGTCAGGGGTTTTGGTTGCAATGACAAATACTCCATAAACAAGCAAGGGACATTATTTACAGAATACAGGCCTTCTTCAAGCACTAAGCAGAGAAAAAGGTCCAATTCTTTATGTTACCAAATGTAAATAGTACACCGCAATAGTGTCACACAAAAAGTTGCAGAGGAGCATAACATTGTATGTTCAAACAAAACAGAAATTTATTTTGTGATGGTGTCTTTTAATACAAAGTGATTAATCGTTATAAAAGTGATGTAGTGGAAAAAATCGTGAATGCTTGTTAGAAAATACCGTACTTGGGTTGTACTAGTGGAGCACCCACAGAATAAAGACAAAAATTACCAAATGTGGGCAAACTCTTGGAGAATTTTAGGTTTATTATTCCAAAAAGGGGACAGAACGAATGTATCTGAAAAGGTGGTAATTAGGTCTGTGAAACAGTTAACTGTGTGTGTGTGTGTGTGTGTGTGTGTGTGTGTGTGTGTGTGTGTGTGTGTGTGTGTGCACTTGTGCCATCCCTCAGGTAATAAAAGCTGAATATATATTCAAAAATGTGGAAAGAAATCTGAAGAGAGAAACACACAGTTGATGTTGAAAGACAAGTTCTGAATTCATAAAAACATTATAAATAGAGAAATCCTAATTGCTGCTACATATTTAGTGCTTTATTGGTTTGCGAAAGGCCTATTTCAGCTACCTGCAAATAATACATGGTCTCGTTAATCTTTGTTTCTATTCTCAAGTATAGTTATTGACAAAATTTGGTGTTTACACAATATAATTTACGTCTATCTGTCCTTGACATCCACAAAACATCGTATGGTGACGTTACTGTGTAATAATTTGGTTGTGAAGTCTCACAGGTGAGGTGATTACAAGATTGTGGCAGCTATACTGCCATATCACAATCATTAATATTGATGTAGAAGAGACTTTTTTGTTGGCTATGTCCTTTTTTCTGGTGGTTGTTTTTTGACAGAACACCAGTGATGTTATATGTTTACAATTTTGTATTGATTTATTGACCTATGAGTTTTATGTATTAGTGATTTGATATTTGCTATTAATTTTATTGCCGGCCGAAGTGGCCGCGCGGTTCTGGCGCTGCAGTCTGGAACCGCGAGACCGCTACGGTCGCAGGTTCGAATCCTGCCTCGGGCATGGATGTGTGTGATGTCCTTAGGTTAGTTAGGTTTAACTAGTTCTAAGTTCTAGGGGACTAATGACCTCAGCAGTTGAGTCCCATAGTGCTCAGAGCCATTTGAACCATTTTTTATTAATTTTATTTTTGTTTATAAAATGTTATTGGCAGTATACATTTATCCATTATCTATATTTAAAATGTCAATAAAATTGTCAGTATAGTGTTTGTATTTAAGATCAGTTTGTTCGTTTAATCTGCCATTTGATAGTTACATGTGTGCATATAAATTTGTATTTCTTCTAGGTTATTCACAGTTCTTTCCCTTGGTACTATGAGTAATATTTGCATAGCTCATTCTGGTCTACTTTGTGGTTTTCTGTTTTTAAGTGATTCATGAAAAAGGATGGATTTGTATCAGTTTCCGGTGTGTTCTTAGTACGGTTTTCTGTTTTTAAGTGATTCATGAAAAAGGATGGATTTGTATCAGTTTCTGGTGTGTTCTTAGTACCTAATTCCAAAATTTCTTCCTGTTTGTGCCATATAACATTTATTGCAATCTTGACATATGATTTAGTATATGGCCGAAATTGTATGGACTGGTAGTTTTGTTTTCCCAGTGTGAATTCTTGTTTTTAGATTTTGTTTGGTTCAGTAGGCTAAATTTTACTTCCGTATTTTTCAGTAATGCATTTAATTTGTTGGATATATTTCCGATGTATGTTCTAGGTATGCATAAGATCTTCTGTGTCATTGGTGATTGTTTTAGAGGTTTCATGTATTTATGTGTTTCAGTGTGTGTACTTGGTTTCTTTTATTTTTATTTTATAGTCATTTTGTTGTACTGTAAACAGTAGAACTGCTAGTTTCTTTGCATTGCAGCTTGTTCTATTGGTTGGTTGGTTAGTCTGTTGATCACAGTATGGAAATGTGTGTGTGTTTATTTGCTTTAGGATGACATGCTTTGCATTTATGATGTTGTCTGTCATTACGGATTTTCTGAAAATTTTTAAGTTGAGTGTGGTGTTAATATTTTTGATTTTCCGGGCTAGAAAATTTATTATTTATTATTATCTAATTCCATTGTAAATTTCATTTTTGGATGTGTGTGTTTACTTGTTGGTGTGGGGTTCTGAAAAACTGTTGTTATAAGGTGTTTAATAAGATGTCCACTATAATTTTTTTGTTGATATTAATGTAAGCAGTTCATTAATGTCGTGTATACTGACGGTAGATGTTTTCCCATTTTGGAGTAGGTTGTGCTCTACAGTTCTTATGGTTTCGTTGACTGGTATATTTGTGTAGTGGTTGGTGATGTCAAATGATACAAAATTTCCCATTTGCTGGAATTTTTATATCTTTTATTTTGTTTGGCTGCATTTGTGAATTTTTTATGGTGGATTTTTGTTATATGTGATATACTTTGTATGTATATTGTTCAGTTTTTTACTAATGAGGTAGGTGGGGCTGCCTATGCAACTGACTATATGACATATAGGAATAAATTCTTTATGGATCTTAGGTTAACAATGTAATTTTGGTGTCTTTGGGTTCATAACTACATCTGCTCTTTTTTCATAATCTGTAAATATTGTGTTGCGAGAGTTGATGACCTTTTTAGCCTGTGCTGCAAATTTATTGGGAGGGCCACTCTCGATTCTTGTGATATTGTTAGCTTTAAAGAAAATGGTTACTTTGGATATGTGATCATTTTGGTTTAATGTAATCATACTATTACCTTTATGTGCTTTTTGGCTGTTGCATTGTTTATGATGTGTTCATGGTGTATTCTACTTAGTATAGAGTAGTCTGTTTTCTTTTGTTGCTCATATGTATGTTGATGGATTAAGTCTTTTTCTGTACCTTATTGGCAATTTCACTGAATCAGTCATGACTTTTGTTGTTGCTATGCCTTTTTTGTATTGTTACAGTATTAGGTGTAGACTGTATCTTATATTTTAGGCCTTCGTCTAATGGTTTTATTTCATTATCTGTGAGTATAATATTTGTTAGATTTCTTTGTTCTTGTATTGAATTGAAATGGCAGTGTGTATTTTTGTACTGGTTTCTTTGTGAGATGTTTATCAGGTGCTGAATTTTCTTTTTGTTGGTTGCATGTACTTGCTGGCTGGTATAAACAACATATTTGGTTGTATATTTAAAGATTAGTACTATTGCTAAGTTTTAAGTGAGCTACATACATTTTTTGATTTTTGTATTTTTTGTGGTAAAGTTATTAGTTCAACCATTTTTACTTTTGAGGTTATGTAACACAGGGTGTGCTCCATGACATGATATGATTTAAGTGCCATTGTTTTTATTGTTGAGGGCCCGCAGCACAATGTGTGTCTTGCAGGGACTTTATGAGTAGAAAAATCCAAATCACTCTTATGCATTTAGTGCTTTACTGGCTTGCGATATGTCTGTTTGAGCTACAGTGCCACTTCCTAGTTGCCTGAAAAATAATATATGATTTTGCTAACCTTATGTATAATTATTGAGAATATAGGGTGATTATACAATATAACTTACGTCTAGCTGTTCTTGACATCCATAAAACATCAATTAATGCTGCCCCTGTGTAATGGTGTCTTACAGGTGGCACAGTTATATGATTGTGGCAGCTATACTGCCATATCTAGATTGTTACTGTTGTTATAAATGCTATTTTGTTTGTTGGCTGTGCCCTTTTTGTTCTGTTTGTTTATTTTTGACAGCTTTATTTGACAGAATACAAGTGGTGTTATGTGATTACAATTTTGTATTGATTTATTATTCTCGGAGTTTCTGTGTATTAGTGATTTGGTCTTTGCTGTTTATTTAATCTTTGCTTGTAAAATGTTATTGACTATGCATTTTTATCTGTTATCTATATTTAAGATGTTAATGAAATTTTCAGTATGTGTTTGTGTTTAAGAACAGTTTCTTCGTTTTATGCTCTGTGGGTAGTTATATGCGTGAATATAAAATTCTATGTCTTCAGAGAATTCATGGTTATTCCCTTCAGTATTATGTGTAATACATGCATTGCTCATTCTGTCTGGTTTGCTTTGTGGTTTTCTATTTTTGTGTGAATGATGAAACTGGATGGATTTGTATCACTTCTTCTGCTGTGTTCTTGATATCTGATTCCAAGATTTCTTCCTATTTGTCAAGCTAATCTTACT
Organism: Schistocerca nitens; assembly: GCF_023898315.1. Classification (NCBI taxonomy): domain Eukaryota; kingdom Metazoa; phylum Arthropoda; class Insecta; order Orthoptera; family Acrididae; genus Schistocerca; species Schistocerca nitens. The sequence continues at coordinate 396,537,498 of NC_064618.1, read as the reverse complement.
CTTGTATTTTTCAGTAATGCATTTAAATTGTCACACATATTTCCTATGTATGTCACAATTACTTCAGTGAAGATGCCAATAAAACACCAGAACACAATGGCAGTACAAGTGTCCCACAGAACAAAAAAACCGTAATCCATAAACATATATATGACCAGCAAAATAAAACAGTCCACTCTGTACTAAATCAAATAAACCACAAACTCATCACAAACAATGCGATAATCATAAAAGCAATAGTCTGGTTATAAGAAACCAAAATGATTACATAACAAAGTAAACAGTTTCCTGACAGCTTACAATATCACAAAATCAGTTGGGACTCTACTAATAAATTTGCAGCTCATACTGAAAAAGCCATCAAACCTCACAAAACAATATTTACAGATGATGAAAAAAGAACAAATATAGCTTTGAACAAAGGAACCAAATTATATTACCAACCTAAAATCCCCAAGAATTTATTCCTATATGTCCTGTAATCAACTGCACAAATGGCTCCACCTACCTCATGAGTAAAAAACTAAACAACCTGCTTTCAAAGTATTGCACATATAGCAAATAATTCACAATCAAAAATTCTTGAATGCTGGCAAACAAAATAAAAGATATAAAAATTCAAGCAAATGGGAAATTTGTATCATTTGACATCACCATCCTTTACACAAATATATCAGTCCAGGAAACTGTAAGAACTGTAGAGCACAACCTACTCCAATACAGAAAAAAATTTATTGTTGGTATATAAGACATCACTGAACTGCTAAAATTAAAACCGGCAAAAAATTATTTTGAATTCAACAACGAACTATTAAATACAAGAGAATGGAGTAGCTATGAGTTGCACCATTGCAAGCACAGTAGCAGACATCTTATTAAATACCTCAGAAAAAAATTCGGACTTAGAAATGATACTTTGCTCTTAATAGACAGAACCAACACAGACATTCAACAAATACATCAAGCATTGAACAAGCTACATCCGAAAATGAAGTTTACTGTCAAATCAGGGACTAATAAAACAATACATTTTCTCCACCGGAAAATCAAAAATATTAATCACACACACAACTTCGAAATTTTCAGAAACTCCAAAATGACAGACAACAACATAAATGCAAAATCAAGTCACTCTAAGCACATAAACACACACATTTCCGTACTATGATAAAATGACCAATCAATCTACCACTAGAATAAGCTGAAATCAGAAGGAATCAGGAATTCTACAATATATAGCACAACAAAATGACTATAACCCAAACCTAACAACTCAACTGTACAAACAAACCACCAAGTCAGCATACAGTGATACCCATAAAGGAATGAAACTACTAGAAGAATCACCAGTGAAACAGAAAATTGTACACAGTCCTACAACATACATAGGAAATATATCTGACAAATTAAATGCATTACCGAAAAATTTGGGAGTAATTTTTACTATCAAGAACAGTCTTGATCACAATTTATTTATCCCGGTGACCGGTTTCGTCCACTACTGTGGTCATCTTCAGACCAATAAGTAAGAACCTCCTTCTGGTGGTAAATCACTAGTATGGAAATGTGTGTGTTTATGTGATTTACCACCAGGAGGTGGTTCTTCCTTATTGGGCTGAAGATGACCACAGTAGTGGTTGAAACTGGTCATTGGAATAAATAAATTGTGATCAAGACTGTTTTTGATAGTAAATATTTGTAACAACATTTATCACTGTTCACTCCCACAATGTATACAAAAGTAATTAATATTGGAGTAAGATTGACCTATCAAACGAAACACAAATTGACTCGGGGAAAACAAAATCACCAGTCCACACAAATTCAGCCATATACTAAATCAAATGTCAAGATTGTGCTAAATTTCATACAGGACAAATGGAAAGAAATTTTGGAATTAGATACATCAAAAATACACCAGAATTAGTTATACAAATTCATCTGTTTTCTTCAATCACATGAAAACAGAAAAGCATGAAGTTGAAGAGATAGAACAAGCAAAGCAAAGATTACACATAATACAGAAGGGCAGAACCATGAATATCTTGAAAGAAATATAAATTTACATGCACTTATATAACTACTCACAGGACTTATTAAATGAACAAATAGATCTTAAACACAAACACTTTGACAATTTTATTGACATCTAAAATATAGGTAACGGATAAACAAACACAGCCAACGACGTTTTACACGTGAAGATAAAATTAACAGCAAGGATCAAATCACTCGTAGATTAATAAATTAAAACAAAACTGTAACCACATAATATTGTTGATTTTCTGTCGAATAAAGTTGTCAACTTACAAAAACTTGTAAACAGAACAAAAAGGCTGTAGCCAACAAAAAAGTCTCATCTGCAACAACTTTAACAGTTGAGGTATTGCAGTACAGCTGCTACCATCATATAATCACATAACCTATGAGATATAACAACCAAATCATTAGACAGAGACAGCACCAATTGACACTTCATGGACATCAAGAACAGCTAGGTGTAAGTACTATTGTGTAATCGCTTAATATTGTCAATAATTATTCATAACAATAGAAACAAAGTTAACAAAATTGTGTCTTATTCACAGACAGCTAGAAAATGGCACTGTGGCCAAAATAGGTCTACCGCAAACCAATAAAGCACTGAATACATAGCAGAAATTTGGATTTCTCTACCTATAATGTCTCCACAAGGCATATATCACACTGCAGGCCCTCAAGAAAACAAATTTAAAAAGTTAGTTCATAAGTGTGAAGGTGGGTGATTGACTCATTGTTGTGACTGCTGAATGGAGAAAACAATGCGGAGGTACTGTTAAGGAAGAAGCAGAAGGAATAAGCATGTAATTGAACACTCAGCAAAACTAACTTGAGAAAAATCAGAAATAATTAGAGACTGGAAGACTGTATATGTGCATGGATCCATAATATTCACATGCTTTGTTGTGAATGCAGTTTCTAAATAATTCATGATTCCATGTTAAAGTATGATCTTTGTACAGTAAAATGGACAGTAGTAAATGAGAAACAGAGATTACAGATCCCATGGCACGTAGTTGAGTGAGGAGACACATATAGGCTGCAGCACTGGTGTTCATATCGCCATCTGATCATGCAGATTTAAATTTTCTGCGGTTTCTGCAAATGATGGCAAATGCTGGTATGGTTCTTTTGAACAGGGCACAGTCTGTTTATTTCCCAAATCCAAGCTTGTGCTCCAATTCTAATGACTTCATAGTCAACTGCACACTAAACTCTTAATTTACTTTCTTTTCCCCTTTGAAGGAAATTAAGATGACCCTGAATATATGACAACTCAGCTTTTTAAAGAGACCCCTTGAGAAAATTTATTTTAACATATTCTGACTAATCAAAATTTCAAGCTTTTTTATGGGATCTCAACAACATTGCACCACAGAACACATTAAGTACACCATTGGTCCCCATCTAGACTTTTACCATCTCCTGCGAAAATGTACGCTATTGTTGAAAGTTGGTGCAATTTTAAAGTCAGTTGGATTCCAAGTGCAAATGGATTTGGGCAGACTGCAGTTAAAACATGTTAGATGTTCATAAAAAGCTAAAGTACACAGTGTACATTCACATGGTTGGGTGCACGATGAAATTTATGCCTGCTCATACTCCTCTCTCTGCACTCGTCGCAGTTATTAGCCAAGCTGGATCACTGTCCCCCCCCCTCAAACTTTCTGTAATGCTGTGTTTCAGCAGCAGTGAAACATGGATGCAATATCTTGTAGGGTGCAGGTCATATGTAACAACAGCAACTAATACATGAAGAAAAGATCAGTATCACTGTTCAGTTCAATTCTCGAACATTCGCTCATCCCGCGATCTGGTGACGTCTGTCTCCACAATGGGTCATTCTGGTTTAATTCATTCTTGCGAGAACATTTGCAGTTAGTTTAATATGCTTTCTTTAATTTGTTAGACTTTTCATTCTGGACTAATTTTTCTTCTCGTTCCATTTGAGTGTCATCATCTTGTTCTAAAACTGATAACAATTTTTTCCAGAATTCTAATACATGTACAGCATCTGAATTTCTCATTTGGAACCCACTTGGTAAATTATTAGTTGCTCATAACCAAATAAAATTTTTACTTCAGTGCAGTGTCAAAAATGGTTTTTTAAGGACAAGATTCTTGCCTTTGAATGTTACCTTTACTTACCATATTTTACGGACTATAAGATACACTTTTTCTTTGAAAAACTGCTTCCAAAATTCAGGTCTGTCTTACACTATATGTCTACACTGAAGAGCCAAAGAAACTGGTATACCTGCCTAATATCATGTAATGCCCCCCGCAAGCACACAGAAGTGCAGCAACACGACATGGCATGGACTCGACTAATATCTGAAGTCGTGCTGGAGGAAATTGAAACTATGAATCCTGCAGAGTTGCTCATAAATCTGTAGTAGTATGTGGGGGTGGAGATCTCTTCAGAACAGCACACTGCATGGTATCCCGTATATAATCTGTAATGTTCACATCTGGGGAGTTTGGTGGCCAGCGGAAGTGTTTAAACGTTGAAGAGTGTTCCTGGAGCCACTCTGCAGCAATTCTGGATGTATGGGCCGTCCCATTGTCCTGCTGGAAGTGCCCAAGTCTGTCGCAATGCACAATGGACATGACTGGATGAAGGTGGTCAGACACGATGCTTATGTATGCGTCACCTGTCAGTCACATCTAGATGTATCAAGGGTCCCGTATCACTCCACCTGCACACACCCTACACCATTACAGAGCCTCCACCAGCATGTACAGCCGTTCGATACAATATGAAATGAGACTCATTCGACCAGGCAACATGTTTCGAGCTATCAACAGTCCAATGTCGGTGATGATGGGCCCAGGCGAGGTGTAAAGCTTTGTGTCATGCAGTCATTGAGGGTACACAAGTGGGCCTTCGGCTCTGAAAGCCCATATCGAGGATATTTCATTGAATGGTTTGCACACTGACACGTGTTGATGGCCCAGCATTGAAATGTGCTGCAATTTGCAGAAGGGTTGCTTTTCTGTCATGATAAACGATTCTCTTCAGTAATCATTGGTCCTGTTCTTGCAGGTTCTTTTTCCGGCCACAGCGATGTCGGAGATTTGATGTTTTACCGGATTCCTGATATTCATGATGTGCTCGTGAAATGGTCGTACGGGAAAATCCCCATTTCGTCGCTACCTGTGTCCCATCACTCATGCGCTGACTATAACATCACATTCAAACTCGCTTAAATTTTGATAACCTGCCATTGTAGCAGGAGTAACCAATTTAACAACTATGCCAGCCACTTGTTGTCTTATATAGGTATTTCTGACTACAGCGCCCTGTTCTGCCTGTTGACATATCTCTGTACTTGAATGCACATGCATATACCAGTTCCTTGGTGCTTCAGTGTATATCTATACTCTATACCCATCTCTGTCTGGCAACACTGGATTCGATTGGCATGAGACGAACATGAGTTGCGGGGATTCAAAAGCTTGCTAACACTGTCTCCCTCACGCCCGCCATCACAAACCCAGAACACTGTCTAGCCTATGATGCATCATTGCAGTCTATGGTGCCAGTGACCTTGAATTGAAATTGATTTGTGTTATGGATAACAGTACAGTATTTTTGTTAGTAGCTAGTGTTGTAATGGAAAAAAAGTATTCATATGATGCTGGCTAGAAATTGAAAGTAAAAGCTTATGCAGAGCAACATGGAAACAGAAGCTGAGCAGCATTTTGGCCCTCCAGAAAAAAACATTTGCAATTTGCGGAATTGTAAAAAAGGAAGAAGACTATATGTGCATATAGAGGACTGAGTGCAAAATGACGAAAATTAGAATATGATGTATTGAAATGAATTCAAGGACACCATCAAAATGGCATTGGAGTTAGTATGAAAATGGTTCAAATACACGCTCGCAAGCTAGTGCTACAGTGGAACTTAGCAGACTTTAAAGATGAAGTTGGTTGGTGCTATGGGTTTATAAAGCATCATGGACTTAGCATGTGAACCAAAACCAAAATATCTCAGGAATTGTCACAAGGGTACGAAGAGAAAATATTATCTTTCCATTGCTTTATTATTCAACATTGAAAGAAAATCAGTGTGGAACTAAGCCAAATAGTGAATATGGACGAAGCTACTCTGACATTTGAAGTACTGAGTAGCAGAAAGATGCTAAAATTGTAACTGTAAACACACGTGGACAGGAAAAAAATTGCACCACACTGTTGTCCTTTCCTGTTGTGCTGACAGTACTAAACTTAATCCATTTTCAAATGCAAAACAATACCAAAACCGCCTAAAATACCACCAGGTGGTGTTTATGTACATGACAAGGTTTGGATGGAAGAAGCTGGTCTGAAATTACAGATTAACAGAGTATGGGAGAGCAGGAAAGGTGCTTTATTGAACGAGAATTCTCTTCATGTGTTAGATAAGTTTAGTAGTTATTTGAAAAATTCTGTGAAAGAGAAATTGAGACGGGGAATACAAAGCTTGATATTATTCTGGAAGGACTTACTTCACAATGGTAACCTTTTGATTTCTCGCTAAATAAACTTTTAAAGTGTGTATGAGAAAGGAATGGAACAAATGGTTGATGGATGAATCCCAACATGAATCCATGCCAAAGGAAGCTTTAAAATGATCCACTATCAAACAAACGTGTCAGTGGACAAAACAGTCGTGGTATAGAGTGAGAGAAGACATTATTGTTAAATCTTTCAAGAAGTGTGGCATAAGTAATGCTTCTGAGAGCAGTGAAGACTCTCTTGTATATGAAGAGGACAGTGATGACAATGAAGAGCAAGAAGAAGAAAGTTCAGATGACGATTTGCAGTTTACTAATAAAAGTTGTAAAAATGTTATTAAAATTGATTAAAAATTAAGATGTGTCTTGGTCTGTAAAATATGGTAAAAGCAGCATAAATATACTGGGTGATCAAAAAGTTAGTATAAATTTGAAAACTGAATAAATCACGGAATAATGTAGATAGAGAGGTACAAATTGACACACATGCTTGGAATGACATGGGGTGTTATTAGAACCAAAAAAATACAAAAGTTCACAAATGTACGACAGATAGCACTTCATCTGATCAGAATAACAATAATTAGCATAACAAAGTAAGACAAAGCAAATATGATGTTCTTTACAGGAAATTATCGATATGTCCACCATCATTCCTCAACAATACCTATAGTCGAGGAATAATGTTGTCAACAGCACTGTAAAGCATGTCCGGAGTTATGGTGAGGCACTGGCATTAGATGTTGTCTTTCAGCATTCCTAGAGATGTCGGTTGATCACGATACACTTGCGACTTCAGGTAACCCCAAAGCCAATAATCACACGGACTGAGGTCTGGGGACCTGGGAGGCCAAGCATGACGAAAGTGGCGGCTGAGCACACGATCATCACCAAACGACATGCGCAAGAGATATTTCACGTGTCTAGCAATATGGGGTAGAGCGCCATCCTGCATAAACATTGTATGTTCCAGCAGGTGTTTATCAGCCAGGCTGGGGATGATGCAATTCTGTAACGTATCGACGTACCTCTCACCCGTCACGGTAGCAGTTACAAAACAAGAATCACGCGTTTCCTCGAAGAAAAAAGGCCCGATAACAGTAGCTGTGGTAAATCCAACCCACAACGCGACTTTCTAGTTGTGCAATGGAGTTTCCACGACAGTTCTAGGATTTTCGGTAGCCCAAATTCTGCAGTTGTGGGGGTTGACAGACCCTTGGAGCGTGAAATTAGCTTCGTCGGTCCACAACACGTTACTCAACCAATCGTCATCTTCCGCCATCTTTTGAAGTGCCCACAACGCAAATGCCCTCCGCTTCACTAAATCACCAGGTAACAGTTCATGATGCCAATGGATTTTGTACGGATAGCATCGGGGGGTACGCCTCAGTGCCAACCAAACAGTAGTGTATGGAATGCCGGTGCGACGTGCGACTACACGAGCACTGACTTCCCCATGCATAGATGAACCCGCTACAGTCTCCATTTCTTCCTGAAATGTCTCAGCAGCATTACACCTTGTGCTCGGTAGGTCACAACGGGGTCTATTGTCTAAACAACCCATGGCTTCGAACTTCGAAATCATTCTCGCTACAGCTGCATTTGTCAACGGACCTTTACCGATTTGAATCCCCTTCCTATGGCGATAGGATCGTAACGCTGAACTAGCACATTCCCCATTCTGATAATACAGCTTCACTAAAAGCGCCGTTTCAGGTACCATCAACATTATGCGACTGCTGGCGCATCTGATTCTCTCTCTCATTACAGCTCCTTTTATACACGATTGCCATGCGCAGTCACTGACGTTTTGCTGTCCAGCGCCATCTGTCGTACATTTTGTGAACTTTTTTTCTAATAAAATCCCATGTCATTCCAAACGTGTGTCAATTTTTACCGCTCTATCTACATTATTCCATGGTTTATTAAGTTTTCAAATTTATACTGACTTCTTGATCACCCAGTATGTATTTATAACAACTTTTATTGCAAACCTATCCAAATACAAGAAAAGTTTGTAAGGTGATAGAGTTTAATGTTATTTCCTCCTGTGTTTCACAAAATTGCCAGTTTTTAAGCAGGGTATTAGAGTGTTGTAGTGGCTGGTTCATAGTATCTCATAAATCCCTTTCGCTAGCAAGTAGCTAAAGCATCATTTGTAAATATAAGATGACCCTATATTAACCTGTTAAACAATGTGAAAATGTTGACCTCAGCAACAGTAGTTTAATCTGCAAATATAAGATGACCCCATATTTTTTTAATGATGAATTTTGGAAATAATCGGATAAATATGGTATAATTGTGTCATTGGCAATCATCAGTGGTGCTGTATGTGCAGCTATCACCAGTACATATAAATAATTTAGTACATCATCTTAGTATCTTGTTGAAGCTGGTTGGAGATGATATAGTAGTACACAGTGAGGTTCTTAGCAGAAAAATTGTTACAAACAGTACTTAGTACAAATGTTAGAGAGTGACCACCAGCATTACCAGTGCAGTGTCGTGTTTATTAAGAGGTAAAAAGGTGATACACTGTTTGAGTGCACAAACATCAAGACATCACTGTAATCAATCACAAATGTTATATCTTTCACATAAATCTAGTTGTGGAGAAGATAAATACCAAACCAACATTTTTTCTTGCAAAATTTTTGTCTGGCTGATTCTTGTGCTTGTAAGACTATTGTCTGTAAGGGGATGACAACTGATGCAAAAGTGAGTAAACTTGATATTCTTAAAGCAAACAAAGTGTCAATGAAATAGTGACAGAAACTGACTACTCCAATAATTCGTAATGAACATGTCACTACCAAAAGTCAAAGTATTTTAGATTTCAGTGGTTTCTCTTTTATTTTTGTTTTGTGTGTTATTGTCTCTCTCTCTCTCTCTCTCACTCTCTCTAACAGCAGCATATTAGCTGTCTGGTAAGTCTACTTTTATACTATTACCGCCACATGAGATGTTTACATGTGTAGAGTATCACGCAAAGGAAAACTAATAAAGCGTGATGGAGGTTCTGTAATGAGAAGGGGGGATGTATGTTCATTGGCTCCTGCGGCCACACCGGAAAGAAAGGTAGTGTGATTCGAAATCATTTTAAATAATCATACCCATTTTGTCATGGAGGCATTGTTCTGAGTACAATATTGTATCTGCTAAAATAAAAATGGCCCCATATTGTTCTGGAAATAGACGGTCCATGACTACAGGGTTTTTATTTTATTTCTTTATTTATCTGTCTTTCATTATTGCTTCTAGTTTTGGCAACATAACTGTAAAATGTCTATTTACAGACAAATGCTTCATCAGCTATGGAATTGCCAATAAAATTTTCCATGAAAGGTGATGGAGAAGATCATTTCAAAGATTGATTTGATGAAAATGAAATAGCATGACTTCATCACCACAATTGGTGAATTTGAGCATTATTAACCCTTTCACTATTGCAGATGTTATGTTTGCATTCCGTGCTGAGGGCAGCTTTTGCTGTGGCTGTATGGCTCACCAAATGCTGGTGCATTTTTTAAAAATATCAACTGAAAAAATTTGGTTTTTGCAAATCTTCTAGTCTGATATCTTCGCTCAATAAAGAACTGAATTTCTTTTTGTTACCTGTCATTCTTAACTTTGCTGCATCAAATTAAGTAAAATATTGCACAAAATTTTACAGATTTTGCAGAGGTAAAAAAGCATTGCGTAAATGTTTTGTGTAGTTGGTTTTAGATCATACACTGCAGTTTGTGAAATGCACATAAGATATCAAAATTTTATTCAAAATTGAGAGCAGAACAATACCTCATTTCATTCTCTAGTCATTGGGCTTTATATGTGACAGTTGGTCACACGTAACACACCCATTCATGTCCTCATGCATCGCAAATCATGTTGATATTACCATCATCACATCTCATAAATTATTTAAGATACCAAAACGAGGTGTTTTGCAAATGATAGGAGGCAATGAGGTGCATAGTTGCATGATAAATACTTGAAACTTTTTTATTCCCCCTAGATAAGGAAGCAATTTGTTGCAGCAGTGAGGTCAGCGGCTCAGGATGCACTCTAGGAAAACCCATGTCCACAGCACCTGGGTAACGGCAATGCAGGACATGTATGGACATCCACAGCAACAAAAGGGTTAAGCAGTAGTTGTCTGTGCTTTAAAAAATAGTTATGGAACTGTTCTCTAACAACTGCCAGAAAAGTGCACTGTTGGCAAAGTGATGTTCATCGTCTTATGAGAGTTTCAAAGTACTCACATCCTGTTGTCTGTGTGTATTGCAACTCATCAGTCCAGGAGATCTTTTCCCTTGCTTTGAATGTCCAACGACAATGTTCCTGTACCTGTCCTAATGTCATGTGATGTGCTGTGGAGTATTGGTGTCTGTACCCCATGCAAGGAGGTGGTTCTTGATAAAGTTACTCTCTGATTTTTATCACCATCCAGCACAAAAGTAATGAATGTTTTGCCACATTATGACAAATTTGTCCATTGTTACAATCAGTAGTCAGTGGCAATCACTGTCATTAATATGCCTTAACCACAGCAGTTGCCTTCACCATTGCAGATTTTCCTAAGAGTTACGATACTCATGGTACACCTTTGGCACATTGGTATTTGATAATCCTGATTACTGCACAACCTAAAAGATGGAGTGTCCTTTGGGTCACGTACCAATGATTTGGTTATGATAAAATATGCTACTGTTGTGCAGTTTGTCTATCCTATGCTTATCTTGATGCAAAAAATGTATGTGCACTAAATGTGACGAGACAGTTGTCATGCATGAAAGTCTATGATACCAATATATTTCAATCACCTAAAAAAATAAATTATGAGTTAACAGAATTCAACAGGATGAGTAAGATTTTTTAACGACTTTCTCAAACATCAGCATAACTTTAATGATGTTTGTGTGAATATTGGGGTAGATTCTATGTTCGGGTCTTTGCCACCTCAAGTGTGATCATTGTTGACAGTCTGCAAGTTATCCCATGTGTTTAGCTGCTGACACAGGATGTGCCTGTTGTGGTAAGGATGGTTGTTCATTGCTATATTGTGATAAATGTGGTAGTATTGTGTTCCCTCATGGCTCTTTGCCCTTGGTGTTTGGAAAAGCTTGTTGATAAATATAAAAATTCTTGTCCTCATTTGAATTTGTCACACTTTTAATGTTCTCACATGAGCCGCACTCATATTTTATTGATAATGGAAAATGGAGTAGCACTAATTACAAAAATTAATGTTTTTCTTAGTATCATAACACAGGTACGGCATTATTTTTTATAATCATTACTGTGAACTTCGATTTTTACATTCCCCATTTTACGTTTTTCACAATTCTGCACCATAAATTCATAGCCCCTTTGAAAAACCTGTAAGATTAATGCTACAAATTCCCTGTTCCCCCACCCCCTCCTAGTAAGGTTTACTCAATTCTAAGTTCTTACGCGACGTCTTGCTTGACTTCATCCCGTTTTCTTCCTGTTGACACTGGTTTTACTGAAAGAGTTATAAGTGGCACAAAAGACAGATGGTTTGCACCACGGGTGGTGGCGGAGTTAAGGGAATATTTGTGAAAGAGGTAATACTGATGTAATCCATGTTCGGTGCAACCTTTTAAATTCAAACACAGACTCAAAGAATATGCTTTGTCATAATCGAGGAAACATTGCCCATTTCTGGCTAGTGAACTCTTATTGGCTGGTGACTTCACCCAATATCCATTGCAGCCACCACACCACACTAACATATGTAAAATGGCTCACCTACTAGCCATGTGGAGAGAGGGAGTGGCCCTGCAGTGACAGGAATGCAGGTAGGGGTGAAAGCATTTTGAGAAGTGCTGAAAAAGTACTTTTCATGCAGATGATGTGCCATGACACATCACATGGAAATAAAACAAGGGTTTTGCAATAGCACATTTTAAAGACTTTTGTGTTCAAATTGGACTTGATACAGTTGCAACAACTACATGCCCTACTCATGTATATACTTTGCACCACATACTGTGGATTGTAAAGACTGGCAGCAGTGAGAAAGGGCATGAAGCGAAACTGTAGCACCTGAGCTTTCTTTCAAATTTACGTTTTACATAGTATACAGAAATGCACTGAGCCAATTCTAATAAGCTTGTGACGTCAATTGTGGAAGTAAACTCATTTTTTCACATCTTGCTTTGTCTCATCAAGCATAAAATAACATTTTAACAGCAGTGAGCATATGAAGTGTAGCTCATAAGAAAAGCATTAAACAGTAACAGCAGTGGTGACAGAGTATATCATTAAGCAGATGTCCCTATTTATGCTTGTGTTTTAACCACATAGCTGCTGTGATGCTTGTGTTTTAGTTCAATATGTTCGCCAATTTTTTGGTTTATTCTGGCTGAGCACAAAGGATGATCTCTCAAAAACGCATGTTTTGAATGTATAATTTGTAGTCGTAGCTTACTTGCTGTTACACATATGTGATTTTGAAAGAACTGATGGAATTCATTACCACAAATTATTGTATAAACATTGTATTGTACAGTTAATTTCCTTCACTTAGTCAGATTTTATACAGAGTATTGGAGAGGACTGCAATTTTTAATCATATATGTCAATTACATGTGTTTTTGCTCCTTTTTTTGGGGGGGGGGGGTTCACATTTTCTCAATTCACCCATTTTCCTCAATTCACCCATTTTCCTCAATTTTGCTTTTTTTAAGTCTGGCCCACACAAAAATGCTAAATAAGGGTTTCACTGTAATCAAAAAAGTCTTGATGGTACATTTCTTTTGTGTATTGCACATATTTATTGTGATCTTTGTTGAACCAAATATCAAACTTATAGTCCAGGTGAATATTTGGAAATGTCATCTGCAGTAACGCAGTTATTGTTTAGTTACCATAAGAAGCTCAATTTCTGTAACATTCTCTACGAAAAATTAAGTTTTGATTGTACTGCTATATTTGTTTTAGTGGTACACTTTTTATTTTCATATTTCTCTACTATACACTACTACTCTGAGAATTATTCTACCACTAATGAAACACTTTTACAAGCATATCATATCAGCACCTAATTGCAAATTCGTTGTGTTAACTGTAGGCTGAAACAATATCAGGCCATTCTGCATCATCCGTCAGTGAAGCAATTCTGGTAGCAAAAGATCTGCAAAAGAGGTCCAAATCTGGTCGATGTTCCATCGTCCTGACACTGGGTGAATTTGGAGCAGTAGTTGCAGAAGCTGGAGGAAAGGATGCAATCCATATACCAGTTCCACAGCATAAGAGTACTTTTGGTGCTGCACCAGTTGTCGATTCAACAGTAAGTTCTATCAACTACTTCCTATTTTTTCAAGTATTTGGTTTTGTTATATATCACTGCACCTGTTTTTAAACATGAGGTGGTCATTTATTCAATTTATTTTTGTTTTCTTCTCTTAAATTGAGGAAATCAAAGTGACAGAGTAAGGGGGCATTTAAAATGTAAAGGCATGTTGGTTGTACAGCTCATCGCGAGATAGGTTGCCACCTGTTGGTGTTGCAGGCATGTGACATGATAAGGAAAGTACATGAGCTGAGCAGAAATGAATGGGGAATCATTATAACGAAGATACAGGGTCATGGGAAATCCATTGACATAAGCAAGTTAGACCAAGGATGGATTGTTGCGGCTCAGCATCTACGGACAGATATTGTAAAAATTTCAAAGCTGGTCAGTTGTTTGCAAGCTGCTGTCATGAGCATCTATGGAAACGTGTTGAAAGATGGTGAAACCATAAATAAATAACAAGATGTTGGGCATCTATGCCGCACCAAAAAAACGGGGAAGTTGAACACTGTCTGCTACATAAATCAGTGTAGGCTGCCACTGTTCAGCATATTATTGAACATGTCGTTCCACAGCACACAATCCCCTGCACATTCCCATGTTAATCTGACATTGTCAACAAATGCAGTGGGCGGAGGATCATTGAGATTGGACTGTGAATCAATGGAAGTTTGTCTGATGAATCACATTTCTTGTTACACCTAGACAATCATAGTTTCCGGATACATCATTGTACGGGTGAACTACTGCTTGAAACATGCTCCACATCAAAGATGCAATCTAGTTGGGGTAGTTTTATAGTATTGGGGGGGGGGATATGAGAGATGTATTTTAGTAAATGAAGGTACCATGACAGCTGCAGACTACGTAGATATTATTGTGTACCGCCTGCATCCCTTTAAGCTCAATATCTTTCTTGATGGTGATAGCATTGGTGTCTTCCAGCAGAGTAACTGCCCACACACTTGGCCAGAATCATCTTACAGTGGTTTGAGGATTGTGACAGAGAACTCATATTGGTGTCTTGGCCACCAAATTCACTTGATCTGAACCCAGTGGAACACATCTGGGATGTAACAGGTGCCAGCTCTGTGTCCAGAAACCACTGGTCCAAAATTTTTGCATGACCTGAGCTTAAACATCTCCAGAAACCTACCAGGGACTTGCCTAATTTATACCATACAGAATTGCTGTTGTATTGTGTTCCAAAGTTGGATCAACATGCTTTTAAGCAGACAGTCATAATTTTTTGCCTCATCATTGTATGAGTCACATACTCAATGGACCAGCTGAAGTGACTGAATTATTGCTAATCACTAACTCCATTCCAGATTCCACAGATGACAAATTTTAAATATTTTTTTCAAGACAGATTTTCTGTGAATAATTTTTTTGTGCTGTCATTTGCTTCAATATAAATGTGTTTAGGTCTGTTACATTAGGTTTTTTTTACGGACAGAGTAGGGCACGTGAGTTTTTACTTATGGGGGGGGGGGGGGGATGCACACTGTGAAAGTTTTAGGGTATTTATCTAATGTTTGCTTACATTGTGCAATAATACAGCTGTGCAAGATTGTAATTTATTATTGTATTTGGGAAAATAATCTGCTGAATTCATTTTCTTAGAATCGAACTTGTTCAATAGTGTTGAGTATCAGCTTAAAAAAAAAAAAAAAAAAAAAACACATTTGAATTTTGAATTATGAGAATATTTAAAAATAAACAATAAAACAAACACAGAAAACCAAACTACCTCTTAAACTTCACAGTAGATGCTATCTTGTAAGAGGTTTGCAGGTTGTCTTTGTTAGTCTGGACGTTTGCTGGAAAAGCGTTTCCTAAGAGAGTGTCACAGTTTTCATCATATTCACGAATCCCATCATCTAAACTGTACTGGTGGTATCTGTCAAATACCTCACCAAAATTGTTGCCAACAGAAAATATAAATATGTGTCTTTATGTTATAGGGTGCTGGAGATTCATTCTTGGGTGCACTGGCATTCTTCCTCGCACGCTGCCCAAAGTTGTTGTTAACTGAGATGGTCAGCAGGGCATGTGCTGTGGCATCCATCAGTGTACGAGGAGAAGGAACACAGACTAGTTTCCCTTATGCACATCAACTACCACCTGAAATATTAATGAATTGCTGATATTGTACATAATATTTGTGAACTGGGTGCATTATTTCATTACACTGCTTTTGGAAGACTGTCAGCATTGTTAAGTTGAACACAGGGTGCTTTGTTAATTTCCATAGTGAGAAGCCAACAGAAGTAAAACTTTTATGGATAAAAGCTTTTGGATAATGTGATATCAATAGCTGAGTTGTAAGGGATAAATGATACTAACACATGTTACAATTTCATAATGTAAAATTATGTAACAATAATAATATCAGGTGGTATGCAGGAGAGAGTCTCATAATACAATTAATTTCAATATTTATTGAGCAATTCACAACAAATAAGAAACACACAAGCAAACTGCAAGATTTCCATGTTAACATATTGCCAGTTTGCTGTCATCCTGTGATTTTTGGCTGACACCTGTTCAACCTTTCATTTCCATATTATGAATTCAGCAATCGAGATATTGAAATTCACTATCTTCTTCTGTATTAATACAGTGCACACCAACAGTGGTGACTCAACAGTCAAATGAAATGAGAAACATAACACTAACCCAAGAGATGGAAAATATTATAAATCTGAAACAAGTTAACATTTATTTTGTGAAGTGTTTACTGTTAGAATTACTGGGTACAAAAATGGAATAAAAGTTAATGAAAAACAAAAATTACCTACACTGTGAAAAACTGACAACTGATATAAAGACAGCAACAGTTTCTATAAATGCACATTACTTCATGTGGTAAAAACAATTTTTTTTTTGCTATCGTACACAAATGTACACCATATTTTCTGCAGATATGTGCACAGCTTTTTGGGCAGAGTTTGCACCATGCTTGCTTGACATCATACTGTGCCCAATGACCATTTTTTGTCATATCTGACATTAGCAGTTAGATTTGTTGCACCTTTCTTTTCCATAGATTCTTCTCAAATGCTTGGTGTCCCTTTCCTTTTCATATCAAATTTTCCACTCTGTGTCAAATCTGTTGATATATCAGCTTGAAATTACATCAGTAAGTACTCACTGGTTTTCCCCAGCTGCTGTTGATGACGTATGTACAATAGCGAACTTTTTATGACTGCTAACCCCCCGCCCCTGCCCCCCAGAAAAAAACACCAATAACAGAATACCAGTCTCATATACCACCTCTTAGATCATATGTCAGTTCTATTTCTATACCACCCCAAAAGCACGTCAGGTTTATCCCTCTCATGAATTTGTTGTACTATTTTACAACAAATGATCTGTCCACATCTACAGACTCTTTTCTGTAGCACACCACCTTTTGCTTTTAGATTCCAGCTCTATGGCAGCATATGAAATTGACGGCTTTCCAATCAAACCACTAGATTAGGGACAGGTTAGACTTAAAAGGGGAGGCCATGATGATTGGAATGCAGATTTATTGCAAACTTCGTACACTCGTAGTAATCCTCGTCTGCATTTCTCAACGAACCAGGTGCCACTTCCATTTTTCTAGTCACGATGTAAGGTTTTATACTTCACGAACAATTCGCACGTACATTATTTCTTCCTGCTACATAAGCAAGGTCTCACCGCTATACAAGTTAACCGTCAAATGATCCCCATTCTACCCTGGCCCTCCCCTCGTTGGTCGTTTACTAGTTGGTAGTTATGAATATTATATTATTTGCGATGATAAAACTTTGTAGACTGCCAAATAACATTGTAAATTTAATAAAAGTTCATCTGATTACAAGTATTTTTCCCATTATATCAATTGTAATATAAATAGTAAAGAATATGACTGTGTTGGAAAAAAAAAGTGATGAACGGGACTCAATCCAGCGACCAACGACCTATGATTACGGGGCTTGAACACTAACCACTTGGCTGCACCTGCTTTGTGATAACGGCCACACACAGGTACATATTTGATGACTGAAATTATCTTGCGATTTTCTCAATAACACTTGAGAAGTACGCGCTACTGCTTACACATTTTGTTGTCCTCATGGAGTACTATAAGTGTACAAAATTTGCAGTAAATACACATTCCAAACTTCATGGCCTCCACTTGTTAGTTTCAACTCTCAACCATGCTCCGCTTCTTTCAGATCTCTTTCATTTACCAAAGGACAATACCCCGTTCTGCCCTTTCTAATAGTACCAATACAGAGTATACCTTTAACTTTTAATACTACTGCCAGTTGCAAGGATGAGAACCAGTTATTAAAGAATACTTTCTCAAGATTTACCAAGAAAAAAATTTCAAAGTGCCATTACTATGTCCGCAGAAAAACCAAGTCCAAAATCACCACAAGTATCTTTGCCCACATAAGAATGAAAATTATACATAATTCCAGATAAACCAGCTCGCATGAAAATCTTGAATCCCAATTTGGGTGGTTAATTTCTAATATACGGCAGCCTCTGAAATGTACACTGTGTTTGTCGATGGAATTTTATTCTTCTAGTGAAATTGCTTTCATACCTTGAAGAAGAGTATCAAGCAATGGCCGTATTTCCAATAGTTTACCATATTTTGGACCTGTTCTTGATTTTCGGTTGGTGTTACCCTCTGTATGAAAATACTTGTAAGTTTTTGGAACCTATTTAAATTCATTATATCTGCAGTAGGATGATATCTACATGCTGCGGAGCCAGTGCAATTTGTTAGCTGGCATTTTTACCAGTCCCATTTGGAATAAAAGTCCCATAAGCTGTTCAGTTTCAACCTGTGTACAGTTGAGTACCTCTCCATCTTTTCGATGAGCTTACAAGTTGCTTTGAATACAAATTTCTTTTTATAATATCGTGTGTAACAAATGTTTTGAAATACATGAGAGGAGTTTTCAAATTTGCTGGAGGGGGCAGGAGGTAATTCCACCATGTAATATTGGGCAGTTCAAAATCTATTTTCTTGCATTCCACTCATCTGTATGATTTTTTTTTTGTCTGAGAAGAAGGTGAATTACTCGATAAATTTGTGGTTGTAGTAGGCCCTGATACAGACAAATTTACATCAGATACACTGGCAGTAGTTATTGCAGGGATGGACAGAAAGGACTTAATGAACTTCACTGGTATGATCAAGATTTTGAGCTTCGTCACTAGCTCACTTTATCATACAAAAATAAAGTGTTCATCAATATTGTCAGATATAGCATTAATTTCTGACATGTTTACAAAATCAAGAAGTTCAGGAATTTCTTCAATGGTCATTTGTTTTTTAATGTAATGTTCCATTGTCACAGTCTAGTTTGTCTTAAAGGTCATTGCAGTATATACAAGTTTTCGCCCCTGATCGAAGCCCAGCTTGTTGGCTAGTCACAGCAAAACCTGAAACAAAGAAAATGTAATATGTATAGTAATAAGGTCTCAATTTATCACTTTTTTTCCAATATAAACAGCAAAATATAGGCTATTATTTATTTATTTTTTTCTTGACAGTTACTAACCTTTTAATCCCTACATTGTTCATGGATACGTTTGTATCAAGGTATATTATTAAGTCAGACATTATTTTGTTGATGGTGACCATTGTCAGAGCAATAATGCAAGTGTAATCTTCATCATAGTACCAAAGAAATAAAAATTCATGCGTAAAATAAACATAAATACACCACATCAACAGTCATGTGTAGACAATAATGTAACACGACGTCATAGCTGGAGAGATTCATGCAAGAAGTGGGTACATGCACCAACAAGTGGCAAAATGTCATACTAGAAGCCTGTCCCTTAATGACAAGATGACTTTAAGGATTGATACACAATATACTGTATTGCCTAGGAACAACACTGGGAATGAAATGGTTAACCCATAACTCACGAGGTGACTTTTCTATAATGCATACGAGATGTGGTCTCTGGACCTCTATATTTAAACAGATTTAAGGTGCAAATCATTTGAAAATTTTAATTAAAGTTAAGTGACATTTAGTTTTAGAATTACTTTAGTGTTTTTAAATATTATTGATCTTATTGCGAAGGGTTAAGCTTGCTGGAATTTACTTTTTATCACACATTTTGCGTGTTTTTTTTAGGTACTACACATAAACAGAACTGAATTTTACATTCTCAAAAATTATGTCTCAGGGGTTCAAACTTGCACATAAAAATTGCCCTCAATAGGTACAAAAAGACAATTTGTGGAAGTTATAATCAGTGTTGTGATCCACCGTTTTCTTTATCATCACAGAGAATACATTAGATTCTAAGTAGCACTTTAAGTGTTTTATATGGGAAACAGAGGACCCCACCACAATTGTTCTAAGCTTCTGTCTCTAAATGATTCTCCGCTAGCAGCAGAATTGTGGTCACTGGTTGTTGTAAAAACACCATCTTTTCCAGCCCTCTGATCTATATCACTGAAATCTTCCTCCGACAAACAATTTCATCAAAAAGATCATTTAAACTGACTTGATCCTGCAAGGTGTAAACAGCAAACAAAGGAGGTGACATCGAGAAAATGTAGGGTTGCGATTCAAGGAGGGTAGTGGGGATATAAAAGCAAAAATTTTTGCTTTCTCTGAGACCACACCTTGTGGGTTAAGGGTTAATTATTTTTCTGGCATTTCACCAGCATGATGGGTTGCTATTGTCAAATATTCTCTCTATTGCTGGATAGGACTGTGGGGTAGCATCTTTAATTCATAATCCAAGATTTAGATATCCACCACCAGCAATGGAGGGTGAATCTTTGACACGTGTGACACCCCAGCCCACCCTGGGTGCTACAGTGCCTATGCAGAGATAACCAACATACTGCCTCCACATGTTGACAGGAGTGAAAATGCTTCTTAACACATCTGTTATGGTTAATACTGTTGACTATCTGTGAGTAGATTTTTTTCAGCCACACTTTTCCAGTTGATATTTTTTTTTGTAAAACAATAACTATTTGTGTCACATTTTACATCATGTCAGCTAACAAGTGACAAAATTATTAGATATGTAGTTGTCACTTCTTTTTTAAATGTGGCAGTCTTCCTGTTATGAGAAACATTGACTATTTCCTTCACATTCTCTCTAAAAATCTATAGTTGTTAACCTATAAACTCTTACCAGCAATTGCTACCCATTCTTCGATACTTAGATGGAATTTTTATCATTTGTTACATCTGTGTTTGTGTATGCATCTGTCAAACACTTCCAATGGTTTATATATCCCCATATAATCCAAAAGCATTTCTCCTCTACCATTTCCACCATTTTACAATTCCAGTTCCAATGCTGGCACTTAAGTCAACATTCTTCTTCACAACAGTGGATAGATTCACCTTCACTGAAACACACACACACAGAATGCAAGTAAATACATTATAGCTTTTTAATTAAGTAGTTCTGTTTTTTAAAAAGTTAAGAGACTGAGAAGATTGTGCAGAAGGTAACTGATGGATCTGCAAATTATTACATCCACACCCGTACTTTGCATGCCACTATGCAGTGTGTGAAAGAAGGTTCATAGTGTACCTCTCCACCCCCATCCTATTCTATTCTATTCTATTCTATTCTATTAGCAGATGCTATACGAGGAGAAAGATTATCAATATTCCATGTACGTCTATAATTTCACTGCCATCATTAAGCAAGAACAACACTGCTTCATAATTGCTATAAGGAATAGCTGACACTAACTACATGACACTCAACCAATGATAGTAAAGTGAAATGCAAAGGGCGAGACGTGTTAACTGCAGCAAAGCCTGTGCATGATTGCTCAGTGTGCTTTTGACCGTTCATGCAGTACTGGTGTTTGATGAAGGTAGGTGGACAACTCATTAGTGCGACGTTCTGTGTGTGGTGCAGCAACACATGTGCAAGGCATCATTTGAGTGCAAGCCAGTCAAAGTGTCACTACTGTGGTCACAGTAATGGGTGTGTCCAAACATGTCATCTCGTGATTAAAAAAGGCCACTGTAAGTGGATATAATATGTAAAAGCATGCCAGTGGTTTTAGACAGGCCATCACGCCACAAGGGGATCGCTATATAGCCCTACTGGCGAAAAGGAACAGACATCTCATTCCTTGGCAGGTCGCTGCAGACCTTGCAAGCGCTACCGGTACTGGTGCCAGTGCATCTCTCTTTGCCAGAACCATTTTGTGACAGTTAAATTGGGCTGGTTTGTATGCTCAAAAGCTTGTTAAATCCATCCCACTTCAACTATGCCATCATCGAGAAAGATGTTCTCCGATGAAACCTGCTTCACTGTGGCAAGTAATTCTGGCTACTCGTTAGTGTGGGCAGAGGGGGAACACATTATACACCACAGAATATCCATAAATGTCACTGGTATGGTTCAGGCATTATGGTGTGGGGGCAGGCATTATACATAATGGCCGAATGCCACTACATATTTTTGCTTGACATACTGTTACAGCACCAGTGTTGCAGGGAGATTATTCTGGATCATGTGTGTCTGTTTAGGAGTGTGGTAGGTCTGGATTTTCTTTTTATGGATGACAGTCCCCACCCACACAAGAGAGAGATAAGATCCTATGAAGAACAGTGTGTTTTGCTATGGGACTGTTTAGTTGTCGCAATAGAGTTACAGAAATTTTCAACAAACTCCAGCAGCAGATACAACAAGAGAGGCAATCGCAAATAGGTTTATTATTAAAATTCTGAGAGAGTATGTTTTGGGAAGAGTCAGGTAGCATATTACTTCCTCCCACACATGTCTAAAGAGAGCTGATGTGGAGGTTTAGTGACAATCATTTTTCACAGACACATTTTCAAATGAATTGGGTAGTGTTATCAGAAGCACTGTCTGCTACACACTAGATATAAATACATTCCTTGTGCCACTGATTTACCATACCGCAATCATCCAACACGGGGGTTACAGTTACAGAGGACGGTGGTAATCATCAGCTTCCAGCTCAAGCACCCTAGGTTTATCACATAAACTCTTAACCAAAACCAGTCTAGTCCTCTCCAGTACTTACTATGTGGCATGACCCAAGAGGTACACATTACTTACTGAAGACTACGGATGTGGGAGATATTACTTGTCTTCTATGGGATTCTTTGGACCAACATGGTCATATAATAATAATAACAAAAACAATGTATAAGATTTAGTTTTGACTGCAAAAGAAGGAAAAAATATGTTTCATCAGGACAAAGCACTTTCCACAAAGGTGCTTTGACAACAGGAAAAAATTAAGTACAAACTGTTGGAGCATCCAGTCCTTTCCCCAGATTTGTAATCATCTGTCACTTATTCCTGTAACTAAAGAAATTTTCTGGTTGGATAAGTTTTGAATCCAATAAAGTTACTATGGCAGTTGTAGATAGATATTATGTTGATATTCCAGAATAAAACTAAATACTGAATCTATTCATTGGCAGAACCTTTGACAATCTGTATTAATTGTACATCATAAAATAAGTTCACACATAAATACATAACATCTTTCATTTTGAGGTCGACATCAGGCTCATAGGATAATCAATGAAAGAGACTGTAAAAATAAATACATCATCATGGTTACAGTGATAAGCAACAAATTATTGAATGTAAATATTTAACATGTACAAAGTTGTCACATGTCGGGTTATGACACTCCCGTAACACTCCTATCATAGTACCGTTTTAGGAAGTGTGTTTTCTGTTTTCACTTGTATGCGTAGAATCTGCATACAGTACCACCTTTTATTGTAAAATTTTTCCAGTGTTGGAAATTGTGGTGTGTGTGTGTGTGTGTGTGTGTGTGTGTGTGTGTGTGCGCGCGCATGCTGAAAATTGTGTTTAGTGATACAAGCAGAACAGCCCTGCAGTTCAGCAAGAACACATGTATAACAGTACCAACAAACACAACTACTGATGCCATAATAAATTGAGGTGAAACACGTGGCAAAACAAATGCTGCCTTTCTTCAGTTGCAAACAGATGGTCATAACATAAAAGCCATAAATGTAACATTCACTTGAAGTTTATAAACAGCAGAAAACAGTTCACTTAGGAAATTACCTTACATCAGGACCCTCCACGCATCGAAAGAATTTTCATTCTTTATTTAATTAATGAAACACAGTGGCAGTTACGTATTTTTTCATATTTAGCATGAGCATTTTGAGAATTTATTCTTTTTTCCAAGGGCATTTGTTTACATAAGTATTTTGTGTGCGCTCTGCATGTCTTTTCTTCTGCCTCTCTTGCACTGTAGTAATATTTTGAGATAATACTGCTATCAGACAAAATAAATCTTGAAATGTTTTTTATATGCTAATGTATTTTCAGTAGCTAATCTACATTACATCTATACTCTGCAAACCACTCTGAGGTGCATGGAAGAGGGTACATCCCATTGTACCAGTTATTAGGGTTTCTTCCTGTTCCATTCACGTATGGAGCATGGGAAGAATTATTGTCTGAATGCCTCTGTGCATGCAGCAATTATTCTAATCTTATTCTCACGATTCCTTTGCGAGGGATAAGTAGGGGGTTGAAGTACATTCCTAGAGTGATTATTTACAGCCAGTTCTTGAAAATTTGCTAATAGGCTTTCTCGGGATAGTTTATGTTTGTCTTCAAGAGTCTGCCATTTCAGTATCTCTGTGACACTCTCCCATGTATTAAACAAACCTGTGACAATTCATGCTGCCTGTCTCTGTATACATTCAACATCCCCTGTTAGTTCTACCTGGTATGGATCCCCCACACTTTTCAGCAATATTCTAAGATGGGTTGCACAAATGATTTGTAGACAATCTCTTTTGTAGACAGATTGCACTTTCTCAGTAGTCTACCAATAACCCTAAGTCTACCACCTGCTTTGCCCACGACTGTACCTATGTTATCATTCCATTTCATATCCCTACAAGGTGTTAACCCAGGTACTTGTATGAGTTGACCAATTCCAACAGTGACTCATTGATATTATAGTCATAGGATATTATGTTTTATCGTTTTGTGATGTGCAAAATTTTAGATTTCTGAACATTTAGACCATGTTGCCAATCTCTGCATCAGCTGAAATCTTATTAGGATCTGACTGAATATTTATGCAGCTTCTCTCAGATAATACTTCATTATAGATAATTGCATCATCTGTAAAAAGCCTAATTTTACTATTAATATTGCCTGCAAGGTCATCAATATAGAACATGAACAGCAAGGGTCCCAACAAACTTTCCTGGGGCAGATCTGGAGTTACTTCTACATCTAATGATGGATCCTCATCAAAGATAACATGCTGTCTTCCCTACCAAAAAGTCCTTAATCCAGTCACAAATTTCACTTGATATCCCATATGAGTGTACTTTTGACAATAAGCATAGGTGCGGTACTGAGTCACATGCTTTTTGGAAATCAAGAAACACTGCATCTACCTGGTTGCCTTGATCCAGAGCTTTCAGTATGTCATGTGAGAAAAGTTCGAGTTGTGTTTCATATGATCAATGTTTTCAAAAACCATGCTGGTTGGCATTGAGGTGGTTATTCTGTTCAAGATACCTCATTATGTTTGAGCTCAGAAAATGTGCTAAGATTCTAAAATAAAATGATGTCAAGGATATTGTATGGTAGTTTCGTGGATCATTTCTACTACCCTTCTTGTAGATGGGAGTACAGTGACTTTTTCCAAGAACTTTGCATGGTCTTTTGTTCGAGGGATCTATGATAGATTATAACAAGAAGAGGGGCTAACATAGCTGCAAATTCACTACAGAATCTGACAGGGATTCCATCAGGGCCTGGAGCTTTGTTCAGTTTTAACAATTTCAGCTGTTTCTTGACATCACTGACACTAATACTTATTTCATTCATCTTTTCAGTGGTACAAGTGCTAAATTGGGGCAATTCTCCTGGGTCTTCCTTTGTAAAGGAATATTTGAAAACAGTTAAGCATTTCAGCTTTTGCTTTGCTACCCTCAATTTCAGTTCCTGTCTCATTTGCGGACACTAACTTTGGTGCCACTGACAGCCTTTACATATGACCAGAATTCCTTTCTATTTTGTGAAATGTCATTTGACAGTATTCTGCTACAGCAGACTCTGAAGGCATCACACATTGCTCTCTTGACAGCCAATGTGTTTCATTCGGCATCTCTCTACCTACAGCCCTACACTTTATTTAGCACCTATTATGCAGTAATCCAGTAACAGTAGCTAATGAGTAACAAAAAACATAAGAGTGATGTATTTTAGTTATAACTTAAACTTTTGTCATTCACGCAGGCCAAGTTGTACTGTGTTTGTTTATACAACACAATTAAAACTATAGCTTCTTCATACTGGCTAATAAAAAGAGTTTGATGCAAATTTTACTTCTATAATAGTATTTTAATTATCATTATTTTTGATTCTCATTTCTGCTTGCAGATTTATGATGATTTCTTAAATATCACCAAGAAGTTCTCAAATAATAATACAAATAAATTTCTTGTTTGCAGAGAGAGTTGTGTGTCATGCTGAAATATAACCTCACAATGGTGAAAATTGCTGCATTCAGTGTGTAAGGACAGTGCACTAAAATTACATGTAACTGAGCTTTCCAGAAATTTGTTGCAATAGCAGCACTACACTCATGAGCATTTGAATTAAAGATAGTTGATATATTGGGGAAAGAGCAGCCAGATCACCAGGGCAAATTCAGTATTTCAACATGCCGCAACTGGAATGTTGTTAGACTTTGTACTGGCGAATGGTGTGACGTGGTAACCATAATGTAAGCAAGCTGTGTGATATTAATACAGTTTGTGTTTGTAGTAGGCTCTATCCACAGCTGCCTATTACATGGAGCACCCCATCTCTGAGGGATTGCACACAATGGGCTTCCCATATGCCACTGTAACAAGAGTGTACCCTGATTTCTGGAATAATCACTACCAGCAGTTAACTTTTGTGGTCAAGAATGTGTTAATGACAGGTTGCAGTCAGCTATCGTGGATCATCAAACTGGATAAATAGACTGCAGAACCACAAAGCAATCTCCAATTTAACACTGCAGAACAACTCATGTAGTCATACCAATTAGAATTACATCTTTGCTACGAGTTATCCCACAGATATTCCTCTGCTAACCAATCAACACAAGATGCTCAAAGAATGGAAAGTCACCTGAACTGTGATGAGTTACAGTACATACTGATATGCAGAGACAATGGATCCAACTCGCCAAAAGGGCATTCAAGGCATTTGGTGGAAGGAAGCATACACAGAATAAATTGGGACCCCTGAAGCGTGTGTCATCTCTCACTACGCAAGATAAAGAAACCTGCTGTCTGCAGATGTACATCCATATCTCACGTACCAAGTTACGTCCCTAGACATGAGTGTGTTGATGTGCCTCCTGCTCCCATATTTCTCCTTTTCTACACAGCCTGCCTCATCCTACCAAGAACATGCAAGTTCACAATGAATAACATGTCCACACCTTGAATTCAGCTCTGAACAATATGCATGATGCACAAATAATGACAGGAAAACGTTTGTAGAGATTTGTGCATCTGTAAAAAGATCAAGGCATGAAGCATACAACTACCAAACCTTAGCAAAACAGAACCCAAGAAAATTCTGGTCTTAAGTAAAATTGCTTGGCATGTCTAAGACTTCTATCCAGTCACCTGTTGATCAGTCTGGTGTGGCAGTAGAAGATAGCAAATGGGAAGCTGAAGTTTTAAATTATGCTTTTAAGAAATCATTCATGCAGGAAAATCATGCAACCATACCCATTCTTTGACCACTGCACACAAAGAAATATACATATCGCTGGCATAGAAAAACAACAGGAAGAGTTGGGGGGGGGGGGGGGGGGGGGGAGGTGCCAGATCTGGATGGAAACCAATTCGGTTTTACAAAGAGTATACTATGGCATCGGCCCTTTACTTAGCTTGCATTAATCATGAAGCTCTCACGCAGCATGAAGTCCCAAGTGATTGGAAAAAGTGCAGATGACTCCTGTATATAAAAAGGATACAAGAATGGAGCCATAAAGTTATAGACCAATATCCTTAATATCAATTTTCTGCAGAATTCTTCAACATATCCTCAATTCTAACATCACAGATTTTCTTGAGATGGAAAGGCTTCTGTTCACAAATCAGAACAGTTTTATAAAGCATTGCTTGTGTGAAACTCAGCTTGCTCTTTTCTCACGTGATATTTTGCAAACAATGGATGAAAGGCAACAGGTAAGATTCCATACTCCCATATTTTCAAACAGCATTCAACATGATGTTCCACTCCAAACTGTTAACAAATATAAAAACATACAGAATATTGTTTCAGATATGTGAGTGACGACGACTTCTTAAGTAATAGAACCCAATGCATTGTCCTCAATGACGAGTGTTCATCAGAGACGAGAGTGGCTGTAGGAGTATACGAGATGACAGAGAAAACTTCTAATTGCCATGATGAATGACAGATAGTTCTAAATGTAGAAAAATTTAAGTTAATGAATATGAGTAGGAAAAAGAATCCCCCTGACAGTTATGTCAATTAAAATACCTAGAAGTACCGCTGCAAAGCAATATGAGATAGAACGAGCACATAGAGATGCTTTGCAAACTCAAAAGGGAATTCATGAGGGGGGAGGGGGAGAGGGGGCACCATTCGTTTTAAGGAACACTACTGAGAAAATTTGAAAACCAGCATTTGAAGCTGACTGCAGAACAATTCTACTGCTGCCAATGTACACTTTGTATAAGGACCATGAAGATGAGATAACAGGAATTAAGCCTCATACGGAAGTATAAAGACAGTTGTTTTTCCCCTCATTCTATTTGCAAGTGGAACAGGAAAGGAAATGACTAGTAGTGGTACAAGGTGACCTCCACCATGCACCACACAGTAGCTTGCGGAATATGTATGTAGATGCAGATGCACACATTTTATGTTACCTGGGACTGCTCTATTTCTCTCAAAATTTAAAGGAGAGCTTTTCTCAGAGAAAAGATAAGAAAGTGCTGCACAGGCTTATTCAGTACGTAATTCTTAAGAACTATAAGAAATTTCAGGATGTTAGCTTTTATAGTTCCTGAGAAAAGGTAAATTATAGCTCAAAAAGTCAGTTTATGACAGTTCACTTTTAAAGTTTTTATTTCAATTTTTGACAGTTTTGCTGTACCTCTAGTGACTAATGTTGTCCATATCCATAATCTTTATTCTCTTCCTCATCTTCTGGAGTAATCTTTTCCCCTGCCTCCTTTGCCTAGCCAACTTTTGCATTTTCTCTTCCGCTGCCTGAGCTTTGTGCAGTCACACTTTATTGATGCTTCTGAACATCTTAAGAGTGAATGCAACTGTATGGAAGCCTAGTCTCCGCAGGCACTTAATCCTACCTACATTTATACTAGACATGCATCATATGCAGCTAATCTTTGCAACAACTGAAGACACAGATACTGTTTTTGGACAATGCATCTATATAAGGTGATTGTAGTTCTCATTTGTATTCTGTGTTTTCCCTCGTACACATTTTTTCAGTATCGGCTAGGCATCTGAAACTTGGTTCTATAATATCTAAAACAGCAAGTGGCAAACCATGTTTGTTAGTGTTTGGCTTCCCATTGGCTACTGTCTGAAGATATTCGCACCACAATATGTCACAAAGAGAATATTGGGGGTTATCATCTGCGAAAAGTTTGTGAAAGAATATTGCTCACACGGCTTGCTGCATTGTTTTCGCACTATGTAAGTTATCCCTGATAATTTTCCATAATATATTTGTAAAGTGTGAATTTCCTTGTCTGTCAGTTTGTTAACACCACCCAGTGGTTTTCCATCTTCTAATTTCTTGCCTTTCATTTCTTCCTTCAATCTGAGAAGTCTACCTCCCATTTGCTTTTGAACATGCCCCTCACATTCCAGATTTTCAGTTGTAGTTTATGAGCCATAAGGATTGCTCTCTAAATCAGTCTTAAAACCACTGGAATCTCCATCACCTAGATACTTTACGTACCTAACACCATATTGTTCAATTGACCTTTGGAATATTAGTTTCATCCCAGCTGCTTCCCTCCCACCCCTTGGCCCCTGGTAATTCTTGCTGCATGCTTTCTTGTGTTCCTACTGCCACCTTTCTTCTTCACTGCCATCATTGTTCTTTCTTGTGTCACATTGACAGCAATTTTTGCTAATTCCTTGGAAGATTTTCCCCAAATCCACACTAATGGCAGATGATTCACCATGAAGTGATGTATGGGCCCTCTTCAACAAGTTCCATCACAAGAGACACACAGATCTGTCTTGACTACACAGTGTCCTCCTCCTTCTTCATTGTTCATATCTGCAGCTTCCTCAACAACTGCTTTCATGACCTCATTGTACTTAACTTCAAGAGCACTGAGAAGTGTCCTGATGTAATCACTGAACCTAGTCACTGGTGCAGGCATGTTCATCAAGCCAAAAAACAAATATGTACTTTCTCAGCCTACATCTAAGCATCTCATAGCATAATACAATCTTGTATTCACGTTCATACATCTTCCCGTGGACAGCAGAAGTCTTGAACTGATTTACAAACAATGGAAGATCAAGGATGGAACGTAACATTTTTATGAAAAGGGAACTTGCTACTATAAGGGGGTGTATTTTGTGTTCTTGCCCCAGATGATGATTACACGAATATTTTGTCAGGATTTGAAAGCGGTAGGTCTTTGAGGCATGGTAATACGTGAACACAAGAAATAAGTTTAAACAGTTTTACTAACAAACGTGGATTATAAAACACGCACGCTACTCGCAGCCATCATCACTGTATCTGACACCCTCTGGCTAATTACAGTTGTATCGAAGGCACCATGCTGAGCTAAGAAAAGAGATATTCGCACCCGAGGCCATGTTAGTTAATACTGCGGGCAGCGGCCAGTCGTGTACTCTCCGATGCAGTGCGGCCGGACGCACGTCTACTGACCAAGCAAATTGTCAGCATTCCAGACAGGTCGGCTGGCGAGCACGTGTCAATGTTCTGTACGGCTGCGTGCAATCTGTAGACCGTTACATCACTCTCCCCAGAGAAAAAGAGCAACCATAGGTGGCTCAAAATGACCTCCCGAGCATTATGAATCTATTTCGCCATTTGTGGCATCAGAAGGCATTGCAACATGTATTTCATTTGCAGACACAGTAACATTTGATACAGAGAAGCATGCCTTCAACATGACAATTTCGTACACGACAAATGCTGCTGACAAAAGACAAATCAATAAAAGCAATAAAAACACAATACTGACAATCAAGTATGAATTAAGTTACTGGATGAATCGGAGGATTTAATTCTATTTGCAGCTTCAATGAAATTTAACTCTTTATTTGAAGAGATTACATTTTCATGGATGTCCTTCAGAGAAACTTGATAAGGAATGCTTTCCATATGTTAATATGTATGAATCATTGTAATAAACAGATAACATTCTCGTTAATGGCAAATGTACAGTTGCATGAAATGTAGTTGGCAACACACTAGGTGCATAAAATAGTTCACATGATAAATCACAATGTGTGACATTCAAGATTAATCCACTATTGTTCAATTTTAGTGTAAAGGGTAGCTCAGGTGTATCATAGCTTTTACATGTAAATGTGACATCAAGGGTGGAATTAAATGAGAAAATTATACCTTCAGAACATCGTTTAAGAAATAGATGATAAAGATGTGTTAAAATTCTAGGGCAATCATCTCTTGGGTGTGATTCATAAACAATTCTTTCTCACAGCTGCACACTCTACTGTCTAAGAATACTGCCGATTCAGGGCAAATTAACTGATGACTACGTTTATACATATGCAAATCATCTTCATTTAGGGACACAAAATATCTTCAATCCTTGCTGATCAGTAGATAATCATTAAGTACATACTTTACATGAATACCTACCTGTCTCCATTTCACAGGGTAAGTATAAATCTTATATATTTCAAAATTATGCTTTGATCTAGCAATGGGCATAGGAACAACAGCAGTTAATTCATCTTCAATCATTAAAGAGTGTGTGGTGGTTAACTTGTACTAAGCATATAAATTTTAAGAGTTAACAGGGTAAAGCATAGTATACGTTGCATCTAGCTTTCGTTCAATTGATAGTAGGATCTGTAAAAATTGTTCTGGATGTAGGCCTAGTAGTACACTGCTCAAATAATCATTTGAGCTACTTTCTAAGGCTGTTCTTGAGTTAAGGGCATCAGTTCTAGCATTTGATAAACTATCAGTAATCCTTAACAAAAGAGTGTTTAAATCTAAGTGTGCACTCACAGCATTTAATCCTTGGAATAGTTCTTGAATATTTGCAGTCATTTCATTACGAATTATGTGGAAATGTGAGATAAATTGTTTTACAATCTGTTCAATGAAAACCGTGTGGTTAGTAATGGTTCTTTGCATATTCTTAATATGATAATTTCATTAGAGAGGTTAGTTGAACCTATACTGGAATGTTGTTCAAGAGTTAATATTTTGCCTTTAACTTCCAGTAGATCTCTACTAGTTAAAGTACCAAATACAGTACAAAGGATACTCCCTCCAAAATCAAACCAGGCACGTTTATGCCTAATTAGAGTTTTGTGTGGCAAAAGCTTTAAAAAAACAGTAAATTTCTTGTTCATAATTAGCAAATGTAGACTCTACCTGCATTTTGGCTGTGATCCAGTTATTATACCAAGTACCAAGATGTATCCATTTCCAAAATCATATCATTGCCCTTAACAGAATGAATTAGATCAATTTGCTTCTTTACAGAATTGAACTGTTGCTGGATTTCACTCAGACTGTACTTGAGGACAAGTTTTGTATTACTTGTTGAAACTACCATATCTGATCTTGGGTCAAACAAAACACCTGTACTCTGTGGTACTATTACTACAGCATTAGTAGAATACGCTATCATAGCAAACATTAGAATAAAAATGAACATGGTTAATTAGTTCTAAATACTAGAGTTAGCAACGAACATAAAATAAATGAGTTTCTTGTGGTAACCTGTAGAATAAAAGGTTTAGTTTCACTTGTGCACTCCTGCAATAGCTTCAATACTAAATGTTCACAACACATTCACATAAGCACGCATTGCACTCCACTCTCACACACTACACATGTTTACGTAGATTGTATGGACGTCTGGAATAGGATCGCTCGGAACGTGGCGATGGCGCGGCCTCGAAGTCTGGACTGTGACCTCGCGATTCTTGCTTCCCGGGTTTGAGAATAGCAGGTCTGCCTCTCGTTGTCATCGTCTTGCGATACTACAGGAAATCTACCCAGAAATGGCTTTACATGATTGACATGAATGACAATCAAATGAAAGGGCAGTTGGAGCTTAAGTGTGACTGGCGACAATACCTCCAAGATTGAAAATGGTCCTTTCCAAAACTTCTTAAACTTTTCGACTTGACTCTTCTTTAACACCACATTGCTCAGATACATAAGATCTCCAATTTGATACTGTGGCACTGCTGCTTGGCAGTCATGTTGTCTTGCTTGCTGAAGAAAGGATTGATGATTCCGCTGTTTCACTCCCCTCCATGCTTCCTTTAGCTTGTGTGCTAGATCCCTTACGTGTTTATTGCTGATTCCGGCAGTCAATTGTGCAAAGTCCAAGGGTGAATGCATTTTTCTTCCAACTACGATCTCTAATGGTTTTAGGGCAATTGAGCTGTGCATTTTGGCATTGTGACAACTTACCAAGTACGGTAAACAGACATCCCAATTGTCGTGTTTGCTGCTCACATAATGGCTAACCATTTTAATAATTGTTCTGTGGACTCGATTGACTCTCCCATTTCCTTCAGGGCGTGCTGGTGCAGACTTAACCGAGTTATTTGCATGAACTTACAAGTCTGTTTAAGTGATTCACTCATAAAATTCGTTCCTTGATCGCTAATTATACTTAATGATGGTCCAAACTCAAGAATACATTATTTTATAAAAACTTTAGCTATAGTCTCAGTGTTCTGATCAGGTATTGGTATCATGAGAAGGTATCTAGAGAAATGACCTAACATTGTCAATATATATTTGTTTCCGTCTTTAGTCTTAGGCAACAGTCCTACGACATCTAGTCCTACTCGTTCAAATGGTTCACTTGTTTCTGGCTGTTCTTGCAATGATGCTCTACTTTTTCCTACATTATTCTGTCTGTTACAGAAATCACATTGCGAAACAAACTCGAAAACATCAGCTTTGCGGCTCGGACACCAAAACATTTGAGCTATTTTAATGTTTGTTGCTTTTTTACTACAATGTCCTGATAATAAAGAATCGTGTTGCTCTATCGTGATTTGCTCTTTCATGCTTTTTGGAATAACTAGGCAGTTTCCTTTACTAGTGATTTTGTACAATAAACCATCTATTTCGACAAAACGTTGATCATTTTTCCATAATTTGCATTGTGGATATTCTTCCTGAGCCGCATTTAACTCTTCTTCTTGGCTTATTGTAACACAAACATTGACTTTTCGACTCACTGCATCAGCATTCACATGTTGTTTACCAGGTTGGTGAATAACCTTAAATTGGTACTCACTCAGTCTTAATGCCCATCTTGTTAATCTGAAACTTGGATCCTTTAAGCTCAATAACCATTTAAGTGCGGCATGATCTGTAATAACTGTAAATTCTCTTCCTGATAAGAAACATTTGTTATGTATTATACCAAGAACCAAAGCACAAAGCTCCTTTCAGTAGTAGTATAATTACATTCTGCTTTGTTTAATTGTCTGGAAGCAAATGAGACGGGATGTTCATAACCATCAATTTCTTGAGACAAGATTGCACCTATGGCAAAATTGGATACATCTGTTGAAAGAATAAAAGGTTTACTGAAATCCGGATAGGCTAACACTGGGGCTGTGGTTAGAGCAATTTTAAGTTCTTCCATTGCCTTTTTGCATTCTGTTGACCAATTAAATGTGGCTCCTTTCTGCAGTATCTGTGTCATTGGACGTGCTATATTCACATAACTGGCTATAAATCGTCTGTACAAATTTGACAATCCCAGGAATGATTGTAGTTCTTTCAAATTCTGTGGTTCAGGAAAATTATTTACATCTTCAATTAATTTTGAATCAGGTCGAGCACCTTCACTAGCTATAACATGACCAAGATAGTTAACTTTACTTTGTGCAAAATGACATTTATCTATTGATAAATACAGGTTTGCGCTTCTTATATGCTCAAAAACAGCTTGTAGTCTCTCAGTATGCTGCTTCATGTTTTCACCAAAATTTATTACATCATCAAGGTAAACAAGTGCTTGTGTTGGGGTGAGCCCTCGTAAAATTGAATCCATCAGGCGTTGAAATGTAGCTGGAACATTACGAAGTCCAAATGGCATATGAAGATACTTGTATACTCCTGTTGCTGTTACAAATGAAGTTTTTGCTTGAGCATCTGGATGCACTGTTAACTGGTGATAACTACTTGTTAAATCACATACTGAAAAAATGCGACATCTGCCCAAGTAATCCAAGGTTTCCACTAAATATGGTAAGGGGTAAATGTCGGGTGTGGTCACTGCATTCAAACATCAGTGTTCAACACAAAGACGGTACTGTGGTTCTCCAAAAATTGATTTCTTCTTTACAATTACAACAGGCGAACACCACGGTGGGTATGAAGGATCTCTTGGTTTTATAATTCTGGCTTCTAATTGTTCTTTAACAATGTCTTCTACCAACTCTCTTTGACTGAATGGTATTCCGCAAGGTTTCTGTGTGATTGGGGCTGCATTCCCTGTATGAATATGATGCTGAACTAAATGAGTGACAGGTAAATTTGCATGGTCTCGGAATAAATCTGCATACTCCAACAAAACAGGCGCTAAAATCTTCTGTTCATCAGCTGTCAAATGTTTTATCTTCTTCGAAATCTTGCTTCAGTTCATTATTAACTTTGTCTCCTCGTTGCATTTTTGCGGTACTGTTACAAAAATCTGTGTTTATAACTGCAGCATTTGTTACTTCATCTGGAATCTGTATTATGTCACTTTTACTTACGCTAGACATTTCAACAAGTTTTGTTCCTCATGGCAAAACAACATCCTCATTGCTCATATTCATTATTCGAACCTGTACTTTTGCGACATTCTGTCTCACCATTGTAGCGACACCTACACTTCTAACAACATAACAATGCATTGTATCCAATAACTCACTTTCTCGGATCACTCAATTAATCCTTCCTTGCATTGGGGTGACTTAACTTCAACATAGATTGTCTTTCCTGCTGCCTTGGGCATTTGTTGAGGCTGATCAATTTGAACATCGATTCGGATGGTTTGAACTGATGCATTGTTTGGGCGGTCCATTCCCATGACGTCAGTATTGCTGCTCCTTTGAGTACGATCTGAAGAACGATTTCCTAGGTTGTAGTTACTGCGGCCTAGTCTGATCCTTCTTTCTGCAACAAATATCTCTGCCTCGTTAGCAGACAATAAATCAAATCCAAGTACACCGTCGTAACGCATTTCATTATTTGAAACTGTGTATTTATCCTTATTTTCACCTTTATCTTGGCCTTGGCCAAGAGTTAATTCTACGTCAACTTCTCCATAGTTACATAGCTTTCCTCCATTTAACCCTCGCACTTTTATTAGCGGTGGTTCCAATTTATCCTGTTTACCTATGCAACACCACATTAATGAGGTCTGTACTCCTGTGTCAATAGGTAGTTTGATGTTTGTCCCACAATATACAGCACCTATCACGAAGTCCTTTTCGGTCTGATTTTTGCTGGAACTAACAGGAATCACTGTCCACAGCAATGGGTGGACGGAGTGGTGGCCCGTATGTCCCCATACTCATTTAAAGATCTGGCAGATTGTCTGTTGTTCGCATTACCTTTCTTCTTGTTGCGACAATCTCTCAAAACAGGACCCCGCATCCTGCAATGATAGCAGATTTGATTCTCTTTACAATCCTTACGTTTGTGACTCAGCTTATTGCATCTGTAGCATTGTACCGTTGTGTTGAAAACTCTGCGTTCTTGTTTATGCGCCTCATTCAGTCGTCTTAGTGCTTCAATGAAACCAACAGATGATTCTACTGCTTCCTGGAATGTTTTACATCGTGCAAATCTAACAGCTTTGCTTACTTTCTCTCTGTGCAACCCATGAATGAATGTGTCCAAGGCTCTCTGGTTGGCTTCGAACAACTGAACGCGATTTTCATTTCCACCTTCTACTAACTCGTACGTTTGAGCGTTGATGTTTCGAATTCTGTCGGCAAACTGCTCAATAGATTCCTTTCGTCACATTCGCAAACTGTGAAGTTGCTCTCTGTAAAATCTGATCGTGTTTTTATGTTTAAATCTCTGAACAACAATCATTCTAAACTCATTGTAATCTTCTGTTTTCACGAAAGTAGGCTCCGTGCTAATGAAACCTTGTGTTGCTCCCTGAATTCTTAATTTGGCAAGCACTACCTTATCAGAATCTATCCACGAGCTTAACAGGGCGACACCCTCAAGTTTATGAAACAACACTTTCACATCATCTTCGGGTTTCCTGCTAAACATTGTACTGAACACAATAATGAAAAATTCTTTGTTGTAGTTACACCTGTACTGCATGAACTATCATTTGACAAGTCTCTTGGAATGTTACGCTCGCTTCTTTCTGCTTTTAACTGCTGTTCTCTTCTTGCAGTTCATTAATAACAGTTTGTAGATCGACAATGTTACTCTGACTGGATTGCAACATTTCGTCTAATTTAACGCCAATGATTCACTCAAATGTAAAATAAAAATCCATCACTGCCTTTCATATTCTAGCCAAACTGGAGTAGACCAATGTGAATTCCAGCATTGGATGTCCACGTGTAGCCGGAAGATGTTCATGCTGTTACTGCTTGAAGTTCACGTTGTGCTGCACCTCTTCAGGACTGTAGATTTTCCATAATTATCCCCATGCTGACACCACTTTTACAAGAGGGTAGTTTGTGTTGTTGCCCCCGATGATGATTGCAGGAATATTTTGTCAGGATTTGTAAGCGGGGGGGGGGGGGGGTGTGTGTGTCCCTTTAGGTATGGTAATATGCGAACATGAGAAATAAGTTTAAACAGTTTTATTAAGAAAGGCAGATTATAAAACAAGCACGCTGCGTGCACCCATCATCACTGTGTCTGACATACTAAACGCCGGCTAATTACGGTCATATCAAAGGCTCCATGGTGAGCTAAGAAAAGAGACATGTTCACGCCCGAGGCCGCGCTAGTTAATACTGCATGCTGCAGACGGCGGCCAGTCGCGTACTCTCCGTCGCAGTGTGGCTGGACGTGCGTCTACTGACCAAGCAAATTGTCAGCATTCCAGACAGTCGGCTGGCAAGCATGTGTCAACGTACTGTACGGCTGCAAGCAATCCATAGACCCTTACATTACTTACCATATAGCACAGATGTTGAGTGGCAGATAGGCCTAACAAAAATACTGTCGGAAATGAGCTTTTGCCCCCCCCCCCCACACACACACACGAGACCACCGTCTCTGGCATTCAGCTGCTAGAGACTGTGGTCATGTTTTTTGTGTGTTTGTGTTTGTGTGTGCGTGTGTGTGTGTTTTGTCTCAATTCGAAGCAGCTCACTTTCTGACAATCTTTTTGTAGTGCTATATGCTACTCAGCATCTCCACTATACAGTGAGTAGCAACTACCCTTTTCATAATATTGTCATATTTACAAACTTTACACAAAATATGTATATTACTTAACAACACCAATTCTGTCACTGTCATCATACAGTCTAATGCCCTTTGGCCTAGAATTACCATGTGCACATGAAACGTTAATCATATGGGCAAGTATTTCAATGTCAATCAACCTAAGTCCACTGGAAAACTTGTCTTTAGTACTGTACATAGCATCATCAATTCCTTCACTAATTTTCTTCTTCGATGAACTCAGTGAGGTTGTCAATAACTGTTCTTTGCATTTAAGAGCAGCATCTGTAACATTGTTATTTAAATTACCTATACCTTTTACATCTGAAATTCGACATTTCTTTACTTTTTTGAATATGTGTCCACTGTTACGACCCACTTCAAGCAAGACAGGTTGACATATGCAAGACTAAAAACTGATTAAGTTTGTAGCATATAATATTAAACATATTGTAAACAGAGGAACAGGCAAGGATAATCTTTCTCATAGCCTTCTAGATTCATCTGCATTTCGTTTCAATTGCGTGAATGAAAAATTAAGGCACAATAAATTTCGAGCATAAAGAAGGTGTGGATCGCTGCATGGAAAGAGGGGGCGTGACAGGCACAGATGCCGAAACAAACTTTTTTAGAACATATTTCTAGCCAGAAATTGATTATGAAACTTTGTGATGTTATTCTTAAAGAATCAATCTAATAAATTATGCAATTAAAAAAATTCAAACTTTTTCACAATTTTGCCCTACATCTTCCCTTAGCAATGGGGGAAAGCTTCAGGTTCAGGTGGTGATTGAAAAGGCAGATCAAGTGTACTCTTTGGATTCAGTCAGCACGTTTCTCGAAAATCTTATACTAGTCCTTCATATTAGCGAATACAGCAGTTGGCTGAACCTGCACCTTCTAACCCTAGAGAAATAACGTTTAGTGTTTGAAATTTTGTCAGTAGATGTTTGCCTGCTTTATTTCTTGTTCTACATCTACATCATTACTCTGCAATTCAAAAATTAATTGGTTGGCAGAGGGTTTATCAAACCACCTTCAAGATATTTCTCTACCGTTCCACTCTTGAACAGTGCATTGGAAAACCAGCACTTTTAATCTTTCTGTGTGAGAACTGGTTTCTATCATGATGATAATTCCCCCCTATGTATGTGGACACCAACATAATAGTTTTGCATCCAGATGAGAAGTTGGTGACTGAAATTTCACGAGAAGGTTCTGCTGTAACAAAAAACACCTTTGTTTTAATGATTACCACCCCAATTCATGTATTATGTCCATGGCACTCTCTCCCCTATTTTGCAATAGTACAAAACAAGCTGCCCTTCTTTGAATTTTTTGCTGTCCTCTGTCAGTTCCATCTGATGCACATCCCACACCGCAATACTCCAGAAGAGGGCAGACAAGGATGGTGTAAGCAATATCTTCAATAGACTTATTACACATTGTAAGTGCTGTGCCAATAAACCACAATCTTTGGCCTACTTTACCCACAACATTAGCAATGTGGTCTTTCCAATTTAAGTAAATTGTAATTGTAATCCCTAAGTATTCAGTTGATTTTATAGCCTTCAGATCTGTGCAATTTATTGTGAACCAAAATTCAGCAGATTTATTTTAGTACTCACGTGGGATGACAATATTTTTTCATTATTTAGAGTCAACTACCCCTTTTTGGACCATACAGATATACTGTCTAAATCATTAATGATTGTTTTTGATCATATAATGACTTTACAAGATGGTTAATGACAGCATCATCTGCAAACAATCTAAGAGGACTGCTCAAATTTCCTCGTATGTTGTTTATATAGACCGGGTACAGCAAAGGGCTTATAACACTTCCCTGGGGAATGCCAGATATTACTTCTGTTTTACTCAATGACTTTCCATCAACTGCTACGAACTGTGACCTTTCTGACAGGAACTCAGAACCGTGTCGCACAACTGAGGCCATACTCCATAGTGCAAGCAATCTGATTAGAAGTTGCTTGTGAGGAACGATGTCAAAAGCCTTCTGAAAATCTAAAAATATGGAATCAGTTTTACTCCCCTGTCAACAGCACTCATTACTTTATGAGAATCAAGAGCTAGTTGTGTCTAACAAAAATTATATTTTCTGAGTTCGTGCTGATTATTTGTCAATAAATCATTTTCTTCAAGGTAATTCATAATGTTCGAACACAGTATATGTTCCAAAACCTTACTGCAAATTGATGTTAGTGATATGGATCTGTAATTCCTCCTATTTCCTTTCTTGGGTATTGGTGTGACTTGTGCAACTGTCCAGTCTTCAGGTACAGAACTTTCTATGAGTGAGCTGTTGTATACGACTGCTAAATATGGAACTATTGTATCAGCATACTCTGAAAGGAA
Source organism: Schistocerca nitens (assembly GCF_023898315.1). Classification (NCBI taxonomy): domain Eukaryota; kingdom Metazoa; phylum Arthropoda; class Insecta; order Orthoptera; family Acrididae; genus Schistocerca; species Schistocerca nitens. Next base: position 396,496,556 of record NC_064618.1, on the reverse strand, counting down.
TTTGGCTAGTATTTCAAGCTGGGCCAGAGAGGTCTTGCTTTTGTTAAGTGGTTTCCCCCTTGACTGTCAGAAAGGTGGAAATAAAATAAAATCTGAAACTAACAACATATTATAGCCTTCTGTAATTATTTGAATGTATTGTAATTCAGTTGATAGCTCCTGGCCACAGAAATCCGTTTTGTTTTCATTTGATATGAGAGCAATAAATGAAGAGGAAACAGCAAAATAACTAAATGTAAACACGGCTCAGGTGGAGACTACCCACCTCCCCACTCTAGTTCACACTGCTCTGTACATCAGCCCTGGATCCACGATATTTCTGGACCGAGGCAATACTAGATAGTGATACCCCCCGCTCCCCTCCCCGGAGCGTTTGATGTACGACCCCCCCACCAAAAAAACGAAAAATCGGCTTTTCAAAAAAATATCTTCATTTTGTAGCGCACATCTTTCTGAAGAATCTGACACGTAAAAAATATGTGTTCGAGGAAATGTAAGACATGTTATTGGTCTTAAGTGTGCCAAAGTGCATTGCCACGCCTCTTCACACAGATTTGTTCTACCGCACGTCACTGTATTTCGCTCTGTGGAATTCAGACATGTAATATTTTTTAATGGATGCCATCAAACTATATCCAGGACAATGGAAATTAAAATGTTCCGTGGTGCCTATCCTGCTTCCAGTAGGCCGGCTTGACATCCTGCCCATCTTAAAACAAACTCACATTTAATACTGGACGGGATGATTTGTAACGGGGGGAACAAGAACTCCTCAGAAAATTTGCACTCTCTATTGCCTATTAGCTAATAACTTGCTGTTTTGTGTGACATAAAATTAAATATAGGTTACATAGAACCAGTAAAGACAAGAGACAAGCAAGACAATACACATTTCTTCAGTCCTTAAGTCCTGGCATTTTTTTCCTCTCTACTCTTGCTACAGCTTTACATGGCATGCTTTCCTTTCTGGGAAAGAATCTATTACCTCATCAAAGTTCGTCAAACATTTTGCTACATGAAAAAACTAAATGTCATTCTCTAATACTGAAAAAGCTGTTAATACAAATAGTACCCAAGACAGGTGCGGTTTCTCGATTTCATTACATGTATTTTGACACCGTCTGTTACATAAAACAAAATGGGCCTGCCTAATATTGCAGCAGTTGCAACACACACCAAATAAACGAGACTGTTTTGGCACAAATGGTCATTTTTATAACACGACAGAATATAATTCATGAAGTACCAATATGACATACCTATTAGGCCTACTAGAAGCAAAAATCTTTATGTTAGGAAATAGTTTTGCAGTCATTCATATACTCCAGTTCCTCAAGCATGAGATCGGAAAGTAATAGCACAAAATTTTTATATAGCTTTGGAATTATTGTATTCTTCCATAATTTATGTGACATCTCCATTTCATCTCCTTCCTCGTTCTAATAACAAATCTTGTCATCACTAATTCTATAACTATTCCTTCCAGTGTCAAAACTTATTCTCCGGTTAACTTCACTAGCCCTGTCACAATCACCCAGTTTAGTTATCCCGCGTTTATTCCCCAGTTAGGCATTATTACGTGCTTGCACAATGCATTTTCCACGCTACTCCCAAAATAGAACTTAAGCGGCTGCTAGCCAGGGACTCTACAACTGGCCGTACTAGTGTAGCGGTCTGGCCAAAAAATTTCTGCCAAAATTAATTTTCTTGGATACAACGCAAAGATAATACGTAATCTTTCTTACTTGTTATTCCTGTTAGTCATTTATTTCCATTCTGGTAGTCTGAACCTACGGATTTCGCTAGTAATTATAACAATGCTGATCATTCGCAAACCCAGCAACCACACAAACAGTGATTAGCATCCAACAGCGATTGGCATCCACCCGTTCGGCTTTATTCTGCTCAGCTCATATAGCCCCGTCCACTTTGGTCTGCAGGAATTTATTTCTAGATGCACTGGGGATTCCCCTGGCAGAGACATCACATACGCTATGCTCGTATTCAAAAATGAACTTATGATTCATTCGGAAATCTACTTAATGTTCAAAAACCAACAGGGATGCATTTCAAAATCATAAAAATAATTCATTGACCAACGTACCCTGGATGCTAGGCGTTTTGTGAAACAACGTTTTTTCCCCTCGAGAATATGAATTTGGCGCCCCAGCCCCCCCTTAAATTGCTGCCCGGGGAAGATACCCCGGTTAACCACCCACTCCCTAAATCTGGGCCTGTTGTGCATGCCTGAATCTGGCAGCTTGGGCGCGCCAGTAAAATTTTTCTGGGTAGCATCTGACTGCTTGCTGCTACTACTTATACAGCCACACTTCTGTCGCCAGAAGCGGGAGAAGGTACTACTCATATGCTACTCAACTGCACACGCGTACGAGTTCACTCGCAACTGCTCAAACAAATCTAACGTAAACAGCTGCGACATCACGCTCATCGGAGGCACTTTGTCGTTATGAAGCATTACATAGTCTTCTTACTGCGTTTGACACATTTTGCTGTTGGCAGACACTTGTATGAGCACTGAGTTTTGTTGTATATGGGACATTTCCTTTGCAACGTAAGTTTTATTTTCGTTTTTTTTTTCTCAATCATGTTTTATTGCTGCAATATTATTCTGAGCCTTCTTAAAAACACAGTCACAAGTGTCCGCAGCTCGTGGTCTCGTTCTCGCTTCCCGAGCACGCGATCCCAGGTTTGATTTCTGGCAGGGTCATGGATTTGTACCTGCCTTGAGATGACTGGGTGTTTGTGTTGCCCTCATCCTTTCATCATCATTCCTGAAAGTGGAGAGATTGGACTGAGCAAAGATTGGGAATTTGTACGGGCGTTGATAACTGCGCAGTTGAGTGCCCCACAGACCAAACATCATCACAATCACAAGTATGCACATTGTACGCAACCAGTAATAAAAGGCACTAATTGGTGGTTGGTTGGTTGTTTGGGGAAGGAGACCAGACAGCGTGGTCATCGGTCTCATCGGATTAGGGAAGGATGGGGAAGGAAGTCGGCCGTGCCCTTTCAGAGGAACCATCCCGGCATTTGCCTGGAGTGATTTAGGGAAATCACGGAAAACCTAAATCAGGATGGCCGGACGCGGGATTGAACCATCGTCCTCCCGAATGCGAGTCCAGTGTCTAACCACTGCGCCACCTCGCTCGGTTCACTAATTGGTGGAACTGAAAATATTAATGATAGCATTTTGTTGAGAGTTTTCATAAAGATTATGGTAATTGTAGATCGGGCATGTGTTGAAGTGGTGCATGTACCTTGGGAGTAAGTTCGCCATCCATGCTGCTGTAACTATCGAATCCAATTGCCTATTATAATTCACACGGTCAAAAGAAGTGTGTTAGCTTAAACATAATGAGGAGCAACTAACATGTCCTAAATGTCCACCTTATTGCCCAGCTCGAGCACACACAGGCCTTGTCTAGATCTCCATGAAGGCACTGTGTTTTGAAAAATTCCAGAATAGCACTTTCCTGGGAATCATATTTTTGAGCCTTTACTATGCGATTGGTGGATGAAAGAACTTCATGAAGATTACTTTGAGAAAATGTGAAATTTAAGTTCTACAATAAGCAAGAATTTGCATCAAACTCTAAAACATCCATGTATACCTGTCTATTAGCATGATCATTTACAACAGTATCTATTCTATAACAATGACTACAGTTCCTCTTCCAAATTATGAAAGTTCACCTCTTACTTTTTACTTCTTCAAAATATTGTTCATGCATCTTGGAATGATATTAAATGATTTTCCAAGTTTGTGATGCTATTTTTGCTCATGGGCGAGCATTTCTGCATCCACTGAAATGCTGCATCCTTCTAGATTCACTGACTGCATTTCTGTTTAGTACAACCAACGCTTTTTCCTCTAGAGATCTGCAGCAAGAACTGAACTATAAAACTGTTATGGAAGTCTCAAGAGACATTTATTTAGATATTATACAGATAGGATAAACTTATGGTTATTGTTACCCAACATTCATACATGTAGAATCTTTTCTGTAGACATCATATACAAATTTTCATTAAATGCTCCATTTTACGGCATTTTCTGAAAAATTCATTAGATATAATCTCAGACTGCCCATTTCTGATAAGAACATAAAACAGAAAAACAATTTATGCCAGGCAGAAAAGTTTTCATGTGTAAAAATAACAGTGCACCTTGCATGACACTGAAAGTTAACAACATACAGGGTCGCAAATTGCTCTCAAGGCACTACCAAGCTGTAGTTGCTTTGTAGAAAGAGGGTGTTCCTAGCAGTGACAATTATAAATTAAAAATCAAATAAGGGACTAACAATAATATTATGACAAGGATAGACTGCTACCTGCCATACAGAGGAGACACTCTGTCACAGACAGATGCAACGAAATGACTCAGCCAAAATTCTTTTCTTCTGAAGTAATGCATTTTCTATAAAGTGAGTAGCAATCCACCTTTTTCATTATATTGTTAAAAATAATAAAAAACTATGTAGGGCTGCTTCAATGTTTCACTTACATTCTCTGCAATAAAAGAAATTGCTTTTCAGAGCAGACAGACACGCTTGATGCGGTAGTGTTTGGCATATATGTATCACTACCCCAATAACTGCTTCTCGAAGTGATGAACCTTTCACAGCAGAAGTATCAATACATTAGGCCTTTTCTGAACCCACACCAATTAAAACTGCACACAAAAGACAGCATTATTTCTTTTATTAAAATTAAGGTGAAGTGCTTTGTTGTCATTTTGTAAGAAACTCATTGTACACTTTAATGTAGTGCCTAGTCTCTGTAGGAACAGTATTGGACATTAAAAACATGATTGTGTCAACTGGAAAGTGCTATTTTCTCAGTCAGATGTTCTCAAGAAAGGACTTTAAGGAGATGTTTCTCAAAATGTGTCTGATGTTGCACACAAATTACCTCATGTAATTGACCGTAGCCAAAAACTTCTTGACACTAAAAATCACTAACAGAATATAGCAAGCATTAGTGATTAGGATAATAGTCCATATAGTATTTGATCTGTAGAACTACCACAATGTCTTACGTATTAATTTTCTGTGGTGAACTCAGATTTTCTTGTAAGCTATAATGCATCTGTGTACAATGTGCAAATGGTTTAGAGTATACACTTTCAAATCAGATGCTTCATGTTAGTCTTTAGTAATATTGTTGTTGTTGTTGTTGTCGTCTTCAGTCCAGAGACTGGTTTGATGCAGCCCTCCATGCTACTCTGTCCTGTGCAAGCCACTTTATCTCCAAGTAACTACTGCAACATACATACATACATAGTGTATTCATCTCTTGGTCTACCTCTATGATTTTTACCCTCCACACTTCCCTCCAATACTAAATTGGTGATCCCTTGATGCCTCAGAATGTGTCCTATCAACCAATCCCTTTTTCTAGTCAAGTTGTGCTACACATTCCTCCTCTCCCCAATTCTATTGAGCACCTCCTCATTAGTTATGTGATCCACCCATCTAACTTCAGCATTCTTCTGTAGCACCACATTTCAAAAGCTTCTGTTCTCTTCTTGTCTAAACTATTTATCATCCACATTTCACTTCCATACATGGCTACACTCCATAGAAATACTTTCAGAAAAGACTTCCAGAAACTTGAATCTATACTCAATGTTAACAAATTTCTCTTCTTCATAAACACTTTCCTTGCTATAGCCAGTATACATTTTATACCCAGTCTTTAGTAATACACAAAGATATCTAGATGATTTACCATCTGGCCAATCCCAATTCAGTTGGAAGATAACTACACCAATAGCTCATTAATTAAAAACCATGATTTAAAGTAAAAACTACTGTGTAGTTGTTATTTTGGTACACAATCACAATACAAAATTTGTGAAGTTACCTGTGTTTCCAGTGCTTTCTGCCAGTTCTCACAGTTGCATTTACTGTATTGGACCTAAACACTCCTCATAAAAAAAAAGTTAGCCACCACTGTTGTAATTCTTCCTGCAGTTCATCACTTCTGGTATCAAACATTTTATATATGGCTTCTGGCACCTCCAGAACACCACTTTTCAATTCTTGTAGGAGTAACTGTTTCTTTAAAATTAAGGATTGCTTATTTTTACCAGTAGCAGTGCTTGCAGATAGTTGCTTTATTTTACTACCTATAACTTTCCGCAGAGCAATATCAGCTTCATGAATGAGATTAGGAGCACATTTTTTATGTGCATTCTCATCATCTTCATTATTCACAGGTAAAACTGGTTCCTTAAGGCTATCCTCTATAACCCGGAATGCAGCTTGTGCATCTCTCTTATCAAATGGCGATTCTGAAGAGAGACAACAGAACCATTTCTCCCACGAATTTTTCTTACTGGGGCAGCACAGTTTTCCTGCCATTCTAATAATAGTATCTTGTGCCACACGATCATCTGATCTCTGCGAGTTGCGACTACAAGCCACCTCTGCTGAACAGTGTAAACAGATTTCTGCAAAACTTATTGTATATTTTCTTGCCATTTTAAAATATTCATACCGCATACTACTGTAATACATATTGTCATCTATGAGGACCATTGTAGTTTCATTTGTAGCTTGTGAAATGTGCCTTTTGGTCTTCTCTATTTGCATACACTGCAAGTAGTCGTCTAGTTCTGAATAGTTCTGTGTTTTCAGGAGGCAAATAATATTTTCAACTACGAAAACAACCTTCTTACGAGTTTCACTCCACTTAGTTTGTTCAAGCGAAAGTAGTGGCACTAATGCATCATAACAAATATGAATTATACTGTGATTTTTTTCACCCACGGATCCAGAAACATTAACGTCGCCACTCAACTTCATCAACACTTTTGATAATGTTGTTTTGCCACTAGCTGGCAAACCAAGTAAAATAAGCAGCACAATCTCACTTTCCTTATTTTCCATGACAGCACAATATTTGCAATTCTTAAGAGTAATTTGCTATACAATTACTAAATAAGACTTAACCCAAACTCATTTGACAATGTCCACATAACGTTACTATTATTTCATGGCGCCTGCTTATTCAACTTCGACAGTGAGCTCCTATTTCCAACAAATTAAACGTTTCGATATAATCAACTATTCAACACGATTGCCGGCAACTGCACACCGTTTATCAAAGTGTCACTGCAACACAGAAAACTGAATCTGAGTTCTGACACTTGACTCTTTAGCGCAAAAAACAAACCACTGTCGAAAATGTGTGACCAACACTGAAGAAATAAAAAGCGAAAACATTTTGGAACAAGACACCCGTATGATTTTAATACAAATAACAAAAAAATGAATAATTTATATAGATCCACCAACAATAGCACTATGCGGCCAACTACTGACAGCATATTTCACATTGTACCGCCACCACCATATTCCTGCGACGCGTTGCCACTAAACTCACAACCATCACATTTTATGCTTCCGTCTAGAGCTAGAGCGAAGCAAAACATGCGTCATGCGTAGGAATGAGGAGTGTAAGATGTGAGCTTGCAACAAAAGTTCATCTTTTATAAATACGATGATGTATATCTGGGCGTGTATTCATGAACTAAATCAGCAGACAAGTGCTTATTATTGCTCCCAAATTACGGGAAACTTAAATTTTCGATAGCTGTAACACAATCAGATATAATTGTACAAAACCACAGCCATATCAGTCCGCATTAGCACCGAGACACCTGTAATTTTCTGAAAGCTAATAGAAGAATAACTCAAAAGTTGATCAAATTTAGCAGTGTATTATCCCAAAAATGAATAAATACGTTAGGGTGCTACTCACTGCCGATACCACTCCATTATTTTAAGTGTCTTGTTATCTGACTTACCTGTTAAAGACAGCCTGACATCAGTGGAAATTTGCTTGGTACTTGTAAGGATGTCACGAATCGGGACATAGTAAAAGTCTTATTGTGAAGTCCATTGCAAATTTTAGCTCCCAGATGTAAAAATTGGCGCTTCAGCGTTTCTATGATTAGGTCTAAACAGAGGTTCGGTTGGACAAGAAAAGTATTAACAAGCTGCTTCCTTGAATTAACAAACAGAAACTAGTTTTCAAGTTATTTCTTGCCTTGTGGTATAGACTACATGATATGTACACCAAATAAAATGTTATGTATTGTCTTTCCCGACTCAGTGTCGGCTGACGTATGCAAGAGTTTTCGTTATATTGGCAGCATGCTGGTGAAATGAAAAACGAGAAGCATGAAAGCGTCCTTTAGACCAGATCAGCTGTTTATATAAACACAATGTTATCTTCATGAAGCAACTTTCTTTATCAAGAGAACCATTATTTCTGGCTTGTTATTTTTTGTAGCCACAGTTACATCACGACAGAGAAGTGACGAGCACTTTTGGTGTCATCATTAGGGTAGTTCTCTCGCACGTGATTGTCGTCCTGAGACTAAATAGCGAGATTGTAGAGAAGATTTTTGATAGATAGTCCAAACAGTTACTGAAATTCTGAGTCACACCATGATGAACACTATACGCTTAGTAATAGGTAAGTGCTTTCTGCAGTACGTTCTCTCTCTCTCTCTCTCTCTCTCTCTCTCTCTCTCTCTGTGTGTGTGTGTGTCACATAATACGAAAAAAAGTTTTAGAAGTAGAGAGTGTGCAGACATAGCTGTCACGCTCTGCCGACGAGTAAACAAGACCAACAAATTATATGTGATTTGAGGGAAAACTTCTACAGTGCACGTAGCAGTTATATTTCCCTCTACTTCTTCCTGCTCGATCCAGTATCTTCGACCTCCATTCCCTGCCACTGCTTTTTTTTTTTCATCCCTCTGCAGCGTACAGTATCCAGGAAACAGATAGCATTCACCATGCATTACATAAAATTAACGTGGTTTCTTTGCATAATTTGACTTGCCAGATAGTGTATTTGGTACCTACACAGCTGTGAGACTTGTGAAAAAAATTAAACCAAGTATGACTGTATTTGGATGTACCAGTACTGTTAATCTGCTCCAACATCTGCATCTACACTCTGCAAACCACCTTGAGGTGCATGGCAGTGGGTGTATCCCATTGTACCAGTTATCAGGGTTTCTTCCTGTTAGACCTACTTTCACTTGTGGAGTGCGGGAAGAATGATTGTTTGAATGCCTCTGTGTGTGCAGTAATTATTCTAATCTTATCTTCATGATCACTGTGTGAGCGATACGTAGAGGGTTGTTATATTCCCTGGAGTAATCATTTAATGCTGGTACATGAAGCTTTGTTAACTGACTTAATATGGAAATGAACCTGAACTCCACTGACATAATTTCAGGTGTTGTTCAGAGACAAATACAGAATATTTTTGTATAAGGCACTCATGGTCTTCAGTGTATTGTTGTAGGGTGACTACATTTAGTTTGATCTCTTACTGCCATTTCTCTCAGCAAGAGCATTGTAATGAAAATATTTGTATGATAGTACAGATGTCAACATATATAGGACTACCATATGCCTTGCTTGAAACAAATTTGTTCCATTCACCCAAAATACTTGCTTTTGACAACAGTTATGCCTACTTCACTCTTTGACCTTACGCTAAGGTGACAAAAGCCATGGGTTATGGTACCTCCTCGTCAGGCTTTCTTTTGCCTGGCATAAAGCAGCAATTTGACATGGCATGGACTCAACATGTCACTGAAAATCCCCTGCAGAAATATTGAGCCATGGTGCCTCTATAGCTGTCTGTAATTGCAAAAGTATTACTGGTGTAGGATTTGGTGCACAGACTGACCTCTTGATTATGTCCCATAAATGTTTGATGGGATACATGTCAGGCAATCTGAGTGGCTGAATCATTCTCTTGAATTATTCAAAATGTTCTTCAAACCAATGATGAACAATTGTGGCATTGTCATCCATGAAAAAAACATATTTGTTTAGGAATATGAAGTCCATAAATGGCTGCAAATGGTCTCCAAGCAGCCAAACATAACCATTTCCAATCAATGACTGGTCCAGTTGGACCAGAGGACACAGTCCACTCCATGTAAACATAGCCACACCATTATGGAACCACCTCCAGCTTGTACAATGCCTTTTTGACAACTTGGGTCTATTGCTTCATGGGATCTGCACCACACTCAGACCCTACCATCAGCTCTTGCCAACTGTAATCAGAATTCATCTGACCATGCCACTGTTTTCCAGTCATCTAAGGTCCAACCAATATGGTCGAGAGCTCAGGAGACGCACTGCAATGATGTCATGCTGCCCACATCGATTTATTCATGTAGTGTTGTTTGTCTGTTAGCACTGACAGCTCCATGCAAATGCCGTGGCTCTTGGTCATTAAGTGAAGGCCATCGTGCACTTCGTTGGCCATGGTGAGAGGTAATGCCTGAAACTTGGTATCCTCAACACACTCTTGACTCTGCAGAAATTGGAATATTGAATCCCTAATGATTTCTGAAATAGAATGTCTCGTGTGTCTAGTTCCAACTACCATTCCACATTCAGAGTCTGTTAATTCCTGTCATGCATGCAGCCATAATCACTTAGGAAAGTGTTTCACATAAATCGCCTGAGCACAAATGACAGCTCTGCCAATGCACTGCCCTTTTATAACTCGTATACATGATACTACCACGAACTGTATATGTGCGTTTTGCTATCCCATGACTTTTGTCACCTCAGTGTATGCTTGCATTCAGGATAGTGCTTGCATTCAAGGTAGTGTTAATTGTGTTAACAGTGATACACAGCAGTGTAGATAGGTTTAGCAATGGAAGATTTGGCCAGTAATCACATTGTGCAGTGTAAAATGGCACATTTACACCCCAGTGAGTTCTTCCTGCTGTAAAGCCAACTATATCACAGTACTTGCATTACTCTGTGATTTTTATTTTACATTTCGCTGTTTGCATATCACAGACTTGTTCACTGTTGTGAGGACATTTTCACAGAAATAAAGTTAACTGGAACAACAAAATGACTAAATCATAATTATGTTATCACTCTAATCAGTTGCCAGAGGTTGCAGATTCCATATACCAAAATACACAGGAGATTTCCCTGAATGATCTCCAAAATTTTGGTGACAGAGTTCAGATTAACCTTGCATAATATTCATGAAGGTATATAGTTACATTAGAAACAGAAGATAAATTTTGTGCTTTGTATTCCTCTAAATTGCAAGTTATCTCATTAATCAAACAGTAGAAAATCCAGGAAGGATTGTAACAATATTATGAAAAGGAAAGTTGCTACTCACCATATAGAGAAGATATTGAGTTGCAGATTGTCACACATAAAGCTTTCGGCCAGTAAGGCCTTACTGGCCGAAAGCTTTATGTGTGATAGTTTTTTATTGTGCCCATCAGCAACTCAGCATCTCCACTATATGGTGAGTAGTAACTCCTCTTTTCACAATAAAGTTATCTCGTTACTGTGCTCATATGCTCTTTGAAGGACAAATAAAAATATTTATTATTTTGTACAAAATACTCCTCATCTTTGACATAGGTCATCCACAACTGTTGTTGTATTTGATTAAATAGCAGCTCCAGCTGCATGTAATGTATTTATTTTCACTAAATAAGATATGTTTTTTATGTAGCTGGAGCTGCTATTTAATCAAATAAAAATGTTGACAAAGTATGCGTAATATGCAGTTCTTATATTCTGTGCCCTCAATGGGGTTAAAAGCTAGAAACTCTTAACCTACTTGTTGAGATATTTGGCAATGATCAGCATTTCATGTGAATATTTCGTATCTGAAGTAGTTGATTCCATATCATTGGTGAAAGCGAATTTGGAGATATGTCTGACTTGGCTTCTGAATTAAGCATTACAGGTTATTTCACAATCTGACAGCTATTCGCACAAATCTTCCAAGTGGATTTACAGTATTGGTATGTGGATTTACAATTTTGGTATGGATTATGCTATGTTATTATATGTCAGGGGCTTCTAAATTAAAGTGATGAATGCTTATTTGTGCTATTCACTCAAGAGACTCTTCTACTCAGGAAATTTTAATCAAAAGTAATCAGATTTGCAACTTATTGCAGTAGAAATTGGTGATAAATAAATGTGAATCTCAAGACAGGATCAAATGTAAATCAAAACTGTTAACTAGGGAAAAATTGCTATGATTTTTATAATTAAATTTGAGTGACTTTTGTGCATCATACTTTAAATGAGAAATAAATCTCAGTGATTACGTGTCATGTGCCTTTGTGTAGTTTGATTTTTATATTGCAGAGAGGATGATTATGGAGAAATTTAACTTGGCATGCTCCCATTCCCTTGTTATCTCCTCATATTGGCTCACTGTTGTCTGTAGAATAATTGCAGTTTTTAAGTTTTACTTATCACTGTTTCTGCGTATAAAAGACATCATTCTGGTAACATCTGAATTCTGACGTCATAAGCTTTCTTCTAAATTTCCATTTCTATTTATTCAGATGTATTTTCTTGTTTTAATTTGATGGGACTAACTCATGCAATTTTTCTTTATAGATGAACATTGAACATGTATTTTTGCAGGATGAGCTCATAAATCAGCATTTCCTCAGCATGTCAGTAATTCCATTAAATTAATGTTATAGTTAAAAGAGGAGGTAGACTGGAATTTTATCATTGGGGAGAATACTGAAAGACATAGCCTTGTCGACCATGTCAGTCTGAAGTTTATCATTTGCAGTTTTTAATTTTGTATAAAGAAGAAAATATATTTAAAAAAAGATGCTGTGACTTACCAAACGAAGCGCTGGCAGGTCGATAGACACACAAACTAACACAAACACACAAAATTCAAGCTTTCGCAACAAACTGTTGCCTCATCAGGAAAGAGGGAAGGAGAGGGAAAGACGAAAGGATGTGGGTTTTAAGGGAGAGGGTAAGGGGTCATTCCAATCCCGGGAGCGGAAAGACTTACCTTAGGGGGAAAAAAGGACAGGTATACACTCGCGCGCACACACACACATATCCATCCACACATATACAGACACAAGCAGACATATTTAAAGACAAAGAGTTTGGGCAGAGATGTCAGACGAGGCGGAAGTGCAGAGGCAAAGATGTTGTTGAATGACAGGTGAGGTATGAGTGGCAGCAACTTGAAATTAGCGGAGATTGAGGCCTGGTGGGTAACGGGAAGAGAGGATATATTGAAGAGCAAGTTCCCATCTCCGGAGTTCGGATAGGTTGGTGTTAGTGGGAAGTATCCAGATAACCTGGACGATGTAACACTGTGCCAAGATGTGCTGGCCGTGCACCAAGGCATGTTTAGCCACAGGGTGATCCTCATTACCAACAAACACTGTCTGCCTGTGTCCATTCATGCGAATGGACAGTTTGTTGCTGGTCATTCCCACATAGAATGCGTCACAGTGTAGGCAGGTCAGTTGGTAAATCACGTGGGTGCTTTCACACGTGGCTCTGCCTTTGATTGTGTACACCTTCCGGGTTACAGGACTGGAGTAGGTGGTGGTGGGAGGGTGCATGGGACAGGTTTTACACCGGGGGCGGTTACAAGGGTAGGAGCCAGAGGGTAGGGAAGGTGGTTTGGGGATTTCATAGGGATGAACTAACAGGTTATGAAGGTTAGGTGGACGGCGAAAAGACACTCTTGGTGGAGTGGGGAGGATTTCATGAAGGATGGATCTCATTTCAGGGCAGGATTTGAGGATGTCGTATCCCTGCTGGAGAGCCACATTCAGAGTCTGGTCCAGTCCCGGAAAGTATCCTGTCACAAGTGGGGCACTTTTGTGGTTCTTCTGTGGGAGGTTCTGGGTTTGAGGGGATGAGGAAGTGGCTCTGGTTATTTGCTTCTGTACCAGGTCGGGAGGGTAGTTGCTGGATGCTAAAGCTGTTGTCAGGTTGTTGGTGTAATGGTTCAGGGATTCCAGACTGGAGCAGATTCGTTTGCCACGAAGACCTAGGCTGTAGGGAAAGGGACCGTTTGATGTGGAATGGGTGGCAGCTGTCATAATGGAGGTACTGTTGCTTGTTGGTGGGTTTGATGTGGACAGACGTGTGAAGCTGGCCATTAGACAGATGGAGGTCAATGTCAAGGAAAGTGGCGTGGGATTTGGAGTAGGACCACGTGAATCTGATGGAACCAAAGGAGTTGAGGTTGGAGAGGAAATTCTGGAGTTCTTCTTCACTGTGAGTCCAGATCATGAAGATGTCATCAATAAATCTGTACCAAACTTTGGGTTGGCAGACCTGGGTAACCAAGAAGGCTCCCTCTAAGCGACCCATGAATAGGTTGGCGTACGAGGGGGGCCGTCCTGGTACCCATGGCTGTTCCCTTTAATTGTTGGTATGTCTGGCCTTCAAAAGTGAAGAAGTTGTGGGTCAGGAGGTTTTAGGTAGGGTGGCAGGTGATCGGTGTGAAAGGAAGTTCTCCATCGCAGCGAGGCCCTGGACGTGCGGAATATTTGTGTATAAGGAAGTGGCATCAATGGTTACAAGGATGGTTTCCGGGGGTAACAGATTGGGTAAGGATTCCAGGCGTTCGAGAAAGTGGTTGGTGTCTTTGATGAAGGATGGGAGACTGCATGTAATGGGTTGAAGGTGTTGATCTACGTAGGCAGAGATACGTTCTGTGGGGGCTTGGTAACCAGCTACAATGGGGCGGCCGGGATGATTGGGTTTGTGAATTTTAGGAAGAAGGTAGAAGGTAGGGGTGTGGGGTGTTGGTGGGGTCAGGAGGTTGATGGAGTCAGGTGAAAGGTTTTGCAGGGGGCATAAGGTTCTGAGGATTCCTTGAAGCTCCGCCTGGACATCAGGAATGGGATTACCTTGGCAAACTTTGTATGTGGTGTTTTCTGAAAGCTGACGCAGTCCCTCGGCCACGTACTCCCGACGATCAAGTACTACGGTCGTGGAACCCTTGTCCGCCGGAAAAATGACGATGGATTGGTCAGCCTTCAGATCACGGATAGCCTGGGCTTCAGCAGTGGTGATGTTGGTAGTAGGATTAAGGTTTTTTAAGAAGGATTGAGAGGCAAGGCTGGAAGTCAGAAATTCCTGGAAGGTTTGGAGAGGGTGATATTGAGGAAGAGGAGGTGGGTCCCGCTGTGATGGAGGACGGAACTGTTCCAGGCAGGGTTCAATTTGTATAGTGTCTTGGGGAGTTGGATCATTAGGAGTAGGATTAGGATCATTTTTCTTCGTGGCAAAGTGATATTTCCAGCAGAGAGTACGAGTGTAGGACAATAAATCTTTGACGAGGGCTGTTTGGTTGAATCTGGGAGTGGGGCTGGCAGAGCCACGTGTGAAAGCACCCACGTGATTTACTAACTGACCTGCCTACACTGTGACGCATTCTATGTGGGAATGACCAGTAACAAACTGTCCATTTGCATGAATGGACACAGGCAGACAGTGTTTGTTGGTAATGAGGATCACCCTGTGGCTAAACATGCCTTGGTGCACGGCCAGCACATCTTGGCACAATGTTACACTGTCCAGGTTATCTGGATACTTCCCACCAACACCAACCTATCCGAACTCCGGAGATGGGAACCTGCTCTTCAATATATCCTCTCTTCCCGTTACCCACCAGGCCTCAATCTCCGCTAATTTCAAGTTGCTGCCACTCATACCTCACCTGTCATTCAACAACATCTTTGCCTCTGCACTTCCGCCTCATCTGACATCTCTGCCCAAACTCTTTGTCTTTAAATATGTCTGCTTGTGTCTGTATATGTGTGGATGGATATGTGTGTGTGTGTGCGAGTGTATACCTGTCCTTTTTTCCCCCTAAGGTAAGTCTTTCCGCTCCCGGGATTGGAATGACCCCTTACCCTCTCCCTTAAAACCCACATCCTTTCGTCTTTCCCTCTCCTTCCCTCTTTCCTGATGAGGCAACAGTTTGTTGCGAAAGCTTGAATTTTGTGTGTTTGTGTTAGTTTGTGTGTCTATCGACCTGCCAGCGCTTCGTTTGGTAAGTCACAGCATCTTTGTTTTTAGATATATTTTTCCCACGTGGAATGTTTCCCTCTATTATATTCAGAAGAAAATATATTGTTTTATCAGTGTCTTTAGAAATGGAATAGAAACTTCAAATAAGCTTAACTCTTATGTGAAAGAGTTCAGTATTTCCATTTAGCAGTATGTCACTCGACTGTGACTAAATGTATTTTCTTCATAAACTAGCTCAATCTTTGTGAGATACTATGCGTATTATTGATGGCAGACCTCAATCAAAGGAAAATTCAGTTAAAGTTAAAAAGAGAGAGAGAGATTGCTCACACTGTGACAGCCATTACTGTGATTTGAAAGTGGGTTGTTTGATAGTATTTCAAATCATAGAAAATGCAATAAAACAGCAGACCATTTATTGCAGATAAATTTACTGCTTAACGATGACATTAAAAAAAGTCATCCATCATAACATCATCAGCAAGGCATGCTCGAATGTTTCACAGAAGACTGATAATTGTTAGGAATCTCTTGGCAGATTTGTAGTGATTTACCCTCAATTTCACCCTTAGAATGAGTTAACAAAAGTAAATGAATAAATAAATAAGTAATCCATTGGATGACAGGCATAGACCTTGCAGATTTTCAGAAAAAATGAAACATCTCAGAGATACAATGTTCAACAGTGCACTCTGAGCTGTCTCCACTAAGGAAAAGACACACAGTTTCCCATATCACAACTAGAGGCAGTTGAAATTGTATTTCCTGCTTCCATATACTGTACAACCAATAATTCCAGTAGTGATATTTTGCAATTAGCCTGCAAACTTGAACCGGATAAGACGACCAACCATCCTGCAAAGTCGAATTTTATCTTCGTTGATGACCACACAAAATCTGAGTGATAATGATAGTTGGGGATTGGTAAGTGTTTGAAGAACTCTATGATGATTTTTCATGGATCTTTCAGAACATTCTGGTAGAGTACATGTGCCTGTACTGAGGACATGGTAGGGTTTTGGACAACGATAACAGTGGAGGTTCAATTGCAAGCAGTCATTGCACAGTGAGGGAGGTGCAATTCAGAAACTGAAGGCTACTCACAAGCAGAACTTCTAAGCTACAGCTAACAAACCTGTGAATTGTACTGTTAACAAGATATGCCAGTAAGACAAATAATTTGACAACTCTGATGGTTGCTTCTAGCAGGTGAAGTGCACAGCTCAGCAGACAACAGCATACTAAGGTAAGTGCCCTTCAAAACAAAGAAGTGGACTCGTCCAGTGTTGAGAATAAGAATGCGTTTCTGCACAGGTGCCAAGTTATTTTACACTAGCCCTACATGCACTTTATCATTCACACTGTGCAGAGAGAATGCCACAGTCACTACTGTTTCTCCAAAATGACCATCTTCTCTCTGAGTGTTTCATGATTTGACTTTTTCCAAAGTCTCATAGTTTTTAAGCATTTGTCATACATATGTTTGTTATATTGTTACTTGCTTCTAGATGAACTCAGTTACATAATGGTTGTGTCAGGCAGTTACTGGGTTTTATGTCACTCATTTTTAAGGATTATCATGTAGCCTCTTTAGGTAACTTCTTACTTTATGTATTCATATTAGGAAGAAAGCAGCTACTTTGAAAGGTTGAAGCAAGTGCACCTAGTTTCTGCAGAAACACTTGACTTTGTTATTATAGTGTGACTCCTCTTTATGACCAGTGTCTTAAAAATTGTAGCCATTCAGTCCCCAGAAGGATAAGAGTGCAGTTTTATTCCCATTCAGGAAATCTGTTATTTCAATGTTATTTTCCAAATGTAAAACTTCCACTATAATATTTTACTATGCTTCATTACCTCCTGGTATTCTTTCTGGTCAGGTCGACATCTTCCAGTAACTAATAACATGAAACAACTGAAATATTTGTCTACAAAAGCAGCATCACAACCCTTGTCAGAATCTGTGACTGCACCAAAGACAGCAATCCTTATGCTGAACATGGGTGGTCCCAAGACAACAGATGAAGTCCATGAATATTTGCTTAGAATAATGACAGATAGAGATATGATTCAACTGCCTGTACAAGGGTAAGTAAGAAAGTGTATTTCTGTGTTCTGTAAAATTGTCAGGAAATTATGTGCTTTTTGTCCTAGGTTAGAATAGTCTGAAGTGGAGCGTGCTTCTACTATGGAGATTTTTGTGCCAAGTTAGCCTCAATAATTGTACATAATTAAATTACTTTTACATCTTTAAATTTACTGGAACACATAAGTTGATGAAGGATTCACCCCTCCCATTAAAGATAGTCACTGTCTTCCAGAATAAGAATGATTGGCAAAATGTTCATGACAAATAAGTAGACAAACTATTAAGTGAAAGTCTTTGGTTTTTTTTTACACATTATATTCACTCTGTTCCCCTAGATTGTGTCAAAGAAAAATACAATACATTCTTAAACAATGATACAGTCATTACTCTCCCTGCTCTCTGTATAAAATAAACAGTTAAAATAAAATGCTGGTAAAATAAGGGCAGCAAGGGGGTGGGAACAATGCACATAGATGATGATTAGTAGTTGTAGGGAGGAGGAGGGTAAAGTAAGATAAGCCATCACAACATACAACTGGAACAGCACAGGTTACAGTTAATATGCTAATACTGAAATTTGTGCAAAGGTCATTCATTTTTGAAGTCTCCTATGCTGCAGTTGACTGTTTCAGTTCCAAGAAATGTGCTTGGCAGTGACACCAGTTCTTGGTAAAACATGCAAGTTTCACCTTGCTTGGTCTACTAGGTGGGACACCAGCCGTACACTTGTTTAGTTTTGTGCACCAGTTATAGTGAGGTATCAATGGGGTTGACATGAGAGCATTTCTGCATGATGATTTTGTATGTAAGGTAGGGCCAAATGCAAATTGGTGTGTGAATATTTGCAGCTGGATTAATGAGTTCAAACATGAGAGAAACTCTTGAAGATGAAAGTTGGTTAGAATGCTAAATGAAACATGGTTAGCTGTCAAAAGGTGATGCCCAAAGTCGTGAATGAATACTATAACAAAATCCTATTGAAAGACCTGTCTCAAAAAAAAAAAAAAAAAAAAAAAAAAAAAAGACTGTCAGCAGCACCAAAGTTGGCATTCAGACACTTGTGCACAACACAGAAACATGAACTGAGGGTAGCAAGCCAAAAGCAGAATTACTAAACTCAACTTTCAAATATTTATTTCTAAAGGAGGATCCAGGACTACCTTCTCAGATCGGTTCTTATACCACTGCATATGTGAATGATATAGATGTTGTTGTCAGTGGCATCAAGAAACAGTTGAAATTGCTGAAATTGAACAAGACCCCAAAATCGAGTGGACTCCCTTTCAAATTCTGTCAGACTTTGCTGCTGAGTTAACCCCTCCTTTTAAACAATATGCATGATAGATCCTGTCCATCTCGACAGCTAAGTGGTCATGGGACTGCTATGTGGAGAAGCCAGGTTCCATTCCTGTTACTGCCAGAGATTTTCTTTGATGGAAGGAGTGATATGATGTGTACTCAACCTTCATGAAATCCTCCCCACTCCACCAAGAATGTCTTTCTGCCGTCCACGTAACCTTCGTAACCTCTTAGTTTATCCCTATGAAATCCCCAAACCACCTTCCCTACCCTCTGGCTCCTACCCTTGTAACCGCCCCAGGTGTAAAACCTGTCCCATTCACCCTCCCACCACCACCTACTCCAGTCCTTTAACCCGGAAGGTGTACACGATCAAAGGCAGAGCCACATGCGAAAGCACCCACGTGATTTACCAACTGACCTGCCTACACTGTGAAGCTTTCTATGTGGGAATGACCAGCAACAAACTGTCCATTCGCATGAATGGACACAGGCAAGACAGTGTTTGTTGGTAATGAGGATCACCCTGTGGCTAAACATGCCTTGGTGCACAGCCAGCACATCTTGGCACAGTGTTACACCGCACAGTGTTACACCGTCCGGGTTATCTGGATACTTCCCACTAACACCAACCTGTCAGAACTCCGGAGATGGGAACTTGCCCTTCAGTATATCCTCTCTTCTCGTTATCCGCCAGGCCTCAATCTCTGCTAATTTCAATTTGCTGCCGCTCATACCTCACCTGTCTTCCAACAACATCTTTGCCTCTGTACTTCCGCCTCGTCTGACATCTCTGCCCAAACTCTTTGGCTTTACAAATGTCTGCTTGTGTCTGTGTATGTGCAGATGGATATGTGTGTGTGTGCGAGTGTATACCTGTCCTTTTTCCCCCTAAGGTAAGTCTTTCAGCTCCCGGGATTGGAATGACTCCTTACCCTCTCCCTTAAAACCCACATCCTTTCGTCTTTCCCTCTCCTTCCCTCTTTCCTGATGAAGCAACCGTTGGTTGCGAAAGCTTGAATTTTGTGTGTATGTTTGTGTGTCGATCGACCTGCCAGCACTTTCGTTTGGTAAGTCACATCATTTGTGTATATATATCATCATATATATCATCTGTGTGTGTATATATATATATAAATATAATAGAGGGAAACATTCCACGTGGGAAAAATGTATCTAAAAACAAAGATGATGTGACTTACCGAACGAAAGCGCTGGCAGGTCGATAGACACACAAACAAACACAAACATACACACAAAATTCAAGCTTTCGCAACAAACTGTTGCCTCATCAGGAAAGAGGGAAGGAGAGGGAAAGACGAAAGGATGTGGGTTTTAAGGGAGAGGGTAAGGAGTCATTCCAATGCTGGGAGCGGAAAGACTTACCTTAGGGGGGAAAAAGGACGGGTATACACTCGCGCGCACACACACACACACACACACACACACACACACACACACACACACACATATATACAGACACAAGCAGACATATTTCAATTGCAATATGTCTGCTTGTGTCTGTATATGTGTGGATGGATAGCTCTTCAGCTCAGTTGGTATTATGATGCTGAGTAGATCCTATTCCAATACTCCCTGGTAGTGGCCAGAACTGAAACACGTCACCTGTATGGCAGTCAACCACGCTCTCAGAGTTTACATCATGTAATGTCTTTTCTACGGCATCTCCTATTCGAATTGTTAATTGATAGTCTTGCACTGAATAATCCAACATGTAATAGACTGATGAAGAACACTCAGTAATCATTAAAATAAACAGAAAGCTTCCAAACCCGGTTGTTTTTATCTCCAGAGAATCAGTGAGATAACTGACTGTAATAAGTCATGCAGAAATGATATCTGGCCATAGAAAATGGTGTGTGTGTGGGGGGGGGACGACTTATTCTACTTGAGAACTGACTGTAAAAATATTTAAAAATTGCATAGAAAAAGAAGAGTGAGTTGATGATATTGAAGTTTTCCCTCATAGAGAAAAACACAGTAAAGTAGTTCCATTATAATCAGGGGAGTGAGAAGGGGGAGGATAATGATGGAGAACCCAGTCGTTCTGTGTGATATTTGGATTGCAGTTTTAATTTCCAGATTTGATGTTCTGTTTGTTGGAGAGTGGCTGTATTATCCATTTTTAGTTTATTAACCTATGTGCAGTAGTGTTCTGTATTTTTATCTGTTAACTTGTTCTGTAGATTGAAAGGTGTTTAATATTTGTTATACTGATAATTTTTAATGTACAATCATTTTTATCAACACTCACTCACTCATTATTTTGGTAAGTGCACTAAAGATGACAATGTAAAGTAAACTATTTCCTATCATCATGATCATGATCATGATTATCATCATCATCACCACCATCATCATACACCATTAGCCATCACAGTTTGTGCAGTTAATAGCCATTGATGAGTCTGAACTGGTTCATTTCATAATTCATTTAAAAGAAATTTATATGTTTAACAAAGTAACATAATGGTTTTTATTTTTTCAGAAAGTGGAAACTGCCATATAAAACTGGAAGCACTACACTTCATCATCCATATGTTTATTTATTTGGCTCCATATGCTTTGTTTTCTAAATTAATACATATCTCGTTGGTAGTTCTATTTGATAATTTATGATATAATATTTTTTCATTGCATTTTAATTCAAACATGTATACTCTCTTCTCTAAGATGAAAGTCTTTTTATAATTGTTTAATTCAAGGAGCTTCCCCAGAATTTGTTATATAGTTAGAAATTAATAACTAACAAAATCCAGTAACAAAATTAATTAATTGGGCCTATTTCAGTAATGCCCAGGATAACAATAAACTATGATTATCTTTGCTCCCATCTTGTAATTGGTCTCCTCTTGTTATATATAAGAAGTTATGTTCCTAAATTTGCCTTTATTTTCCAACCCACTTTGGGGTAACCCAATAAAATAAGAAAATCAAAATGCAATGGGTACTAGCTTGTGAGAAATATATATAAAGAAGACAAATTGTAGATATTATGGGGTTACATTTGTTCTGTATTGTTTTATTGAAGAATTTAATGATGATTTATTTTACCAGAACATTAGGTCCATACATTGCCAAAAGAAGAACACCTGAAGTGCAGAAGAAATACACTGAAATAGGTGGTGGCTCTCCAATTCTAAAATGGACAGATCTGCAGGTAATGAAAACCCTTAACCTCTGGTTTTTTAGAAGATGATGACATGCAAACTGTAAGATATACAGAAAATAGAGACCTATCAGTGTTAGAGTATCTCTATTAGTTTTTAACTGGAATTACAGGTTCTCAATATGGGCGCCATTTGAGACATGGCAAAGATCAGTATGCTCATACTTTTTTGACACACTTGCCACCCAGTGCAATTATGACATGTTGCAACCATAGAGGTACTTAAGCTTTACCCTATATTATCAACAACTTGGAGTTGATTGAAATTGGACTCACAGGATAATATTAAAAAAAAACTGAGATTTTGTTGTTCATTGCAGAGAAATTAATAATTGTATTACATAATAAATTATTTATTTCCTCTAGCATATAATGATTTTATTTAAAAATGCATGATGACTTTGTTAAAACTGTTTCATTTTGTTTCAGGGAAATTTATTATGTAAGAAACTTGATCGTGTGTCACCAGAAACTGCTCCGCACAAACATTATATTGCCTTCCGATATGCTAACCCTCTCACAGAAGAAACTCTGGAAAAAATAGAAAAGTAAGTCCAGTGTTACAAGTGAAACATCATTTTCTCAGAAAATAAATTTTTACTGGCTGATGTAAGAAATAGTAAAAATTGAGTACAGGAAATGACTCACAGAAGATAAATGGTGGATATATAGGCACACTTGAAAATAGTCTGTCTGTCTATGTGTTTCAACACACACATATAGATGTACTAATACTATAAAAAGAATTGAAACTTAAAAAGTTGTAAATTTTTCAGTTTTTTAAATTTGACACATCATTCATCTGCAACTGCCTTTCATCATTTTTTGTGATTTTCTTTTATTACTGTTATTATTATTATTCTTTCCTTTCTCAGACATTATGTCTGGTTAAAAATAGAAAGTGACGCGGACCTTGATGAAGCGTGACTTCCTTTTAACTGTACGGTATATGTTACATTGCATTTAGGAACTTTCGGGTAATTGAATATGTATCAATAATTACAGATTTCTGTAGTTGTATATATACTTTGGATGTAGCTGTATTGTGTTGATGTACTGGTGGATATTGTGTGGTATGACTCCTGTAGTTGATAGTGTAATTGGTATAATGTCAAATTTATCCTGATACCACATGTCCTTCACTTCCTCAGCCAGTCGGATGTATTTTTCAATGTTCTGCCAGTAAATCATGGTCTTTCGTTCTCTTTCCCCACGACATTATCTGTGTGATCATTCCAGTTTATGTTATTTGCCGTTGCAATCGCTAAGTATTTAGTTGAATTCCCAGCCTTTATATTTGCGTGATTTATCATGGTAGCTGGAATTTAGCAGATTTTTAATAGCACTCATGTGGATTATTTAACGGTTTTCACTATTTAAAATCGCTTGCCACTTTTCGCACTACACAAATATCTTGTCTATACCATTTTGCATGTGCTTTTGGTCAGCTGACAAGGCAGCAAATGACAGCATCATCTGCAAACAATCTAAGAGGACTGCTCACATTGTTTCCTACATCACTTATACAGATCATGAATAACAGAGGGCCTATAACGCTTCCTTGGGGAATGCCAGGTTTACTTCTGTTTTAGGCGATGACTTTCCATCAGTTGCTATGAACTGTGACCTTTCTGATAGGAAATCACAAATCCAGTGACACAGCTGATACAATACTCCACAGGCACACAATTTGATTGGAACTTGCTTATGATGTATCGTGTCACAAATTTTCTGGAAACTGAAAACTATGGTATCAGTTTGACATCGCCAATTGATAGCACTCAATACTTCACGAGAAATAAATAGCTAGTTGTGTTTCACAAGAACAATATTTTATGAATCCACATTGGCTGTTTGTCAATAAATCATTTCCTTTAAGGTAATTTGTGAAGTTCGAACATTGTATATGTTCTAAAATCCTACTGCAAATCGATTCAAGTGGTAAGGATTTTTAATTCAGCAGATTACTTCTATTTACTTTCTTGAGTATTGATGTGACCTGTGCAGCTTTCCAGTCTTCAGGTATTGATCTTTTAATGAGTGTGTGGTTGTGTATCATTGCTAAGTATGGAGCTGTTGTATCAGCGTACTCTGAAAGGAACCTAACTCGTATACAATCTGGACTGGAGGCATTGCCTTCATTACATGATTTAAGCTGCTTCACTACACTGAGAATATCTACAACTAAATTACTCATGTTAGCAGTTGTTCTTAATTTGATTTCTGGACTATTTACTTCATCTTTGATGAAGGAATTTTGGGAAACCGTTAGTGGCAATGTCATCAGTAACATTGCCATTGCTATCACACAGTGTCTATACTGAGTACTGATTGCATCTTGTCGCTGGTGTACTTTACATATGACAAGACACTCTTTGGGTTTTCTCCCAGATTCGAGACAGAGTTTCATTATGGAAACAATTAAAAGCATCTCACATTAAAGTTCACACTAAACTTGCAACCTTCTGTAAAACTTCACCAATCCTGGGGTTTTGTGTTCTTTTAAATTTGGCATGTTTTTATCATTGCTTTTGCATCAGTGTTCTGCCCTGTTTTGTGTACCATGGGAGGATCAGTACCATCCCTCATTGATTTATTTGGTATGTATATCTCAATTGCCATCAATACTACTTCTTTGAACATAAACCACATCTGATCTATGCTTACATAGATTTTGGTGGATTTGAATGTTACAGTATTCAGTCTTGCTACAGTGACGTTATGCTCACTAATCCCTGTATCCATCACAGTGCTCCCTGTTTGCACAGAATTATTTGTTGCTAAGAGGCCAAGTATGTTTTTACAAGCATTTACACTTCAAATGGGCTTCTGAACTAATAGTTCAAAATAATTTTCAGATAAAGTTTTCAGTATGATTTCTGACCATGTTTTATACCTACCACTGGCTCTGAACAAGTATTTTCGCCAACATATCGAAGGTAGATTGAAGTCACTACCAACTATGATAGTACGAGTCAGGTATGGATTTGAGATGACTCAAGTTTTCCTTGAACTGTTCAGTAACTTCATGATCTGACCTTAGTTGGTGGTTGGTAAAAGGAACCAATTATTAACTTATTCCAGTTATCAACTACAAGCTTTATCCATGCTGACTCACAGGAACTATCTACTTCAATTTAACTACAAGGTAAAATACTTCTGACAGCTGTAAAATCTCCACCACAAACTGTATTTAATCTATCCTTTCTCAACATGGTTAGGTGCTTTGTAAAAAATTCATCTGAATTTATCTCTGGCTTTAGCTAGCTTCGTGCACCTATAATGATTTGAGCTTCAGTGCATTTGGTTAGTGCTTGGAGCTCTGGTTCTTTCCCAACACAGCAATGACAGTTTACAGGTACAATAACACTGGTTCACCAAGTGTGTCTTCATCCTGCTTCCTTTGAGACTGAAGACATTTCTACGCTTTCCAAAGCCCTTCTAACCTAAGAAACCACCCAATCCATACAGTATAGGCCCTGCTACTCATGTAGCGGAGTGTAGCGGAGTGTAGCGGACCCATAACATGTAAAGCAGAACCTGAAACCCCATCATCTTATGGCACAAGTTGAGGAATCTGCACCCTACACAGTCACAGAACTGTCTGAGCCTCAGATACAGACCCTCCACTTGGCTCTGTATCAAAGGTCCGCAGTCAGTTCTATTGCAGTGCTGCAGATGGTGAGCTCCACATTCATCACAAAAGCAAGACTGGCAACCTTTACCACTTCAGCCACTGGCCCAAAACCAGAGAGAATCTCTTCCAATCCAAAGTGACACACATCATTTGTACCAACATGAGACACCACCTGCAGTTGGCTGCACCCTGTGCTCTTCATGGTGTCCAGAAGCACCTATTCCACATCTGGAATGACTCCTCTCAGTATGCAAACACAGTGCACACTGGATTCCTTCCTCTTCTTGGCAGCCATATTCCTGAGGGGCCCAATGCACACTAAAATGACTGCCCAGATCTAGCAGGCTGAGAGGCTTCCCCTGAAACATTGCAAGCAAATGCATCTGGCTCAGGATATTTATCAGACACAGACAGTGCCCAAAACCTATTTGTCAGATGAACCGGTGAGGCTCTTCGATCCCCCCCCCCCCCTCCTGAAAGATCTTTTGCTGAAGCCATAGTCATGGAAAGAGATCAGTTTAACTGTGGTGGAGTCCTCGTTTTAGGAGATATCATGTTGGACGAGTGAAAGTCCTGAGTCACAGATATGCACAACAAAAAGACAGTTGGAAAGTGAGCTTTCGGCCAACCAAGCCTTTGTCAAAATAGACAAAAAACACACACACAAGACCACTGTCTCTGGCTCCTCAGGTCAGCCTGACTGTGTGTGTGTGTGTGTGTGTGTGTGTGTGTGTGAGTGATTCTGGTGTACCATTATGGAGAAGTGCATGCAAATGGTCTGTAGTCACCATTGTTTTGAACTGACATAATTGATTTTAAATGAGACATTAAATTTACAAAAAGTAGTTTTGAAATGATACAAGATTAGACATTGTGTACAGTAACATTGTTGAGCAGGTTTTAAAATTTCAGTATATAAAACATATCTGTTATTATTTTATGGACAATATTAATCCCAGTTTAAGTTGTCATCTGAGATTATGTCTCAGCCGTGCAGTCCAAATTACTTTTTTTTTGTATCTACACTCTGTAAACCAGCATGAGGTGCATGGTGGAGGGTACAACCCATTGTACCAGTTATTAGGGTTTCGTCCTGTTGCATTCACGTATGGAATGTTGGTAGAATGATTGTTTGAATGTCTCTGTGTGTAAAGTAATTTTTCTGATCTTATCCCCACTATCCCTATGCGAGTGATAAGTAGGGGGTTGTGGTATATTCGTAGAGTGATCATTTAAGGCCGGTTCTTGAGACTTTGTTAATAGACTTCCTCGGGATGGTTCACGTCTATCTTCAAGGGTCTACCACTTCAGTTTCTTCAGTATCTCTGTTGTACTCTCCCACAGATTAAACAAATGTGTGACCATTTGTGGTGCCCTTCTCTGTATACGTTCAGTATCCCCTGTTAGTCCTATCTGGTATGGGTCACACTCATTTGAGCAGTATTCTAGAGCTGGTCATGCAAGTTTTTTTTTAAGCAATCTCCTTTGTAGATTGATTGCACTTCCCCTGTATTCTACCCTTAAATTGAAATGTGCCACCTGCTTTACTCATGACTGAACCTATGTGATCATTCCATTTCGTATCCCTACAAAGTCTTGCACACAGGTATTTGTGTGAGTTTGCCGATTCCAACAGTGACTCGTTGATATTATAGTCATAGGATACCAAATTTTTTCATTTCGTGAAGTACAAAATTTTACATTTCTGAACATTTAAAGCAAGTTGCCAATCTCTGCACCACTTTGAAATCTTATCAAGATCTGACTGAATCTTTATGCAACTTTTTCCAGATTGTACTTCATTGTAGATAACAGCACATCTACAAAAGGCAGATTTTACTATTAATATTTTCTTCAAGGTAATTAATATACAACATGAACAGCAAGGGTCCCAATACACTTCCCTGGGGCACATCCAAAGCTACTTTACATCTGATGATGACTCTCCATCCAAGATAACATGTTGCATCATCCCTACCAAAAAGCCCTCAATCCAGTCACAAATTTCACTTGATACCCCGTATGATTGGACTTTTGACAATAACCATAGGTGTGGTACACTGCATGCTTTTCAGAAATCAAGAAATACTGCATCTATCTGGTTGCCTTGATCCGAAGCTTTCAGTATTTTGTGAGAAAAGTGTGAGTCGAAATTCCTGCTGGTTGGCATAGAGGGGGGCATTCTGTTCCAGATACCTCACGTTTGAGCTCAGAATATGTTCCAAGATCCTACAACAAATCGACATCAAGAATATTGGATGGTGTTTTTGTGAATCACTTCTACTACCCTTCTTGTAGATGGGTGTGACCCATGTGGTTTTCCAAGAACTGGACATGGCTTTTGTTCAAGGAATCCACAATAGATTTTAGTTAGAAGAGGGGCTAACTCAGCTGCAAGTTCAGTATAGAATCTGACAGGAATTCCATTGGGCCCTGGAGCTTGTTCAGTTTTAATGATTTCAGCTGTTTCTCAACACCGCTGACACTAATACTTATTTCATTCATCTTTTCAATGGTATGAGGATTAAATTGGGGCAATTCTCCTGGGTTTTTCTTTGTTAAGGAACATTTGAAAATGGAGTTGAGCATTGTAGCTTTTGCTCTGCTACCCTCAATTTCAGTTCCCATCTCATTCACGGAGGAGTGGAAACTAACTTTGATGTCACTAACAGCCTTTACATATGAGCAGAATTTCTTTGGGTTCTGTGAAAGATCACATGACAATATTCTGATATGGTAGTCATTGAAGGCATCATGCATTGCTCTATTTACAGCCAAATTGTGTTTCATTCAGCACCTCTCTATCTGTAGCCCTACACTTTATTTTACACCTATTGTGCAATAATCTCAGTTTCTTTAGAAGTTTCCTTACAGTGACTGTATACCACGGAGGTTCCCTCTGATTATGTACTGTTCTGCTGGCTACATATCTATCCCATGCAGGATCAGCTATTGTTTTAAACTTGAGCTATAGTTCCTCTAGATGCTTGTGCCCTGTGCTGTAAGCTTCAAGTTCCTCATTGAGGTATGACACTACTGATTTTTTTTATCTAGTTTCCTGAACATATATATCTTTCTGCTTGTTTCAATTGTTATCACAACCGCATCATGGTCACTGATGCCAGTTTTGATATGGGTGTCCTCAAAGAGGTCAGATCTATTTGTTGCCATTAGATCAAATATATTTCCATCTGAGTGTGGTTCCTAGCTACATGTTCTGGTTAATTTTCAGAGAGCAGTTAGTAAAGTTTCACAGAATGTCTTATCATGCCTATCACTAACAAAACTGTAATTTTCCCAAATAATTGTTGGATGACTAAAGCTCCACTCATGATTACAGTATGGTTGGGAACTTACATACAAGCGAAATGAGGTTTTTTCCAAAGTTTTTAGTTACATTAGGAGATGAGTCTGGTGGGTAATAGAAGGACTGAATTATCAATTTATGCTCACTTTTGATATTGAGTCTTGCCCAGATAATCTCACATACAGCTTCAATTTCTACCTCAGTGGATTTCAATTTCTTGTCTACTGCGACAAATACATTACCTCCATTTCCCATTTGTGTATTCCCCCAATATACACTTAAATTTTCCACAAAAATGTCACTGCTATCAGTTTCAGGTTTCTGTAGGAATCTGCCCCACAATTTCAAAGTTGTATTTCACAAGGGGGGTGGGGGTGGGGGGGTGGATCTTATTCTGGAACAACATGTGTGACTTTTCAGAGGTGCTGTTTGTCTAGATATTCTCATCATAAACAGTAATGTACATCACCATAGAGCTATTTTGATGGATGAATTCCTTAGAGGTCCACAAAAAAAGACTGGCAAAAGGAGTCACCTAATTTGAATCTGCAGAGCATTTTTGGAATGCAGCAAGGAGATAAGGGGATGAATTGCTGACAGTCAACTACCACCAAGAAATCTTCCAAGTCTACTCACAGCCCATTTGCTGGATAGAGACTGACCATCAACATAACTTTTGACACACTTCATAGAGAACATGCAAAGCATGTGAGACAGTTAGGAGTGATGCTACACCATAATAACTCTGTTATTGTGGCACAAATCTACTGTTGAAAAGTTTCAGAACTTTCTGAATAAAATGTTTTGGACATTGTTGTATGCCAAATGTCTTGTCATTAAGATATCCATAATTCTGTAACCCC
The DNA here is from genome assembly GCF_023898315.1 of Schistocerca nitens. Taxonomy (NCBI): domain Eukaryota; kingdom Metazoa; phylum Arthropoda; class Insecta; order Orthoptera; family Acrididae; genus Schistocerca; species Schistocerca nitens. The sequence goes on along the minus strand of NC_064618.1, from coordinate 396,466,281 downwards.
TTCCAGCATGCTGTCCAGGAAACAAGCTTATGTTTCTTGAGTATGTTTTCTGAAGTCAGTGGAAAGTGAGGAAATGATCAAGTACTAAATTGTAATGCATCCTATATTAATTGAAATTTAAGTGCTTTGATGTTATGAAAGTAATCTTAAGTCTGATTGTGTCATGGACGCTTAAACAGCTAATGGACCAAAAGAGAGATATCCATAACTATTGAACTGTTTCGTGTGTTTTGGCGTAAGTGCACCGACTTATTTTACTCCTCTTAAGTTTCTTATGTTTTATGATACTGTACAGTATTTTGCTGACATAGTGCAGAAAATTAGACATTTGACGTTAAATAAAGAAAATGTAATTCATGATAAGGACCTTGAATTTTCTCTGACAGATTTGTTGCAAAGTTTAGTGTGACTTGAGTGGAGAATTTGTGAGACCTGCATAATAACAGAAACCAGGCCTGTCAGTCCTTATTAACTGTCAAGTAGTAGCAAAGTGAACAACATAAATCCATGTCTACTGCAGAGCTGCCTTCCTTGGAAGTATTAAATCTGAGTCAGTTGCGATGATGTGAAAGACAAGTGCCAAGAAACTAAATAATGTGCGTGATGTTGCTTTTATAAATTGGTACAGAAAGGGAAGTAACAGAATGTCTGCATGTACATTAATACAATAAATCTAGCATGAAAAAAGTAATCAGTTTCATTCAGCACACATGAACTTATTATTTTTCTTGCAATTCTTTCTGCATGATCATTCCAAGTTAGTGAAATGTCATTTGTATCAAGCACCTGAAGCCATGGTATTGCTGGACAGTGTGCCAAATAAGCCTGTAGCAAACATTGGTCACCCTCCAAATTTTCCAAATCACACATCTGTGGCTAATGTTATCCATCCTTCTCAGAATCACTTGCGCCACACCTAGACCTTAGTAACAGACATGCAGTGGGCTCCATACACTTGTGCCACTATTTGATGAATTTCTGTTCCCCCACTCCTTCTATTATTATGAAACACACAACACCCCACTGTTCTTCTGTTGAAGCCCCTGTTTCATTGTTTGCAGCATGAATGAGTGCAGCAGACAAGGTTGTCAGCTACTTTCTCTGACACCTCCCCTTTATTCTTGTTCCCCTTCATGTTCATTCATGTTCACAACGGGGAGGGGGCTCTCATCCTGGGATTTGAGTGATCTGTGTGTCCCTTTCAACCTTATGTAATACTCCGCAAGCCACCACATGATCCATGGTGCAGGGTACCTTTTACCATTACTAGTTATTTCTCTTCATATTCCACTTGTAAATGACGCAAGGGAAATATGTCTGTCTGTATGCCTTCATTTGTGCTCTAATTTCTCTTACCTTATCTTGGCAATCCTTATGGGGAAATGTATGTTGGCAGCAGTGGAATCATTCTTCAGAAAATGGCAAATGCTGGTTTTCTAAGTTCTCTCAATAGTCTTTTGCAAAAAGAACATCACCTTCGCTCTAGGAATTCCCATTCGAGTTCATGGAGCATCTTCATAATACTCGTGTGTTGACAGAGCATGCCGGTAACAAATCTAGCAGCATGCCTATAAATTGCTTCAATGTTTATTTTTAATCTAACCTTGTGGGGATCCCAAACACTGAAGCAATATTCAAGAATGGGTCACACCAGCATTGCATATGCACTCTGCTTGACATGTGAGTTACTCTTGTGTAAGATTCTACAAGTAAACTGAAAATGACTACTTGCCTTTTCTACTACCCACCTTACATGCTCACTGTGTATCATATTGCTTTTTGCAACACTAGATTTTTAGGTGATATGACTGTCAAGCAGCATACCACTGATACTGTATTCAAACAGTACTGGATTACTTTTACTAGTCGTCTGCATTAACTCACATTTTTATACAATTGGGGCAAGCTGCCATTCATCTCCCCAATTAGAAATTCTATCCAAGCCATCTGTATCCTCTTACAGTCACCAGAAAACACACAACAGTGTCATCAGAAAACAGTTGCAGATTGCCACTCACCCTGTTTATCAGATTATTTATGTATATAGAAACAAGAGCAGACCTCACGTTCTGTGGGGCACTATTGATAACACGCCTGTTTCTGATGAACATTCATTGTCAAGGACAACAAACTGGGTTCTATTATTTAAGGAGTTGTTGAGCCAATCATATATGTGGAAACCTTATTTCATATGCTCGCACCCTTGTTACCAATCTAGTGTGGCATTGTGTTCAAATGCATTTCAAAAATCTAGGAATATGAAATCTGCCTGTTTCCCTTCATCCATGGTTCACAGGATATTGTGTAAGAAAAGGCAAGCTGAGTTTTACACGTGTGATGCTTTCTAAATCAGAATATGTTCATGAGTTCCACAGCAGTTCGACGTTAAGAATACTTGCCTGTAGTATAAAAGATACCAATCATTTCCTCCATGGACTCTCCACACTTCCTGTTCCTTTACCGCATGGTGCCCTGCTCATCACTGTTTATACCACCTCCCTAATGCTCATTGCCTAGCTGCTATTGAACACTACCTGATCCAAGGCATGAAGTATTCCCAACCTACAACCTCATTCATTGTCACCATGACCAGCTACATCTTCACTGAGAATTACTTCTCCTTAGAAGATATCACTTAAAACAAATCTGCAGTACGGCACTGGACACCTGCATAACACTATTTTCTGCCAACGTATTCGTGGGCCATCAAGAGGAATTCTTCCTAACAACCCAGAATCCCAAACTCCTCACCTGGTTCCAATGCACTGATGACATCTTCATGATCTGGATTGAGGGCAAGGACACCCTATCCACATTCCTCCAGAACTTCAACACCTTCTGCTTCATTTGCTTCAGCTGGTTGTCAACCCAACAAGCCACCTTCCCCGCTTCCCCGAAGTTTAAGTTTGATCTCCACCTCAGAGATTTCTACATCAGTACCTCCGTCCATATCGAACCTACCAGCCACCAGCAATACCTCCACTTCAACAGCTGCCATCCATTTGACGCCAAGAAGCGCCCCCCCCCTCCCCCCCATACAAGCCGCGCCACCCATGGCCGTCACATCTGGAGTGACGAGCAGTCCCTCTTGAAATATACCAAGGGTCTCATTGAGGCCTAAACAGACTGTAATTACCCTTACAACCTTGTACAGAAACAGATCTCCCATGCATTATCTCTCCATTCACCCACCACCTCCCAAAGTCTCACCATGTGATCACAAAAGAGCATTCTCCTCATGACTCATTACCAACCAGACCTGGAGCATCAGAATCGCATTCTCCGCCAGAGTTTTGACTATCTCTCATCATGCCCTGAAATGAGTAATGTCCTACTCACTTTCATCCTCATCGCTTCCACCGAAGCTGAACGGTATCTTCATCCATCCTTGCACAACCTCTGCTCCCAAACCCTTGTCTCATGGCTCATATCCCTGTAATAGACTGTCCCATACATCCTCCCATCACAATCTACTCCAGCCCAATCATAAGCATCACCTGTCCATCAAATGCTGCACTACCTGCGAAACCAGCTAAGTTGCAACCACTGTACTTTATTCTATACGAGTATGACAACCAACAAGCTGTCTGATCGAATGAATGGCCACTGACATAGAGTGTCCAAGAAACAGCTGGACCACCCAGTTGCTGAGCATGTTGGCCAACACAACATTCTTCATTTTAATGACTGCTTCACAGCCTGTGCCACCTGGATCCTTCCTACCAACACCACCTTTTTTGAACTGCACTGGTGGGAACTCTCTTTGCAATATATTCTTCATTCCAAACTCTCCTGGCCTCAATCTTCGTTAGTCATTGTTCTTTACCCACCTATCCCCTTCCCTGTTCCCACTCCAGCACTACGCAACCTTCTGTTCCACATATGCACCCATAGTCCTTTTACTTCTCTCCTTTTCTGCCCCCCCCCCCCCTTCCATCTATCCTCCCGACTGCACCTAGCTGCCCTACACTCTCTCCACCTCACCCCTGTAAGACAGCACAGACAGCAGTTTACCGTTCCCCACTGGTACCCATGCACTCCCTCCTCCTTTGCATGTGAGCTGTATTTGCATGTATGTGTGTGTATGTTGTTTATTTCAGAAGAAGGTCTTCTGGCCAAAACCTAATGTGTTTATTAGTCATTTTCTTGTGCCTGTCTGCTACTCAACACCTCTGCTATGTGGTGAGTAGCAATCTATCTTGTTTCATAATATTGTCGTCATTCCATTCCGGATTTTCCATTGTGCGGTCTATGATTTTGTATGTCACTTATTTTATGCTTTTATGTACAGTAGTCATTTGCATATTTTTTCAGTCATTTAGGACTTTTCAGTGGATGAGAGATTAGAGGTAAATGCTAATTAAGTAAGGGGACAGTACCATAGAGCAATGTCTGTATAAACAAACTGGGATTCCAACTGGACCATGTGACTTACTTGTTTTCAATTCTTTCAGTTACTTCTCTATACCACAGATGCCTATTACTATGTCCTCCTTATGGGAGTCTGTGTAAAGGTCAAACGATGGCACGTCTCTTCGATCCTCCTGCCAGACTGACACCTGAATGGTTGATGAATGACTAGACAGAAGCTCACGATTGACTTAATGATTTCGCTTAGAACCAGAATTTTCTTGATTTCTTGGCAAGATCTTTCGCTATGTTATGACAATGGAAGCTTTTTACTTCACACATCAATCTTTTTATATACACATGAATTTCTATTAACTTTTTCCTCATGATATTTCTGCATTATTTATTGAGCCCAGAGTTCAATGGTCTCTGCTTTCTCAGCTTTTTTATTCCACCCCACAGTGCAGGTCCAGAAATCTGCATCCAATACCATCCTACCCTATTCTTCTTTCATCCCTGAGGAATGGCCGGCCGAAGTGGCCGTGCGGTTAAAGGCGCTGCAGTCTGGAACCGCAAGACCGCTACGGTCGCAGGTTCGAATCCTGCCTCGGGCATGGATGTTTGTGATGTCCTTAGGTTAGTTAGGTTTAACTAGTTCTAAGTTCTAGGGGACTAATAACCTCAGCAGTTGAGTCCCATAGTGCTCAGGGCCAGCCTGAGGAATGAACTAATAGTTCAAAAGGTAGGATAGTTTCATGACTTTTAATGTGTGCTTATTAGTGACAGTAAAAATGTCACCTGCCGGCCGAAGTGGCCGTGCGGTTAAAGGCGCTGCAGTCTGGAACCGCAAGACCGCTACGGTCGCAGGTTCGAATCCTGCCTCGGGCATGGATGTTTGTGATGTCCTTAGGTTAGTTAGGTTTAACTAGTTCTAAGTTCTAGGGGACTAATGACCTCAGCAGTTGAGTCCCACAGTGCTCAGAGCCATTTGAACCATTTTTGAAAATGTCACCTCCTGATTGTAAGTATTGGGCAGTAACTCTGTTTCATTACTTTGTTTCTTTCACTCATTTAACTAAGTAAAAAAAGAGAGAAGAAAAGAAAAATGTTGGAATGTGTGAAGATTACTAGGAAACTTCTAACTAAATGCATAGTACATTAGCACATTATAGATATCCCCACAATGAAAGGAATTTAATAATTAATAAATATTTACAAAATTTAAAATTAAATGTTTACTTTTATTATTGGCAGTGAAGAAAATCTCAATGTAGTAGTATAGTTCTGCTTCATATTTTTGTTAGGTTCTGTAAGTGACTGTTTATAGTGAATGCATTTTCTATCAGCTAGACTTGTCACAGATATAGGTCTATGAACGAAATTTGTTTTTCATTGTTCATTTTTACTCGCCCTTTTTCAAAATATTTATAACAAATGTATACCCAAGTTTAATTTACTTCTTGCAATATTGCAATTTTATTAAGATAATTAACCTCCTTTAACACTAAAGAAAAGAAGAGGAATGAATAAAATAGTATTTTTGTCCTCATAAGAGTGCATATGGTATTGTTGAGACAGCTGTAGAGAAATTTTATATAATAGAAGTGCTTCACTACTTGAATTTGTAATGGAAGTAAATATTAAGCCACTAATAGCGGCAGCATGAAAAGGATAGATGGCTACTCACCATGTAGAGGGGGCACTGAATCACAGACAGGCACAGTGATCGGTTTTTGACACATTTAAGCTTTCGATTAAAAGGCATTCTTCTGAAAGGGGCAACAAATTCACCTGATGGGGGCAGTAATCAGTTGTAGGTGGTGGTGATAAGGAAGAGGCATGGGGTGGGGAGAGGGAAGATAGCATGACAGGTGGGGGAAGGTGTAGTGCTGCTTTTAGGAGAGTGCAGGGATGTGGCAGGGACAGATGCATTTGGTATATTTCAGTAGGGGATTGGAAAAGGAGAGAAGTAGAGGAGGAGGAAAAGATTAGTGGGTGTGTTGGTGGAATAAATGCTGTTTTATGCTGGAGTGGGAACAAGGAATAGGAGAGATAAGTGGAGGGCAGGGGCTAATGAAGGTTGAGTCCGGGAGGGGGCTTATAGGAATGTAAGGTATTTGGAAGAAGAGTACCCATATACAGTTTAGAAAAGTTGGTGTTGGCAGGAAGGATCCAGATGTCACAGGTTGTGAAGCAGTCATTGAAGTGAAGCACATTCTGTTGGGCAGAATGTTAAGCAACTGGGTGCCCAGCTTTCTCCTGCGCACAATTTGTCGTTGACCATTCATCATTCATGCAAATAGGCAGCTTGTTAGTTATGAAGCCCACGCAGAAAGCATCACAGTAGTTGTTGATTAGTGTGTAGATCACGTGGCTGCTTTCACAGGTAGCCCTGACTTTGATGGGATGGGAAATGCCTGTGACTGGACTGGAGTAGGTGGTTGTGGGAGGATGTATGGGACAGGTTTTGGCAATAGGCCTCTTGCAGGGATATGAGCCATGAGGTAAGGAGATGGGAGCAGAGAGTGTATGGATGGACAGGTGATAGGTATACTGGACAGTGGAATACCACTGTGAGAGGGGTGGTAAGGAAACTGGGATGGATTTTCCTTGTTTTAGGGCATGATGAGAGGTAATTGAAATCTTGGCTGAGAACGTGATTCAGTTGCTCCAGTTCTGGGTTGTAGTAAGTCAGGAGGGCAACACTCCTCTGTGGATGGATGGTGGGTCTTTGGGAGGTGGTGGGTGACTGGAGAGATAAGGCATGGGAGATCTGTTTCTGTACAATGTTGGGAGGGTAATTGTGGTCTACAAAGGCCTCAGTGAGACCCTTGGTATATTTCAAGAGGGACTGCTCGTCACAACAGATGTGATGGCCACAGCTGGGTAGATTGTATGGGAGGGACTTCTAGGTATTGAATGGGTGGCATCTGTTGAAGTGGATGTGTTGCTGGTTGTTGGAAGGTATGATAAGGATGGAGATAATGAGGTGGAGCTCGAACATCAAGGAAGGTGGCTTGCTGGGTTGAGGAGGACCAGGTGAAGCGAATGACAGGGAAGGTGTTGAAGTTCTGGAGGAATGTGGGCAGGGTATCCTCACTGCTGCTGCTGCTTTCTACATAGGCATGACTACTGACAGGCTGTGTGTCTGCATGAATGGCTGCCAACAAACTGTGGTCAGGAGACAGTTGGACCACCCAGTTGCTGAACATGCTGCACAACAAAATATGCTTCACTTAAATTCGTGCCTCACAGCCTACACCATTTGGATCCTCCCTACCAACACCAGCTTCTCTGAACTGCTCAGATGGGAACCCTCCTTGGAATGTATCCTATGTTCCCTTAACCTCCTTAGCCTCAACCATCACTAGTTCTAGTCCACCTCTCTATCCCCTTCCCTGCTCCCATTCCATCACTACACAGCCTACTATTCTGCCAATACACCCACTAATCTTTTCCCTCTTCTCTACTTCTTTCCTTTGCTGCTGCCCCTCACCCCAAAAAATCTCCCATAAGCAGCACTATACCTTCTCCCACCCCTACCCTGTTATGCCTCCCAACACGTCTCCTCCTGACTCCCACCACCTATGCCAGACTGCTGCTCCTGTCAGGTGCATGTGATGTGCTCATAGTAGTTGTGTGTGTGTGTGGGGGGGGATTTGAAGAACGCCTTGTGGCCGAAAGCTTAAATGTATAGCAGTTTTATCATTGTCCCTGCCAGTGACTCAGTCTCCTCTATATGCTAAGTAGTAATCTATCATTTTCATAATACCATTATTATTCTATCCTAGATTTTCCATTGTTACAGATAGACAACAGTTTTTTTTTGAAGTAGCAGCTTTCTAACTAATTTACTCAATAAAATTTAGTGTAATGATAGTTTATTGTTAGTGTATTAGACAGATTAAGTTTATATGATGTCTTTGACTCTTGTTAACGTATATCTGAACTTGTGCCACATCTCAGAAGTTTCTCCTTCTTTGTGGGATCCACAGATCATGAAGGAATAAATAATTTCATATGCCGGACTTATCTATTATTCCTCTAACATTCACTTAGGAATATTTTGGTGTGTTCCACTGAGCATGAAGAATAGTCACAACCACACTTATCTTAGTATTAACAGTCAATAATCTTAACCACACATTCTGTAGCACCCTTCATTAATTCTATTTACAGTGACCAAGTGGAACGTGTTGTCATATTCTCCCAGTATCCACAATACAGCTGTGCTACAACAGGCTCCAGCTTCAATGCCATTTACAAATACTTTAAAGGAAGGTAAGTTTTACTTTTCTCACGTTTGTCAATGGAAATACATTACTTCTCATTACACCATTGGTAATTAGTGTGTGCATTAAATGCAGTGTTTCACTGCATGGACTATAAGAAAGATAAGAAGATTTTTAACAAAATAAGAGACACTCTCACTGTCTTGTTGCTCTCCACTCTTTTTAACTCAGTGTGGACCAAGCAGCAAGACAGTACAGTCATAGATAAGATTTTTGCATTATTTAAGAAGAAAAATGCCGACAAATTTCCGAATTTAAATAGTTTCATTGTGGTTACATTCATGTATAGGTAATGAAACACTGTGGATGTTAAGTAATAAATGAAGCATATGTGCTTTATAATCAGTGGAGGAGAAAGGGAGCAGTGAAATCTTCCTCATGACATAGAGTTCTAGCTAACCTTCTCCTTTTATGGAGGATTTGAGAAAAATTCTGAATGAAAAATTTCTAGAGATCAAACATTTCATTTCAAAGTTTGCACACATTTGTCTTGAGATTACAAGGCCTATTCATGATATAAACAGTCACACTGTTTTTAAAAAATGAGCTAAATAAGTAGTTTTAGTTTTGAGAGATAACAACACAGGCTGAGGAGTATAGAAAAAAATGAAGCGATCATGTCACAAGAATGAAAGAAGGTAACTACCCAACATAATGAAGAACTATTGGCCAAAAGCAAAGAGATCATTAGATAGACCAAGAAAGGGGTGGAGGCACCAGAAATGAAGATGTTTGCTTGCAATCTCTGTGTATAAATGGAAATGTCCTGACTGATTCACTAGACTCATCATCACCCAGCCCAAACTGCAAAAGACAGAAAATTGAAAGTTGAAGAGGATGTTGGTCTTACACTATAACATCAATAAAGAAGGGATTTTTCAGAATTCCATTCCTAAGGGGGTGAAATATGGGGCGGAAGGTTTTTTTGAAAATATGTCACAAGTAAGACAATTTTGAAGTTAGAACTATGAAGGTTGGCATTTGGTTTCTTGGTAAGGAATAAAAAAAGAGATGTGTTTCAGAATTTTTGGAAATTCAACCCCCTAAGGGGTAAAATAGTAAAGAAAGCTTTTTTAAAAAATAAATCATTATTAAAGAACTAGTGCAACTATGAAAATTGGTATTTGATTTATCAGTTACAAATTTTTAAAAGAAGGTGTTTCAGTACTTTTGGAAATTCAATCAGTAAGGGGCTGAAAAATGGAATAAACGCTTTATGAAAATATTTCATGAAAAAATTTTTAAAGCTAAATACATAAACTTTTGTATTTGGCTTCTCTGTCAGAATTGTAAAAAACATCTCTTTCAGTGTTTTGGAATTCAACCCTTAAGGAGGTGAAAAAGGACATGAAAAGTTTTATGCAAATATTTCATTATGAAAGCATTTTTGAAGCTATAGCTATGAAAATTTGTATTTGGCTTCTCAGTTAGAAATAAATCCTCTCCCTTAAAACCTACATCCTTTCGTCTTTCGTCTTTCCCTCTTTCCTGATGAGGCAACAGTTTGTTGCGAAAGCTTGAATTTTGTATGTATGTTTGTGTTTGTTTGTGTGTCTATCGACCTGCCAGCACTTTCGTTTGGTAATTCACATCATCTTTGTTTTTAGATATATTTTTCTTCCCACATGGAACACCTTAGCCAGCTTCATCCTGACCCACAACTTCTTCACTTTTGAAGACCAGACATACCAACAATTAAAGGGAACAGCCATGGGTACCAGGATGGCCCCCTCGTACGCCAACCTATTCATGGGTCGCTTAGAGGAAACCTTCTTGGTTACCCAGGCCTGCCAACCCAAAGTTTGGTACAGATTTATTGATGACATCTTCATGATCTGGACTCACAGTGAAGAAGAACTCCAGAATTTCCTCTCCAACCTCAACTCCTTTGGTTCCATCAGATTCACCTGGTCCTACTCCAAATCCCATGCCACTTTCCTTGATGTTGACCTCCACCTGTCCAATGGCCAGCTTCACACGTCCGTCCACATCAAACCCACCAACAAGCAACAGTACCTGCATTATGACAGCTGCCACCCATTCCACATCAAACGGTCCCTTCCCTACAGCCTAGGTCTTCGTGGCAAACGAATCTGCTCCTGTCCGGAATCCCTGAAGCATTACACCAACAACCTGACAACAGCTTTCGCATCCCGCAACTACCCTCCCGACCTGGTACAGAAGCAAATAACCAGAGCCACGTCCTCATCCTCTCAAACCCAGAACCTCCCACAGAAGAACCACAAAAGTGCCCCACTTGTGACAGGATACTTTCCGGGACTGGATCAGATTCTGAATGTGGCTCTCCAGCAGGGATAAGACTTCCTCAAATCCTGCCCTGAAATGAGATCCATCCTTCATGAAATCCTCCCCACTCCACCAAGAGTGTCTTTCCGCCGTCCACCTAACCTTCGTAACCTGTTAGTTCATCCCTATGAAATCCCCAAACCACCTTCCCTACCCTCTGGCTCCTACCCTTGTAACCGCCCCGGTGTAAAACCTGTCCCATGCACCCTCCCACCACCACCTACTCCAGTCCTGTAACCCGGAAGGTGTACACGATCAAAGGCAGAGCCACGTGTGAAAGCACCCACGTGATTTACCAACTGACCTGCCTACACTGTGATGCATTCTATGTGGAAATGACCAGCAACAAACTGTCCATTCGCATGAATGGACACAGGCAGACAGTGTGTGTTGGTAATGAGGATCACCCTGTGGCTAAACATGCCTTGGTGCACGGCCAGCACATCTTGGCACAGTGTTACACCGTCCGGGTTATCTGGATACTTCCCACTAACACCAACCTATCCGAACTCCGGAGATTGGAACTTGCTCTTCAATATATCCTCTCTTCCCGTTATCCACCAGGCCTCAATCTCCGCTAATTTCAAGTTGCTGCCACTCATACCTCACCTGTCATTCAACAACATCTTTGCCTCTGCACTTCTGCCTCGACTGACATCTCTGCCCAAACTCTTTGTCTTTAAATATGTCTGCTTGTGTCTGTATATGTGTGGATGGATATGTGTGTGTGTGTGCGAGTGTATACCCGTCCTTTTTTCCCCCTAAGGTAAGTCTTTCCGCTCCCGGAATTGGAATGACTCCTTACCCTCTCCCTTAAAACCCACATCCTTTCGTCTTTCCCTCTCCTTCCCCTCTTTCCTGATGAGGCAACAGTTTGTTGCGAAAGCTTGAATTTTGTGTGTATGTTTGTGTGTCTGTCGACCTGCCAGCACTTTCATTTGGTAAGTCACATCATCTTTGTTTTTAGATATATTTTTCCTACGTGGAATGTCTGTATGTGTGGATGGATATGTGTGTGTGTGCCAGTGTATACCTGTCCTTTTTTCCTCCTTTTTTCCTTTTTTCCCCCTAAGGTAAGTCTTTCCGCTCCTGGGATTGGAATGACTCCTTACCCTCTCCCTTAAAACCCACATCCTTTCGTCTTTCCCTCTCCTTCCCTCTTTCCTGATGAGGCAACAGTTTGTTGCGAAAGCTTGAATTTTGTGTGTATATTTGTGTTTGTTTGTGTGTCTATCGACCTGCCAGTGCTTTTGTTTGGTAAGTCTCATCATCTTTCTTTTTATATATATATATATATATATATATATATATATATATAGGGGAACATTCCACGTGGGACAAATACAGGGTGATTCAAAAAGAATACCATAACTTTAGGAATTTAAAACTCTGCAATGACAAAAGGCAGAGCTAAGCACTATCTGTCGGCGAATTAAGGGAGCTATAAATTTTCATTTAGTTGTACATTTGTTCGCTTGAGGCGCTGTTGACTAGGCGTCAGCGTCAGTTGATGCTAAGATGGCGACCGCTCAACAGAAAGCTTTTTGTGTTATTGAGTACGGCAGAAGTGAATCGACGACAGGTGTTCAGCGTGCATTTCGAACGAAGTATGGTGTTAAACCTCCTGATAGGTGGTGTACTAAACGTTGCTATAAACAGTTTACAGAGAATGGGTGTTTGTGCAAAGGGAAAAGTTCTGGACGGCCGAGAACGAGTGATGAAAATGTAGCACGCATCCAGCAAGCATTTGTTCGCAGCCCAGGAAAATCAACTCGCAGAGCTAGCAGAGAGCTGCAAATTCCACAATCAACTGTATGTAGAGTCCTACGAAAAAGGTTAGTTATGAAACCTTATCGTCTGAAATTGGTTCAAGCACTGTCTGCAGCTGATAAGATTAAAAGAATCGATTTCTGTGATTTTATCCTTGCTCAAATGGAAACAGATGAATCTTTCGTTTCAAAGATTGTGTTTAGTGATAAAGAAACTTTCCACACTAACGGGAAAGTCAACCGTCACAATGTCTGTATATGGGGCACTGAGAATCCGCGGGATTCAACTCAGTATGAACGTGACTCGCCTAAGGTGAACGTTTTCTGTGCCATTTCAGCCGATAAAGTTTTTGGTCCCTTTCTCTTTGAAGGTGCTACTGTAACTGGACTACAGTATCTGGAATTGTTAGAGAATTGGCTGTTCCCTCAGCTCGAACAAGAAGCACAACAATTCATATTTCAGCAGGATGGAGCGCCACCACATTGGCACTTATCTGTCCATAACTACCTGAACGTCAACTACCCGAGGCGATGGATCGGCCGCCAGGCAGCCCGTGACAGAGCACTTCATCACTGGCCTCCAAGAAGCCCTGATCTTACCCCCTGTGATTTTTTCTTATTGCGGTATGTTAAGGGTATGGTGTTTCGGCCACCTCTCCCAGCCATCATTGATGATTTGAAACGAGAAATAACAGCAGCTATCCAAACTGTTACGCCTGATATGCTATAGAGAGTGTGGAGCGAGTTGGAGCATCGGGTTGATATTGCTCGTGTGTCTGGAGGGGGCCATATTGAACATCTCTGAACTTGTTTTTGAGTGAAAAAAAACCTTTTTAAATACTCTTTGTAATGATGTATAACAGAAGGTTATATTATGTTTCTTTCATTAAATACACATTTTTAAAGTTGTGGTATTCTTTTTGAATCACCCTGTATATGTAAAAACAAAGATGATGTGACTTACCGAACGAAAGCGCTGGCAGGTTGATAGACAGACAAACACACACACAAAATTCAAGCTTTCGCAACAAACTGTTGCCTCATCAGGAAAGAGGGGAAGGAGAGGGAGAGACGAAAGGATGTGGGTTTTAAGGGAGAGGGTAAGGAGTCATTCCAATTCCGGGAGCGGAAAGACTTACCTTAGGGGGAAAAAAGGACAGGTATACACTCGCACACACACACATATCCATCCACACATATACAGACACAAGCAGACATATTTAAAGACAAAGGGTTTGGGCAGAGATGTCAGTCGAGGCGGAACTGAAGAGGCAAAGATGATGTTGAACGACAGGTGAGGTATGAGTGGCGGCAACTTGAAATTAGCGGAGATTGAGGCCTGGTGGGTAACGGGAAGAGAGGATATATTGAAGAGCAAGTTCCCATCTCCGGAGTTCGGATAGGTTGGTGTTGGTGGGAAGTATCCAGATAACCCGGACGGTGTAACACTGTGCCAAGATGTGCTGGCCGTGCACCAAGGCATGTTTAGCCACAGGGTGATCCTCATTACCAACAAATACTGTCTGCCTGTGTCAATTCATGCGAATGGACAGTTTGTTGCTGGTCATTCCCACATAGAATGCATCACAGTGTAGGCAGGTCAGTTGGTAAATCACGTGGGTGCTTTCACATGTGGCTCTGCCTTTGATCGTGTACACCTTCCGGGTTACAGGACTGGAGTAGGTGGTGGTGGGAGGGTGCATGGGACAGGTTTTACACCGGGGGTGGTTACAAGGATAGGAACCAGAGGGTAGGGAAGGTGGTTTGGGGATTTCATAGGGATGAACTAACAGGTTACGAAGGTTAGGTGGACGGCGGAAAGACACTCTTGGTGGAGTGGGGAGGATTTCATGAAGGATGGATCTCATTTCAGGGCAGGATTTGAGGAAGTCGTATCCTTGCTGGAGAGCCACATTCAGAGTCTGGTCCAGTCCCGGAAGGTATCCTGTCACAAGTGGGGCACTTTTGTGGTCCTTCTGTGGGGGATTCTGGGTTCGAGGGGATGAGGAAGTGGCTCTGGTTATTTGCTTCTGTACCGGGTTGGGAGGGTAGTTGCGAGATGCGAAAGCTGTTGTCAGGTTGTTGGTGTAATGCTTCAGGGATTCCGGACTGGAGCAGATTCGTTTGCCACGAAGACCTAGGCTGTAGGGAAGGGACCGTTGGATGTGGAATGGGTGGCAGCTGTCATAATGCAGGTACTGTTGCTTGTTGGTGGGTTTGATGTGGACGGACGTGTGAAGCTGGCCATTGGACAGGTGGAGGTCAACGTCAAGGAAAGTGGCATGGGATTTGGAGTAGGACCAGGTGAATCTGATGGAACCAAAGGAATTGAGGTTGGAGAGGAAATTCTGAAGTTCTTCTTCACTGTGAGTCCAGATCATGAAGATGTCATCAATAAATCTGTACCAAACTTTGGGTTGGCAGGCCTGGGTAACCAAGAAGGCTTCCTCTAAGCGACCCATGAATAGGTTGGCGTACGAGGGGGCCATCCTGGTACCCATGGCTGTTCCCTTTAATTGTTGGTATGTCTGGCCTTCAAAAGTGAAGAAGTTGTGGGTCAAGATGAAGCTGGCTAAGGTGATGAGGAAAGAGGTTTTAGGTAGGGTGGCAGGTGATCGGCGTGAAAGGAAGTGCTCCATCACAGCGAGGCCCTGGACGTGCGGAATATTTGTGTATAAGGAAGTGGCATCAATGGTTACAAGGATGGTTTCCGGGGGTAACAGATTGGGTAAGGATTCCAGGCGTTCGAGAAAGTGGTTGGTGTCTTTGATGAAGGATGGGAGACTGCATGTAATGGGTTGAAGGTGTTGATCTACGTAGGCAGAGATACGTTCTGTGGGGGCCTGGTAACCAGCTTCAATGGGGCGGCCGGGATGATTGGGTTTGTGGATTTTAGGAAGAAGGTAGAAGGTAGGGGTGCGGGGTGTCGGTGGGGTCAGGAGGTTGATGGAGTCAGGTGAAAGGTTTTGCAGGGGGCCTAAGGTTCTGAGGATTCCTTGAAGCTCCACCTGGACATCGGGAATGGGGTTACCTTGGCAAACTTTGTATGTGGTGTTGTCTGAAAGCTGACGCAGTCCCTCAGCCACATACTCCCGACGATCAAGTACCACGGTCGTGGAACCCTTGTCCGCCGGAAGAATGACGATGGATCGGTCAGCCCTCAGATCACGGATAGCCTGGGCTTCAGCAGTGGTGATGTTGGTAGTAGGATTAAGGTTTTTTAAGAAGGATTGAGATGCAAGGCTGGAAGTCAGAAATTCCTGGAAGGTTTGGAGAGGGTGATTTTGAGGAAGAGGAGGTGGGTCCCGCTGCGACGGAGGACGGAACTGTTCCAGGCAGGGTTCAATTTGGATGGTGTCTTGGAGAGTTTGATCATTAGGAGTAGGATTAGGATCATTTTTCTTCGTGGCAAAGTGATATTTCCAGCAGAGAGTACGAGTGTAGGACAATAAATCTTTGACGAGGGCTGTTTGGTTGAATCTGGGAGTGGGGCTGAAGGTGAGGCCTTTGGATGGGCCAGAGGTTTCGGATTGGGAGAGAGGTTTGGAGGAAAGGTTAACTACTGAATTGGGGTGTTGTGGTTCCAGGTTGTGTTGATTGGAATTTTGAGGTTTTGGAGGGAGTGGAGCTGGAAGTGGGAGATTGAGTAGATGGGAGAGACTGGGTTGGTGTGCAATGAGAGGAGGTTGAGGTTTGCTGGAAAGGTTGTGAAGGGTGAGTGAGTTGCCTTTCCGGAGGTGGGAAACCAGGAGATTGGATAGTTTTTTGAGGTGGAGGGTGGCATGCTGTTCTAATTTACGGTTGGCCTGTAGGAGAATGCTCTGAACAGCCGGTGTGGATGTGGGAGAGGAAAGATTAAGGACTTTTATTAAGGATAGGAGTTGACGGGTATGTTCATTGGCTGAGTTGATGTGTAGGTGAAGGATTAGGTGGGTGAGGGCAGTGGATTGTTCAGTTTGGAACTGGTATAGGGACTGATGGAAAGAAGGGTTGCAACCAGAGATGGGAACTTGAAGTGTGAGGCCTTTGGGGGTAATGCCAAATGTCAGACAAGCCTGAGAAAATAGAATATGGGAGCGTAATCTGGCTAGGGCGAAGGCATGTTTGCGGAGGGAATGTAAATAAAACTTAATGGGGTCGTTTTGGGGGTGTTGTGAGGGTGACATGGTATTAGAAGGTGGAAAGTGTACATGAGGCTGATATGAAAACGAAAATAGAAATATATGGGGAGAGATAAAGGTGAACTGGAAAGTAACTGGAGATCTGGTGTGAAAAAAGGTGAGAAGGTGTTGGTTACAGCTGGGCTATGTTGGACTTGGGTTGGAAGACAACAATGTGCACAAAGGTTAGGTGGTTGTGTTGCCGCCAAAACGCGTTAAAGGACGGAGAAATTCGGGAAAATTTCGAAAAAACTGCATGTAATATATTAAAAGGAGTGGTTTTGTGGGGGCAGATTATGAAAATGAGGCTGACAATTGTCTGACGAGGAAATAATGACGTTAAAACCTGTGGGAAGCGGATAAAAATTATCAGTGATGTGGGAAAAACGGAAATGGAAATAAATCGAAAGTTATTAGAATTAGCCGAAATGTTTGTTTAAAAGGTGAAAGGAACTATTTCTGAACTAGAAATGGTGGATTTTATAGCAGCGGTAGTGTTGAAAGCGGTAAAAAAAATTTTTTTTGTTATGGTTTGGAACTGGGTTACGTATATATAGGCGGGATAAAATTGTATAGCAGATTACGGTAAAAAGGAGAAGGTGAATACAAAGTGAAACTACTGGCAAAAACAGAAAGAGAAAATAAGATGACAGAAAAGATTTCGAAATGCAACAGTGACAATAACAAACGTAATTGTTGGGTTCAAATTACTGATATCAATATAATAGAGGGAAACATTCCACGTGGGAAAAATATATGTAAAAACAAAGATGATGTGACTTACCGAACGAAAGCGCTGGCAGGTCGATAGACACACAAACAAACACAAACAAACACACAAAATTCAAGCTTTCGCAACAAACTGTTGCCTCATCAGGAAAGAGGGGAAGGAGAGGGAAAGACGAAAGGATGTGGGTTTTAAGGGAGAGGGTAAGGAGTCATTCCAATCCCGGGAGCGGAAAGACTTACCTTAGGGGGAAAAAAGGACAGGTATACACTCGCGCACACACACACACACACACACACACACATCCATCCACACATATACAGACACAAGCAGACATTTTTAAAGACAAAGGGTTTGGGCAGAGATGTCAGTCGAGGCGGAAGTGAAGAGGCAAAGATGTTGAATGACAGGTGAGGTATGAGTGGCAGCAACTTGAAATTAGCGGAGATTGAGGCCTGGTGGGTAACGGGAAGAGAGGATATATTGAAGAGCAAGTTCCCATCTCCGGAGTTAGGATAGGTTGGTGTTGGTGGGAAGTATCCAGATAACCCGGACGGTGTAACACTGTGCCAAGATGTGCTGGCCGTGCACCAAGGCATGTTTAGCCACAGGGTGATCCTCAATACCAACAAACACTGTCTACCTGTGTCCATTCATGCGAATGGACAGTTTGTTGCTGGTCATTCCCACATAGAATGCGTCACAGTGTAGGCAGGTCAGTTGGTAAATCACGTGGGTGCTTTCACACGTGGCTCTGCCTTTGATCGTGTACACCTTCCGGGTTACAGGACTGGAGTAGGTGGTGGTGGGAGGGTGCATGGGACAGGTTTTACACCGGGGGGCGGTTACAAGGATAGGAGCCAGACGGTAGGGAAGGTGGTTTGGGGATTTCATAGGGATGAACTAACAGGTTACGAAGGTTAGGTGGACGGCAGAAAGACACTCTTGGTGGAGTGGGGAAGATTTCATGAAATGAGATCCATCCTTCATGAAATCCTCCCCACTCCACCAAGAGTGTCTTTCCGCCGTGCACCTAACCTTCGTAATATCCTTTCTTTCAGGAGTGCTAGTTCTGCAAGGTTCGCAGGAGAGCTTCTGTAAAGTTTGGAAGGTAGGAGACGAGGCACTGGCAGAAGTAAAGCTGTGAGTACCGGGGGTAAGTCGTGCTTCAGTAGCTCAGATGGTATAGCACTTGCCCGCGGAAGGCGAAGGTCCCGAGTTCGAGTCTCGGTCGGGCACACAGTTTTAATCTGCCAGGAAGTTTCACATGTGACTCCTTTTTGTGGAGCTGTATTTAAAGACAAGATGTACATCAATAACTTCAAAACCATTGCTGAGCTGAAAACAGCCATTCAGGAGGTCATCGACAGCATCAATTTCCGACACTTCAGCGGGTCATGCAGAATTTTGCTATTCATCTGCACCACATCATCGCCAGTGATGGCAGGCATATCGAACTTGTCATAACCTAAATCTGAATATCTGTAGTGATGTTTACGTGTTGAATAAAGTGTGTGCATGCCGTCGTTTGTAACTAATTTACATTTTTTTCATATACTTCAGTAATTGTCACTCTGTATTTGCTGCTTTTCAATATTTCAATGAATTACTTTTCCATAACACAACTGCACCTAAAGTGATATCTTATGGAATAAATCATTTTGGAATCATTATTACATAATCCACAGCTTGTAAATCCAAAGGAAAAAGGGTACAGTTCTTCTGGGAAATAGGCCATGTGAGAATACATAAAATTCTTTTATTTGATGCAATAGCAAGCGAGACTTGAAAGAAAGAAAGTGTCGTGCTACAAATTGCCATTGCTATATACATTGTCACTTCACTGTCTTTGGAAAAGTTATGCCTGCAGAAAATTAGTGGCTTGCATTGGTTGCCATCAGTAAGCCAAAAAATCTTGCACTTTTGACCTAAAGATGTAAATGGTCTTCCCTATTTTTAGAGATGGTGGTACACTGACATGTTGCTTTCTCTTACAAGTAAATACACCCAGCATTCTCTCTCCTGATGATATTCCAGTTACTTTATCCATTTTGGTCTCATTAAAATGTTTTGCTTTCCATGACAAGAAAAAGAAACTGAAAGAATGTAATTATTAACTGTAGTTGCCTAGCACAGCATTAGCTGTTTTTCCACTATGCATTACACTTGAGAATGAATTGCTACATTATCACTGTATTGTTGAAGCTTTTGGGAGATGGAGCTTCTGCTTCAGCATATTTATTATGTTTCAAAATAATTTTGTTACATTTTGGGTTATTGAACATATTTTTGAGACTACTTCATGAAGACCTCAGCACAGTTGTATAAAAAAAATTAAAAAAAAAACTTTCTTTTTGAGTAGTGTCCTGTCTTGCTATTATAAGATACAGTTTGACAAATAAGAAGCATTACATATGATATATAAAGCTGTATTTCTTAAACTTCTTTGTATCAAAATATTATGGTCATTTTCAATGTGTGGAGTTATTGAATAAATTCAGTATCCTTAAATTTATGGAACTTCCTTTTCAGGCCATTAAGGAAAGGCTGTCAATGGAGTGTGATAGATCGCTGGCCAACTCATCCACTGTTAGTTAAGACAGTTGCTGAAAGAATTCGCACTGAGTTACGAGAATTTTCTCCTGATGAACAAAAAAATGTGATGATTTTATTTTCAGCACATTCACTTCCACTTAAGGTAATGCAACATTTGCACCATATAGCTGTATTTCCAGATTTCAGTGTATTAATCGTGATCCACAGATCGCATCAAGAAGGAGAAGCTTCTGTGATATTAAATAAATCAAAGCATACATAAACAAAAGAGAAGAAACTCAGAAACTTAATCTGTATATTTATTAACAAACAACTATCAGTATACCAACATAAACTGTCAGTACACCATATTCATAGAGGGACTAAAATCTGGAGGATGCAGTGTACTGATGACAGGCAGCTGGGTGTGGGACTAAATACTATTAAGTGGAAGCAGGGATCAGATAGGGCTACTCTCAGAAAATGTCTTTTGCTATTGAGGTGCAGAACAAGGGGTGGGTTTTATCAGTAATAACAAAATTAAAGATGAAATTGTTCTTTTTGAAGAAAACTTGGACAGAATAGCAAGAATATTAAAAATAATGTAAAAGATGCTTGTTGGTGAAGGAAGTAATAAAGGTAACAGTTAACATGTAGTTGAGTCATTGGTAGTTACATAAACAGGACTAAGAGTGTAGCTGATATTTTTTAATGAATCTTTCTTTGGAGACACCGGGACATTTGTAAAACACATGCATGCATACACACAGGTACACCTGCACTGCTACATTGCACTGGCACCATGCCTTAAAGGTTTGTATTGAGTGGAGTGAGCGAGGGGAGAAATTGTGTGCAGCGTGTTGGAGGGAAGGGTGACTAACAACTGGAAGAAAGGGGTAACAATTGCACAGGAAAAAGAAATTGGCCCCAGTGAGATGTGTCTGATCCCACCTACATAGATTACAACTCGTTATTCGTCTACCTGCTTACCAGACTGCCAGGTTTCAGTTCAACATTATTTAAACATTAAATTACCTCATTTTCCCTAATCTATGCAGTCCTCTTCCACACATGGTTTCCTATCATTGTTTCGTGATATTTACATGCCAATAATACCTACAGGGAAGTTTTTTGTCCATATAATTGTCTTGATCTGTAGCTTTTATGACGTCATGTGAGAAAAATGTGAATTACTTTTCAAATGGCTTATGTTTTTGAAATCCATGCTATTGGGCACAAAGGAAGTCATTCTGTTTAACATACCTCAGTACAAAGATTTTACAAGAGTTTAATGTTGATGATATTGGATGGTTGTTTCGTTAGTCACTTCTGCTACATGCTTTGTAGATGGGTATGGCTTGTGCTTCATCCAGCCACTGTGCATAATTCTTAGTATGAGGAACCTACAGTATGTTGCAGTTGAAGGGAAGCTAACTCGTCTGCAAATTCTTTACAGAACCTGATGAGTATTCCATCAGGCCCTACAGCTTTGTCCAGTTTTAGCAATTTTAGTTGTTTATCAGAACCACTGACACCAATGTCTGTATTACTCATCTTTGTAGTGATATGAGAATTAAAATTCACCAGAATGCTTGTATCTTCCTTAGTAAATGATTGTTTCAAAATAGAGTTCTGCTTTTACTTTTCTATCCCCAATTCTTATTTCTTTGTCGTGCATGGGTGTCTGGACAGTAACTATGGTACCACCGACAGCCCATACATGTGACTGAAATTTCTTTCAGTTTTGTGAGAGCTCTTTCGAGAAGATACTGCTACAATAGTTATTGAATGCTTTATGCATAGTCTTTTGACATCCAAATGCATTTCATTCAGCATCTCCATATTTATAGCCCTATCCATTGTAGTACACCTATTGTGCAGTGGTTGCTGTTTCTTTACAGAGTCAATATTGTGAGGGTCTTTCTGTGAGAATGGGAGAAAATGTTTATTCCACCATTACAGAATGACACTATAAATTGTTTATTTCTATTCTTCCAGGCATGATTTCAAAATCTCCTCTTGTGAGTATTTTTCTTCCGTAATCGACAAACACTGATCCCATTCCACATTCTGTCTCTTTGTATGAAGAATTTCATCCAGGATGTTACTTATGAAATGCTTACTATCTTACAAATCTAGTTAACCTTAATGCTGCAGCTGTGTGACACAATACCAAGAATTTCATCAATCATTTCCTTAGAAGAAATCTTAATTGGGTGCCAAATAGGCTGTGCTTGTTTGTTCCTTTATAAGCAGTATTGAACTCTGATGTAGAGCCCAGTGAACTGTCTTCGCATCTGTCTGAATCTGGGCCTCAGTCCATAATTTTATATGAAGCTTATTTATTTCTGCATAGTAGATTCTTTGTACAAAACATAATACTGACCATTTAGGACCACAGCCAACTAATACATTTTTGTTTCATCTGTACTGAAGTTACAACAAAATTAAACAATGGAAAGTCCAGGATGGAATAACAACATTATTGAAAGGATACGTTGCTAATCACCACAAGAGGAGGCACGGAGTCGCAGATAGGCACAATGAAACAGAATGCTATAAATGGTCAGCTTTCACATTACATAGTCTGAAAGCTGAACATTTAAAGCAATCTTTTCCATTGTGCCTGTCTGTGACTCAATGCCTTCTCTATGTAGTATCCTTTCCGTATTGAAGTTTCAACAAAATTGTCACAAGAATAGTTCTTACCCAACAGTTAACAGAACTGGACACAATTCTATTGAACGCACCAGTCCACACTCATATTTTATAACATGCCATTTTCATACCATAAATCACACTAAAAAAGCTCAGACTTTGTTTGCAGTAAGAAATGCAAGCATAGTTAATTATTTTTTTCTGTTTTCTCATGAATGAATTTTTATCAGTTTGTACATTAACATACAAGTGTTAATAACACTTTCATTATTTCTAGTGCTAGTGTGTTATGACTTGCATCTTCTAATCTTGTGTTTTATTCTGCTCTTCTCATAAGCTGATGATATGTATAGGGGGTGTAGCCTGACAAAGATGTTACAATTTATTGTAAAGATTCTGTGTGTATAACATTGTCTGTATCACTGCCTATTATATAAATAGTTCGTATACCTGTTTGTTTTTTCTTTTCAATTTCTGATTAACACTGAAACATTATTAGGTAATATTTTCCATTTGACATGAATGTATCACTATGCAACCACAGGCATGATAACTAAATCATTCTAGGGCTGAATTTGAGATGGTACAGTTGTTAAGAAAGTAGATGTACAATCAATAGAAACAATGTTAAAATTCCCATCCCTTACCCTAGATTTGGTATCTTCAAATCACTTGAGCAAGTGTTGGTACATTCCCTTTGAAAAGGGCGTGACCAGTTTCGTTGTTCATTCCAGTCTTAAGCTTCATCTGTAATGACCTCATTTTTGTTGATACACTAAACCTTAATCTTCTTTCCTTGCTTCATTCCCAGGGCTGAAAAAGGTTTTACAAAAGTACAGGGTGCTCATAAATTACTTATACAAAAAGTAACCTTCAGTTGTGAAAAAGGTAAACAACGGATAGAAATGTTTGATACAGCTCTGAATGCAGTACCTCATCAAATTTTATTTACAAATGTTCAATGTGGTTACCTTTTTAAATGCAGCATATGTCCCATCTGAAATCAGTTTCCTGCTAAATCCTATGAAGCAAGCCTTGATGTATGGTGGCAACTGCTTGCATCATCTGTTGTCGCAGCTCGTTAACTAACATTGTTAGTCAGAAATAAAACTTGAAGATATACTGAATTCAGTGCTGTATCAAACATTTGTGTAAAATCAAACAATGAAAAATCCAGGATGGACTGTAACAATATTATGAAACGGAAAGTTGCTACTCACCACATAGCGGAGATGCTGAGTCGCAGATAGGCCCAACAAAAAGACTCTCACGATCAAAGCTTTCGGCCGTTAAGGCATTCATCAACAATAGATCTTTCTCTCTCTCTCTCTCTCTCTCACACACACACACACACATACACACACACACACAAATGCAAACGCAACTCGCGCACACACAATGCAACTCGCGCACACACAACTGCAGTCTCAGGCAACTGAAACCACACTGCGAGCATCAGCACCAGTGCATAATTGGAGTGGTGACTGGGTGGGTGTGAGGAGGAGGCTGGGGTGGGAAGGGACAGTATGGTGGGGGTGCTGGACAGTGAAGTACTGCAGGTGAGATGGTGGGCTGGGGAGAGGGGGGAGGGGGGGGACTAGCAGAAAAGGGGAGAAATACAAAGACTGGGTGTGATGGTGGAATGATGGCTGCGTAGTTCTTGAGTGGGAATAGGGAAGTGGCTTTATGGGTGAGGACAGTGACTAGAGAAGGTTGAGGCCAGGAGGGTTACGGGAACGTAGGATGTATTGCAGGGAAAGTTACCACCTGCGCAATTCAGAAAAGCTGGTGTTGGTGAGAAGGATCCAGGTGGCACAGGCTGTGAAGCAGTCATTAAAATGAAGAATGTTGTGTTGCCCAACATGCTCAGCAAATGGGTGGTCTAGCTGTTTCTTGGCAACTCTGTCAATGTCCATTCATGTGAAGAGACAGCTTATTGGGTGTCGTGCTAATATAGAATAAAGTACAGTTGTTGCAGCTTAGCTTGTAGACCACATGACTGGTTTCACATGTAGCCCTGCCTTTGATGGGATAGGTGATGTTAGTGACCAGACTGAAGTAGGTGGTGGTGGGAGTATGTATGGGACAGGTCTTGCATCTAGATCTATTACAGGGGTATGAGCCATGAGGTAAGGCACTGGGGGCAGGAGATGTGTAAGGATGGATGAGTACATTCTGTAGGTTCGGTGGACTGCGGAATACCACTGTGGGAGGGGTGGGAAGGATAGTCAGCAGGACATTTCTCATTTCAGGGCATGATGAAAGGTAATCAAAACTCTGGTGGAGAATGCAATTCAGTTGCTCCAGTCCTCGGTGGTACTGAGTTATGAGAGGAATGCTCCTCTGTGGCTGGACAGTGGGACTTTGGGAGGTGGTGGGAGACTGGAAAGATAAGGCATGGGAGATTTCTGTAAGTTATTTACCCTTTTCACAATTAAAGCCTACTTTTGTGTAACTAATTTATAAATATCTTGTGCTTTGACCATAGCAAATGAGAAAGAGGAAATTTATTGTATCTTGACCAACAGATTGTATGCCAGTGTCCTGGGGTATATCCAAAAGCTCTAGTGTCTCACAGAAAGACTGTTAGTAGACAGTTGTCCAGTGGATAAAAACTTTATGCCTATTGTGTTGCCCACATTGTGTTATTTGAAATTCATTAAGAAAGGTTTTAGAGTGGTGCAAGTGAAAAAAGTTTTATAGTTTATGTACTGAACTACTCTTCGAGTTCATCCAATTAAGGTGACTCATGTCTCTGTAACTCAACGATCCCAAAGCTTTGACAACAGCATTATTGGTATTCCAACAAAGACAAAATGAAAAATTTTCTTTCCTAATGTTGCAGGCTGTGAACCGCGGAGATCCATATCCATCAGAAGTTGGTGCAACTGTACAAGCTGTTATGAATGAGCTGGGTTACTGCAACCCTTTTAATTTGGTATGGCAGTCCAAAGTTGGACCATTGCCATGGCTTGCGCCATTTACTGATGATGCTCTAAAAGGTAACACTATTTTTTAAGTATAACTAAGTTCACCATCATTTCAAATGGGTAACATGTAAGATTTTAGATGTTGTAAAGGAAATGATCTTTCCAAACTGATAGTGAAATTCACTTGATAGCCAATTAACTTTAATATATTTAATCTGGACTACATCAGTGACTTATTTAATCTTAACTACCTAACTTTCATTACTTGGCATTGATCGGTACACTTCTGGAATTCAGCTCTGACAGAGTATGTTTTTCTCTTAAAGATTAAAAGACATCAAAAATTGTTGAATGTGTGACTAATCCACATAGTTTAAGAAATGTCAGAATGTCATTTATATTTATCTGATAATATACATTTCTTAAATTATACTTAAAATTTGTGACCAAATTTCAAAATACAACACCTTTATCATCTAGGCTGATTGTGTTGTTGCAAAGGGCATCAAGAGGTATTGTTATAAATTACTTTAAGGGTGGCTGAAACCTGACAATAGAGTTTAGATGCATAAGCAGCATAACATTATCAGACTATTTCACTTGAGGTGCACTCAATAAAAGAATACTGATTTATTATCACTTTTTTTAACAGTGAAAATGAAAATATAAAGAAACTTACAGAAGAATAATGATTTTGTATGGGGATATGTGTTTGTCAAAGCAGCAAGGGGGAAAACAGACGAGGAATTAATGCTCCTTATCCAAGCCAAAGATTTATGCAAAATCGGCCACGGTGATGGCCAGTTGCTCAGTGATATTGAATTAAACTGAAGCAATAAAACATTCATCATAGTCCAGTACACCACAGTACAAAGTCTCTGCAAGTTTTACGTTGTTGGGATGTTGTAACTGGGCGTTACAATCAATTCAGCTCAAACATCCATGGTAGCAGAAAATGTATTTCTACTACGGTTCACTAAATAGGGAGCAGGGTCTGTACACACACTAGTCACCGGCAGCTGGTGCTCATTTTCATTGGCGGGGCCCAGAAAAAAGTTAATAAACTTTCTAACAGAATTGCTCTGAATATTTTTATATAACTTCCATTTATGTCTTATGGCTTAAAAAAGATTAGAAAAATTGTAAGTATGGTAATTATATATTTATAAATGTGTGCCTAACTCAAAAAATACTATACCTAATAACAACATTTGTATGTGTAATTTTGTAGTTGGTTGACGTACACCTAACCCCCTTGATTTCTAGCTTCTCTTCCGTACTTAGTACAGTAAAGGGTATTTTTAGCAAACATTCTACTTTATTTATTTTAAAAACAATGCAAGAATATACAAGTTTCAATGATATTGCTCCACAACGGAACACTACTGACAGATGGGCCCAATTGCAATTTGCAACATTTCCCCCATGAATGGCAATAGAGTTGGGGGGAGGAGGTTAGAATGCAGGACTTAACATACATAATTTTGGTTATGTGTCAACAGTGCATGTTGTTCATACGGCTGCTGTCTATGCAGCTAGCCCATTTCAACAATGGATTTTTTACTTTTACTTCTCTACTGTATTGTAGGACCTCAAAGGTTAGCCACTGGATGTTGAGGCAAATAATATGCTATTTAATGGTAGGCTTCCTATTTTTGCCAATTCAGCCAACTAAGGAGTGGAGTGAAACTGTTTAAGCTAGATTGCTTCAAAATATTGACAGAATAATAAGTGAAACGGGAAATGTATATGACATATAACACATCATGTCAACTCAGTTTAATTTCCTGCCAGGAAACTGTTCAACAATAGTTCTACATCTTAATTTGAGATATGTGCAGCCAAAAATAACATAAACATAGATACAGCAGAGATAATTAATGAAATAGCTGGTTTCAAATTCCAGTAGAAAGAACTGATGAAGAGCAAAAAACGGATTGCCATTTGGATATTTTGAATTTATTTTGTTTCTGATTCACAGGTTACAAGATGCTGATGCAAACATCGAAATAACATTGAGGATATGTATGACAGTTATCTAAATTCAATACATAAAGGGAGGTGAAAATATAATAGTCACCTGAGACTGGAATGCGATTGTAAGGGAAGGAATAGAAGAAAGGGTTATGGGAAAACATGGGCTTGATACTAGGAATGAGGGAGGAGAAAGACTAATTGACTTCTGCAATAAATTTCAGCTAGTAATAGAGAATACTCTGTTCAAGAACCACAAGAGGAGGAGGTATACTTGGAAAAGGCTGGGAGATATGGGAAGGTATCAGTTACATTACAGCATGCTCAGGCAGGGATTCCAATATCAGATACTGGATTATAAGACATACGCAAAAAACTGGAGTATGGAAGTTCTAAGGAACGAAGAAGTATGCTTGAAGTTCTCTAAGGCTATAGATACTGCGATAAGGAATCAAAGAAGCTGGAAAGAAAAACAGGTACGAAGAAGATAACTGCGAAGTAACCATTGGTGACAGAAAAAATACTTTAGTTGATTGATGAAACAAGGAAGTACAAAAATGTTTAGGGAAATTCAGGAATAAAAGCCACTTAGGAATGAAATAAATAGGAAATGCAGGGAAGCTAAGGTGAAATGGGTGTATGAAAACATGAAGAAATCAAAAAAGAAATGATTGTCGGAAAGACTGACTCCGCATATAGAAAACTCAAAACAGTGTTCGGTGACCACTGAAAGCAAGGGTGGTAACATTAAGAGTGCAATGGGAATTCCACTGTTAAATGCAGAGGAGAGAGCGGATAGGTGGAAAGAGTACATTGGAGGCCTCTATGAGAGGGAGACTTTTCTGATGTGATTGAGGAAGAAACAGGTAGAGACAGAGGATCCAGTACTAGAATCAGAATTTAAAAGAGCATTGGTAAACTTAAGATCAAATAAGGCAGACAAGATCAATAACATTCCATCAGTATTTCTAAAGTCACTGGGGCAAGCAGCACCAAAAGGACTATTCACACTGGTGTGTAGAATATATGAATCTGGCAATGTACAGTCCGACTTTCAAAAAAATATCATCTACACAGTTACAAAGACTGCAAGGGCTCACATGTGTGTGAATTATCACACAATTGGCTTAACAGCTCATGCATCCAAGTTGCTGACAGAATAATACACAGAAGAATGTAAAAGAAAATTGAGGATCTGTTAGATGACGTCCAGACTGACTTTACAAAAGGTAAAGGCACAAGAGAGGCAGTTCTGACGCTACAGTTAATAACAGAAGCAAGACTAAAGAAAAAGCAAGACACATTCATAGGATCTGTTGACATGGAAGAAGCATTCAGCATTGTCAAATGGTGCAAGAGGCTCAAAATTCTAAGGAAAATAGGGAAAATGAAACATTGCAAACTCCAGTTAGGAATATCAGCAGTGTAGGAAATTACAGATTGCTACTTACCATAAGGAAGTCATGTTAAGTTGCAGCCAAGCACAATTAAAAGACACTTACTCAAAGCTTTCGGCCACAGCCTTCATCAGCAAAAGAAAAACACACACCATTCATACACACAAGCAAGCACACCTCAAGCACACATGACTGCCAACTCCAGCATCTTGGGTGGGAATGCAGCTATTATGTGCAATGCAAGCAGCAATCTGGAGGGGGTGGGGAAAGGGAAGTGATAGTAGTGTATGTGTGGGGAGAAAGACAAACACTGTCTGGTGTAGTATGCAGGGACTAGAATGCCAATAAGTGCATTGTCAGTAGATTGCGGGGCAGGGAGGTCGAAAAAAAGGAGTGAAAAAGGGGAGGAGTGGGGAAAGATCAGCAGGTACATTAGCAAAAGGTGGCAATTGAACAGCATGGGAGATAAGTATGGGGAGATTATAGGACAGATGGGGTTGAAACTCGTGGATGGAGAGTGGGGACAGTATGTTACAGTAGGTTGAGGTCGTTATAATTACAGGAGCAGAGAAGGTGTTGTAAGGATAACTCCCATCTGTGCAGTTCAGAAAATCTGAAGGTGGAGGAAAGGGTCCAGATGGCTTGGGTGGTGAAGCAGCCACTAAAATAAGTATGTTATGTTCAGCTGTATGTTGTGCCACAGGGTGGTCTACTTTGCTGTTGGCCACAGTTTGGCAGTGGCTGTTCGTTGTGGTGGACAGCTGGTTGACCGTCATAACAGTATAAAGAGCTGTGCAATGATTACAGCAGAGCTGGTAAATGACAGGGCTGCTTTCACAGGTGGCCAATCCCTGATGGGATAGGATAAACCTGTGACGACTGGAATATTAAGTTCTGGGCTGGTGGATTGGGCAGATCTTGCACCTGTATCTTCTGCAGGGATATGATCCTTGTATCAAGGGGCTAGGATTGGGAGTGGCGTAGGGATGGACTAGGATGTTGTGGAGGCTGGGTGGGCAACAGAACACCTCTTTAGGAATATCTCGGGTAGGATGTTCCTCATTTCATGGCATGAAGCTCTGATGAAGTATGTGATTCAGTTTCTACAGTCCAGGGTGGTACTGGGTGACGAGGGGAAATTCCTTTGTGGCTGTTCTTGAGTGTGGTGGGAGGATTGTTGGTGTGAGGGGAAATGGCACGGGAGTACTGTTTGCACACTAGATCTGGGGATAGTGCCTTTCGGTTAAGGCCTTGGTGAGACCCTCAGCATACTGAGCAAGGGAATTCTTATCACAGCAGATATGCCGTCCCCAGGTGGCCAGATGTGTGGGGGGGACTTTCTGGTGTGAAAGAGATGACAGCTGTTGAAATGCAGGTACTGTTGGTGGTTGGTGAGTTTAATATGGACTGAGATATGAATGGAGCCATCAGAGAGGAGGAGGTCATCATCCAGGATGGTGGAACACTGGGTTGAGGAGGACCACGTGAACTGGATGGCAGAGAAGGTATTGAGGTTGTGAAGGAATGAAGATACAGTATCTTGGCCCTGAGTCCAGATCCTGAAGATGTCATCAATGAAACTGATGGCCTTTGTAGTCTGGTCCCTTCAACCCCCACAGACCAACCAGCCAATCATCATTGAACTTGAATCAGATTAGTACCACCACTGACTAGAACAACTGAACCATATCCTTTGCAAGGGCTTTGATTACTTATCATCATGCCGTGAAAAGAGGGAGATCCTACACAAGATACTTTCCACCCCTCCTAAAGCGGTGTTCCGTCACCCACCCAACCTCCACAACATTCTAGTCCATCCCTATAACACTCCCATTCCCAACCCTTGCCACAAGGGACATATCCTTGTAAAAGACCAAGATGCAAGATCTGCCCAATCCACCTGGGCAGCACTTCATATTCCAGTCCTGTCACAAGTTTATCCTATCCCATCAGGGATCGGCCACCTGTGAAACCAGCCCTATCATTTACCAGCTCTGCTGTAATCATTGTACAGCTTTTTATATTGTTATGATGGTCAACCAGCTGTCCACCACAATGAACAGCCACTGCCAAACTGTGGCCAACAGCAAAGTAGACCACTCTGTGGCACAACATGCAGCTGAACATAACATAACAACATGCAGCTAACATAACATACTTATTTTAGTGGTTACTTCACCACCCAAGCCATCTGGATCCTTCCCCCACACCACCAGCTTTTCTGAATGGCACAGATGGGAGTTATCCTCACAATACATTCTCCACTTCCATAATTATCCTGGCCTCAACCTACTGTTAGCATACTGTCCCCACACTGTCCACCCAAGTTTCCATCCCCTCTGTCCTATCAACCCGTCCCCATTCTCATCTCCCAACATGTTTATCTGCCACCCTCTGCCAATGCACCTGCTCATCTTTCCCCACTCCTCTCCTTTCTCGCTCCTTTTTTCCCCATCTCCCTGCCCCACAACCTCCTGACACTACACTTATTGGCATTCTAGTCCCTGAACACTCCACCAGACAGCATTTGTCTCTCTCCCCACCCGTATACTACTATCCCTCCCCTCCCTGCACCCTCCAGGTTGCTGCCTGCACCCCACATGATAGCTGCATTCTGACCCGAGATGAGATTGGTGGTCATGTGTGCATAAGGAGTGCTTGCGGGTGTTATGCTGAGTATCTCAGTTTAAGGATTTTTTATGAAAGTTTGTAACTTTCAGAATTGCAAAACATCTTTTCTGGGGACAGAGAACACTGAAACAATGTAATAAACACACCTGATGTATTTTGACTTCAGTCAACATCACCCATACCTGTCAGA
The DNA here is from genome assembly GCF_023898315.1 of Schistocerca nitens. Classification (NCBI taxonomy): domain Eukaryota; kingdom Metazoa; phylum Arthropoda; class Insecta; order Orthoptera; family Acrididae; genus Schistocerca; species Schistocerca nitens. Next base: position 396,434,361 of record NC_064618.1, on the reverse strand, counting down.
CCTATGAGTTCCAGGTACTGGAAGACATTTGTTTTACATGATAAAGCCTTATTCCAGGCTATAAATCTTTGCACATGGAAACAATGAAAACAACTTTTTTACAGGAATTAATATGCTTATAACCACTGTAACATGCTGTTCCAACTTGAGTGCCTGCCATGACATGTGCAATGGGCAGAAGTGGCTGGGGGGAGGAGGGCCGGGGGGAATATCTCACGAGTAGGTAGTCGGATAGAAAGGTGCTTGCCTGCAAAGCTGAGCTAATGGCTCTTGCACAAGCAGTCAACACCTTGATTACAATAATTTGAATACCACTTACCAAATAAATGTTAACAAGATGTGTTTAACAGCAAAATTCAACCCAAGTAAAAAATACTAACATTTTATTACATTTGTGAAATGTGACATTTCTTTAAATTCACACATGATGAAATATTTTGTGAATGGTGGGCTACATATGGTTCCCAAGTTGTGCAGCAACTGTAAACCATAAAATTACCAAATAAGCAGCAACCAGTCGCAAAATCATGTTTTCTTTATTTACTTTTGCAAATCGATTTCAACCGATTAACAGCCATCATCGGGCTACAAATACCGATGATGGCTGTTAATCAGTTGAAATCGATTTGCAAAAGTAAATAAAGAAAACATGATTTTGCAACTGGTTGCTGCTTATTTGGAAATATTTTGTGTCAGACCCCGTATTGCCACAATGTTTCACCACTGTTGTATTGTGAAACTGGACCTTTCTTCAGTTTTTATTCTTTTTACAACAGAAAAAAGCAGTTTGCAACGTGATGTTGATACGTAGACTTGGGTCAAGTGCATTTCTATTTAGCTTGAAAATAAAATGATACCATTTTAATAAAATTTGTGCTCCTGTAATACCTATAAATTAATAGAGTGCAGTTTTCTTAATCATTCACTTCTAATTACATTTCTAAGATTGCCGGATATGGTGCAACTAAAGAAATAGAATGATAAATAATTTCTATTCATTTTGTAGCTGTGCAGATCCTGTACCCTTATGTTAAAACTGTGATTGAAATTGTTCAATATTTTGTTAATAAACCACAAAGTCTGTGTCTTTACGTAAATTTCCTGTACTAAGCTACCTTTCAGATTGACACAGTTCGTTCATTGATGCATTAATTGTGTCACACACATAAATAATTAGTAGCCTGTCCCCTGAAAGTGTTGTATTGAAATTATTTAAATGTATTGTTACATAAAATGCACCACAATACAGCCATCTTATAGCTGGTAACAATTCCACCCCCCCCCCCCCCCCCTTTTGTATTATGTGCCTCTGTAATCTGTAACTGAAAAATTATGACAGGCACCAAAAAGTGAATCAAACCAGTGGAAACACTACACCTATGGAGTGCATGTATGCTTCCACTTTTCATTGCTATATTCAACTACAGTGTTCATTTTATAAATACTGATAACCTTTTCTCTGAACACAAATGAAGATTACACATATTAAAAAACGTTCCACATACAATCGATCCCTGTAGAAATATGTAACTGTTATTACTACCTGTCACTGCCTCCTCATGATAGGTAAATTAGCCAGATGTCATACCGTACTCAGCTTGCAACATTTATTGACTGTGTCTGTATGGCAATGTTTATTTCCCATTTGTTTCTTTGAATAGTTATACTGAAACGCATGATGATATTCCCACTTGGTACCCTGGAATCTGTATTCCATGGAATCCACTGCTACACAGAAACTACACTGTTAATTTTCACCAGGCACATTCATAGTTAAAGGCTCTCTGGTGGAGCCACCCCAGAAGATATGTTAAAATATAACTCTCAATAATGGATTATAGCCTGTCAAGCTGCATTTCCAACGTGTCACAAAAACTTTTGGAGTACACAAGTACAGTATGAAAACCAACAAATATGGCATGTTAGCTTCACAGATACTTAAACAAACATGGGGGCTGCCCATTTGGTTTTATCAGCCAATCACAGGGAACATCACTGTTTCATCACATGAACTAATTAATTCCAACAAAAAAATGTTAAATGTCTCAGCTTCAAAATGGAAAATGTGACAAATGTGATAAACATTAAGCATGCAGCTAAGCTAACACACACCACATTAAAGGTCTCTTCAAAATATGCCACTTTTAGTATGACGGTTTAGAGAACCCTAGCACCATAGTTCTGATCTCTAAATATCGCAGCCTTCCCCAGTATGGAAATTATTAATTATGCCTGATTTGTGCATTGGGATCCCCAGGAACTATACAGGTAATCTTTAAAACCAAGTGTTCAATGATTTCCATGCCCCTTTTCATTGAATATAGTGCTACATGGTATGAGTACTAAAAGATAAATGCTTCGTTACAGGAGCACTTGTAATCCCCAAGAAAGTGTAGACATTTGAAGATTATATGAAATGATTCAAAACTGATTTTATTTGGTGTGTTCACCAAGCACACCCCTGCATCCGTTTATAACTGTGCGTTAGTGTCACTGTGTGTAACATTAAAACTACTGACTTCAAAATCTGGTGAACTAAATTCGATCACAAATATATCAGCTTATGTTTATGCTCTTCCGTTACAAGACCAATACTTTTAAATGGAATTTCATAATTGACTAAAATACCCAGTGGTAATTTTTTTGGAAAACTTTTGCTTTGATAGTTTTAATTTCTATTTGTTTTTCTTTTTCTTCTGTTAGATGTCATAAAATTCTGTATCTGTGTTTTCTATCATAACTATGAGCAAGGACAGTATTCAGTAGCCGTATTGTGTTATCTTACTGTTTATCCTTTGACAGCTCCTATAGCCCAAGACATATGCGACCCTCATTATCACTCTGCTCAACAATCCCTTGTCAGCCCTCTTTCCTCCATCGTTTTGGGCAAAGGAATTCCAAAAGTTGTAGTGTCATTCTCTGTTTGTGTTATCTGTAAGTCTGCTGCCACCTATTGAAAGTTTTTTACTGTCTTTATTTGGTTGTATTTTCTAGTTCAGCTATATTTTATGATTGTCTTTCTTTATAGGATATGTGAAACAGGGAAGGAAGAATTTCATTCTTGTTCCCATTGCTTTTGTGAATGAACACATTGAGACTCTTCATGAAATGGATATTGAGTATTGCAAAGACCTAGGAAAAGAGGTAATATTACTCACTGAACTTTTATTTGCTGCAAGAAATTTTGACGTAATAAATTAGTCAATCTGTAGAGACGCATTTGTAGAGGTAAAAGTGTTGTCAGTGTTGGAATTTATATTTTAACAAGATGATCAGGAAGTCAACCAATTGCCTCCTGTTTAGGAAACACTACATTAAAACTTAGATCAGTTACCAAGCTTTAAGTCTTCTGTAGTTTCTGTGAATCATTCCAAAAAAATAAAAAATAAAAATAATAATTGCAGGAAAAGTTGTTCTTAAAAACAAATGTCTTATTCTCTGCCATATAGTGATGCCAATACTGAGCTCTTGGTCTGTTTTTGATACACTCACAAAAAACATCGTTATCTAATTAAATTAAAATACTTGCAATTTCTATACTGTTGATCACTGGTCATACACATTATACAAGACTTACAGATAGGTAGTTTACTGAATCCTGTTAACACCTTCTACTGCAAATAATCAACGAACACTGTTGACAATATTATGAAAAGGATAGATTGCTATATTCGCCATATGGCAGAGATGTTGAGTTGCAGACGGGGACAACCAAAAGACTGTCAAACAAGTAAGCTTTCGGCCAAAAAGGCTTCTTTTGTATTAGATAAAACATGCATGCACGCACGCACACAGGCACATGCTCGCTCTCTCTCTCTCTCTCTCTCTCTCTCTCTCTCTCTCTCTCTCTCTCTCTCTCTCACACACACACACACACCCCTCAGCAACCAGAGAGTCGTCATGCGTGTGAGCTGCGCCCAGTCGCGCGTGCGCTCGTGTGTGTGTGTGTGTGTGTGTGTGTGTGTGTGTGTGTGTGTGTCATTCAGAACAGTGTTAACCCACATCTTATTACAGTAATGATTGTATTGTTTTTCCTGTTGCTTCTACAAGAATTAAGTACATTAACTGTGCAAGCTATAGTCAGTCTCCTTTTCTAATTTTCAAATTTTTTCTGTGATTTTTCAAATGGCTCTGAGCACTATGGGACTTAACATCTGTGATTTTTCCTTATGTTCATTATGTAGAGGGTCAATTGAACAATTTTAACAGTACCCACAAGTTTTCGACTCAAACAAATTATAATAATACAGTTGTGATTTTTATAAAGTGAAAAATATTTCATAGTTGTCTTGTGCAGATTGGGATCCACAGAGACATACACTTTTTGGAAGAGAACAGGTTTTCTATAGAATCTGTATTTTTTTATTTCTACATTTGGTCATTATCAGGCACACATCAGAAAAAAAGTTATGCATAAGGCTTGATAAGTTCAGGAATTATGATACCTGGGCAAGACTTAGGGTAAATGTAAGAGCGAGTAGTACTTAAAATTTTAGTGTGTAACGGATGACATAAATCCAAATGCAAAAGTCATACATACCAATAACTTTCCCAGACTGACAGTTACCTTATCCCAGTTTCACTCCTGCACACTTTCTTTTAGAGAAAAACTGGTATAAATGCCTAGACTCCTGGGATCTATGACAGTGACGACAGAAAAGAGGATGTGTCATTGACAGAAATTTAATGCCAGACTTCTGGAATGGTGAGAAAAGAAGTACTTCAAAATTTTGTGAAGTTTGCCAGAAGAAAGGCTCTGCAAAACCAGGAGTTGATGATGTGGTTCTGTTCCCTGATGGTAACCATCTGCTCCACATATGGATTGCTAAGAAAAGTGAAGTCACTACATCCATACAGTCTCTCATCTCCTTAGAGGACAGAATAATAATATTTGATTGAGTAGTAAAAGATTTAGATGTTTGAAAATTTAGAAGAAATTAAATCTCTCATGTAATAGGTAGTTGTGTGATCACATATCCTCTGTAAATTTGTGACAACTTAAGTTATGTTACTTGTATAACTTCCTATTGTTTCTTTAAAATCAAACATGTGTATAACATTTCACACAAATCAAGCCTGTAGCTTTACATTCATAAACACAATTCTGCAACATCTGGTGATTAGCTTCACAATTAAAAATGAGTACTCACATAAATAAATGTAATTTTGTGTCACTGACTGCAGTATCTAGTCATCAAACATAAATAAAATATTTAATGAACAATTTTAGTTGAAGAAAAGTCTGCAGAAAAGAGCAGTGTTCATATAAAACTTAATATCACTGAGAGAGATGGCACAACAGGAAGATAATGGACTCAAATTCAGGAGGATGGTCATTCAAATCCCCAATCGACCATCCAGGTTTAATTTTTGGGAGATGTCCCTAAATCATAGGCCAGCAAACTGCAGCGTGTGAGCCACATCTAGCTCTTTGGCATTTTGAGTGTGGCTCTTCACAAAACCTCATATGCAGCCACCGCTCATGTACATTTTCAGAAGGATAAAATGTCAATGTGTATCATCAAGTCATGTCTTTGCATCATGTTCTACAACATACTACTGAGTGCACATCCCAGCAGCAAAGACTAATGTAGCTAAAATCCATACTCCTGCAGGTGGCAATTCAACCTGTCTCTGTCTTTCCTTATTGAGGTCTACGTAATCATGTGAACAGATTTTCAAGCATGAAATTGTGCTTAAAATTAAAATCAGCAATGTAGAAACTTGACTTGCCCAAACTTTCTAAGGTGATGCATGGCCACTATTCGCATCAGTTTTTGTCAGTCATTGCCAGCAAATAATTTAATGGATACCTTTCAGTTTAATTTTATCAGAGAATAATTGAGTTATTAAGTATGATATCAAGTTTTATTCCTCGTACCTGACATTCAACTAAGACTTAAAATTTTAAATAGAGTTAATTAAATAAATTTTGGTGAAGGTTGTGGAGTGAATGAAAATGTAGTGTCAAATTCTGAGAGAGGTATGTTGGACCTATAGAGAATCAAATGTTGTAGACAAAAGAAATATTTATTTATTTATTCTTCAAAATTACAGCTTGTTATCTGGGAATGTCACATGGACATAAAACTGCGATTTATGTGATTCTTATAAGTAGATGGGCGAGTTGGAAGAGATCAATCTCAACTAAAGTACCTCAGTCATATGGACATAAAACTGAGATTTATGTGAGTCTTAAAAGTAGATGGGCGAGTTGGAAGGGATCAACCTGTAGATGGGCAAGTTGGAAGGGATCAACCTGTAGATGGGCGAGTTGGAAGGGATCAACCTGTAGATGGGAGAGTTGGAAGGGATCAACCTCAGCTAAAGTACCTCAGTCACACTGAGGTCTTTTTAAGCAAGGCCAGCTTAGAAGTATCTTCATTAAGTTAATAACAGTCAATGTACTGCTGATATGTGGCTCTTTTGACTAATGAGTTTGCCGATCACTGCCATAACTCATTTAATGTGAACACCAATATGGTTTGTTTACTAGGACATTGCTGATTTCCTTCCCCATCATTTTCCTATAGGAGCGTGTGCTTTAATAACCGCATCATCAACAGGCTATTAAACTTTAGTATGGTATTCTTTCTTCTTTTAAAAAACATTATCATATGTAGAAAGCAGATAGTACTTCCTACAAAATGGATTAGAGATTGAAAAACAAGTACACAAATTTTACTTTAGAATCAACTTTATTTCTATGATGGATATATATGTGAATCCAAATTATGTACAAGAGGGCAGATTTCCACTACTCATCAAATAGGGGAGATGCTGAACAGCTGATAATCATGTAAAATGGGCGGAAATTCACTTAAATTTCAAAGTTCACTGTCAGTGGTATTCTGCCACACATCCATCCTACATTTATACCCATGCTCCTACCTGTTCCAACCTTCCGGCTCCATGAATCATTATGTCTGTGGAAGGCCAAATGATAGACCTATTCAATATAGTCACCCACCACCTCGTATTCCATATCATCTATCAACTGCACTTGGAGCACTGCACACCAAGAGCATAAACTATCAATCCAGATGAAAGTCCACTGCTAAATAGTGGCTGAAGACCATCTTAGACTATCCTACACAAAGTAATGTAAAATCAAACAATGGAGAATCACGGTTGGGAACCAACAATGTAGGAAAAGATAGACTGCTACTTACCGTAAGGATCACACATTAAATTGTAGACGATCACTATTAAAAGACACTTACAAATAATCTTTTGGCCACAACCTTTGTCAGAAATAGAAAACACACACCAATCATTCACACAAGCAAGCAAATGTCATGTACACGACTGACAACTCTGGAAGCTTGTGCCAGAAACCTTATGTGTAAGTGTCTTTTAATTGTGCCTGTCTGCAACTTAATGTGTCATCTTTACAAAATAATGCAAATAACGTTATCAACTGCTCCGCAACCCAACCCATTTCAGTTATCAACCCATTACATGATCTTTTCTGATCTGAGCAAATGATAACTAGCTCTGCAACATATCCTTCATTTGCATAACCGCCCCTGGCTTCAGTCACCACTGCCCGCCCCCTCCCCCCACCCCCGTCTAACCTCTCACACTCTGTCCCATGTCTAGTTCACCATCTGAACTACCTCTTTGCAATCTATTCCTGTTTCTGATCACTCTGTCTCACAATCTTTATCCTTCTCCTTACATCATCAGTAAACACTTTCGGGCTAAATTGCCGTGATCGATCTGTAGAACTTCTTCTCCCTGATGTTTCATTCTCAACTACGGAGAACATCTTCCGAGGTGAGTCGACGACTGGCTGCTAGGAGCTGGGGCCGCCGCTTATATGGAGATCATAGAGGGCGCCACCGCACGTCACGTGGCGTCGATGTGTAGCTATCTCTGGCTATCGTCTGTTCTCTCGATTGCAGGCAATCGATTGTCACGTGATTGATGCAACGTTGACCGCCATATCTTGTCCAATTTTAATCCTTCTTCTTTACGATTAAAATTGTATTGATGTTTGTGGATTTCAATTGCCTCTCTATACATACGTGTATAATAATGCGACGTTCTCGCTAGCACGCTTGTCTCACCAAATTTTATTTCGTTATCTCCATCCTTAAAAACGTGTTCCGCTACTGCCGATTTGTTGATATGTCCCAAGCGACAGTTTCTTTTGTGCTCTGTCAAACGTGTAAACCCTGCCACAACTACACAGAATTTTATATACCCCTTGGGTGGCTAGGGGGTGACTAGCATCTTTTGTTGATCTTAGGCATTCACTAATTTTCTACATGGAATGCTTCTCCTTACACTTCACAGCACATCCTTTATTTATCTCAATGTTCCATCCAGCATACTCATCCCCTAACCTTTCCCACAGGTAGTTGCTTGCCCCACCCCAACATGAGCTTTTGTAAACCTTTATGACCTGTTCCTCCCTTTCCTCACTTCTCTTCCCATTTCCTACCACTCACCCAGTCCAAAATTACTACTCACTTAAGGTCTTTGAACATCTCTAGCAACTAATGGATTTTAAACAGAGACTAAAATCTGGAAGCTTGTGGTCCAGTTGGATTGGACCTAAATATTCCTGCACAAATATAATATGTAAAAATGTTATTTGTTATATTGTTTGTCTAATTTTCCAATCTATATATACTTATACTCATCTTACCTATTTTCAGCTTGGAAATGTGACAATACGCCGTGCTGCTGCCCCAAATGACCATCCACTTTTCATTGAAGCACTTGCAGATATTGTTTTGACACATCTAAAACGTGGCCAGACAGTTTCACCAAAATTTTTGACACGGTGTCCACATTGTGTTAACATTAACTGTGAAAAAACTAAATCTTGGTTTCAGGAAATCTGTAACAATTATTGACATTGAGTGGACTGTCAGTGACTCAAGTCATCATTTGTTGGAGAAGTATATGCGATGATCATTATCTAACAAAACAGTCAACAAATTGCCCAATTTACTTTATTTTTATTTATACTGATACGTTAAAGTATCTCATTTTTCCTCATGGGCTACTGTTTGGTGTAATTTGTAAGTTGATGATATTTGTTTGCTGTGACTTCTATTGTGCTGTCTGCATTGTCATGATAGTAACTGGAATTACTTCAGAAAGACTATTAAAGAAGTTATGTTTGTTTACATTCTCTAATTATTGAAAGACTATTAAAGAAGTTATGTTTGTTTACATTCTCTAATTACTGCACTAGTATAAGTGACTTATTTTTTATCTAATGTGTACTTTTTCCATACACCCCTATAGTAATTAGCTTATTTGGATCTAGAATGTGTCAAGCTTATGGCTACAAAGATTTACTTGGTCATCAGATATCAATTACAAACTCAACAAGCTTGCAGATAAGATACTTCCATAATGATTAAACAAGCAACAATAAATTATTAGTTTCTTCAGCAGCAACAAAAGATGATGCTGCTGAATCAGTAATCTCCAAGAAGAGCTTACTTTGTAAAGACTGCTGTCGCAGTAGCCATGACAGTCCTAAGGAGAATGGATTTAAGTTATTGTAACTGATCCCATTGGCTTCACTAATTTTCAGAACTACTTTGCATAGCTTCTGGAAGAAAGTTCTCCAAAAATTTTCTTGAATGTCTCAGGATTTCTTGCCCTCGTAACAAATAATAGCTCCCAGACTCTACCGTATTGCTTCGAGATTTGTAACAGTAAGCTAATGCTGTACAGCTCTTACAGGTGTAACTGGGTCACAGTTAATGAAAAAGGAGTAATATTACAACCCCCCCCCCTCCTTGAACCATGGACCTTGCCATTGGTGGGGCAGCTTGTGTGCCTCAGCAATACGGCCGTACCGTAGGTGCAACCACAACGTAGGGGTATCTTTTGAGAGGCCAGACAAATGTGTGGTTCCTGAAGAGGGGCAGCAGCCTTTTCAGTAGTTACAGGGGCAACAGTCTAGATGATTGATTGATCTGGCCTTGTAACACTAACCAAAACAGACTTGCTGTGCTGGTACTGCGAATGGCTGAAAACAAGGGGAAACTACAGCTGTAATTTTTCCCGAGGGCATGCATCTTTACTGTATGGTTAAATGATGATGGTGTCCTCTTGGGTAAAATATTCCGGAGGTAAAACAGTCATTCGGATCCCTGGGCAGGGACTACTCAGGAGGACGTTGTTATCAGGAGAAAGGAAACTGGCGTTCTACGGATCGGAGCGTGGAATGTCAGATCCCTTAATCGGGCAGGTAGGTTAGAAAATTTAAAAAGGAAAATGGATAGGTTAAAGTTAGATATAATTGGAATTAGTGAAGTTCGGTGGCAGGAGGAATAAGACTTCTGATCAGGTGAATACAGGGCTATAAATACAAAATGAAATAGGGGTGATGCAGGACTAGGTTTAATAATGAACAGGAAAATAGCAATGTGGGTAAGCTACTACAAAACAGGATAGTGAACGCATTATTATGGCCAAGATAGATACGAAGCCCACACCTACCACAGTAGTACAAGTTTATATGCCACCTAGCTCTGCAGATGACGAAGAGATTGATGAAATGTATGATGAGATAAATGGAATTATTCAGATAGTGAAGGGAGATGAAAATTTAATAGTCATGGGTGACTGGAACTCGATAGTAGGGAAAGGAAGAGAAGGAAATGTAGTAGGTGAACATGGAATGGGAATAAGGAATGAAAGAGGAAGCCGCCTGGTAGAATTTTGCACAGAGAATAACTTAATCATAGCTAACACTTGGTTCAAGAATCATAAAAGAAGGTTGTATACATGGAAGAATCCCGGATATACTAAAAGGTATCAGATAGATGATATAATGATAAGACAGAGATTTAGGAACCAGGTTTTAAATTGTGAGACATTTCCAGGGGCAGATGTGGACTCTGACCACAATCTATTGGTTATGAACTGTAGATTAAAACTGAAGAAACTGCAAAAAGGTGAGAATTTGAGGAGAGGGGACGTGGATAAACTGAAAGAACTAGAGGTTGTAGAGAGCTTCAAGGAGAGTATTAGTGAACGATTGACAAGAATGGGGGAAAGAAATACAGTAGAAGAAGAATTGGTAGCTTTGAGAGATGAAATAGTGAAGGTAGCAGAGGATCAAGTAGGTAAAAAGACGAGGGCTAATAGAAATCATTGGGTAACAGAAGAGTTGTTGAATTTAATTGATGAAAGGAGGAAATATAAAAATGCACTAAATGAAGCAGACAAAAAGGAATACAAACGTCTCAAAAATGTGATCGACAGGAAGTGCAAAATGGCTGAGCAGGGATGGCTAGAGGACAAATATAAGGATGTAGAGGCGCATATCAATAGGGGTAAGATAGATACTGCCTACAGGAAAATTAAAGAGACCTTTGGAGAAAAGAGAACCACTTGCATGGATGTCAAGAGCTAGGATTGAAACCCAGTTCCAAGCAAAGAACGGAAAGCAGAAAAGTGGAAGGAGTATATAGAGGGTTTATACACAGGCGATGTACTTGAGGACAATATTATAGAAATGGAAGAGAATGTAGATGAAGATGAAATAGGAGATATGATACTGCGTGAAGAGTTTGACAGAGCACTGAAAGACCTAAGTTGAAACAAGGCCCCGGGAGTAGACAACATTCAATTAGAACTACTGACAGCGTTGGGAGAGCCAGGCCTAACACAACTCTACCATCTAGTGAGCAAGATGTATGAGACAGGAGAAATACCATCAGACTTCAAGAAGAATATAATAATTCCAATCCCAAAGAAAGCAGGTGTTGACAGATGTGAAAATTACTGAACTACCAGTTTAATAAGCCATGGCTGCAAAATACTAACACGAATTCTTTGCAGACAAATGAAAAAACTGGTAGAAGCCGACCTCGGGGAAGATCAGTTTGGATTCCGTAGAAATGTTTGAACTTGTGAGGCAATACTGGCCCTACAACTTATCTTAGAAAATAGATTAAGGAAAGGCAAACCTACATTTCTAGCATTTGTAGACTTAGAGAAAGCTTTTGACAATGTTGACTGGAATACTTTCTTTAAAATTCTGAAGGTGGCAGGAGTAAAATGCAAAGAGCGAAAGGATATTTACAATTTGTACAGAACCAGATGGCAGTTATAAGAGTCGAGGGGGATAAAAGGGAAGCAATGGTTGGGAAGGGAGTGAGACAGGGTTGTAGCCCATCCCCGATGTTATTCAATCTGTATATTGAGCAAGCAGTAAAGGAAACAAAAGAAAAATTCGGAGTAGGAATTAAAATCTGTGGAGAAGAAATAAAAACTTTGAGGTTTGCCTATGACAGCGAAGGACCTGGAAGAGCAGCTGAAGGGAATGGACGGTGTCTTGAAAGGAGGATATAAGATGAACATCAACAAAAGCAAAATGAGGATAATGGAATGTAGTCGAATTAAGACGGGTGATGCTGAGGGAATTAGATTAGGAAATGAGACACTTGAAGTAGTAAAGGAGTTTTGCTATTTGGGGAGCAAAATAACTGATGATGGTCAAAGTAGAGAGGATATAAAATGTTGACTGACTATGGCAAGGAAAGCATTTCTGAAGAAGAGAAATTCGTTAACATCGAGTATAGATTTAAGTGTCAGAAGCCGTTTCTGAAAGTATTTGTATGGAGTGTAGCCATGTATGGAAGTGAAACGTGGATGATAAATAGTTTAGACAAGAAGAGAATAGAAGCTTTCGAAATGTGGTGCTACAGAAGAATGCTGAAGATTAGATGGGTAGATCACATAGCAAATGAGGAGGTATTGAATAGAATTTGGGAGAACAGGAGTTTGTGGCACAACTTGACTAGAAGAAGGGATCAGTTGGTAGGGCATATTCTGAGGCATCAAGGGATCACCGATTTAATATTGGAGGGCAGTGTGGAGGGTAAAAATCCTAGAGGGAGACCAAGAGATGAATACACTAAATAGATTCAGAAGGATGTAGTTTGCAGTAGGTACTGGGAGATGCAGAACTTTGCACAGGATAGAGTAGCATGGAGAGCTGCATCAAACCATTCTTTGGACTGAAGACCACAACAACTACATTAGTAAAAAATTCAATTCATAAAGTTATGGCTGTTTTTCACGTCTTTAGATATCAAGGGATATTGACTAGCAAGTATAACTTCACATCCTTTAAGCTTGCTCTTGACTGACTGAGTCACATCCATCTGAGTACGACCTCTCTCCAAAAACTTCTGTTAATCAGTATGTCTGTACCAGTTGCTACTTTTAGAAGAGCATTTTCTAATGTCCCATTCTTATTCTAACATGCAGATGTCAGGAAACAAAATGCCTTGGACAGGATTTCCCTCAGTTGTTCTTGAGAGAGTATATACAGTACATAAATACTGCATCATGATGTTCCAGACTGCACACTATAATATTATGGACAGCCAATTTTGTTGTATAAAAAACTATGTTTTCCTGTAAATGTGGAGTTAATTTCATGACTTAAAGTTCATGGTATACAGTCAGCTGTTTCTAGTGGATATCTTTCTTATTTTCTTCTTGTTGTGTTTGGTTGCTGTCTCTGTTCTCTGTGGTGCTTCCAAATTCCTTCAGTCAAGTTTCCTGTGCATTCAACTCCAACATAAGTCTCTCAGATTTTTCTTTATGGAAAATAATGTAAGGTTACTCTCGTCAAAAATCAAACTGTCAGTGGCCACACTAAGAGATGGAAAATTCTCCTCATTGCATTTTATTTGTAGAGCCTGTAAAGGCATAGTTTGGATTGTACAACAGGCTCAAAGTACAGATGAGGAAACAATTTCGTGCAGTAAAGTGGTGACAGTGTTGGAAGGCTCTCCAGGAATTCTTCCATGGAGGTTTTCTCATCATATTTCTTCATTTGTTTTGTTTAACAATGTGACGTATCTGAATCAGGGCTCAACTCGCATCTCAAATCACCCGCTAATATCAAACAGTTCATTGTTTGATTTCAAGAGTGTTCACCTCTCTTTTCTCAAATTATAAACCAATTTGCCTTTCCTCCTTTATTCACTGGTGGTCTTTCCAGTATGTATGGTTGGAATAATGATCACAAAGTTCCTAGATGATTTGATTTGATTTTTTATTGGTCCAGTTGTATCATACAGCACAAATTGTACAATTGATATTGGACAGGCCAAAGATAAGTTAAATAATACATAGTATAATCAAAATAGTAGACAAATTAAAAATAGGTACCTATTACAATTAATTTTGTTACTTATTCAGAAATTCTCTGACACTAGAAACAGTGCTTAATTAGAAATGCTTTTAGTTTAGCTTTAAATATTGGATGAGTAGCATTTTTTATTTCCTCTGGTCTCTTATTGTGTCTTATTGTGTAGTATTACACCAATGTTAATTATGCTCCTCTGATACGTGGTTGTTCTGTGATATTTTTTATGTATGTTTGATCTCCCTCTGGTTCTATAGATGTGCACATTTTTGTTCTGTAGCAGTTTGTCTGTTTTCAGGAGGTAGTCCCTAGTGAACAAGATTGTTTCATAATTGAATAAACTTGGAACATTTAGAATACCAAGCTCAGTAAAATGGGACTTACAAGGCTCCATCTTTTTAAGGCCACAAATTATTCTTAGAGCTCTTTTTTGCATTCTGAAAACCTTTACACTGTGAGTTGAGTATCCCCAGAAAGCAATCCCATATTGGACTAGTGAGTGGAACTGTGCATATTATGCCTGCAGTACTGTTGTTTTGCTTGTTGTAGCCTGTAAAATTCTTAGGCCATAGCACACAGATGATAGTTTTCTAGACATGTTATTTATATGTGTGTCCCACTTTGTCTTGCTAAACCCACAGTCCCAAAAATTTTGTGACACATTTTCTAGGGGATCATTTTTTAATTGTGCTTGAATAGACATTTGATTAGTTGGGGGAATTAAATGAAAATCAACACACACAGTTTTTTCGGTATTTATAATGAGTTCGTTTTTTGTGAACCACTCAGAAAGTCTTTTCATAGAACTTTCTGCTGTGGACTGCAAAGTTTCTTGACTGGATCCAGTGAGCAATATGCTGGTGTCATCGGCAAACAGGATAGGTTTTGTGGGACTCATATATTCAATTAAGTTGTCCACATAAATCAAGACGAGTAGTGGACCTAAGATTGAGCCCTGTGGTACACCATATTTGATTGTTAATTCGCTAGAAAAGAGGAGTTGTTTCTTGTGTGATTCAGTTTGTTGAATTCATACTGAAGTGATACTTTCTCCCTGCGTGTTTTTTTAATGTATGAACACAACCAGCTATGTGCTACACCTCTTACTCCTTGTCTTTCTAATTTTTCGAGCAGCATGTTATGGTGCAGACTGTAAAGGCTTTTGATAGAGCTATAAAAATACCTGCAGCTAATTTATGTTGATCAAGGGATTTTAAAATGCAGTCTAAGAATTCGAAAATTGCTGTCTGTGTGGATTTAGACTTTCTAAAACCATGTTGTTGTCCTGTAAGAGGTGCATATTTATTTATGAAACTTAAAAGCCTGTCATAGAAGAGCTTTTCTAGAATTTTTGTGAAGGAACGTAACTGTGACACGGGTCGGTAGTTTGATATTTTTTCAGAAGAACCTTTTTTTAGCAGTGGAGAAACTTTTGCTATTTTAAAAATATCTGGAAATACACCAGTTTTTAAAGAGAGGTTGAAAAATTTTGCCAATGGGTTTGCTATGTGGTGAGCACATGCTTTTAATATGAAATCAGATACTTCATCAAGACCACTTGACATTTTATTGCTTAATGATTTAATTTTACTTATAATTTCATTGGAGTTTGTTTCATAAACGTACATAGGAGCAGTCGAGATCACTGACTTGCTGGAGAAACTTGAGACTGGTCCTTGACAGTGTACTTGAATGAGGTCTTCAGTTAGTGAAGTGAAGTATTCATTGAATTGTTCCACAAATGAAGTTGGTTCTATGATTTGAGCCTTCTAGTGTTAATGATGCATTCTTTTTCTTTGCCGCTGAACTACAAGTTTCTTTCTTTTTAACTCTCCAAGTGGATATCATTTTGTTAGATGAGTTTCTTATCAAATTGTCATTCCACATAATTTTTGCCTCTTTGACTACTCTACAATAGATTCTTTTGTAGGCTTTTGAATAATCTGTGAATTCTTGGCTTACTCTATATTTCTTACAACAGTACTGCAGAAGTCTGTTTCTCTCACTGGAAGTTTTTATGCCTTTAGTTACCCATTGCTTATTATTGTTAGGTTTTACTGTTTTTACTACTTTTGGAAATGCTACATTAAAATAGCAAAGAAAGATGCCCTGAAAACTCATGTACATGCTATCAACATTATTCTGAGTGGCAGTGCTTTCCCAGTTTTCCTTTGCCAATAAGAGATTAAAATTTCTAATGTTATCTTCAGAAAAGGTTCTTTTTTCAACTACTTTTTTGGAACTGCTACAACTTGTTGGCATTTCTATACACATCAGCTGTGCCTCATGATCACTATAACCCATGCACAGTACTCTGCTTGTGGATCTGTAATTTGTTTCCGAGATGAATATTTGGTCAATAATAGAATTTGTGCATTCTGTTAATCTTGTTGGGCAGTGTATTGTGGGGATCATACTGAATGTGTTGGTCATATTTATCAAAGCATCTGTGGTGCTGCTGTCTTTTGAAAAATCAATACTGAAATCCCCACAAAGCACTATCTTTATATTTAGTGTACTGATCCTGTTCAGCAGAACCTCTAGTTTATTCATGAAGACTGGTAGGTTTCTACTCTATATATGTTAATAACTATGAAATTAAGCTCTGGCAATTTAATAATGGAAAGTTGAAAGTCCTTTTCAATTGAGTCAATATAACTTTTACTGACATCACAGAACTTTATGTGTTTTTTCACAAAGATAGCAGAGCCACCATGTCTGGAAAACTCTTGGCTAAAATGACTTGCTAATCCATATCCTGAGATTGAGGTTAATTTTACTTCGTCATTTCATAGCCAGTGTTCGGTAATGCAAATTATGTCTATATTTAGTGCATACTGGAGTAGTGCTTCCAACATGGAAACTTTATTTGTGAGTGACTGAATGTTATGGGGTAGTACAGCAAAATGTGGGTATTTAGTAATTTTAGTTCAAACCATTTCTGATTCTTTATCTAATGGCATTTCTAATACAGCACTTACCCTAAAAAATTTTCGGTATTTTCCTTGTGTGTGGCTTCTGTTTGCTGGTGGCAATCAGCAGGTGAGTTAACTTCTGGATCTTGTATAAGTTTTGCTTCATCCACATCTGTCTTCTTCGGTTTAAACCATTTCGTAATTTTAGTTTGGCTTATGACTTCATTGTTTGTTTCTCGCCCAATCAGTTTAAACCACTTGGTAATTTGTGTTTGGCCAATCGCACAGCTTGTAACTCGTCTAAAGCACTTCTTAATCTCCATTTGTTTGTCACTTATACTTTTTTCTTCACTCTTCTTCGAAATGCGAGTACATATTTTTTCGGCTAGTAATTTCTTTCCTGGCATATTTAAATGAAGTCCATGGACTGTATGGAAGCTTCGCTCCAATCTTTTTCTATCTACAATATCAACATTCTTAAAGTTAGTGCATATTTCAGTGATCCACTCGTTTACAACATTAATTTCGCGGTTCACACGCGGCCGCGGTGCTAAATCATGACAATGTGGGATGTTCACAATGAGTACATTTGTGTGGGCTAAATTATTTAAACATTTCCTCATTTCTGTAATAACCTTGTAAGTCTTGTTTCTATAGACATCATTTGATCCTCCTATTAACATCGAAATCGTCTTTATTCAAATTAGCTACGTCAGTTGATGTTGTTAGGTCCGTTATTTCCCTCAGTGGAGCCCCTGACTTTATGAAACCAGATGCCTTGAAACTACATGTTCTCATGAAGTATATTTAGAAATCAGTTTAAGAAACTGAAAGGCCGATAATAAAAATCACAAATGAAATTAACTGCATCATCTTTATCTTGAAGAAAATTGAAACCGCATGTAAGTGTGTGAAACAGTTTCAACAAAACTTTAAAAAGAACACCCACTATGAAGTTTGCTTAACTCATTAGTAAATAAATTGCACATTACTTAATATTGTATTCTGAATTTTCGTATTATGTGTAGGTTAGGTCTAAGACAGATACTAACTCATAGTTTCACTTTCATTCTTTGGGACAGGGCGATTGTGAAGTGACATTGTGTTGACTGTCTGCCCAGTGTAAATACACCAGCATTTGACTGTGATGGTGCCTGCCGTTCTACTCCATTGACTTCTGGTGTGATTTGGCCTTAAAGTGCACAGCACCACTGCATAGAGACTTCTGTGAATAAAACACTAAGTCTAGAGACAATTATAATTTTTGATAATAAACTGCTTAAAATAACTAAATGGTTCAAATGGCTCTGAGCACTATGGGACTTAACATCTATGGTCATCAGTCAGCTAGAACTTAGAACTACTTAAACCTAACTAACATAAAGACATCACACAACACCCAGTCATCACGAGGCAAAGAAAATCCCTGACCCCGCCGGGAATCGAACCCGGGCGCGGGAAGCGAGAACGCTACCGCACGACCATGAGCTGCGGACTTAAAATAACTGATGGGGACTCTGCCTAATAACAAACTTCCACTTAGCATTAAGAGTGTGAAAGAGCTGATCGTATTAAAAATTGTCAAATCTCTGGATTCTAGTACTGATGTAGTGGAAAGTACTTCTTGCATATGAATACATAAAGTACACTCAAATTATAAGAAAAAAAGGTATAAATGAAGCAGACTTCACAACCTGCGATGAGGTGGGCAAAACTGTTGTCTGTAAATTCCTGCTCCTGGGGCCACAATATTGGTAATGCAGCCTGGTGCTAGAATCCAGTCTATTGCAGTGGTGAGCCGTGGCCTGATGCTGTGCTGCTTCAGAGGCAGGGCCCTGTCATAACAAAGTAAACCCACTATATATACTCACCATTCGGACCTAGCAGTATCTTGTGTTTGACTGCTGCCACGCTGAGGCATAATTCATGCCCAAGATGGTTTCACGTGGGCCAACCAGCTCCATCTACATCAAGTTGCTTCATCCATGTGGTGCAGAAAATGATGGAAGTGGAAAGTGACTGGGGTTTGTATGGTTATAAAATCTTAAGAAAATGTAACTTTATTAAATAGTATAATAACGCAGAGCACATGCATGAGAAGGAACAAACAAGGAAACAGCACTCACTTTATCAAATACTATAGTCCTAATATGATAATATAATACACTATGAAATATTTGCTCAACTGGAATTAAACAGCCATAAAAAATGGTGTATGGATACATATACTAAAATAATGAAGCACTAACCTAATAATGTAGCCCTCTGAGATCAAAAATTTTACAATAAAGGAGGCACCAACTTTTAGACCAAAATAACAAAACATGCAACAACAAGAGAACTCAAGGATACCCAAAAAAAAAGACCTTAGTCCATACCGGACCTGACATGGCTCACTGACAGCTTGTTGGGCCTGCAATTTGTAGAGGAGAGCTGTATTTGACTGATTTTTGTCTGTTTTTTGCTGCTGTTTCCCTTTGTCTCATGTGATTCTGGGTCTGGAGCTGGAGCCACCAAGAAAGGGCCACCTCAAAGGTAACTACATCCAATTTCTGGGCATCTCCAAGGTGTCTTGGGTTTAGAGCCTGCTGACAACACAAATAGATACACACTATTAACTGTAAGGTGTTAACCATATGAACACCCTGTGCTCCAGCACATATTGCACCTGACCCACTGCCAGAGCTGCTTGCTGTCAAATACACACTCACCTACTGCTGCAGAAATTCCTTACCTCAGTTTCACATCCATAAAGCCACATGCTGATGTCTGTATTTCACCGAGGCCACTCTCCTGGCCAGTGTCCACACACAACCGTGGCTAAGCACACACCGCCTTGTGTAATGCTGAGGTAGATTCTGCTGCCAAGAGGTAAACACACACCACTGAGTCACCACCTCAGCCATCTTACTGATAAATAGTGAATTTTTCCAAATGAACTCTTCTGATTCCATGAACCACTGAGTGAGTGATGTTAAAAAACTCAGTGCCTCATGTCCCAAGTTGTGAGATGGCCATCCTGGTAATTAATCAGTGTTTGCAGCACCCAGCCCCATTACACTGGTGTCAGGACAGAGCCAGAACAACAAATGATATCGTGGGCTGGTATTCAGCATCGTCATCTCAACATTGTAAGTGAGAACGAACTGGTTTTTGGCTGCTTTCCATTAGTGATTGACAACAGAATGGTTATGTTGGAGGATTGAAAGGTTGGTTTCAAGGTTCAGTTCATGAAATTGGACTCAGGCAGTGGTCTGAGTGCATTTAGGTTGAACACTAGAGAAACTAATGGAGGCTGTGCCCAGTTATGTGTGGACACTGTAATTTTCTGGGGTGTAGTGCTCCATATGCACAGCCTTCAGCAGTGATTGGTTTTAAATGTAGGCAGCCTGGGAAATATACTAGACACTGTAGACAATGCACATGGTTAGCACTCAGGTGAATGGATTTGGAGTGTATGCAGTCATGAGTTGACGCAGATATTAGTATTAAGTTCTTTCCTTTTGGTATTCTTCCTGTGATATTTTTCTAATTATACACTACTGGCCATTAAAATTGCGACACCAAGAAGAAATGCAGATGATAAACAGGTATTCATTGGACAAATATATTATACTAGAACTGACATGTGATTACATTTTCACGCAATTTGGGTGCATACATGCTGAGAAATCAGTACCCAGAACAACCACCTCTGGCTCTAATAACGGCCTTGATACGCCTGGGCATTGAGTCAAACGGAGCTTGGATGGCGTGTACAGGTTCAGCTGCCCATGAAGCTTCAACACGATACCACAGTTCATCAAGAGTAGTGACTAGCGTATTGTGACGAGCCAGTTGCTCGGCCACCATTGACCAGATGTTTTCAATTGGTGACATCTGGAAAATGTACTGGCCAGGGCAGTAGTCGAACATTTTCTGTATCCAGAAAGACCCATACAGGATCTGCAACATGCAGTCGTGAATTATCCTGCTGAAATGTAGGGTTTCGCAGGGATCGAATGAAGGGTAGAGCCACAGGTCGTAACACATCTGAAATGTAACGTCCACTGTTCAAAGTGCCATCAATGTGAACAAGAGGTGACAGAGACCTGTAACCAATGACACCCCATACCATCACGCCGGGTGATACGCCAGTATAGCGATGATGAATACACACTTCCAATGTGCGTTCACTGCGATGTCACCTAACACGGATGCGACCATCATGATGCTGTAAACAGAACCTGGATTCATCCGAAAAAATTACATTTTGCCATTCATGCACCCAGGTTCGTCATTGAGTACACCATCACAGGCATTCCTGTCTGTGATGCAGTGTCAAGGGTAACCGCAGCCATGGTCTCTGAGCTGATAGTCCATGCTGCTGCAAAACATCGTCCAACTGTTCGTGCAGATGGTTGTTGTCTTGCAAACGTCCCCATCTTTTGACTCAGGGATTGAGACATGGCTGCACAATCTGTTACAGTTATGTGGATAAGATGCCTGTCATCTCGGCTGCTAGTGATATGAGGCCGTTGGGATCCAGCACGGCATTCCATATTACCCTCCCGAACCCACAGATTCCATATTCTGCTAACAGTCATTGGATCTCGACCAACAAGAGCAGCAATGTCATGATATGATAAACCGCAATCATGATAGGCTACAATCCGACCTTTATCAAAGTTGGAAACGTGATGGTACACATTTCTCCTCCTTACACGAGGCATCACAACAATGTTTCACCAGGCAACGCCTGTCAACTTCTGTTTGTGTATGAGAAATCGGTTAGAAACTTTCCTCATGTCAGCACATTGTAGGTGTCACCACCAGCACCAACCTTGTGTGAATGCTCTGAAAAGCTAATCATTTGCATATCACAGCATCTTCTTCCTGTCGGTTAAATTTCGCTTCTGTAGCACATCATCTTCGTGGTGTAGCAACTTTAATGGCCAGTAGTGTATTTTCTTTTTCTTCCTGTTGTTGTAGACACAGTCTTTACAACAGAAAATGAGGGGTTATGACTGTGGAGGTAGTTCAGGTTTTGCTAAAGCAAATGGCTCAAATGCAGGCAGATAATATGAACTTACAGAAGCAGGTAGAAGCATTAAGAGAGGATAGACCCTCATCCAGTTTGTCAGTACCCATCATAGATGCCAATAATGCTTCCCTAGCGTTTCCTTTCTTGGGCAAGGCAGGGGGGGATCAGTCAGGATTTGTAGATAACCTGTTGACAGCTGTAAATATGAGTTGTTGATCAGAAAGACAATGATATTAAATATGGCCAGGCTATGCTTTGTGGGAGATGCAAAAATATAGATAATATATCATGAGCAGTTAAGAAATGCTCAGATATTTTTGAAGTTCTGAAGAAAACCTTCTTACAGTGTTGTAGGAGGAAGAATAAATGCATGTACTGCAGGGATGTGTTAACCAGCATGTCACAAAGGCAGGGTGACTTCATCGCGACTTTTGTGGCCAGAATTAGGGAGCTTAATGTGAATACATATGAGCTGACATACAGTGATGATACTAATAACATACTTCTGCACGAAGCAGCGTAGAGAGCATCAGATGCATTTTTTCAGAGTTACCATCTGATGTATAGAGGAAGGTATGGGCTGAGATTCATAAAGACTTAGCAGGAGCTATAGGAGGTAAAATTTTTCCCATTCCATCATGTTGTGGTGATAAAGCAACCTTGTTGTGACCAATATTACAAATAGTCATAGATTTCACAGTGTTCTTTATTAACTTAAGAACAACACATTTCACATAGGTAGGGCATCATCAGGTTATCTGGAAATATAAGGGGAGAATGACATTACAATTAATCCAGCATGAGCCGGCCATTGTGGCCGAGTGGTTCTAGGCGCTTCAGTCAGGAACTGCGCTGCTGCTACAGTCACAGGTTCAAATGCTGCCTCAGGCATGGATGTGTGTGCTGTCTTTAGGTTAGTTAGGTTTAAGTTGTTCTAAGTCCAGGGGACTGATGACCTCAGATGTTAAGTCCCATAGTGCTCAGAGCCATTTGAACTATTTTTTGAACCCAGCATGATACTAACCTAGACTTCAATAACAGCAAAGTAGGAATCAGAAAACTAGCCAAACAAATGGCATGGCAATATGTATATGATAACTTACATATTTTTTTTAAAAGTTACTGGCAAGAGGCATGCATCAATTATATTATGATGCTAAATGGAATAAACTACAAAGCAAACCATAAAAACGGACTAGAGAAAAACACCGGGAACAGGAGCAGTTGAGAACAAAAGGAGAAACTGAGACAACTAGGTAAGTAACAGAGACCTCAGTCATAAAAAAAACTAGAGGAACTAAAAAAATCATACTTTATTTAAAAATGGGAGCATGGAACCATAGAAAACTTGATTTTTATTGGACATCTGATAATTAAGCGATGTACCCTTCTTACTTTTTGAAAGTTTAACAATTTCAGTCTTGTCAAGAAGGTTAAATCTATTCCCTTTGGGAGCATGGTGTAAAACATTATGTTCCTGAGTGCGGGTTGTTGGTAGCCGCTGGATTAGAGGTGTTCTGCAATGGCGGAATTTTGTTTAACCTGGCCTTTCCTTGTGACTAAATGTTCCTGAAACCTAGTTTTAAAAGCCTTTCCTATCTCACCAATGTAAGGTGCTTGATATTCACAGCACTCAAGTTTATGTACACCAGAGGCAGCATATTTATCTTTTTGTGGACACCCACTATGAATATAATGATATTGGATTTTATAATCATCATTGCGATAAGGCCTGCAGCTGCAATGAATTTTTTGAACGATTTTGTGATGCATTCAGCAGCTGTTCTCTTTGTTTGATCTACAATTGTACAGTTTCAGCCTTAGGCCATTTTCAGGTATCTAAAACGGAAGCATTACACATTGGATGCATTACTATCACTTATGAATTTAATGTAAGTGATACTAATGCAACTAATTTATAAAGCTTCCATTTTATAAACTTGAAAATAGCCTAAGGCATCACAAAATCCATAAAAAATATTGGATTTTGTTAGAGGTGGTAAACAACATTCTTATATTTTGATCTCAAAAGTGTTTAGTTAGACCATAAGATACATTATCAAAAGATGGAAGCTAATAAAATATGCAATTTTGAAGTACAGGAGTAACAGTAGTTTCTTTGTCACAGGCAGTGTTGTTTTGCATATACAGGGTGGTCCATTGATAGTGACTGGGCCAAATATCTCACGAAATAAGAATCAAATGAAAAAACTACAAAGAATGAAACTCATCTAACTTGAAGGGGTAAACTAGACAACGCTATGGTTGGCCCGCTAGATGGCACTGCCATAGGTCAAGCGGATATCAACTGCATTTTTTAAAATAGGATCCCCTATTTTTTTATTACATATTCGTGTAGTACATAAAGAAATATGAATGTTTTAGTTTGACCACTTTTTTCGCTTTGTGATAGATGGCGCTGTAATAGTCACTAAAGTATAAGTACGTGGTATCACGTAACATTCCACCAGTGCAGACAGTATTTGCTTCGTGATACATTACCTGTGTTAAAATGGACCATTTACCAATTGCAGAAAAGGACGATATCATGTTGATGTATGGCTATTGTGATCAAAATGCCCAACAGGCATGTGCTATGTATGCTGCTCGGTATCCTGGACGACATCATCCAAGTGTACGGACCGTTCGCTGGATAGTTACATTATTTAAGGAAAGAGGAAGTGTTCAGCCATATGTGAAACTTCAGCCATGACCTGCAACAAATGATGATGCCCAAGTAGGTGTTTTAGCTGCTGTCATGGCTAATCCGCACATCAGTAGCAGACAAATTGCACGAGAATCGGGAATCTCAAAAACGTCAGTGTTGAGAATGCTACATCAACATCGATTGCACCGTACCATATTTCTATGCACCAGGAATTGCATGGCCACGACTTTGCACATCATGTACAGTTCTACCACTGGGCACAAGAGAAAGGACGATGACAGATTTTTTTGCACACGTTCTATTTAGCAACGAAGCGTCATTCACCAACAGCGGTAATGTAAACCAGCATAATATGCACTATTGGGCAACACAAAATCCACAATGGCTGCAACAAGTGGAACATCAGCGACCTTGGCGGGTTAATGTATGGTGCGGCATTATGGGAGGAAGGATAATTAGCCCCGATTTTAACGATGGCAATCTAAATGGTGCAATGTATGCTGATTTCCTACGTAATGTTCTACCGATGTTACTACAAGATGTTTCACTGCATGACAGAATGGCGATGTACTTCCAACATGATGGATGTCCAGCACATAGCTCGCGTTCGGTTGAAGTAGTATTGAACAACATATTTCATGACAGGTGGATTGGTCGTCGAAGCACCATACCATGGCCAGCACGTTCACCAGATCTGACGTTCTCGGATTTCTTTCTGTGGGGAAATTTGAAGGATATTTGCTATCGTGATCCACCAACAATTTGTGACAACATGCGTCAGCGCATTGTCAATACGTATGTGAACATTACAGAAGGTGAACTACTCGCTGTTGAGAGGAATGTCATTACACGTATTGTCAAATGCATTGAGGTTGACTGACATCATTTTGAGCATTTATTGCATTAATGTGGTATTTACAGGTAATCATGCTGTAACAGCATGTGTTCTCATAAGTGTCAGCATAAGTTCCAAAGGTACATGTATCACATTGGAACAACCGAAATAAAATGTTCAAACATACCTACGTTCTGTATTTTAATTTAAAAAACCTACCTGTTACCAATTGTTCATCTAAAATTGTGAGCCATATGTTTGTGACTATTACAGCGTCATCTATCAGAAAGCAAAAAAAGAGGTCCAACTAAAATGTTCATATTTATTTACGTACTACACGAATATGTAATAAAAAATGGGGGTTCCTATTTAAAAATACGCAGTTGATATCCATTTGACCTATGGCAGCACCATCTAGTGGGCCAAACGTAGTGCCATCTGGTTTCCACCTTCAAGCTAGACAAGTTCCGTTCTTTGTAGTTTTTCAATTGACACTTATTTCGTGAGGTATTTGACCCGGTCGCGATCAATGGACCACCCTGTATAATTTCTCAATGGTGGGTAGGCTGGAGCCATTATTAAAAGTGACATATTTAAGAATTTCTATTTCTTTTGTAATGGATTGTGTGCTAAGAGGAATTCCAGAGAGACAATGTATCATAGATCTAATGTAATTCATCTTGTACGTATGAGGATGACATGATGTGGCACATATAATTGAGTCACTTGTAGAAGGCTTAAGGTATGTGTCAGACTTGATGAGACTATTAGTGAGACCAAGGAAGTCAAGAATGCCTTTACTATTCATAACTTCTTAGATCTGCAACTTCACCTCATTAATAATGTCATCAAATTTGACATTTACCGTAAGCCTTCTACAAACCACTCATTTATACATGCCATGTTATGTCATCCTCATAAGTACAAGATGAGATATTTTAGATCTATGATATTTCTTATAACTGAAATTCCTCTTAGTGCAGAATCCATTCCAAAGGAATTGGAAAATCTTAAATATGTCACTTTTAATAATGACTACTGACAAATTATATATGTGAGAAAACATCACGGGATGACTGAAAAACTACTGTTAGCCCTGCACCTCGAAATTACAAATTTTCCAAGCTTCCATTTTTAGGCAATGTATCTTACACTCTAGCTAAACTTTTTCAGGGTCAAAATGTAAGATTAGTATTTACCAGCTCCAACAAAATACAATATCACTACATTAACAATGAGCATCCCTCAAAAGATAAATATGCTGCCTCTGGCCTATATAAACTTAAGTGCTGTGAATTTCAAGCATCTTACATTGACAAGCCAGGAAGAGATTTTAAAACTAGCCTTCTGGAACACCCAGTGACAAGGAAGGGGCAAGTTAAACATAATTCTGCCTTTGCGGAACACCTCTAATCCAGTGGCCACCAACCACCCACACTCAAGAACCCAGTGGTTTTACACCATGCTTCCAAAGGGAAGGGACTGATGGTGCTAAACATTTGTACACTAAAAAGGATTTGCTTAGTGATCAATTTGACCAGTAAAAAATCAAGTCTTTTATGATTCCATGTTTCCCATTTTTAAAGAGCTTGAATCGATCTCCTGCCTCACATGGCTGGGGTGCTGGCATGGTCACTGCTGTCGATGGTTCCAATGCAGGTCACGTCGTTGTGGGCTCGGAAACCAGTCCCTCAGGGGTCGGTAACTGGTATGGAATAAGATTCACGTCTGTCATGTTCCGTGCTATCTCAACGTATGTAATAGGCAGCGTCGTCAGTTGACATGTAGGCATCGTGTCTGCATGTGGTATCTATATGAGGCACCTATACAGGCATTCAGTACAAACATGCCCTCGCTGCCCGCACTCTGAAAAAGTCTGCACTCGACAGCCATCAAGTCATGTGTGATGGGATGTGTTTGCGCAATTCGATTTGCACACACATGATGCACTCTGTCCAGAACAGGATACATCTCGAACAAGTGCTGCTTTTTTCTACATGACTTAGTACTTCCATAAAAGGTTGCAGCTTGTCCATAACAAGTGTGGCTAGAATTTCAAATGGCAGCTTGAAGATTTACATGTTCCAAACACCAAGTCTTGCGTGGTCAACAGTCACTTCACCCTCATTGCCGTCCGAATGGTGGAAACGATATCCATCAGTGGAACAGAGAATAAGCCATTCACAAGCTGCTTCATTGAAAAATTTTAGATAAACTGTGCTTTAGACAATTTAAAGATGTATACTGAGAAGTTCCTGTGGATTGACTTGCATTACTTCATGCAGGAAAAACTCTACTTCATATGCATTAGGCTGTGCATACTGGGCGTGGAACATTAATTTTATTGTGACCTTTCTGTACAAGACCCCCATTGTCATTCAAGGTGATCTTTTTACAATAATATACCACTATCAGAAACCAGATGGCAGTTATAAGAGTCGAGGGGCATGAAAGGGAAGCAGTGGTTGGGAAAGGAGTGAGACAGGGTTGTAGCCTCTCCCCGATGTTATTCAATCTGTATATTGAGCAGGCAGTAAAGGAAACAAAAGAGAAATTCGGAGTAGGTATTAAAATTCATGGAGAAGAAGTAAAAACTTTGAGGTTCGCCGATGACATTGTAATTCTGTCAGAGACAGCAAAGGACTCGGAAGAGCAGTTGAACGGAATGGACAGTGTCTTGAAAGGAGGATATAAGATGAACATCAACAAAAGCAAAACGAGGATAATGGAATGTAGTCAAATTAAATCGGGTGATGCTGAGGGGATTAGATTAGGAAATGAGACACTTAAAGTAGTAAAGGAGTTTTGCTATTTAGGGAGTAAAATAACTGATGATGGTCGAAGTAGAGAGGATATAAAATGTAGACTGGCAATGGCAAGGAAATCGTTTCTGAAGAAGAGAAATTTGTTAACATCGAGTATATATTTAAGTGTCAGGAAGTCGTTTCTGAAAGTATTTGTATGGAGTGTAGCCATGTATGGAAGTGAAACATGGACGATAACCAGTTTGGACAAGAAGAGAATAGAAGCTTTCGAAATGTGGTGCTACAGAAGAATGCTGAAGATAAGGTGGGTAGATCACGTAACTAATGAGGAGGTATTGAATAGGATTGGGGAGAAGAGAAGTTTGTGGCACAACTTGACTAGAAGAAGGGATCGGTTGGTAGGACATGTTTTGAGGCATCAAGGGATCACAAATTTAGCATTGGAGGGCAGCGTGGAGGGTAAAAGTTGTAGAGGGAGACCAAGAGATCAATACACTAAGCAGATTCAGAAGGATGTAGGTTGCAGTAGGTACTGGGAGATGAAGAAGCTTGCACAGGATAGAGTAGCATGGAGAGCTGCATCAAACCAGTCTCAGGACTGAAGACCACAACAACAACAACACTATCAGTGAAAGTAAACAACGGCCCGCTCACAGAGCCCCACACAGACCCCACACACATCCACTTCAAAGTATGGCCGAGAGCCAACTGCCACTGAGCCACACCACTAGTGTTCAAAGATTCATTACGTAGATTAATGTGTTGGGCACCAAACTTCTACTTTGGGGCAATCCATCGACTTGCTGGCACAAATCAGGTTATGCAGACAACATCAGGAGGAATGTGTGTGTGTTATGAAGAGTGAGTCACAACTTTGTGGAGTTGAAGAAAGCACAAGCAGCTGATGCGAACTGTAAATTATTTGCAATGTAGCCATCATTCATTGTGCACAATGATTTGTTACGCAAGAAAACAAAACTTGGACCTCATGTTACATTTCTGGCGGTGATGCATGAGGAAGTAGTGAGGCACGAATATGATACATGTTATCAGGCCATGGGGTCATACGAGGTGTGATCAAAAAATAATGGAAATTTTTTAATTTCATGGGCTTTATACATCCGATTTTCAAAATTTTTTTATCTTGTTAGGACACATGTTCCTGGTGTGCGTTTGGATTTTCAGCTATTTTGAATATTTAGTTTATTGTTAACAATTGAAAATTTCAAGTGTGTTTTCAAGTGCTTGGCGAATTTTTACCTTCGAAAATTTTAGATCAAACAATTTGCATTGAATTTTGCTTGAAAAATGAAATAAATTGCAGTGCCTTATTTGAAAGATTGACTGTGGCTTTTGGCGAATCTAATATGAGTAAGAGAAGCATTTATGAATGATATAAATATTTCATAGTAAGTCAAGAAGACAATGAACAAGATGACTGCCCTGGACGTGCTGCCATAATTAGTGACAAGAATGTGGAAGAAGAAAAGAAAATAATTCTACAAAATTTCCAAATCACCATCAGAGTGGTTGCTGACAATGTCAGCATATCCTTTGTCTCATGGCACACAATTTTTTCAGATGTTTTGAGCGTGAAACATGTAGTAGCAAAGTTTCTTTGAAAATTTTTGAATTTTGACCACAATCGATGTCACTCAGGAAATGCTGAGTGAAGTCGACAGAGATCCAGAACTTGTAAAGAATGTTATAACAGGTGATGAAACATAGTTATATGGGTATGACATTGAAACCAGGGCCAAATTGTCCCAATCAAACTGCCTGAAGAGCCAAGTCTGAAAATAATTCAAGTTCAGTCACATGTGAAGGTTCTTCTCACTATCTGCTTTGAGTAAAATGGGATAGTGGATCATGAATCCCTGCCTTATGGTCATACTGTCAATAAGAAATACTACCTAGAACTTGTGTGCCGTTTGTGTGAAGCAGTCCGAAGAAATGACCAGAATTGTGGCAAAATCACACATGCAAATTGCATCATGATAATACTCCTGCTCACACCTCAATGCCTGTTTGTGAATTTTTGAAAATAAAAAAAAAAAAAAACCATTATGTTGCCTCTGCCCCTGTATTCACCAGACATGGCCTCCTGCAAATTCTTTCTATTCTCGAGGCTAAGAGAACTATGAAAGGAAATTGTTTTGCCACCAGGGGATCAGGTAAAAGCAGAATCACTGATGGAAATGAACACCATAATGAAAAGTGAGTTCCAGAAATACTTCCAAGCAAGTGTGTTATATCTGAGGGGGATTTGTTTGAAGGCAACAAAATTCATGTTGGTGATTAAATAAGGATTCTTTAAGAAAAACGAAAACTCCCATTAATTTTTGATCACACCTCACTGAACCATGAAACGGTGTGTGGCCAAGTGTTACTGGTGTCGTACTTGTGAACCTAACGTGGAACAAATCATGAAGAAGGGGAGTCCACACAGCATCTAGGGGTACCATCTTTGACTGAATTGAGCGAACGAAAAATTCCACTGTGGAAATTACTGGAGGCTAAGTGGTATGGATATCTTAGGTCCTGACGGGGAATCACTATGTGCTAAAAATAATAGATCATTTTCCCTTTGTGTGGGAATGATGGATATCCCAAATCAGTAAGTCAACACTGGGCTCAGCCCATAGTAAATAACTGGTTGTTGCACTGCAGTGTTCTGCATACATTAATTATGGGTCAGGGCACCAACTTTAAGTCAGAATTAATGAAAGAGCTTTGTCATTCGCACAATCGTCAGTTAAAGATGATGCATCCAATGAGAGAATGGAACTAGTTCATCACACAATAGGGAAGATATTAAGCCATTATTAAGTAACCATCATAATTACTGGGATGACCTGTTGCCATATACTACCACATACAATTCTAAGATTAATGAAAGTATGGGTCTATCACCATCTGAGGTAGTATATGGCTGGAAAAGGCCATCATTATTCTTAACAGTCAGCCTAAGAAAGGGACAGATGGAGAATAGTACAAAATTTCACAAGAACTTTGTGGGAGGTAGAGAAGCAAGTACAAAAAGTTAATATAAAGGCCCTCAAACATCAGGAATGAATGGGACAATGAAATGTGAAGTTGCATGAAAACTGTTTAGGGCAATGGGTGCTGTTAATGAGCCTGAAGGGAAAGACAAATAAATTCTTCAATCACTATCAAGGTCCATGCCAATGATTGAAATCACCTCACCAGTGAACATAAAGCTACAACTTCCTACCCATACTATGATTGTCCATGTTGGATGCATTAGTCCCTTTCAGGGCATGCCAGGGCCTTTTTCTACCTTTACCAGTACTATTCCCAAAAAAGGGGCGAGGGGGTAGGAAGGGAAGGCAACACAGCAGATAGAGCAGACTGCACCTAGAAAATGTATGCAGGCATTATCTTACATGTTAAGATCTAGAGTTAATCCAGTGCAAGAGGAGGGGATGGTGTATTAGAAATTTTAATTACATTAGGTGCACTTCTGTGTCATGTACCATGGTGATGAGGATACAGGGAGGGAATGATGCAGAAATGTTGAAGAAGTTTTGTTTTTGTTTGTATATATTTTGTTTAACTTTGAGGTTGTAATTTGTGGATTAATTTCATTCTTGTAGTGTGTTAACGTTTATTTAGTGCAGTAATTTTGGAGAATGTTTTGTATTGCAGTACATACAGTGGTTTTGCTATGGTAATGCAAACTGTCACAGAGATGGGCAAGATAGAGTTGTTTCTAGGGGGACTGGTATGGAAGGATGCACACTGGACATCCTTGGAACATTAACATATTTCCAGAAGGCATGACCTCACTGGATGTGCTCAGCGTATTACCCAATTTATCACCACTTCCTATGAGCATGTAGAGCCAGCCTTAGGCATGTGCAAATGGTGCACACGCACAGAGTCCCTTGCTTCCTGGGAACCTGCACAAAACATTACAAGGTAATTTGAAAACTGTCACCCATAATTTTGTTATTACAAATAAATTGAAAAAATAAAGTAAAATGTTCCTGAAACAAATTTTAATCTAATGTAATTCAATTATGTACCCATTGTGACATGACTACGCACACTGGAGTATGTTTCATAAATTATGCCTGCATAGGTGTCGAGGGAACTGTGGGGTATCATACTGATGCACTATAGTAACATCTATTGTCAACATGTGACTTAGAGTTCACACGTAAGATAGGATGCATGCAATTCATTGTTTCTTGCCACCCCTTCATAACATTTCTACTCATTGTTGTGGCTAAAAATCAAGCATTACATTCTTCCATCAGCAAGTGTTTTTCTCAGAATAAGTAGTTTAAATGTACGGAATTTTCCAGTTCACGCTGTACCATGTGTTGTATGTGCACTCTGTGTGAAGATAAAGTGTTTTTGTCTGCCGGTGAAGTTCAAAGTGCCAACAGAGGAATGAACAGTTTTTGAATTCACAAAAAGGCACTTTCAAAAAATTTATTCAATCAACATCTTGAGACAGTGAGTGTAAGTGTGCTTAACAGATGATGGCATTTATACTAGCCTCTCATTAAGTGATGCTTTAGATACAAGCGAATGTGAAGCATTGGAGTGTGGATCACCTGCTATCACACATTCATGCAGGCCTAGTAGTAGGAATTCTGAAGTAATCACAAATTCGGGCCCAGGCACTCGGCTTAATGTGTTAACACACTCCATGATAAAAGAAATTGTACAGAAAAGCCCTACTAAAATTGTAAATTTTGAGCATCCCTTAAATGAGAACAGAAGAAAACTTTCAACTAATTTTTATGTAAGAGCTTTAACAAATGGAGAAAAAAGGGATCATAAATGGCTTGTGTATTCAAAATCTATTGAAAAAGATTTCTTCTTTTTGTTGTAAACTTTTTGAATTTTCTTCAAATAAGCTGTCAAGCAATGGACTCTGTGATTTGGTTCATTTAGGAAATTGGCTTCAAGGTATTAACAATCACTTAACCACATAAATTGCACAAAAAAATGGATGGAATGTGAGATATGTTGGAAACAAAAGAGTGGTATTGATCAAATTAACTTGAACTACTGGAAAACTAGAAGGAACATTGGCATTGGGTTCTAAAAAGAATTATACACACCATCAGGTACCTAGCACAACAAAATATGGCCTTAAGGGGAACCAGCGACGAGCTCTATCAAGAAAATGATGCTATTTTCTTGGTCTGATCAAAATGATAGAAGAATTTGACACTGTTTTGAAGGGATATTTAAGGCAGGTAAAAACTCAAGGAATTCATAACCCTTATCTTGGGAAAAAATTCAAAATGAACTCATATATCTGCTTGCCAACAATGTAAAAAACAGCATTGTTAATTTTGTAAAAGAAAATAAATATTTTTTGTTGTACTTGATTGTACTCCTTATACAAGCCACAATGAACAAATCACATTGATTGTTAGGTTTGTAAACTTATCGGAAAATGCAGTGACTGTACAAGAACACTTCCTTAACTTTCTGAACATCACTTCAACAAAAGGAGAAAGTTTGGCTGAAACCCTTTTGTCTAAACTAGATCAACTACGACTCAATATTCATGACTGCAGAGGCAAAAGTTACTATAATGGCAGAAATTTGAAAGGTTATAGAAGTGGTGTTCAAGCCAGAATCCTAAAGTTCAATCCAAAAGTGTTTTATATGCCTTGTGCTAGCCACAATCTTAATCTTGTGTTATCAGATGCAGAAAAATCTACAGCAAAAGCACTCACATTCTTTGGTGTAATTCAAAGAATATACATTGTCTTCAGTGCATACATTCAGAGATGGGAAATCTTATTGAACAGTGTCTCAGCTTTAACAGTGAAGAAGCTTTCAGAGACTCAATGGGAGAGTAGGGCAGAGAGTGTCAAAGCTATAAGATACCAGACAAGAGAAGTCAGAGATGCCCTTCTTGATGTGAGCAACAGCAGTGTTGAATCAAAAACAAAGAGCAAAGCACACTTGCTTGCTGTGAACAAATTAGAAAGCTTTGAGTTTACTGCATGCATTGTCATATGGTAGATGACCTTCTCTTTGCCATTAATGCAGTAAGCAAAGTGCTTCAATCAGAAAACATGGACATGGAAGTAGCAACTAAATCCCTTGAAAGTCTAGTGAAGTTCATTGAGAATTTCTGTGAAGAAGATTTTGTTAATGTGCAGATAACAATGAAAGGGATAGTTGAAAGTTTATAGATTGAACCAAAATTTTGAGAAATGAGAACTGGCAAGAAGGCAAAGCAATTCAGTTATGAACATGATGACATCGTTTGCAGAGCTCAACCTGCAGAAGACAAATACATCATCATTTTTCTCTATCCTGTCATTGACACATTGTTAAAATGTTTGAAAGAAAGGTTTCACCAACTGACTAAGTATTCCAAAATATTCGGCTTTTTGTTTTCTCCAAAAAGTTTAAAATACATACAGGATGAAGAACTTAAAATGCTATGTAAAAACCTTGGGAGCTAATTATAAACATAAACAGTGAATGTTCAAAAGACATTTTTGTATCAGACGTTTTGACAGAAATTAAAAGTGTTCAGAAAAATGGCAGCCGAGGACGTGAAAACTCCTATGCTAATATTGAAATACTTGACTGACACTGGAAACACATTTTGCAACATTTATACTGCCTACAGAATTTTGCTAATCATGCAAGTGACTGCCACCTCCACTGAAAGGAGCTTTTTAAGTTTAAAGTTTATCAAGAATAATCTCAGAAGCAGCATTTCGCAAGAACGCCTATCTTCTCTTACTGTGCTGTCAGTGGAACATGACATGGTTTTAAAATTGAATTTTGATGGCATTATTGATGAATTTGCTCATCAAAAAACAAGGAAAAGATGTTTTGTGTAAAGTGTGTAAAGCAGAAAACCCTTAGTGTTTATAACCTACATCTCATTTGATTTCTTATAAATATACAGCACAATCAAGTAATGAAAACATTTAAGTGTATAACCTGAACAACACTTGTGAACGTTATTTGATTTTGAATTTCATTAAACTGGAAGGATTCCCATAGCTAACTAAGTTAGTTCTATTATTAACATTTTACTAATTACCATGCTTATTAAGATTTCTTCTTCAATTAATTATTTTCCCATCACAACAGTAGGTCTGCTGTAGTAACAGTCTTTTGTTATATTGGTAGAATGCCAATGATGAAACTTAGAAATATTTTTAACATGACAAAGGTCTACAATCTATGGCAGAGGAGGGCAGGCAGGGGTGGATGCAGGAGAGCCCCATGCAGAAGTTTTGCACATGGCCCTGCACTGGCTAAGGCTTGCCTTGTGAGCAGGGATGTTTAAAGGGAACAGAATGTTTATAACTATGGGACAGTGGAATACTGCTGAATGGTACAAAGTGAGACATCTTGGGACTGACTTTTCAGATTCCAGCAACAATAACAGGTGTTACTGCATCTGCCCAAAAATCCTTCAGAAGTGCTACCTACTAGGAGCTTGACCTTCCTAATAACACCTTGGAACCTACCTTACTCACTTCTCTGGACAAGCTTACAGTCGCATAGTGAGGAACAGATATTCCAACATAGCCATGAGAAATCAGCACAGGACTGTGGTAATGGGAATTTCATCTTTGGGTATCACCATAATCATGGTCCTTGTTTGTGCAGCCTTTGTCCAAATATGGTGGAGAATTGCCCCCTTCCCAAACTGCCACTGTGGCGGCAGCACCGTCCAATGCACGAAGGGCTGAACTACGGCACTGCCGACACAAGTAGGGGCAGCTGTACCGTTACGCCGTATTTCGGCAATGGTGCGTGGCACACCGGACCGCACGGGGACAAAAGCAGATGGACAGTGCGAGCTAGTCGAAGCGACGCGACACACGTCTCTCAGTTCTCCCGCCGCGGACCACGTGCGTCGAGTCAACATGACTCCACCGTAAATGCGTACGTGCGGCCGTAAACGCAGTCGCCGTTCTGCAGTGTGCACCGTACTGTTACAGTGTCTTTCGCTCCTTCACGTATGTTATGCCCCCCCCCCCTCCCCCTGGTCGCGCCAGGAGCACAACATTCAGTGATGCGGCCTTTTGTCTAGCTCGGTCCACGCGGTCGCGCCTCGGCTCATCACTGGGGTGTACACCCTCTGGGATCGGTGATCGAGCCGTGCCACCAGTGCAACGCAGCTGTATGGATGGACATTAGCGACGAATGGTATTTGTCATTTATTGTAATGCTAGGAAGAATAAATGTGTCCTGTCCCGAAACTGCTTTAGTCGTTTTTTGTCACCAAGCCTCTCCCTTGAGCATAGTGCGTGGGCGCGGCGATAAAGCCGGTTCACTGCACGTGAGTGACTGTAAGCGGAGATACCACACGTTCCCGCTTCACCACTCCATCACAGACCAGTCAAGTGAGTCATCAGCAAAATTCAAGTAAACATGAGTGTACCACCTTCTGTACACCATGGTGCAAAGTATATAATGAACAACCACTGCAGAAATTGGAAATAAGCGTGTAGGGTAATGCAAATTGTCCCATCTTGTTTTAAGTGATTCGCAGGTTCAGCAGCCACCTGGGATTCAGTGGACTGAATCCTCTGAAGGGGGAGGAGTGTTGCAGTAACACCCCTCTGAGCGTACTTCACAACCCTTGACGAGGTGAGTAAGCTAGATGACTGTGAAATCCTATTGCTGGGGCCAGAATATTGCATGGTGCAAGATCCCAGTCTGCCACAGTGGTGAACTGAA
The DNA here is from genome assembly GCF_023898315.1 of Schistocerca nitens. Classification (NCBI taxonomy): domain Eukaryota; kingdom Metazoa; phylum Arthropoda; class Insecta; order Orthoptera; family Acrididae; genus Schistocerca; species Schistocerca nitens. The sequence goes on along the minus strand of NC_064618.1, from coordinate 396,397,300 downwards.
TTACCTCGTGCCATGGCCTGACACTATTCTGCCTAGGGCCCTTTGTGCCGAAAGGCGGGGGCCATACATAAATAACATGGTCAAATCCACTACAAATATTCACCATTCGTCCTAACAGTATCTTATCTTTGACTACTATATAGGCTGAAACATTCTTCACAGCAGCCAACAGTCAAATGTGGGCCAACTAGCTCCATCTACATGTAGCCTTTTCATATGCTATTTGGTGCTCCAAGTGTGCTGCTAGACCAGATGATTCTGCCACTTGAACTGAAGCCTCCAAGAGTGGGTCCCCTGCAGGATGATACTGTCCAGTATCTGGGAGTCTCCAAGGGATCTTATATTCAGGGCTTGCGCACCTGATCCCTGTCAGAGCTCCCAGCTGTCTCGTGCACTCTCGTCTGCTGCCAAAGAAACACCTGACATCAGTCCCCCCACCCCAACATAAAAATTTTCTTCCCAAGAAATCTTGATGTTGACATCCCAATGCATTGTGGCATAGCCAACTTGCCACAAGCTGAAGTCATGAGAAGTGACAATACTGCGAAGATGGCCTACTACCGATGCAGTGCTATATTCAGGGAAATACGAATTATGATCATTTCAACTTCAGTTGTTGTAAGATGAGCAACTTCTGGTAAAACTTTCATGTGTGTAAAGACAACTGATCTGTACATAAAGGCAAGTTTTCTTACTAAATTATTATTAGAGAAATGATATTAAAAGATAGTGTGATAATTTGAAGACACACAACCTCCAATTGAGAAAAATGTTGTGTTACAGTAAACATGTTGTTGTTGTGGTCTTCAGTCCTGAGACTGGTTTGATGCAGCTCTCCACGCTCCAGTAAACATATACACTCCTGGAAATTGAAATAAGAACACCGTGAATTCATTGTCCCAGGAAGGGGAAACTTTATTGACACATTCCTGGGGTCAGATACATCACATGATCACACTGACAGAAACACAGGCACATAGACACAGGCAACAGAGCATGCACAATGTCGGCACTAGTACAGTGTATATCCACCTTTCGCAGCAATGCAGGCTGCTATTCTCCCATGGAGACGATCGTAGAGATGCTGGATGTAGTCCTGTGGAACGGCTTGCCATGCCATTTCCACCTGGCGCCTCAGTTGGACCAGCGTTCGTGCTGGACGTGCAGACCGCGTGAGACGACGCTTCATCCAGTCCCAAACATGCTCAATGGGGGACAGATCCGGAGATCTTGCTGGCCAGGGTAGTTGACATACACCTTCTAGAGCACGTTGGGTGGCACGGGATACATGCGGACGTGCATTGTCCTGTTGGAACAGCAAGTTCCCTTGCCGGTCTAGGAATGGTAGAACGATGGGTTCGATGACGGTTTGGATGTACCGTGCACTATTCAGTGTCCCCTCGACGATCACCAGTGGTGTACGGCCAGTGTAGGAGATCGCTCCCCACACCATGATGCCGGGTGTTGGCCCTGTGTGCCTCGGTCGTATGCAGTCCTGATTGTGGCGCTCACCTGCACGGCGCCAAACACGCATACGACCATCATTGGCACCAAGGCAGAAGCGACTCTCATCGCTGAAGACGACACGTCTCCATTCGTCCCTCCATTCACGCCTGTCGCGACACCACTGGAGGCGGGCTGCACGATGTTGGGGCGTGAGCGGAAGACGGCCTAACGGTGTGCGGGACCGTAGCCCAGCTTCATGGAGACGGTTGCGAATGGTCCTCGCCGATACCCCAGGAGCAACAGTGTCCCTAATTTGCTGGGAAGTGGCGGTGCGGTCCCCTACGGCACTGCGTAGGATCCTACGGTCTTGGCGTGCATCCGTGCATCGCTGCGGTCCGGTCCCAGGTCGACGGGCACGTGCACCTTCCGCCGACCACTGGCGACAACATCGATGTACTGTGGAGACCTCACGCCCCACGTGTTGAGCAATTCGGCGGTACGTCCACCCGGCCTCCCGCATGCCCACTATACGCCCTCGCTCAAAGTCCGTCAACTGCACATACGGTTCACGTCCACGCTGTCGCGGCATGCTACCAGTGTTAAAGACTGCGATGGAGCTCCGTATGCCACAGCAAACTGGCTGACACTGACGGCGGCGGTGCACAAATGCTGCGCAGCTAGCGCCATTCGACGGCCAACACCGCGGTTCCTGGTGTGTCCGCTGTGCCGTGCGTGTGATCATTGCTTGTACAGCCCTCTCGCAGTGTCCGGAGCAAGTATGGTGGGTCTGACACACCGGTGTCAATGTGTTCTTTTTTCCATTTCCAGGAGTGTATTATTATTAATTACATAACATTTTTCAGACGCTTTGCAAGTAATGTTGTCCCAGAGAGAACATACAGTTGTTTTTACAGTGACAATAAGATTTACACCACGGTATTCAAGGTTCCAACAGATACAAACTTACACAGAGCAATTCTGAGGAAAAGCTGGATAATTTCCAAGAGACCCATGATCTGTGCAAAAACATTTTGAAGAAGAGGTCATTAATAACAATTACTTTGCAAGTAAACAAGCAGAGCTACCCAAGAACTCGACCAAAATTATATAAAAGTGTGATTCCATGTATTTTCCCACAACTACCATGTTATTTAAGAAAACCAAATAAATTTGACTTTGGGAAATATTCTAACATAAAATACTGAATCGACAGCAAGATCTTTGTAAGAGAAATTAAGAGTGGCTTGCAGAAAATGTGATAAAAAAGTTTACTCATTGTGTGACAATGTACATAAGATTTTACGAAGTGATAAGTTATACCATAATGTAATCAAAATTCGTTATTTTTGTGTAGGCTATAGTCCAGTCAATCAAAAGAGAATCATGGGAAAAATCTGTATAGTTACAAACTTTTGTACAGTGGTAGGGGAAGGGGGGTGTAATGAATAACATACTAAAAATCCTGACCAATGGGGTTTGAGCATTGGGGTCGGGAGGTGTTTAAAGGACATTGTTTTATGTTTTTTCTTGACTACTTCAAAAACTTTGGCTTCTAGCAAAAATGTTTCTCAGTAAAAAATAAACTACATTAAATTTTGTTATGAATAAGTTCTGTGGCTCTGTAAACTTTTCCAGCTTATAACTTGATGATTTTCATATCAGGTCTCCAGCTGGAACATAACATCATCTTGTTACAATATTTCAGTAGTCCACCTGGATACCATCTTCTGGTAAGTGAGCTGCCGCACTAACTTGCCGAAACTGAAATGAAATTGCAGTGGTGGCTCCTTTATCCACCACCCGCAGGCCTACTGTGTGTGTGTGTATAACATTTTATGTCCTTCAGTAATACAATGTTCCCAAACCACAGATTTTTACGGCTGAAATAAATGGATGTGGTGGCGGTGCTCGATGGTTGGCTCCTGGACTGCATGAGTCATTTGTCCAAATAGGCTTTCCCGTAGTGGCAGGGAATTTTGTAGACACTGGGCTTCCTCAAACCCAAATCGTCCTTCACTGAGCCAAACAGCGTTCTTGTCTTAGCTGGCAGATGGAATACATTTTTAATATCAGATCTCTTTAAAATTCTTCCTATTTTAGAAGATATGCTTCCCGCGAAAGGTAGGAATGACATCAATTTTCTTGTATCTTCTATTGGTTCCCATGAAGGTCCAATCTATAGAGCATAATGGATCTGATTGTCAGTATAGCCATTCTGCTTGAACACTGCTTTTAGATGAACCAGTTCTTGTGTCAAACTATCTGTCTATGAGACAGCATAAGCTCTTTTTGCCAATGTATGTAGGATCCCTTTGTGTTGGTATGATGGATGACAATTTGATGCATGAAGATATCGGTCCATATGGGTGGGCTTATTATGAAAACTGTGTCGTAATGTTCCATCATCCCTCCTGTAGACTAAGACATCTAAAAAGAAAGTTTCACATCCTTTTCAATTTCCGTTAGGACCCTAATATTTAATATTGAGATGCAGACAATTAAAATGATATAGGAAAAGATACAGAGCATCCCTCCCATCTGGCCACATATCGTCGACATATCTCCAAAAACAAGTTGATTTAAAGGTATGTGGAGTCCATTATCCATCATACTCGCCAATGTTTTTACGGAAGATATTGAGGATCGGCACTGAAGACCATCTCCTTAAAACCAACTACATGTGATCTCTTCAACCAACACCAATGTGACTGTTTCATCTTGCACACTCATAAATTAATATAAAGGGTGAAGCGAAATTCGTGCGCTCGGGCTTCGCAGTGCGACACCTCTCATGCTAGTGATAAAAAAATGTCTCTCCCAAAATTTTGTCTGGCAAGTACATCCCGCAGAGAAAGGATGTTAAAGAGTGACAATCTGGCAACGCTGTAACCCCATGTATGGTGACAACCTCTGTCAGCATATAATGGTTGTACTGTGCAGTTGGTGCAGTGTATAAAACATTGGGTTAGCATGCAGGACATATGTACTCCAGGTGGTCCGGTATCTGGCATCTTAATCGTCAACAGTGATTGCAGTGGGTCCTCTAGAAAACATTTGCACTTACATATTTTATTGTAAAAACGGAAGACTGGTCAGCTTTGGAAGAAGCCCTTTCCACATCGTGGGCATGAATTTATTCACACCACTTCATCTACTAGATGTGAAACCTGTTTTCTTTGTACCTTCCTCCAATGGTCCAATAGATTAGTACCAACTATTTTTCTTGCTTCGTTCAGGTCTATTACAATTCATTAGGGCCTTACGTTACAAATAGGAATAGCAACGTGCTTTGTGAATAATGTCCAAACTCGGTTACTATTTGTATGTGTTATCACCACAGTCCCACTAATTATGCCTTTCAACATTGAGTCTGGTAACCGAATGCTGTTTAGTATCTAAATACATTATTATTATTATTATTATTATTCTATTGATAGGATTGTGGAAACATCACATGTAATATCGTTAGGCAAACAATGTAATTTGACACCAAACATTACACAATTAGCAGTATCAGGATTAATCATGCAGAACAATATCTGTCAGAAGGGTAATGTGCATTAGGTGGAACAGCGCACAGGACTCACAGTGTGTTTATACTGTATACGCTTTCCAACAGACAGGGACTAGTTGCGAGCGGAGTAATGCGCCCGTGACAGACTCCAATGTACATGCGTACAAGTATTGAATTTCTTCATTGCAAATCTCTAAATCAGCGTGGCAAACATATGGAATAGACAAACGATGTATATGTGGATACGCTTCTGGTCCTTTGTGCATCTGATAACCGGGATGGTGTTGCTGCTCGTGAATATGCTGCTAGATATCCTTGTCCATACCATCCAGAGATAATGTGTTTTGTCATCTGGAGCTGTGCCTTCGGGAGTCAGGATGTCTCCTTCCACCATCGCGTGACAGAGGTCGTCCATGGACTCACTGTACCCCAGCAACTCAGGAAGCTATTCTGGAGGTCATACACCAAGAACCTCAGCAAAGTACATATAGCGTAGCAAGGCAGCTGCTTGTCTTGCAAAGCACATCATTAACATGCTGCACAAGCATGGGCTGCACCCTTATATCATGCTTTCACGCAACACCTGCATTCTGCACATCACTGTCAGAGAATGCAATTCTGTTCATGGTTCCAACAATAGGAAGCCAACAATGGGTTTGTGAACACCATAATTTGGTTATATGAACCAGCATTCACTCGTGAGGGTGTCTTCAATATGCACAATGCCCAACATTGGTGTGAGGTTAACCCACACATCACCCACGACCGAAGATACCTAGTTCGCTTTAGTATCAACGTTTGGGCCGGAATATTGGGCGACAGGTGGTTGGGCCCTACGTGTTGCCTGACTGGTTGACTGAACGAAGGTATCATGTATTCCTCTCGAACTATCTGCCTGATGTGCATGAAGATTTTCCACTACATGTTCGGCAGGGGATATGGTTCCAACATGATGGTGCACCTCCACACTCTGGAATTAATGTGCAACAGTATTTGGACAGAACATTTCCAGGGAAATGGCTCGGACGTGGAGGTCCAGTTGTATGGCCACGGCTTTCACCTGATCTAAATCCCCTGGATTTCTTCCTGTGTGGACGCCTGAAACAGCACATGTACTCTACTCCGCACACGAATGTGGAAGAATTGGTAGCGCATGTTCATGCTGCTCTTGTTACTGTGGATGCACCTTTGGTGGAAGGGGCCAGAGCTGTATGATCCGGCGAGTTGCGCAATGTTTGGACGTGGAGGGAGGTCGCTGTGAGCATCTGTTGTTCTGAGGACAAAGTATTCTGTTTTGAAGGCCATTAATACGGACATTATTATTGTCACTCGTTGCTAATGTACGACGTCTGAACGCTCATATTACATGTCGTATAAATGACAAGTAGATGTTGTGTTATTGTACTGTGCTGTCATCTTTAGCATTTCGAAACTGATATTGTTTTTGCAGTTACTCTGCCCTATTCTACCCAGGTGTCGACTGACGCGAACGCAAGACAGCTTTCCAGTGGTTGCCCTAAAGATGTCCAACTCACTGCCTCAAGAAGTGCAATCCCTGCCGCTAGTAACATTCAGGAGAGTAGCACAGGACCTGAAAGAACGCCCATTGTACTCCATTGGTGAATTCTTTAATAGTGACCAAAGTGAAAGGACAAACAAATATTGTTTCTATTAAGTAGAAATGTCGTAATTTTGTGAATATTTTTTAAAAATGTATATATGTGATTAATCTTGACGTAGTCTGTCCAGTCATGACTGGTAAACGACACAGATCTAGTAATAAAGTAATAATAAATAAAGTATGACAGGTCGTTTGTTTAAACTGTCTATTTCTTATTTGTCTAACCACGTGTTTGTTATGTTTAGCATTAAAAATGTTGTAAATTTAGGATACGCGTGACCTAAGAAATGGTGTATCTTAAAGAATAAAGTGTCAGAATGAAATTAGCAAATAAAAAAAATGCTCCCCAACCCAGGATCACACCCTCGACCTCCTGCATGCTAACCCAAAACTCTACACACTATATTGTTTTGTAATATTTGGGCGTTCCGAGTCGATTATTTTATCGATATCGGTAACTACATCCCATATGATCGATTGCTTAAAACACCTGTGTCTCTCGGATGTCAAACCCTTTTTTTATGTTCATGCAAGTGGGGAATGGGGACAGAATTTGTGGCACGCAGGCAAAACTGTTCTCGAAAGAATGTGCTGTTGTTCACCCCAGAGCGCCGCGAACAGTTTTTTGTACTTTTACAAATCATAGCACCGTCGTATCCACATTAGCAACTATATAGGTATCCGGTATGCCCTCAAAAGGCGAAAAGGAATCGTCTGCTACAGGAGCAGAACAGGTTGCTGTTGGAAAGGTTATTCATCTAACAATTTTATTATTTTCATCGACTAACAAAACTATTCCGACAGCAATTTTTGCTTCTACCTTTGGAACCTAGATGTAGCAATTTACAGAGCATGATTTGGTAGTGATCGGAGGCAACTGTTCACTCGTATTAAATTGTTAAGGGATGACCTATGCTTTAAAGAGACCAAGGCAGCATTGTGTTGAGGTGAAAGACGACAGTACAGAGGTTCATGAATCCACAAACCATTTCCGTGAAACACCAGTATACACCAATTTATAAACCAATATAAAATACTGCGGTCTAGGAACATTCGTAAATCTTGGTAAGGAAGAAGGGAGTAACTGCTACGATTGTACAACAGTAACTTATTGGATTTGCGTTAAATCCTATAGTTAGATGTGTTTGATTGAATATTATCTTTAAAATAGTGTTTTATTATAGAATGAAACATTTTCATTGAAATAATCTAAGAAGTTCTCCGAGTGTGTGAGTTAAAGGAAAATTGAAACGAAAAAAAAAATCCCATCGTATGTACCCAGTTATGTAAAGATTTTGGGGAAATTGGACCAAGCCAGTCTATACTACATACAAGATTTATTAGTCCGATTTGAATCATCATTTCCTTTCTATGGTCATTAAAACACACTTACATAAGTTTTTCCATTGTCGATTGAGAGGAGGTGCATTATGTTTGCAACAATGAAACACAGGCAGCTGGGGGTTGTAAAACATTGATGATGTGAGGTGGCAGCTTCTTGACAGTAACATTGTGTTTGGAGCTATCTGGATCAATTTACTTGAAATGTAGGTTGCATGTCCATCATAAATTAACAATACTCGCCTCAGTGAGCCAATATCCATTAAAGAGATATCTTTGAACCAGTTTAAAAATAGCGTGGTCTTTATCTGCTTCGTTCATTTGCTGACATTGTAGTCTGTGTAGGCATATTGCTGTTGAGCCAGGTTTGCATTACATACTTCCCTTCAAATGCAAAATTCATTGGCATCTTCTGACAAACAACAAAAGACTAATGCATTTATCACCCAGAATAACTGGTCTTACATTTGATTTTGATACGAACAGCTCTAGTTTCAGCAAGCTCATGAAAAACTGAGGCTTCACCACAGTTATACATGTGTCTTGGCTTTCCCCATAGACTTAGTTCTGTTACAGTGGCAGTGAGCTTTTAGGAAAACTATAAATTATGGTATCTTTGGGTTGACCCGATGGGAATGATAATGTCCAATATCTTTAAGTTCCTGTATAGAAAATAAATGCTTTTTTTTTTCTAAATGAGAAAAACAAATTGCATCCATTTACCATTTTTGAATCCAAACTCTTTGTTTATCATATTTTGGGAGGAGTTAGTGCGAACCAAATCAGGAAAAAAAGTCTAATAAATGCGAGCTTTAAAATGTGTACCTTATGAGCTATGAGCACTTGTTCAGTAGAAGAGATGTGTTCTCAGTACCTCTACCAAAGTTCATTATTGTACTGTAAAATATTGCCACAATGTGTTTCGCATAAATATCTGTATACAATTACTATACTTTGGTATACATCCATTTTAGACAATTATTGGGCCAGTATTTACGTAATAGTATACATGGCTAATTTGTCACAGCCGATCACATTGAAGTCGCACTGCAGATTGACTATGGAGGCACATATTCAATACTTGAAAAATCTGAGTGCATATTCTCAACATTTCATGAAAAGAAAATTGAACATGCTAACATTGCTTGATTTTGTGCTTTGATGATGTAATGGAATAACATTTTGTGGTAGCTCAGTCCAGGTAGAAAATTTATATTTTGCCTACAAATGAAAAATTTGTGAATCACCAAGGTCACACACACTATTAAATCCTGTACCTCATGTAGGCCTCCTGTATTTAAAAGCTGGGACTTCTTAGACTGACATGACAAATATTTAGTCGCTTTTGTTATAGTGACAACATGAACTTGTTTACAAAGAATAAACAGCTGCTACTAAGAGAAAAAAACTGTTGTGCTATGGACACATTCTTATGTAGTGCTCAGAAATTTATAATGGTAATTCTGATATGTCCATAGACAGGAATCCTTTAGGATGTAAAACATATCAGAAAAAAACAAGAATATACAATAAATATTTACAAGGAAAAACAAATATGCTAATGTACCTTCTATAGATCCCAAGTCAAATGGTTCTCAAGGATGTGAAATAAATGAAAACAAGAAAAAAAAAAAAAAAAAAAAAAAAGAAAAATAGACTCGAAGGAAGTTAGGTTGAAAAACAGCTAAGTTTGAACTGCATTATTTCCCATTAGTAGTACCTTAAATCCGTAACTGTATTTCACCAATTTAATTCACTGACAAAAATGGAAATTAAAATGCCCTGTTTATGCATGCATGATGTAGATGTAGGCAATTGTTATTAGTTTGGCTGACTGAAGTATTTCAGTATAGTGAAATACTCTTCATTAGAGATTAGGTCATTTGATTGTATTGTGGTAGTTGTTACCAAATTGAGAAGCTGAAATAATGGATCATGTAAGGAGCATTCAGACATTTTTACCTGATTTGTATTTCCTTGATTTTCCTAAACCTTTCAGTCAAATGATAGGACGGTTCTAAGTGATATTCCATGTCTGGCATCTTACTCATTCTTTACTCATTATCAGTTGTTGTACAATGAAGTTAATTATTATGCTGGATGTTTACTATGATTGTCAGTTTCAACCTTTTATAGTTCAGTATAGGATACCTCACAAAACTGACTAATTTCTCATTGTCAAGGCACAAGCAAACATATTCAGAGGCCTGAAGAATAGGTCTTGTTCTGGCAGTGAATGGTGTGTTTAGTAGTGTAAGAAGGTATTAAATTTTTATTATTACATACAAGGGGTTGACAAAAATATGGAAACACTACAAACGTAACACATTACCATGCTTCATATCGTGTATGAAAACTGTTGTTATTAAAAACAGTTTTCAATCATTTCACAGTGAATAAATTCAGGTCCTATATGGCTTTCAAGGGAATCTTATAACATTCTCCCTGCAAAATAATGTCAATTCCAGGGAACTGTGATGGATGTGGGATGCAGGCAGAGCCCGAAATTTGCAGCATCGTTCCCAGGGTCCTTTGGTTTGGAGCCGAGTGGAGGCTCTCAACCAAAGGCTTCATTGACTCTGTGATCATCTTGGCTGCAGGTTTCTAAACCTGCATTATCATGTGGGGATTTGTAGGACTCCCCTTGATAGGGCTGATAGGTTGGGGGTGCGCTATGCAAAGGAAGTAGCTACTCGGCTAGAGAGTACTTGTGGAGTGCACATGAGGGTTATTTATGCTAGGCAGTAATTTATTGGGCTCCGATGAACACGTGGCAGTCGATATGCAGCAGGGGAACTGAAATGAGGTTTAGAATAAAGACACATCAACTGTTGCAATTTTATCAGTGAACTGTTGGAGTACTCGTAATAATGTTCCCGAATTTGCTGCCCTCCAGGGAATCTCTCACAATCAAATTATTCTTGGGACTGAGAGCTGGCTGGCATCCAAAGTGGAAAGCTCTGAGATACTTAGTGAGTCTTGGAATGTATGTGGGAAACACAGATTAGAGGTCACAGGAAGGGAAGTGTTCATTGCAAATGACAAAAATATTCTGTCTATTGAGGTCGAAGTTGAGTGTGACAGTGAAGTCATATGGTTATGTATAACATGGGCTTGTGAAATCTGGGTAATTGTTGGATGTTTCTACTGGCCACCTGATTCTGCTGTGACAGTTGTAGAGTCATTCAAAGAAAGTCTAGGCGCTTCAGTCTGGAACCGCGTGACCGCTGCGGTCGCAGGTTCGAATCCTGCCTCGGGCATGGATGTGTGTGATGTCCTTAGGTTAGTTAGGTTTAAGTAGTTCTAAGTTCTAGGGGACTGATGACCACAGATGTTAAGTCCCATAGTGCTCAGAGCCATTTGACCCATTTAAAAGAAGGTCTACGGTCAATAGCACGTAAATACCCAGGTCATGCAATACTGGTTGGAGGCGACTTTAACCTGCCGAATATAGACTGGGATGTCTATTAACGTCTCACTTAGACAGTGAATTGCCATCACTTAGTTCCAGTAATATGGATGTAGATGAATTATGGGCAAAGTTTAAGGAGATTGTGAATCATGGTCTGGAGAGTTATGTGCCCAGTAAGTGGATAAAGGATGGAAAAGACCTATCATGGTTTAATAACGAAATTCAGAAGATGCTGAGGAAGCAGAGGCTGTTGCACTCTGGATCTGAAAGGGAATGTATAAATGGCGTCAAGCAAAAGGTAGTAGATATTCACGCGTCTGTGAAAAATGCTATGCACGAAGCATACAACAACTACCGCTGTCACACCTTAGCAAAAGATCTGGGAGAGAACCCGAGAAAATTCTGGTGATATGTAAAATCACTAAGCAGGTCTAAGGGTTCCATCAGTCCCTTGTTGACCAGTGTGGTGTGGCAGCTGGAGATAGCAAAACGAAAGCTGAAATTTTAAATGTCACATTGAAGAAATCGTTCACTCAGGAGAGTCGTACAGACATACCATCATTTGACCATTGGACAGACTCCCTTAAGGGTGACATAGTAATAATCATAACTCACACAGAAAAACAATTTAAAGATTTGAAAGCAAATAAATGATTAGGTCCGGATGGAATGTCAGTTTGATTTTACAAACAGCACTCTACGGCATTTGCCCCTTATCTACTTTGTATTTATCATGAACCTCTTGCCCAGCACATACCACCTACTGACTGGAAACAAGCGTAGGTGACTCCAGTATATAAGAAACATAAAAGAATGGACCCACAAAATTACAGACCAATATTCCTAACTTCTGTTTGCTGCAGAATCCTTGAACGTATTTTCAGCTCAAATATAATATACTTTCTTGAGACTGAGAAGCTTATGTGCACAAATCAGCATGGTTTTAGAAAACGTCGCTCTTGTGAAACAGCTGGCCCTTGTCTCACATGATATACTAAGAAGTATGGATGAAGGGCAACAGACAGATTCCATATTTCTAGATTTCCAGAAAGCACTTGACACAGTGCCCCATTGCAGGCTGTTAATGAAGGTACAATCTTACAGAATAAGTTTACTGATATGTGAGTGGCTTGAAGACTTCTTAAATAATAGAACCTGGTATGTTGTCCTTGGTGATGAGTGTTTATTAGAGAGAATGGTATCATCAGGAGTGCCCCAGGGAAGTGTGATAGGACCGCTGTTGTTCTCTTTATACACAAATGATTTGGCTGACAGGATGGGCAGCAATCTGCGGTTGTTTGCTGATGAAGCTGTGTTGTACGGTAAGGTGTCCAAGTTGAGAGACTGCAGGAAGATACAAGACGAATGTGGCAAGTTTTCCAGTTGGTTTCATGATGTGGAAAAATGTAAGTTAATGCAGATGGGTAAGAAGACCAAATCTGTAATGTTCAGATACAGTATTACTAGTGTCCTGCTTGACACAGTCAAGTTATTTAAATATTTGGGCATAACATTGCAAAGCGATATGAGGTGGAATGAGCATTTGAGAACTGTGGTAGGAAGGTGAATGGTCGGCTTCAGTTTATTGGGTGAATTTTAGGAAAAAGTGGTACACATGTAAAGGAGACTGCAGATAGGATGCTGGTGTGACCCATTCTTGAGTACTGCTTGAGTGTTTGGGATCTGCACTAGGTTGGACTGAAGGAAGACATCACAGCAATTCAGAGGTGGGCTGCCAGATCTGTTACCGGTAGGTCCAAACAACATGTAAGTGTTATGGAGATGCTTCAGCAACTCAAATGGGAATCCTGGAGGGAAGATGATGAACTTTTTGAGAAGCACTATTGAGAACATTTAGAGAACTGGCATTTGAAGCTGACTGCTGAACAATTCTATTGCTGCCAATATACATTGTGTGCAAGGACTACAATTATAAGATATGAGAAATTAGGGCTCATATGGAGGCACACAGACAGTTGTTTTCCCCTTGCTCTATTTGCAAGTGGAACAGGAGAGGAAATGACAAGTAGTGGTACAGGATCCCTCTGCCATGCACCGTACAGTGGCATGTGGAGTATCTGTGTAGATGTAGATGTGAAAGTCAAGTAATGAATTAATAACCATTTTTCTTACTGTTAGGGCTATGTCTTTGATCCTTGCACCTGATGTACCCATACATATCCTGTAGTTTTCAGAATTAAACAGCTTCTCATCCTGCAGAGCTATGATTTGAATTTGGAATTTATTCAAATTGTTTGTTAGTCATTTAATCACACTAGTTTTCAGTAGTGTGTTGCCATTGAATGACTTAGAAAGGAACAAAGAGATTTTGAGAAGCTCCAGTCCTTCTCTGCATTATATTTCTGATCCGCCAGAATCTGATAACTAAGAGAAACAGATGTCTTGCGTTGGGGGCAAGGGGTAATTGCTGTAATGGTGTATATTCCATCAAGCCACTATTGCACATTGAAAGTAAATGCAAGGAATGATCAATTGGTGTGCTGCCAAAATTACAACATGGTTTTTGAGATTGAGGGAAGGCTCCTAGTATCCTCTGGCTGACTACTTTTTTATGGTACACGAATCATCCTTCTTTTTTCGGGCTTGTGGCTGGTAACAGCAGCCACTGAGCAACTTAAACCATTCAATAACTACTGCAGGCAGAGTTTGTTTTTGTATTTTGTCGCTCTTTATGTTTTTTTTTTAGCGTAGTGTGAGTTACATAATGATTTGTATCATGAGCAAATAGATTTGGTTCATATAATCTCATAGCACCTGTGAAAAGTAAAAAAAAAAAAAAAAAAAAAACCTATTCATAAGACTGTCTCCACTATGTTTTCTTTACGGTAAGTTTAACAGTAATTCATATTTTTGGCAGCAGTTACAGAAGCAACTTCCACCTGATGAGCCCACAGGATGGCACCAGTACAAGCTGTATGCTTCGTATGTCTTGGTAGCTACGGCTGCTTATATTGTTCCATTGTTGTTAACACCACACCATGACAAACAGCTAAAATGTGTCAGCACAGATGACAAAGCCAATACCTCTATTAGCTTTGGACCATCGTATGCACTGTATGGACAGAGGGTGAGCTTGTACAATATTTTGAGATACATAATCACACTTTAAAATTTCAGATAAACTTTTAGGTGGTCTATTTTATCCTGATACTATATTACAAATAAATAAGAATTATGCAAATTGCAGATGTGGAATTCTATACAGACGTGTAATGGATGTAACAGTTTTATGAAAAAGGAGCCACACCGAAAAAAGGTGGATGTATTTTGGTTAATTAAATTTGCTACTAATGTGATATGTATTTCACAGATAAATCTATATGCATATTTGCCCTCTGCAGACCACCACACAGTATGTGACAGAGAATATGTAGTATACAAGAATCATCATCTCTCCCCCCCCCCCCCCCCCCCCCCTCCCTTCATCTTTGCTATTCAGCTCATGAATGGTTTGGAAAATAAGTTGTTGGTCTCTTGTTATGTTCCAGCCTTTTTATATTATTCTATTCTGTTCATGGTTAAGCTTTTTTTTTTTTTTTTTAAAGTATCGAAGCAAATGTTGTCTCTCACACTGGCACTTATTCGTAATGATAGGCACATTCATCAATGATTGCCCAAACATGTAACATGCAGAAAGAGTTGTAGTCTGTACAGAATCATTAATTTGCTTCACATGATTGTTGTATAGATATACAGCCAGAAAAATCACAAGTTCTGTTATGAAGCCTTAAAATTTGCAGTTCACTGAGTGGCAAGTTATGTTAACAGTCTGAAACACCAAGCATCAATTAAATACCGTACCTAACAAGTCCTCTTTCACTCAACAGCTGCCACCACTACAGCTCCATTCCTGCCTTCTTTCATGGTTCTATATATTGTCTGAGTTGGAGTGCATTTATATGAATGCTACACAGATTATTTAATAGATTTATTTCATACAATTCATGGTGATATTATTTTAGATAACAACTATTAGTAACACTCATTTCTTCATCTCTCTCAGTAAATCATGTGCATTTTAAATATATATTAATCAGTTCCTGCTCTACTGAAGTTAAATTAAATCATTATTCGTTACCAAGTTTTCATACTGTATAAACAATGAAATCATTAATTTAAAGTAATTTCAAAACTATTACATTTTATGCAAAATGCAACACATTTCTGTAATCTGGAAGTTTGATATATGAAATCAGTATTAGTTAATAATCAGCAAAAAATGATTAGCGAAGTTGAAATTTTTACAGCCCATGGTAATATTAACTTTTTAAATGTCAAGTTCTTCCGCAAAATATAATTTCATCAGCAAAACGAACTATTCTATAGTAATAACCTAAGCATAAATTATTTGGGAAACATACCCTGTGAAATGATTTTGATATTTGCAAGGTACTTTTAATCATCAAGTACATTGCAAAAATGAAAGAAAAAGCATTTAATTAATGTAGAAGTGATGTAAATTGAAATGACGATGCTTGACATGTTTCTGTCCCTGTATGTAAGCCAAAATTTATCATGTTTTCCTGTCATGAATATTGTGAGAGATGTGTGTTGCTGAATCATGAAGTGCAGCAATGATTATGTACTCTTCTTGGTGATTTCCCAGGCTACAGGGAGGTAGCTCACATTGTAATGTCTGTGGGAGAGCTCACAGTACATGCTACTCTGAACAATCCCAGTTTCAACAAAGGTACTGCGATCTATTACAAAACTTGTTATGAAAAGTCAGTTACTAAACAGTGGAAAATCCAGTATGGAAGAACGACAATATTATGACAATGTAAGTTTGCTATTCAGCACATGGAGGAAGTATTGAGTCCCAGACAGCCACAACAAAAACCCTCATAAATCCCTGTCCTTCACCCACCTATCCCCTTCCATGCTCCCGTCACCTACATTGATCAGGCACAATTGCTTGCAGTTCAGTCTCATTGCCAGAGACAGTGGTCATGTGTATGTGAGTTATGTTTGCATCAATGTATTTGTGTTGTCAGCTTTAAGAAAAAGGCCTTTTGGCTGAAAGCTCAATATGCATGGCAGTCTTTTTGTTGTGCCTGTCTGCGATTCAACATCTACTCTATATGGTGAGTAGCAATCTTTTCTTCATACAATACTGTTGTTAAATTGCTTATTTTCGGCTGAAAGTCTGTCCAGTCAGTACAGATGAATGATGATCAAGAAACTGACAGGTTTGGTGTATGTGGAGGGCTGTTGATTCATTTAATGTCAAGACAATATTGTTTTGATGCATGTATTACTTGCTAAAAAGTTATAATAAAATGGGATTGCAACTGTAAATCACTGGTGAGCCTCAAAAGGATCATAAATTTGTGAATGGGTTTTCATTACTGTTGATAATTCATTCTCTCACTGTATTACACAGATCCCAGCATGAAGAAGCACAGTCAGTAGTGTGAAATGAGTTAACTAATGCATTAGCTAACTAACAATTGTCATAAACTGCATGTGTAGGTTATATTAACATTTTTCTTCCACTAAATAGCTGTATTCAATAGTATAGTCTGGTAGTGTAGTAATCCAGAGATCATTTTACAATAATATGGGATTTGTGAGGTTAATACAAGGAAAAAGCAGGTCATATGTACAGACATGTAAACATACACAGATGTCTTTAATGAAAGACAGGTGGTTAGTAATGGCCTTGTAGAAGCAACCATTCAGGCATTTTCCTGAAATGAGTTAGGAAAACCTAAATCATATGATAGTGGACAGAGCATGAAGCTTCATCCTCTTGATTCCAAGGCTGGTGTCTTAACAAATATACTACCTCAAGTGTTGTTATCTATGATTACACAGCAATTAGATGAAAACAAAATATCAACAGGAATGCCACTACCATGAAAAGAACCTGCTGCTTACAGAGTTATTTTAAGCACCTCATGTTTATCTCTACTGTTTGCTCAATATTTATATAACCACAGTTATCAAACAGTAAGAGCTATGGAAAGCTGTGACAACTTGCTGTCAATGTCATGAACTTTGCTGACAAAGAGAAAGAGAAAGATGTGACAGTGCCAACAGAGAAGGTAATGGGAGGAGCAAACAAATGTTGATAAGGAATAGTTATGTAAGTCAGTGGTGTATGAATTATAAAAAGAGAGACATGAGGCCAAGTTGAGCTGGATTCAAGTGTCTGTAACTAAGCAAAACAAGAAAAATGCATGCAGTAAATACTTCACTGATGAGACAGATAAATATAGGCCTATTTGTAGACAGCAATTTCTGCAATATTATGAACAATACATGTAAAACTGTGTCTGCAAAAACTTTACAACTTTTGTCACACAAAAGTCTTCTTCCAGCCTAGCAACAAAACTCTGAGACAAAAATAAACTGTTCCAGCAATGGGATTTGATTCTAAAACACGCATGAATAAACAAATCATTATTTATTTTTCATACACAATACCACTGTGAATGATGTTTGAACAGTGACAGTGTCCGAAGAGTGTTACAAACAACTGTGCCAGGCAATATTTAAGTGTTGTGAATGTAGAGTTTGTTTCATGGCTATTTTGCCCCTGTGATTATAACAGGTATCTTCAGACTATCATGCAGAAATGGACAGAAAAAAATTTAAAATATGTAAAGATAAGAAAAGTAAAACTTTTGGCATTGACTGAGGAGCACCAACCTTCTGCTCTTTATTGAATGACAAAACTATGCAATGCAATGATTCCCAATCTACTGCCACCGTACTATCTAGATCTAAATCCTATAAAATTGGCCTGGATTCTCACAAAGAATAAGATCCATAATTGTATTATATCACCCTCTAACCCACTTAAATAACAGCTAATGTTTTTGTTGTTAATAAATAAAGACATTCCTGCTAGAAAAAAATTTGAAATGGTTGTCATGATTTGAACCCTTCACCTGAGTAATATTAGCGAAACATGGGAACCACTGCACCTTGTAGTCACTTTATATTTACAGTTGTGATATTAGCTTTTTTTGTTGTGACATTAAAAGACTTGAAAGGCTGTGTATCATGACAGAAAGGTGTGTGATGACTACTCAAGGAGAGATGCTGTGACAGAAGAGGAAACTGAAAATATAGCAACATCATTCAACAACAGGAAAAGACAGATTGTAAAGAAGATATATTAAGTTGTAGACAGGCACAATTAAAAGAAACTTACATAGAGCTTTCGGCCACAGCCTTCATCAGTAAAGAGAGACACACATTATTCACACAAACAAGCAAGCACACCTCTCTCTCTCTGAAATGATAATTAAATCAAGACCCTAAGCGGTCGACAGGTGTTGATATACATTAACGGGGACAGTTGAAAATGTGTGCCCTGATGGGGACTTGAACCTGGGATCTCCTACTTACATGGCAGACACTCTATCCATCTGAGCACTGAGGGCACAGAGGATAGTGTGACTGCAGTGATTTATTCCTTGCATGCTCCCTGAGAGACCCACATTCCAACTTAATGTCCACACACTACATTCGTAGTGCTCCTGCCCATTACACTCATTACTCGTGGCAGACAATCTTACCGAGTCCCGTAAGAGTTTGGGCAATGTGTGTGCATCCAGCACAGGAGAAGAAGGTCAATGGCCGGTTAGACTTAACTATATGAAGATGATATCTGTTATTTTGAACAGATACCATTGGTGACCATGCAGCTTTCTTAGAATAAAATCATAATTAAATCAAGACCTTAAGCTGTTGGCAGGCATTGATATACTTCAATGGGGACCGTTGAAAAGGTGTGCCCCAACTGGGACTTGAACCCGGGATCTCCTGCTTACATGCAGACGCTCTATCCATCTGAGCTCAGAGGATGTCATCAATAATATTAAGAGCACAAGCTCCTAGCCCTCCATGGGCTGTACAGATTACTTAAAGTCCACAAGGAAGGTATTCCATTGAGACCAGTTAGCACTATTGGTTCTCCTATCTACAGGCTGGCCAAATATTTAACCAAGTTGATTACTCCAGTAGTTGGCCACTGGGAACATCACACCAAAAACTGTTAGATGTTCATCGGGAAAGTTAAACAGACAAGAATTGGCACAAACAATATTTTAGTAAACCTATAAGTGGTCTCCCTGTTTACAAAGGCTCCTGTGGAGGACATACTTAAACTGTTGCCAGAGTATTTCCCTCCTGAAACGATTGAGTTGTTCCGACATTTTTCGATGACCACCTACTTCTTGCATGGTGGTAAATTTTATGAAATGACAGACGGAATGGCTATAGGTTCTCCGTTGACAATTTTTTTATGGAACATTTTGAGGAATGTGTATTAAATGTGTCTCTCCTTCATCCATCTTCTTTTTATTATTAGTTGATGACATGTTTATGGTCTGGCTACAAGGTGTAGAAACTCTTTAAGTATTTCCATGAACATATGAACAGTGCACACAGAAAGGTCCAGTTCACTGTCAAGACAGAGAAAAAGGAAGGGTGTCATTTTTAGATGTTTTGATACAACAAGTCAGATGGATGTCTCAGCCACTCAGTGTATCACAACCTGACACACCCTGATTTGTATCTTACTGCATAGAGTTTTCACCATCCAGTCCAGAAAAGAGCAGTTTTAGATGTACTGGTACACAGAGCAAAAACTATTTTTGATGATGGCCACTTGGATTCTGAAATTAATTATTTGAAGTATATTGATCTGAAAGAATGGCTGCGGGTCACCTGATTCGTAGTCAGTGCTCTTCAAGAAAAGGAAAGATGATGAGCCACCAATTGCATTCCTTCCTTTCTGCGGCACTACACCCAGCAATAGGCAGACTCATAGGAAGGCAAGGTATAAGATCTATTTTCCAACCTCCTGGGAAGATAAAGGAGGTGCTACATCCTGTTAATGATAGTTTTGGCTCAAGATCCCTGTGATTTATACCATCCCTTGTGAGTGCAGAAGCAATTACACTGATCAGTCTGTCTGCTGCATTTGCAACTGATGTGCAGAACATCAACGGCATATTAAAATGCAAGAACAGGAGAAATCTGCAGTTGTTGAGCACAAAATACTATTTGATGTAACAGAAATTTTTTCCCAGGCTACTGCATACCGAGAGTCTATAATTAAAGGGGCTGCAGAAGTAAGAATGTGCAAGAAGATCTTCAACCGTGACAGAGATATAATCTTAGCAGTGCATTGAAGTGAGCTCTCAATGCCAAGAAGAGCCAGAGATATTCTTTGCCATGTTTACACTATGATGGAAGCAGTGGCACCACCAGTGCAGACACTGACACGAGGCACATTACTTAATTACTGACTAATCAGAAGCCATCTATAAGGCCAGCACAGCAGCAGTTTTGACAGTTGTTGCTCCTGATAAAGATGATGGAGGTAATTGTTGAAAGCTTGATGTTTACCCTGAATTGACATGGCAAGAAGTCTGAGGATATTTTATACAACAGTGCCATTGTGAAAGATTTCATTCTTGCCTGCATTATGTGTTATTTTTGATAATGCCAGAGATGCTTCTGATGATTTTCTTCTGCCAAATGAAAATTTTCCTGGGCCCTGGAGAATTACCCCATTGAAGATGCTATGGCTTAGAAGGCAATGAAAGAAGGAATGATAGGAGTTAATCAGAAGTTTCTCAGAAACAGCATAATTGTTTCAGTGGATGGATAACTCTTGAAAGCTTTTGAGATTCATAGTCCATGTGATTCTCCCAAATTAATTTTGTATGTAGGTATATGCCAAGGAGTTTGGTAGAAGTGGGTTCAATATCAAAACCGGATAAGAGCTGAAAGATATATTTACAGTCTTCTCATTGTTAACAGACAACTCATTGTCCTCAAACCACATATTTGATAATCTGAGGAAATCTTTATTTTGCTCCTTCAGTTTATTTATGTTGTTTCCAACACTGATGTAAATTTTATCATCTGTGTAAAGAACTGATTTGCATGTCATATTGCTGGACATGTCATTTACAAATATTATAAACAGCAGTGGCCCAAGTAACATTCAGAAACTGTGACTTTTGACCATTGTAGCTTACAATTTGTTTCCTGTTACTGAGATAAGATTTTCTTATTTTTACTCAATACAAACTCTTCAGCACATTGTGGGGTAAGCGTACAGTGTTTGTTGAGGAACTATTTGTGTCCATTTTCTGTGTGATCTGTGTGTACAAATATTTTTTAAATGATGGTAGTACTATTTTCAGTGAATAATGTGGATATGCTAATGCTGGCAGCTGTTAATTAAATGTTAATTTAAGTTAGTCATATGTTATGGATATTGATATGTCTCAGTTTGATTATTTGCATTAAAAATATTGTAAGTTATCTCAAACTAACTGAGTATTGCTTGCACTTAATGAGTCTCCTGTACATTACATCAATGATTTAAATTTCTATGTAACTGTACAATAAAGTTCTGTCTCTGATTTGACTGATTTACATTTGGAAGTGAAACATCCTTGTCTAAATACTCAGCCCAGCTAAACACAGGAGGATCTTATACTTTACTGGATATTTTGGTCAGTGATGTAAGTCTGAGAGTAAGTCTATATGATAGAAATTTTCAGTCAGTGTATTTTGTTAATTGTTTATTGTATTCTTTACTTTACAGCTTGAAACAGGCTATCTTCGGCATGTGGAGGCAGTACTTCGTCGATTAGGGTACAGCCGTACTGTGGCTATTAACTCTTCTGAATGGGATTTGCTTTGGGCCCATGATTATCCGTTTAGAACAATGCCAGAATTGAGAAATTTGAAGCCACATCAAAAAGTAAATATTGATTTCTTCTTTGCCTTTACCTAGCTATTAGAATATATATGCAGGGAGGTAGGTAATTAATGAAGCTGCAGATGTTATTATATTATAACAACAGATTATTGCTGCACAAAAATTAACAAAATGTGTTTATAGGAATTCTGTTGTTACCAGAGCTTGTAACTTTTATTCAAAATTTTAGTGATGCATGGGATCAAACTCAGGATCTTTGGCTTAATTATTGAATACACTAACTGAAAGCATATAGTGTCAGAGGCGATTCCATATTTATCAGTGAATGTTGAGACAATACATGAGTTTCATATGGAAATCCTGGGCAGGGTTGCATTATATATATTATCTGATATCCTATCCTCAGGCAATACTGAGACAGATTCAGAGACTGACAGTGATATTACATGTGTGACTTGTAGTTCTGCTTTCAGTTGCTACACCACATTTGTCATGAAGCATCATCTTTGTTTCAGGCTCATTTACTTTCAAATTATATTCTTTTCACACAAAATCATCCATTCAACTTAACTTAGGTTCAAGGTTCTCTCCACTTGCAGCTAAAATAGTTACACTATCACCGCATCTATTCTTTGCCACTTAGTACTACACCTATGTCTAATAGTTATCTGACATTTAAAGCACTTCCTCTGTGTACAAGTTGAACTATTTGGTGGTAGTGCTGGACTCATTTTCAAATCTGCACCTGTTCTTGTGGTGAGTGCCCACAAGTAACTGAGAGAATGGGGATGTGGGAGGCCAACATGACATCCTCACAAAAAAGAAATATTAGATGTGCTTATATTTTTACAAATATCAATTTCCAAATTTCACAGCTAACTTTTGGAGGATAAAATTGATTGAGAACTCAAGTCTAGAAAATGACAAGGAATTCTAGCAATTACACGGAACATTTAATACTTGTCAGTTGCTTGTAGGAGGACCCAGCAACTTGGATGTACTTGGGACCTGACCAGTATTGTTGCAAATCCCATAGAGAGAGCCCCTGTTTGGAGTTGATGACATCAATGCAGACCAATTGCAATAAAGAGAATCAAGCTAAACCACACTGGTGGCCGTATGACACCAGCAGTTGAGACCACCTCTGGTGATCAAATACCACTGAATAGCACAATGGAAGCAGTGGCAATGTGCATATGAATAGATACAGAATTCATCCTTTTCATTGTCTCTCACCCTCACAAGGGAGAGATCACATAATATGAGATCATTGATTTTATCTCCCAGCTACTCCAATTCTTTTTTTAAATCAGTGACTTTAATGTCTGTAATCCGTTTTTGGAGCAGCTCTAAGACCACTAACAGTGGTGACTTACTAGAGCAAATGTTTTTAAATCATGACCTTTATATAGTGAGCAATGGCTCCGCCATTCAGTGCAATACAGCTCATGGATGTTACTCAGTCACTGCTCTTATGGTCTGTAGCCCTAAGTTAACATTATATTCAGTGGAAGAGATGTGATGGTATCTGTGATAGTGGTTTACCTGTTTATTTTATCCCTCAGACTGATATTCAAATGGATAACCCCTGACTAGCACATTTTCAGCACTTCTGTAACATCCAATATACCTCCCCATGCATTTATTGAAGACACACTCTGGCATACAACCACTAACATCTTACACTCAGGAATTTTGGTATAGATCTTTATCCACCGTTGTAACTCGTGTAGTGGACTGTTAAGGCAGCCAGTCCACAGTGAAGTAGCCGAAAGGGCACGCGTCAACTCACGCCGTCTGGCGTTAAGTCTGGAACAGGATTCGTAATGAATGTGATAAAGAAAAGAACGTAGCTACTAGAACACTTAACTTTTATATCGTCCTTTGGTATACAGCATTCTTGATGATACAAGTGAGACTATCTTGAGATACATGCAATGGTACAAATGGCGCCTTGCTAGGTCGTAGCCATGGACTTAGCTGAAGGCTATTCTAACTGTCTCTCGGCAAATGAGAGAAAGGCTTCGATCAGTGTAGTCGCTAGCAACGTCGTCGTACAACTGGGGCAAGTGCTAGTCAGTCTCTCGAGACCTGCCTTGTGGTGGTGCTCGGTCTGCGATCCTGACAGTGGCGACACGCGGGTCCGACATGTACTAATGGACCGCGGCCAATTTAAGCTACCACCTAGCAAGTGTGGTGTCTGGCGGTGACACCACATTCCTCCCCCGCAAATCGGTGGACGGTCGTGTGATAAGGCTTCCGCCCGCTGTGGGGAGGACCCCATGTTGACGTATGCGATGAGGTGGGGAGCCTAACAACAGGCGAGGCTGTGCCACCCGCACCCTGCCATTCGGTCCGAGGGGAGCTAGGAAACGCCTAAAAACCTAGTCCAGGGTGCACGTCAACATGCGGTGTATGCGCCCGTAATGAGACAGGAGGGGCCGTAGGGTCGACCTCCATTGCGTCGGGGTATCAGACGCGCGACGACATCTGGTCCGGAGCGGGCAAGAGTTCCATGGCGGAGGACAGCGGGTCACGGGAAGTGAGCGGCGGCGCGTGACCCAGGGAGGCGCCTGGCGGCTGCAGCGAAGCGTCCACTGCGGGCGGCGCCGGCGGGAGAACAGGCAGCGGCGGCGGCGGCATGTCGCCACTAGGCAATAGGGAAGGCAGCGTCGGTAACACCTGGGGAAGAGGCGAGCCAGTAGATGGGTCCCCAGGGCACTGACCGGACGGCACCGTCGCTGAAAGCAGACGGGGAGCGGCAGAACCCAGGCGACGACAGAGGCGCAGCTGATTGAGATGCCGACGCACCTCACCAGAGGCCCCCAAAACCAAACACATCGCGCGGCCGAGGCAGCGAAGAATGCGCCCTGCGAGCCAACGCCGTGAACCGCGATAGGTGCGATAGAAGACAACATCGCCAGGAGCAAAAGCAGGAGTCTGCCACTGCACAGGAACCTGATGCGGCGGATGCAGCAAAGACATCAAGGTTCGATGAGGACGACCATGGAGCAACTCAGCCGGCGAGCGACCATCGCGGGGCTGAGAGCGATACAAAGACAAAAAGAGCAACAATGCGTCCTCCCGAGAATGCGACTCTTTCAACTTCAACATCTGTGACTTGAAAGTCCGGACCAATCGTCCAGCGGCACCGTTTGACTGAGGCGAAAACGGCGTGGATGTCAGATGTTGAATACCATTGGCCTTGCAGAATGACTGAAATTCTGCGGACATGAATTGTGGGCCATTGTCGGAAACAATAGTCTGCGGAAGACCTTCAATGCAAAAGATAGCAGACAACGCTTGGATGGTGGCAGAAGACGTCGTGGAAGACATCCGGACAACAAAAGGAAAATTACTGAAAGCATCTACCACAACCAACCATCGAGCATTCCAGAATGGACCGGCAAAATCTATGTGCAAGCGTTGCCAAGGGGAAGTGGCTTTCGGCCATGCAAAGAATTTCCGCGGCGGTGCGGATTGTTGGTCGGCACACGCCATGCAAGAAGAGCACATATTCGTTATCGCAGCATCAATTCCGAACCAAGTACAGTGCTGACGAGCAAGTTGTTTCGTACGCACTATACCCCAATGACCTTGGTGAAGAAGCCGTAAGACAGAGGACTGTAACGAACGTGGGACCACGACTCTGGACTGGTCAGTATCAGAACGCAACAGCAAAACACCATGTCGTACAAAAAGTCTCTCCTTGTGAGCAAAAAATCGGCGAACCAACGGATCCTCGATCCGTGACTTCGACAAGGGCCATTGCGTAGCAACAAAACGCAAAACAGTAGCAAGGACAGGGTCAGCAGCTGTGGCTGTAGCCACACGACGAAAATCAATCGGAAACGATTCGACCACGTCATCGGTTTCCGAGTCAATGAACATGCAAGCAAGTTTGGAAGAATTGAATGCTTTATCCGCAGCAACAGGCAAACGGGACAACGCATCAGCGTTTCCGTGCTTAGCAGTGGACCGATACAAGATATCGTAGCGATTGGCGACCTCATAATGCAAGGCGTGGGGAACATTGCGCGCTCGGAAAAATTTCGGGGGCGCGTTTACTTTCAGTGCCAATTGTGCTTCATAGTTCTTAGCGCAACCAAGGCCCGGTGCAAAAATGCCTGCAAATTCGTCACATAGACTAGAAACACTGGCTGAAGGCACAGTCTGATTCACTGATAGGACCTGATTGACTATAGACATGTTAAACAACTGAAATAAATCTAACCCAAACAAGTTCACTGCAGTAGAAGAACGAAGAATGTAAAAAGACTCAAGTTTTGATTGTCCCTTGTATGCGGCAAGAAGAGTGCACTGTCCTAATACAGGGATAGCTTGTCCGGAGTAACTACACTCCTGGAAATGGAAAAAAGAACACATTGACACCGGTGTGTCAGACCCACCATACTTGCTCCGGACACTGCGAGAGGGCTGTACAAGCAATGATCACACGCACGGCACAACGGACACACCAGGAACCGCGGTGTTGGCCGTCGAATGGCGCTAGCTGCGCAGCATTTGTGCACCGCCGCCGTCAGTGTCAGCCAGTTTGCCGTGGCATACGGAGCTCCATCGCAGTCTTTAACACTGGTAGCATGCCGCGACAGCGTGGACGGGAACCGTATGTGCAGTTGACGGACTTTGAGCGAGGGCGTATATTGGGCATGCGGGAGGCCGGGTGGACGTACCGCCGAATTGCTCAACACGTGGGGCGTGAGGTCTCCACAGTACATCGATGTTGTCGCCAGTGGTCGGCGGAAGGTGCACGTGCCCGTCGACCTGGGACCGGACCGCAGCGACGCACGGATGCACGCCAAGACCGTAGGATCCTACGCAGTGCCGTAGGGGACCGCACCGCCACTTCCCAGCAAATTAGGGACACTGTTGCTCCTGGGGTATTGGCGAGGACCATTCGCAACCGTCTCCATGAAGCTGGGCTACGGTCCCGCACACCGTTAGGCCGTCTTCCGCTCACGCCCCAATATCGTGTAGCCCGCCTCCAGTGGTGTCGCGACAGGCGTGAATGGAGGGACGAATGGAGACGTGTCGTCTTCAGCGATGAGAGTCGCTTCTGCCTTGGTGCCAATGATGGTCGTATGCGTGTTTGGCGCCGTGCAGGTGAGCGCCACAATCAGGACTGCATACGACCGAGGCACACAGGGCCAACACCTGGCATCATGGTGTGGGGAGCGATCTCCTACACTGGCCGTACACCACTGGTGATCGTCGAGGGGACACTGAATAGTGCACGGTACATCCAAACCGTCATCGAACCCATCGTTCTACCATTGCTAGACCGGCAAGGGAACTTGCTGTTCCAACAGGACAATGCACGTCCGCATGTATCCCGTGCCACCCAACGTGCTCTAGAAGGTGTAAGTCAACTATCCTGGCCAGCAAGATCTCCGGATCTGTCCCCCATTGAGCATGTTTGGGACTGGATGAAGCGTCGTCTCACGCGGTCTGCACGTCCAGCACGAACGCTGGTCCAACTGAGGCGCCAGGTGGAAATGGCATGGCAAACCGTTCCACAGGACTACATCCAGCATCTCTACGATCATCTCCATGGGAGAATAGCAGCCTGCATTGCTGCGAAAGGTGGATATACACTGTACTAGTGCCGACATTGTGCATGCTCTGTTGCCTGTGTCTATGTGCCTGTGGTTCTGTCAGTGTGATCATGTGATGTATCTGACCCCAGGAATGTGTCAATAAAGTTTCCCCTTCCTGGGACAATGAATTCACAGTGTTCTTATTTCAATTTCCAGGAGTGTATTTAACTTAACATTTGCGGCATGCAACGGAGGTGCGCCCAGTTGTTTGTACGTGGCGTGATTGAGCAATGAAACTGCAGCTCCGGTATCGAGCTGGAACAGTATCACGTTGCCTTCAAAGTCCAAGTCTACAAAAAGTTTATTGTCCTGCTGACGACAAGAGCGACTGTTTTGTGCAACGTGAACAGACACTGGTACAGAATCACGTGCGACGGGACGGGATTTCCGGCGACGTCGATGCACACTTTTTGTGGGACGAACACAGTCACTGTTAGCGAGAGGAACACTGGGCGGAGTGGCACTAACTACATGAATGTCCATGGGCGAAGGTTCCCGAGCCTGTGTGTCCTTGATTCGATTCCGGCGCGAAGCAAAGGGCCTGGAATGGTTGTGATTGACTGATCTGAGCTTTTTCTGGCAAACACTTTGAACATGTCCTTTCTTGTTACAGAAAAAGCAAATAGCTTGGCGTGACGGGCAATTGTCACGCGAATGTCTAGTTGCACACCGCGGGCATGATTTCACTGCATTTGCTTGCTTGCGCGGGACACGTGGCTGCGCGGACGTGCGCGAGGGCAGGTTAGCGTTCCGTGCAGAGGGCCCAGCGGGCCGGTTAATGTGACACATGGCTGGCGAAGTTGCAAATGAGTCCTGAGCAAAGTCAAGTGTGTCTTGCCTATCCAATATGTCTATCACTTGTTGAAGGGAGGGATTGACGAGTTTCAAAATCTGTTCCCGTATACGAACATCAGAAACGTTCTGTGCTATTGCATCACGCACCATAGTATCTGAATAAGGGAGGCCACAGTCACAGTCAAACACACAATCCCTAGTAAGTCCTTGCAAAGTTGCAACCCACTCCCTATTAGTCTGACCGGCCGTACGTTTTGTACGACAGAACGCATACCTTTTTGCAACGACATTAACTGTTTCTTTGAAATAGGCATCTAAAGCAGACAAAATTTCTTCGTATGACAGAGTTGCTACGTTGCGCCGGGGAAACAATTTCACTATCACACGGTAGGTGGACACACCTACACACGAAAGCAAAAACGGCTGCCGCTCATTACCTTGAATTCCGTAGGCGGCGAGATGAAATCCAAATTGTCGGGACCATTCCGGCCATGTCTCGTTGGCCGCCTCGTAGGGCCTAAATTGAGGTGCAACAGCATGGTGTGGCTGCGGTAGCGATGAAGCGGCGGCGGCCACATCGTTTTGCAGCGCACGTTGACCCTGGACTAGCTGTCCAAGGGCATCCAATAACGCCTGCGTCTGCTGATTCTGCAAGCGATAAAATTTGGACAGTACATCTGGAGATTGTGGCGAAGCCATGACACAAGTAAATGGAAGCAATGAGAAAGAACATGATCCTGATTAATCCGCGTCGCTAATGTTGTGGACTGTTAAGGCAGCCAGTCCACAGTGAAGTAGCCGAAAGGACACGCGTCAACTCACGCCGTCTGGCGTTAAGTCTGGAACAGGATGCGTAATGAATGTGATAAAGAAAAGAACGTAGCTACTAGAACACTTAACTTTTATATCGTCCTTTGGTATACAGCATTCTTGATGATACAAGTGAGACTATCTTGAGATACATGCAATGGTACAAATGGCGCCTTGCTAGGTCGTAGCCATGGACTTAGCTGAAGGCTATTCTAACTGTCTCTCGGCAAATGAGAGAAAGGCTTCGATCAGTGTAGTCGCTAGCAACGTCGTCGTACAACTGGGGCAAGTGCTAGTCAGTCTCTCGAGACCTGCCTTGTGGTGGCGCTCGGTCTGCGATCCTGACAGTGGCGACACGCGGGTCCGACATGTACTAATGGACAGCGGCCGATTTAAGCTACCACCTAGCAAGTGTGGTGTCTGGCGGTGACACCACAACTCGCACCTCTCTCACAAACATGGACAAAGTTATGGTGTATTTGTGGTCAACAAAAAGTGACTGATATTCCAGGCATATATCAGGAGGGCATAGTGAAGTCAGATCAAAATCAGTGTCTGACAACTATCTTCTTGCCTTCTGTCTCCACCTCAAATGGTCAGAGAATGTCACTTTGTCTTTCAGTACACAATGTTTGCAGACCTGCAGCATATTTTTTTTCTGAGTGGGATCTCTTGTCCTCACTAAAAAGATACCCGAATACAGCTCTAGACCATGATGAAATGTGTAATGAAATCCTCATATAAAATGCAAGAGCCACATCTCACTATTTTTAATTGAATCTGGCTTGAGGGTGAGCCAAGCCCTCCCCCCCCTCCCCCCAATTGAAATAACAAAAAAACACACACACAAATGAGAGCCATTAAGTACAAGCAAATCTGTCATACTAATGTCATTTGCAAGTGATTTAAGTGCATGGTAAGCCAATGACTGTCAAGGACTCTTGAGACAGAGGGCCTGTGTCCACTTCTGGGACACAGGAAGGTGCAGTGTCCTCTGACCGAAACTGCCCAGTGGATTAAAGATGTGGGCCAGTGGGCCGGACACCGTGGATGTGCTTTTTACACAGTTTCCCCACATCCGACTAGGTTGATACCATGCAGCTACCTGCATCCTGTCTAAGTTACACAATTTGCAAACCTTTCCTTACTTGCATGTGAGGTAACTCTAGGTACAGACAAGTAGGATATGCCAGTTAAGGGGGAGGGAGGAGAAGTAGCAGCATCGGGAAGGGCACCCTGCCACCCATTACCACTAAAAATTCTGCATTGATGTAACATACCAATCCCTTCGAGACATGGGATAAGTCCAAAAGGAAGAAGGAGACATGCACAGTCAACGGAAACTATAGTCTCACCAACCTTATACATTGATGACTTCTGCCTCTACTGCAGTTCTTCTAAGGTAAGGATCATCAAGCATCAAGTACAGTGGTCTGTAAGGAAAGCAGAATATTGGGCATGTGAACATGGCTCCCAATTTACCGCTACCAAGATGTGTATAATGCATTTTTGTCAACATAGAAGCATTCATCCAAATCCAGAATTGTATCGTTATCCCAATGTGACAGCTCAGATTTGCCAGTTAAAACTTAATGTCCTATGCAATCTCAGTAATACTTCTTGAGATGAAAACCATTCAAAAACTTTACAACTCTACAGAGCTCTCATTTATTAATTTTTAGGTTATAGAAGCCTGGCCAATGGATCAGCGGTACTCTTGGCATTGTGACTGATAAATCTGATCCACCATTGTGAGATCAGACTTGTGTCTGTCACTTTCCAGACAAGCTTTGTAGACAGCCTCCTGACAGAGGCAGGGATTGCCCCCCTCCCCCCTTCAACTCTCCTCCCATCCCTTCAACTCTCCTCCCATGGGTTAGGTGCCCCCATTACTTCTCAACAGTACCATACATGTCTTTAACCATCCAGAACGTCCAAATCAATACCTCTTTCCTAATATGGACGTATGACCTCCAGAATACTGCCTTGGTCTGGAATTCTGATATTGACCTGATTTTTACTTAACTCCTTTCATTCCTTTTACTTTGTCACACTTGTGAGAACTCCCATGGCACATGCACAATCCACAAATTTGCATGGATTTTTCTCTTGGCCTAAAGGATGTGATAGACCCCTCTGTTTTCACTCAGTTGTTACTCTTGGTAGCTCAACTCAGATAACATTTGTACACATGGTTCAAGTTTTGAAGACCAGACACACTCCCTTTATTTGCACTAGGAGTAGCAAGCAATACTCCCTGCCTGTTGACTGCAGTGTGTTTGCTATGGGATTGGTGGCCATGACATGTGCTCTTCATTGTATCGATATTCAGTCACACAAGCCTCTCCTGACATGCGGTGACTCCATGAGCCTACAGACTCTTACCCACGGTTAGTCGTTGCATCCATTGGTTATGCACATTCAAGATCTCATCTAAGACCTCCATGACAACAGGAAGGAAATTGTGGATTGACTCACCAAGGATACTAATTGGAAACACACTCCAGAAACAACGTTATATCACAGGTTCTTAGTGGCATGGCACAGTAAGTGGAGTGCCATGGCCACAAACAGTAAGATAACAGCCTGTAATAGAATTTATGATTTTGTGATGGTCTTCTCTTTCACTATCTCACCATGAATCCATAATCCGCTGCCACCTCTACATTGGTCAACCAGTCTGACATATGAGTACATCCTGTGACATGTCGCCCCACCCAGTTGGTAGTTGTGGGGTCCCCTTGATCATCACCCATATTCCTTTAGAGTGCCCCACTTTTGCTGCTACATGGCGAACTTCACAATTGGCTGACTGACTCCCTCAGAGTGCATAATTTTATCTGAATTTTTATTATGTTTCTGCTGGCTGCCAGATGGTGGGGGACAGCTTTAGCCTGGTTTTTGTTTCTTACTATTATGACACTCCACCTCAGGGGGTGTAATACTTGGCAGGATGACTGAGAGATGTGGTTGGTTTGGGAGAGAAGGCTGAATAACACCAGGGTGTGCAGAGATACACAGACAAATGTTGCATTGACTTTTATTCCACTGGAGAACACATGTTGCCTTTGCTGGTCCAAACAATGGCAGCTTGGCTTGTGTACATGTGTAACTGCAAAACCGGGTCCGGAATGTGTTGCTACAGCATCCAGCTACTCTGTACTCAAGATGTAACAGTTCCTGTCCTCATCTGGATGGCATGGCTGGCAGTGTGTGTTGGCTGAGCCAGAAGACCTGCATCTGCCCTCTACAGTACTGCTAGCTAGTCCCTCAAGTGCTACTCATTGTCACCATGTAGAGTACAAAAGGGTAACAGCCAGCAGCCACCAGCCGCCATTGTAGTAGAGCCTCAGCAGCTCTAGTTGCTCACTCAGGGTGACTCAGTTGGTGATAGAGGACAGCACTGGACCCGGGAGGCTGTGAGATCATGTCCCGGCTCCACCTTTGCAGATGGCAGTTTGGAGAGGTCCGTCAGATGATGTCATCCTGAGATTTGTCCACACCCATGCAACACCAAGTTTTGGACCCACCTCACCGTGACTGTGGTGTGTTCATACCATGGAGTTGATTCAGTGGGCCGGTTGCCAATTGAAATCCATCACCAGATGGTCGTCGTGGTTGGCCTGCTGTTTAAACAGTTGTCATCTTCTGTTTCCAGATATGAACAGAATGACAACATGACTGCTTGCCTTGAGCCTTTGGACTCCTTTGTTTGTACTCCTTTTCCTAAACGTGTGATGCAGTCCCTCTAGAGGGGATGAATGAAGTGTTGCTTAATAATTATAATGTTAGCTTTTTCTGGCCTGTTTCAGTCCCCAAATGTAGGTTACTAGGCGCTGTTGTAACTGTAATGTATGGATTTTTCATAGCACATGAGTGCCCTGTGTTGGGACTGATTACTCCACACCCACTTATAGTGTCCACCAGGCTGTGCTTCCTTGCCTATCAGTGGTGCTGTAAACCTGTCTCATAGAAACGTTTGCTTAATAACAACATAGCAGTGCACACTACCCAATTTGTCAATCAGTCCCTTAACTTCTACATTCCAGCCATTACTGCACAAAATTT
The DNA here is from genome assembly GCF_023898315.1 of Schistocerca nitens. NCBI lineage: Eukaryota > Metazoa > Arthropoda > Insecta > Orthoptera > Acrididae > Schistocerca > Schistocerca nitens. The sequence continues at coordinate 396,363,958 of NC_064618.1, read as the reverse complement.
TCAAGAATTCCCCAGGTCCATGCCTATACTTATTCATGGTTCAGCATTACAATAAAAATCAGATTCAGTTGAACTGTAGTGTACACAATTACAATGTACGACACAAAAATAATTTTCAAGTAGAGTTGGCTTCCTTGTGTAGTGTTCAAAATGGAGATATGTACTCAGGTGCAAATTATTCAACTAGCTGCCTTCCTGAACAAAACAAGAAATTGGAGACCCCAACCAGTTACAAACATACTTCATTGCCTACTCTTTCTACAAATTATATGATTATTTAGATTCAAGGATTGAAACTTTTGTTAGCTGCATGGCAAGTAGTAGTGTTCAGATTAAAGCTGGACGACAAGTAATGATGTACTGTATGCAGCACTCACTACTATTGATGTAGGTAACTATTTTCTTTGAAAAATAGCAGTTTAATCAAGCAAACTTAAAGCTACCATAAGGAGATAAACACAGCTTTTTAGTATAACAGAGGTGGCAGCAGCTGCTTTCAAAGTAGCTGTTTTCTTTCTGATTTACTTGATTAAATTTCATTGACATAAGTGTGAATAGCATCAAGCAACTTAGTGGTATTTTTTTGTTAATGTAATATACAGATTAAGTTTCTATAGTTTACTTGTTTTATGTTAATGTGTACCTTGACCTTTTCCACTTAACTAAAGGTTCTCCTTCTTGATGGGATTTATGAAACATGATGGGTGAATAATGAATAAATGGAAATAGTTTCTGCCAATTTCTTCCTCCATTCTTTGCTCACTTGTTCAAATATGCAGGTAATTATGACTAGAGAAAGTCCATCATATTGGCAAATTCCCTCCTTGTTTAATCTCTAATGAGTCTGATATTTCTCCAATGAATTTTACTTTAGATTTTGTGTTTGTCAGTGATTCTTATAAAAGTGCTTGTGTTCTCTTATCTGCTCCAAAGTCTTATGGAGTTTTCTATAAATTTAGCATAGCTACATACTCATAAGCCTTTTGAAGATATATGAATGCACCTCAATATTTGTTTAGTCCTTTCATTGATTTCATTTACACAGGATCTTCTTCTATGGTTGACATTTGCATAATTCTGTTTTATTAATCAGCTGTGAAAGTAATTTTGTGTAATGATCAACAATCTGTTTTGGATATATAAACTGCAGTTGTAACATTGTTTTTCTTTCTTTCTTTCATCTGTTAACTGCAAACTATTAAAAGTATTGTGATAACTGTCATCTACAAGGCAATGACTTATAGGTATTTGTATATTGCAGGTGAACCATTTTCCAGGTTCTGGATATATCACGAATAAAGTAGACCTTTCTACATCAAATCTGCCATACATACCTGCAGCATTCAGATTGCCTAGGGATAAGGAAAAGTTTCTTCAGTATGTGAGTATCCATATGGTCATTGTAATAACTTCTAAATCATAACATCTGGTGTTATAACTTTTTTTCACAGCTTTTAAAACAATTTTAAACATCATGTATGAACAAGAACCTGGCTTTTGACAACTAGTTTCTAATACTTTCTTCTTTACCATGTGGCCCCTGGGACCATCAAGGTAATGCATGAATAGACAGAAGAACCCATTACTTTTTCATTACAATATTAGTGATCAGTCATTAGATAGAGTCACAAGCAAAAAGTATCTACCGGTACCATCTGAGGCAATTCAAAATGGAATGTCCACATAAAACACATTGTGTAAAAGATTCATAGCAGGCTGAGCTTCATAGAACAAATCCTAATAAAATATTATTTTAGCACAAAGGATGTAGCTTATAAAGTCCTTGTTCATGTACAAAGGCAGTAGCCTACAAAACCATTGTACAACTGGTCCTTGAACATTGGAAGGAGAAGATTGCTACTCAATCAATAGAGAAGGTGTTGAGTCACAGTCAGGCACTATGAAAAAATTGCTATGTATATTTAGGTAGTGGATCAATGGATCAAATCCTTCATCAGACATAGAAAATTGAGCACACAATCACACAAGCACATCCCTCACGGACATGGCTACTGTTGTCTCCGGGCACTAAAGTCCAATTGTTGTTAGTATAATGGATTTTCAATTGCATGGTTCTTGAATATTGCTTATCATATTGAAACATTCCAGGTAAGATTACTGGAGGTTCAGAGAATATCCAAAGCAGAACAGCATGTTTTATCGCTGGTTTGTTTAGTACGTACAAGAGTATTGCAGAGAAGTTGTTGTCCATCAAAGAGAGGTGTACTATTAAAATTCTTAGAAAGCACATTCCAAGAAGAGTCATATTAATTCCATTCACAAATATCTCACAAAGGACCACTGAAGGAATCTGGGAATGTATGGAGGCCTACAGACAGTTGTTCTTTTCATTCACCATTTGCAAATGTAACAGGAAAGAAAGAAAAATAGCGGTGCATGAATTACCCCCTACCACACACTGTAAGGTGTGTTGTACAGCATAGATAGACACATATTTAATATGCATATTTTTAATTTTTATAAGCAGGCACATGGCTATCAGATTTTTGTAAATTTTTATGTTTATGATACACGAAGTTCAGAACTTGAATATCAGCCTGCCTATGCCATTTAATATGGTTCTCAGAAATTCTCAGGATAATCAACTTTGATGCTGTCTGAGAAACTATAACTCACTAAAGGTAGGACAATTTTTGATTTGCCATGTAGCTCTATCGATACCACTCTAGACAGGTCATAGCTGAATTGCTGGTTCAAGTGTTGTTTGGATAATTTTTGTGTTGTTTTTGTTCAGTTCAAATACCATAAAATTTAAATATAAAATTAATCAAATCTGTACTAATTAACATGTATATAATTAACATATTTTATGAAAAATGCATGTCTGACATACAATTGAAGATTTTCATGCACTGTGTGACAGAACACTATCTGCAGCTTCAACAGTGAATGTAGTAATGCTACTACAGCCACAGATGCCCCTTTCAAAAGAAGTCTAATCCCTACTAACTGTTGTTGAATTTATCAAAAGCTTAAGCCCCAAACAGCTGTAGCTCACTTCGCAGGTAATTTTACTGGTGTAAGCATTGGGCCAGTGGCATGAGATCTTGGTTTTGGTAACCATTATCAGCATTTTTATAAACCCAGGAGATAATGAGTACTGCTTTCTCTGTATAAGGCCCTCTCTTCCCCTCAACTCACATGCAATGTTCATACAAAATGATAATTAAATATGAGTTAATTATCACATATTTGATGCATTTTATATTTAAAGGACACAGATATTCAAACTGAATTAAACAAATTAAAAGAAAAGTAGCAAACCGGGGTCGAAGCAATCATCCAGGAATTTATAGTCTTGAGCACTATCTATAGAGCATGTCATCCAGCAAATCTGAGAATTTTTTTAGTCACATGCCAAAAATATAAAAAAATGCTGTGTGGTTCCCTTGTTAGGAAAAAGGTTTAATAAAGTATTGATAATTTAGATTTAATTTAGAAATAGAAACATAATTGTTTATGATATTGCCCAAGAACAGTGATATGAACAGTCAGGTAGTGACGGAGGCCAATACTAAAGTGCTGCTGGTGCTTTGAGCTTGCAGAAGATAGTAAGAGCAACATTAAAACCAAGCTGAAGCAATCACTGCTGGTCAGAGTCTTTAAATTCTACTCTTTGTTGATCTGCTGCTCTATTTTGTGTTATCTGCTAACCAGTATGCACACATATTTCACTGCTGTGTCTAAAAGACCACATTTCCTGTAACAGCCAACTGAGGGACATCCACAGTCCCCACTGCCTTAGCTTGCAGTATATCACCATGTTTTCTCTTTCTGCTTGCTAAGGTTGCCCAACCAATATGTGGCATCTGGATACCACTTGTGAGCAACAGTCTGACACATCTCTAACCAAACAGCATGCAGCTCTGTTTTGCTTATAGCAATGCTGTAATTATGTCACCAACTGCAGTTTTCACACAGACAATCTCTGAGGAATCTTTACCAGCCAAAACATTTCCGTTCACTTGTTACTACAATTTGTTGCAGCTGCTTAATCACAATATTTTCATCAAGTAGACTAAACCAAACAGTAAACTAGTTGGACTGCTTTTTAGGCTTAATTTCCCAGTGTATGTTCACATGTGTTGCTCACTGGCTGTGTCATCCATTGTTGGCGTGAAATGTTCTAAATTTTAGATTTGCATAAATAAATATTCTTCTGTTCAAACAATGGAAACTCCAGGATGGTATGAAACAATATTATGAAATGGAAGGTTGCTGCTCAACAAGTAGCAGGAATGCTGAGTATCAGATAGGCACAACAAAAAGACAGAAGGGTTACAGGAACGTAGGATGCATTGCAGAGAAAGTTCCCACTTGCGCAATTCAGAAAAGCTGGCATTGGTGGGAAGGATCCATATGGTACAGGCTATGAAGCAGTCACTGAAATGGAGGGTATCATGTTTGGATGCATGTTAAGCAACAGGGTGATCCACTTGTTTCTTGGCCACCGTTTGTTGATGGCCTTTCATGCAGACAGACAGCTTGTTGATTGTCATGCCTACATAGCATGCAGCACAGTGGGTGCAGCTTAGCTTGTAGATTACCTGACTGGTTTCACAGGTAGCCCTGGCTTTGATGGAGTAGGTGATATTAGTGACCAGACTGGAGTAGGTGGTGGTAGGAGTATCTATGGGACAGCCCACTGACTGGCTAGCTCAATTTCTTGATCTGAATCCCTTAGAACAACCCTACTCAGGAAGTGGTTGTAATAGTGCATGCCAAGCACTTCAACAAATATATGACTATAATGTATATGTAATGGTACTTTAGTTTCAGGTGCTGATATTCAGTACAATAATAACACTCATCTTATCGGGAGACTGAGGGCACTGGATAAACTTTGTGTTTATCGTAAGCTTTTAACTGAATACTGTTACAACCTCTCGATATACCACAGCATCATCCGCAAAAAGCCTCACTGAACTTCTGATGTCATCCACAAGGTCATTTATGTATATTGTGAATAGCAACGGTCCTACGACACTCCCCTGCGGCACACCTGAAATCACTCTTACTTCGGAAGACTTCTCTCCATTGAGAATGACATGCTGTGTTCTGTTACCTAGGAACTCTTCAATCCAATCACACAATTGGTCTGATAGTCCACATGCTCTTACTTTGTTCATTAAACGACTGTGGGGAACTGTATCGAACGCCTTGTGGAAGTCAAGAAAACGGCATCTACCTGGGAACCCGTGTCTATGGCCCTCTGAGTCTCGTGGATGAATAGCGCGAGCTGGGTCCTCTGAGTCTCGTGGATGAATAGCGCGTGCTGGGTTTCACACGACCGTCTTTTTCGAAACCCAATGCTGATTCCTACAGAGTAGATTTCTAGTCTCCAGAAAAGTCATTATACTCGAACAAAATACGTGTACCAAAATTCTACAACTGATCGACGTTAGAGATATAGGTCTATAGTTCTGCACATCTGTTCGACATCCCTTCTTGAAAACGGGGATGACCTGTGCCCTTTTCCAATCCTTTGGAACGCTACGCTCTTCTAGAGACCTACGGTACACCGCTGCAAGAATGGGGGCAAGTTTCTTTGCGTACTCTGTGTAAAATCGAACTGGTATCCCATCAGGTCCAGCCGGCCTTTCCTCTTTTGAGCAACTTTAATTGTTTCTCTATCCCTCTGTCATCTATTTTGATATCTACCATTTTGTCATCAGTGCGACAATCTAGAGAAGTGCAGTCTTCCTCTGTGAAACAGCTTTGGAAAGAGACATTTAGTATTTCGGCCTTTAGTCTGTCATCCTTTGTTTCAGTACCATTTTGGTCAGAGAGTGTCTGGACATTTTGATTTGATCCACCTACCGCTTTGACATAAGACCAAAATTTCTTAGGATTTTCTGCCAAGTCAGTACATAGAACTTTACTTTCAAATTCATTGAACGCCTCTCGCATAGCCCTCCTCACACTACATTTCGCTTCGCGTAATTTTTGTTTGTCTGCAAGGCTTTGGCTATGTTTATGTTTGCTGTGAAGTTCCCTATGCTTCCGCAGCAGTTTTCTAACTCGGTTGTTGTACTACGGTGGCTCTTTTCCATCTCTTATGATCTTGATTGGCACATACTCATCTAACGCATATTGTACGATAGTTTTGAACTTTGTCCACTGATCCTCAACACTATCTGCACTTGAGACAAAACTTTTGTGTTGAGCCGTCAGGTACTCTGAAATCTGCTTTTTGTCACTTTAGCTAAAAAGAAAAATCTTCCTACCTTTTTTAATATTTCTATTTACGGCTGAAATCATTGATGCAGTAACCGCTTTATGATCGCTGATTCCCTGTTCTGCATTAACTGTTTCAAATAGTTCGAGTCTGTTTGTCACCAGAAGGTCTAATTGTTATCGCCACGAGTCGGTTCTCTGTTTAACTGCTCAAGGTAGTTTTCAGATAAAGCACTTAAAAAAAATTTCACTGGATTCTTTGTCCCTGCCACCCGTTATGAATGTTTGAGTCTCCCAGTCTATATCCGGCAAATTAAAATCTCTACCCAGAACTGTAACATGGTGGGGAAATCTACTCGAAATATTTTCCAAATTATCCTTCAGGTGCTCAGCCACAACAGCTGCTGAGCCATGTGGCCTATAGAGACATCCAATTACCATGTCTGAGCCTGCTTTAACCATGACCTTCACCCAAGTTATTTCACATTTCGGATCTCCGTCAATTTCCTTCGATACTATTGCACTTCTTATCGCTATAAACATGCCTCCCCCTTCACTCTCCAGCCTGTCTCTGCGGTATACATTCCAATCTGAGTTTAGGATTTCATTACTGTTTATGTCTGGTTTCAGCCAACTTTCTGTCCCTAGTACTATATGGGCATTTTGACTGTTTATTAATGAGAGCAGTTCTGGGACCTTTCTATAGACGCTCCTGCAGTTTACTATTAGCACATTAATATTGTTATTCCCTGTTGCATTTTGCCTACTCTCCTACCTTGCCGCGTCTCAGGAGGCGTCTTGTCGGGCCTAGGGAGGGAATTCTCTAACCTAAAAAACCGACATGTGCACTCCACACGTACTCTGCTACCCTTGTAGCCGCTTCCTGCATGTAGTGCACGCCTGACCTATTCAGGGGGACCCTACATTTCACCACCCGATAGCGGAGGTCGAGAAATTTGCACCCCAGATCTCCGCAGAATCATCTGAGCCTCTGGTTTAAGCCTTCCACTCGGCTCCAAACCAGAGGACCGTGATCGGTTCTGGGAACGATACTTCAGATAGTTAGCTCAGATTCCACCCCGCGAGTGAGGCTTTCCACCTTCACCAATTCCGCCAACTGCCTGTACGAACTGAGGATGACCTCTGAACCCAGATGGCAGGAGTCATTGGTGCCGACATGAGCAACAATTTGCAGTCGGGTGCACCCAGTGCTCTCTATCGCTGCTGGCAGGGCCTCCTCCACATCTCAGATGAGACCCCCTGGCAAGCAGACAGAGTGAACACTGGCCTTCTTCCCCGACCTTTCTGCTATTTCCCGAAGGGGCTCCATCACCCGCCTAACGTTGGAGCTCCCAATAACTAATAAACCCCTCTCCCCATGTGCCTGCTCGAACCTTGCTGAAGGAGTGGCCACATGTCCACTCACAGGCAGAGCGGGCGATGCCACACGGCCAGCTTCCACATTGACCCTCCGCCTCGTATGCCGTTGAACCCACCACTCCCCTTGGGGAGAGGGTGGCCCAACCGAGCCCGGTACCCGCGAAGATGTCTCGACAGCAGGGACAGTGGGTGAAGCATGTAACACCTGGGGTGTACCTTGCGACGCACCAGACTCCCCACTGCCGCTACACTCCGAGGCAGCAGACTGAAGACGGCTGACCACGGCCATCAACACGTTCAGCTGTTCGCGAACAGTGGCCAGCTCCTCCTGCGTCCGTACACAGCAGTCACACATCCTATCCATCCTAAGAAATCAATTTACTGAAGAGAGTTAATCAACTTTTAACTAGACTGCTTATTCACTAAAGGCGGCTGATTGTTGACTAAACTGTGGTTGCTAGACACTTCTTGTAGAAAACAATGAAATAGCACTACCTGTCTCTGGACTGTATTGAAAACAAACACTAGCACTACTAGCACTATGGTTGACGAAAGGGACTCTCTCTGACTGTATTCAAAACAAACACGAAATCTATGGAACACTATTAATAGCTCTCAACAATTAAAGCTTCCTAAAAGCAAAAACACACGGAAGAAGAAGTGACAAGTAAGAAAAATACAGTTAATACTTAAATTAACGTAGCTCGCTGCACAGCAGATGTGAAGCAGACGGCAAAATTTTGGAGTTCAGAGGCTTTTTGTTGCCACCATTTGTTCTTAATTGCTTGTATCTCACTCTGACATTTCTGCTTGAGCTCTTAAAGTGTTTTCTTTTCTGTGCAGGACAGATCTGGAGCAAGCATCCCACTTTGCAGTGATGATGGCACATTCTCTGCAGCCCCTTTGATGATTTTCTTTAATGCGGTCCATTGTTGTTCAACATAATCTGTGATTGCTGGAGATTTGTGGAATTGTTCTGACAGCTTGTCTTGGAAGTGTGAGTGAACGTATTTGTTCTGCAGGTTGTTGATGTTGAGTTTTCTGTGTGGTGGGTTTGAGAAGTGGAATCATGGCTTACAGTACTTTTGTTACCTCAGACAGCTAACTAAAAGTATATGATCAGTCCAGCAATCATCGAGGTTTCGAGCTGTTTTTGTGATGAGAATGTCTTTCTTGTCACGTGGTCGAATGATGACATAGTCTATAAGATGCTAGTGTTTGGAGCGTGGGTGCAACCATGTGGTCTTATAGCAGTTAGCCAAGCGGAATTGCATATTGATGATGAAGAGCTCGTACTCAGCATATAAACCAAGAAGTAATTGCCAATTTGCATTGCAGTTTCTGGCCCCTTGTTTATTCATGATGTCTCTCCAAAAACATTTGTCCCTTCCCACTCTGGCACTGAAGTCACCCAGTAGGATTAATTTATCTTTAACAGGTATCTTAGAGAGAGTACTGTTCAGCTAGTGGTAGAACTGATTCTTTGAATCTTCATCATTATCTAAAGTAGAAGCATATGCAGAGATAAAGGTGATGAAGCTGTCTGAACCTAGGGGTATTCTAAGAGTTATGAGACTTTCATTAATTGAAATGGGTGAGAGTTGATGTGCATTCACTATTTTTGTTTTTACAGCAAGTCCTACCCATGGATGTGTGGCTCTCCTGCATCCTTTCCTTTCCAGTAGATGGTGTACCCTGAACTTGCCTCAGTGATGTGTCCTTCACCTGATAGTCTAGTTTCATTCAAGGCAGCTATATCTATATCTAGCCTAGCTAGTTCATGGCTGATAAGAGCAGTTCTTCTCTCTGGTCTCTTACTGTTCACGTCCAGGAGGGTCCTGACATTCCATGTTCCTATAGTCATTATCATTTCATTCTTCTCTGGTTTTCATCTGCAGTATAAGGAGTGACCTTCTGGGTGCGGTTTCCCAGCCTGGTTCAGGTGTGACTTCTGATGTTTAGCCCACATTTTCTAGGGCCTTCCCCATTCAGGGTGGGCAGCAGTCATCCAAAATAGGCCTACCCAGTCACAGATGCAGGACCAGATCCCCGAGTAGTCACACGGGTTCTCAGGGAGGTGACCATCGCACACCTGCTGCCAATGTTCAGGTCCAGACTAGTAGCTTCCAGCGTCACTCAAAGCCTGACACCTCTGTCCTTACACCATCACCATTGGGCTTTAAAGAAAATGACAGGAGAAACTGCCATTTGCATGATTTTGTTTACAGTGGATTACAGCTTGCAAGGAGTAGGCCCAACCCACACACTATGATTCTGGAACAGTTCATCACGGCACATATGTATAAAACATATGACTACAGGTACCAGAATTGCAACGGACTGCTGTGAGCTTAATGATGGCTGAGCGGCGCCTTTACAGTTGGTCTGCCTGCCATGACCTCTTCTGCCTCCAAGATCGTTGAGTACCTGAGAGATAAAAGAGTCTTCTTCTGCTTGTTTCACCATTGGGTCGAGGGTAGGATAGTAGAGAGGAAAGTGAAAGACACCCTTGGGCCTTGAAACCTAATACTGTTGGCACTGAAAAAAACCAAGAGTTGGCCAAGGGAGGCTGATAGGAAAGAAAACAGAAGAAGCCTGACACAAGTAAGTGGAAGTAATGTCAGACTTAGCTAAGGGCCCATGTGGTTGCACCCACATATTCCCAATACAGGAGCCCCCTGGTGGGACTACACTTTGCCTGGAATCTTACCAACTGACCTGTCTGGCATGGGTGACCCTACAGGAGCATAGCTCCCACCACCTTAGCTCAGTGGGTCACTGAGACATGCAGACCTCCCCACCAACGTTAAGGTAGTAGTCCATGGAGAGGATTCAAGAACATGGAATCATGCATAAAAGTTAGTTTGATGTGTGGTTTAGTTTCCTTGCATTTTACTACTCCCTGTTTTCTTTCTTTTTAAATGAATCGTAATGATAACTGGACAATAAGTCAGAACTAGTAATGATACCACTTGTGTCACCTAAGGCTGAAACATAAAATGAAGAGAATTACAAGACAGTCACTGTTTTTCCATAAGTCAGTATGCCTGGTCTGTGTAAGATATGTTTTAATTTAACAAGAAGTTAGGACATATTATCACATGTCAGCAAAGAGATAACTTTGGGTGAGGCATAATGAAGGTGGTATTCTTGTAGGTGAAAACACATGACAGCCATGTCTTTCGCGTGTGCATTGTAGTGTATTGATTTATAGAAATAGCACCATTGATGCTTATCTATGGTTTTATGTGAGTATAATAGGGATTTCTTTTATCCTAGAAGGTTTCAGTGCTCCACTACACAAGGTTCTTCTCTTGATTGACAATCTTCTGCAGTAAATAAATTAAGCCCACTGACTGGCTAGATCAATTTCTTGTTCTGCATCCCGTAGAACAGCCCTGCTCTGGAAGTGGTTGTAGTAGTGCATGCAAAGCACTTCAACAAATATATGACTATAATGTATATGTAATGGTACTTTAGTTTCAGGTGCTGATATTCAGTACAATAATAACACTCATCTTATCTGGAGACTGAGGGCACTGGATAAACTTTCTATTTATTGTAATGATTTTAACTGAATAATCTGGATCTTTAATATTGACACCTGCAGCGGGTTCATCTAACAACAAAATAAAATAGTCTGAATATCAATTCTGAAATTCTAGCCTCCCAGATAGGATTACAAAAACTTGCACTTAATACTTTAAGTTAATCACTTTCTCAGATTACAATCATTTTTCTATCCCAAATAAGTCAGTGATGAGACTATGTAATTGCTCCACACAAATAGTTAATCACACATTTTGTGTAGCTTTAATTCACTTCAAACCTATATTACCTTAGAATGCCTTCTGCATAGCTATGTTTACAATGATATACTAAACTCTTGCCAGGAAATATTTTTCAGGTTATATTTTAACTGATCGACTCAGTAAGCTTCAGTGCTGAAGTAAGGCCAAGGCAAAAATCTATTGCAGAAATGGGGTTCCTAAAATGGTGGTTCTGTCTCCCTCCCTCCCTCAATCCCACTTATAATGAATATGAATAATATGAGATATAGATTTTGTCTCTCAAATGAACAGTTGGATGTAATTTTACTAGGCTAATTGATTTAGCATCTAAAGCTGTTAAGTGTTTACTAGATTTTGTCACCTACTGTCTACAAACTGAGACTCTCCATCTAGAAGCTTCTCTTAAATTACTATTTTTAATAGGAATGTCATTCAGAAACCTTTGCAGTTGTGAATTTCTAAAATTGAAGTGTTGTTAGTGACAACCTAGTAATACCTTTCTGTTACAGGCTGCATCCAAGCCTGCTGCTGTGTTTGTGCAGAAGCATAATCAACACCGAGGAATTAAAATTCTCTCACTTGATGAGATGAATCTTAATGATGATGGTACTTTTGTACAAGAGTATGTAAGCAATCCACTTCTTATTGATGGTTACAAGTTTGATATTGGTGTATATACAGTACTCACTTCTGTTGATCCACTTCGATTGTATGTATATGGTGGAGACATTCTCTTCAGGTTAGTACATTTGTAATCTTTTGTATTATAGAAATATTGAATATATTCATTGCTAACAGGAGATGTATACTAGTGAAGTCAGGCATATGGTGTTAAAGAGAGACAAAAGTGCATGGGTGTGAAGATGATCAAGAATGACTAACAATAAATTAGCCATTTCAATCTCATTCCCTTTTATAATATAACTGCCATGAGTCATGAAATCCTGATTGGTTTTAGAATGTCCTCCAACTGTTCATATCTTGTATTAGTGTTTTTGCCTCTGCATTTTTACTGCACCCAACAACTTAGGCAATTTGGTTTTAGTAACATTACCATCCCTTTGGCGAGAGTTTTCCATTGGATTCTGTCCTCATCTTTGCTGTTCAGATCATCTTTGTTACATATATAGTATATACATATATACTTAATATTTATATGCCAATACATGAGTAGTTATAGCGAAGAAATGTTTTTATACCAATGCTGATCTGCTTCTGATATTGCCATTGCTTCCACTAACTTGCGTAATCTGCTCTCTAGAGCAGGATTATTTCATTTATGCTTCTGTGTTATCCCTAATTGCAGTGTTCATCGAATTCTTACTCTTAATCAGTTTTGCCTTTATTTTAGTGTATAGTGTAAAGTGTGTGCTAAACAGCCTATCCATTCCAGTGCACAATTCTTCTAAGTCTTCCTTACTTTCAGTGAGAAGTACTAAATTATTTGTGAACCTTATCGTTTATTGTGTAGCAAATGCACTTCTAATCCTGTTCTGATACTTTATTTTTGTTTTTGTTCTTAGTTTCTCTCATTGGTTCTTGATGTATGCTGTTGTGATAAGCTACACCTTTCTTAATATGAACTTTGATTTTTGATCCTTTTAATTTCTTATACTTTATTCAATTCATCTTTAAATTTCAAACATTTCTTCTGCTTTCCTGTGTTGAATGCATTCTGTGAGTCAATAAGTGGGATGACTGTATTCTGGTTTTCTTTTATGCTTCTTTCCACTTTTACTAATAACAAGATTAAAATTATTGTGCCGGACCATTTGTGCTTTTCTGAAACATATCTTTTTCTTGATTAGTTTCTCTCTCTCTCTCCCTCTCCCTCTCCCACTCCATCTCCCACTCCCTCTCCCTCTCTCCCTCCCTTCCTCCTTACTCCCTCTCTCCCTCCCTTCCTCCTTACTCCCTCTCTCCCTCCCTTCCTCCTTACTCCCTACTCCCTCTCTCCTCCCCCATTTCTCTCCCCCCTCTCTCTCTTTCTGTATCTCTTTGTCCCCCCCCCCCCCAAAAAAATATTATTCTATACAGAAGCTAGAGTCGGTGTCTAATAATTCTTGCTAATTCATTTATTAGTAATACCTTGAGATTTCTTTTCTGGAAATCTGCTGGCAGTTCTCCTGTTCAATAAATTTTGACACTAGTTCAAAGTAAATTCTACTTCTTATACTACACACTGATTTCAGTAATTCTGAAGTTATTTTTATGTGTTTCTGCTCAAATCTTTCGGGTTATGATGAATTACTAGTATCGCCTGATTCTTCAGCACAGATCTGTTCTTCTTCTCATCATTTCACCAACTGATTTGGCACAGCCACCTATTGTGGAACACTAGGACTCTTACCATCCTGATTTAGGTTTTCCATTATTTCTCTTAGTGAAGGTGAATGGTGGGATTGTTCCTCAAAACGGGCTGTCACCAAATTCCTTTCTCATCTTTGTTCAGCCTGAGCATATATGACATCTCTAAAAACCTTAAAACTGATGGAACCTATAACTTTAACTTCTTTCTTTCATTTTCTTATTTCATGCTAAGGGACACCTCATCTCCATTGTCTTTTATACAGATTTTTGGTTAACTTCTACCATCTATCTGTCTATTCTTATACATTAGCAGACACATTCCCATCTGCTGCACTTCATACCATAGGCCCTTGTTTCCAAGGTATGCAGGAGAGCATTTGTGAAGTAGGGAAAGCAGTCAAGAGTTATTGGCCAGTTGAAGCTTTGGAGCAGATCTTGAGATTTAACTGAATGATTCAATCAGTAAGAGCATTTACACACAAAAGACAAGCCACTGTAGAAGGTTCACTGAGGCTCTCCTAGACTTCTGTAATAAGTTTCAGTCAGTTTTTTTCAGGATCGTTTCCCAAAATCACATGAGAAGAAAGAATACCTGTAAAAGAGCAAGAAACACAAGAAGAAATTACCTGTACCTTATCATGGTTAAAAATGCAAGATGTTGTCAGGTTTGGATACCTAATTGGTTGAAAATGTAGTTGTGGGAGACAGATCAAGAGGAGTTTCTCTTGGTGACCAATGGACTTGGCGAAAGTGGTGGTGGAATTTCGGTAGAGGAAGTGTGGGGCGTAACATATCAAAGCAGGAAATAATTAAATTTGGAAAGGCTAAAATAAATGTAGAAAAGAAGGAAGTCAAATACCTATGAATAATTGTGAAATACTCCAGTTTATTAATGAAAGAAGGAAATGCAACCATGCAAAGGGAAGCCAATGATTTCATATCTGGAAAGTAGGAAAGAGAAGTGTTTCCACCAGTGTCAACAAACACAGAATAGATTTGAATCTGATTGCAGTCATGTGAAATGGGAGGAGGAGGAGGAGGAGGAGGAGGAGGAGGAGGAGGAGGAAGAGGAAGAGGAGTAGGAGAAGGAGAAGGAGAAGGAGAAGGGTGGTGGGTGCCACAAGATTCTGTTCTGGGTCCATTGCTATTCTTGGTATATGCATATTATAAAATCACAACTGTTATCATGGAAGACATTCAATGAATGAAAGTAATTTAGTTAATAAGGTATGTGGTAGTATCAGAATGTGGTTTTCAGAGAACAAATTAATGCTTTAGTGTAACAAAATGCAATGAATGCATGCAGTTTCTAACATACAATTCTTGTAAAGAAGAAATTTTATTGGCCCTAGGTGAGCTCTCAGTAAAGTGAAGCATTTTAAATTCCTGGGTCTGAGGGTAGACAAAAAGCTTTCTTGGAATTATCGCATTAAAAATCTTGTGCAGAAACTGAATGGTGCTATTTTCACTATAAGACTAATCTTTATTGAAATGTAAAGGATTGTTTACTTTTCCTTACTTTTACTTTATTATCTCTTATGCTATCATATTTTGAGGCAACTCTGTGCACCCATCAGGAGTATTTGTAGTCCAGAAAAGGGCAGTCGGGCTGATCTATGATGCCAGTTTGTGAATTTTCCATTGGCCATTGTTCAGGTGTCTCAAAATTTATCTCTGCCATTCCTGAGCTGCTTGAAGGGATTTGTTGTTGACAATGTTGACTCATTCAGAGGAAACTGCAACATACATTCAGTGAACATTAAATGAAACACCCATTTACACTTGGCTAACACTTCCTTAAGCATGACCGAGCGAGGTGGCGCAGTGGTTAGACACTGGACTCACATTCGGGAGGACGACGGTTCAATCCCATGTCTGGCCATCCTGATTTAGGTTTTCCATGATTTCCCTAAATCACTCCAGGCAAATGCCGGGATGGTTACTCTGAAAGGGCACGGCCGACTTCCTTCCCAATCCTTCCTTAATGCAATGAGACCGATGACCACGCTGTCTGGTCTCCTTCCCCAAACCAACCAACCAACCAACCATCCTTAAACATGGCTAACACTTCCTTAAGCATTGTACAGTTAAGCGTCCACCATTCAGCAGGTTTCATTTTCAATAGGCTTCCAGCATAACTGAACAAGTTGACTGATAAACCCCAAATCTGCCGATATTAAGGTGATAGGTTTTCTTGTGACACACTTCTTCTGTTGTGCAGAGGAGTCCTCCCAGTATTTGAGAAATACTCTCTGTAATGTGTCATTTATAATTTTGTGTTTTATTAATTCTTCAGTTCTTTTCCTTATAAATTTACTAATTATCATTCTGTAAACCATGTATTGACTTATTCCCTGACCAAGTATCTTAGACTAGCATGGAACCTGAATAAGATAAAAAATAAATAAAATAGCTATCCTGCTATATTTTCATTGGTTTTAGGTCTGGTATGTCTTTTTCCAGTAATAATGAAACAATGGAAAACCCAAAATGGAAATAACAATATTATGAGAAGGAAAGTTGCTACTCACCATAGAGTGGAGATGCTGAGTGCTGAGTCACAGATAGGCAGAACAAAAAGACACTCACATTTAAAGCTTTTGACCATTAAGGCCTTCGTCAACAATAGACACACACACACACACACACACACACACACACACACACACACACACACACACACACACACACGACTGCAGTCACAGGCAACTGAAACCACCCTGCAAGCAGCAACATCAGTGCATGATCGGAGTGGCGACTGGGTGGAGGGTAAGGAGGAGGCTGGAGTGGGGAGGGGGGTGGCGGGCAGTGAAGTGCTGCAGGTTAGATGGAGGGCAGGTGAGAGGTGGGGGAGGGGACCGGCTTGGCAGGATGGAACAACGACTGTGGAGACTTATGGTTCGTCACTAGAAAAAATTTTCAGCCATACAAATAGTCATGGAACTTCATGACCCCATATATGATTGCGAAGGCTTCTTTTTCAATTTGCGAATAGTTTTGTTGTGCGGCGGTAAGCAATTTAGAAGCAAAAGCTATCGGTCAGTCAGCAGATCCAACATGATGCGACAACACAGCACGTAAACCATAGGATGAAGCATCCACAGCAAGCACAAGTGATTGAGAGGGATTGAAATGGACTAGGCAACGAGCACTCAAGAGGGCGTTTTTCAGTTTCTGAAAAGCCACTTGGCATTCGGCCGACCACACAAACGGAACGTTGCGCTGGCGTAATTGGTGCAACAGCGCAGCTATTTGTGTAGCATTGGGGATGAACCGATGATAATAGGTAATCTCGCCCAACACAGATTGCAATTCGGACAAGTTTTTAGGCGAGGGAAGGTTGGCAATGGCACGAAGGTGTGACTGCAATGGATTGACACCTTGTGCGTTGATTACATGTCCCAAATATTCTATTTCTGTACGAAAAAACACACATTTGTCTTTGTTCACTTTGAGGCCTGCCTCTGACAACACCGAAAATAGGCAACGCAAATTCTGCAAGTGTTCATCTGGAGTACGACCGGCAACTATGATGTTGTCCAGATAATTGGAGCAAAAAGGGACTTTGACAGTCAGTTGCGACAAGTAATGCTGAAAAATAGCAGGAGCTGATGAGCTGCCAAAGGGGAGGTGTAAATACTTAAAAAGACCCAAGTGAGTGTTGATCACAAAAATGTCCTGGGGTGGTTCATCTAAAGGAATTTGCAAATACGCAACCCGTATGTCAGTCTTGGAACAGTATCTGCCCATGCCCAGTTTGTCCATCAGTTCCTCCGGGCGAGGGAGAGGATAGCTATCTGCAATCATTTGTGGATTCACTGTACTCTTGGAGTCCACACATAGACCCAAGGAACCATTGGGCTTTGTCAGCACAACTAATGGGGAGGCCCACTGACTAGCACTAACGGGCGCAATCACCCCCTCATTTTGCAAGGAACAGAGTTCGGCTGCCACTTGATCGCGCAATGCGGGAGGCACTGATCGTGCTTTGCAAAAATGTGGCCTGGCACTTGCCTTGAGCGTGACGTGCGCAACATAGTCACAGATGCAGCCCAAGCCATCGCTTAACAATTCTGGGAACTTGTCACAGAGGGGCAACAGCAGCAGCAGCACTGGTAGGACAATCACTAATTGCTAACACATTGTTTTGGGTGCTGAGACCGAACAAATTGAAGCAGTCCAGTCCAAAAATGTTTTCGCACGAGTGTGCAGCTATAACATGCAACAGAATTGTCCTGGTCACATTATGGTATAGTGCTGGCAAACTACATGTGCCAAGAACTGAAATACGCTCGCCTCTATACGCTGTAAGTGGAGAAGAGGGCTTTGCAAGTGTAGGCTTTCCTAGCAGTTCATACACATGGCTATTAATCAGTGTAACGTCAGAGCCGGTGTCTGATTGAAGTTTCACACGATGCGAAGCCAGGAGCAAGTCCATGTTCAATTTGTGAGCCCGTTGGTGTACAGAGGACGGCAACGCACTACCACTATTAACTACATTGACACTACGGAACAAGCCACTGGCTAAAACACTGTTTCCAACACTGTCGACGGTAGAGCCAATAACGTGGACTGAATGTGCGTGTCCAGAAGCACGAGGAGCAAATGTACCCAGTTTACACTGTTGGCACACGGATTGTACATGTCCAGTCTTCCCACACATGTAGCAAGAATAGTTACGCGATGGACAATGTTCGCGTTTGTGATGCACATTACACTGCGGGCATGATTTCAAAGGCACCTGCGAGGAAGCAAATTGTTTGTTTTGATGCAAAGGCTGTTGGCGGGAATGCAAGCTACTGCCACCATGCTGTTTGTGTACCCGCAGTGTGCGTGGCAACTTTTCCCTATGACAGTCGGTCTGTCGTACACTAGGGTCGTTCGACACACGTCAAACGGATGGCAAGTCAAAACTGTTTTGAGTGTTTTCACATGCATCTCTACTTTCCAAGATAGTGACAACTTGGTCAAGGGAGGGGATCGGGGATCCGCAATATCTGCTCCCTAACATGAACGTCCTGCACATTCTGAGTGATTGCGTGACGAATCATAGTGTCTGCAAAAAGTTTACCACAGTCACATGTAAATCGACAATCACAAGTTAATCCTTTGAGGTCGGTAATCCACTGTTTGTAGGTTTGACCCCGCTGTCTATGATAGCGAAAGAACTTGAACCTAGCTGCAGCAACTAGGGTTTGAGAGTCAAAGTATTGTGACAAAGCCTGAATGCACTGTTCGTATTGCAAAAGTTCTGGGCGGGAGGCCGGAAACAACTTTTCTAAGAGTCGGTATACTTCAGCACCCGCGGAGGCCAATAGAAAAACAAGTTTTAGCTGACCTGGGTGCTGGTGAGCCACCATGTGTGCCTCGAATAGAGCTAGATATTCATTCCATGTTTCTTCATCCTGTTTGAAGGCTCTGAACGGTGACGTGCAGGTTGGTAGGTCCGTGGGGCCAACTGCAGCAGGCGTCATTGATTGCTGCTGCGCTGTTATTAGTTGCTGCATGCCGGACAAAAGTTGAGTCATCTGCTGCGTCTGCAAAAGCAATATCTGTTCAAGAGTGACTGTGGAGGTAGTAGACGCTTGCGCCGGATTGGGAGGAGCCTGGTGTGGAGGTGTGGGAGTAGCCATGTTAGTACAATGCAACTGTTGAGAACAAGATACCAATAAACGAAGCAAAGGTGCGAAGTGCTCCACACTGAAATCCAAAAATGTCCACAAGAAATTCGGTTAGTTTTGGTTAGGCGCAAGCAAGAAGCAATTAGCAAATGGTGCACAAGCAATAGCAAACGTTGAGGCAAGTAGGATTGACAATGGCGGCAGGAGGCAGAGTCCGCCTGCTGCTCAGCAAAACCAAAATCCTCATCGCCACTTTTATGGGCTGCCTGGATGTGGCAACCATAATTTGGATACGGAGTAGGATGTGACCAGGTTGTGACTAAAATCTGGTGGCAGGAAAACGATTAGTGACAAATAAGCACCAGCTAGTATAAAACAGTTACTTAGCTTTATTGACAGCGAACAGTGTACCGTAGATACAGTTCTAATTAGTGTCCAATAATATTCCTGATTCGTGGCCTAAGTCGTTATACAATACTGAATCACACAGCGAGCTAGCTAACCAGACAACAAACGATGCCACTGATGACTGCAACGAGCTGTCTGCAGACTCCCTGACTCGGGGCCAGTGCTCCTGTTATATCGTGTAGCCAGAAGGCACTGTAGGCCCCAGTTTAGCAATGGCGCAATGTTTTCAATCGGCTTCAGTCAGCGGTAACACCATGGGCCGCCGGCGGTCGCGACGGGAAACTGTGGCAAGCGAGGCAACGGCAGGGTGCGCATGCTATTCGGTTGGGTCTGCGAATACAAAAGTTATGGACGGAGGTACTGATGTAGCCATCTTTAAGGTGGTTTGTTGCGTTGAGATGGACCAAGTGAAGCAAATGGGGGAGAAGTTGTTGAGGTTCTGGAAGAATGCAGATAGGATGCCCTCACCTTCGATTCAGATAGCAGAGATTTCATCAGTGAATCTGAACCATGTGAGGGGTTCAGGATTCTGGGTTTTTAGGAGAATTCCTGTAGATGGCCAATGAATAGGTTGGCATAGAATGGTGCCATGCGGGTGCCCATAGCCATACCCTGGATTTTTTTTTAAGTAATACTTTCAAAGGAGAATACATCCTTCCATCACCACCTACTCCACTCTGGTCACTAACATCGCTTATCCCTTTTAAAGGCAGGGCTACCTGCAAAACCATTCATGTGGTCTACAAGCTAAGCTGCAACCACTGTGCTGCATTATGTAGGCTTGACAACTAACAAGCTGTCAGTCCACCTGAATGGCCACCAACAAACTGCGACCAAGAAACAAGCAGACCATCCTGTTGCTGAACATGCTGCCAAACATGACATCCTTCATTTCAGTGAGTGCTGCACAGCCTGTGCCATATGCATCCTTCCACCAACACAAGCTTTTCTGAACTGTGCAGGTGGGAACTTTCCTTGCAATACATCCTACATTCCTGTAACACTCCTGGCCTCAACCTTCATTAGTCACTGTCCTCACCCATCCAGCCGCTTCCCTGTTCCCATTCCAGCACTACACAGCCGTGATTCCACCACCACATCCAGTCTTTTTATTTCTCTCCTTTTCTGGTACTTTCTCCCCCTTCTCCCACTCACCAACCCCACTTTACTGTCCACCACCCCCACCATACTATCCCTCCCCCTCCCCCTCCCCCCCCAGCCTCCTCTACCCCCACCCAGTCGCCATTCCCATCATACACTGATGTTGCTGCTCGCAGGGTGGTTTCAGTTGGCCTGGGACTGCAATCGTGTGTGTGAGTTGTGTCTGCGTGTTTGTGTGTGTCTATTGTTGACAAAGGCCTTAATGGTCGAAAGCTTTAATTGTGAGTGTCTTTTTATTGTCAGCATCTCCACTATATGGTGAGTAGCAAGTTCCTTTCTCATAATATTGTTTCTTTCTGGTAATACCTAGTTTTGCTTCATTCAACTATTTTCTAAATTCTGGCCAGAGGAAGAAGTGTTTGGTTAGACACCTAGTATCTGCATATGCATTTGTTCTTTTCCAAGTGTGTTGCTGTCTGGTTAGTAGAAACTTTTATTTGAATTTGTTTCCACTTGGAGATCTTATTTTTACCATGATTTTCTTACTAGAACAGTTAAGTCTTGTAGCATTGGTTAACCTGAAGAAAAAATGGACCTTTCATAATATAAATCAGTAAGCTGAAAGCAGAAATATCTGTTGTCATTAATGGAGATCAGAGGTTTTCCTAATGGAAGTGCTGAAATTATTTCCCTGATGTGTTGCAGCTTTGAATGCCTGTACTTGATTTCAGTAACATTACAGTGTTAAGTCACATACTTTTAGTGGAAAACTGTGGATGGAATGAGTAAAGATAACCATTCACTTTACAGGAGGACTTTTGAAGGAGCACTTGTGATTTATTAAGTTACTTCTAATTTTTGGTCCGGCACTTTATATTGATATAACTCCTACCAAGTTGTATACATGCAGTCTGAAGCAACAAATCAAAATTTGTACCAAGGCTGGGATTCAAATCTGGGTCTCCTGCTCATGAGGCAGGTGTGCAAACCATTATCCTGCCCTGGAACAGTGGCTTTGCACAACTGCACGAACTATCTTAGTGTGCCTCCCTCCTCAATCCAAATTCCAATTCATGCCTCAGCCCACTTCATATTCCCCATAAACTTGAACAGCATTGCAGAGGTTCTCCAACTGTATTGGAATATTGGAATAGCACCTCAGCATTGAATGAAATGTGAGATAATGCCTGAAATCCAGACCTAGTTATTTTAATCAAATGAAACTGTGTAATTCCAAAGACCCAGGTCAAAATTTTGGCTTTAGTACAAATTTTCATTCGTCTCTTCAGTCTGCTTAAATACATCATAGATGACTGAGACTTGAAAAGATCTCAGGAACCCTGTAGTTTCGTTTTACTACCAAGTTGTCAGTGAGAGTTAATTCTCATAAACTTTTTACTTTTATCAGCATCCGCCCATAACTTTTTGTTGAACTTGCTATGGAACCACCGTAATCATTCATCTGGCTGTAATATGCCGGCCAGAGTGGCCATGCGGTTCTAGGCGCTACAGTCTGGAACCAAGCAACCGCTATGGTCGCAGGTTCGAATCCTGCCTCGGGCATGGATGTGTGTGATGTTCTTAGGTTAGTTAGGTTTAATTAGTTCTAAGTTCTAGGCGACTGATGACCTGAGAAGTTAAGTCGCATAGTGCTCAGAGCCATCTGGTCGCAATATGTATAGTTTCCACTGTATATGCTTTCTTATTGTCTTCCACAACCTGTCTTTCTCCATTGTCTATTTACATTCTGCATATTATCCAAATGTCTGTTGTTTATTGTCTCCCATTTTATATTTTCAATGTATTGCTTGCATATTTTCTTGTGTATTTCTCCATGATGCTTTTTTCTGACTTTGTGCGGTTTTTTCCCATTGCATCCTTTAGTTTTTTTTATTTTTTATTTTTTTTTTTTTTTTAGCTTCTCTATTGGTCCATTGATTTCCAGCAACTCATTATTGATACTCTGTGCTCTGAATCTTGGTTCTCTCCCCCTCCCCCCTCTTTCCCTCTCCCCCTCCCTCCCTCGCTTTGTCCCTCTCCCCTTCCCTCTCCTTTCCCCTCTCCCCTGCCCCTCACTCTCTTTCCCTCCCTTCTTCCCTCCCCCTCTCCCTCCCCCCTTTTTTCTCACTTGTATTCCCACTCACGGGCTTAGCATAACTTCTCATTTTAGTTTCTTGTTTTACATATTTCCTGATATCCATGTAGAGAAGCTATATGGAAGTTCTAGAAGCTGGGTATTCAACTGTATTTTTTAAAAAAATGTGCATTTTAACCTGCATCAGTTATCAATATTTTCATATTTGAAATGCAGTGTGCAGTAATTGTAATTTATTTCATCTTTGTCCTAATTGAGTCCATTTCTCTTATAAAGATTGTTTTTTTCTGAAGTGTCCAAAAATTTTGCTTCAGGTTTTGTCCTGTCAAGTATCATCCCTTTGATCCAACTGTACTTGATAAATATGTTGTGGGAGATGATTACCTTCCCATATGGGAGGTACCGTCACTCAAGAGTTATTATAATGACTTGGGTTTCTCCATGAAAGGGTCTTTTGATGCATATATGAAGAGCATTGGTAAGATGAAAGAATTACTAAACGAAATAGGACGTTGTATAAGATAACATGGGGGTAAAGGAGGAGGTCATCTTCACAGCTTCTATTCACTTACACTTATTTGCATGCTCTTTATTTCTTTTTGTGTCTTACTCAATACCGTTAAGTTAATCTGCACTGCTAATTTTACTGTAATAAGATCTCATTTTGACATTACACTGATAATTTTTTAAAATATCATTTTGTCACTTATACAAAAAGGTTTTGATTGTACTTTACTATGTTTACAGTATTATAGTAGTAGTGCAGGGCAGTGCGGCTCAAAAGAATGGGAAATTTTAGAATGGAGATTAATAGACGAACACAGTTACTTACATATTTGTTTATGTCAGTGTGTAGTACAGAGTATGCCATTATTGTATTTCACAGTGATTTTTATTTCTTGAATAATGCATTTGATAGATGTGGTCCTCCTTGGGGTAGACCTTCCTGCAGCCTGATAGGAATGTCATGTATGGTTCAACCTAACATTTCAATAGGAATTCTGATTCCCTCTCATATTCTTGCCTTAAGTTGTTTGGTGGTAGCTGGTTGAGTATGGTAACCGTCTTCTTAAGGTGACCCCAGAAGATAAGGTCACACACTGTCAGGTCAAGCGATCTTGAAGGCCACACAATGTAACTGTGCCTTGAAATGATACAGTTACCAATCAATCATCGCATTGATATCCATGCTGTATGTTGATTGGCGACTCCATGTTGTCTTGTGCACTACGACCAGATAACAGGTATACTTGAAAAAAGAGACAGCATTGGTTGTATATTTTTTACTATTGCAAAATCGATTTTCTGTCACTGAGTGACCATCTTCAGTGCTATATTGTATAACTTAAATTGGAATGCACTGTTGTCACTGAGTCTATGTGATCGCCGTAAGCTTAGTGACAACAGTGCATCCCAATTTAAGTTATACAATATAGCACTGAAGATGGTCACTCAGTGACAGAAAATCGATTTTGCAATAGTAAAAAATATACGACCAATGCTGTCTCTTTTTTTCAAGTTTCATGCTGTATGTGTCATTACTCAGTCATGTTGAAACCAACTATTGGCAGGAAAATGGGGCAATTCATTCACAACAGAACTTTTCATCATGGAAATATGCCGAACAAATGTTACAGTGGACTGTGCACCCATCATCATCTTCAAAAAAGTAGGGGCCTGAAACAGCACTTGATGATATGGTGTACAATACAGTAACCTTGCTGCTGTGCAGTGGATGCTTGTGTAGCTGATGTGAATTTTGATGAGATCAAAATAAAAATTCTGTCTGTTCACAAAGCCACTGAGGTGAAACAGTGCTTCTACCGACATCCATAGGTTGTTAACAAAATTGTCATTGTCGTGCACTTTTGCTAACATGTGTTCAGTGTATTGTCTGTGCATTAGCGGATTGTTAGGTTGAAGTTGCTGAATGATGTGCAGCTTGTACCGGTGGCACTCTCAATCCACATTCAGTATTCATTGAACAATTGAGTGGAGCAATTGTAGAGACTCTGCATGACATCGAAACAGAGCACTGCGGAGCTCTTATCAAAGCAATTCACACAGCCTTGACATTGTCTCCCATATGAGTGCTTTGGGGGGTCTCCCTGCAGTTAGCTTCTTCAATGCAGAACTCATTGCTTCAAAATTGCAGACCCAGGTGTTGATTGCATGCCCTGAGCGAGAGAACATGACCATGCTACCCAATGTTGAAATGATGCCAAAATTCTTGATATGCAGCCTCCACAATTGCGTTCTTGCAATAAGCTTGTACCACAAAGGCATGCTAGACATCATTCCATTGCTCCATGTTTAGTTTACTAAACAGCAAGACAGTGCGAGCAGCATTTTATATGTCATTCAGCACCACCTACCTCGCAGCATTGCCACAATGCATTCCAGAATTTCCCATTATTTTGGATCACTGTGTATTATGGCAATGGAATTGCAGGATAGAGACTACATAAAAAAATCAAAATATGCAACTGCAGGAATTCTGCAGGTGAATAGTTCATGGTGCATATACACACTGAAAGGCTAGTTAATGACACTAACTGTGGAGTTTTCCTTCTTCTTTAGGTACCTCAACCCCCCCCCCCCCCCCCACTCCTCCTGAAAAAAAAGTAGAACTGGAAGAAGAGCAAAATTTTAAAAAATTAGAGCAATATGCTGATGTTTGTGTTTACTTGTGCACCACATGATTTATCCATCTGCCTTAGAGTGTATTATAATTTTGATTGGCGGATATTTTTTGTCTTCTAGATAAAGCCAATGGTGTAAGATCTGTTATATCACTTTCCTTTTCCCCATTGCATTAGGTGTACTTGGTGTGCACTTGGTTTACATTGAATTCAAATAAAATATTTTTGAATCAAGTGAAAATGTAAAATTCACACAGCAGTTTCGAGAAAACTGAAACTACTTGAAAAATCTGAGACGTTACAGTATTTTATAATTCACCTATTTGTTAATTCTTCTGGTGCTGTCTTTACTAATCAGCTGCAAATATTTCAATTAATAGCCTTCTCTGTCTTAATTATATGACAACTAACATGATCTCATTACTGCTATACATTCATAAGAAAGAATTTAAAGGTAAGTGGGAAACGAATTTCTCAGAAAGGAGAAATATTTAGCAACTAGACTTCTTGAATGAATAAATATCTCTGACATATAGCCATCTAACTTCAAATAAGGAACAAAGAGAAAATAATCTGATTTACATTACTGTGTACTGTTTTCAGGGAAAGACACAGACAAAATTTGGAATCAAGTTGATGAAGCAATTAGAAATATATATCTGGTGAAAGAAGCATTAATAATACAGATTTCGTCAAAATTCAAATCTACGTCAAATTTTTTTGAAATGGTGCGGATTGATCTTGTGCTGGATGAGGATTTAAATGTTTATCTAATGGAGGTAAAGAAGTTATAACATTTCAGAAGAAAAATATAAATTAAAGACCCACACATGAATATAAATTAATAGTAATGTAGTGTTTATGAGTGCATGATGTGTTTTTTGTATATCTGTTTTGTTTGAAAGGCAAGAAATTAAAAGACTCTTGTATGAGGTCCAGTTTCAAATGCAATTACTGTGAATTTAGTTAATTCCATGATCTTCTGTTATTTGGTTGATTTATAGCTTTGATGGCTACATGCAGCTAGACATCTTATTGAATTTCAAAAATAGCACTGAAAGACCTAAGTCAAAAAAAGGCCCCGGGAATAGACAACATTCCATTAGAGCTACTGATAGCTTTGGGAGAGCCAGCCATGACAAAACTACCATCCGGCGAGCAAGATGTATGAGACAGGCCAAATACCCTCAGACTTCAAGAAGAATGGAATAATTCCAATCCCAAAGAAAGCAGATGTCGACAGGTGTGATAATTACCGAACTATCAGTTTAATAAGTCATGGCTGCAAAATACTAACACGAATTTTTTACAGACAAATGGAAAAACTGGTAGAAGCCAAACTCGGGGAAGATCAGTTTGGATTCCTTAGAAATATTGGAACACACGAGGCAATACAGACCCTACAACTGACGTATCTTAGAAGATAGATTAAGGAAAGGCAAACCTATGTTTCTAGCATTTGTAGACTTGGAGAAAGCTTGTGACAATGTTGACTGGAATACTCTCTTTAAAATTCTGAAGGTGGAATTCTGAAGGTGGCAGGGGTAAAATACAGGGAGCAAAAGGCTATTACAATTTATACAGAAACCACATGGCAGTTATAAGAGTAGAGGGGTATGAAAGGGAAGCAGTGGTTGAGAAGGGAGTGAGACAGGGTTGTAGCTTATCTCCAATGTTATTCAATCTGTATACTGAGCAAGCAGTAAATGAAACAAAAGAAAAATTTGGAGCAAGAATTAAAATCCATGGAGAAGAAATAAAAACTATGAGGTTTGCTGATGACATTGTAATTCTGTCAGAGACAGCAAAGGACCTGGAAGATCAGTTGAACAAAGTGGACAGTGTCTTGAAAGGAGATTATAAGATGAAGATCAACAAAAGCAAAATGAGGATAATGGAAGAAAGTAGTCAAATGAAGTCGGGTGATACTGAGGGGATTAGATTAGGAAATGAGACACTTAAAGTAGTAGATGGATTTTGCTATCTGGGGAGCAAAATAACTGATGATAGTTGAAGTAGAGAGGATATAAAATATAGGCTGGCAATGGCAAGGCAAGCGTTTCTGAAGAAGAGAAATTTGTTAACATCGAGTATAGATTTAAGTGTCAGGAAGTCTTTTCTGAAAGTACTTGTACGGAGTGAATCTATGTATGGAAGTGAAACGTGGATGAGAGATAGAGTAGACAAGAATAGAATAGAAGCTTTTGAAATGTGGTGCTACAGAAGAATGCTGAAGATTAGATGGGTAGATCATGTAAGTAATCAGAAGGTACTGAACAGAAGTGGGGAGAAGAGGATTGTGGCACAACATGACTAAACGGTGGTACTTGTTGGTAGGACACATTCTGAGGCATCAAGGGATCACCAATTTAATATTTGAGGGTATTGTGTAGGGTAATAATAGTAGAGGTAGACCAAGAGATGAATACACTAAGCAGATTCAGAAGGATGTAGGTTGCAGTAGTTACTCAGAGATAGAGTAACATGGAGAGCTGCATCGAACCAGTCTCTGGACTGAAGACCACAACAACAACAACAAAATCTGTTTCAAATTATTGCATTTTGTGTTAGCATAAATGTATGCTGCCCTTGGCAGTTGTAATAAAATAATTTTGGTACTAAACTGCATCACATTGCAATGTGCAAAATACAGATAAATCAGCATATCAGCATAGGCATAATATAAGGAAATAGAGAGGAAGCAGAATAAAGTTACAGACAGTGAGTGTTCCACTGAACACTCCTTTGAGTGCTGTGTTTCAGTAATAGAATTGCAGATACATACAAGATAGCAGTTCTGTCTGTCTACAGACTCCAACAGGATATATACAAAATTTCATTTAGCAGTTACAGAGGCTACTAGTAAGACTTGGTAGAAGTAACTGGGAAGTGAGTGTACCTGGAGATTTCAATAGTGATTTAATCTCAGTTATTTCTTATGAAGGACGTATAGTGTTAAAAAATGTCCATACTTGGTTTGGTCCACATAGCAACATTCCCAAGAAGGATAGAAGGACATTGTGCACCAGCGCTCCAAAATTTGTTTCAAAATGCAACAATCTTTCATGAAATAGATGCAAACCCTATAATAAATGGTTTATCTGATAGTGATGGTTAAATGGTATCAATTAGATTGAACTAAAAAGGGAAATGTAAACTTCCACAGAATTGTAAATGCTCAGGAGCTACACTATTCAGATATAATCTGCAGGTTGAAAAATGGGAAGAAGATTGCCTGGAATACATAGTAGGTGAGAAATTTAATTCTTTCTTAAAAGATTCATAAGGCACTGTGAATCCAGTTTTTGTTTACAAGAAGTCAGAAACAATTAGTGTAGAAATCCAGAGAAAAAGTAGCTGACATCTGAGGTCAAGGTGTCTTTTGCATGGAAGGCAGAGAACTTTATTTATTGTAAAGGACTAGCTCTAATTAAGACTTGAAAATAAGCTACCAAAAGTGTTGCATAATTGTTTATTGTGTCATCAAAAAGTTGAGAACAAAACCAAGGACAATTTGGAGCATTATTAAATGTGAAATGAATGAATTTGCTATGGCTAATGATATTTAACTCCCAGATGACAGTAACAGTGAGACATGATATTGAATTCAAATCATTGGCAACTAAATGCAGTGGCTTATTCTTAACATTAGCTGAAACCACAGGAACAAGAAATGGTCCATCAGAGACAGATCAGTTACATTTACTGAGATGGACTGTGAATAGTCTAACACCACGCTAAGACAATGCACAATGACAAAGTAATTACAGGGACAGCAATCAAATTGAGAGCAAAAAGGAATGTAGCAGAAAAAAGAAATAAACAAAAATGTTAAAAATCAAGATGACATTCTTTTTAAAAGTTGAACACAGAGTGTTACTCAGAAACCTTACTCTTGCAAATTATATAAATGACTACTTTGTAAATAATCCAGTCAACCTGAGTAAAAATTGCTTTAGGAATAGCAGAACCCCAGCTCCAAGAGAAAAACGTGTAAAATCAATAGTGGCATGTTTCACAAACAAATCAAAACTTCTTAAAATACTAGAAACAATGAAGAATAAAATGTCTTCAGGGACTGGTGAGGTACCTGGTTCAGTCATAACTAAATATCCTCGTACCATATCAGAACCACTATCATGTATCATAAATACATCATTGTCAAAAGGAGTGTTTCCACAAAGATTAAAATTTTCAAAAATAAAACCATTCTTTAAAAAGAGCAATGTACAGGAAGTAGGAAACTATAGACCAATATCTGTGTTATCTGTATTTTCAAAAGTAATAGAGACAGTCATGAAACACAGAATTACAAGTTACCTTGAAAAATTCAGTTTCTTGTCTGTAAACCAATACAATAGGAATAAACTTCGAATTACACAGGCCAATGATGGAAATACTTTTTTTGCTGAAAATACCTTATTCTTATGTTTTTTAGGATGGGAAATCCAAATATGATATTTAAAAAACTGTATCACCCACCATTTCTTCACATTTTACAGTTAAATTTATTAAAGTAAGTGATTTTTTAAAGAATTTAACAGCTTTTATGTAGTTAAAATAATTTAAAAAGGAGGTGTAATGAATGTAGATGACGTTGGGAGCACTGCTGAAAAATATTTGCTGGCTAAAAAAGGTCGACTCTATTTTTGTGTTAACAGATGGTGTTTTGTCTACTGTCAACCTAAGCTCACTTTCCCATTTCCTGTACATGTGATCAGTACAATGTCTAATCATGGTTGTAAAAACTCTGCTGACAATTTTTTTTATATTTGTGGTGAATTTTTGATTGAAAAACGCCAAAGAAACATTACAGACTTTGTGAAAAAGGTTTATCTATCATACTTTGGATCTAAACTTAGTGATGAAGATAAGTCTTGGGTGCCGCATAAAGTATGTTATGTGTGTGTTGGAGATCTGAGAAAATGGTCCAAAAGGGAGAAAAGAGCTTTTAGATTTGCTGTTTCTATGATATGGAGGGAGCCAAGAAATCATTCCAATGATTGCTACTTTTGCAGTGTTGATATTACTGGTCATAATTCGAAAAACAAGAAGATAATAAGCTACCCTAACCTTATGTCTGTCATCTGACCAGTAGAGCATGGTGTATATTTGCCAGTTCCTGAACCACCAGATGATTTAAATTCTATTCCAACATATGTATTTTCTGATGTATAACCTGATTTAGTTGAACCAGATGATGATGAATTCCATTGTAATACAGAAAGTCTATAGCCAAAATTGTGTACGCAGGCCGAGCTTAAGAATTTGGTTAGGGATCTGGGCTTAATGAAAGAAAAAGCTGAATTGCTTGGCTCTACATTAAAAGAAAAAAACTTATTGGCAGTTGGAACCAGCATGTACATGTATAGAAAGAGAGTGCAGCAACTCTCCAAGTTTTTTCAACAAGAAGGTGATTTAGTGTACTGTTCAGACATCCCCAGCCCAATGAATGAATTTGGTATTGGATACAAAAAGGAAGACTGGAGGCTGTTTATTGATTCATCCAAAACTAGTGATGGAAAAACACTGCGAAGGCTGCTGGAACACCAACATGATGGGGGACTACTGTTGGTCACTTCATGAAGGAGTTCAGCAAGTGACTCATCATAGAAAAAGCTACACAAGAAGCTTCAAAGAAAAAAGAGAGAGAAAATGCAAACCAATTCCAGCTGACAAGTGAAACCTCTGTTAACACACATCATTGTGTTAAGTAGCTTACTGTAAATACAAACCATGTTGTAACAAAACATTTCATTAATTTCCCTTTTTACCATATAGTATAGGACTTTTATACTATATAGTAAAAAGCATATTGCTCAAAAACTATGGGTGATCCAAAAAGCTAGGGCTAGATTTGGATTCAGCTCATAAAAATATGTAAAGATCAGCTATCAAAGTAAAAAAAGTTTAAAAAAATTTTTCATTGGCCTGTGTTATTGATGTCATTTAATACTGTTCAGCTGTAGACAAGTTATAAGCTATTGGTGCATGAGGAGTGGCAAAAAAAATGGTTTCAGTGATATCTCCATAATAGGAAACAGGTAGTAGAAATTACTTCAGCAAACTTTAAAAAACAAAGTATTTTTTACAGATCTAATATTCAGACTGCGTCATTTGAGGTGCCACGGGGAAGTGTTATAGGACCCTTCCTGTTTCTTATTTCTTTAATAATAACAAGATTCCAACCAGAGGCACTCGCATAACTGTATTTGCTGATGATACAAATGTTGTTGTACATGATATAAACCAGATATTATCAACATCTGTGACCAGTATTAGAATATTTATGAAATTGGTTTGAAATGAATAAGTTGACCTTAATAATTTCAAGAACTATTACAGTATTATATTCATTACAGGAAAACAAAATCACATCCCAACCTGGATCTCAGAATACAAAATAAAGTAATTCAGAGGGTAGCTGTCACAAAAATTATAGTTGTCCATATAGATAAAAATTTAGACTGTAAAGCCCACAGCCTCTATCTCACTAGCAAGTTAAGTTCTACTTACTTTGTGTTATGTGTAATTAGTAGCATGTGTAGTAGAAAGTGTAGCAGAATTAACTACTTTGCTTACATGTGTTCTGCTATTACCTCTGGCCTGACCTTCTGGGGCCATAGTAAGACAAATAAGCAAAACATCTTCACTGTACAGAAACAAGCTAATAGAATTATTACCAACAGTTCAAGGCTAACACCCTCCAAGAAGTTATTTCAACATGTAAATATTCTATCCTTACCACAAATCTACATATAAAACGTGTAATTAATACAAAAAGGTACAGTGACAATTTCAAAACGAGCTCAAGAGTTTCATTCTTACAAGAATGTACAGTGATATCCATATAAAAAGAGTAAATAAGGATTTAGCACAAAACAAATAAGCATTCAAGGCACTAGATTGTACAACAAATTTATGGCACAGATGAAAGAAATAAAAAAAAATGTTTTCGTTTAAGGAAACAGTATTCAAATTTTTAATAACTAACTGCAGTTATAGTGTAGAAGAATACCAGAAATAACCATGTAGTAACTAATTATATTAATGTATTATGTGTCAATAGCAATTTTTAAGTGCTTGCCATTTTGAACAAAGGTGTTGGAACTGTTAGGTATTTGTATGTAAATGTTAGCTATACACTCCATGTAAGACATCTTTTTCATGCATTTGTGTAATTAAAGTTGTATGTGCAATTTTGAATGTGATATTGTGAAGGGTATGATGCATACTTGTATTATGTAGGATGCTGTACACCCTTTTATTATTATTATTATTATTATTATTATTCTATGTATTTTCCACAAATATCCACACAATGTACAGTGTCTCTCGATGAACAAACTACTACTGTTACTTCTGCTACTACAAAACAGAAACAGCAATGACAACTACTACTACTGCCACCGCTGCTGCTCCTGCTTCAATTTTGCCATATTATCTTGATAACTGGTAGTGCGTCTTCCCTTCCCAGAATATGCAGCAGTAATACCTACTTATAAATGTGGATACAAGCAATTGAACTCTAATTATTGACCCATCTTCCTCCAAAATTTGTTCTCAAAAATTTTTGAGAATGTAACTTATCATCTTATTAAGAATAACCTTATAGCAACTGTTCAGTTTGGCTTCCATAAAGACTTTCCTACTGAGCAGATAGTGTACGATCTTGAAAACTTAGTTCTTTTAAAACTAAATGAAAGAAATTATCTTGTTGGCATTTTGTACAATCTTGCCCAGGTAATTGTGTGGGACTGTAATGTTGTACTGGGGAAATTAAAATAGTATGGTGATTAAGCATTCATTTTCCATGGATGGCGTCATATCTTAAGAATAGAAAACTGAGTTGGGAAACATTAAACATGGTGTTCTGGAAGATTTTGTGCTTGTCCTGCTCTAGGAACATTTGAGAAATTCAAAAAACTATGATGTTTGCTGATCACACATGTATATTGGTAAATGGCCTGAAAACAACCATGCCAGATACAGACATTAGAATAATGAAACAGGTTTAAAACTGGTTTGCAGCAAAAATCTTGACCTCCAGTCTTACAAAAACTCATATTACCCAATTCTGAACAAATAAAAATGACTTACAGGTACCAAAAATAGAAAACAATGGGTATGCACTGGATGAGACTCCACAAAGCCTCTAGGCATCTAATGAATAGTAAACTGAGGTGACAGCAGCCTGTGGATGTGCACATAGGTATCTCTCTCATTGTGTTGGTCTGCAGACGGGATTGTAGTATATGTTGCATATGTCCACTCAGTACCTTCCTATCGATAATCTTCAACAGGAGCATGAAATAAGCTGATAAATGAATATCTTGCAGAAGCCTCTTAGGAACCTAGGGATCGTCAACATACATATACTCCCTAACAGTATTTACTGTCAACAAAAAGAGTGAATTTAGGGTGAGCGCTGCAGTGTACAATCACAAGTAAAATTAATTTTTGTGTAGACTACATATCCCTATGTTGGGTACAGAATGGAGTTTTATTCTCTGGTGGAGAAGCCTGTAATTGGTTGCGAGTAGACATCAGGGAGGAAATTGAAAATTCCCATAGTGTAAAACTCCATTCTGAGCACAAAAGAGCGATGCACAGTGTATTTGAAAATTAGTCTTACTTCTAGAATTGTGACTGTGAATTGCAGAATTTATTCTAAATTCACTCTTCTTGTTAACAACAAATACCATATAAGTGTAAGAATCTCTAGGATCCTGATGAGGCTGCTGTGAGATGTTTAGTTATCATTATTACTCATTATTTTTATTGTGGACTTCTGTAGAATAAATAATTTTTTGCACTCTAGATGCTTCACACCAGAAGACTACATATAGGTTGATCCTGTGTTTTATTCAGTATTATTATATGTGTTCATTCGGGAGAATATCATCTGCCCTTGACACAACTAAGTTCTCCAGCTACCATCATATCACTTTGAGTGACAGTCTCTTTGACAATTAGTAAATTTCTCACATTAGCCATAGTCATGTGTGCCATTCCACATGTTAAAACTGTACAACTTCCCCTCCAAATATTCCAAATAGAAAAAGAAATTTGTAACTTAAATGTAAGACTGTGTTCTTTTCAGTGTTCTTTAAGTCAAAGATTTCTTCCCTGGCCAGGTCATCAGGTAGGGCAAGTATGGAAGATTTGGTGAAGTGTAGACTATTGCCTTATTTGTAGCCTTCTTGTTGCTCGGCACCCCCCCCCCCCCCCCCACCCCTCTGTACTCCTGTCCCCTGAAATGTCAGTACCTGGTCCTCCTCTTTCAAATTTCTAGTTAATGCTTTCATATCTTCTGTGACCTGGCCAAGACTAGAGCCAGGATATATACTTTTCTGTAGACAATAGCGTCCACAACTTTATAGGTAATATTGCAGTAAGATATACTTCTGTATCCTATAGCTACCCAAGCATATCTAAGAAAAGTGTTCATAATTTCAAAAATATTGAAATTTATTGATGTTATGAGCTCATAGTAATTTTCATTTTTGTTGTTCCCTTTGGTTATGAATACAGCTTAGAAATTGAACATTTTCTTTTCACTGGTACCTTCAGAGGCATGTAAGTAGTCATCAACCTATATATTCGTTTGCACAGTGCTTTGCTTCACTGGCATGGTTCTGTTGGTGATAGTGTCTTGTTGCTTTTCACTTGTGAAAAACTATCTCATCCAGTGAGTTATAGCCAGATCTGTAATTTACCATGGAATCTGAGTCACAATGAAACTGTCATTGTTCATATACACTGAACTGAAAGAGGCACAAAGATACTACAATCATAAATTTTTGTAGTGAACACACAGTGCATAGTGGGGTGATCACACTGTTGTAGAAATAATTCAAAATCTGAGATCGCTTAAATACAGTTTACTGGATAGCCAGTTTCAACACACTAAAGGTGCCATCATGTAGATCAACATTTATAAACCATTTGGATATAACGATACATGAGCCAGACCAGCTGATATAAAATAATTGTCACAAAAAATAAAAAAACAACTGCTCTCATTGTCATTCTTTTCCATAAGATATGTAAAACCGCAGCCACAAGATAAAACTATTTGGTACACGACCGCTGCTCGGCTAACAATGGTCAGCCGAGTGTTGTTGCCCAAGCAGCGGTCATGTACCAAATAGTTTTATCTTGTGGCTGCGGTTTTACATATTTTATGGAAAAGAATGACCAAGAGAGCAGTTGTTTTTTATTTTTTGTGACAATGATTTTATATCAGCTGGTCTGGCTCATGTATTGTTACATCCAAATGGTTTATAAATGTTGATCTACATTCAGATCCGATGATGGAACCTTTAATGTGTTGAAACCAGTTATCCAGTAAACAGTATCTAAGCGATCTTGGCTTTTGAATTATTTCTACAAATTAGTCTCTCATAGTTTGTGAAGTTCAGTCTAGAAAATCAACTTTTGGCTTATTCTGGTGTCTTTGATTCAATTAATGATGGCCAGTTCCCTCCCCATCCTAATCCATTCTTAGCTTGTATTCCATCTGTAATCACCTCACTGTCAATGGTATGTTAAACTGCAGTATTTGTTCATACTTCTCCAGGTCACAGATTCACATTGGCAATAAAAGAAAAAAATTTATTATGTCTGACTGTCACACCTACGAGTATTTTGTTCATCAACAAGAAATAAATAAAAATTGTTAGGCACACACACAACAAAATTCAACTATTATATTATATCTTACCTGTCCTTCTTATTTCATTTTGTTGATTTAAGATGTAATACAAATGTGTGAAAACATTAATAACACTATTAAGAAATTCTTGATTTTTGCTGATCATTTTTCTAACACACACTTCTTTTTTTGTAGGCAAATATGTCACCTAACTTGTCATCTGCACATTTTCCACCAAACCAGTTATTGTATGAGCAAGTACTGTACAGTGTGTTCTCCTTGGTTGGTGTTGGGAGAATTTTATATTCCTCCAACAGGTGAGACTATGATGTACTAAACACTAAATATGTTTAAATATTACAAATGTCAAATAGTGTATTTTAAGCTATTAAAGAGACCTTTGGAGAAAAGAGAGCCACTTGTATGAATATCAAGAGCTCAGATGGAAACCCAGTTCTAAGCAAAGAAGGGAAAGCAGAAAGGTGGAAGGAGTATATAGAGGGTCTATACAAGGGCAATGTACTTGAGGACAATATTATGGAAATGGAAGAGGATGTAGATGAAGATGAAATGGGAGATACAATACTGAAACACCTGAGTCGAAACAAGGCCCTGAGAGTAGACAGCATTCCATTAGAACTACTGACGGCCTTGGGAGAGCCAGTCCTGACAAAACTCTACCATCTGGTGAGCAAGATGTATGAGACAGGTGAAATACCCTCGGACTTCAAGAAGAATATAATAATTCCAATCCCAAAGAAAGCAGGTGTTGACAGATGGGAAAATTACCGAACTATCAGTTTAATAAGTCACAGCTGCAAAATACTAACACGAATTCTTTACAGACGAATGGAAAAAATGGTAGAAGCCGACCTCGGGGAAGATCAGTTTCGCTTCTGTACAAATGTTGGAACACGTGAGCCAATACTGACCCTACAACTTATCCTAGAAGAAAGATTAAGGAAAGGCAAACCTATGTTTCTAGCATTTGTAGACTTAGAGAAAGCTTTTGACAATGTTGACTGGAATACTCTCTTTCAAATTCTGAAGGTGGCAGGGGTAAAATACAGGGAGCGAAAGGTTGTTTACAATTTGTACAGAAACCAAATGGCAGTTATAAGAGTTGAGGGGCATGAAAGGGAATCAGTGGTTGGGAAGGGAGTGAGACAGGGTTGTAACCTCTCCCCGATGTTATTCAATCTGTATATTGAGCAAGCAGTAAAGGAAACAAAAGAAAAAATCGGAGTAGGTATTAAAATCCATGGAGAAGAAATAAAAACTTTGAGGTTCGCTGATGACGTAATTCTGTCAGAGACAGCAAAGGACTTGGAAGAGCAGTTGAAAGGAATGGATAGTGTATTGAAAGGAGGATATAAGATGAACATCAACAAAAGCAAAACGAGGATAATGGAATGTAGTCGAATTAAGTCAGGTGATGCTGAGGGAATTAGATTAGGAAATGAGACACTTAAAGTAGTAAAGGAGTTTTGCTATTTGGGGAGCAAAATAACTGATGATGGTCGAAGTAAAGAGGATATAAAATGTAGACTGGCAATGGCAAGGAAAGTGTTTCTGAAGAAGAGAAATTTGTTAACATCGAGAATAGATTTAAGTGTCAGGAAGTCGTTTCTGAAAGTATTTGTATGGAGTGTAGCCATGTATGGAAGTGAAAAATGGACGATAAATAGTTTGGACAAGAAGAGAATAGAAGCTTTCGAAATGTGGTGCTGCAGAAGAATGCTGAATATTAGATGGGTAGATCACGTAACTAATGAGGAGGTATTGAATAGAATTGGGGAGAAGACAGCCTCAGGAGGGGTGCACATAGTGTCTTGATGAGAATTTGATACTGCACTGACATTGGAGGTGGAATTTATGAAAATAAACTGCGAACTTAATCATTTGCCTTTCCTTAAAACCTTCTGTAATTATTTGATTGTTTTACATTGTAACAGCCGTACCAATAAAAACTGGAGACATATAATATGGAATCTTTTATTTGAATTAGTTTATACTATAGTGTCCTAAAATATTGACCATTCCTCCTGAAACACCAACTATAAAAATCAATTAATATAGGAACACTAAATGAAATGGCTTAAGTTTATTGATAGGCTGATCAAGAAAGTAACTCAGCTTGCTTTGTGTTTAGAAATTTTAACCTATAGAAAAAAAACTTTCTTTTGATTTACCTAGTAATAAATATTATGGTGCAGTTTAAGCCGTGGTTTTATAAAGTAAACATGTGTCATTAATGTCAATAGAGTTGTTTTCCAGGGCTGGGATGAGTAAATTATAATTCAAAATGGATTTTTGTAAAATTTAGTGTAGTAGAAGCATTTCTGCCCTATCTATGTTGATTAATTATTAACATTTTTTATGAAAGAAAAGGACAGATACATTATCCTTACAACTATGGCAGAGTAATTATACTAAGAAATATTCATCCCCTTTTCCAGCAATTCTGACAAA
Source organism: Schistocerca nitens (assembly GCF_023898315.1). Taxonomy (NCBI): domain Eukaryota; kingdom Metazoa; phylum Arthropoda; class Insecta; order Orthoptera; family Acrididae; genus Schistocerca; species Schistocerca nitens. Next base: position 396,325,283 of record NC_064618.1, on the reverse strand, counting down.
AAAATTTAGTTTAGATGTTATTCCTAAATTCTGGCTTCAGCTGAACAAGAATTCGTTCAAATTGTACGTATCTGGTCCTTTCTTTGTTACAAATTTTAATATATTCTTAGGAGTCTGTTCTTCTTATGTGCTTCTCAATTGAGGCAATAGTTGAAATATTAACTTTAATGTTAAGTTGTTCTTTCTGTTATTCTTGTAAATGTTATTTTCTTTGTGCAAGTGTTATTATATTGCTAACATTTTCGTCCACTCATGGTGAAAAATGGACAAAAGGAAGGATAGTTACCAACACTGTAGTAGTTTTACTGAGTTAATATATGTCTTACAATTACAGAAAAAATAGTGATGAGGAAGCTGCAACTGAAGAGATGCAAGCATCTCTAAAAAATATTGTTGTTTTTCCTGAAATCTGCAAGAAATGTAGCAGCTGTGATTCCCATGAATGTCTTTTATGCAGACCTTGCCTGACGGGTTGGACACTTAACGTATTACGGAGCGCTTACAAAGAACATGTTTTCAGGAGAGACTGTCGCCGACTGTTTCCTCCATCTATGGTAAATATATTAATTTATTTAATTACCAATTTTGCTACTGTGTGTGCCTCAAAGCAACATTTTCTGAGCTTTCAATTGTATCCGTCTCTGTGGATTTCTGTAATTTAGTAACCAACCAGTTATTCGAAAATCAAATGTTAATAGTACATAACTGAAATATTATGCTGGAAATGATATATATAAACTTCTCTTGCATATCTCACAACAGTGATCTCCACACACAAGTGTAACATAATGTCTGATACATCATACCAATCCCGAAACCCACAATCTGAATGCAGCCTCACCATCAGTCTAGCTATCCACGTACGTTTTACTTGCTCCAAAACTGATATGCACATAAATCATTGGGTCTCTCTACTGGTTGTCTCATTGTGGATGTTGTGAAGCCCTCTTAAACAGGGTCTTTGCTAACTTTATTCACTAATATTCCAGCCATTGTTCTCATTTTACCTTCTTGTATGCAAGACGGTAATCATATCCCACACCACTTTTACTGTTCTCACATTACCCCCCCCCCCCTCCACCTCCCACTGCTATCTATGCACACAGCCTTGCTGCTATGGGGGACAACTTTTCCTGGTACACTGGTGACAGTCCATCTCTTTTCTAACATGCTTGGCCAATCATATTGTATCCATCTCTTTTCTAACATGCTTGGCCAATCATATTGTAACTCAATTACTTTTAATTTGAAGGAAAAATTCACAAAAAACCTGTGGAACTGCTTTGATCCCTCCTTCCCCAACCTTCCACTTGCTATTCATATTGCACATTAAACCCCTTGTCCTATTGATCTGGACCCATGGTTGGACAGTTTCTGTCCCTTCCTGTAGAACATCACTACATACTCCCAGATTTACTTCATTTGTCTACAGTGAGCGTTATGATCTACCTTTATAGTTTCTTCACCCACTCATTGGCTCCATAAAAACTTTGTACATATCAAACTTCACTATTCTTCCCATAATCGTGTCAAAACAAAAGACATTCCTCCATTTATCAACCATTCAAAACCATCCCAGACCTTGAAATTCCAAGGCTTCAATTACATGTTGTTGTCATATATCATATAAAGCCTGTAAACAACATCCTACTTCACTTCTACAACACTCCACATTCCACAGGATACTACTCTGTTGTTGACACAGATGCCAGACCTGTGTCATATGCCTCCTCCAACTACAGCTCTATCAAAGGTAGGGTCAAGTGTGGAATCAGAAACATCATCTGTTAGCTTTGTTGCAGTTATTGTGCAGCATTCTATGTGAGTATGATGACTAACAAATTGCCTACCCATGACAGTGCCCATCACCAAGCTGCGGCTAATTGCAAACTCCATTCCTTTACCATATGGATCCTTTCTTCCTGTACCAGCCATTTTGAACTACAAAAGAGGGAACTTACACCCTCTATCACATCTTCCATTCCTACAATGTGCCTGTCCTAAATTATCTATTAATTCTTATCTTCAATTGCCTTTACTTCATTTTATGCTTTCACCATCTGCTGTTCTTGTCATTATTCACCCGTGCTCGCAACCATCTCTAATTCTGGTGTCCAGGTTCCCAGGTTTTTTCCTCTTACACACTTTGTCACCTCTGTTTCCTTACCAGTTATAAGATGTGTTTGTTCCTCATGTTTCCCAATATTTCTCTAACCTCTCCTTGCCCCAATAAAGGAAGAAAAAATCAAAAGTTCCAAGGACAATAGTTATTCGATTGTCATGTGTGCCTATGCAGCCTCCACATTTCATCATTAAATATTTTCCCTCTCTTCAATTTTTGCATTTTACATTGGGTTTATAAAACAAGTTTTTTGTGTTTTCTGATGCATATAGTTGTAATAATTTTTTGTATTTATTTGTTATATTGTTTTAATTTTGTGTTATTATATGTTAAATACATTTACTTTTCAGACTGCATGAATGTCTGTACACCTTCAGTAAAAGTAGCTTTTTATATGTATTAAGATACAAAACTATACATGGTCATTAATGTAATACGTCTTCTTCTACTTCAGGACCAGGCAGCTGTCAGCACAGGAAAATATCTGGAAGATTTAACACCAGAAAATCAATTAATGGTGCGTTGGTTTCAAGGGAAATGTTTACAGAATAAGTCTTGGTGCCTTTAATACACACTCTTAATTGTGTACCAAAACCCTTTGATCTCAGGGAGGTGTGGTCATGAACAACTTAAAAAAAGGCATTTTTGTAGATATCTTACATTTAGGCTGGGTATTAGAAGTGGTAGCATGTAATAAAATTCCTCCCATAAAATGAAAGTGAATACATTTATTTTGAACTGTTGTATTTCATCTGTTTGTGGTAGATTATATTGCAAAAAACAACTGTACAAAGCTATAAAATCCAGGGCAAATAAGAAGGGTAAGTGATGCGCAATAATCAGTTTGTAAAACACATAGACCATTATCTTGCCTCAAAGCAAACATCTGTTACTACATTACACATACCCTTTAAATTATTGTCTACTATTCTTAGATTATAGTGTATGAAAGTAGCATTTCTTAAGTAAACATTAATGTAAGCTGCCTGCACTGGGTGTCTGCATATTTAGGAATATATAGTGTCTTTTGTTGAACAGTTGAAACCATACATTGCAAATAAAATTTTGTGTGGCATTGCTTGCTGAAGTCCAAACATGGTAATTCATTTTAGAGTTCTCTCCACCCTACCAACATTGTGAGTGCAGAAATAGATTTTTGCTTCAAATCATAATTTCTGTCATACCTCTGACTATTGGCCATTCCTCCTGGGACCAACTGTATTCATGTGCTATGACACATAAAATTATTATGTAATATACATACCATTATTATTATTATTATTATTATTATTATTATAAATAACAATATCTGGTATGGCCAAACTTCTGATGGAGAGATGTCAAGAAAGCAAACTGCAAGCTGAATCAGTCAGTGTGCCAAGAGCACAGAGAGCGAATTGACTCCTTAATACACTATTCGATCTGCTCCATGTGAGCCATGGGGTGGAGAGTCATTCCTGATTCGCTTTGTGATCTGATCGGTGAGAGTGGTGAGTAGTGCTGAGCTAGCTTGTGATGTGATCCATGAGAGTGGTGGGGAGCGGTGAGTCATTGGGAGGAGAGTGATTGCTGAGACACTTTGTGATCAGGTCTACGCCAGCCATGGGGCAGGGTGTGGGTCCTGGGTCACTTTGTGATCCACAATGAGTGCAGTGGCTGAAGACAGCAGCTCATGCAACTGACATGATTGCTAAAAACACATTCCAAGTGTGATGCCACATCAAAAGCTAAGAAGTAATAACTCACTCGAAAGTATGTAAATGTTTATTGAGCTTCTAAAATTTGATATTTTCTTTTCAAATCAAGATGGGAAATATGTTGCTGTAAAATGATTTCTGTGTTAAAACAGCAATCTGAAGACTTAATCTTTCTTCACTTATTATTTTTTTCATGGCTAAGAAAAGCTGAACGCATCAGTAAGGTATGAAACTCCATAGGTGCACATGGTCTCTGGGACTTTCTTTCTTTCTTTCTTTTTCTTTTTTTTTTTAGCTTAAGAAAAGTTTTCTTAACCATGTGACGTGAGGTGCTGTTGCAACACCTTGCCTCAGAATCTTCATTTCACTCATTACTGTTCCCAGAGAGACATTTAAGATTAGATGCATTACCACGCCTTTTTCCCCCAAATCGTGTATCATTCACATCTTAGAAGGATGTGGCTCTTTGAATCAGTTCAGCATTCATTCAATTAAGCATATGGCGTGAGGTGCCCTTGCAACACATTGCTGCAGAATCTTCATTTTACTCATTACTGTTACCAGAGAGACATTTCGGATCAGATGCGTTAGCACACCATTTTTTTCCGAATCACATATCATTCACATCTTGGAAGGATATGGCTCTTTGAATCAATTCAGGAGCAGATCTCTCATCTCTATGGCGAGGGAACTGTGGCTCAATTGCACAGAGCACAAGGATCCTACAAAACTATATAAAAATAATGTGTTATATTATTTTGGGGATGATAAATGTTGCCCTTTGACCAGCATTGGGTGCTCATTTTGCGACACAACAGTGTAGCCATTATGTAAAGCATCTCAGAGCCTTTTATAGTATGAGGTTCAGCTATATAATGCAAGAGAACTAGAAAAGTTAAGGGACAGAATTATTGTAAATCCTAAGCTGTTAAAATAATTTGTAAAAATGAGGGGCATGATTTAGAGTAATTGCCCTAGTGAGATATTGTAGTATTTAGAAGAAAAGAATAAATCTTGGAGAGGAATAGGATGATACATATATTTTCACTAACCAGTCACTAGGCATCAAGACAACATATGGGCTTTGAATTATGCAAAGACAAGTGTATTTGATGCAATTAATCGATAGAGGTTTTTCAGTAACTGACTGAATGTATAACAATAATGGAAATTGCTGGATGAAGTAACATGTAAAATAAAGGAAAGTGAATCCATGTGTGGAGCACAGAACTACATAACAGAAAACAGCATTCACTCTAGCTTTTGAGCACTAGCTCTTTTTCGAGCAAAAGTACACCCTTTCTCTCTCTCTCTCTCTCTCTCTCTCTCTCTCTCTCTCTCTCTCTCTCACACACACACACACACACACACACACACACAGTTACAAATATTTTGTTATGTGTCATTGTGTGTGTGAATATGTGTACTGCTTCTAGAAAAAGAGCTAATGTTTGAGAGCCGATTTGAATGTTCCCTTATTTTTGCATATGAATGAATGTACAGCACTTGTTACATGAGAGAATTATCCATCTTGTCTACTGCTATGTAGCTGTTCCCACTTATGAGATATGGGAACAGAATATAGTTGTGAGAAGCTGAATGTGAGCACTTGCTCTTAGGGCCCACTAGACCGATTAATATGGAGTCAATGATTTAAAGTCCCAGAACAACAAGGTAGGCACAGGTAGATGAAAGGAAGTACTAAATTAATACTTCTGACTTCCTCCCAGTCAGTCAACACAAAGCTCAGATACTACAGCCCCTAACATAAAGCTTTTGTAGGGAAGGCAAAGAGAGGATTTGATTAATTATAGCATATGCACAGGCATATAAGCAGTCATTCTTCCCAAGCTCCATACACAAATATAATGGAAAGAAACTGTAATGTGCGGTACAATGGGTTGTACCCTCTGCTGTGTACTTCACAGTGCTATGCAGAGTTTGGATGCAGATGTTGATGATACACCTATAGTCATTTGCAGATTCTATACCACACGTAGCTTTTTTGCCTCAAAGGAAATGATATGTACAGGTTTGTAGCCTTTTAAAATTATTTCAACCTGACAAATATTATATTAAATAAAGGGTCGAAGGGAGAAGAAGGAAAGGAAAGGAACTATGAATGTCAGCTGCGCCATGTCAGCTGCATCAGGGCATTATGCAGAATCTGCAGTGATGAGTGAAAATGTATGCCGGACCAGGATTTGAATCTGTGCTCTCCTGCTGACTAAGCAGTTGCTTTAAGCATTGCACTATCCTGACACAGTGTTTATCGCAATCTTGCAGACTATCTCGGCATGCTTCCCAGCTGACCTACATTCCCACCTAGCGCCATCTATCAGCAGTCCCTGCCCATGTCCTTCGAGCCTGCTATTTTGAGATTCCCACAGGAGCTGGAATGTAATTGTGCACCGCACTGAAGGTGGTGGATTCATTGCCTACTGAGGTGAATCAATTATATGAATTCTTGGTTTCTATTCTTTTGGATATGTCCAAAAGAATGGACACCATGTGTTCATATAGTGTTCATATAGTGTGACTGCATACTGTGAAGTTTATGTCATCTTTGCAATATTAAACTGAGACCAGTACCATTCCATTTTACCCATTATGTCCAAACAAATCCTCAAACCAAAAATTTCCACAGCATTGGACTGAAAAGAGGGTCAACTATCAAGGTCACCCTGTTTCTATGAATTTTTTTTGTGTTAGGAGTTTTTACCGACAATTGTCTGCAAGGTAAGGGCAAGACTGATCAACTATTAAATTTCTTCATCAGTCCCCCTTTGACATCCTGCACTGTACATGAGTAGGTATGAACTGTTGTCTGGATATTGTGGTGTAACCTGTTGCTTCTATGGAAAACATGTTCCACTTCTAACGAAAGATGTTTGTGCAAGCTGGAAACATTGTTTAGGTAGTTGTTAAATGTAAAACAACCCACTGTGCATGCTCTGGTTTGCAATATGTGCAGATTTGGTGTAAAAATTGCCAGGTCGGAACACTGACAAGGTGCAACAGCATTTAATTGTCTCCACCCGCTGTGGAGAACCTCTAGTGCTTGGGCTTCGCAACTTGGCAGTGCATTGGAAGTCAAGGAGCAATGGATGGGGGCTATAATGTCAACACCAGAACAACTGAAGAAAACATAAAAAAACTGTCATTCTGTAATATCATATCAGTACAAGAATACATGTTGTGATTTATTTCAAGCTACAGGTTAAGAGAGATATGTTCGCCCACAGCTGCAACTGCAGTTGTCTATTGGAAAGATTGCATTTATGCCACAGAAGAGTTATTGCAAAAGTGACTATGTCATTTTAGTAGCTTGAACAGACGAGAATTCTCTTTCAGCACCCATCCAATGCATAAGGTGTAGTAGTCACACATACTGTCTAGTGACACTGCATAGCAGGTTCACTACATCGGATACCGTCAAGAATGGTGACCGCAAGTTATATGTAATGTGAAAGTTCCCACACATATCAGCTGGATAACAGAACATGTGGGGGGTGAAAAACAGAACCACTTCTGTCCCACTCCAGTATCTCCTGAGTAAAAGGTGAAATGTATCTGCAGCCATAATCACCACATTGCACAATGACATGTGATATGCCTACAAAATAAAATGTCTTTGGTCTGCTTCATAATTTCTGTGTATAGATAACACAAAAGATTATGCACATTTGATATTAATTTGTTCATTACATCATTATCTGTTGCAGTTCAGAAATAAAGATCAGTTGTCTAGGAGGTGTAACATCTGCCATGTTTAATTGTCTCATGTGCAGTATCTTGCTCAAAAATATCTGAGTGCAGGTATCTGAAACTCATTCTGTAGTTTCTTTCTCTTTGTGTCAATAATAATGGGTGATCTATGTGCAGGTATCTGAAACTAATTCTGTAGTTGCTTTCTCTTTGTGCCATTAAAATGAGTGCAAAAATAATCAACTTCAATGTGTTATTTAGAACTGCTCACTTAATTTCTCAAAATAAAATGGTTTAAAATGGTGGAGGAAAGGTAAGGTAATCATGTTGTGCATTTAGAGATGGTCCTGCAAATGTGCACATTGAGGAGAAGCAGGTGTGACGAATTTGTTTTGGAAAACAGTCTCTTGAGAGGCAGTCAGTCAGGTATGGAATTTCTTTAGGAATCACAGGTAGTGCTCACACAGAAAGTCAGCTTCTACATGTGTGCATATCAGAGAGAGAACAGTTTTTTTAATCATGTCATTATTTGCAACGGAACTTCAACATTTTTTAGTTCAGTGTGGAATCCAAACCACATTGTGGTCATTAACATTCACTAAAAGAATTTGAGCACAATCTGCACAGAAATTTGAGGGAGCAAAGACTTGTATTGTTGGTGGATTTTGTTGATTTAGAAACACAAGTAATACTTGAAAATGTACTTTCTAGCACTTTCAAAACTTACATGTTCATTCGAAACAGGAAAATTGAGATCTAAAATTGTTTTGACTCACGGCCACACACAGCTGCCTGCTTGTCAAGACATTTTGGAATTTTAGAAGGGAAGTTTTGGAAAAGCTTTCTCATTGTATCCAATGACTGTTGTCTCTACCAGCACCAAAAGAAATGACTTATCTCTCAATGTTTTGCAGATAAAATGTGCTGAAACATAACTCCTGAGTGGCAGAAATAGCAAGCTGAGGAATTCAATGCAGGGGGGAGGAAGGAGAGGGGGACTTATTTACTCTACAAAACTACCTGAAAAGTAATTGTGGCAGTAGGACAATATACATATATCATGTGTCTGTGGGTCTCAAAACAATTTTGGCCAGTCCTGAAAGAGCACAGGGGGCAGAAGTTGGCGTCCACTATTGTGATCCTGTGTCAGATTATCAAAGTTGAGATGGTTTGCCCTTGCCTTCCTGCAGTCTGTTGTGAAGTGTCAGGTGTCTATATGTATTGTGTGGATGACTGATGTGTTCTTGTACTGTATAATCATTATGTTGCTGTGTACAAAAAGTCAAGGAAGGGTGAAATCTGAAGTTACTACATAGCCCATATCTCCTGAATAGCACCAAGACTGCTGAACTTTATGTCTTCATGCAGTTGACACATCACCATCAACAATGTTACATGCCCTCACTCTGTAATGGTTCAAACATCAACAGCCAAGACTGTAGCCGACCAACCAAAACCAGGTTGAAGTTACAGGCCAATAGACTAGTAGTTGAGAAGCATCAGTAGATGTGCCTTCTGCAACGGACACTTCCATGTGAGGGACATCACGTGAATCACCATTGTACAGGGTTATTACAAATGATTGAAGTGATTTCACAGCTCTACAATAACTTTATTATTTGAGATATTTTCACAATGCTTTGCACACACACACAAAAACTCAAAAAGTTTTTTTAGGCATTCACAAATGTTCGATATGTGCCCCTTTAGTGATTCGGCAGACATCAAGCCGATAATCAAGTTCCTCCCACACTCGGCGCAGCATGTCCTCATCAATGAGTTCGAAAGCATCGTTGATGTGAGCTCGCAGTTCTGGCACGTTTCTTGGTAGAGGAGGTTTAAACACTGAATCTTTCACATAACACCACAGAAAGAAATCGCATGGGGTTAAGTCATGAGAGCGTGGAGGCCATGACATGAATTGCTGATCATGATCTCCACCACGACCGATCCATCGGTTTTCCAATCTCCTGTTTAAGAAATGCCGAACATCATGATGGAAGTGCGGTGGAGCACCATCCTGTTGAAAGATGAAGTCGGCGCTGACGGTCTCCAGTTGTGGCATGAGCCAATTTTCCAGCATGTCCAGATAAACGTGTCCTGTAACGTTTTTTTCGCAGAAGAAAAAGGGGCCGTAAACTTTAAACCGTGAGATTGCACAAAACACGTTAACTTTTGGTGAATTGCGAATTTGCTGCACAAATGCGTGAGGATTCTCTACCGCCCAGATTCGCACATTGTGTCTGTTCACTTCACCATTAAGAAAAAATGTTGCTTCATCACTGAAAACAAGTTTCGCACTGAACGCATCCTCTTCCATGAGCTGTTGCAACCGCGCCGAAAATTCAAAGCATTTGACTTTGTCATCGGGTGTCAGGGCTTGTAGCAAATGTAAACGGTAAGGCTTCTGCTTTAGCCTTTTCCATAAGATTTTCCAAACCGTCAGCTGTGGTACATTTAGCTCCCTGCTTGCTTTATTCGTCGACTTCCGCGGGCTACGCGTGAAACTTGCCTGCACGTGTTCAACCATTTCTTCGCTCACTGCAGGCCGACCCGCTGATTTCCCCTTACAGAGGCATCCAGAAGCTTTAAACTGCGCCTACCATCGCCGAATGGAGTTAGCAGTTGGTGGATCTTTGTTGAACTTCGTCCTGAAGTGTCCTTGCACTGTTATGACTGACTGATGTGAGTGCATTTCAAGCACAACATACGCTTTCTTGGCTCCAGTCGCCATTTCGTCTCACTGCGCTCTCGAGCGCTCTGGCGGCAGAAACCTGAAGTGCGGGTTCAGCCGAACAAAACTTTATGAGTTTTTCTACGTATCTGTAGTGTGTCGTGACCATATGTCAATGAATGGAGCTACAGTGAATTTATGAAATCGCTTCATTCATTTGTAATAGCCCTGTATGAGTGACTGACCTTTACACTGCCCCAAACCATCGACCCCCCACCAGATGTTTTGACATGGCCTCAGTGAAGAGTGCCTTTAGCAACTGTCAGCATGTGGAAATTGGATTTAAACTGGCAGGACCAACCAATTACAAAGTCATCACAGCTGGGTCATCTGATGACACACAGCCTATGTCAGTCATTGCTACTCAAGCACAGGAACATTGCCCCACTGCTACACCATCATCTTGCAGCCGTCAGCCACCATCTGTCATCCATCAGCAGGCTGTGGTAGCTGGGCCATCACTACCATCCACGGGAAACACCTGTGTCGGCATGCTTGAGCAAAAATGGCAATGTTTGCAGATGATACAAGTATTTTGATCAATGGTCCCAACTCTGCAATGCTAGATACAGTTGTAACAGCCACAAACGAAGAGCACAAATGATTCACAGAAAATAGCCTAACCCTAAATTTTTCAAAAACTATCATTATACAGTTTCAGACAGTAAATAAAAAGCTCCAAGTTCCCGAAATGGAGATCAACAACCAAAATTTTATGAAACCACAGATACAAAATTCCTAGGCATCTAGATAGACAACCAGCTAAGATGGACAGAGCAAACTGATCACCTGGTCAAAACACGTAGCACAGCATGTTTTGCCCTTAGAGCTATTTCTCACTTTGTTAACAGAGAAATAATGCTTTTGTCAAATTTTGCATATTTCCATTCTGTACTCTCCTAAGGTATTATCTTTTGGGGAAATGCTACAGGGGTTGAAAGATTCTTCAAACTACAAAAATGAGCAGTGAGGTTGTTATGTGGGGTCTCTAACAGAACATCCTGCAGAGGTCTCTTTAAGATTCTCAGGATATTTACTGTTAAAAATCAGTATATATACTCACTGATGATGTTTGTAGACAGCAACAATGAATTATTCCACAAAAACTGTGGCGTTCACAAGTGTAACATAATACAGGGGAAAAATTTCCACCAAAGGTCTGCAACTCTGACAAAAGTCCATAGGGTCAGTAATAAAAGTATATAACAAACTTCCCACCAGTATAAAAAAGGAAACTGATAACATACAGATATTCAAAAGGAAACTAAAAACATTCTTCAGAGAACAAACTTACAAAATGAATGAATTCCTAGAGTAATAAGGTATCCTTTTGAGTAGAAATAGAGGAAAGAAAATCTTTACTTATGCCATGAAGACAAAATTGTGTACTTCTGATATAAATTGTAGTGACAAAGTGTAAATATATTTATATCATAGTTAAAATGTGTATTACCATTTATTCTTCACTATTAGGTATTCACTTGAATGCACTTATGTGATGAAGATAAAATTTTTGTATTTTAATTTAAATCATAATAAAAAATGTAAATTTCATTGTTTATTTGTGGCATTGGGATAAAAATGTTTACTTCCATTCATTCAGCTATTTTAAGCATTTACTTGAACTTATACCACTGAAATGCAGGTTGCAATATTGTCCACAATTAATTGTTTATAGAAAATAAGTATTTTTATGATAGATAAAATGCTGACACAATTTTTTATTATTTCACATGACTTGTTCTGTATTACTAGTACACCCTTTATACAATATCTAATCAACAGGACCAAATAAAAAACAACTCAAATCACCTCTTGTTTTCTGCAGCCTGTCTGTTTCAGATGTGCTGAATCATGTGTGGTTGTGCCCATCAATAAATTGTCCTATCAACTGATTGGCTGTCTCCTTCACCCACTCCATCACCAACACCCAGCAGAGAATCACTCACCCACTCTTATCCTGCAGTAAATCCATGCTACAAGTCCATGTGATGCTGTGGAAAGGTCTGATACATAACTTATGATACTGGCTGAAGTATGGTGTTCGGAACTGTATGCCACCACTTCTCCTACCATTGTATCCAAACACTGGCGATGGGACTGCCTTCCCTCTGACTAGGTTTTGGACCAACAGCTCCACTGTTGAGCATCATAACACATGTTTGTGATAATGAGCTACAATACGTGATGTATGTATGTTTATACAGGACGAATCACCCAAGTAGTGCACCTGTTTTATTTCGTAAATTGTTCAAAATATTTAAACGAGATTTTCAGCATTTTTATAGTACACAAAGGGGCACATAAGTTTGTTACATGTTTAATCCACTTAACTCAGTTGTCAGCTGATACATTGAAGCAGTATTTTTTAAAATGGGTTGATATACTTTTTTAATGGCATTCGAAAACTCTTGAAAAGATGAGTACAGTAATACTGGTGCTGAAAATTTTCACAAAAATACCCAAAAAATGAAAGATAGAAAGACAAGCTGGTGAGAATTGGCTATTGTGGTGTAAACACTGCCATGTACGGCTCTTTTGTCAGCATGCAATGTTGTCTCAAGCCTTTTGGCTATTGACTTGTTTCCACAAAATCTGTTCACTGAAACATGTTTGGTGCACATCACACATTTGGAATAGTTTTCCTAAGCCCCTTCTGATGTGTAGAAGCTACCTATCATTTCAGTTACAACAATCATAAGTGACTTATATCTATTTCATACAAATTAGGGCCAAGAGGAATCATGTTTAATAGTTAGTAGCTTAAGCCTGTCTTTGTGCTGCATATAAAGATGGAGTCTGACATGAGAGCCTCACTTGGCAGTTTATGCTCTTTGCTAGTCATTGGGGTTCAGTTCAAAGCTGGACTCATCACTGAAGACAATTCTACCGCAGTCAATGAGATTCTGCGTAAAAGATGTGTCTGGAGACACCCAGGAGAGTGGTGGGATGCTGATCTGACTGGCATCCACCATACAGTCTGACAACCATCAGTGATGGTCTGAGGTGCCATTTCTTTCATAGCAAGACACCCTCAGTTGTCACCTGCGGCACCCTTAATCACAGTGGTATGTCAACAATAATCTACTTCCCATTTTGTTGCTCTTCATGGCAAGCCATCCTGGGCTTACATTCCAGCAAGACAATCCCCACCTGTACATGGTGAGTGTTCCTACTGATTGTTTTCATGCTTGCCAAACCCTACCTTGACTAACAAGAACTCTAGATCTGTCCCCAACTGAGAACATTTGGAGCATTATGGGGAGGGCCCTTCAATCAGCTCAGGATTCTAACTATCTGATGTGCCAATTGGACAAGATATGGTATGATATCACTCAAGAAGCCATCCAGATACTCTAACCAATAACGGTAAGCCAACAAACTTCTTGCTTAAGGGCCAGAGGTAGATAACACATTATTGACTTGTTCAATTTGTGAAGTTCTTTCTCTTGAATAAATAACCTAATTTTTCTGACATTTTAATCATTTGTATGTCTGTAGATGTACATCATATCTACCAATTTCCTCCCTTTTCAGGTAATTTCTTCATGGTGCATCACTTTATTTCTTTTTCTTTTTGTAGAGTGCATCACATGCCAAAAACCTCGTTTCCATATCTTGAACAGTTCACAAAATTAAAGGACATACAAGCATTAGGCTATGCACACTCTAGGTTCCACAATAACTGATGTGCATATTTTTAAAGTGGGGCGTAGTGGTGGAGGAATTGGGTGAGAACCGCCATAAATATGGTAAATGTTGACCAAGATTTGCTGTCAGATTGGAAATTTACACCTGACGCGTAAACACAGGGCATTTTTCCTGGCTTGTTGGACACTTAGCATTTTTTCTCGCCAAACTTAGAGGCACTGATGTATAGGAATTTATTGACTATTTGTCACTGCAAAATTAGGACCAGATATGGAGTGACAGAGTGCAATTATTTGCATGTGATCCTCAAGACAGGTTAAAAAACCAAAATGATGATGAAGAGCATGCGTTATTGACATAATCATGTAATGAAACAGGAAAATTGGGAAAACCATTTCAAGTTAGAAAGGAAACAGACTTAAAATGCAAACTACTTTGAAATCACACATTGGAATGCAACATAGACAAATCGTTGTTTGGTGTAACATTGTGTTTTTTTAAATTTTATCATTATTATTTTTAAAAGTAAGAGAAGGAAATGACATGTTTTGCTTTTGACATCTAATTTCATTTGTTTTATTAACAAAACTGGACTAATCACTTTTAGCTACAAAAAACTGAAGAAATCATTCATATAATTAAGATAAATATCACTTGTTCATTTTCCTTGTAATACATGTGAAATTCTTATTGTAGGAAAAAGCTTTAAACCTGTAGCAACTGTTACAATCCTACTGTTTAATTTCTCTAAATTACATTTGAAAACAGCGCAAACAATATATAATATAGGATAAAGGAAAGAGGAACTAACAATAATTTATGTACTTAAAAAAAAATGTGTCTGTGGATACAAAACATTCACAGCTTTAGTTGACCTTTTTTTCATAGTCATTGTCGTCATCATCATCATCACCATCATCATCATATTGTTATTATTATTATTATTATTATTATTATTATTATTATTACTAATTTCTTGTTTAGTGTAAATAATTTGTAGGCTATACTGATCATGGTTAAGCTATGCATCAACATCTGTAAAAGCATGTAATTCTTGTATTTCAGTTCATAACAGATTAGTTAAAAAATGGTAAAACACATGTCTGGAAACCAGAAGGTCATGGGATCCTGGCCAGATGACAGAAACTTTTAGCCTGCCTTCAATCTAGAATTCGCCTCGCAATGCTGTGAGTAGGCACCAGGAAAGAAACATAGTTAGGATTCAGCGTGTTACACTACAGGTTCCCTTTACCCAGCTGAATAGCTGGAGTAGATAGGGATACGCAAGTTGTCAAAATGGTGTCCAATTGAAAGACATGCACCTGCCCATTCAGCCACATGAGGTAATTATTATTATTATTATTATTGTCTTTTTAAAAATTGTTCTAGTCAGTAAGCCCATTATTGCGAGTGATTCCTCGTATGCTACAGTGGCACTCTAGATAGTGCCAGATTATGAGGGGCAACCAAATAAGAACCGAACACCCACCACAATGGGACCATGGAAGGGTACCACTCAAAAGTAAGAACCATGCACATTAAGACATTGACCCCACTGAGAGACAAGATGATCAGTTTCTGTGTCATAGAATGCGGTTGGCAGCTGACAGATCCACGATGACTCTTGCATTTTCTCATCTAATTGAAGCTGACATCCATGCATGTGTTACTTCAGGTTGCCAACAATGTGAAAATCACATCTGGGCTGTACAGATGTTGCTGCAGTGTTTCGCAACCAGATCAATGAAGTGTAGCCTTCATACAATTGGCAGTGTAAGTGCGACCATTATCGTGCAACAGGCGATTCTGTCTGAGGACATTCCTAGGCGTTTTGACTTCATGGTGCATCACAGTTACTGCAAAGTGTTTTCATAGCGCTGTGCACTGATTGTGGTTCTGCAGTCGAGGGCCCCGAGAGGTGAGGAAGGAGGTCGTAATGACTTTACTTTGTGCCATCATCTTGAGCCCGAGGGCAAATGGCAAAGCCAGCACTCTAGACTTTTCACATTTCCCCTGCTAAATAAATCCAAAACTGTTCACACAAGTCCTGGTAAGGTTACAATGATCTACAACTGCAGGGGCCCTGTGCTCATCGAGTACTTTGACCGTGGGACCACGATCGAGGCATAGCGCTATGAAGACAATTACAGAGACTGTGACCTGCCATAAAGTCAAAATGCCCAGGAATGCCGTCAGACAGCATCATCGTGTTGCACGATAATTCCGACCCACACATTGCCAATCAGCCAAAGGCTACAATTCAGTGATTTGGTTGGGAAACACTGCAGCAGTCTCTGTACAGCCCAGATCTTCCAACGTGTGTTTTTCACATCATTGGTGACCTAAAGAAAGACATCCGTGGTGTCCCGTTTCATTCAGATGAGGAAGTGTAAGAGCAGGTGTGGTCTATCTGTCGGTGGCCAACTGCATGCTACAAAACGGGAACTGATCGTCTTGTCTCCCAGTGGGAATGTCTTAACACGTGTACTGATTACTTTTGAGTGGAACCATTCCATGGTCCCATTGTGACTGGTGTTCGGTTTTAATTTGGCAGCCCACTATAGATAATGGGAACAGCAGAGGATACTAAAATAGTTTTATAACAACTTGGAAACTCTGCCTCCTGACGAATCAGTCTCCTCGACTCTGTTCGTATTTCGAGTGATACATAAAATCCATTCACAGTCCGAGGAGGCTGTTAAGTTGTACACGAACTACGGTAAATATTAGGCGTCCACGCTGCCACGGATGAAGAAGCGGCGGTAGGGCACGCCGGTGCTCGCGCCTTTCCCGTAGCGCCAGCGCCAGAGGCAGGCCAAGGCAGTTACGACGGAGACGATGGCGACGACGCACCAGAGGACGACCAGAAGGCTCGGCGGCCGGCGCAGGCGGCTGGCGCGAGCGGCGTCGCACAGCAGTCGGGGCGCCGCCGCGCTGTAGCGCATGCGCTGCCGCAGCTGGCGGCAGTGCGGCCCCGCCGAAGGGTTCCCGCGCGTGTCCAGCTCGGCGGACGGAGCCGTGTCCGACAGTACCTCGAGCGCCGCCTCCGGCACCGATGTCAGGCTGCAGTGGCGCACCTACCGGAACAGGGTGCTTGTTTATTTATCGTACGGTGATAAGGTTTTAAATTGTAAGACATTTCCAGGGGCAGATGTGGACTCTGACCACAATCTATTGGTTATGAACTGTAGATTAAAACTGAAGAAACTGCAAGAAGGTGGGATTTTAAGGAGATGGGATCTTGATGAACTGAAAGAACCAGAGGTTGTACAGAGTTTCAGGGAGAGCATAAGGGAACAATTGACAGGAATGGCGGAAAGAAACACCGTAAAAGAAGAATGGGTAGCTTTGAGGAATGAAATAGTGAAGGCAGTAGAGGATCAAGTAGGTAAAAAGACGAGGGCTAGTAGAAATCTTTGGGTAACAGAAGTGATACTGAATTTAATTGATGAAAGGAGAAAATACAAAAATGCAGCAAGTGAAGCAGGCAAAAAGGAATACAAACGTCTCAAAAATGAGATCGACAGGAAGCGCAAAATGGCTAAGCAGGGATGGCTAGAGGACAAATGTAAGGATGTAGAGGCTTATCTCACGAGGGGTAAGATAGATACTGCCTACAGGAAAATTAAAGAGACCTTTGGAGAACAGAGAACCACTTGCATGAATATCAAGAGCTCAGATGGAAACCCAGTTCTAAGCAAAGACGGGAAAGCAGAAAGGTGGAAGGAGTATATAGAGGGTCTATACAAGGACGATGTTCTTGAGGACTATATTATGGAAATGGAAGAGGATGTAGATGAAGATGAAATGGGAGATATGATACTGCGTGAAGAGTTTGACAGAGCACTGAAAGACCTAAGTCTAAACAAGGCCCCGGGAGTAGACAACATTCCATTAGAACTACTGACAGCCTTGGGAGAGCCAGTCCTAACAAAACTCTACCATCTGGTGAGCAAGATGTATGAGACAGGCGAAATTCCCTCAGACTTCAAGAAGAATACAATAATTCCAATCCCAAAGAAAGCAGGTGTTGACAGATGTGAAAATTACCGAACTATCAGTTTAATAAGTCACAGCTGGAAAATACTAACGCGAATTCTTTACAGAAGAATGGAAAAACTTGGAGAAGCCGACGTCGGGGAAGATCAGTTTGGATTCCATAGAAATGTTGGAACACGTGAGGCAATGCTGACCCTACGACTTATCGTAGAAGAAATATTAAGGAAAGGCAAACCCACGATTCTAGCATTTGTAGACTTAGAGAAAGCTTTTGACAATGTTGACTGGAATACTCTCTTTCAAATTCTGAAGGCGGCAGGAGTAAAATAAAGGGGCGAAAGGCTATTTACAATTTGTACAGAAACCAGATGGCAGTTATAAGAGTCGAGGGACATGAAAGGGAATCAGTGGTTGGGAAGGGAGTGAGACAGGGTTGTAACCTCTCCCCGATGTTATTCAATCTGTATATTGAGCAAGCAGTAAAGGAAACAAAAGAAAAATTCGGAGTAGGTATTAAAATCCATGGAGAAGAAATAAAAACTTTGAGGTTTGCCGATGACATTGTAATTCTGTCAGAGACAGCAAAGGACTTGGAAGAGCAGTTGAACGGAATGGATAGTGTCTTGAAAGGAGGGTATAAGATGAACATCAACAAAAGCAAAACGAGGATAATGGAATGTAGTCTAATTAAGTCGTGTGATGCTGAGGGAATTAGATTAGGAAATGAGACACTTAAAGTAGTAAAGGAGTTTTGCAATTTGGGGAGCAAAATAACTGATGATGGTCGATGTAGAGAGGATATAAAATGTAGACTGGCAATGGCAAGGAAAGCGTTTCTGAAGAAGAGAAATTTGTTAACATCGAGTATTGATTTAAGTGTCAGGAAGTCGTTTCTGAAAGTATTTGTATGGAGTGTAGCCATGTATGGAAGTGAAAGATGGACAATAAATAGTTTGGACAAGAAGAGAATAGAAGCTTTCGAAATGTGGTGCTACAGAAGAATGCTGAAGATTAGATGGGTAGATCACATAACTAATGAGGAGGTATTGAATAGAAGTGAGGAGAAGAGGAGTTTGTGGCACAACATGACTAGAAGAAGGGATCGGTTGGTAGGACATGTTTTGAGGCATCAAGGTATCACCAATTTAGTACTGGAGGGCAGTGTGGAGGGTAAAAATCGTAGAGGGAGACCAAGAGATGAATACCCTAAGCAGATTCAGAAGGTTGTAGGCTGCAGTAGGTACTGGGAGATGAAGAAGCTTGCACAGTATAGAGTAGCATGGAGAGCTGCATCAAACCAGTCTCAGGACTGAAGACCACAACAACAACAACAACAACAACAACACATGGTGAAAAGAATTACAAATAAACGGCATCTGTGGACAAATGTGCACAATCACAAGCGCGTACAATCTTACGTCTCCAGATCTACTTCCACGACCCATTCGATAAGTTCATCCTATGAAGCACGTAGCCATAATTTTGCCAAAGAGTGGGTCCAATGCAGCATTATGCTTGTTTAATACATGTACTAACGTTTTTAGCACCACCTGTCGCAGTTACTGCGTTTAATCCCACGTACACGGCCGCGCTGTGTTCACGGGATCTAGACGTGGTAGAGAAGACCTTAAATAGACTCATGCTTTTCATTTCATTCGAAAACACATTTATTTATTAATTCCATGTACTTCGACTCAGTCTTCTAATACACTACTGGCCATTAAAATTGCTACACCAAGAAGAAATGCAGATGATAACTCGGTATTCATTGGACAAATATATTATGCTAGAACTGACATGTGATTACATTTTCACGCAATATGGGTGCATAGGTCCTGAGAAATCAGTACCCACAAAAACCACCTCTGGCCGTAATAACGGCCTTGATACGCCTGGGCGTTGAGTCGAACAGAGCTTGGATGGCGTGTACAAGTACAGCTGCCCATGCAGCTTCAACACAATACCACAGTTCATCAAGAGTAGTGATTGGCGTATTGTGACGAGCCAGTTGCTCGGCCACCATTAACCAGACGTTTTCAATTGGTGAGAGATCTGGAGACTTTACTGGCCAGGGCAGCAGTCGAACATTTTCTGTATCCAGAAAGACCTGTACAGGACCTGCAACATGCGGTCGTGCATTATTCTGCTGAAATGTAGTGTTTCGCAGGGATCGAATGAAGGGCAGAGCCACGGGTCGTAGCACATCTGAAATGTAACGTCCACTATTCAAAGTGCCGTCAATGCGAACAAGAGGTGACCGAGACGTGTAACCAGTGGCACCCCATACCATCACGCCGGGTGATACGCCAGTATGGCGATGACGAATACACGCTTCCAATGTGCGTTCACCGCGATGTCGCCAAACACGGATGCGACCATCATGATGCTGTAAAAAGAACCTGGATTCATCCGAAAAAATGACGTTTTGCCATCCGTGCACCCAGGTTTGTCATTGAGTACACCATCGCAGGCACTCCTGTCTTTTCATAAAAATAGTTCAAATGGCTCTGAGCACTATGGGACTTAATTTCTAAGGTCATCAGTCCCCTAGAACTTGGAACTAATTAAACCTAACTAACCTAAGGACATCACACACATCCATGCCCGAGGCAGGATTCGAACCTGCGACCGTAGCGGTCACGCGGTTCCAGACTGTAGCGCCTTAACCGCTTGGCCACCCCGGCCAGCGCTCCTGTCTGTGATGCAGCATCAAGGGTAACTGCAGCTATAGTGTCCGAACTGATAGTCCATGCTGTTGCAAACGTTGTAGAACTGTTCGAGCAGGTGGTTGTTGTCTTGCAAACGTCGCCATCTGTTTACTCAGGGATCGAGAAGTGGCTGCACGATCCGTTACAGCCATGCGGATAAGATGCCTGTCATTTCGACTGCTGGTGATACGAGACCGTTGGGATCCAGCACAGCGTTCCGTGTTTCCCTCCTGTACCCACCGATTCCATATTCTGCTAACAGTCATTGGATCTCGACCAACGCGAGCAGCAATGTCGCGATACGATAAACCACAATCGCGATAGGCTACAATCGGACCTTTATCAATGTCGGAAACGTGATGGTACGCATTTCTCCTTCTTACACGAGGCATCACAACAACGTTTCACCAGGCAACGCCGGTCAGCTGCTGTTTGTGTATGAGAAATCGGTTGGAAACTTTCCTTATGTCACCAACTTGTAGGTGTCGCCACCGGCCTCAACCTTGTGTGAATGCTCTGAAAAGCTAATCATTTGCATATCACAGCATCTTCTTCCTGTCGATTAAATTTCGCGTCTGTAGCACGTCATCTTCGTGGTGTAGCAATTTTAATGGCCAGTAGTGTATAAGTAGAGATATACACTCCTGGAAATGGAAAAAAGAACACATTGACACCGGTGTGTCAGACCCACCATACTTGCTCCGGACACTGCGAGAGGGCTGTACAAGCAATGATCACACGCACGGCACAGCGGACACACCAGGAACCGCGGTGTTGGCCGTCGAATGGCGCTAGCTGCGCAGCATTTGTGCACCGCCGCCGTCAGTGTCAGCCAGTTTGCCGTGGCATACGGAGCTCCATCGCAGTCTTTAACACTGGTAGCATGCCGCGACAGCGTGGACGTGAACCGTATGTGCAGTTGACGGACTTTGAGCGAGGGCGTATAGTGGGCATGCGGGAGGCCGGGTGGACGTACCGCCGAATTGCTCAACACGTGGGGCGTGAGGTCTCCACAGTACATCGATGTTGTCGCCAGTGGTCGGCGGAAGGTGCACGTGCCCGTCGACCTGGGACCGGACCGCAGCGACGCACGGATGCACGCCAAGACCGTAGGATCCTACACAGTGCCGTAGGGGACCGCACCGCCACTTCCCAGCAAATTAGGGACACTGTTGCTCCTGGGGTATCGGCGAGGACCATTCGCAACCGTCTCCATGACGCTGGGCTACGGTCACGCACACCGTTAGGCCGTCTTCCGCTCACGCCCCAACATCGTGCAGCCCGCCTCCAGTGGTGTCGCGACAGGCGTGAATGGAGGGACGAATGGAGACGTGTCGTCTTCAGCGATGAGAGTCGCTTCTGCCTTGGTGCCAATGATGGTCGTATGCGTGTTTGGCGCCGTGCAGGTGAGCGCCACAATCAGGACTGCATACGACCGAGGCACACAGGGCCAACACCCGGCATCATGGTGTGGGGAGCGATCTCCTACACTGGCCGTACACCACTAGTGATCGTCGAGGGGACACTGAATAGTGCACGGTGCATCCAAACCGTCATCGAACCCATCGTTCTACCATTCCTAGACCGGCAAGGGAACTTGCTGTTCCAACAGGACAATGCACGTCCGCATGTATCCCGTGCCACCCAACGTGCTCTAGAAGGTGTAAGTCAACTACCCTGGCCAGCAAGATCTCTGGATCTGTCCCCCATTGAGCATGTTTGGGACTGGATGAAGCGTCGTCTCACGCGGTCTGCACGTCCAGCACGAACGCTGGTCCAACTGAGGCGCCAGGTGGAAATGGCATGGCAAGCCGTTCCACAGGACTACATCGAGCATCTCTACGATCGTCTCCATGGGAGAATAGCAGCCTGCATTGCTGCGAAAGGTTGATATACACTGTACTAGTGCCGACATTGTGCATGCTCTGTTGCCTGTGTCTATGTGCCTGTGGTTCTGTCAGTGTGATCATGTGATGTATCTGACCCCAGGAATGTGTCAATAAAGTTTCCCCTTCCTGGGACAATGAATTCACGGTGTTCTTATTTCAATTTCCAGGAGTGTAGGTAGAGGCGACAGCCGACAGTGGTATCGATAGTTCAGGCGTATCGATGGCCTTGTCGACTATCGATAGTGCATATTCCTTTTTCGTTGTATGATTGAAAATAAGAATATACGTGTGATCAAAAGTTTCCGTCCGGAGGCCGTACAGTCCAGAACTGGTATGCCACTCAGGAAAAATCACCGTGGGCGTTGAGGCAGTTGTCCCTGAAAACCGTGTCCTGCTGCGTCGGTAAGTCCGTAACTGCTGCTGCACATCCTCTTCCGACAGGAATAGTCGACCCTTCAAGACCTTTTTTAAGGGACCAAAGGCGTGATAATCGTGAGCGGAGCGATGAGGTCAAAAGGACGGCCACCCGACTGTGTTCCACTTGCCGTAACTTCTGCGTTATCACATTTGCGATGTGAGGACGGCATTATCAGGAACAGTAGCACCCCTTGTCACACCATTCCACGACGGCGGCTTTCGACAGACATGCTGACCCATACTCATTCCTCGTTCTCCAGTTTGAACGCGTTTGTTATAACGCCGCCATAGTTAACGTTTCGGCATTTACTGCACATACGTTGGAAAGGCAGTAATGCCACACTGATCTCTTGCCTTCATGTCGGTGCTCATATACCCACATCAGAGTCACACTACGTTGCATATACGCTGTAGCAACACGCTCAAACGAAAACTCTCCTTATCTTTCAGTTTCACTACACGGCTACTTGGTTATATGTAATTTCATGTAGATGATACGGGAGCCCCGGAGCCCATGCCTTTACAACAGGCACAGTTGGGCAACGCTAATCAAAAAGTTAACTTCACTAATCGTTAATCCGTTACCAAAAAATTTGACTTCGTTGAACGTTAAAGTATAACATTACAGAAGATTTATTCGAAGTTACCGTTAATTTTTAATCATTGACTCGGAATGGTAAACTTTATATTGTGGGTATAGTGAATTGAGCTATGGAATCAAACGCATTACCGTTGCTTAAATGAAAATTTATGGTTGGCAGTCCGCCCCGATAGCCGAGTTGTCAGCGTGACGGATTGCAGTCCTACGGGCCCGGTTTCGATTCCCGGCTGGCTCGGGGATTTTATCCGCTCAGAGACTGGGTGTTGTGTTGTCTTCATCGTCATTTCATCCCCATCCGGCGCGCAGGTCGCCCAATGTGGCGTCGAATGTGATAAGACCTGCACCACGGCCGCCGGACCTGGCCCATAAGGGGCCTCCCGGCCAATGACACCAAAAGCTCATCTCCATTTTATGGTTGGCAAAGTTTAGATAGAACATCTAAGATAAAAAGAGCAGTTTAATTATTTAATAATTTACTTTTATAATTATTTAGTTATCAACAATAAATCACTGGAGAATCAAAATATGGGAGAATAAGGTAGTATTTGATTCTCGGTGCATATTTCCTTTAATAGGATGTTGCTTTAATCGATTACGCTCACAACGATGCGTCTGCCCAGAATTCTTCTCGAAACTGAACTTCAGTTATCAGTCTCAAATGACTTCGATTGCTGGCCGGAGTGGCCGAACGGTTCTAGGCGCTGCAGTCTGGAACCGCGCGACCGCTACGGTCGCAGGTTCGAATCCTGCGTCGGACATGGATGTGTGTGATGTCCTTAGGTTAGTTAGGTTTAAGTAGTTCTAAGTTCTAGGGGACTGATGACCCCAGAAGTTAAGTCCCATAGTGCTCAGAGCCATTTGAACCATTTTTTTGCTCACAGCGATTTGAATCATTTGACTTCGATTCTGCGACTTGTGAAAGAACAAAGTCTACTATATATTGGTCCACACTAGCTTGGGACACACCGCTGCCATTGCTGCAACGCCAAAAGACTCTCTTGTTTCTCTGTCGTATTTTTTTAACTGGATTACTGTTACTGGCTCCGCTGTAGATATCTGAATGTCCAACAATGATGTATCTTATGAGTTTCCTCGACCGGACCCCGCATTCACTGTTTCTTCAAACGTACCGTGATTTTTATGTTCTCGTTATGTGTTGCTTCAAGTTGTTAAGGCTGGAAATGTGAGTCCTGCCTGTTGATTATTTAGGCAAGCACAGACTACAATCACAAAGTATTTGTTCTTCCGATATGGTTACAAAGTTAACGTAATCTTTTAAGTGCGCCGAAGGATTTTCATTGGTTGTAGAGCTAGAATCCGATTCTATGATTTAGTTTCCACAGTCAGTGCATTGACAAAAATTAGTTTTCATCCCGCAGTCAGTAAACAAACAACAATAAACAGCCAACACCTATAATTATTCCCATTCGCAGTGGCGGATCCAGGATTTTGTTTTGGGAGGGGCTTGACCCAACTGAGCGTAATCTTTCTGAAGGTAAAGATAATAGTCTAAAGACACACTTTTTTTTGCTAATTTAACGCATAACGCTTTGCAAATTCTTCAATGACTTCGACAGGTTGTAGGCAGGCTTGACCCAACTGCCAGATTTATTTATTTATTTATTTATTTATTGTTCCGTGGGACCACATTTAGGAGAAGTCTCCATGGTCATGGAGCGAGTCAATACATGAAATTATAGCACGATTGTAGAAACAGAATGAAATGAAATATAAGAAACATATTCAGGCGACAAGTCGTTAGTTTAAATAAAGAAAATCAACAATGTAACACTGGAATTTGCTTAATTTTTTAGCTCTTCCAGGAGCTCCTCGACAAAATAGAAGGAGTGAGCCATGAGGAAACTCTTCAGTTTAGACTTAAAAGTGTTTGGGCTACTGCTAAGGTTTTTGAGTTCTTGTGGTAGCTTATTGAAAATGGATGCAGCAGAATACTGCACTCCTTTCTGCACAAGAGTCAAGGAAGTGCATTTCACATGCAGATTTGATTTCTGCCTAGTATTAACTGAGTGAAAGCTGCTAACTCTTGGGAATAAGCTAATATTGCTAACAACAAACGACATTAAAGAAATACATACTGTGAGGGCAATGTCAAAATTCCAAGACTATTGAATAGGGGTCGACAAGAGGTTTTCGAACTTACACCATACATAGCTCGAACAGCCCGTTTTTGAGCCAAAAATACCCTTTTTGAATCAGAAGAATTACCCCAAAAAATAATACCATATGACATAAGCGTATGAAAATATGCGAAGTATACTACTTTTCGTGTTGAAATGTCACTTATTTCAGATACTGTTCTAATGGTAAATAAAGCGGCATTTAGTTTCTGAACAAGATCCTGAACATGGGCTTTCCACAACAACTTACTATCTATCCATACGCCTAGGAACTTGAACTGTTCCGTCTCGCTTATAACATGCCCATTCTGTCTGATTAAAATGTCAGTTCTTGTTGAATTGTGAGTTAGAAACTGTAAAAACTGAGTCTTACGGTGAATTTTCCACAAAATACCGCCTTATTACGTTTTATAGCTGCAGTACATTTTGTTCTACGTGTTTTAAGTTTTCTGGTAATATTACTGTCTGTGAATTTACTCTTGCACAAATCAGTTAAGTGATGACATGACGTGATCCATGGACACAAATAATGCAAGGGAGCCCTCAGCTTCATTCACTTCTAAATATTCTTTTACGGTTTTGAAAGGTATTTTCGTTTGTTGACAATGGTGCTGCCGCTGCCCTGTGTTTTTTTACGTCATTGTGGCTTATTATTGCGCAGAACACGCTGACAAAATATTATGGCAAAATTTACAACATGCTCTTGTGTCATCGCCTTGAATTCTTTCTAGCCAGCCTGCAAATTTACTATCGCGTAGCGACTCTGTACGAAATTTTTGGGCCTACTGTCCCATTACTTTACATATGTTTAGCAATAATACAACAGCAACTCATTTAAGAACACCACATTACCATCGGCACTACAGATACGCACTGTGCATGAAATTGCTGATTTATTAATACTAGAGGACATAACAAAACGGGTGCATAAGAATACGGCCACAAAACAACACGAGAACGAAGACAAAATACTGTGTATTAGAAATGATTAGGTGATATATATTTAAGAGCTACTAGACTTTAGCAAATTAAATAGAGCTATTTGCTGTATCTAGAATCGATCAACTGATTTTAAAAATAAATTTACCATGAACCAATCCAATCTTTTTAAAGTCCACCATAATTCACAGCAGCCAGTAGATGCAAAATCTGCACACTAGACAGATACTGAAAAACACCAAATTTATTGTGAAAAACCAATAACTTCGCAATACTGATCCAGAGTCCAGTCCACAGCCACCAACACCACACCGACCAAAAGATCAACGAACGCAACCTAATAAAAAGTCACAAATTCGACTAATCGTGTTTGTATGTATTTCATTAAGTACGTACAAAATAATCGGAAAGATGTACCTGCTGGACGTTGAGTCGACTATGATAAGTCACCGACATTGTTTCCAGGTAATACTGGCTCATTTTCTCTCGATTCTACCTCTTGTTTCTTCCTTTTCAGTAAAGAAAAACGAACAAAGATGTCCTTGTCTACCTTTCGATGAAAACTAGTCACATAAGCACGTTCTTAAAGAAATGCAAAATTTGAAAACATACTACGCTTACTTTAAATGGATTACGTAATAAGTGATGGAAATTGCACTGTAGGTAATATAGTACTAAGACAGTAGGATAGTATCAAGTTTAATTTGAGATTTGTCATGGGTTGTCCCAGAT
Source organism: Schistocerca nitens (assembly GCF_023898315.1). Taxonomy (NCBI): domain Eukaryota; kingdom Metazoa; phylum Arthropoda; class Insecta; order Orthoptera; family Acrididae; genus Schistocerca; species Schistocerca nitens. Next base: position 396,297,948 of record NC_064618.1, on the reverse strand, counting down.
GCTTTTTTTTTTTTGGGGGGGGGGGCGGACTGAGCCTCTTAGCCCCCCCTCCCCGCGCCCCTGAATCCGCTACTGCTCACTCGCACTCGATTGTTTACATTGATCGCGCACACTCCGTCGTAGTCACACTCCTACATGACACGAACTTGTCAGAACATGATTTTCGCGGGCGGTGCTGCGTCGTTTTTGCCATAAATAGTAGATATCTGATTCACGATTAACGGACTATGAGAAATTTAACGGAAATTAAAGAGTGGGTTAACGTTTTTCAAAATTAATTTAAAGGTTTAAAAGTTCAGCTATGATACCACGTCTGACCAAAGAGCACGCCGGACGCTGCTAGAGCTGCACTGTCGCCTTGCCGGACGCCAAGCAGTTTGCCAACAGTACTACTTGCGTTAAATTAGATTTATGTTCTGCATTGGGAGTACTAAGGTGTCTACGCACTTGTCCATAAAGGAAAAAGTGGAGAAGCACTCGTTCAATTCCGAATGTACTTTTACTACCTTTAAAAGACAAGCAAAGGGCCTAATATACCTTCGCTCTATTATGAGCCGGTACAACATTTATTGGAACGTCATTAAAACACCAGCTACAAAGACAATACGATGAATTTGTTTTTTGTAGAGTGACGGTGAACGCCGGCTTAGCTGAAGGCAGCCATTAGAGAATAAAACTGAGTTCAGGGTAAGTAGAGTAGTGAAAAAAATCTTTTATTGTTGGCCTCACAAATTATTTGAATTCTTTAGGTACCTTAATGCAAGAGGAGAATCATTTGGTAACACATGTGACGGACAAAATATATGCTATCAAACAAAAAATAATCTTGTAGAAAAATCACCTTCAAGTTCCTGATGTGAAACACTTCCCATAACTCAAGATAGTCATATGTGGATCGGGCATGACCGAATATTTTTCAGTAATTGAAATACACTGCATAGCCAAGGAAACTGGTATACTTACCTAACGTCGTGTACGGGACCCGCGAGCACGTAGAAGTGCCACAAGACGACATGGAATGGACTCGATTAATGTCTGAAGGGAACTGACACCATGAAACATGCAGGGTTGTCGTTAAATCCGTAAGAGTACGGGGGATGGAGATCTCTTCTGAACAGCACGTTGCAAGGTATAGCAGATAGCTCAACAATGTTCATGCCTGGGGGGTTTAGTAGCCAGCAGAAGTGTTTAAACTCAGAAGAGTGTTCCTGGAGCCACTCTGTTGCAGTTCTGGACGTGGGGTGTCACATTGTACTGCTGGAACTGCTCATGTCCGTCGGAATGCACAATGAATATGAATGGATGCAGGTGATCAGATAGGATGCTTACGTGCCTGTCACCTGTCAGAGTCGTATCTAGGTGTATCAGGGGTCCCATATCACTCCAACCGCATACGCCGCACACCATTACAGACCCCCCACCAGCTTGAACATGCCCCTATGCTGACATGCAGGGTCCATGGATTTATGAGGTTGTCTCCATACCCGTACACGTCCATCCGCTCAATACGATTTGAAATGAGACTCATCCGACGAGGCAACATGTTTCTGTCTTCAGTAGCCCAATGTCGGTGTTAACGCGGCCAGGCGAGGCGTAACGCTTTGTGTCGTGCAGTCATTAATGGTAAACGAGTGGGCCTTCGGCTCCGAAAGCCCATATCGATGATGTTTCGTAGAAAGTTTCGCCCGCTGATACTTGTTGGTGGCCGGGCATAGAAATCTACAGCAATTTGCGGAAGGGTTGCACTTACGTCACGTTGAACGATTCTCTTCAGTCGTGGTTGGTCCCGTTCTTGCAGGATCTTTTTCCGGCCGCAACGATGTCGGATTTGATATTTTACCGGATTCCTGATATTCACGATACACTCGTGAAATGGTCGTACTGGAAAATCCCCACTTCATCGCTACTTCAGAGATGCTGCGTCCCATCGCTCGTGCGCCGACTATAACACCACGTTCAAACTCACTTGAATATTGATAACCAGCCGCTGTAGCAGTAGTAACCGATCTAACAATTGCGGCAGACACTTGTCTTGTATATGCGCTGCCGACCGCAGCGCTGTATTCTGCCTGTTTACATATCTCTGTATTTGAATACGCATGCCTGCACCAGTTTCTTTGGCGCTTCAGTGTATTTCATCAAGAGTTCTCAAAGAAATTCCAAAACATTGCGCGCAAAAAACAAATTTCGATTTATTAGCAAGAAAATTTTCTCTTTTCGCTGCTCATGTACATCGTTTCTTCTGACTTGAGGTGATGGACGTACGGTCGAGCACCCAGCTAAACAATCTGCTTGTCCAATTGAGGAATTTACAAGACTTTTATAAAATGTTACTCCACGAGCAACATGCTCGGCTGCACAGACAAGCCACTAAAGTTAATTCAGTATTTGATGAAGTGCCGGAAACAATTTAATCTGCGTAACTCATGTGTTCAACTGTATCATGAACGATATTTCCGGACATATTACATATTCTAAAATCGAAATTTGTATAAGTTTGTAAACATCACAACGTAATGTTAAATTCCTATCTGTAAAGCTTTTTATAGTCCTGCTATTGGCACTACTTACTATTTTTATTTAATCAAGCAATAACAGTTATTGCTTTGGCAGAAAAATAGAAAGTGGAACGTAGACAGATATGGTAAAATCCTGCTTATAAAAGTGTGCTGTGATATTCACCTCTGAGAAGTAGCTGCACCGAGTTGCAAACACCTCTTGCTAAGGTTCCCGCGTGTGTAGCCTTCAGCGTGTAGCCGTTACACTCACAGCTTCTCGGAATAGCGCAGTGGTGGGGGAGGCGCCGGGCGGAGTGGCCGAGCGGTTCTAGGCCCTACAGTCTGGAACCGTGCGACAGCTTCGGTCGCAGGTTCGAATTCTGCCTCGGGCATGGATGTGAGTGATGTCATTAGGTTAGTTAGGTTTAAGTAGTTCTAAGTTCTAGGGGACTGATGACCTCAGAAGTTAAGTCCCATAGTGCTCAGAGCCATTTTTGCTGGGGGAAGCCGAAAAGCTGAGCAGACTCGATCGCACTTGGAGAGCGCTCTGGGAGCGCACATGTTACCCAGGCGTGCTTTATACGTCAAAGAGGACACCCAGTAACGATATGGTGGACTGACTGTAAGGAGGCACCTCTGTCACAATTTTCAGAACTAACCTAACCCCATTTGTCAAGTAGATAACCACATTTGCATTGACAGGTTCCAGTCCAGATCAAGGTCCTCCATTGACTTCTGGGGAAATCGAATCCTTGTATCTATATGGAAGGATCCTCAACTGATGTTTCTTGACTATTGATGATTGCTGTTACTGGATTCTCCATGAATGGTTGACACTGAAAGTGGACCCAACAAGGTTGTTTGCTGTGCGCCACGACATTACCTTGTAGTCAAGTGTTGGTATTGTGCTTGTGCAAATCCCGACGAAAGGGTAGCTGAGGGCTGATGATTCTTCTAAATTTTGTTGTGAACCTTCAGCGTAACTTCTGATGATGTTTGAGCTGGAGGTGGGATATTGCTGAGACCAAGAAGCCATAGGGTATTTGTACTCTGAGAATATCCCGTAAGTATTTGGATTGCTTGATTGAATTGCACATTAATGTACTTAGTGTGACCACTATTGATGCAGATCAAACAGCAGCATTCAGCAACAGAGTATGATAGGACTAAGGTCGTAGATCATAAAACATGAACATTATCTCACAACGAGGTACGTTGCTTCACGTCCGTAGGGACGGGCGTGTGCAGAAATTTCTGCAAGAGGGAGCAAAATTCTAAAACTGCCACTTTTTATATGACTAATTAGAATAGTGTGGAAAACGTGACGTCCCACAAGAATTATAGCTGAGAATATGAACATAAAACGTATTGTATCTCAAATAATTGACAGTCGTCCCCTTAGTACACTGACGGCAAAAAATCGCAACACCAAAAAGTAATGTACAGTAATGAAATTTCTGGAATACGTTTGCCTAGGTAACATTTATTAACATTGCAAGATCACAGGTTAATCTAAATGCGAGATAAGCCATTGTAAATGTGAAATGCTGATGCATTAAAGTGACGTGGTATAACGACGAGAATGCTCCTGCTGTCACATGAAATTGCTCCCCAGATCATAACTCCAGGTTAGGTTCAGTGTATCTGGCTTGCAGACAGGTAGGTTGCAGGCCCTCAGCTAGCTTCCTTCTAACCAACACTCGACCATCACTGGCACCGAGCAGAACCAGCTTTTATCAGAAAACACAACAGATCTCCACACTGCCCTCGCTTGACACCACTGAGGTCGCAAATATGCTGTGATATTTGGAGTCAGTGGAATGCACGCTACAGGGCGTCTGTCTCGGAGCTATTCTTGAAGTAAACGATTTGTAACAGTTCGTTGTGCCAACTACTACTCAGATTGCTGCTGCAGGTGCTGTACGATGCGCCAGAGCCATACGTTGAACGTGATGGTCCTTCCTGTAAGTAATGCCACCTGGCCGTTCGCAGCCCGTTCTTCTTGCGACCGTACATTTTGTTGACTACTGCTGCCAAAGTCATGTGCAGTGGCTACATTCCTGCCAAGTCTTTCTGCAGTGCCGTACGAGGAACATCCAGCTTCTCGTAGCCCGATTACACGACCTCGTTCAAATTCAGTGAGGTGTTGATAAAGGCACCTTTGTCACCTTAAAGGCATTCTTGATCGACATCCCATAAGTGACTAAAGGTCACGATAGCCACTTCTTGTATTTAACGCAAACCTGATTTGCATCCTCGTAGTGGTCCTACTAGCGCCACTCTTATGCGGCTGGCACGAAATTTGAATGGAGATCATCGTCAGATGTAGAAACACGCCTACCAACTTAGTTCATGTCACACAACTCCTTCTTGGTGTTAAGATTTTTTGCGTCAGTGTATGTAGCTAGGAATTTTCACGCAGTGGTGTTGGACCAACTCCTTTCTCCATCTCGGAAAGTGCTGTAGGAGCAAGTGACAGAGAGAAGACTGAGGACACTATTTCGATACGGTTCTGTAAAGGTTCGCAACCACACTGGATGCGAAAGAGCATCCAAACCGACGTTGTACCAAGGAATCAGCAAAATTTCGTGTGGACAATGTGGCTACCAAAAAGCCCAAGGGTGTACACTTATTGATAAAGTCACAGTATTTCTTGTGTTACTCAATATTGTTAGACTTGCCCTCCAGTAGAGTCGCAGGCAGTCATTAGTATAAATTCCTGAGAATAAAACACCTATACTCAGTAATTTTGATGGATTATTAACAGCAATATCGATTTTCGATCACATAATGATGATCTTCAGTGCTTTAGCGTACAAATTAAAGCTCGTGTCTAGTCAATAGCAGTAACAGAAGCTATGATCGTTTCATAGCTTCTGTTACTGCTAATAGCTAGACACCAGTGCCTACAAACTTTAATTTGTACGCTAAAGCACTGAAGATGATCATTATGTGATGGAAAATCGATTTTTCTGTTAATAAATCATCAAAATTACGGCCAATGCTGACCTTTCTTCTGATTTTATTTATCATATGGTCGTTGTGCACACAGCACTCTATGGAGTCGCCAATCAACCTATACTCAAATCACTCACCTCTTGCCGATAATTGCGGACACTTAGGTCAGTAGGTATGATCTTTAATTACCTGCACAGGATCTACGGCTGGTGCTAAGAAAGCAACAATGGTGAGACCGAACTGTCTGAAAAGACCTCTCGGCCATAGGACATACAAGAAGACAGAAGATCCTTTTCCAGGCCCAGAAGTTATCACAATTGGACCACCTATGCACATCCGAAGGGATAAGCGAGCGAAGTGTGAACAGGATGCTAACTTAGTAACAGGGTGTGGGGGAACGTGGTGGTTTCTGAAAAACAGGAAAATAAATTACTAAAAAGTTATAAAACTGAAAAATAGAGCAATAGACATGGACGGTGAATAGTCTGTTATCGTAGCACTACGTACTAAACATACTACCAGATAAGCAAGCGGCGCCGCCTCATGTTTCCGGCAACTGTTTATAGGTAAATGTTTGAGGGCAGGGTGGCAGTTGGTGCTGTTGGGATGGGATAAGAGAGCTGCAAAAGCCAGTTTGATCGAATGATGTTTAGACCTCATATTACTGTGGTGAAAGCGTAGTGGAGATTGGAGGTAGGCACAAAATATTAAACGAACTACTGAACGAAACAAAGGGAGATGCTATTCACACATTTACTTCTTTTCTTTTTGCGAACAAATCGCATCGGTACGAATTGTTTCGTTGTTGTTGTAAGTCCTCCTGCGTACACCCATCCAATTAAAAATACACCACGTACGTAGAGCTTGTTGGGCTCCTCGATATGCTGTAGTTCTCCTTTTCATAGAAGAAAGATGACAGTAAGCTGGAACATAACTTTTATGAACATAGAATCAATTATATGTTTCTTTTAAGTAATCCCATCAGTGATTACCCTTTTGCAGCATGGCGTCTTAATTTTGTAGCGCACAAAAGACCTATGAAAACAGAGAGACATCGAAAGTTGGAAACGAACGAGAGGGGGGTGGGTAGCTGAAAAGGCTCTACCCTAGAGTGCCACACTCTGTAGATCTGGTCCTGAATTTAGGTGAAACACTGAGATTGATGATGGTAGTTAAAAGCTTGTCCTTCTATTGTTTATAGACCATGGCAACTGCCACGAAACACTGCTCTGTAGATCAGGTGTCTATTTAGATCTGTGGAAACGGCTGTTACCGGTGTCGTTTTGTTGACGTTTAAAGACATTTATTTTATTTAACAGCATTAGCGTAGTTTTAAATTCTGTACATGTTTTTTATTCGGTGCTTGTTATTTGCTTTGTGCTCCACACCTACCATTTTTCATGCGTCGTTAACAGTGACACAGGGAAAACAGTGTCCAAAGTTTACAAAAGTTTATTGACGAAAGAGAGAAACGTCTGCTTCGATGATAATAACAAAATCATGATTACAGTGTCTGACAGGTATGAAGTCTTGACAGTATGGTGATTCCAGAGTCTGACAAAGTAACACAATTAGCATCTTTATAGGCAAATACACTTGTACGGAAAATATTCTAAGTCCGAATATGCTGTAAATAGTCTTCACGGATTTGCCGCCGGATCACGCTGTGCAAATTCCACTTTATATTTTCTCGGAGCAACTGTCCGACTTCTTCAAGTGGTTCAACCTTGCTGGTGGCTAGGTACGACTGACGGTATCCGCACGTCGACGACCAGTTTCTAGAACACGCACGCGAAGAATGCGCAGCCGCGGAAATCGCGCATGCGCAATGATTTGCCATATACAAACTCCCTCTGAGGAAAATCGCAGAGCGGCTCTCCTGCGCGTGCGCTGTACGCTGCGTTTGTCAACAGTACTGCCGGACGTTACTCACCAACGGCCGTACTAGGCCAATATTATGACAGGCCCGTTATCGAAGAACCTTAATTTTCGCGTCGTGATTTAATAGCAGCCAATGCAGGGAAGCTGTGCTCAGTTGAAATCCCGTATCCTTGTTCATGAGATTATGGGCTGTACGGATATATATTGCTTCCTTAATGAAGCAGCCCAGAAAGATGAAGCCGGGGATAAAACTTCTGTCTCTTCATAAATCATACGATGTCCTGTATTCAGACAGTGTTCCGCAGTTGTCGTCTTTTCCGGTTGACGAAGGCGTTTATGACGCTGATGTTCATCGCAGCGTTCTTGTACTGTGTGGCATGTCTGCCCTATATACGCTGCCCCACACTGAGAAGGAATCTTGTACATACCACATTTCCTCGGGCCAAGGTCATCCTTAACCGAACCCAACAGGTTCCTCAGTTTTGCAGATGGTAGAAAAACACACTTAATTCCATATCTTCCGAGGACTCTTCCGATTCTTGACGACATGGCACCAAAATATGGCAAAAAGGCCAAAGTTGTGGGTCTCTTCTGCTCCATAGATTGAACTCGCCTGGGCCTGAATGCATTACGTATCTGTCTCTCAGAATAACCGTTTTGTCTTAAAATGTTGTATTTCACTTGATAGGCTCTCAGGATCAGATACCGCATGTGCTGTATGAACTAACGTACGTCGGCCTGCGTGGCCGAGCGGTTCTAGGTGCTACAGTCTGGAACCGCGCGACCGCTACGGTCGCAGGTTCGAATCCTGCCTCGGGCATGGATGTGTGTGATGTCCTTAGGTTAGTTAGGTTTCAGTAGTTCTAAGTTCTAGGGGACTGATGACCTCAGAAGTTAAGTCCCATGGTGCTCAGAGCCATTTGAGCCGAACTAACGTACGTAATGCACTACCGCATTGTGCAGGATGATGGCAGCTTGTGGCCTGCAGATATAGATCTGTATGTGTTGGCTTGAGGTAGACACTGTGTTCCAAGGTTCCATCTGCTTTCCTTCGAAACAAGACATCAATAAAAGATAAAGTACCATCTTTTTCCACTCCCACTGCGAAGTTTATATTCGGATGGAGCGAATTCAGATTATGAAGAAACGTAGGTAGAGTATCAAGTCCACGTGGCCCCATCACAAATGTATCATCCACATACTGCAGAAAACAAGAGGGTTTGAGAGTGGCTGACTGTAGTGGATTTCTTCGAAGTCCTCCATAAAATAATTGGCCACCACAGGAGACAGAGGGCTTCCACTTGTTCGAAATATTGGGCATGAAATAAGAAGTATGTTGAAGTAAGCACGTGTTTCAATAATTCTACTATGTCCTCTTCAAACTTGTTGCTAGTGAGCTCCAAAGAGTCCTGCTAGGGCAAACCCTTGAAGACTATTTACAACACATCCGCCGGGAAAGCTTGAAGAGTCACATCCGAATATGCTGTCCTAAATAACAACAGCATATGAGCAGGAAAGTTTATCCTGGATACAGTGTGATTACGCCAAGGGAACAACGGTGAATACTGAATACAACGGCATCGGTCCCTACAATGGGCTTCGAGGGCGTCCTAAGACGATGGGCTGTGTAGCACCTGCCCGGAGGCTAGGAGAGGCTCTCGAAGCCGGAAGAACTAATTTCTATAGCTTTGGTGCCAACGTTTGTAGCGACCGGCGGCGGAATACTCGCGGCAATATTCTCTGGTCACGTGTGCGGCGGACGCGAATAGGTTCCTTGGAAGTGGCAGCCTCTGTTGCGCTCGTACCGCCGCCGTGTTTCCCCCGTTTCTGCGACAGTGCGAGTCCGCCATTCTGAGGCATGCAGGGGCCTTGTAGGCTGCACGCGTGTCCGAAGGGTTGCCGATCGCTTTTACGAAGATCGTCGGTATAGCATTTTTGTTCTTATTTTTCATGTTATGCCGAACGTTGCTAAAAGGGTGTTCCGGTAATGAGTTAATGTTCACCCAAATCTCCTGTGCCCCTCTGCGTGAACACCTGGGTAGATTATGGTCCTAATCACACAATGTTTAGACCGTATACGGGGTGGTCCATTTATCGTGAGCGGGCCAAATAACTCACGAAATAAGCGTCAAACGAAAAAACAACAAAGAACGAAACTTGTCTAGCTTGAAGGGGGAAACCAGATGGCGCTATGGTTGGCCCTCTAGATGGGGCTGCCATAGATCAAACGGATATCAACTGCGTTTTTTTTAAATAGGAACCCCCATTTTGTGTTACATATTCGTGTAGTACGTAAAGAAATAAGAATGTTTTAGTTGGACCACTTTTTTCGCTTTGTGATAGATGGCGCTGTAATAGTCACAGACATATGGCTCACAATTTTAGACGAACAGTTGGTAACAGGTAGGTTTTTTAAATTAAAATACAGAACGTAGGTACATTTGAACATTATATTTCGGTTGTTCCAATGTGATACATGTACCTTTGTGAACTTATCATTTCTGAGGACACATGCTGTTACAGCGTGATTACCTGTAAATACCACGTTAATGCAATAAATGCTCAAAATGATGCCCGTCAACCTCAATGCATTTGGCAATACGTGTAACGACATTCCTCTCAACAGCGAGTAGTTCGCCTTCCGTAATATTCGCACGTGCATTGACAATGAGCAGACGCATGTTGTCAGGCGTCGTCGGTAGATCACGATAGCAAATATCCTTCAACTTTCCCCACAGAAAGAAATCCGGGGACGTCAGATCCGGTGAATGTGCGGGCCATGGTGCTTCGACGACCAATCCACCTGTCATGAAATATGCTGTTCAATACCACTTCAACCGCACGCGAACTATGTGCCGGACATCCATCATGTTGGAAGTACATCGCCATTCTGTCATGCAGTGAAACATCTTGTAGTAACATCGGTAGAACATTACGTAGGAAATCAGCATACATTGCACCATTTTATTGCCATCGATAAAATGGGGGCCAATTATCCTTCCTCCCATAATTCCGCACCATACATTAACCCGCCAAGGTCGCTGATGCTTCACTTGTCGCAGCCATCGTGGATTTTCCGTTGCCCAATACTGCATATTATGCCGGTTTACGTTACCGCTGTTGGTGAAGGACGCTTCGTCGCTAAATAGAACGCGTGCAACAAATCTGTCATCGTCCCGTAATTTCTCTTGTGCCCAGTGGCAGAACTGTACACGACATTCAAAGTCGTCGCCTTGCAATTCCTGGTGCATAGAAATATGGTACGGGTGCAATCGATGTTGATGTAGCATTCTCAACACCAACGTTTTTGAGATTCCCGATTCTCGCGCAATTTGTCTGCTACTGATGTGCGGATTAGCCGCGACAGCAGCTAAAACACCTACTTGGGCATCATCATTTGTTGCAGGTCGTGGTTGACGTTTCACATGTGGCTGAATGCTTCCTGTTTCCATAAATAACATAGCTATCCGGCGAACGGTCCGGACGCTTGGATGATGTCGTCCAGGATACCGAGCAGCATACATAGCACACGCCCGTTGGGCATTTTGACCACAAAAGCCATACATCAACACGATATCGACCTTTTCCGCAATTGTTAAACGGTTCATTTTAACACGGGTAATGTATCACGAAGCAAATACCGTCCGCACTGGCGGATTGTTACGTGATACCACGTACTCAAACGTTTGTGACTATTACTGCGCAATCTATCACGAAGCGAAAAAAGTGGTCCAACTAAAACATTAATATTTCTTTACGTACTACACGAATATGTAATAAAAATGGGGGTTCCTATTTAAAAAAAACGCAGTTGATATCCGTTTGATCTATGGCAGCGCCATCTAGCGGGCCAACCATAGCGCCATCTGGTTTCCCCCTTCAAGTTAGACTAGTTTCGTTATTTGTAGTTTTTTCGTTTGATGCTTATTTCGTGAGATATTTGGCCCAGTCACGATCAATGGACCACCCTGTATACACTCTCATTTTTAAAATCAAAGTAAGTTTTATTTTTTTCGTAATTGGTGATAAAAGTGTTTTTTCGGTGACGACAGAGAAGCGGATTCAGTAAGGTTCATAAACAGCTGCCATCATGAAGGAAAACTAACTGCAACACATGAATTTACCAAGGGTTTGTTTGAGAAATGTTGCAGAGACATTTGACGTTGTTGAAGGTAGGTTTAGAAAACAAAAGAGCTCCTTGGCAGGCTGTGAAGGCCCAAGGGATTATTACCGGCCGCCATGTTTTCCTCTGTCTTGCAAATTCATGCAGATGCAGTATGGATGGGTGTGTGGTCAGTACACCTCTCTCCCGGTCGTTTTACAGCCTTTCCCGACCATTTGCCACGTCAAGTAGCTCCTCAGTTGGTACCATGAGGCTGAGTGCACCCCGTGCGTTGCCTCATCATAGAAAAAAAACTTAGGCAGTACCAGGAATCGAACCCAGCTGCACCCCCTGGCAGCCATGTACGCTAACAACTCAGCTCTGTAGGCGGATTGGAGGTATGTTACTGAAACCAAATGAATTTGCAGAAGACGCAGGTCCAGCTGAAAAATCTGGGCACCACGTTGCTTTGGAAGCATTTCTCAAGATCTGTAATAATGTATTACTTGTTTTGATGACAAATGCGAGTGTGACCAGGCCGAATTTAAAAAATAGCTAATGCGATTTGCTTCTGCCTCAGAAATTAGGAATAAATGGCACAGATTTCTTGTTGATGCTTCTGAAGCTAAAATGTGTGACCTGTGTTTCAGTTTTTTGTCATGATATTGTTACCAACATATCTAACCTGAAAACTGCACGGAATTATTTGGAGCAAAAAATGAGGGGTGGCGCTATGAATAATTCTGAATTACCTGATTTATTTTACTCTGAAAGATTCTAAGGAGCTTACTAAAGGAATCTTTTCCATTTAAATCCAACTGGATCCTTACGTCTAAAAGTGATAGAACAATTGATCATCCGACACCACAGCTTATGGAATAAAAGAAATAGAATATACATATGAAGAAACACTTACGTTAGGCTCGAAAGAGCGGAAGAAATATCTACAGAGTTGAAGCAGGAGAAGAAAATAATCTGAAATTATTACAAAAAGCCAAATCATATATTCAAATAATATGGAAAGTGTAACCTTTTTGCCAGTACCTACTGTTACTACTGCAGATGGAACTACTGTTGAAGAAGCTGTAAAGGAAGTATGGATATAGAAGTAGCAGTAAGTGGGTTGCAGAAACTGGCATTGGGAGACGTATGGCAACTCAGAGGAATTTATCTTCTGTTCTTGCAGCACAGGATAAAAATTGAAATAGAAAATTTATTTCATCAGTAAAAAAAATGTAGTCTTAAAACTGTGAAACCGCTTATCAAAATTACAAACTTTGTGTTAATAACAGAGACAATTTCAAAAATATGTTGGAAGAACATCCGAAATACATAAACAAAAAAAAGTGTCTTTAACTGACGACACAGCACGTGTTATTCAAAGATCACTACTACTGATCAGTCAACCGTTGAATTCATGACGAAATCGATCACCATTTATCTGTGAAAGAGAGAAGATATTTTTTGTTGAATAGAGGTAGCTGTGAAGAGGTGAAGGTGAACTGAATAAGAGATTTCATAATTAAGTAGGTCATGTATTTATGCAGTTATAATACAAATGACTCAGATAAATGCATTTGAAATCAAAAGAAAAGAAATACACTCTACGAGGTCAATGCTGGTAATTTGATGCATTTTTCGGTCGTTTGACATAACATGGAAAAGAGGGTCAAAAGTTGTCTATAACACTAGCCTAAACGTAAAGTTTTAAAAATAACGACGATCTCTCTTTACAAAGAATCATTTCATGGTGTACCTCTTCGAACTCTAGGGCCTATCCATCCTGTAAGATGGATGGCGAAAGCTATTGTTGCTTGAAATGTTCACGAAACTGGTAAATTTTAACAAGAAGAGAATGCAGTTTATAAATTTAGTTTTTCTTACCACTGCGTACGTCGAAGGCCTTTCTAAAATCTCTGTGGTCCTTCAGAACTCAGGGCGCTGTATTTCGATTTCAGTATGCTTTTAAAGCTTTGTAAATACCAAGTTGTCTCTCTCATGTAGTCTTAGAGAAATTAAAAAATCGTTTGTGGTTCTTACCTCCTGTTCTAGAGTCTTTACGATATTTGATACTAATTAACCTCCTGAATAAAAGAAATGAAAATGGCCACCACACTGCATTATAAGAAAAATGTTAAAATGATTCAAGAAGGAATCAATTAAATCCAAAAATGATTGATAATGAGGTCAAAAAGCTTGTTTCCAATAAATTAATAGTATTTTTAACTAGATTTCAATTTTTTATTACTTCACTGCAAGGTATAGATGGAGCTGTTGGAGAGCTGTCCCATTATACAGCCTCGGTTCAAAAAAAAAAAAAAAAAAAAGGGTTCAAATGGCTCTGAGCACTATGGGACTTAACTTCTGAGGTATCAGTCCCCTAGAACTTAGAACTACTTAAACCTAACTAACCTAAGGACATCACACACACCCACACCTGTTGCAGGATTCGAACCTGCGATCGTAGCGATCGCGTGGTTCCAGACTGTAGCGCCTAGAACCGCTCGGTCACGCCGGCCGGCAACCTCGGTTCCTTCAAGCCAAATACCAGGCATAGTGTTACCATTGGGGAGTAAACGGGAGCGGATTACCCAGCTCCGCTATTTGCGTTACAACGAAGGAAAACCTCCTGATAACCCTAAACGACATGCCCCTTGAGAAAGATCCTCCGCAATGGGTTATTAAACTGAGAGTTGCAAATGATCCAACTGAGAAAGGTACCAGGCTAATGGAGGACTACACGAAATAATACTCAATAGACGAGCAACGAAATCAGAATGTGTTTCATGTTGTGTCTGAGAATCGCCTAAGTTTCCAGGGCCTAAAGAGAGAGCTTATGAAAAGAATAAGAATTTTGAAAAGGAAATTCGAATTTTTCGTCATACTTGTCTTACAAGCATTGTGCACAGTAATTCCACGTATAGCATTACTAAATTTAATTTAGAAATATTAATAATTAAATGGAAAGAAATGAAGTTTTTCATTAAAAAGCTAGTTCTGAACAATGTTTTTTGAAATATAAATAAGTAGTTTATGTCTCGATATTTTACACATGTCTGGGCCAATGCGTAGGCCTTCCCATTTCCTGTTGGCTTCAAACTATACACAAATGATTTTTTTGTGCGGTGGTACCAAATTGAAGGTGAGGGGGTGGGGGGCGGTGTTTAAAATGTGTGATCAATTTCTGTCTGCAGAGATATGGAATGTGATGGAAACGATAGGCCGCAGGAGTTTGGAAGTTGGGAGGGAGTGAAGGCTAATGGTGGAAAGTTCAAATGGTTAGTGAAACAAGACGACGACAGCGACGGGCGAGAGCCTGTCCGTCGGCAACTGACGGCCAATGAGGAGGAGGGAATCGTGATCAATGAGCAATGGTGACGAACCTGTTACATTTGATAAGAAACAAAGCAGTCTGAATGGAAGGAATTTAGTGCTAGATGTTCCGTCGGCGAGGGTGTCATAGAGACGGATCTGAACCACAGATAGGCGAAGGATGGGGAACGAAATCGACCAACTCTTTTTCTCCCGTTGTTTGTTTTAAAACTTCGGACGGAAAATCCCTCTGACAGGCGGATATGGTTTACATTTGTTCCTCTACAGGCGCTGAAAATCGTCCTTTGGTTGTAGCCAGTCGCAAGAGCCTCGGTTTGTATTTGGTCGTAGTGCAGTGAAGGGCATGTGCATCGTCGTGCTGATTTACAGAACAAAAATTCTTTCCATTTCAGAGCCACCTCCTCACAGGCGGATGTTCCAGGTAAGAGCAAATATTCACCCGCCCCACAGACTGGTGTTCATGAACCTGCACTATTCTGCTTCACAGGCAGGTAATTCAACTTATTCTTTAAGTTCTTTTACATAACATTTATAAAATCGCAACTACCAAATTACTTATATTTAAGTGCAGTTTTAGTTCTTTTTAGTGTGACTCTCTTTTTTTATAAATTACAATATTACTCGTTTGAAATATTTTCTGTACAAAGGCATGTATTTTACAATCTATAAATTTTGATTTATTTATTATGGCTCATTCATTTTACCATTGTTCCTTGGTTGTTTGCTAGTTTATTAAGATAGGCAGGTTCTCTTCTTAAACTCTTTTTCATTAATTACAGCCAACAAGGAAGTCACAGCATATATTGATTCCTAAATCAGGGTGTCTGTTTAGAGTGCAATGGCTGGAGAAATAACTGCAAATGTCTCTAACAGAAACAGCTGAATTACGCTATCTGTCAACTGTAGGACACGACACAGACTCAGAAATCTCCGAAAATGAACTGGATCAGAATATTTTATATGAAGAGAAAGCAACTATTACTACTAAAATCAGCACGACCGAACTGAAAGAGAATGAGCAATCTCAATTCTGATCATAATGTGCCAGATATGACAAACTCGGAAAGTGAATGACCCTCCAAATCCACCACGTGTTCCAACTTCCTCTGTCGAAGTGACTGTTCGTTATTTCTGTATAGCTAAAATATTATACATGATTTACAAAACTTTGTTTGAGACTGACTGATTTTCTTTCTGAAATTGAATAAAAAATTAAAATCTTTGCTTTTCAACATTTAATTTATTTTAAATTTACAGGTAAATCCCAGTGGTCAACAAAGGCTTAACATCGTCAGAAAAAAGCGATGCCGCGCGGGATTAGCCGAGCGGTCTATGGCACTGCAGTCATGGACTGTGCGGTGGTCCCGGCGGAGGTTCGAGTCCTCCCTCGGGCATGGGTGTGTGTGTTTGTCCTTAGGATAATTTAGGTTAAGTAGTGTGTAAGCTTAGGGACTGATGACCTTAGCAGTTAAGTCCCATAAGATTTCACACACACACAAAAAAGCGATATTCGCCCCACAGGCGGACATAACAACTCCCTATCCGCCTCTCAGGCGGGTGTTCGTCAGAACGCGCTGTAAAACGACGTTCCTGTCTAAGTGTTGGCCCGACGGGAATGTGAACTACTGCCTTCCCTGGTCCGATGTCTTACCACTCTCCCGTACCCCTCATTGAAGCAATCTGTTTGAAAGCGAGTTCAGCGGAATTTTTTCGGATCCAAAAAACACGAACAATGTGTATTAACAAAACTGATGGCGTATTTGTTCATAAAAGTGTGATAGGTTAATAAGCTTGGGGGCAGATGTTGAGTCGATGAGTTTTTGTGATAAAAGTTTGTTAAAAAGTTGGGAAACACGTACACTCATGAACCAAAACGTTATGATCAGCTCCTGCTAAACAGCGTGTTGGTCCGCCTTCCAAACGCAATACAGCAGCGTTTCTGTGCGGCCTGGAATCACAAAGTGCTTGGTAGGTTTTGGAGGTATGTGGCACCAGATACCTACGCACAGATTACTTAATTACCTAAATTATGGGTCGGTGGTTGTGCGCGCGGAGCTGGCTGGCGCCCGGTGGCGTCCCATATGTATTCTGTTCGTTCATTTTGGTGACCAAGACATCAACATGAGTTCATGATTATGCTTCTCAAACCACTGTAGCACGGCTCTGGCCTCGGTACACGAACAGTTATCCTGCTGGAAGAAGTCATCGATGTAGGGGAACACATCAAGCATGAAGGGATGCAGATGCTCCGCAATTATGTTCACGTAGTCCACAGCTGTTACAGTGCCTTTGACTAGTACTGTCATAGAAAGACAGGTGAATGTTTTCCATAGCATTATACTGCCCCCACTGACCGGCATCCGTGGTGCGGTGCATTTTAAAGCAACCGTTCGCCAGCAGAACGCCATATCTGGACGCGACCATCGATCTGGTGTAACATAAATGTTATTCATCCGATTAGCGACAAGTTTCCGTTGAACCACGATCCAGTCTCGGTCATCCCATGTCCACTGAACTAGTAATCGCCGATATCATTGGGTCAACATGGAAACACGTGGGGGTCATCTGCCGTGGCGCCCTATGTTCATCAATGAGCGCTGAACAGCGCGCTCCGAAATGTGGCTAAATCATCATTACCGTCAGATCTGCCACAGGTGCTGTTTTACACAGCGGGAGAGCTCCAAAATTCAACATTCAGTGCTGACGTGTGGACGTCCTATACCTCGTTCACCACTCGTTTCACCATCTTTGAACCACTTTGCAAAGATACACATAACAGTAGCACGTGAACACCTGATAAGCTTTGCTATTCCCGTGATATTCGTACTGAGATTCCTGGCCATAACGATCTGCCCTTTGTCAAAGTCCAATAAGTTAGTGGTTTCCCCATTTGGGGCCCATATTGTTGATGGAATGATTTCCCATTTGTCTCCTTCCTAACCATATCACATGCTAACATACTAAAGTGTAGATTGACGGGTTTTCTGAATAGCTTAGGATCAACGATCCAAAATATGGTCGTGTGCAACATGTCTATGAATTTGCAATGTATATGAACCTACGAACTTCTGACAAATCCGGTAAGAACAAAGTAAAACGTCCACTCAGAGTAGCGAGCAAACTGGAGTGTAGACCCTACCTGTAGGTGGCTGAGCTGTGTCAGCGGCAGCAGGAAGGCCCAGTCCTGAGGCAGCGGCATGGCCAGCGACAGCAGATGGTTGTGGGACAGCACGAGCGTCTCCAGCTGCGGACTGCCGACCAGTGCTCCAGCCTCCAGCCGCTCCAGCCGATTGTGCGACAGGTCCAGAGTGAGCAGCCCCGGCAGTCCCACCGTCGCATTCTCCAGCACCGTCCGGATCTGAAACAGCAGAGATAGTTTCTGCGCTGTTGGAGTCTACTATACACCATCAGCTCAAAACTGTGTGAGCACCTAGCGGAGGAGGTTAATACTGGGTGCATTCAAACTTAGCCTTTATGACGACTTGAACTCTGCTGGGGACACTTTCACTGACGTGTCTGAATGTCAATGGAGAAATGGCAAACCATTTCTCCTCAAGAGCAGAAACGATAGAAGGTAGTGATGTTGGACACTGCGGTCCGATGTCGATGTTCGATAGTTAACGACTAAGGTGTTCCACGTCAGCACTCTGGACATGCCATTCCATTTCAGGGATGTTATTGTCAACAGACCATTGCTTCACAGATGTTGCTTTATGATGGGGTGCGTTGTCATCCTGATATGAACAATCGTCATCTCCGAATTGCAAAATCGGTTCATATCCTTCTGCATTTAGCCTTTTCTTAAGCGCAATAAGGGTCCACACTCTAACTTCGAAAAAAAAAGAAACATACATAACACCACCTTCTGTACTTCACTGTTGGCACTACATATGATGGCAGGTAACGTACCCCAGGCATTCGCCAAACCCAAACCATTCCATCGGAATGCCACAGAGCATACCGTGATTCATGTCTCCAAATCACTAGTTTCCAATCATCCACTGTCCAGTGGCATCGCTTGTTACATCACTCCAGGGGTAGCGTAGCGTTGATTGCAGAGGTATGCGTCTTTTGAAGCACTGCTCGCTCAGTGTGCTCCATTCCTTTTAACTCCTTACGCTCACTTTTGAACTCGAGTTCCTTTCTTCCACTGATTTCATTTGATTTTTTGCAGGCATCCACCTCAATGCTCGACGGTTCCTATTTGTCAGTACATGAGGACTGCTAAGTATTGGTTTAGCTCTGGTTGTTCCTTGGCGTTTCCAGTTCACAATAACAGCGCCAAAAATCGACTTGGGCGGCCTTAGAAGACTTGAAATGTCTGTAATGAATGTTTTACGGAGGCATCAGCCAATGACCAGTCCACGTTCAAAGTCGCTGAACTCTCCTGACCGACGTATTCTGCTGTCACTGCCTCTCTATTGACCACATAATACTCCACGCCTCTTTTTATACTAACGGGTCACCCTCTCTTAGCTATGACTTGAACTCTGCTGGGGACACTTTCACTGACGTGTCTGAATGTCAATGGAGGAATGGCAAACCATTTCTCCTCAAGAGCAGAAACGATAGAAGGTAGTGATGTTGGACACTGTTGTGACCCAGCGGTTCTAGGCACTTCAGTCCGGAACCGCGCTGTTGCTACGGTCGCAGGTTCGAATCCTGCCGCGGACACAAATGTGTGTGATGTCCTTAGGTTGGTTAGGTTTAAGTAGTCCTTAGTCTAGGGGATGGATGACCTCAGATGTTAAGTTCAAAAATTGAAATGTGAAGCCTTATGGGACTTAACTGCTAAGGTCATCAGTCCCTAAGCTTACACACTACTTAACCTAAATTATTCAAAGGACAAACACACACATCCATGCTCGAGGGAGGACTCGAACCTCTGCCCGGACCAACCGCACATTAAGTCCCATAGTGCTTAGAGCCATCCACCTCTCTTAGCATCTAGTGGTGAATTCCACATTACGTATGGATGTTCGGATACTTTTCAAATGGTTCTAATGGCTCTGAGCACTATGGGACTTAACATCTGAGGTCATCACTCCCCTAGAACTTAGAACTACTTAAACCTAACTAACCTGAGGACATCACACACATCCATGCCCGAGGCAGGATTCGAACCTGAGGCCATAGCGGTAGCGCGGTTCCAGACTGAAGCGCTTAGAACCGCTCGGGCACACCGGCCGGGTCGGATACTTTTGATCAGATAGGTAGTGTATGTACAGTCAGCTCTTGCTAATGCGAACCTTGATAAATCGGATTTGTCGACAAATCAATATTGTTGTCCGGCCCCTCTCGAGAAATTAAAAAAATCCTTTGCGTTTTGTTATACGTTATAGGACTCGACTGTCGTGACAAACCGTCACAAAATCCTCTATAATTCGAAGTTAGCGCCTATCTAGCACTCGATAACTCTGTTTGCTCAGTGGATTTCTTAATTATTTAGTCATTCAGATATTTACGGCATTCCTTTGTTTGCTAAACGATATATAATGCTCTAGGGTACGTAAATTAGTGTTACAAATGACTTCAAAGAAGAACAAATACTAGATTCTCGCAGAAAAGAAGCAACTCTGATGATTTCGTACATTTTGTTGATTATGTGAAAGCCTGTCTTGGTCTGACTGACAATGAAATTTTAGCTGTTCGGTATGACAAGGACAAAGACAATGACGAAGAATAAGGAGAAGCAGAGCCGTTTCTATCTGTGACTACAAAAGAAGAGGAGGCATCTGTGGAAACTTTGCGTGAGTACATCTCTAGAAACGAAGTAGGCGATGATTTATTTTCGGCTATGGTCACAACAGAAAATCCACTTGACTAAGAACGCTGGACGTGGCTATCACAGAAAAAAGTTCAGCGATGTCGTTGCAAAATACAACTGAATTTCACCTAGCTATTTACGGAAATTTGTCTGTGCCCTTAGCCTGAAATGTTACATTGGTAAAAATTAATGAACTCTGTAAAAAAGTAAGCTTCATTCTCTGTTCTTGTTGTCGCTTTCTAAAGAAATACGAGTGTTATTGAAAGGTTCGTATTACACTTTAGTTTAGTTTTTGATGTTCTTCGATTTTTTCTTGTTTTCTCCATGATTAGCCAGTCTTCCGATATATCTAACTCTTAATTATTGGAAATTTTCCTTAGCTTCCTTGGGCTTCAAACTGTCGATCGTCGACTGTATTTGGTTTGGCCAATTAAATCATTTTTAGCACATTATTTGTGCATGTGATACAGGACAGCTCACCTTTAATACAATTAATTAATAATTATAGTAGTTAATAAGATAAATTAAACGCTCAACACAGGCAAAGTAAATAATAAGCGTAATATTAAGGGATGTAACGTTCTCTGGCAGCACGCATCCAAAGTGAAAGTTAAAGGGACATTTCGATGTATAATGCTCACTGTAACAAATAATTTATATGTATTTCTGTTAATTGAATTTCAAAAGAACAATTTTGTGAGGAAAAGTATAATTACGAATTTTGCTATTATAAATGATTATTCAAAGAGTGTGAAATACTATTTGTGGCGGAGGATGTGAAAACCGCCACAGAAGAAACGATATGTAATGAGAATGACAAAGACTATAGAAGAATTAGTTAAGATATAAATAGGCAATATATTGTGATAGAATCGCTTGTCTTCTGCACGGACTGAATGGAAGAGGAACCCATGACGTTGCATTAGGCTCTTAAGTAGTCTTCATTTGTCATAAGTCGATGATCGACGCCATTTGTAGCTGGGATTGTAAAAGGTGTGTAAAGATTTTCATTGTTTCTGTTAAAATATATTTATCTAGTAAAATCTGTTTGTCACAATTACTGCAAAGTTCGCACCGGACATTACCCATTTTATTTAAGAAATTTCAGCATTTTATTGGATATCGCTGGCGGTGTGGAGCTGCGCCGCGAGCGAGCAGTCTGCAGCAGCGGCAGATTTAAATATACGATCGCACTAACGACCACAGCCTAAAAAGGGTACAGGTGGAGATGAACGAAAATAATAAAGTGTTTCTTTTCACACCATTCCAGACGCAGAATAAAAGGAGATAGTAGATTTTATCTTGTGCATTCACAGGTAGATACAAGCTGCAGCTATTGTAAATTTTCATTCAAAAAGTGATAACCTCTGAACATATCGTAAAGTGTATTTAAAAGTGGATAATTTTTCAGTAGAGCTTAGAAATATGTAAAAAAAAACATTTTCATATAGTAAAGATAGTCTTACGCTTCAAAGCTAGTCGGGGTATATTCAGTTAACAAAAATCCACTGCACCGTGAAAATGTTTGCTAAGTTCGATGGACAATAATATTTTCATTCTTGCACAAACAGCTTTAGTACTTGAATAAAAGTAAAACTTGAATCATTATTTTGGGAATATTCAAAGAACTTCATTTTTATTAATCTGCAGCAGAATATGTCATACATAAAGTAATAATCACAGATGAAAAATTTATTGCAACCTTTCATTTCTCATGTCCATCCACATATATGTTAAGTTCAATCACAACGGTTTCCCAAACAATTTAAACGCGAAAAGCAAAGAAAGTTTAAAACTAGACGGTCAACTCCCGAATAATTAAAACAGACAGAATCGCATTGAAGGGAACATAACACAACGTGACAATATAATTAACTGATTTAATAAATTAGATTTACTCTTCTTGCTTCTCCAAAAATTCAGAATCAGAGTAGGAGCAGTGAGCAAGAAAGAGCACTCCCAGCTTCACATACAATGTATTTGACGTCATTATGTATATTAAGTAAGCAGGCTTGTGCCTGTGTAATATTAACACCAGTATGATATACTCATCTTTTGGATATATTTATTCTTGTCGCTTTTATTTTGTAGGCTAAGCTTCTAGTTTCACATGAGTGAAAACCATTCTTATGTTTTAAAACATTTGTTTTCTAAGACATCGCCTATTGTACAAAAAAAGCTTTTCATCTAGCTTCCCAGAGTATATCTTCCCTCAGGTTCTTCTGAAAATGTAAGCCTAAAGGTATTGTATCACTCACATCTACAACATTTTTACGCTCAATAATAAAGAAACATTTTGCAGGATGGAGATTTTGTGTTATGTGATAGGTAACTACCATCGTTTTCTTTCGAATTTTGATGATCGAATTAGTTCTGAACCACAATTTACATTGCCAGTGATGCAGTTACTAGCAAATTTTCTTCATTGTGTGACCTAGTTAAAAAGTTACGCCATTTGCAAAGAATGAGATTGTTCCATCATTTTTTGCCAGGTTATTAATAAAGAGCAGAAATAAGAAAGGTCACAGGACTGACCCTTGAGACGATCCATGCCTTCTTTTGGTACATGAACTAGAAATACTGTGTGTTTCCCTGTCTTTGTTTGTTATTTTTGTAACCTGCAAGCGATCGTCGAAGTGTGATTGTATCAACCTTTCAGACAGGCCTCTAATTCCGCAATTACTTAAATAATACAAGAAACTGTCACTATCAATAACATAGGCGGAAAATCTGATATCCCAAAGAAGCAGAGTATAAGACTGTCATGTGCAGGATGCGCCAGAGCACTGTCCTGGAGCGAGAACACCCCCAGGACCATTTCCCACAACACTTCCTCTTGACAGCTTCCTGTACCCTCATCAGGAGATTTAGATAATATTAGTTCTACCATTCTGTGACGGTCTAATGTTAAATTTGCCAAAATTAATACTTGAAAACAAAAAATATTGGCTTGTACAAAATTAAATTTTAATAGGATTTCTTTTTCGAGAAACTCGATCCAAGATGTCGAACGTGGCCATAAAATACAAAGTTGCAAAAATGATTTCTCTTAAATAAATAAAAAATCCAAAGCTCCATTAGAAAAATTTTAGATGAGAAAGTTGTAGGATGTAAAAAGATCTGCTGGGTAGTCTTCGTAAGTATCGACTGCTTTTCCAGGTTTCGAGATATATCGAAAAAACAGCTAAAATCGAGTTCTCTAGAACCCTCATTATTCACGTCTGCATCCTAGCTATTTCCTGTAAGAGCAGCCAGCGGTAAGTCAAAAAAGTACTTCTTTGAAACAAATTAAATAAAATTAAAAATAAGGCTCTCGTTAACTGGCTAGATATTCTCTGCGAACGGTCCTACAGTAACGGTTTTAGGCTTATTTTGTCCGCAAAGAGTTGTGCTACCAAGCTATTAAATAATTTTTACTATTGTATTAATTGTAATTATCAAATAATAACTTCGAAAATCTTGCTCCTTTTTGTACGTCTTTTTAACTATTTTAATTTTTATTTTTTGAAAAGAATTTTTAAAGAAAGAAACTACTGACATTGTTCCCTAAATTAAAAAAAAATCTTTGGCTTTCTGGAGCTAACTTTTTTTTGTAGTGGACGCAGTTAATATTTTACAGTGATGCGCTTGGTGGAGGCTAATATTGAATACTTATATTTTCGAGAAAAAATACTTAGTGTATTTAATTGATTTTTAGTTTCAGTAACTGAGTTGGAGCACGCGCCGAATCACGACGCCCCTCCAGCTTATGCACTCCGCACTTGCAAACTTCACTTTATTACTCAATTACTAATATTAAAAATCAGTGAAACACATCCAATCATTTTCTTGAAAATATAGTTACTCGGTATTAACCTCCATCAAGTGCATCGTTCTAAAATGTTAACTGCGTCCACTAGATCCATAAAAATGTTATCTCATCTCCAGAAAATCCTAGATTCTTTTTTTTAAATTCGTGAAAAAGTAAAAGCAATTTTTTTTCTTTAAATGTTATTTTAATGAAATATTATCGATAGCGCCTTTTTATTTAAAAATCTATATATCTCGGAAAATAATTAAATTCTTTAAATTTTTTCAAAAAGTACTTTTTGACTTACCGCGCTCTTTATTTATAGTAAATAGCAATGTTAACGAGTTACACTAAACACGGTTTTTCATGGATTTTCTATTTATCGAAATGTAACAAAGCAGTGGATACTTATAGATAGTAATCGAAAAGTATTTTTACGACCTACAACTTCCCCATTTAACATTTTTCGATCAGAGCTATAGCTTTTTTACTTATGTAAGAATAACCATATTTTGCACCTTACTGTTTTTTCGGCCATGTTCGCCATCTTGGATCAAGTTTAATGAAAAAGAAACTATTTAAAATTTAATTATCTATATGCTCATCTCTTTGTTTTCAGATAATAATTTTCACTTCTCACAATATCCACATGTCCTTACTTTGTGCCATCGTTTTAGGGTCATAGTGACTCAACTAGCACTCGTCTTGGTGATTAGGTGGCTAAAGAAGTCATCTGGATTGTTCTGACAGAGCAGCATCATTTCCGCTGCTGCTGCGGCTCGTTTGGCATGTTGGATGGGTGTGAGCCTTCGCGGAGCCCAATGGCGGCGCCCTACTTGTGTTCATATCGTGCGAGATTTTGAAAACTGGTCCACGAGTGATTTTTCACTCTTTCCACTGTCGCCGCGACTTCGGTGAACCGGGTTTCGTGCGCCAGGAGCTCCATTACGCTTGCGATGTCCTTTTCTTCACAGAAACATTATCTGCCACTTCATTCTTCGTCCTTCAGACTTCTTTGACAACACTGGAAGTACTTACGTCAACTAACCACTGTATCATATGATGGGGTATTGTTGCTGTATGCTTCCATCAATTCAGCATGGATTGTTGCGGTGTTGTTTCCCTTGAAATGTAGAAAATGAATTACCGCACTATACTACATTTTATCAATGGATTGCGTTAATTTTTTCGGCTTATATAGCGGTGTGCTGCGGTACTGTGACGCGGGAATTTGAATGTGTTCCAGGACTGCAGGCATATACCTGGAAATACAAAAAAATTGATTACGGAACCTTGTTTGGCGGCCATAATCGAAACTTTTTGACTATCTCTCATATTTTGCCTTTGTCATCCAACTATAAAGCGTTCAACAACTTTTTCACTGCAGAAATTGTTATATTTAGTTACACTACCGAATTCCATATTGTCTCGGACATATATACGGCAAGCCCCTTGACTAGATCTTTTCCTAAGAAACATGCTTGACCGTTTAAACAGTGAGGACTGCATCAACTCAAACATATCTTGATTAAGGCATAGACCAGACATACTACTGTGACCCTTGCTTACTGAACAGCGGCTGAAAATTCTGACGAGTTATTTAACCTCTCTGGCGGGAGAAATATAACTGGAAGTGAGATTCCGCCTTCCTTCTGTTCAGATGTTTCCACTCAGCGTACACTTGGCTAGCTACAATCCTCGAGAACATAGACTATGAGGATCTCCTCACCACGAATTTCTGAAAAAAAAAAAAAATGGCTCTGAGCACTATGGGACTTAACTGCGGTGGTCATCAGTCCCCTAGAAGTTCGAACTACTTAAACCTAACTAACCTAAGGACATCACACACATCCATGCCCGAAGCAGGATTCGAACCTGCGACCGTAGCGGTCGCGCGGTTCCAGACTGTAGCGCCTAGAACCGCTCGGCCACTCCGGCCGGCCGAATTTCTGAAACAAAAAGTTAATCTAATCTAATTATAGTCTAAGATAAACCCCCCTAACTGGCTTCTAACGGATGCATTCACTTCTGTTTAGCTTTGTATCCATCCTCAGGGTGTGCTATTTCATTTGCAGTTTTCATTATGGCCTGATGAAGCAGTTGCATTTTTGAAGGCCATTGTTTCTACACATTAGTTGATTGAGCTGATAAGTGTTCAAAATGGAAATTCACCATGGTCTCGCCGTAAAGCAGATTCGCTTAAAATTCGGATACGAATGCTTCATGACGAAAAGTCTTCATAGAAACTTCCTCCTCAAACAACATATAGGAAAAAAAGAGACATTGTAATACGGAAAGTGAGAGATATTTATTCACAAAATACAGGGTGATTGCATTTAAACTTCCGCTAATTGAGAGGGCACTACAATTTGTGGCACATTAGCCGTCCGCCTCTCCCAGCAGTAATTCCCAAATCGCCAGTTAATTCTAACTTCCGAATCGTATTCTCCAATCCCTGTGCGGAAAGAGAACTTCTCGGTATGCTTTTACTGCATCGATACTCGCAAAGAGCAGCATTATTATTCTTCTTGTTTTGATAAAAAACTTTTCGAATAAAGTGGTTATATGTCTCCTTGAGTGGCGCCCGCTCCTCGTAGCTTCATCAGGCTCAAATGGAGTAAGCGGTATGATGATAAATAGAACAGTGGTCGACACCGGTTACCAGTAAATACATAAACATCTTTATGCAGTTGGGATTGTTTTATTACTGAAAAATTAACATTTTTTATAAACGTTGACATCCCAATAGAAACAAGGTAAAATGGTTCAAAAAACTTTTATGAGTAAACCCCTGTGCACCTTGTCCAGAACCATGTTGACTGTCTGCAACTCTAATCAAATCCTTGCAGTGCACAGTGTGAACATCATTTTTATATATTTGGTTTACTCTGGCTCAAGTAGCGAAATTTTAATTATAACTACCCTCTATATTCCTTCCACTGTTTCCATCGGCCAACCGAAACCATTACGAATTCGTTAAAAAGGAAAAAAAAAGCGTATGATCACTTGAAATTCTGAGATGGTTTAAGACTGCCACATGTTATATAATTTCCATGTTGTTCGATAATATACATTATTTCATTGTTACTCCCATTTGAACCTTGCCGAGTCCATTTCCCATTTGTTTTCTTTTTTTCTGGAAGACTGTTAAGCAAAATCAAGTTGGTCCTCTCGGAAAATTACATTAATACATGACCTCTGTCATTTCTAGAATAGCACTCAAAAGTTTTCATTTGAAGCACTCAAAAAATGGCTCTGAGCACTATGGGACTTAACTTCTGTGGTCATCAGTCCCCTAGAACTTAGAATTACTTAAACCTAGCTAACCTAAGGGCATCACACACATCCATGCCCGAGGCAGGATTCGAACCTGCGACCGTAGCGGTCGCACGGTTCCAGACTGTAGCGCCTAGAACCGCTTGGCCACTCCGGCCGGCCATTATCCACTTTTCACTAAAATGTTCGTTATTACCTTTTAGTGTAATAATAATAGAAATTAAGAATTACTCTTATTATTGTACTAAAATAAAAAAAATGGCTCTGAGCACTATGGGACTCAACTGCTGAGGTCATTAGTCCCCTAGAACTTAGAACTAGTTAAACCTAACTAACCTAAGGACATCACAAACATCCATGCCCGAGGCAGGATTCGAACCTGCGACCGTAGCGGTCTTGCGGTTCCAGACTGCAGCGCCTTTAACCGCACGGCCACTTCGGCCGGCGCGTACTAAAATATAAATAGTAATAATAATAACACTAAAATTTACGTGCATAATGATTGTGGATAACGGAAGTGTTGTCCAAGTCCAGTCAGTAGCTACAGAAACCATCCCAGCATCCGCCTGGGATGCTTTGTGATTGGCATGGAATATCTGTATTAGAACAGCTGGAAAGGGTAAACTAGCTTATAATTCCTCTGTATAAATAGTTTCACTCTCTCCATTCCTTCGAGTTTCATTCATTTTTGTAACAGATATAACAACGCAATCAAGCGGTTACCAAGTTTTCATAACCATTAAGAGGATCTAAAATATTTTGAAAGAAATAGAAGCAGATAGCCAGCGAAAGGGAAGCAAAGGACCATAATGCTAATGGATAATTTTATGGATTTCAAAAATTAATTTAAAAAGTTTCTTTTTGGCAACATCTTATCCTCCATTAAAAATGTAAATGTCGTATGACATTGTTGGTGGGGTGGGTTGAGCCGCCTGTCGAAGTTCTTCCTCCGCGCCCTTTCCTTACGGATATGTGAGAGTTGTGACTAACGCATGTCTATAGAGAGTAAAGTAAAGTCGTATGGCATGAGGTTGGGATATCCTGAACAGCAAGTTCAGCTGTTTAACTGGAAAGGTATCTTCCTATTTCTGGGGCCAGAAGCACCTTTCCTTATTGAAGTATGAGAACTGTACATGCAACTGTATTTGTTGAGTGTAGGGACTCCAACGTCGCCACATGGCTTACTCCTCCCGTTAATAGCAAGGGGACCGCTGAACTTAACGTCATCAACAATGTCACATGGGCTCACTTTATGAAGCACTGTGGAGAGGTTTGAAACTGAATCCAGGGCGCTGGCGAAAAGAGACGTGATCAGGAACTTAATGTCATCACCTCATAGGGACCGATGACCTCAGCAGTTTGGTCCTATATTCCTTACCACAAATTTTCCAATTTCATCACCTCTCCTCTCTTTGCCGGTCAAATACTGTCAGTGAAAATCTCATCCTGCACCAGGATTCGAACCAGCTTACCTCCGACTAGAGGGCACTACACAGACGTGCGTTAGTGACATCGGCTACTGAGGCGGGTTCTGCTCCATTGGAGAGGAACTCCATTGAAACTCTTAAACTTAATGTAGTACGCCATATTTCACGTATAATTAATATTCACCCTGCGTTATAATATTATTTTTTGATGTTGTATTGAACTTGAATGAAATGTACATCCATGGCTTCCTTCCACATTCCAGAAACGTCTGTCTGGAATACGACTGATGTAGCAAATGTAGTATTGAGGGTATCCACAGTTGTAGAATTGTATCATGGTGAAAAAGACCATCTCAGCTGAGTGATAAATGTTTATTTATGATCCAACTAATTTCGTGGCGTTAGAGTCACATTCTAAGGGATACATCTGCATAGAAACAATAGCAAAATGTATAAAGATCTGTTTCGTTTAATATGTAGTTGAACTATACACGGAATTATATAGGGATATTATGTATTCACATTTATTTCATAGCTTAGGTCAAGAGCTAATCAATAGATGACCCAACACTATCTGCCAGCTGTGATAAAAAATTCAGCCTTCAAGAAGTCGGTAGTCCAAGTTAAAATGCGGCAGAATGCACGGAACATCATCCCGATACAGGAAATCTTAACTGAAGATAATGTGGTAACCCAAATGAATGTAAAAGAATAAAACAAATGATACGTGTAGGTGATGAAACCTACGTTCACCTGGAAAGGTAAAATAAATCTCATAAAACAGAGATTGTATGGTCCTGTGACAGGTAACGAAAGTCTAGTTCAGATAAAATTCTGCTTACGAAATAGACCCTCTTGATAAGAGAAGGACTGGGGAAAGGCAGAACGCAAGGAACATCACTCCGATACAGGATATCTAGAATAAGGATACAGTGCTAAACAAAACGGATATAAAAGTATAAAACAGATGATATGTGTAGGTTATGAAACCTAAGTTCACCTGGTAAGATAAAGTAAATCAAAGCAGAGCTTGTATACGTATCATTGTACGACAGGTAACGTAGGTGAAGTCCAGGTAACATGCTGCTTACAAAATAGATCGTCATCTGGATAAAAGAAGCACCGGAGAAAGGGAAAATTAAAATATTATATAAACATACCAAAGACGTAACATCGTCGTGATAACACAACGCAGGCAGTGACCGCCAAGACTGGAAATGACAAGGGGAAGGCCTCAGACACGGCCAACCGATTCGGCTCAAATGTGGCAGGTCGCTTGTGTACAGCCTAAAACGAAGGACTCTAAGATATTTTAGCTCAACACCCTCCCGTTTTTCAGAAAATCACCCCTAAACGTTATGACGAGCAATCGACTCAAAATTGGTGGGATCGATAGATAATTGTAAATAGAGTATTTTTCATCATGAGGTATGGGGTCCACAAATGCATACTTTTCCAGAAATCGAGGAAAGAAACTTTTACAAGTGCCCACATGGTAAACGCTTTTCGCGGAGAGCGCCGATAGCGCAATGGCCAAGGTAACGCCGGCACGGTAGCTCAACGTATTCGGTCAGAGGATTAGTTCCCCTCTATAATAAAAAAGGAACTGAGTGAATGGATCTACAATGAACTTCAAGGGGTGTCATGGGACGTCAGCTCCGAACAAATGCAACGAACTATAACCAACAAAATGAGATTAAAAACAAAATGTAACTGGCTGAGAAGAGGAGATACCGGGTTCGAATCTCGAGGAAACCTAGCGGATGCTATTCTTCTCGTTCGTATTTTTCCATATCTCAATTGATAGGGGTAGGAGGGTTAATAAGGTAAGTAAATCAATAAGGAATGGTAAAAAGGTAGGCAAATAAATTTCTCAAACCTCTTGGGATAGTAAACAACTGAAATGTTACTCCTGGTCACTTTACAATGGCTCTTCCAGTCACTGTCACATGTCCTCACTTTTCTTCGAACAGCTAGGTCACACAAACATTCGAAATAAACGTACTCGCGGCACCAAGAACATCTAATGAAGGCAATCTTTCGACAGCTACACTGTTCCTTGGGAAAAGTCGGCGGAAAACAAACTTGGTTTACATTTTAAAATATGCCTTTTTCGGGAATTAATTTTGACGCGTACCACGCATTAGATATCTTTGCCGCAAAAATCGGCGCTGAAAGTTGGTTAAGAATTATGCTGTGAATAGCTATTTCATCTGTGCGGTTGTGCAATTCCCGCTGGGTTTCCAGAAGCACACTGCAATTCTGAAGCCTCGAAATAAAGTTTTTAACCTGGCGATAGAAATAAACATCACACGGCTGCAACACAGGTGTGCAGTTTGGCGGTATTACTTTTGTCATACTCGTCGGTTGACTCTCGTCATCGATAGACATTAGAGTATTAGTTTGTCCACCCCAGGAATCCAATATTAGGCAAAATTTGTTTTCATCAACGTATGGTTTTAAAACATTCTCAGGAAATGTTCTGTAAATCGCATTTGACAATTTCCCGGATTTGGAGCAAGTAATGTAAACGTTTTTCGAGTCGGCTAAGCGATTGACCTCTTCTATAAACCGAAGATCAAATGTAACATTCGTTTCCTGTAAACACAGAGGCTGTGATGGCATATTGCTCCGTGTACGAATGTGTTAGTTGTTTTTTTTACTACCAGCTGCGACAAAGATTCATTTTTTCTCCTTTATGCTATAACATGCGTCGAATGCCCACACGATATTCGCATGCTGTTTAATCGGTGTTGATCGCATAATCACGATTAAAACCTGTAATAGGTGATGCCCAAGATAATAATGCAGCAAACGTAAAATCCTTGTTGGTCGTATATAGAAGCGCTGCACCTCCAGCCCACCCCTGGAGCATTCTCGTTGTTACATTCTCGTTACGACAACGAGATTCGACAAATCGGTCGTACGTCCACTTATTTATCGCCTGGTATGTGTCGCATGTTGTCCCTCCTTTAACAATATCGTTTTCCCACAATTTTAGGTTCTTCTTCCTTTTCAGGTCTGTTGTTGCTCCACTCTTTTGCAGTGTTTCTAGGTTCCAATTTGGATGATTCCTGGCTAGCGTTACCGACTTTACTTCAAGAGGTATAGTGCCGTAGTTCAATCGTTTAGTAACCGGTTCGTAATACTCATCGGGAACAGATGAAGTACAGATTGCCTGCGACGTGAACATTGCCAAAGTGTTATGACCATTTTGCGATTCACTAGTCGTGACATATTCCACTGAATCACCTTCTATTTCGCCTTTATGGTATAGTTCTTCAGTACCAAGAAAAGTCATTTCGTTCGTCGGCTCCAAAAATCGCTCGACAATAGCCGCTCCTGCCAATCTGGAACACCGAGAAACAGAACTGCCTGCTTCCGGTAATGGACTGATAATACGTCCGTCTTGCAACACTTTCACAAATCAAAACACAGTGTCGGTAACTTCCCGCTTGCCGTCGTGTGTGACAGGCTCCCAACTATATATTTCAGCGCTGTTCAAAGGGTGTACATCCTCCATTATTCAGATTATGCAACTGAAAGATATGACACAACAAACAATAACTAGTTAGTACGGGATAAACAAAAAAGCTAATTACTACAAACTGTATACAGTACAAGTCATATCTTACTTACGGAAGATCACTGTGTTTTTTCACAAAGAATATTTTATTCGGTGGATTAACGATGAAAAATCATTACATGTATTCTCGAGGTTTGCGGCAGCCTAGTGATGGAAAACAACTCTTTCCGATTGACTCCTATAAGTTTCGTGCTGGAGACCCTCACTCTTCGAGGTTCACAGCTATGATGTGACGAACAGGCAACCGGGACAACATAACTCTTCCCGCGTGCACTCTGTCCCGTGCCTCGATGTAAACAAGCGTCGCGCGGTTGGCTATCTGTGGTCCCTCGTGAGGAATTCGCAGCACTCTTTCTCGGAGTTGTTTCCATGTGACAAGGCTTAAAAGTTTGATTCTTAACTAATTGCCGGCCGGAGTGGCCGAGCGGTTCTAGGCGCTACAGTCTGGAACCGCGAGACCGCTACGGTCGCAGGTTCGAATCCTGCCTCGGGCATGGATGTGTGTGATGTCCTTAGGTTAGTTAGGTTTAAGTAGTTCTAAGTTCTAGGGGACTGATGACCTCAGCAGTTAAGTCCCATAGTGCTCAGAGCCATTTGAGCCTTAACTAATTCACGTCGTTTGCGAAATTAGTTTGCCTACCTTATTACTATTATCATTCCGCGTTGAGTTGCGTACCTTCCTATCCTACGAATTCTGATACGAAAAATTGCAATTCAAAAAAATGAAAACCGTACAGTTTCCTAGAGATTCCATCCCGGGTTATCCACTTCCCAGCCAGTTAACTTGGCCGTTGGCGTCTTGTTTTTTCTTTTTTTTTTTTTTTTGTTCGTCATCGCTCGTTGTTACTGGTCGTGGCGGACGTCACATGACATCCGTTGAAGTTCCTTGCTGATCCCTTAGTCAGTTCTTTTTATTACAGAGACCAGCTAGCTCTGACCGAATTCGTTGAGCTACCGTTCCGGTGTTATTGCCGCGCACGGCGAAAAGCGTTTACCACGTGGGTACATAAGCGGCAGTTGTAAACGTTTCTTTCCCGGATTTCTGGAAAAGTATGCGTTTGCGGACTCCATACCTGATGATGAAAAATGGTCTATTTATAGTTATCTATCGATCCCGCAAATTTTGAGTCGATTGCTCATCATAGCTTTTAGGGTTGATTTTCACAAAAACGGGAGGGTGTTGAGCCAAAATATCGTAGAGTTCTTCGTTTTAGGTTGTTCACAAGCGACCTGCCACATTTGAGCCGAATCGGTTGGCCTTGTCTGAGGCCTTGTGAGCTAAACCGGGGCCGGCGCCGATACGGAAAACGAGCGCATGCGCGAAGGAGCGTATGCGACGAGAGGCGACATAGCAACAGAATCACAAACAGTGACAGAAAAAGTTGAGTAGCATAGTTACAAATAATTTTACAAATGAAAGGCGGAAGAACCTAAGAAACAATTGTTACTTTATCTTCAAAACAAGGGGCGGGAGGGCGGGCAACCATGCCTAGTGGAACACAATTGCAAAATAAAAGGAATTATATAGGAATTTATTGATAAACTTCTTTAGGAATAGAAAATATTAGGATGTTGCATAAGTTCATAGCGTTTTTGTTTTATAGTTTGGCATTCCTTTTGCTGTGGATTTATTTATAAAAAAAAATTTGTGTGAAATCTTATGGGACTTAACTGCTAAGGTCATCAGTCCCTAAGCGTACACACTACTTAACCTAAATTATCCTAAGGACAAACACACACACCCATGCCCGAGGGAGGACTCGAACCTCCGCCGGGACCAGCCGCGCAAGGTCAGTTGAGTAAGGTGGGCGCGGAATGACTTCGCAACCCAACTCCTGTATAGTGTTCTTTGTCAGTGTGGTAGATTGCGGCTGGGCATTATTATGGGGTGCCATCACTTCACGCAATCTTCCTGGTAGTTGTTCTTGAACTGAGTCTGCAAACGTCTCAGTTATTGACAATGAATGTCAGCAGTGATGGTTACGCGTTGTGGAAGTAATTGTTAGTACACCGCAATGTCGCTGTTCCACCAAATGCAGAACATGATTTTTTATGGATGCGCGCATGCCTTTGTAAGGGGAGTTGTTGCTTTGTTTAGGTTCAACCATTCCTTTCTTTTCATTATGTTAGCATAAAAACACAATTTCTCGTCATCAGTAATGCTATAGGGTAGGAATGGTCGGTTTTGTTCACGGGCCAACTGATGACGAGCAAGAAGAGATGCACATATGGCAAGCCGCTGATTTTTGTGATTTTGGCTTAGAGGATGTGGAACCAATACACCCAATTTTGAAATTTACCCATTGCATGCAAATTCCACACGATGGTGGAATGATCACAGTTCATCATATTTGTAAGTTCTCGAGTACACTGACGTGGATTGTTGTGGGTTATTGCGTTTAAACGGTCTTCATCAAGCTATGAAGATTCTGGTGAACGTGGAGAGTGACTTCAAACGAGAAAACCATTTTCTTGCCGTGCTCTGTTCAGTGGCATTATCCCCATTCACAGGGCAAATGTTTCTTCCTACCTCCGCTGCTGTTACTTATCTACTGAAGTCTAACAGAAGAATATCTTGGAAAAGTTCCCATTTCTCTACTTAGCACTCCATTTTCTAGCACCCCTTCACTATCGCCAAATGACAAAATGACATTACGTAGCCGGTCGAGGTGGCCGAGCGGTTCTACGCGCTACAGTCTGGAACCGTGCGACCGCTACGGTCGCAGGTTCGAACCCTGCCTTGGGCATGGATGTGTGTGATGTCCTTAGGTTAGTTAGGTTTAAGTAGTTCTAAGTTCTAGGGGACTGATGACCTCAGAAGTTGAGTCCCATAGTGCCCCAGCTGACCAAATGGAGTCCCATAGTGAGGACCCTTTCACTGTCAGGAGCTGGTAATGCTGTCTCGCACTTGTAAGCGGCATCCCCGTGTGCTTCACAATGATCACACAACGTCTGACGCTGTTCACGCCCCATCTATACAAGGTCTGGTTACAACACAAAACACTAATAGCACTAATGCACTCTAATAGCCGTTGAACCTCTCACAGAGAATTTCAAGTCTAATCATTTACCCTCGAATATTGTGTACATACGAAGCTACACTGACATCCGGCTATGTCTTCAGGATGCTTCACTCTATTTGTCAGGCAATATACACACATAAAAAACTTTTGCATCACCTCGGTTCCGAAAGTTCCTGAACCTGTACAGAAAATTAGAATAGAGATCAAGGTAAACATAATTTACGCACTTTTTATTGCCCATGAATACCACACGCTGCATATTGTACCACCAAACAGCGAGACCTTCAGAAGTGGTCGCCCATATTGCTCTACACACCGGTACCTCTAATACCCAGTAGCACATCCTATTGCATTGATGCATGCCTGTATTCATCGTGGCATATTATCCAAGAGTTCATCAAGGCACTATTGGTCCAAATTTTCCCACTCTTCAACGGCGATTCGGCATAGATCCCTCAGAGTGGTTTGTGGGTCACGTCGTCCATAAACAGCCTTTTTCTATCTATCCCAGGCATTTTCGATAGGGTTCATGTCTGGAGAACATGCTGGTCACTCTAGTAAAGGGATATCGTTGTCCTGAAGGAAGTCATTCACAAGATGTACACGATGGGGGCGCAAATTGTCGTCCACGAAGTCGAATGCCTCGCCAATATGCTGCCGATATGGTTGCACCGACGGTCGGAGGATGGCATTCACGTATCGTACAGCCGTTACGGCGCCTTCCATGACCACCAGCGGCGTACTTCGGCCCCACATAATGCCATCCCAAAACAGCAGGGAACCTCCACCTTGCTGCAATTGCTGGACAGTGTATCTAAGGCGTTCAGCCTGACCGGGTTGCCTCTAAACACGTCTCCGACGATTGTCTGGTTGAAGGCATGTGCGACACTCATCGGTGAAGAAAACGTGATGGCAAACCTGAGCGGCCCATTCGGCATGTTGTTGGGCCCGCAAAGATGGACCTCGCCATGGACGTCGGGAATGAAGTTGCGCATTATGTAGCCGATTTCGCACAGTTTGAGTCGTAACACGCCATCCTGTGGCTGCACGAAAAGCATTATTCAACATGGTGGCGTTGCTGTCAGAGTCCCTTCGAGACACAATCCGTAGGTAGTGGTCATCCACTGTAGTAGTAGCCCTTGGGCGGCCTGAGCGAGGCATGTCATCGACAGTTCCTGTCTCTCTGTATCTCCTCCATGTCCGAACAACATCGCTTTGGTTCACCCCGAGACGCCTGGACACTTCCCTTGTTGAGAGCCCTTCCCGGCACAAAGTAACAATGCGGACGCGATCGAACCGCGGTATTGACCGTCTAGACATGGTTGAACTACAGACAACACGAGCCGTGTACCTCCTTCCTGGTGGAATGACTGGTTGCTGTTGGACCCCTTCCGTCTAATAGGCGCTGCTCATGCCTGGTTGTTTACATCTTTGGGCGGGTTTAGTGACATCTCTGAACAGTCAAAGGGACTGTGTCTGTGATACAATATCAACAGTCAACGTCTATCTTCAGTATTTCTGGGAACTGAGGTGATGCAAAACTTTTTTTGATATGTGAATATCTACAGTGTGTCCCTCCTAATAGCCAGTACTCCAGCAGCAACTGAGCAGCGCTGTTGCATGGTGGTAGCAGTCAGCGCGGCCAGGGCGGTGCAGTCACTATAGGAGTACTGGTTTTTCTTCGTGTTTTGCTGTCGCATTAGATAAATCTGGAAAATGTCTATCGAAGGGGAACGTAAAATCACGCTTTAAAAGTCGTTTTGTTCGCAACGTTAAACAAACCGACGCTTTCCGTCAGCACTTGGCGTCACATGAAATACGTGATGAGCAGTATTTGTTTGGGATGATTCCAGCAACTCACTGCAAAAACAAATTGCAAATAGCTGCTGAAACACAAGAGGAAATGCACCCGATGACTCTTACGAAGCTGGCCGGAGTGGCCGTGCGGTTCTAGGCGATACAGTGTGGAACCGAGCGACCGCTACGGTCGCAGGTTCGAATCCTGCCTCGGGCATGGATGTGTGTGATGTCCTTAGGTTAGTTAGGTTTAATTAGTTCTAAGTTCTAGGCGACTGATGACCTCAGAAGTTAAGTCGCATAGTACTCAGAGCCATTTGAACCATTTTGAACTCTTACGAATATACAATGTCCAGTCACATTAATGTGACCACCTGTTACAAATATCTGAATAACGATGTTTCGCAGCGCGAGACGTTCAGGAAGAGAGTCAATGAGGTTGTGGAAGGTATCGATTGGAATGTGGAGCTATGCCGACTCCAGTTCCGTGACTAGCTACACTAGGTTTCTCGGCTGAGGATCCACGGTGCGAACAGACCGATCGAGTGGTCCCATAGACTCTGACTGGGGTACGGTTTAATGGCCAGGGGAGTACGGTAAACTCATCCCGGTGTTCTTC
This sequence comes from Schistocerca nitens, assembly GCF_023898315.1. Taxonomy (NCBI): domain Eukaryota; kingdom Metazoa; phylum Arthropoda; class Insecta; order Orthoptera; family Acrididae; genus Schistocerca; species Schistocerca nitens. The sequence continues at coordinate 396,259,891 of NC_064618.1, read as the reverse complement.
GAACCACACACCCACAATGCGAGTTGTATGACACATTGCATCGTTCTGCTGGTACATGACACTGTATTGAGGTAAAACAAGCAGCATGCTGGGGTGGACATGGTCCCGAAGGATAGATGCATACTTGTGTTGATCCGTTCTGCCTTCCAGAACGTCGAGATCAACTAGGGAATGCCTTCTTGCCTGGACCCTTCCGAAGACTGTTGCAGGGTATTTGCTTTCAGACGTTTCACGCCGTACAAGTCCATGGCCATCTGCCCGATGGAGCATAGAAGATGATTCATCTCGAAAGGCCACCTGTCGCCACTCAGTAGACGTACTGGCGTGTAAATTACATCCTCCGTCGCCGACGGACAGGAGTCAGCATTGGTGCATGAACCAGGCACCTGCTGCGGAGTACAGTCTCAACAACGTTCACTGAACGGTAGGTGAGGTGACACTGTTGGTTCATCTGGGCGGTCAGTTGTTCAATAGTTGCTTCCGTTCGCCCATGCAGATCTCCGCAGCCTTCGTTCACCCCTGACATCTATGGCCCGTGGTGCACCACAATTGCCTCGGTTTCGGTTTTGAATAGCTCCATGTACAGTATACTTTAACCAAGCGGCACGCGAACAGTTTACAAACTTAGCCATTTCGGGATCGCTTCCACACTTGACCCGAAAGCAAGTGATCATGCCCTTTTGGACGTCCGATTTAACATCCAGTTTCCGCATTACGACAAAGACTGCAGTGTTTTCCGCGAACCGCCGATGCGGTTTATACACTACTGGCCATTAAAAATGCTACACCACGAAGATGACGTGCTACAGACGAGAAATTTAGCCGACAGGAAGAAGTTGCTGTGATATGCAAATGATTAGCTTTTCAGAGCATTCATACAAGGTTGGCGCCGGTGGCGTCACCTACAACGTGCTGACATGAGGAAAGTTTCCAACCGATTTCTCATACACAAACAGCAGTTGACCGGCGTTGCCTGGTGAAACATTGTTGTGATGCCTCGTGTAAGCAGGAGAAATGTGTACCATCACGGTACCGACTTTGATAAAGGTCGGATTGTAGCCTATCGCGATTGCGGTTTATCTTATCGCGACATTGCTGCTCCCGTTGGTCGAGACCTAATGACTGTTAGCAGAATATGGAATCGGTGGGTTCAGGACGGTAATACGGAAGGCCGTGCTGGATCCCAACGGCCTCGTATCACTAGAAGTCGAGATGGCTGTAACGGATCGTGCAGCCACGTCTCGATCCCTGAGTCAACAGATGGGGACGTTTGCAAGACAACAACCATCTGCACGAACAGTTCGACGACGTTTGCAGCAGCATGGACTATCAGCTCGGAGACCATGGCTCAGGTTACCCTTGACGCTGCATCACTGACAGGAACGCCTGCGATGGTGTATTCAACGACGAACCTGGGTGCACGAATGGCAAAACGTCATTTTTTCGGATGAATCCAGGTTCTATTTACAGCATCATGATGGTCGCATCCGTGTTTGGCGACATCGCGGTGAACGCACATTGGATGCGTGTATTCGTCATCGCCATACTGGTGTATCACCCGGCGTGATGGTATGGGGTGCGATTGGTTACACGTCTCGGTCACCTGTTGTTTGCACTGACGGCACTTTGAACAGTGGACGTTACATTTCAGATGTGTTACGACCCGTGGCTCTACCATTCATTCGATCCCTGCGAAACCCTACATTTCAACAGGACAGTGCACGAACTCATGTTTTAGGTCCTGTACGGGCCTTTCTGGATACAGAAAATGTTCGACTACTGCCCTGGCCAGCACATTCTCCAGATCTCTCACCAATTGAAAACGTTTGGTCAATGGCGGCCGAGCAACTGGCTTGTCACAATACGCCAGTCACTACTCTTGATGAACTGTGGTATCGTGTTGAAGCTGTATGGGCAGCTGTACCTGTACACGCCATCCAAGCTGTGTTTGACTCAATGCCCAGGCGTATCAAGGCCGTTATTACGGCGAGAGGTGGTTGTTCTCGCTACTGATTTCTCAGGATCTATGCACCCAAATTGTGTGAAAATGTAATCTCATGTTAGTTCTAGTATAATATATTTGTCCAATGAATACCCGTTTATCATCTGCCTTTCTTCTTGATGTAGCAATTTTAATGGCCAGTAGTGTATGCCCTTCACTGCTAGTGCTGCCACCTGCTGTCAGTGCACGATGACGTCGAACATAGGCGTTGGTCACATTAATGTGACTGGAACTTGTTGGTGCACATAAAATGGTTAACTTCTTGAAGAGGTTCCTACAATATGACTGCGCTCGCTTTTGTGTAATCTATAATTTTTTTCTAAGTGGTGATTTTTCCCCAGTGGGCGGACAAGCTACGTTTTTGACCTGCAGAGAACATATGTATTGAAATGTGTCCTTGCGAATTACATTTATACAGAGGTGACAAAAGTCGTGGGTCAGCGATATGAACATGTACAGATGGCGGTAGTATCGTACACACAAGGTATAAAAGGGCAGTACACCCGCGCTTCTGTCATTTGTACTCAGGTGATTTATGTGAAAAGTTTTCCTATGTGATTGTGGCCGCACAACAGGAATTAACAGGCTCTGAATGCGGAATTTTAGTTGGAGCTAGACGCATGGGACATTTCAGTAAGGGAATCGTTGGGGAATTAAATATTCCAAGAACCACAGAGTCAAGAGTGTGCCAAGAATACCAGATTTCTGGCATTACCTCTCAGGACGGACAACACAGTGGCCAAATCGATGGCTTTCACTTAACGACCGAGAGCAGCGGCCTTTGCGTAGGGTTGTCAGTGCTAACAGACAAGCAACACTGCGTGAAATAACTGCATAAATCAATGTGGGAGATACGACGAACGTATCTGTTAGAACACTGTGGTAAAATTAGACGTTAATGGACTGTGGCAGCAGTAGACCAACGCGAGTGCCTTTGCTAACAGCACGACATCGTCTGTAGCCCCTCTCCTGGGCTCGTGACCATATCGGTAGGACCTTAGACGACCGGAAAACTGTGGCCTGCTTAAATGAGTCCCGATTTCAGTTGGTAAGAGTTGATGGTAGGGTTAGAGCGTGGATCAGTTCCCACGAAGTCACAGACCCAAGTTAACACTGCGCTGTGCCGGCTGATGGTGGCTCCATGATGACGGACTATGTTTACGTGGAATGGATGGGTCTACTCGTCCAAGTGAACCTATCACTGACCGGAAATGGTTAAGTTCAGCTGCTTTGATACCATTTCCAGCCTTTCAAGGACTTCATGTTCCCAAACAACTACGAAATTTTTATGGATGACACTGAACCATGTCAACAGATCACAGTTGTTCGCGATTGGTCTGAAGGATATTATGGACAATTCGAGTGAATGATCTGGCCACGCAGAGCGTCCCACATGAATCCCAAAATGGTTCAAATGGCTCTAACCACTATGGGACTTAACATCTGAGGTCACCAGTCCCCTAGACTTAGAACTACTTAAACCTAACTAACCTAAGGACATTACACACATCCATGCCCCTGGCAGGATTCGAACCTGCGATCGTAGCAGCAGCGCGGTTCCAGACTGAAGCGCCTAGAATTGCTCGACATGAATCCCATCAAACATTTATGGAACATAATCGAGAGGTCAGTTCGTGCAGAAAATCCTGCACGTGCAACACTTCCGCAGTTATGGACGGATGTAGAAGCAGAATGGCTCAATATTTCTACAAGGGACTTTCAGTGATTTGTTAAGTCCATGCCATGTCGTGCTGCTGCACTTCGCCGGGCAAGAGGAGGTCTGACAAGGTATTGGGAGGTGTTCCACGAGTTTTGTCACTTCAGTATACAGGGTCAGTTTCGAAGAGGACGTACCTGGTTGTGGGGCAGGTACAGGTGCGTCAGCTGCATCAAGACGTGTCCGGCCAGGAAGTCCGCGCCCAGCTGCGGCAGCTGCAGGCCGCGCACCTCGACGCCGCTGGTGGCCGTCGTCAGGTTGGCCCAGTCCGGCGCGACGCCGTCGCAGTGCACAGTGACGTCACCTTCTCGAGCCGCCAGGCCCTGGCACGCCGCCTCTGCCCGCCACCCGCAAGACACCACCAGCAGGGACCAGGCCGCCAGGCGCACACCCTGCAACACGTGACTGCTGCAGCTGACTGCAGTGGAAGTCAAGGCTCAACCAGCCTTCATGATGCAAGAAATTTGTTTTGGATTGACATCAGAACCTCAGCGGGTTGACATTTGTCTCTTGTACTCGTTATGTTTTATCAGTCTCGTCAATACAGTACACCTGCTACAACTGATTTCATCCAGCACTTTGTGATTCACGTGAAAATTTCTAATGTACATATTGCAGTTATTACTAATTCATTTGGCCCCTTAAAGAGCAGCCACAATCACTAGTTAGCTTTAGTCTTCCTGTTTCATCTTCCCGAATCATTTTGTTCTATTTTACTTATACTTATTTGCCTGCAAATGCGGCAACGCTTCGCAATTGCTAAATATGCATGGGAATTATGCGTGGGGAAGTCAAAAAGTGATGGGAATTTTGACAAAAGGAGTATTTATTCTAATGATAGAAAACTGAAACATATATTTTCTACGTAATCTCCGTGCACTTCAACGCAATTTGTCCCAAGTTTTACAAAATTTTTCATTCCGTTGGAAAACATTTTTGGTTGCACTTATAAAAAAAATTTGCATCGCATCAATGACTTCTGCATCAGCTGCGAATCTTCTTCCCCTGAGCGCTTCCTTCAATGGTTGAAACATTTGGAAAAAGCTTGGAGCAAGGGTTGGACTGTGTGGTGGTTGTGTCAGCGTTTTGAATCCTAACTCCTTTATTGCTTCGGCCGCACGTTTGGTAAAATATGGCCCAGCGTTATCTTCCTGCAAGATGACACCCTTTCGCAGTTTTCCGCCACATTTGGGTCTGACTACAGGTTTCAGTTTAGTTCGCAACTCATCACAATAGTTCTTACTGTTCACAGTTCCGCCCCTTGAGGTGAAATGAACGGCTACCACACATTATATGTCCCAAAATAGTGTTAGCATAATCTTACCAGCTGATAGCTAACGTCTAAATTTCTTAACTTCTGGTGATGATGGGTGTTTCCAAACCATGCTCGCAGCCTTACTTTCCAGTTCGCGATGACGCAGCTACGTTTCGTCTACAGCAACGATTTGCTGTAAAAATCCATCTCCCTCGCGATGATAAGGGGTAACTGTTTACGAAAGACCTCTACCCTCTGCGTATTATGGTGCGGTAACAATTCTTTCCGTACCCACTTTGCACATACTTTTCAAAAATTTAGCCTGTCGTGTAGGGCGGAATACGCTGAACCATGGCTGATATGTAAAGTATTGGCGATTTCGTCCACTGTAATTCGTCTGTTTTCCATCATCATACCTCAACCACTTCTAAATTGTCCTCAGTTGTTGACATCGATGGCCTGCCCGATCTCTCCTCGTCACATAGAGAAGTTCTACCCGGTTTGAAGCTCTCTGTCCATTGAAACTTTGATTCTCTATCCATTCGTAGCTTTTGCATCGTGGTAAACAGCTGTCACCACATTGCGCTTTCATTCGACTAATAATTTCCGCAGGTTTAACACCTTCCGCAAAAAAAAGTGAATCATTGCCCTCATTTCCTCTTTGGTGCAGGTAGACAATGGAGTTGTCACGTTTCACGGTCTACTGCGGGGATAAGACTAACACGTTGTATAGAATTGTTGCAGACGACAATAATTCAGCCCTGGATACTAACTGTGTTACGAAGCACTATGGAGAGAAATTTCAACACTCCCTTTACTTTTTGACTTCCCCTCATATGTACCTTCTGACCTCCTCCTTTCTCTCTCTCCCTCTCTGTCCATCTCCTTCTCCCCCACTCTTTACCCATCTCCTTGTGTCCCCACCCACTTTTTGACCTCCACCTCCCCTCTCTCACCGTAGATTTCAGTCGCCCCCTAGATTTCACGATGTCCTCCACAGCCCTTCTCTGTCCATCTTCTCCTTCCCCTTCTCCCCTCTTCCCCTCCCCCTCTTTGACCATCTCCTCTTGGCCCCCTCCTTTTGACCTTCAGCCTTGTTTATTGTTACTGCAAACGAAACCTCGATTAGGAAATGTAATAACTTAAAATGAATGGGTAAATCTGTTGAGATCATTAATATAAGGGTGTAATTTACAACTCCACAACAGGTCACAGCAGTTCACCCACACCATCGCCGCCCCCCACTGGACCACAAACTCAGGGTTATTGTGCGGTTCGGCCCCTAGTGGACCCCCCCCCCCCCCCCCCCCCCCAAGGAAAGTCTCATACCAGACGAGTGTAGCCCCTAGTATTTGCGTGGTAGAGTAATTATGGTGCACGTGTACATGGAGACAGTGTCTGTGCAGCAATCACCGACATAGTGTAACTGAGGGAATATTTAGTGTGAAGGGGCAAAAGGCTGATGCAGTCCAGCAAAATATGGATCACTGTGAACGAAGCTCAGCAACTACAAAGGGATGGGGGCTCATAGCGGGGTAAAAAACCATGGGTCAACCTAATACAGTCAATACGAAGGCAGAGGATGGTAGATCCTCGCCAGGAGAAGCAGAGTGAAGAATGCCTAATGGTGGGAGACTCCTCTATAGCGCTGGTTTATTAGACAGGAGGGTAGTGTCCGAAGAGTCAGCCCACGACTGAGCAAAGAGAGATTTTACGTAAAGCCGTAAATCCACCCCCAGAGGGGCCATGGAGAACAGGGGTAGGTGGTGCCCCCCCCTCCCAGCCTGATGATCAGCAAGTTCATTAACCTGGACACCTATGTGGTCAGGAACATAAAGGAAATCAACCAAACAAGCAGCATCACCAAGATCAGTGAGAAGGTTGTGGATGGTAGAGAGCGAGGGATGGCAGGAATAACACTAAGCGATAGTCTGAAGGCCACTCATTGAGTCCATACATAATAAACTTGGGTGAGGGAATACTGTTTAATAAAGCAGAGGGACGGATAGCAGTAAGCATCCCACATGTGGCAGGCAAGAGATGGTGTTTCACACCAATAGAAGATGTGAAGACATATCCAACATTGGCGGATATAGAGCCATCAGTGTAAAAAAACAATGGCACCCTGAAACTCTTGTAAGAGCGCTTGCAACAAAAAACGGAACACTGTTGGAGCAATGGAGGGTTTCGGGCCCCAGAAGAGATCCATCTGAATCTGTGGTCGAGGAACTAACCTGGGAGTGGGTGGGGGGGGGGGAGGTAGGCGGGAGAGAACGTGGGGAAAAGGGCAAGGAGGGGAGATGGAACTCACAGCAGAGAGAAGCGAGACGTAATTCAACTGGTAAATCCACCCAAGGGCAGACAGCAGCTGGGCGATGGACCAAAGCCGCAAAAAGAATAGGACAGGAAGAGGGGGAAGGGAAGAGCAGATAGTGGTGGCATAGGAAATCAGAAGCTGGGACTGCCGAATAGAAAGGAAAGGGATCCCAGTGTCAGCCAAGACTATCGACAGAGCTAGTGCAAAAGGCACAAGTGGCTAAATGAATATTGTGATGATGAACTGGGTCCAAAAGGAGCTGTGTGGAAGGGGCAGCTTATCCATAAACTTGACAACCATAGTCTAGATGGGACAGAACTAACACCCGATAAAGATGGAGAAGTGTCGAACTATTCATGCCCCAATGGGTGTGGGTAAGGAAGCGAAGATCACTGAGTTTATGAAAACAGCTAACCTTTAGATGATGGATATGGGGCAACCAAGTATGTTGTCAAAAAGAGGACACAAGAAACGGAACGCCGCGCGGGATTAGCTGAGCGGTCTAAGGCGCTGCAGACTGTGCGGCTGATCCTGGCGGAGGTTCGAGTCCTCCCTCAGGAATGAGTGTGTGTTTGTCCTTGGCATAATTTAGGTTAAGTATTGTGTAAGCTTAGGGACTGATGACCTTAGCAGTTAAGTCCCATAAGATTTCACAAACATTTGAACATTTGAACAAGAAACGGAACTGGGGGATCACAGTCAGGTGCTGGGCATCAAGGTAGAGCTCCCGATCTGGATGGACGGCAGTAAAGCGACAGAAATGCACCATCTCGACTTAAAGGGGAAAAAATCGAAAGTGTCGATATTGAAGCACGGATGGCAACCTGGAGCTGTCACTCCACAGAGGCCACCGAGTGGGAGCTAGTTCAGATATGAAAATCATCCATATACAGAACACGAGTGACCAATCAATAGTCTGGTAGAGGCCACAAGGCCATTAATAGTGATCAGAAAGGACACTTAATACAGAGGCCTGTGGAACACCATTCTCCTGGGTCCCTGGAGAGCTGAGAACAGTACCAACCCGCATTCTTAATGACTGTGGGACATGAACTTGGCCAGAAGAAGCTCCCATTCAGTACAAGTTTCATTGAAGGATTCCACCTGACAAGGGGTAAAACGTGAGTGGGAAGCTTCAGTCCGCTGATTCCAGAGGAGGAAGGCAGCTGGATAGGAGGCTGACGCTGTTGCTGTCGCAAAATGGGTCGTGAGGTGTTACATGATAACTGATCGATCTGTACAAAGGGCACTTGGAAGGGCGAGACCTTAAATGGTAGACTGCCACTGACAATCTTGAAGGATGTGGAGTGTAGCCCTCACCCATGATGAAGGCACATAAGTACCTAGAGAGCAGACAAAGCATTCCCAAAATACCCATTTGTTCCATCTGATTAAGTAATGGGCTTTGGCGAGAAAACATTTACAGGTAATAAGACCGATGGAGGATGTGCCAATTCAGATGTTGCAAGGTGTGACGACTATCTCGGATAGCAGTGGCAATAGTCTTGCTCCAACATGGAACTGACCAATGATGACTGGGGCCTGTCATGCATGGAGTGGCAATGCTGGCAGTGTGGATTATCTTACTGGCAGCTCATGGACAACTTTATGAATACAACCTGAGAAAGAAGGTGAAAACACATCCTGGGAGATATAAAGAGGCCAATAAGCATGATGGAAAGCCTAGTGGGGAAACCTGATAAGCAGGAGGCGGGAAGGGAACGAGAGAATCAACAGGAAGCGATCATTATCAGAGTCATCGTGTGGCGGCCAGTTTAAGGAAAGAAGAAGGGGAGGAGAAGAGAGCGAAAGTTCAATGGCAGAGAAAGTGCCATAATCAGCACTAAAATGAGTAGGGAACCGTCATTAAGAAGAAATTGGTCAAGTAGGAACTCCCAAATAGATGAAGAAGCACTGCCCCATAAAGAGTGATGGCCATTAAAATCCTCAAGGAGGAGGAAGGGAGGAAGGTAGTTAGGGCAACAGATATAGGTGGCCTGTCAGGAGGGAGATAGAGATTGCGCACAGTGATGGCAGAGACCAAGTGGAGCCAAACGGCAACCACTTCCAATGTGGTACAAAGTCAGATCAATGTCCTAGCAATACCCATACAGACCAACATGCAGACACGACTGGAAGCCCTCAAAGGTCTCACCTGGTTCCGACAGAAAGCACAGAACCCATGAAGAGTCGGTGAATGAGCATCAGTAAAATGAGATCCCTGGAGAATGACTCAAGTTGCTGAGTAAAAGACAATAAGGGATGGGAGGTGACAGAAATATCCAATATAGTTCCATTTAATAATCACAGAGTGGGTATCCAACTAAGAAGCAAATCAATCACACTGCTGGGTCACCACCTGTCACTAAAGATGACGAGGTGACTTCCATAAATAAGATGTCAGACTCAGCTTGTTAGGGGGGTATATGGCACCTCCAGAGGCACTGTGGAGGTCTTCTTCTTCTCTTTCATAGGTTGAGGAGGGCAGAGCACAGAGGAAGAGCAGGCTTCTGCAAGATATGGAACTGAAAGAGAGTGGGGACCTTGGGGCATACAGCCTGTGTGCCCAGTGAGTTGTGGTAGCAGGCCTCCAGCATGAGAGTCGCCAGGGGGGAGGGGGGGAGGGGTGGCGTCTCAGGAGGAGCTGGGGTAAGGAGGAGGGAGGAGGGGGAAAGAAATAACAGAGGCAAAAGTAGAAGTCATCGACACAGGGTGGAATTTGTCACATTTTTGACGAGCCTCAGTGTAAGATGGACCACCCAGGGGCATATACTCTTGTATCTTCTTCTCTTTCTTGTAAGCTGTGCAATCTGGTGAGTGCGGAAAGTGACGGCTGTAGCAATTTACACACAAAGGTGGCAGAACACGATGACTCCACTCGTGGAGTAGGTGTCACAGTCACCATATGGAGGGTCCACTGTACGTAAGGAAAATATGTGCTAGAAACACAAGCACTGGAAGTACCTCATTGGTGGTAGGACGTATGGCTTCAGGTCGCACCGATAACACATGACCTTGACCTTCTCTGGGAGGAGGGTATCTCCCTCGAAAGCCAGAATAAAGACAGCAATATTGGTGCGGCTGTCCTTACGACCCTTCTATATGCATTGAACGAAATGAACGTCCCGTCGTTCCAGATTAGCCCGTAGTTCCTCATCAGTTTCAAGGATGAGATCCCAATGAAAAATGAGTCCCTGGACCATTTTCAGAGGTTGGTGAGATGTAACAGACACTGGGACGTCGCCAAGACGGTGACGGACACGGAGAGCTGCAGACTGGGCGGCACAAGAAGCTTTATCAACAGGGAACTCGATCACATTTTACTGAGATTGCACTTCGTCATACTTGTCTTCGATATTTTCCACAAAAAATGGCTTTATGGTTGTGAATGTGTCTTCGTCTGTCATAGTGCAGACTAGATAGTGGGTAAAGTGTTTCACTCCTTGCTGGCGAGCCTGCCCATCCTCCCAGGGTATAGCCAGGGTAGGGAAGGTCACAGGGTTGTATCAAGCAGCATTCAATGATCTGATACCATTAAAAGATACAGCCATAGAGAATGGCCAGATTTTTGGATCTTAATGCGCTTCATGTGCAAAGCATCTGCCATGATGCCACCCACTGCGATCAGGAGCTCTCGCAATGGGCGCCACCTAGCCACAGCAAGAGCCGTCTGTCATGTGGCCATTTCTAGGAGTTCCGATGCTCCAGAATGACAAGTAACAGCTCCTAGGCACGTATGGAAAGGCAACAGCTCAAGTATCAGAAGTGTAATCCCTGTGTTGTAAGGGGCTCAGACAGATGGGTACATAACAGCTCCACCACACAAACTGGCTACAAATGCTGGTGACCTAGCAGGGCAGAGTTGAGCTACAGCAAGGAGGGAAAAGTGGAAGGAAGGGAGGGGAGGGATCCACGCCGTAGACACACGGGGGGGAGGGGGGAGTTCTTCCCCAAGTGGCTCACAGCACAGACAGAAAATTTAGAAGTGGAGGTCAAACCCCAAAGAGTGAGCAAACACGCCAAGAAGGATGAAAGAAAAAAGGAAAGGGAAATAAAACCACAAGGAATACAGAAAATGAAAGGTCGACGTTAGTAAGAATACCGAGAGAGGGGGAGGAGGGGGCAGCAAGGAACGAGTAAGGATGAGAAAGGAGGGGCATGGCGAATGAAATGGAACCCGGGCAGGAAGAATGGGCTGCAATAGCTTGGGGCCCCGTGGGCCCCCTAGCGGACTCATTCATCTTGTCTACTCTGTCGGTATGTTGCTGTTGTGACCTGTGATTACTTCCTGCAGTGAGCATGCTCATGTCGACACCGATTTCCGTCTCGTCCTTAATTATCCAAGGTGCCTTGTTCCTCTCCACCGTCGATGTTGACAGTTTTTTGTAGACTAACTAAATTGCTGGAATCACATTAAATGTGGAGTTATTGTTGACCACGACCCATTCTCCTTTCTTGACGGTTTTCAATGCCTTTTTGAATACAGTATGTGTAGACACATTTTTGGGTCCACTGTCAGGCCGACTAGTTATTTTGGACTTGCACTCCAATAGTAGTCCTGTATTGTCCTGAATGGAGTAGCACACACTCGTAGTGTTCGAGAATATGTTGGCTGTAGTTGACAACATGCTATCCTGTGCAAGCTTGTTAACCCCTGTGCTGGACTGTCAGCATCCATATCGCGGGTAGCCTTGAAGGCTAAAACCCTGTCAAGGCGTGCGTAGTATAGCTATGGTAGCAACAACTGTCTGGTTTCGCACTGGATACATACAAGGGTGGTGGAAGAATAAGATTGGGCAGTAAGCGTTCTGTGCTGCCATTGGCTGACGTTATGAGGTCAATAAGGAACAGCGTCCCCCTCAGGAACAGCATTATAACATCTGGACTGCGTATTTGCGCAATTTACTTCTACTAGTAGTATGTTTTAGTTTCTACTGAAATGAGTAGTTGTAAATTTCTGTTCTGTTGTTGCTAGAACGTTAGAGCTTCATACTGTAACTTGTCTGTATTTAAACAGACACAGTTGATTAATAAAAACAAAAAAAACTGACATTGCAACATTTACAGCGCCTTTTCTACAGCATTTCAACAGCCAAATCTTCTGTGGACTTCCATGGCCAGGGAAAGCAGCAAGCACTACTTCAGTCCCTTTATTCTAGCGATGTGAGAATTACAGCCAACAACAGCACAATTTGGCATTGCTTGTCCACACTGAAAACACTTTCACTTGCAGTTCATCTGCTAACGGTACACAAAAGTGACTAAGCGAAACGAGAACACTCGCGAAATCACACAGCCTCTGACATACACAGCATAAGCGTGAAGTGTTCCTCTGACGTCATGCGCACAGTGGCAGAAACGCATATGCTTCTGCGGCCGCCTAAACACATCCCAGCGCTCCCCGTTAATGTCTTGTTTTGGTTCAGTTCGTCCTGTAGAATCGTAGGTCTTGTTACTTTTCGGAGCTGCAGACTCTGTTGCGTAAAATAAACACAGCAGAGAAACAAGTGAAACATCGGACACGAATCACAATTGAATTACTAACCACAATGGATGTCCACAATATAATTTGGTAACTGATATCCGAGGTAGCAGAGTGATATGACAATGGTAAAAAGAACGGAAGGCGAAACCAAATCCATTTCCTGACTGGTGATTGGTGTGGTAGCCGTCCTGTAAACAATTAGCTGTCAGTCATTTTGTCATTCTGATTTAGGTATAGAGTCAATCAGGAGTGAACCCTGATGAACAGAATTTGGTATAAGGCACATGCCCAATACGCCACTAGGTGTGTTGCTAAGAAAAACTGTGCGTCAACAGGGTAAACAGGTTGCGGGCCCGTTTGAGAAACTTCGTAGCCCGGCGCGCAAAGCGTCCTATTTCCGACAGATGGGTGATAAGAGAAACGAGCCGCAGTGAAAGTTGCGCAACGTTCGTGACTCAAGGGGCGGCGAGAAGTGCCGAGGAACGGGCACGGAACAAAGCAACGCTCACGTGATGTCCGCCGGCGGGTATCAGCGCCGGCCCGAACGATCTCGCAGCGCAGAGGTCATCTGCATTGCAAGCGAGCCTTGGCGCAAACTTAACAGCGCCTACAAATGAGGCTAGTTCATCAAGGCGCGAGGGATTCGCAGGCAATACGTCTATCGTGCAGCTCTGTGCGGTTTCCCACACTGCTTGTTGTGGCTGACGAAGGCGAATTACTTGCTTCCGTTTCAGCAAAGCATTTATGTGGTGAAAACTGATATTAACGTCCTTCGTATAATAGATTCGAAATACTGAGGCAAGTGTTAGCGAGAGAACAGTAGATAAATACTCGACTCACATGTATGCGATGCTCACTCTGACAGCTGTTTTACGAGGGTATCCCAAAAGTAATGCACCACATTTTCTTTCTCCGACAATTCTCTATTGAACATAATGCGAATCACAAACATAAAAAAATAGTGTTTGATCTACACACCCTATTTTTCCACGTAATATCCATCCAGTTCTATGGCCTTCCCCAGCGCGAAACAAGGGCGTGTATGCCCTGTCCTGGTGGCGCAACCAGTGCTTCACTGTATAAACCCCGCGCTGGATTAGCCGAGCGGTCTTAGGCGCTGCAGTCATGGACTGTGCGGCTCGTCCCGGCGGAGGTTCGAGTGCTCCCTCGGGCATGGGTGTGTGTGTTTGTCCTTAGGATAATTTATGTTAAGTAGTGTGTAAGCTTAGGAACTGATGACCACAGCAGTTAAGTCCCATAAGATTTCACACACATACGAACATCACTGCGTGAATCACCTCTTCATCATCCTCAAAATGTCTTCCACGAATGGCTTCCTTTAATGGCCCAAGCAAGTGGAAGCTAGCTGCAAAGTGACAGGTATGACAGCTGTGGATGGTCCTTCTGACCGCTGCAAATCGTGGAGCGCCGCCGAACCGTCTTCTGATGACCTCACCCTCCGTGCCCAGTGAATAACTGTGCTTCTGGCGACAGCAGACGCTCCATAGACTTTGCACAAGCGTTTGTGAATATTCCCATAGTTTCTTTCTCTGCAGCGAGAGATTCAATGCTTGTAACGTACTTCACCTACAGACGCCATTTTGAGACCTGCAGCAACGCTATCTGTCGGAAGAGACGGAAACTTGGCGCACTCACTCAGGAGACTTCAAATAAAACACGCGTAATGTTTCGCATTCGTAGTATTGTTTTCGACTGAGGAAAAAAAAAAGTGGTGCTTTACTTTCTGGGCAGCCCTCGTAGATGCAGCAAGTAGTTAATGTAATTTTTGCTTCCCAAAACACAATGACCGATTATTGGAATCCACTTAGCGGGTTAGCGCAAGAAGGACTCCGACCTGAAGAGCTGAAACACGTAATTTATCGTCTTAATATGGTTTCACTGCCATTGATTAGTTTCTTTCTCTGTACCGGGAGAATGTTACTATTCAATTATGTCATTTCTCAACAGGTAAGTACACATGCTGTAATCTACAGCAATGAAAAACGCGTTTATATTTACAATATTTACTGGCCAGCAAATATTAACAAAACTTAAGTCACCAGACGCTTATAGCCGGTAAAATTAATGTCATCGGGAAAGTAATCGAAACAGCACAATTGATGGTTGAAGTTACAGAAGTTTAGCGTCTATCAGAGGACACAATCAGTGACACGTGACAATAATGCGAGAAAGTTCAAAATCTTCCACACATCATAGATCATGGTATCACAGATTCCAGAGGAAATGTTGCCGGAAGTCGAGCAATGCTGGCACAGGTCAAATAACTTACGGGAATGCAGCCGAGTGACGTCATCGACAACCGTCGAGATTTCGACAGGAGATTACCCTGTCATTTTCAAGCCACAACTGTAGCAAGAAAACACTGTACTAAGAAAACTGAAATCTCAGTTTGCAGAACAATTCAAGATAACACACATAAACACTGTAAACACTAGCGCCACCACACTATCCGAAGATGATCGACGCCAGAAGTTATCGCTAGTGAAAATTACTGAACAACTCGTGAGGTAGCATTAACTCTGTCCCTCCATTTTTGATGAAGGAGAGAGAGCAGGATTCCTAGCAAAATCTAAGCAGTAAGGTTACTTGATAATTTAATTTCAACTGCTTGCTTTACAAGACCCCACGAACGTCAACTGCTCAGTTCAAATAACTTAAGGGAATGCAGCCGGGTGACATCGTCAAATAATGGCCGATATTTCGACTGGTGACAGCAATGTCATTTTCAAGGCAAAAGTGCAGCAGGAAAGTTCTGGCAAGGAAATTTAAAACCTATCTTTGCAAAGCAATTCCGGAAAGCTAACACACACAAAAACTAAACACTAGCGCCTCCACACCAACGAAAGATTACCAAAACCAGAAGTTATAGATAGCGGAAATTACTGAAAATTATCCCTTTAATCCTATATCCTTAAAAATACGTCTAGGTTTAAGAACCGTGACAAAATTGTGTTTAATATTGCAAAGATTTTATGGAAACAGTCATTTTCTAATACTATGCACATAATGCAAGAAGGGGGCTTTTCAGGCCAATTTTAATCTAATGCTTTAGCGAGAGCTTTTCTTACAGCCTATGAAAATGGGTATCTGTGATATTTTAATAACGACAATTGTTGCTCCTGCTAGACTGTAGCAAAAACAATAATGGATTTCCTGCTCAGTGTTGAAGTTGACCTCAGAAGGGAAAAGTGTTGCTCTCATAGCTGATGTAAGTAATTATGTTTGTTATTCTCTCTGTTTTTCTTTCTATTCTTTCTCTCTTATAAAGTAACTATTTAGACTTTCTTTGTAACCAAGGAACGTTCGTTTCTTACAGTATGGAATCATCTAAAACTCCT
Source organism: Schistocerca nitens (assembly GCF_023898315.1). Taxonomy (NCBI): domain Eukaryota; kingdom Metazoa; phylum Arthropoda; class Insecta; order Orthoptera; family Acrididae; genus Schistocerca; species Schistocerca nitens. The sequence goes on along the minus strand of NC_064618.1, from coordinate 396,243,756 downwards.
CGAAAAAGACAACCTACTTATTCTATAAATGTAGATGATTCAAACGCTTCAACGATTATTTATCAATGGTTGGACGAATGTGAATCTAGTATTGCTTCCGAACATGAGATTGATCCTACAAATAGAGCTTGTCATACTGTTCATAATCTGAAGAAAGTAGTGCTGAATCTTAGGATGTAAATGATGTAGACTTACCAAGATGCCTGGCCTGCTAATACAGCGCAGCCTGCAGGTTCAAATAATGTAGCAAATACACCCCAGACTGCAAATACAAATAATATACTAAGCACAACCCAGCCTAAAAATGCAAATAATGTAGCAAATCTAGCGCAGCCTGCAAATTTTTTTATCGGAAGCGACGGAGATCAAATGAGCAAAACACTAACTCCTTCTAGCAGAATGCTTACAAGGAATATAATGAAGGTTCTCCAGGTCTTGTTAGGTGAACAGATATGCAAACGCTGAAAGATGCTTGGAGTTGCTTCATCACAGATAATGTTGTGGATGAAATAGTTCATTGCAGAAATCTGGAAGGATGACGCTCAGCAGCTATAAAAGACCAGACATGAACTAACGTCACAAACGAGGAAATCAAACCATTTTTGGAATTCTCCTATTAGTTGACAGTCACAAAACGATTGTACTGGTAACTCCTCTAATAGGGTATCTTTATCTATTGTTTGTATGGTACCTTTATCTATAAACGGGTTTGAAGAAATATGGTGAGCCATAGGGTTCCACGATAGACCATCCGAAAAGCAAGGAGCCAAGATGATAATGTGTGTGAGCTACTCATAAACAACTGCAGACAAAGATATCATCCATGAGGGAACTTCACAACAGATGAACAGCTAGTTTCTTTCTAGTGACATTGCAGATTTCTACAATTTATTCCAAACAAGCCAGGAAAATGTGGAATAAAGATACTCTACCTCTACGACTCTTTGACATCATACGCTATAGATGGGCTGCTGTACTCAGGAAAAAACGCAAATCACTCTTGTCAACTTAATGTTGTATGTCGTGTGGTAAAGACAATTAGAGGAAGCTCAACCAATACCACGATGGACAGTTACTTCGCCAGTATCTCGCTATTTCAACAGTCGGTACTCTTCACCGTAACAAAGCACGAATTCCCGCTGAAATGAAACCGTGTAAGACACGAGGGGTTCTGTCTTCAACATCTGGATTCAGAGATGATTTGATTATTGTGTGTTACGTACCAAAGTAGTACAAGAGTGTGGTGCTGTTAAGTTCCATGCATCCCGACGCCACAGTTGATGAGACTCAGAGCGATAAGAAACCAGAAATGATTGTATTTTATAACAAAACAAAATCAGACGTGGATTCTTTTGACCGAAAGGTACTTACTTACATTTGCGAAAGACAGACAAGAAGATGGCCGTTTGTTTTATGGGCTAAAGTAATGGGTGTTGTAACTATAAATGTTTTCAGTGTATTCGCAGATCAACATCCAGAGTATCACTATGGAAAATCACATAAAAGAGGATTTTCTTGAGAGACTTGGCCGTAGGAGTTATTCATCCACATATGGAGTCCAGAGCCAAAACTTCAAATTTGCAATGAAACATCCTACGAGCACTGGCTAGATGTGGTGTCAAAAGGGTCTACAAAATGGATTTCGTCAACTGAAGAAAAATTTCCAGAAGGTGCGTTTTGTGTCCACTTGAACTGGAAAGGAAAATTGATCAGTGTTGTCCAAAAGTTTCTAAAAATACGTACAATGAACGTAGTGTGTTTCTTTGTGAAGACTGTTTCCTGTAATGTGTAGACCTTTGCGACGGACAGTTTGTTCTTTATTTGGATAAAATGGTGTGTAGCTTAATTTTTGCTGTGCCTATGTAATGTGCAACTTAGCCATTTTCTTTCTTTCTATTTTGTACCTGGGTGCTTAATGCATATTGATTTGCGTAGCGCCTCACCAGTGTGCAATTACTAGTTTATACAAATGCTAATATACCTTATTATTTCTCAAAATAATAAAATTACTAAAGATTACATTGATATTTATTCCATTGCAATTGATGTCCAGTCCTCTTATTTATCTTCCCAATATAAACGAATTACATATATGTTTTATAAGACTGTATTCACTCGTTTATGAAAGTAGTTTTCATAAGAGATGTAACAAGGCTGACAAACAACGATATTTGCAGAAATCTCAAGTGGGGCTTCTGAAGCCCCCATCATGCATTAACGTCAGTCCAAACGCTCATGGATCCAAACGTTAAGGGTGCATACCTTCATCATCTTACACTATCATTAAGATAACGATGTTCCTATTAATGTTGTTGACGATGTGCGGGAAATGTTCATTTCAGCTCTATTGAGCATTTTTGTTTCGTCGCTATTTTATTTTTAACATCTAATGATTGCACTTCGTTAATATTCGTACTGAGATATTAAAATTTAGTTTCTTGTTTGTTTTAATGTCTTTATAATCAATTTCCATTTTATTATTATTTATATCCTGTAAGAACTTGTGCGTGATGGAAAACTGGTCTTTCCGCGGGATGCAACTCTTGTCCAGAAATGCATTCCTTGGACATGGCGCTGTGGAGCGTGCTAATTAGTTAGGTAACCTACTAGACTAGCAAAAATTGGATTCAGGGATTGCATATGTTCTATATTTCCTCATAGACCTTTGTTCTCGTCATTATTGGGTAGCTGCGTTGTGTGCCAATGCAGTAACGTTGACGGCATTACGTCTATCAGTTCACAAGTAATAGAATGATTGATAATGAGGCATAGTTGATGGCAGAGCTACTAGATGATTGTTTGCAGAAAAATTTCTCAACTGGAAGAAGAATTTCGAATCACTGGATGCGTTTGGAATGGTTGAAGTGTCTCTGATGGATCTATAACTCAGATGACAGCCAATGACTAGTCTACATTGGAAATCACTGAGTTCTCCTGAGCTACTCATTCTGCGTAATAGCAAGCACGATACTCCCCACCTCCTCCTTTTATACTGCATGTCTTCCGTTTCACCTTAATTGTGTTGATAATTACTTAATTATTCGTATGAGTGTCTAGCTTTGTATGTTAGCAGCAATGAAGTGCACTACGCAGGCAAAAACAGTTTGAAATAACTCTTTGCTGAAGTCCGCTTGTCTGTGCCAATACACTCCGAGCATACACCGTACATGTTGCTTGTTAAGGAATCGTATTAAAATTGCACGCTATGAAACAATGCTACGGAGAGAGTCGATTAAAACACCTAAGTAGCTGTATTGTTCCAATGTTAATAAAAATCTTCATTTCTGACTTGATTTTATAAAAATTATTTTCATTTTTTCAAGGAAGAGACTACCTCAACTGATACAGCTAGAGCTCTGAAATATATCATCTGTTAAATCTAAACTATAAGTAGTCTGGCTTTAATTCAATGAACTTCAAAAATGCGGTAAACCCAGTTATAACTATTTACTGTAATTATACTGCCAGGAAAAGCCCCTAAATAATTAATGGTTTCAGTCTTTACGTAATGGCTGCCCGTGCGCCATTACAACAAACGAAAGGCAGATGGCCTAAAGAATAACTGTACCAATCATTTTATATTGCTAAGTTCTTAATTACTTCACATGGAGAGGTAAGAAATAAGGAAAAACACAGTTACATTTCATACGTGTATTATAAATCAACGCTTATATTCATGAGCTGTGCAGAAATTACGTCTGTAGCTTCGCTTCCAGAACAAGAGGGTAAAGCATTCTCCTTTTCATAAAAGATTTAGAGTTTTGTCAAGGAGGTTCTAAGACATGGCTTCTACGGACTGTCACAACACATAGCTAACACACAAGTACCTTTATTTTTTTGATACATTGTTAGCTAAATTCAGCTTTCCTTGGCCCCTTGCAGTTTCAAATTAATTTACATCGATTGGAATCAGAGTTTACAGATTAACACGCACTTTTTCTGCACAAGAAATATATTTTCTGAATCCGTGCTGCCTATGTGTCAATAGATAATGTTTTTAGAGGTAATTCATAATGTTCGAATACAGTATATGTTCTTTCGTAATGACGCCGCAAATTGACGTCAGTGATATGAGCCTGTAATTCAATGGATTACTCTTACTTCCTTTTTGAGTATTGGTGTGACCTATGTAACTTCCTATTCTTAGCTACAGATCTTTCCTCGAACGAGAGATTGTCTATCATTGCTAAATATGGAGCTTCTGCATCAGCGTACCCTGAAAGGACGCTAATTGGTATGCAGTCTGGACCGAAACACTTGCCTTTACAAAATAATTTGAGTTTTTCGATATGCCGAGGATATCTCTTGATTCGAATTCTGGAATTTTTGCTTTGTCTTCTTTGCTGAAGAAATTTCGGAAAACTGTTTTTAATAACATTACCTTGTTTACCGCGCAGTGTGTTCTTCTGCTGATGTATTTTACATACGATCAGAGTTTCTTTGCATTTTCCGACATTTTTCTAGACAGAGTTTTGTTGAGGGAGCTATTAAAAACATCTCGTATTGAAATCCGCGCTAAATTTCGAGACTCTGCAAAACACCGTCAGACTTGGGTATTTTGTGTCTTTTAAATTTGACATGCTTTCTTCGTTACTTCTGCAACAGTGTTCTGACCTACTCTGTATAACATGGAGGATCAGCTTATTAATTAATCTCTCTATTGCTGTCGACACTATTTCTTTGAATTCTAGCCACATCTGGTCTACTCTTACATAGTTATTTCGAAAGGACTGGAGAGTGTCTCTTAGGAAGGCGTAAAGCGAATTTTTATCTGTATTTTTAAATAAATATGTGTTGCTCTTATTATAGTTTGGTTTGAATGTTACGGTATTGGATCTCGTTACAACAGCCTTGTGATCACTTAATCGGTGTATCGTTTATGATGCTCTCTGTTTGCTCGGAATTATTTGTTGCTAAGAGGTCAAGTATTTTTTCGCAACCATTTATTCTTTGAGTGGCCTTCTGAACTAATTGCTCAAAATAGTTTTCGGGAAAAGCGTTTAGTACTATTTTTTACAGTGTTTTATAACCAACACCGGTTCTGAACATGTATTTTCGTCAACATATCCAGCGTAGATTGAAGTTACCACCAATTATAAGAGTATGGGTAAGGTACCTATTTGAGATTATACTGAAATTTTCATTGAACCTTTCAGAAATTGAGTTAGGGGGTCGGTAAAAGGTACCAACCATTAATTCATTCCGATCGTTCAGTTTAACCTTTATCCGTATTACCCCACTGGAACTATCTACGTCAGTTTCACTACAAGCGTTTTGTATGAGAGAATTAGGTTTCTAGTTGTTTCTATTTTCTGAAAAACCGTGTTACTGTTTCTCCTGTGGTAATGCAATCATAGTTACAGTCTTCCAGTTGCATTTACTATTTTTTCAGAAAGCTGAAGACACACGTAATATTTCGTAATTTTACACAGCTGTGTGTTGAATATGTTGTGTATTTCCATCCCTGAAGCTGCGAACCATGTGCAACGATCCTTCCGTACGTAGAAGTAGCTGTATACGACGTACCTCCAATTTCGTGTGTCGAATGACTCAACGGTCGTTATTCAAGCCTGCTGTTGCTGGGACAACAGTGAATTTTGTCAAATGTGAACAGAAAGTGAATTTTGTAAAAATAAAGTCTCGCAAGATAAAACGTCCAGTATCCACAAGAGTTGTTGAATACGCATTGTAATAAGTCAGCGATATTTTCTTCCCAAAACTGGGCGGAAAATGTTCAGAGATTACTGTGCTGTGCTGTCTCCGATGCACGCGCTGGTGCAGTATAAAGGAACACAACAGTAATAATGCTTCTTTAAATAAGAGAAGCGCTTGAGAATACAAAACACAAATGCTTTACGTTATCTATTACTAGTAAATGACCAAGTAACGATTTATGGAGGTGAAAAATAGTTACTTTGGGACAGTGTCTTACCAAAAGAGTACTTGTTACCTGCTTCCTTAAATAATGGAAAGCACTTATTGAAATAATAACTTTATCTCATCAGCTGTTTCATCTTCATCGGAGTATGTATGTTTTCAAATTTATAGAGCTTCCACGCGATTTCTTTTGTTGCAATTGTTTATATCATTGAACGGCGTCGTTTCTTGGAAGGATACTTTCTAAAGTTCTTGTACCAGAGACTTGACAGACAAATATAATTCTTGCTGTAGATCGTTAAAATCATGGCTATCAAAATCACGCGGTAAGTAAGAGAATTCTGTGCGTATCCTGGCTGCAGTACCAAACGACAGATTACTCACCATTCTGAATGCAGGCGGTGAGCTTCTCCCCGCGACCGTCCCCTACCAACTGAACACCTCTGACACTTTTATCTTATCCGAGCGACAGCACTGATAACGGTTTGATGGCTTCGCCTAGCGTTCGTGAGCCATTTATGACAGGATAATCTGCGTGCTTACTCATTCCAGCCCAACGACCGTTAGCGATGTAATGAAGTCAGGCAGAGGTGTAAATATGGGTAAAATCCCTTCCATTTGCTTGGCTACTATATATATCACGGTGAAATATGGATCTCATCAGAAATCTGCACATGGATCTGTAAGTGATACTTAAACAATGAATCACGATGTCAGTTTTGTTCACGAGACTATTTACTCAATGGATAGATTAAATAGCGATTTCGGCTGAACAAGTTGAAAATGGGGTGATTAGGGTAACGGTGATGCTGTAACATTTCGCACGTCAAAACTCTCAGTTTTTTCAGTATCACACTCGTGGGCGTTTACATTGCTTTTTGAAACAATGATTTTTTTTTTTTCAGTCCGATCCTCCTCTCACGTGTTGTTTTAGTCGAATTGGGCCATAATATTTGACTTGTGTTCGCCACGTAAATTGTGCCCTATACAAAATAAGGAAGGGGAAGTAAGCTATTTGTTCAGTTTCATAAACAGTCCTGTTATTTGTGTAGTATTTTATCAGTTATGACCGTTATTGTTGCATTCACAGTCTATTTTGTGAGAAATCGTTGATTTTAACAAGCTTCTGATATTTTGCTTACATCAATCAGGGTAATTTTTTTATCAGTTAGGGTATTTCGTAGCATTTACTACTTTTGTTTCAAATAGCTGCTGCACTACCTGCTTGCATTACTTTGTTCTGAAAATAACAGTTTTATTACCTTTGTTATTTATGGTCAATATTTTAGCTTCCTTCCGAATTCCTTCAAGGCTTGTGATCAACCTTGAATTGCGTTGGCTGTGAAGAGAGAATCTGACGACAGTGATTTAAAGTTGAACAGTACCAGGTCGATACGGATACCTTGATATTTCATAGTAAATGTGCAGTATTGAATTAACACTCTCTGTTTTCACTTCCTATTAACACCTGATTTCCTCCTGGTGCGATCTAAATTTACCAAAAGCATACGATGTATGAAAAATTCCTTGTTTTTAAAACTGTTCTAAAGTTATCCTGAATGGCAGTGTAATCTTGTACCAGCATTAAAACTGAAATTTTATTCTAATAGGGATAGTTAGTATACAGTTTCCCTTTTCCCAGCTCTCAGTGACTATAGATGTAAAATGTTACAATGTCTGTTGCAATTTGTAATTTATTTTTCATCCACAGTTTTCAAAAACGGTAAAAATGGTACAAAGTTACCCTGATTGACTGTACCTCTGTCTTGATGAAAAGCGAGTCGACCCAGTCTTGTTCGGTCGTATACCATCCTTCACTCTCTTGATTACTATCTTCTTCTTTTTCCATATCTAGGGGTGGATGCTGGCCTGATCTGAAACCAAGAGAATTCAACAGAACTGTTGTTTCCATCTCTTCATTGGCTGTCCTAGATCCCGTCTTCCAGTGTGATTAAAATGTAATGCTTTCCATAGCAGCCGCTCAGGTGGCGTATCTTTGATGTGGTCATACCATCGACTTTTTTCTTTTCTATTTGGAGTTCCGTGTCTCAATCTTTAAAAATAGAACCGTTATAGAATCGCTTTCTTGTCCGTCTATCTGTCTGTCTGTCCGACTGTTAAGAACCCTTTTTCTTAGAAACGAGTAGACGTACCAAATACAAATGTACATCACATATTGAGATCGATGGTCCCTTGGCGATGTAAAGCTTCTAAGCTTCTAAGTCAATTCAATGAAAAGATACGGCCATTTATGTCACATATTTTGATACTGGAAAATTCAGCAAACTTACACGGTACCTCCCGTTGACCTGGAATCATGACAGTTGGCAAGACGCACGGTATTACAGTACAACCGAAAATTATTAATTTGTAATTATATCACAGGAAAAAATATTTCTTTTGTCATATCGTTATCCGACTTCACACTTTAAATTAAAACATTCTCGGAAGTCTTGGAATTCCTTGCCTGTATCAATGTCGATAACATGCAAAAGTCGTTAATATCCTCGATTCACGGGATGGATATACTGTCTCTATCCATAATTAAATTTGTGCAAAACCCTCAGTGCGTGAGTCCTACTCGCACCTGGAGAATATTTTTTTTTTTTAGTGATTAATTTCTTCGGTCATCGATATTTTCATGTCCAGTTTCTGCCTTATGTCTTCACTTTGCTCTCTGTCTCTTAATGTTAACCCAAGAAGTGACATCAGAAACATCATCTAAGAGGCTTCAATTCTTTGTTCCTCTCCGTGTCTCAGAATTCAGATTTCACTACCATATACTAGAGCAGGCGTAGCGACCACGTTGGACAGTCTTACTGTTCTCTCTTTCCCCAAATGTCTTCTAAAGTATCGTTTATACAACCATTTGTAGCAATAAGTTTATGATTATATTGAACCACATCTGAATTTGTTCTGTTTATTAATGTCTGTCCCGAGATACTTAAACGAATTTATCTGTCCTATTGTCTTATTGTTTCTATTTTTGCCCTTCTTGTTGCCCTCCCATTGCCGTTAGTTTTGTTTCATTTACAGGTATAGCCACTCGATGAGATAGTGGAACATTACTCAATTTAACCCCATTTTTTTGTAAAGCGCTTTCACTGTGTGCTGTTAGATCCTGGCTGTCCGCAAATAAAGGAGTTTTGTTCCTTTCCAGGTCAGTCCTCTGTGGCACTTAGAATTCCATTCTTCTGAAACTTTGTTGATGTGTACATCAAAAGAATTGGCCACAACCCACACTCTTATTATAGTCCCTTGGTTACAGTCAATAACTCATCGTTTATACTAATTTTTGAGTTATCTTACGGTGATTTAAAGGTATCGAATAACTTCATAGACACACTGTAATCAGCAGGTATTTCCCGTAATTTCATCCTTCCTGCATTATCGTAGGCGTTCTCGCAGTCTAGGAACAACAGAAATCGTGGCTTGTTGAACTCTCATCTCTTGTCTATCAGTTGTTATAAAGCAGATGTCGCATCTGCACAGAACGTGCTTTTACGAAAGGTACTTTGCTCCCAAGCTGAACTATTTCTGGCATTGTCTGGAGCTTCCTTTTCATGGTAGACGAATAGATTTTATAAGTAGCATTTAAAATGGATGCATCCCTATACCTTGAGCATCGTTTTTATCTCTTTTTTTGTATATAAACGTAATTATTGCTATCTTGCATTCCTCTAGAATTTTTCCCAAGCACAAAATATTATTCAGAAACTGCAAAAATCTCTTTTTCGATTTAATACTGGCATATTTCATGAGTTCCAGATTTGTTCCATCTCTGCCTGCAGCTTTCCTATTTCTGGTCTTCTTTAAAATACTTCCCAGTTATGTCAGTCTGATTGCATTATACTCTGTAACATTCAGAGTATTTGTATATTCTGACTGATCTTCCTTACGTAATAGCTGTTTGTAATGCTGAGCCACTCCTTTAGAGGCATTATATCCATCTTTGCTTTGTCGCTGATTTCATTAGGCAAGTTTGTGAATACTTTGAATCCAAACTTTTGAGCTCCACTTAAATAACATTTTAGTCTCTTAGAAATTCTTTCCCGGCTGTTTCTGTTCGCTTGTCTAGTAGGTAATTTGCGAACTATTGCTCTTTGCTTTTTATACTGTACCAGGTCTTCCACTTTCTGCCTGTTAATCCAAATCGTATATAGATTCCTTTTTTCCATTACAGCTTGCCTGAGGCCATCATTCCGTAATTTCAACCGATCCGGTTTCCGTTGTTTTTTGTGTCCCAACTATTTCACTAGCAGCTGCAATTGAGATTTCTTTTAACTTATCCAGTCGTTTTCTATATCCTCTGTTCTGTCTGGAAATAAATATCACTATAAAGAATTACATTGGAAGTGACTTTCCGAATTTTACGTTTACAGCGTTTTGCAGAGAATCATTGCACACATTTTCCAGCTCCACATTACACATCCACTACAAGTGGTACGGTGGAAAAAAAATGGAAATGCATTGCGCTCTGTCCACTAACATGTGCCAATAGTACTTTGCGTCACACAATGAGTAAAAGTCAGTACCATTACATTTTTTTCAAATGTGACACATGTTTTGTGGCATGTTGTATAGTGCTATTTTGTTCAATCCTTTGTAATACGCTAAATTAAGAGTCAGCATTACAGGCAACAATGTATTCTTAATACAATACAAAAGTCTGTAAGAATGATGTTTACTTTTTATTAAACCTACTGTTGTTGTTGTTGTGGTCTTCAATCCAGAGACTGGTTTGATGCAGCTCTCCATGCTACCCTATCCTGTGCAAGCTTCTTCATCTCCCAGTACCTACTGCAACCTACATCCTTCTGAATTTGTTTAGTGTATTCATCTCTTGGTCTCCCTCTACGATTATTACCCTCCACGCTGCCCTCCAATACTAAATTGGTGATCCCTTGATGCCTCAGAATACGTCCTACCAAGCGATTCCTTCTTCTAGTCAAGTTGTGGCACAAACTCCTCTTCTCCCCAATTCTATTCAGTACCTCCTCATTAGTTATGTGATCTATTCATTTAATCTTCAGCATTCTTCTGTAGCACCACATTTCGAAAGCTTCTATTCACTTCTTGTCTAAACTATTTATCGGCTACGTTTCACTTACATACATGGCTACACTCCATACAAATACTTTCAGAAACGACTTCCTGACACTTAAATCTATACTCGGTATTAACAAATTTCTCTTCTTCAGAAACACTTTCCTTGCCATTGCCAGTCTACATTTTATATCCTCTCTACTTCGACCATCATGAGTTATTTTGCTCCCCAAATATCAAAACTCATTTACTACTTTAAGCGTCTCATTTCCTAATCTAATTGCCGGCCGGAGTGGCCGAGCGGTTAAAGGCGCTACAGTCTGGAACCGCACGACCGCTACGGTCGCAGGTTCGAATCCTGCCTCGGGCATGGATGTGTGTGATGTCCTTAGGTTAGTTAGGTTTAAGTAGTTCTATGTTCTAGGGGACTTATGACCACAGCAGTTGAGTCCCATAGTGCTCAGAGCCATTTGAACCATTTTTCCTAATCTAATTCCCTCAGCATCACCCGATTTCATTATACTACATTCCATTATCCTCGTTTTGCTTTTGTTGATGTTCATCTTATATCCTCCTTTCAAGACACTATCCATTCCGTTCAACTGCTCTTCCAAGTCCTTTGCTGTCTCTGACAGAATTACAATGTCATCGGCGAACCTCAAAGTTTTTGTTTCTTCTCCATGGATTTTAATTCCTATTACGAATTTTTCTTTTGTTTCCCTTACTGCTAGCTCAATATACAGATTTAGTAACATCGGGGATAGGCTACAACCCTGTCTCACTCCCTTTCCAGCCACTGCTTCCCTTTCATGTCCCTCGACTCTTATAACTGCCATCTGCTTTCTGTACTAATTGTAAATAGCCTTTCTCTCTCTGTTTTTTTACCCCTGCCGCCTTCAGAATTTGAAAGAGAGTATTCCAGTCAACATTGTCAAAAGCTTTTTCTAAGTCTACAAATGCTAGAAACGTAGGTATGCCTTACCTTAATCTATTTTCTAAGATAAGTCGGAGGGTCAGTATTGCCCCACGTGTTCCAACATTTCTGCGGAATCCAAACTGATCTTCCCCAAGGTCGGCTTCTGCCAGTTTTTCCATTTGTCTGTAAAGAATTCGTGTTAGTATTTTGCAGCCGTGGCTTATTAAACTGATAGTTCGGTAATTTTCACATCTGTTAACACCTGGTTTCTTTAGGAATGTGATTATTATATTCTTCTTGAAGTCTGAGGGTATTTCGCCTGTCTCATACATCTTGCTCACCAGATGGTAGAGTTTTGTTAGGACTGGCTCTCCCAAGGCTGTCAGTAGTTCTAATGGAATGTTGTCTACTCCCGGGGCCTTGTTTCGAATTTCAATGCTCTGTCAAACTCTTCACGCAGTATCACATCTCCCATTTCGTCTTCATCTACCTTTCTTTTCCATTTCTATAATATTGTCCTGAAGTACATCGACCTTGTATAGACCCTCTATATACTTCTTCCACCTTTCTGCTTTCCCTTCTTTGCTTAGAACTGGGTTTCCATCTGAGCTCTTGATATTCATGCAAGTGGTTCTCCTTTCTCCAAAGGTTTCTTTAATTTTCCTGTCGGCAATATCTATCTTACCCCTTGTGATATACGCCTCTACATCCTTACATTTGTTCTCTAGCCATCCCTGCTTAGCCATTTTGCACTTCCTGTCGATCTCATTTTTGAGACGTTTGTATTCCTTTTTGCCTACTTCATTTACTGTATTTTTTTATTTTCTCCTTTCGTCAATTAAATTTAACATCGCTTCTGTTACCCAAGGATTTCTATTAGCCCTCGTCTTTTTACCTACTTGATCCTCGCTGTTTTCACTATTTCATCTCTCAAAGCTACCCATTCTTCTTCTTCTACTGTATTTCTTTCCCCCGTTCTTGTCAATCGCTCCTTAATGCTCTCCCTGAATGTCTCTACAACCTCTGGTTCTTTCAACTTATTACTACTATTTGACACATATTCAGCTTTCGATATTAATGTAGAACAATGAAACACACTTTGTTAAAGCTTGCGTCGAGGCAAATGTCACTCTCAATCTGAAAGGCGTCTTTTTCGACGTGAATGCCTTTTATACAGCGCATTCGTGCCCGCTAAGACGCGCTGTAATATTCACTTGCTAACTTTGAAGTTTTACAGTCCCCTACGTATAAGCTAGTGCAGTGTATGTCTGGGTAGAATCTCCAAGGTATATCTCGATGGGACGAGCGAACTTTGGCAGGCTCCGGCCAGTCAGAGTGAGGCGACGTATTTCGGTCTGGAATCTCTCGTGGCCGCAAACAAAGCTGTACTTCTGATCCTGCTGTCGTGACGACTGATCGTGCCGATATTTTTTGAAGGGTAGACACTTCGTCTTGTGATCTAAAAATGGCCACATTCAGCTAACTTCATTCTGGACTGTGGTGAGATTGTTGCTGACTTGCACTGCAGTTACTTGATAGGAAATTACGTGGCCTTTCACAATAGGCAGAATTATTGGGTTTCTTTTCGCGATACATTTTGCAGTCGTACGAAGGGCGTTCAATAAGTAGTACGACATATTATTTTCTCTGCCTATTTCGCTTGAAAAAAATTGGGAATTTATTGTGAAGCATCGTGGAATATTCTCGATTCATCCCCTAAAGTTTCATGAAGTATACGTAACCTTCAAAATGGCGTCTGTAACGGAAGTGCTTTCCAGGCGGATTGCTGTCATTGAGTTTCTTTTGGAGGAAAACCAGAGCATCGCAGACATTCGTAGACACTTGCTGAATGTCTACGGAGACCTGGCAGTGAACAAAAGTACGGTGTGCCGGCCGGCCGCACACAGCTGTGGCTACTGAGGTGGTGGAACATTCGGACCCTAACATTCTAGGTGATCGGCGGATCACAGTCACTCGACGTTTCTGTTGGTAATGAAGACACAATCGTTTTCCAGTTGGCGTTCCTCAGCACTTAACATAAGACCATAAAGAGCAACTTCCGCGGGAAGCAGTACATGGATGCTGCGGAGGTTATAATGTGCAGCAAGGTGTTGGCTCTGACGTCGATCACCAGAGTGGTACCGTGTGGGCGTACAGGCACTCCCAGTGAGGTGGCGCAAGGCCGTTGCATTGAACGGAGATTCTGTTGAAAATATGACCTGTAGCCAAAAGAGTAGGAAATAATATTGTGCATTGGAATCCTGAATAAAACCAACCTGCCAAAAACATCTGTTGCATTACTTACTGAACGCCTCTCGTATACGGCGTGCCAATGTTAGGTAATTATTGACGTTTTTAACTACTTTAGAACACGAGGAAATCAGTATCCATTTCTAACTTACCCATCCAAAGTTTTAAGTGGCTTATCTCAATGCTCTTCCACTTGTAAGACGATGCTTCGGAAATTAATACACTACTGGCCATTAAAATTGTTACACCACGAAGATGACGTGATACTGACGCGATATTTTACCGACAGGAAGAAGATGCTGTGATATGCAAATGATTAGCTTTCCAGAGCATTCACACAAGGTTGGCGCCGGTGGCGACACCTACAACGTGGTGACATGAGGAAAGTTTCCAACCGATTTCTCATACACAAACAGCAGTTGACCGGCGTTGTCTGGTGAAACGTTGTTGTGATGCCTCGTGTAAGGAGGAGAAATGCGTACCATCACGTTTTCGACTCTGATAAAGGACGGACTGTAGCCTATCGCGATTGCGATTTATCGTATCGCGACATTGCTGCTGGCGTTGGTCGAGATCCAATGACTGTTAGCAGTATATGGAATCGGAGGGTTCAGGAGGGTAATACGGAACGCCGTGCTGGTTCCCAACGGCCTCGTATCACTAGCAGTCGAGATGACAGGCATCTTATCTGCATGGCTGTAACGAATCGTGCAGCCACGTCTCGATCCCTGAGTCAACAGACAACAACCATCTGCACGAACAGTTCGACGACGTTTGCAGCAGCATGGACTATCTGCTCGGAGACCATGGCTGTGGTTACCCTTGACGCTGCATCACAGACAGGAACGCCTGCTGTGGTGTACTCAACGACGAACCTGGGTGCACGAATGGCAAAACGTCATTTTTTCGGATGGATCCAGGTTCTGTTTACAGCATGATGATGGTCTCATCCATATTTGGTAACATGGCGGTGAACGCACGTTGGAAGCGTGTATTCGTCATCACCATACTGGCGTATCACCCGGCGTGATGGTATAGGGTGCCACTGGTTACACGTCTCGGTCACCTCTTGTTCGCACTGACGGCACTTGGAACAGTGAATGTTACATTTCAGATGTGTTAAGACCCGTGGCTCTACCCTTCATTCGATCCCTGCGAAACCCTACATTTCAGCAGGATAATGCACGACCGCATGTTGCAGGTGCTGTACGGGCCTTTCTGGATACAGAAAATATTCGACTGCTGCCCTGGCCAGCACATTCTCCAGATCTCTCACCAATTGAAAACGTCTGGTCAATGGTGGCCGAGCAACTGTCTCGTCACAATACGCCAGTCGCTACTCTTGATGAACTGTGGTATCGTGTTGAAGCTGTATGGGCAGCTGTACCTGTACACGCCATCCAAGCTCTGTTTGACTCAATGCCCAGGCGTATCAAGGCCGTTATTACGGCCAGAGGTGGTTGTTCTGGGTACTGATTTCTCAGGATCTATGCCCCAAAATTGTGTGAAAATGTAATCTCATGTCAGTTCTAGTATAATATATTTGTTCAATGAATACCCGTTTATTATCTGCATTTCTTCTTGATGTAGCAATTTTAATGGCCAGTAGTGTAATAATATCTCGTAATTTTCTTTTGTCTTTCATATTCTGTGAAGATGTAAAGCGCATGATCTGTTGAATCGTCTCTATCTATGAAGCACATTATCCTGTGTCTGATCATTATACTGAGTTTGAGTACCGTTGGGATTCTGCGAATTCATTATCTTTCTCCCTTTGTGTGGTATCGTAGCCAGTCTACACCATGCAGGGGGCAGTCTTTGAGGTTCAGAGCTTGGCACTCGACAAGGTAGCGAGAGCGACCGACGCCATCCAACCACTAGCTGCACGAGTGCCACTCCCCCTTAGCTGAGCCGCCACCGGCACCGTGGGTCACGAGTATAAAGTAACCGCCTCACTGCAGTTGTTCCCTGTTTTTAAAGTGTGGTAGGTGAGTTCTTGATGAGATGTTGTGTACCTCCAGTCTAGGTCAGTGTAGTGTCGACATAATGTATTTGCAACTTTCTTTACGAAAGTAATACTTCAGGATTGGCCTCAAAAATTATGTTTATGTCTTCATTGTGATCACCTGAAGTGGTCTTGTATCTGAAATTCATGAAAAAGTCTTAGTATTGAAGTTAAGTAGCATACAATAATTTCTCAGAGTTTGCGTTCTCTCATTCCTTTAATGCTGCCTCAGAACCCAAGCACCGTCCTATCGGCACACGAGTACTTTTGGCAACGAGATCACCTGGTAACCTCATATTGTACGATGAAGCTTTCCAGATGTTCCAAACCTTCACATGTGCCCACTCGACGATTATGTTCTCGAAACGTACCCCATTCATTTTAATTGTATAAAACTGAGATGAAACGGCCTGAATTAACTAATGCTTACAATTATGTGATATAATAACTGTATCCGTCGGGGCCAGTGACCGCTACTGCTGCCTAGGAGCCGTGTTAGTGTGTGTCAGGAGGGTTTTGACCCTCAACTGGGGCCTTCTGGGTTCTTTCGACGGTTTCGGAGACGGGTGTGACATTGAGGGAAGCTGCAGACAAACAGCTGCTGAACACAAACAGGTAAATGCACCCGTGATAAAGAGATAGTGTCTTTGCTTAGTAATAAAAATGTCTTCCGTCCCTTGTTCGAACCTCTCTACTGCTTAAATTTTGTATAAAAATATTCAGCAATAGTGGCCGAAGACTTCGGGCATAAGAAGTCATCGTTATTCTGCCAACGGCCTTGTCAAAGAGGGCGAAGGAACGGACAGTGGTTCAGGGCCCAAGCCCTTTGGATGCGAAACTGCCCCTGAAGGTGTATCAGAAATGTTCAACTGCCTGAGGATGCAGAAGCCAACGGAAACTACTGCATTAAAGACACGTAATGTGTATACACAGGAATGTGGCCTGTAATTGAAAAAGCGTCATGATGATCACTCCATTGGCAAAAGATTCTGGACTAGCACCCTAATCGGATCTCCAGTAGGGTACTTCCAAGAGGGACGTGACCATGATAAAAAGACCGAATAACCAACGAAAGGATAACGTCCTACGAGTCGAGGTGTGGAATGTCATATGTTTGATCGCGGCAGGGAAGCTAGAAAATCTGAAAAGGGAAATGCAAAGGCTCAATTTAGTTATAGTTTGGGTTAGTAAAGTGAAATGTAAGGAATACAAGGATTTCTGGTGAGATGAGTATAGGGGAATGTCAACAGCAGGGAAAAATGGTATAGGAAGGTAGGTTACTGTGAACAGTGCAGTGATACGGTTGTTTTCATCAGGATCGACAGCAATCCAACACCAGCAACACTAGTTCAGGTATACATGCTGATGTCGCATGCGGAAGATAAAGATATAGGGAAAGTATATGAGGACGCTGAATCGATAATTTGGTATGTAAAGGGAGATGAATATCTAATAGGAAATGAAATGCTGTTGTAAAGGCAGGAGTAGAAGAAGGGTTACGGGAGAATATGAACTTGGTAGTAGGAATGAGAGGAGAAAGGCTAACTGAGTTCAGCAATAAATTTCAGCTAGTAATAGCGAGTACTCTGTTAAAGAATCACAAGCGGAGGAGATGTACTTGGAAAAGATCGGGAGAAACGGGAAGATTTCAGTTAGATTACATGATGGTCAAGCAGAGATTTCGAAATCAGATATTGGATTGTAAGGCTTACCCAGGGGCAGATATAAGCTCAGATCACAATTTAGTATGATGAAGAATAGGCTGAAGTTTAAGAGAATAGTCAGAAAGAAAAAAAAATGTGCAAAGATGTGGGATACGAAAATACTGAGGAATGAAGAGATAAGCTTTAAGTTCTCTGAGGCTATAGATACTGTGATAATGAATAACTCAGTAGGTAGATGAGTTGAAGAGGAATGGAAATCTTTAAAATGGGCGATCACAGAAGCTGGCAAGAAAAACGTAGGTACAAGGAAAGTAACTGCGAAGAAACCATGGCAACAAAAGAAATACTTCAGGTTGTCGACAAAAGAAGGAAGTACAAAAATGGTCAGGTAAATTCAGGAATACAGAGATACCAATCATTCAGGAATGAAAGAAATAGGAAGTGCAGGGAAGCTAAGCCGAAATGGCTACATGAAAAATATGAAGAAATTGCTCGTATGGTTGTCGGAAGGACTGGTTCAGTATAGACGAAAGTCAATACAACCTTCCGTGGAATTAAAAGCAAGGACGGTAACGTTAAGACTGCCATGTGAATTCCACTTTTAAATCCAGAGAAGGGCGCGGATAAGTGGAAAGAATACACTGAATGACAGATGAAGAAACAGGATTCAATTTTAGAGAGCTTTGGAGGGCTTAAGATCAAATAAGATTGAAAGGACGGATAACACTACATGGGAATTTTTAAAATGATGGGAGGAAGTGGCAACAAATCAACTACTTATATCAGTGTGCAGAATGTATGAGACGGCGATATACCATCAGCTTTCAGGAGAAACATCATCCTCACCATTTGGATACCATCAGCTTCAGGAGAAACATTATCCTCACCATTTGGAAAATAGCAAAAGCCGACAAGTGTGGGGATTATCGAACATTCAGCTTAACAGTTCATGCATCCGAGTTACTGACAAGAATGACTTGCAGAGGAATGGAAAAGAAAATTGAAAATGTGTTAGATGACGATCGGTTTGGCTTTAGGAAAGGTAAGGGCACAAGAGAAGCAGTTCTGACGTTGCGGCTGATAATGGAAGCAAGACTGAGGAAAAGCGTCCGAAATGTAAAATGGTATAAGATGTTTGATGTTCTGAGAAAAACAGGGGTAAGCTATAGGGAAAGACAGGTAATACATAATACCTGCAAGAACCAAGAGGGAACAACAAGAATGGGAGACCAAGAACGAAGTGCTCGGCTTAAAAAGGGTGTAAGACGTAGATTTTGTCTTTTGCCGCCACTGTTCAATCTATAATCGAAGAAGCAATGGCGGAAATAAAAATCCGGCCGTTGTGGCCGAGCGGTTCTAGGCGCTTCAGTCCGGAACCGCGCTGCTGCTACGGTCACAGGTTCGAATCCTGTCTCGGGCTTGGACGTGTGTGATGTCATTAGGTTAGTTAGGTTTAAGTAGTTCTAAATATAGGGGACTGATGACCTCTGATGTTAAGTCCCATAGTGCTTAAAGCCATTTGAACCATTTTGAACGGAAATCAAAGAAAGATTTAAGTGCGCGATTAAAATTCGAGGTGAAAGGATATCAGTGATAAGATTCGCTGAAGACATTGCTATCATGAGTGAAATGGAAGAAGAATCACAGGATCTCCTGAATGGAATGAACAGTCTAATGGGTACAGAATATGGATTGAGAGTAAACAGAAGAAAGGCGAAAGTAATGAGAAGTAGCAGAAATGAGAACAGCGAGAAACATAACATCAGAATCGGGGATTACGAAGTAGACGAAGTCAGGGAATTCTGCTATCTAGGCAACAAAATAACCCATGACGGACGGAGCACAGAGGACAAATAAAGCAGCCTAGCATTGGCAAAAAGGGCGTTCCTGAACAAGAGAAGTCTACTAGTATCAAACATAGGCATTAATTTGAGGAAGAAATTTTTGAGAATGTACGTTTGGAGCACAGCATTGTCTAGTAATGAACAGAAAAAAAACCGAAGCATTTGAGATGTGCTGCTACAGAAGAATATTGAAAATTAGGTGCAATGATAAGATAAGGAATGAGAAGGTTCTCCGCAGAATCGGAGAGGAAAGGAATATATGGAAAACACTGACAAGAAGAAGGGACGGGATGATAGGATATTTGTTAAGACAACGGGGAATAAATTCCATGGTATTAGAGGGATCTGTAGAAGCTAAAAACTGTAGCGGAAGAAAGAGATTCGAATAATTTAAAACGCAGGTAGCAAGTGCTTGTCTGCTATGAAAATGTTGGCACAGGAGAGGAATTTGTGGCGGGCCGCGTCAAACCAGTCAAAAGATTGATGACTCAAAAACGGTTGTTTATCTAATCCATTAAACTTGTGAAGCAGTGACTTTGTCAAGCACATAACGGACGTGGTGAAATCACAGTGTCCTTCCAGATCAGTCCCCACCACAAAGGAAGAGAGGGTAGTAAAATTGGTCCTTTAATTCTGATCACAGATTCGGACTTCCAAGAAAATTAAGAGTAAAGTGATAGCAGACTTAGAAACGTTGGTTACTTAATTAGTAGGTCGTCAACCTTAATCACTCATTTTATATTACTAAACTAATTTTTTCCATAGAGGATCTTCGACTGGAAGGGGCAGGATAATTCTGGCATTCCCCGTTAATTTAATAATATACTATAGAGAACTCCCGAGATAGCGAAATCTAACTTGGTTTCTTCGTCTCATTTCGAATCGTTGTTGAAGCCAGACCGGGACGGAGGCGTCCTCAGTTCTCCCGTGTTCTGCGAATTCGCACCAGTTCGGGCACTCAACTTGAAGGCAGAAACTTGGCCACTCCAGTCGGCCTGAACAGCACAAACGGTTACACTTCCAATGTCTGTTTGTTAGCTACAAGGACTTTTTCGTATGACGCGGAGGTGCACTGTAGTTAGTCGGCCGAGTCTTTAAGTAACCTGGAGACGAGCTCCAACCCCCTCCCCGCCCCCACCGTACCCACACACACACACACACACACACACACCATTTCCTTCGAAAGGAGTGAACATCACAAGGTTCATAGTGCAGAAGTTACCGCCATTTTGTGGCAAGTGTTGTTTTCCATTATGCAGGCAGCAGCCTTGTTTTAGCCACCCGCGAAGCGCTCGTGATGTTTAGAGTCACGAAGCACGTCGCAAGTACAATAGTTGTGACTGTGCTGTCGCTATGTTCGTATCGCGAGATATCGGCATCGCAAATCGACATGAAGCGTGGTCAGCTCTATTGCCTGACCCCTGTAGCTCTGATGGTATTCATGAGCTCTTCTTCTTCTGTGGAATAACCCATTTGAAGGGTACGATGAATCAACTTTGGCTACTCTTCATTGTATTAGATTTCCTTAGTTTCCAAATTTCCTCCATCCGTTTAGAGTGTTGTTCCCTTTCTTCTTGAGCCCACTTTCGTCTAGTTGTTTTCTTTCTCTCCTGAAATTCTGCCTTTTGAACTGCCTTTCGGAAATGTGTTCTGTTTTCTATTGTGTCCATTGTAATTCCAGCGTTTTCCATACCCTTTTCAGTCTCTATGAACCATGCGGGCTTGGATTTGTAGCTATTGAGTAATGTGAATATCCGCTTGGTTAGTCTGTTGTTATCCATTCTGAATATATGTCCAAAAACTGTAGTCTTCTATTCCTCATTACATCAGTTAGTTTTTCAGTTTTCAAGTATAGCTCTCTGTTTGGTCGTAACCTGTATTCAGCATTCTCGTTTCTTTTAGCTCCCACTATTTTCCTTAAAATTCTTCTTTCGACCTTCTCTAGTTTCTCAAGATCTCCATTTCTTGTTAGTTTAAGTGTTTCTGCCGCATACAGAGCTTCAGGTCTGGTCACTGTTTGGTGGTGTCTTAATTTCGTGTTCCAAATGGTTCAAATGGTTCTGAGCACTATGGGACTTAACATCTGAGATTATCAGTCCCCTAGAAATTAGAACTACTTAAATCTAACTAACCGAAGGACATCACACACATCCATGTCCGAGGCAGGATTCGAACCTGCGACCGTAGCGGTAGCGTGGTTCCAGACTGAAGCGCCTAGAACCGCTCGGCTACTACGGCCGGCTTCGTGTTCCAGGAGAAGGATTTTTTGTTATAAACTTTTTGGTCATATGAAAGACTCTTTCCATTTTGTGCACTCTAGTTTCTATAGCTGTCTTTTCTTTTGCATTGTATGTAATCCACTCTCCTAGGTGTTTAAAGGAATCTGTTTTTTGTACTGTATTGTTGTCAACTGCAATATTTTGAGGAGCATCACAGATGTTTGTCATGAACTTTGTTTTTTTTTTTTCAAAGGATATTTGTAGTCCTACTTTGGCTGCTTGTTTTTGCAGTTCCCTTATTTGTTCTTGGGCATTATCTAACGAATCTATAATCAATGCCACGTCATATGCGAAGGCTAAACAGTCGACAGTGATCTTGTTTGGATTTCTTCCTAGTTGAATCCCTTTAGTATTAAGGGCCTTCCTCCATTCTCGAACTACCTTCTCTAACACACAATTGAAAAGCAGAGATGACAAACCATCTCCCTGTCGGACACCTGACTTTATTTCAAACGATTTTGAGAGCTCTCCCCTAAATTTTACTTTCGATTTTGTATTTATCAAAGTTGCCTTAATTATTTCAGTTGTTTCAGTATCGAGTCCCAATTCTTTTAAGATATCAAACAATATATTTCTGTCAATTGAATCACAAGCTTTTTTAAAATCCACAATTACATATTTTAAGTTCCTGATTTTCCTCATTTCTATTATGTTCTTTAAATTATATTTGTTCTGCACATGACCTTCGCTTCCTAAATCCAGTCTGATACTCTCCTAGTTGTTTGTCAAGTATTTCTTCTGCTCTTTTTAAAAGCGCCTTAGACAAGATCTTATAGGTCACTGGTAACAGGGAGATTCCCCTATAATTGCTAGGGTCCGTTTTCTTCCCTTTTTATGTGGTGGATGTATTAATGCAGATGTCCATTCTGGTGGTAATCTGTGTGTTGTCCAGATTTCTTTGAGTATTTCTGATAGAAATTGTATCATGTTGTCACTGGAGTACTTCCATAATTCAGCAACTATATTATCCTCTCCAGGTGCTTTATTATTTTTGAGGTCTTTTATGATTTCTTTTATTTCTTCTGTGGTTGGCGGCTTTGAGACCGGTGACGTTGGGTTTACAATATCGAAATTAAATTTTTCTTTCGGTGGATCACAGTTATGTAGTTCTTCAAAGTATTCGGCAAGTATTCTACAATTGTCTATGTTATTGTATGCAGTTTTCTGCGTTTTTGGGTCCGTGAAAAATAGGTTAGGTGGAGCGCATTTCCTTAAGTTACTTTTGAAAGTTTTGTAAAAGTCCCTAGCATTGTTCTGTTTGAAGTTGGAGTCTACTGATGCTAGTTGGTCTTTCAGGTATTGCACTTTGATTTTTGAGGCCTTTTGATGCTTGTTTCCGGGCTTCTTTTAGGGAGTTCCTATTTTTATCATTTTTATTTGCATTCCATATGTTCCAAGCTCGTTGTCTTGTTACGATCAGTTCGTCACACTCATCATTCCACCAGGCATGTTTCCATATTTTGTTAAGGAGAATGGGGTCTTTTTGAAGTTGTTCCCATGTTTTAGGTGTTCTCTTTTCCAAAAGTGTCCTGAAATTATCTTTCTTAGTTAATTTCTGTGTGTCAAACTGTTTAGGTTGATATTGGCTCTTTCTTTTGTATATTGGCCTAATTTTGAATTTAACGACAGATAGATAGTGATCTGAATCTAAACCTGCACTCTTAGTAACTTTTACATTGAGTATCTCTGTTGTAGACTGACTGCTTATAGCAACATGGTCAAGTCGTTTCTCCCCACAGACTGGATTAGGGAATACCAAAGCAGTTTGTTTCCTAGTGAGGTTTTTGAAAAATGTAGACTGTAGCTTCTTTCGTTATAGTGATTCATTTTAATTCATTTCTGCGCTCTCTGTAGGGACCTGTCTTTATTCTGAAGACGTTATTGTCCGTGTGAACTTTTGTTCTTTTGACTTACCCTACAGTAAGCCTATTGCTCTCCCAATGGGTGTGTTACTGTGAATGGCAGTTTAGAAAACTTGTGACGTGACTATCTCTCATTTACGGGTCCATTTCCAAATAGATGTATTGATTGTACAGATTTTTATTAAACTGGAGCTTCCCTGATGTCGCTTTTATTAATCAATTTTTTTAGCAGGCGGTGAAACATCTGCTGTAAGAAACGAAATTCAACGCCTGGGACAGAAGATCATCTGGTGAGTGATTTGTTAGGCAACAGTGATGGTTGGTACATCTCCAAAAGGTAATTTCTTCCATCTTTCGATAACCTGCATCAATTCAGGCCCTTAAGAGGAGAGACGACAGAGAGCCTAGCCACTGCTATCGCTCTTCGCCCAGAAAACAGGCTACAAAGTGAATAGACACCTCTTGTCTCTGTTAGGGTTTGGTGTCAGATTGTAATATTTCCACTCAGAATGGCATCAGCTCGTAATGTTTCCACTCAGCATGGGAGGCGGAATGCTAATTTGATGTAGCTGGCGCAGTGGGTCTTGAATCGCGGCTCTGCCACGGGTAAGGGACAGCCAGCGGTGTATTCTGAACGCCACTGTCGTCCAGAGATAAGCTCTGGATCGATGGGTGTAGAATAGCGGAGATTGGTTGGTGGACTCTGGCGGCACGGAGCTGGGTTGGTGTTCATTCGCGCCTCAAACGGGGAGGTGTTGGCAGATACGATGGCGAGGAGTTCCGTAGAGGTGCCTGCCAAGGGTCTCTGCGCGCAGGTACCAGTCGTCTTTTCGGAGCCCGGGAGTGGCGTTGGCGGCTTCTATATGTTTACGGAGTAGACTCCGAGGCTGTATCTGTACAACTCATGGTGACAAATGACACAAGGCAGGTGCCATGCGTGGCCCTGCTGAGCCGATCATCTTCTCGGCTGGGCTGCGGGTTTAAATGCAGCTGTCCAAGGCCGACTTTGCGGAAGGGCCTGCGGTTTTGTGTCACACGGAAATGTCTCGAACATGGCCAACGACCGAGGTCCAACTTTTGTGACGAGGCAGTGGGTCGCACTACAGGAGCTTACTGAAGCTGATCTGGGTCTCAGTTTACTGATACGCGGAAATTCACCAGTAGGGAAATGGCTGCTTCAGCAGACTTGCTGAAGAGGCAGGGCGTCGCCCAGTTGCAGTCAACGCTTGGGACCCAGCGCTCTGTCTAAGGCACTGATTGTGTCTATTTCAACACTACTCTGTTCCACGAAGAAATATAATTTACAACTTGTAACACCCCAATTACAGAAACGCTAATAAACAACCCTTTGCGGTAAAAGTAGTAGGAAAACTAGTCATCCTGACAGTGACGACAGTTACTGACGACGAAATTTACGATTGTGATAATTTGATCAACAGGAATGTCATGTGAATAATAATATTTATAATGAAATAGAGACTGAATGAAAGAATATGATAGGATACGCAACAAAAACATCAAAGAAAGAATTACAAAATAATTAACAACGAAGGTTAAAGCCCAGACGGTAAATTGGACAAAGATAGCATTTACCATAGAAGAAAGTTGTAGCCGCATCGAAAAGGAAGTTCCATGTAACTACAATGTAATTCGGAAATAGGAATGTTAGCTTCAGTTGCTGTCTAGTCGCTCTCTAGTACTATTGCGATCGTAGCATGCATGTGAGCGCTACTAGATTGTTTTAAGCTAAGTTTGAAACTTTTGCGGAAGTTTGAAACTTTTGCGATATAGACTGAAGCATTATTCAGAAGTCATACTAAAGCAAAGTCATCTTTACCGAGCAAGATAACGGGATACGGAGATTCGCGACGAAATTAAATCGTGTGAGATTAGTCATGGGACTTAGCCTACGTGATACTGAATAAACGCGAACATTCAAGGACATTGAAAAGGAAGGATCGCTGACAGAAAAACAATTTTTAGTCTCGAGTAGGTAACAGACAAATGCAAACATGAAGAACGTACAATTGCGCCGAGTTTTCAGAAGTTATCGTCAACAACAGAATTACTGATGCAAAGGGAAGCAATTCCATGAGTGAGAAATCGGTGTGCGTGCTCAGCGTACGGACAATTAATTACAAGGAACAATAAAACTGGATTCAAATTTTTAGTTCTTCGTGTCGCCTACATAATTGAATAGACATTATCATGTGTATTTGTGAAAAATAATTGACTATTAGAATATTATGAAGTGAAAAGTGAATTCATGATTATTTATCAGTGAACAGTCATCGATTTGTCCCTAGATTACGACGCATTCTGAACGTTGCTTAAGTATATGTTATCTCTGGAATTATGTCGTGTAGTTATTGAACACGTGACGTAGCGACGTCCTGACAGCGGAATAATAACTTTTCAACTTAACATCCTCGCAATTTCATAATGTGGCCACAACTTGGGTGATGGACTGAAGATTCAAGACTTTATATTATTAATATTCAACATCCATTATCTAACCGGGCATAACAAAAGGAAGAACTACAGTTAGCCAGTTCGCGCAAGCTGAAAAGTCGCGGACTCACAACAAAAGAAAATTGGTGGTCATAATTTTAGGTCATCGTGTCATCGAGTGGTGCAATTGCCGCGTTTATCAGCGAAGAAGCAAGAGCGGCTTATACATTCTGACGCGCTGCTCTATCGAAATATTGACATTAATCACGAAAGACGGTATCTGAAATATGACCAAACCACGCCAGGAGTTTGTGTTTTTCTACTAGTTACAGGGTGGCGTCGTCGTGAGCGACCGACGCCGTTCCACGTCATACCGACTGAGACAACCATCACCACCGAGTCGTGTCAACTCTAAGGAGACGCAGACGCCACAAACTGCTAACTATAGGAACCTCAACCTCTGCTGTCTGCTTCATTTTACCCATAATAGGCGTTGCTTACTATTAATTCAATTGGAAAGCTTGGCAACTTCCATCCCTGCCAACCTTCAGCCTGCAGGTTCATACCATTAAAACAGTCTCAACGTGGAACAGTGTGATAGAGGACAGAATCAGTAATGAACTACATATTCCATGTGTGAGTGCTAGTGAAGTCGCAAGAAATGTGTAAATAGTGTAAAGGAACAAGTGCCACTGTGAGTGAAGTAGTGGACTCATATTGTAAATACGCTGCTGGAAAAAAATTATCATATCCTTTTAAAGGTTTCCAAATCACTCAAGATTTACTGTTGCAACAATGCAAATGGCGCACAGAAATGATTACATTTACAGATCAATAGCACGAGCGGCGCTGAGGAGCTAGCTATCGACCCACGCTACAACATCCATATCAGTACGTGGCATAGCCTCCACAGGCAACAATGCAGGCACTGACTCTAGCATCCAGTCGATCGTATTGATGGCGAATGCGATTCTTGAATACATTGTGCCACACCTGTTCGACCTGTTTAAGTAGCTCTGCGAGAGTTGTTGGCTGCCGAGTCGCACGAGTCACATCTCGTCTTATCATATTCCACACGTGCTTGGTAGGAGACAAGATCGGAGGTCGTGCTGGCCAGGGAAGTTGCTGTACATCTTGCTGAGCACGTTGAGTTTCATGGCAATGTGTGGGGGAACATTATACTGTTGCAACAACACATCACGTTGAAAGAACAGCAAGCGAACGGGTCTAACAACATTCTGCACGTATCGAGCGCTGGTTAACGTCCCCTCCACAAACACCAAAGGAGTACGAGAGTATACCCGCCGCTCGGAGTGGCCGCGCGGTTAGAGGCGCCATGTCACGGACTGCGTGGCCCCTCCCGTCGGAGGTTCGAGTCCTCCGTCGGGCATGGGTGTGTCTGTTGTTCATAGCATAAGTTAATTTAAGTAGTGTGTAAGTCTAGGGATCGATGACCTCAGCAGTTTGGTCTCTTAGGAACTCACACACATTTGAACATTTTTGAGAGTATACCCCAGACAATAGGGCCTGGGAGTGGGGGAGGGGGGGGGGCAGTGTGTCTTGGACGAATGCCCTATACGAGACAGTGTTCACCAGGTCTACACCGTACCTGCAGACAACCAACACTTGCGTGCAGGCAGAATGTAGTACATTCATCGCTTAAGACCACGGCGCGCCATTCCAAGTGATCCTCTGACAGCACTAGTCGAGCCGTGGACGTCGATTCTGTGGCGTGAGTGGAAGACGGGCTAGAGGTATGAGTGCCTGTTGTTCCATTGCAGATAATAGGCTTGCAACAGTCCGTGTTGACACGTCTGGGCTCACAAACCCTCTTATCTGTGCTGTGATAGCTGCGCGATCTGCTCTGCTGCCCTTACAGTACGACGATCCTGGTGGGCATCTGTGCTGTGTCCGCTCCCGGTAGCTGAATGGCAGCCGGCACGGTAGCTCAGCGTGTTCGGTCAGAGGGCTTCGTGCTCTCTGTAATAAAAAACCTGAGTCAAGGAATCAACAATCAACTTGAACGGATGTCTTGTAATAAAAAACCTGAGTCAAGGAATCAACGATCAACTTGAAGGAATGACTTGTGACGTCCACCCAGATCAAACGCAACGAACTACGTCGAAAAAAAAAAAAAGTGGTCAGCGCGACAGAATCTCAATCCTAAGGGCCCGGCTTCGATTCCCGGTTGGGTAGGAGTTTTTCTCCGCTCAGGGACTGGATGTTGTATTGTCCTAATAATCATCATTTCATCCCCATCGACGCGCAAGTCCCCGAACTGGCGTCAAAGCGAAAGACTTGCAGCCGGCGAACGGTCTATCCGAGGTGAGGCCCTAGTCACACGACATTTACATTTACATCAGTGCTGTATGGACGCCCAGAATCTCGTCTATTGGTGTGAGAATATTCACGTGGCCACTGACATCACTGGGTGTTGTGTGATGTCCTTAGGTTAATTAGGTTTAAGTAGTTCTAAGTCCCATAGTGCTCAGAGCCATTTGAACCATTTGAACCACTGACATCAGTATCATTGCACGACTGATGCAGCACGTCCATTTTGTGTGGTAGTTTTCCAAAGGACTATTTCCCCACTCGGAAGCCACAGTTTAATCCTTTTCAAACTCGCTCATTTGGCTGTAGGGAGCATGAGAGCGTGTCCACGGCATAGTTACTTGCTTGCTACACACGTTTGCACACATATTGAGCCTTCTGGCTGTGAACATCCACTATTAAAGGGTAGGCACAGAAGGCGCCTTTGTAGTTATGCTAATACGCTATCGGGTTGGTGGGCGTAATTGAAACCATTATCAGTTTATCTACTATTACCCAGGTGGCATATGACGTCATTGGATCAAAATCGACGTCGTCTTTCTAGGTGTACTAATTTTTTTTGTCGGCAGTGTACTCGTAAATGATCAGAGTTTATATTACAGCCGGTTTTCAACAGCAATATGGAGCCCCAGATTTTTGGTATGGTGTGAAGAAATGCAATGAGATGGACTATGGCAGCGCTCAGAGCCGAAGACAGAGTGCTAGGACCCGGATATTGGCCACCATCGAACGACACACTGCCAGTTCAACAACTCAGCAACAGTGAGCTGCTTCCATACCACTGTTTCTGAAAGTCAGTGACCTGGTGGCGTACCCATACTTCTGCCTCCAGAAGTCAACGACCTGATAGTGAATCAGTCTTCAGCAAGCTTTTGCTGTTTGACCGACTACTGTGTGATAACAGCCGAACCTCAGACATTGGACTCTGTTCCAGACATTCTCGCGTGACACACAAACACGGCCCCTTGCGCAAAGTCAGGAGAAGCAGCTGCATTTAAATCCACCTGGATCAGCTCGTCGTGGTCGAACAGTTGGGCAATAATATAAGGTTCAAAATGTGTTGATCAGCGCCGTGGCGATGATGCTGTCCATCGTCGCCCGACGTCAAATCTCCGTCTGCCACCTGAACACCTGGACACTCGGACAGCTCTGCGCTATCGCGTTCTCGGAACTGCGATGTGGGAGATCCAGTCGTCCCCTCCCATGCCGATGCATCGACGGAGAACATCGTTGCCTTGTGCCACTGGGGGCGAGACATAGCCCAGCATATTCACAGGGACAGCCGTTTTTGCGGGGCTGACCACTCTATGGACCACCGCCGACGCGAGATTTCTCTCACACAGCTCTAACAGTGGCACACTGTCAGAGACGCAGTAATGATGTATTTGTCGCGTTAGCCATCAACACTAACCGCATCAAAGTCAAATGAACGTGAGCAAACAGCAATAAAGGATTTATTCTTGTATCTGCAAGCTGCCTTTCCTTCTGTACTACCACCAAACTTCGTCCACATCTAGCCATCCTCATCTAGCCATCCTAACACCACTTTAAACATTGAAGATCCAAAGAAGCTGGTACACCTGCCTAACATTGTGTAAGGGCCTCACGAGCACGCAGAAGTACCGCAACACGACGTGGCATGGACTCGACTAATATCTGAAGTAGTGCTGGAGGGAACTGACACCATGAATCCTGCAGGGCTGTCTATAGATCCGTAAAAGTACGAGGGGTGGAGATCTCTTCTGAACAACACGTTTGCAAGGCACCCCAAATATGCTCAATAACATTCATGTCTGGGGAATTTGGTGACCAACGGAAGTGTTTAAACTCAGAAGAGTGTTCCTGGAGCCATTCTGTAGAAATTCTGGACGTTTGGGGTGTTGCAGTGTTCTACTGGAATTGCCCAATTCTGTCTGAATGCTCAATGGACATGAATGGATGCAGGCGATCAGACTATATTCTTACGTACGTGTCACCTGTCAGAGTCGTATCCAGACGTATCAGGGGTTCCATATAGCTCCAACTGCACATGTCCCACACCATTACAGAGACTCCACCAGCTTGAACAGTCCCCTGCTGACATGCAGGGTCCATGGATTCATGAGGTTGTTTACGTCCATCCGCTCGATACAATTTCAAACGAGACTCGTCCGACCAGGCCACATGTTTCCAGTCTTCAACAGTTCAGTGTCGGTGAAAACGGGCCCAGGTGAGGCGTAAAGCTTTGCGTCGCTATCGTGCATTCATCAATGGTACACGAGTGGGCCTTTGGTTCCGAAAGCCCATATCGATGATGTTTCGTTGAATGGTTCGCACGCTGACACTCGTTGATGGCCCAGCATTGCAATCTGCAGCACGTTGCGGAAGGGCAGTACTTCTGTCACACTGAACGATTCTCTTCAGTCGTCGTTGGTCCCAACTTGCAGGATCTTTTCTCGGCCGCAGCGATGTCGGAGATTTAATGTTTTACCGGATTCCTGATATTCACGGTACACTTGTGAAATGGTCGTACGGAAAATCCCCACTTTATCGCTTCCTCGGAGATGATGTGTCACATCGCTAGTGCGCCGTCTATAAAACCACATTCAAACTCACTTAAATCATGATAAGCTGCGATTATAGCACCCGTAACCGACCTAACAACTGCGCCAGTGTTGTCTTATGTAGGCGTTGTCGACCGCAGCGCAGCATTCTGCCTGTTTACATATCTCTGTATTTGTGTACTCATGCCTATACCAGTTTCTTTCGCGCTTCAGTGTAGAATTTTCAGCTACATAGATAAGTCTAAAACGCTGTCGATCTCCTACTACACAAGATCAGGATATTTCAGATTATTTGGTGGAAGATGGCACAGATTGTATGAATAAGATAGAATTTCTTTACATACAGAGTCCGAAGAAGTATGATATCTGCAGCGAGAATTCCAATTTCAGTTTTGTCTTCATTAACTCTAGCTAACCCCCCGCCCTCCCTCCCGTTCTTCCGTTACGTTTTGAGAAAGATGTTGCCACTACGAAACTTTATCCAGCACAATCAGATTGCGTTTACTTACATGTCGGTCAGATTTAATATATAGACGGAAGATTAGAGTTTAACATCCTGTTGATGGCACGGGAATGAGAGACGGAGCAAAAGCTTGGATAACGAAAGGACAAGGAAGGAAATCGGCCGTGCTTTTTACGAGGTAACCATACGTGTATTTGCCTGGAGCGATTTCATGAAACAATGGAAAACCTAAGTCTTGATAGGCAGACGGGGATTTGCACCGTCGTCCTCCCGAATGATAGTGCGGTGCGCTAACCACTGCATAAAATAATTGTCATATTCTCATACAGAGACCCATGTTAAAGCTAAATATACGAGCACATAAGTCTTCTACGTGTACAACCTATGCATGGTTAAAAAAATTAAAAATTTTTTTTAATGAAATCTAAAAAATTGCAGGGTCCGCATGTAACTGCTAAACGTTTATTGCGGAATCAGCAACCTTGATTGCACAATAACTGAGGATTAACAGCTACAAGCGGATTATACAATTTTTTACAATATTTTACTACAAAGATTAAAAAGAAAATTGAGCTAAATGAAGGAGGGGAGGCTTTAAATACTGCTCCATCTAGTAAAATACTGGATTGAAACACACCGAAAGCGGTGCCATTGTAAAGCGGTCAGAAAAAAACAATACATAAATTATAGTTCACATAATGGCCTCTGGAAGATTAAACTCACCATCACCCGTTGCATCCTTGACAGTATATTGTTCTCTGTTGACTGAGACTAAAGACTGTAAAAAGCACTACTCATAACTTTCCATTCTGATGTAGCTTGTACCCTCTCTCTCCATAACAGTTTCAAATCTGTCAGACTTAATTCTTGTTTTCGTTCCCCGGGAACCTGATAGTAAGCAATCATAAAACAGGTTGCAAAATCCTACAACAAACCAACGTCAGAGATATAGGCCAATAGTTTTGCGCTTGTGTATGACAAGACCCGTCTTGGAAACGGGAATGACCTCCGTCACAAAATGTCTGGACAAATGGCTTCGATCCGTTTACTGATTTAATACAGGGTGTTTCCGTAACAGCGTGCAAAAATGTAACAGGGCATAGAGAATGCTCCACTGAACAATTAGAGACAGGGAACCTGGAGTCGGAGATGCCAGCTTAAGGAGATATGGAAGTCGTTTTGTCTACCGCTTTGTCTAACATTACTGTTTTTCAGCTTTTTTACAATTAACATCCACGAAAGTTTACATGAACTGTGCTGTGTATTTACATGTACATTGCTTATTTCCGGCAAGGAAGCAAGGAGGACGGAGCCTGATAACTAGGAAGCCATGATGCAGGTTTTGTTTAATTTACTTGTCCATAAGGTGGCCCTGTTGTATCGTTTATACACTGTCCCATGACATGAATCAACGACAGACCCATTCATTACTCAGTGCTATTCAGAGACGTATAGTACAATACGATGGAGCAGCTCCGGTACAGTTTCGTAGAACTCATTGACTCGGACCTTGTGTATGGGAAAGAAAGCTGCAATGCTCTCGTTGCTGAAATACTGTACAGGGAACGATTTCCAGACATCATCCATCACGACGAGTGTTTACTTCTCTCGATCGACGAATGCGGGAATCTGGTTCATTGGAAAGAGTAAACGACGGACCTGGCAACATCAGAACCACTCGCATTCCCGATTTTGAAGAATAAGTGCTGGAACGTGTTATAGCGGACCCCCACGACAAGTACTCGTCCTATTGCTCTTGAAATGGGCGCTTCACACACTACGTACAGCGAGTACTCCACGAATAACAAAAAGTGGTTCAGATGGCTCTAAGCACTATGGGACTTAACGTCTGAGGTCATCAGTCCCCTGAAATTAGAACTACTTAAACCTAACTAACCTAAGGACATCACACACATCCATGCCCGAGGCAGGATTCGAACCTGCGGCCGTAGCAGCAGCGCGGTTCCGGACTGAAGCGCCTAGAACCGCTTAACCACAGCGGCCGGCCACGAACAACCATTATACCCGTATCACCCACAACGAGTCCATGTAATGCTTGTGACTGACTTTGCACCAAGGGTCTCATTAAGCCAGTGGTTGCTCCAACAATGGATTGATCGACCAGATTTCCTTCAAATCGTGCTGTTTACTAACGAGGCCTCATTTGATCGTGATGGTATTTCGAACAGCAGGAATACCCTTGTGTGGGATGAGAATAACACTCACGCTGTAGTAGAGGCATACCATCAAGTACGTTTTGCTGCGAACATCTTGGCCGGAATTGTAGGCGACAGTCTCATTGGGCCATATCTTCTAACTGGCCATCTGAACGGCCATCTGTACATGACGTTCGTGAGTTGTTGGAGAACGTACCCGTGGCTGTTCGTGAGAGGATGTGGATACAACATGACGGTGCACCGCCTCACTGCAGTATGGACATCCGCAGCTATCTCAATGCTGTATTTCCTAGTCTCTGGACTGGAAGGGGAGGTCCTATTCCATGGCCTGCGAGGTTATCTGACCTGAATCCCCTTGATTCTTCCCGTGGGAATATCTAAAGTCACTTGTCAGTGAGAACCCAGTGAACACGGAAATGGAATTAGTTGCCAGAATTGTAGCTGCCTGTGATGTGATTCGAAACACTCCAGGGATATTTGTCAGGGTGCGCCAGAATCTTGTCCACCGATGTCATGCTTACATTGAGGTTGATGGCCGTCAGTTTCGGCACGTTTTATAAGATACAGTACAAATGGTACCTTCATTGTGTCAAAGATAGTATTTACAGTTAACTGTAACTAATGTAAAAAAAAGTACAACGTGGTCTTACTCCTATTATCTCCTTAAGCTGGCTTCTCCTACCCCGGGTTCCCTACCTCAAATTGTTCATTGGAGCATCCTCTATGTCCTGCACGCCCTTACGGAAACACCCAGTAGAAGACCAAAGCTTCTTAGGATTTTCAGTCAACTCCTTAGTTCTCATTGAAGCTTCAGGCATGGCTCTCCTCGTTGAAATTTTGATATCGCTCACTTTTTCTCCTTGAGGCTTTGGCTACACTGCAGCAGGATATTTTCATGAAATTTCCATCACCAACTTGCTCCTCAACTTTGTTGGTGCCCACCTACAGAGGGAGAAATGATCATAATAATAAAGTAAGGTAAATCAGAGCTCTCACGGAAAGAACTGAGTATAATTTTTTTTCAGTGCGCAGTTCGAGAGTGGAACGGTAGAAAAACAGCCTGAAGGTCGTTCGATGAATCCTCTTCCAGACACTTAATTGCTAATTGCAAAGTAATCACGTAGGTGTAGATGTACATGAAATAATCTCCAAGTTTCCCGTCAAATATTCGCAACTACTGCTTCTGAGGCAGACGCTCTATAAAAGCATTTGATGAGCTTATATGATCCATCTTTCAGTTTCACAAAATAAATTACTGACTGCGGGGGTACGCTTGTACTTTCCCACCCTCTAACCCTTTTCCCCTCCTCCTGCTTCCAGGGTCTGTACTTCTGCCGTAGCAATGTGTTCATATCAAGCATCAGATTAAAGAGATGTCTGTCACGTTTCTGCGGTGTTACCTGCTAGATGTTTTTATCGGAATTAATATGGACTAGTACTGATTTCTGCTGGACTCTGATGGGTTGTCGCTTAGTCAGCTTGACCTTCATTCATAACTAGATACATCCGAAGCTACCAGGCACATCTGAAGCGAAATGTTACAGCACCAACTGGAAACGTTATGACAACCCATATACTAGTTCGTTTTTGCACGTTGTTGGCCTATTTAATTGCTGAAACAAGATCGAAGATGTCCCATTTTCCATGTTCAGGTCACGAAATTCGCCAAAATTACGAGAGGTTCTGCAGAAAATATACCAGACGAAGTTTTGAACAGAGAAATTAAACGGAATTCATCGCGCTCATCGCACAACTAAACCACGATTATAGTGTTTTGGTGCGCATAAATGCCTTCTCAGCGAATGACATATTTCGTAAAGAAGAAAGTACCCCCATAAAGGAATCTGACAACAGTTATATTCACGTACCAAAGTTAATATGGATTCCCCACTGAATGCAGTACGGCCACCATTCGTCTACTTCTATCCCGCAACGTATGTTGATAGGACGTTTCCTCAGAAAACGGCTAATCTTGATAGCACCATAGAAGTTAGGTGAACATCGTCATGAAACACCGCTACTGAAAAAAACTCTTCTATATAATCACTAACTGCTTCCTCATACTCTGCAATGGACCCGCATTTAGAAGAAGAGTATTCAAATCACTGCCTAGCCTTCCAGATTTAGATTTTATTTAGTTTCACTTTATTTAGAATGTTGGGCTGGATTCCTTGCAAAGGATATGGTCAGTTGCTTTCTCTATTGCCATCTCCAATACGTTTCCTGTTGACAGCATGCTAATCTAACCTTTCAGCTTTCCATTCACTGCTAGTGTCGTTATTCAATAAACAGTGTGATTCTTCTTTTCAGAAAACTTGTTTATTTGGTGTCAAGAATGGTTCAAATGGCTCTGAGCACTATGGGACTTAACATCTGAGGTCATCAGTACCGTAGAACTTAGAAGTACTTAAACCTAACTAACCTAAGGACATCACACACATCCATGCCCGAGGCAGGATTCGAACCTGCGACCGTAGCGGTCGCGCGGTTCCAGACTGAAGCTCCTAGAACCTCTCGGCCACAACGGCCTGCTATTTGGTGTCCACCAATAATACGAGTACCAGATAAGGCACTGCTCATAGAGATCTCTGCCCTTGAGAGGGCATCTCATTGCAGACTGGTACGTCACTGTGGACCCAGCAGCAGTCAACACGTACGATACAGAACAACACTCATATATTCGGCTCGTTGAGGCCAATAACAGCCAACTGACACCAATTTGTTCGCCACGTGACAGTGCT
Source organism: Schistocerca nitens (assembly GCF_023898315.1). Classification (NCBI taxonomy): domain Eukaryota; kingdom Metazoa; phylum Arthropoda; class Insecta; order Orthoptera; family Acrididae; genus Schistocerca; species Schistocerca nitens. The sequence continues at coordinate 396,207,307 of NC_064618.1, read as the reverse complement.
GTGAGTACTGAGCACTCACCAGATGAGTCTCGTGGTTGACGATGATTGGGTCAGTCGTGAAGTTTCCATCCGCATAGGTTGTCGGAACGGTGGTATCTGAGAGACCTTCTGAGCTGCGCCAAAACCCGTGGGCAGACTTCATGGCATTCAACCCTAAGGCTATCGGTTCTTGAATACTCATGCCTCACATGTGAGTAACAGTTATACGGTGATAATATAAATGTAATGTTATGGTAACACGCAAGTGGTGGTGGTGGTTAGTGTTTAACGTCCCGTCGACAACGAGGTCATTAGAGACGGAGCATAAGCTCGGGTTAGGGAAGGATTTGGAAGGAAATCGGCCGTGCCCTATCAAAGGAACCATCCCGGCATTTGCCTGAAACGATTTAGGAAAATCACGGAAAACCTAAATCAGGATGGCTGGAGACGGGATTGAACCGTCGTCCTCCCGAATGCGAGTCCAGTGTGCTAACCACTGCGCCACCTCGCTCGGTAACACGCAAGTGTCCTTGTCGAAAAGTCCTCGATGCAATAAGTGATATGTAACACTCGTCAACACGAGCACAGCAGGTTGTCGGTTTATGTCGAGGCCGTTTTTGGAGTTTCGCATTTGCTCCTATCTGTGACCTCTATGGGGTAACGACAGAGTTACTGGACAGTTTACATCGTGTTTATTACTCGCATTGTGTGAGGACACATTCATCCTTCGTATGATGATAATGGACTTACATTTGCAAAGTACAATATAACTAATGTGTAAGTATCTTCCACAACAATTCGTATAACGTGAGAATAGTAAAATCATCCACAGGAATCCTCTAGTACGAATACCCCAACTTTCATGGGAACTGGAAGAGAATCTGGATTAACCTGAGCTGGCCAAATCGGACCCTGAATACTGAGGGCATAAATATTGCGGAATCATTGCCTCCACGTGGTTTACAATGAATATTCGTCGGTGGATTTCACTGTTGGCTGGTGTTTATGTGTCTGGCCCTTTAATAAGTTAATTTTCCTTGGGTAGTTACTGAGGCGAGCGCAGAACCGACAGTAGGTACCGTCAGACTTCGCAACAGACAGACTGATCGATTGTCAACTGACAGAAGACTCTTCCTGATTATGGACTTTAATGTGCTTCCCACGACAGTTAAATTAAGTTGTACTACACACAAAAGAAGTTAAACAGCTACAACGAGAGGAGGAGGTGACAAAAATCTTCGCGTATTGAGAGATTATACGGTTTTATTTCAGTAACTACAAAATCAAGTTGAATGAACAACGAAATTGACAGCAGGAGCATACTGCTGGTGCCTTGTCAGTGAGAAGCTGAATCCTGCTCAACCTCCCTCCATACATGATGATTTAGCTGGGAAGAGTATAGTTCTGCCATTGTGTCCTCTCCTGTGATAAATTAGACAAATGTTGAAAAACTAGTGATGGAATTGATGTCAAAGCTACAAAAGTTCTATTGAGGACAGATCAGATGATCTCACTGCTACAACAGAGAAGCATTTCACGTTTTAATACGAGCGTTATCCTCTTGAAAAATGGTACGATGATGCTACCTCATGAGATTACACATGATGGAGCATGCTGTCTTTGGTGAATTGTTGTGATTTCAGAGTTCACTGAACCACTACTGAAAGTGACCTGAAGTCATATTCAATGGCTCGTCATTCAGCTCCACTAGGGATACTAACAGAGTGTCTTTCAAAACACTGGAAAATGTATCCTCTCCTATTGGCTCCGTCACACTCATAGACAGTGGTCGTCCAAGGTAGTGTAGGACTGAGAATCGTGGTCGAAAATAATGTGCAACCACTTGACAGCAGTTCATGCTTCCCAAATAAGGCACACTCCGAACGAATTCACCTACGTTTTAAACAACGGACTTCGAATTCGTTGTACGACAATTCAGTAGCCGATTTCTGCTAGTCCCCGCCAGTGCTGCAGGATGTCAGGCGTGTTGTAGCGAGTACTTCAGTTGTGCCCGGATGGCAGGTGCAAGTGAGAAAAAACGTTACGATCTGCTTGGTACACAATAGGGGAATCCTTCCTCTGTGTGGTCAGATATAGTTGACCAGAACGTAGACGACCTGGGTGTTCCCTCATGTTCCTATTCAGTTAAAAATTGGGCCAACCACTTTCAAAGGTCTCTCATAATTGGATATTGCACAGTTTATCAGCCGGCTACATGCAGAACCACAGTGATGCCCTTTCAAACTGTTTCAAGTGCACGTAACGTTGCCTCCCACAAGTACGCGAAACTGCGATCTTCCTCAGTGGTTACTAAGCATCTGCGGCATTGCGAGCGCATTATACAGTTTGTAAACGATAACTGTTTAGAGTGTACCACAGTGGTGTAGGGTCAGTGGAGAAGAACAATTTGCCATAGAGCTTTTGCAGTCCATCTAGCCGAGAAGTAACCTCAAATTGGCCTACAAAAGCCACCCACAAAGTAGGCTATATTTCGTATGAAATTTGATTGTTAATTATTTGGTACACTCTGGAAAATGACGGAGGTTACAGAGACATAAAGTATCGAAAGGCAGTTGTCGGTACGATTTTATTTTGTTCATTCCTGATTTCAATAGTACGAGGGTTGGAACCTTAATAGTTGCAACTATTTATTTGCAGCTCGTACAAAATAGATACGTGTTTCAAAGTTTTACTTACCTTCACAGCAGTCACCAGCATTGTGTATAACCCGTTGCCAGCGATGTGGAAGTCGTAGGATACTCTTAGCAGTGCCAGTTGTGTTGACAGTTCGAGCGGCGCGATCTATTGCCCGACAAATTTGTAGCAGTTCTGAAGCGAAAGCCGTGAAGTGTTTCCTTCAGTTTAGAAATCGAGTTGAACTTGCGAGGGCTTAAGTCAGGGGAGTGCAGTAGGTGGTATAGCACTTAGCAGCCCCATCAGTCAAATAAATCAGTAACAGCTTACGCTGTATATGCTTGAGCATTGTCCTGCAAAATGATGGTCAGGTCCTGCAGAAAGTGTCATCACTTCTGTCTCTATGCTGTTCATTTTTGGAACACATCCTACGACCAGTTTAGAGACAGAAGTGATGACACTTTCTGCAGGACCTGACCATCATTTTGCAGGACAATGCTCAAGCATATACAGCGTAAGCTGTTACTGATTTATTTGACTGATGGGGCTGTTAAGTGCTATACCACCTATTGCACTCCCCTGACTTAAGGCCTCGCAAGTTCAACTCGATTTCTAAACTGAAGGAAACACTGCACGGCATTCGCTTCAGAACTGCTACAAATTCGTCGGGCAATACACCGCGCCACTCTAACAGTCAACACAGCTGGCACTGCTAAGAGTATCCTACGACTTCCACATCTCTGGTAAGGGGTTATACGCAATTCTGGTGACTACTCTGAAGGTCAGTAAAACTTTGAAACACGTATCTATTTTGTACGAGCTGTAAATAAATAGTTGCCACTATTAAAGTTCCAACCCTCGTATTTTAATTTTTTGCGAAACAAAGAACGCCTTCATAGGAGGTCCAGAAAAGCAATTCCTTCTCTCACATTCTCAAAGATATAAATGCTCTCTGAAGGCGGCAGAAATTGATACCAGTAATCAAAATAAAAGAGTGGATTAAAGTGCAAGGAACTGGGCTGTTTAGGTCTGACAAATGTGAGGTTTCTGACTGTAAGACGTTCTTTTGTCATACTTCTTGAAGTATTACCACTCTGTAATACTCCAAATACATTATATAGTGTGATTCTTAAACAGTTTTTATTACAGTAAATAACAGAAATAGACAACATTCAACAATCTTGTCTCTTCACATCGTAAAAGGAAGTATGTTTTACGTTAGTAAACTAAAAGAAAGTAATATTTATTTTTACTTGTGTCATTTTGTCTCTCACGCAAAGTCATGCATCAGATATAATACACAGTGTACAAAAATATGTAAGCGCCAGGAAAACGTCATTTATAAATATGTTATCATCAGTGGAGGTAACCAAACAATGAAGCTCCCTCGCTTCAGTTTACTGTATAAATGTGGCTTCAGGGCTGTAGACGTAACTGGTCGTCAGACTCCATCCTTTATCTAACTCACTGATTGCAAAGGACAAAGAACAATAACAAATAACTTCTCTATAAATGAGAAATCCATTAAATCTATTTCGCCATTGTGACTAATAAACTACTTTTGTCTGGTTTTCTTGTCAGCATCAGCGCAAAACTCTTTATTTTCGGGAAAATACTTGGATTACCTCTTTTCGTTTCACAACACCATTTGTGCCGACCCACTAGGGGAACTCTCTCATCTGCTGGGGAGTGTCTCGTTAAACGATAAACGTGCAAGATTAGCTCGTCAAGTTGCCACCTACCTAATAATGGAATGTAGAGGCTGGGGAAGCTCTCCGGGTATCTTCCTAGTAATTGGAAAAGTTAGATTAAATAGACGGGAAGGCTACATCTGTTAACAGTTTAGAGGATGTGAAGCAATCCAGGCACCCAGGAAGACAAGGGAAGGCAGAAGAAGAAAAAGGAAACAGAGAAGGTGACTAAGTTACGCGAAGAAAATGACAGATTCGTTGTAAGAAATAGGCTACCACCTGGAAATGCATGTCAGATGATAGTCTATCCGGACTGACGTTGTTGAGGTATGGTGCGTCGTTTAATAAACTCCGAGTACCAAATCTAAACGTTGAAAAGAACGTGTCTGTGATAGTTAGCTCTTTTATAATCTAAACATTATAAAGAATATCTCTGCGAAAGAAACTGCTAGTGAGCTCTTTTGTAAATGTAACGAAAAACGATGCAACGATACACTTTGACAGTACCTAGTCAAGTGTTCTACGCGTCCAACAGTCAAGGCAGATGTACAGAGACTCAGTCAGACTTTGTGGAAACGGCTGTTATTTCTTAATTTTTTTCTCATAACACCAAACGTACAGGAGGATCCACAGATAATAAAGATCCACAGATAATAAAGAAAATATAAAAGTCGTGTAGGGAAAGCGACCACGACAACTAATTCTAGGTCCCGGTCTCGAGCCCAGACACTACTTAAATTCTGAATAAAAGTTATCTGCAATGACGGCTGAAGACTTCCGCCAAATGAATCACCCTCGTTCTGCCAACGGTTTTATCAGAGGGCGAGAGAGCGGACAAGTGTTCAGGGAACTCTCTTGCCTTTAGGGTTGGAAACTGCAGTTCAAAAACGGAACGATCACCAATGATCGGAGGCATCAGGATGCGGAAGGCAATGAGACCTACTGCATCAAAGACACGCAATGTGTTTCCAGAAGATATGTAAATGAAAAGATGTTATGATGTTCTCTCCGTTGCAATAGAATCAGTATTAGTCCCATATTTAGCAATGGCAGAATTTGATCTAAAGGGAGTAGAAATGTCGGTAAGAAGGTGAGTTACTTTAAACAGCTCAGTGATGGGGTTGTTCTCATTAGAACCGACAGTAAACCATCGCTAACAGGTGTACATGCCGACGTCACAAGCGGAAGATAAAGAGGTAGAGAAACTACAGAATGTGAGGATACTGAACGGTTAACTTAGTATGTAAAGGGATATGATATTGTAATTATCGTGTGGGAATGGAACGCTCTAGATGGGGAAGTAATAGAACACAGAGTTCAGTAGTGGGTGTGACAGAGGAGAAAGACTAATTGAGTTCTGAAATAAATTTCAGGTAATAAAAGCGAATACACTGTTCAAAATTCATTAGAGGAGGAGATATATCTGGAAAAGGCCCAGAGACACGGGAAGGTTCCAGCTGGATATTGAAGCACTCAGGAATGACGAGACACATTTGAAGTTATCTATGGCTGAAGATTCTGCAATGATGAATACCACATAAGCAGTTGAGTTGAACAGGAACTGACATCTATAAAAAGAGCAGCAACAGAAGTTGGACAGACAAATATAGGTACAAGAAAGGCAATTGCGAAGAAAACTTGGGTAAAAGAAGAAATACTTCAACTGTCCGACGTAAGAAGCAAGTGCAAATATGTTTAAGGATATAAAGCAATATAAGTCGTTTATAAATGAGTAGGAAGTGCAGAGAAGCTAAGACGAAATGATCTCAGGTAAAATGAGAAGAAATCGATAAGGAACTTATCGTTGAAAGGACAGATTCAGCGTATACAAAAGTCAGAAAGACCTTCTGCGAAATTAAAACGAAGGTCTCCTTATTAAAAGTGTGATAGAAATTCCACTGTTAAAAGCATAGGAGCAAATGGATAGCTGGAAAGATTATAATGAAGGCACCTAGGAGGGAGAGGACTTATCTGATGACATGACAGAAGAAAAAATAGTAGACGATATGGTAGACGTATGGTATCCAATGTTCGAGTGAGAGTGTAACAGAGCTTTGGAAGATTTGCAGTCAAATAAGGGGGAGGAGAAGTATATTAATGTTTAACATCCCGTCGACAACGAGGTCACTAGAGACGGAGCACAAGCTCGAATTAGATGAGGTTGGGGCAGGAAATCGGCCGTATCCTTTCAAAGAAACCATCCCGGCATTTGCCTGAAGCGATTTAGGGAAATAACAGAGAACCTAAATCAGGCCGGCCGGACGCGGGTTTGAACCGTCCCACTCCCGAATGCGAGGCCAGTGTGGAAACCACCGCTCGATCTCGTTCAGTCAAATAATGCAGATGAGATAGAAGATTCCTCCGGAATTTCTAAAATCTTTTTGGAAGTGTCACCCAATCGATTGTTCAAGTTGTGTGTAGAATTTACGAGACTGGTGACATATCATCGAACTTAACAGAAACATCATCCCTACAAACCCAGGGATAGCAAGGCTAGATAAGTACTAAAACTATCGCACAATCAGCTCAGCAGCTCATGCATCCAAGTTAGTGACAAGAATCATATACAGAAGAAAGGAAAAAAATAGAGAACCATTTAGAAGGCAATCAGTTTGCCAGAGTTCCAGTTCTGACGTTGCGGTTGGTAGTAGAAGCACGACGGAAAAAAAATCAAGACACTGTCATGGAATTTGTCAACCTGAAAAAAGCGTTCGGCAACATCAAATGGTGCAAGGCGTTCGAAATTCTGAGAAAAATGGCCCACAGGGGAAGACGGGTGATATAGACCTACAATATGTCCAAGAACCAAGAGGGAAAAATAAGACTGGAAGACCAAGAATGAAGTTATCGGATTAAAAACAGTGTATGACAAAAATGCAGTCTTCCACCCCTGCTGTTCAAGCTGTTGTTGTTGTTGTGGTATTCAGTCCTGAGACTGGTTTGATGCAGCTCTCCATGCTACTCTATCTTGTGCAAGCTTCTTCATCTCCCAGTACCTACTGCAACCTACATCCTTCTCAATCTGCTTAGTGTATTCATCACTTGGTCTCCCTCCACGCTGCCCTCCAATACTAAATTGGTGATCCCCTGATGCCTCAGAACATCTTCTACCAACCGATCCCTTCTTCTAGTCAAATTGTGCCACAAACTCCTCTTCTCCCCAATTCTGTTCAATACTTCCTCATTAGTTATGTGATCTATCCATCTAATCTTCAGCATTCTTCTGTAGCACCACATTTCGAAAGTTTCTATTCTCTTCTTGTCTAAACTATTTATCGTCCATGTTTCACTTCCATACATGGATACACTCCATACAAATACTTTTAGAAACGACTTCCTGACACTTAAATCTATACTCGATGTTAACAAATTTCTCTTCTTCAGAAACGCTTTCCTTGCCATTGGCAGTCTACATTATATATCATCTCTACTTCGACCATCATCAGTTATTTTGCTCCCCAAATAGCAAAACTCATCTACTACTTTAAGTGTCTCATTTCCTAATCTAATACCCTCAGCACCACCCGATTTAATTCGACTACATTCCATTATCCTCGTTTTGCTTTTGTTGATGTTCATCTTATATCCTCCTTTCAAGACACTGTCCATTCCATTCAACTACTCTTCCAAATCATTTGCTGTCTCTGACAGAATTACCATGTCATCGGCGAACCTCAAAGTTTTTTTTCTTCTCCATGGATTTTAATACCTACTCCGAATTTTTCTTTTGTTTCCTTCACTACTAGGTAAATATAGAGATTGAATAACATCGGGGAAAGGCTACAACCCTGCCTCACTCCCTTCCCAACCACGGCTTCCCTTTCATGTCCCTCAACTCTTATAACTGCCATTTGGTTTCTGTACAAATTGTAAACAACCTTTCGCTCCCTGTATTTTACCCCTGCCACCTTCAGAATTTGAAAGAGAGTATCCCAGTCAAAATTGTCAAAAGCTTTCTCTAAGTCTACAAATGCTAGAAGCGTAGGTTTGCCTTTCCTTAATCTACCTTATAAGATAAGTCGTAGGGTCAGTATTGCCTCACGTGTTCCAATATTTCTACGGAATCCAAACTGATCTTAACCGAAGTCGGCTTCTACCAGTTTTTCAATTCGTCTGTAAAGAATTCGCGTTAGTATTTTGCAGCCGTGACTTATTAAACTGATAGTTCGGTAATTTTCACATCTGTCAACACCTTCTTTCTTTGGTACTGGAATTATTAAATTCTTCTTGAAGTCTGAGGGTATTTCACCTGTCTCATACATCTTGCTTACCAGATGGTAGAGTTTTGTCAGGACTGGCTCTCCCAAGGCTGTCAGTAGTTCTAATGGAATGTTGTCTACTCCCGGGGCCTCGTTTCGACTTAGAGCTTTCAGTGCTCTGTCAAACTCTTCATGCAGTACTGTATCTCCCATTTCACCTTCATCCACGTTCTCTTCAATTTCCATAATATTTTCCTCAAGTACATCGCCCTTGTATAGACCCTCTATATACTCCTTCCACCTTTCTGCTTTCCCTTCTTTGCTTAGAACTGGGTTTCCATCTGAGCTCTTGATATTCATACAAGTGGTCCTCTTTTCTCCAAAGGTCCCTCGAATTTTCCTGTAAGCAGTATCTGCCTTACCCCTAGCGAGATAAGCCTCTACGTCCTTACATTTGTCGTCTAGCCATCCTTGCTTAGTCGTTTTGCACTTCCTGTCGATCTCATTTTTGAGACGTTTGTATTCATTTTTGTCTGCTTCATTTACTGCATTTTTATATTTTCTCCTTTCATCAATTAAATTAAATATTTCTTCTGTTACCCAAGGATTTCTACTAGCCCTCGTCTTTTTACCTACTTGATCCTCTGCTGCCTTCACTACTTCATCCCTCAGAGCTACCCATTCTTCTTCTACTGTACTTCTTTCCCCCATTCCTGTCAATTGTTCCCTTATACTGTCCCTGAAACTCTGTACAACCTCTGGTTTAGTCAGTTTATGCAGGTCCCATCTCCTTAAATTCCCACCTTTTTGCATTCTTCAGTTTTAATCTGCAGTTCATAACCTGTAGATTGTGGTCAGAGTCCATATCTGCCCCTGGAAATGTCTCACAATTTAAAACCTGGTTCATAAATCTCTGTCTTAATGGCTCTGAGCACCATGGGACTTAACTTCTGAGGTCATGAGTCCCCTAGAACTTAGAACTACTTAAACCTAACTAACCTAAGGACATCACATACATCCATGCGCGAGGCAGGTTTCGAACCTGCGACCGTAACGGTCGCGCGGTTCCAGACTGTAGCGCCTAGAACCGCTCGGTCACCCCGGCCGGCTATCTCTGTCTTACCATTATATAATCTGATACCTTCTAGTGTCTTCAGGCTTCTTCCATGTATACAACCTTCTTTCATGATTCTTGAACCAAGTGTTAGCTATGATTAAAGTTATGCTCTGTGCAAAGTTCTAAAAGGCGGCTTCCTCTTTCATTTCTTACCCTAATCCATATTCACCTACTACGTTTCCTTCTCTTCCTTTTCCTACTATCGAATTCCAGTCACCCATGACTATTAAATTTTCGTCTCCCTTCACTATCTGAATAATTTCTTTTATGCCATCATACATTTCATCAATTTCTTCGTCATCAGCAGAGCTAGTTGGCATCTAAATTTGTACTACTGTAGTAGGCGTGGGCTTCGTGTCTATCTTGGCCACAGTAATGCGTTCATTATGCTGTTTGTAGTAGCTTACCCGCACTCCTATTTTTTATTCATTATTAAACCTACTCCTGCATTACCCCTATTTGATTTTGTATTTATAACCCAGTATTCACCTGACCAAAAGTCTTGTTCCTCCTGCCACCGAACGTCACTAATTCCCATTTTATCTAACTTGAACCTATCCTTTTCCCTTTTTAAATTTTCTAACCTACCTGCCCGAATAAGGGATCTGACATTCCACGCTCCGATCCGTAGAATGCCAGTTTTCTTTCTCCTGATAACCACGTCCTCTTGAGTAGTCCTAGCCCGGAGATCCGAATGGGGGACTATTCTACCTCCGGAATGTTTTATAAGAGGACGCCATCAGCATTTAACCGTACAGTAAAGCTGTATGCCCTCGGGAAAAATTATGGCTGCAGTTTCCCCTTGCTTTCAGCCGTTCGCAGTACCAGCTGTTCAAACTATACATAAAAAAGCAATAACAGGAATAAAAGAACAGCGGCATTAAAATTCAGGATGAAAGGACACCAATGATAAACTTCTTTGATGACATTGCTATCCTTAATGAAAGTGAGGAAGAATTTCAGGACATTCTGAATGGAATGAATAATCTGATGGGTGTAAAATAATGGCTGATAGTAAACCGAAGATAAACGGAAATAATTAGGTATTGCAGAAATGAGCTTGTTAAAATTGTTCGGTTATTTTCGTCCAGTAGCCGAAGCTATCGTTTTTTAGTTCTTCTTCTGCACTTATATAAGTATCACATTCAACATCTATAAAACCTGAAAATTCATAGTTTCAGTACCTTTGTCGTCCAACTGTTTTGATTGTAGTTATTGCATTATATTTGGTGACCAGGTAGCAGATGAAGTGAAGGAATTCTGCTAACTTAGAAGCAAAATAACTAATTGCAGGCGAGGCAAGGACGGAAAAGCAGGGTACCAATGCCTGACAGGGCACTTCTAGATAAGAGAAGGCTGCCGATATCAAATATTGTCCTTAATCGGAGGAAAAAGTTTCAGAGAATGTATGTTTGGAGTACAGCACAGTATGCTAGTAAATCATGGACTGTGGGAAAACTAGAACCGGAGAGAATCTAAGCATTTGAGATGTGGTGCTACAGAGGAATATTGAAAATTAGGCAGTCTGGTAAGATAAGCAATAAGGAGGATCTCCACAGTGTCGGAAAGGAAAGGAATATATGAATAATGTTGACAAGAAGACGGGACAGGATGTCAGGGCGTGTGTTAAGACATCAGAGGATAACTTCCATGGTACTAGAAGGAGCTGTGTAGGATAAAAACTGTAAATGAAGATAAAGATTGGAATATATCCATCAAATACTGACGGCATAGGGTGCAAGTGCTACTCTGAGATGAAGAGGTTGGCTCGCCCCTTAGGTTTCCGTAAAAAATTAATTACGTGGTTGAATAGTAATAATTTTGTGTGGCGCAATGGCCTGGTGTAACCCTTTCTATTGGAGACCAATTCGGTGGCTTGCATGTTCCAAATCTACCACAATTATTCAGTCGGAAAAAGGGTCCTACGGTTTAACGTACAATCTGAACCACGTGTTGATTCTGGTTACTCCTCACACCGTTGAGGTGAAGGTTAGGTTAAAACGAAGATTGAAAAACCCTTGGTCCGACCGGGATTCGATGTCGCAACCTCGCTGTTTACAGACACTCACTTTAACACATTTTAATTTTTATTTTGTTTTTGTTCCCCATTCACCCTTCCACTAGACCACGAGACTTATCAAGTATATAGGTATTAGGTTGGTGCATAAGTTCGCAGCATTTTTGTTTTGCATGTTGGTATTCCGGTTGCTATGGGTTTGTTTATCGATTGTCGTTTTTTATTTGCAGTTCACTGTTGCTGTTTGAGTCTACACATTGTCATTTTGTCATTTGGAGATCATGAATGGAGCTGTGGACATTAGGAAATGGAGTGCCACTTGGAGAAATAGGAACATTTCCGACATATTCTTGCGTTTCACTTCAGTAGACAGATGAAGGCAGCGGATGCAGCCAGAAACATTTGCGTCGTGCATGGGGAAAATGCCATTGGACAGAGCACGGTAAGAGAACGGTTTTCTCGTTTTAAGGAGGGTGGTTTTGAGATTAGCGAGCCTCCACTTTCGGGAAGACCTTCGGGGTTTGATGAAGCTTGGTTCAACGCATTAATCTACAATGATCCGCGTCAGTGTACTCGAGAACTGGCAAAAGTGATGAACTCTCATCATTCCACGATCGGGCGACATTTGTAAGCAGTGGGGAAGGTAAAAAAATCGGGTTTATGGGTACCGCAAGCTGTAAACCAAAATCATAAAAGTCAGCATGAGGCCCCATGTCCATCTCTGCTTGCTCGTCATCAATTGGCTCGCGAACAACACCGATCATTATCATCCTGCATTGTTACTGGTGACGAAAAATGTGTCTTTATGCTAACATAAGGAAAATAGAATGATTGAGCAGCAACTTCCCATACAAAGACCTGAGTGAATCCACAAAAAATAGTGTTATGCATTTGGTGGAACAGCGACGGTGTGGTGTACTGTGAATTGCTTTCCCCAGTCGTAACCATCACTGTTGACATTTGCTGTCAACAGCTGAGACGTCCTGTAAACGCAGTCCAGGAGCAACGACCAGGAAGACAGTTCCTGAGAAACAGGGGTTTTAACAGCCGGAAAGAAAGATGGACAGACAGAAAACAACATTGTATTATAAATCAATAGTTTTCGGATGTTTTGATTTATTTGTACTTTGAAACCTTGTTTCTTGCCCAATTGTATGATACTGTGTCAACGGGAAGTATCCTATAGATCTTCATACCTGACATAAATTTCAGCTCGGTACCTCCACCCGTTCCTGAGAAAAAGTCGTCTTAACCGACGGCAGATTGACCATAGTCAAACAGTGCATGCATTACAATAACACGAAACATTTTACCGCACTCTCTCAAATATCTCACTTGTCTGCTACACACTCAAACAGGCAAGTAGTATTCCTTCAACCATTTCCTGTTCGGTTTTGTGTAGGGCTTCATATAACAATGACGTCATGTAGGTCCACTAGATGATATAGGGGAATCCTCCCTATCTGGTGATAACACCGGTTTTGAGGTTATACTTGATCGGAAATACTGGACTTCTGAATTACTTTGTTTCTGCGTCCTGATGTCGTTCCTGTTGCCAGATCATAAATACCGTAAAGTGCATACCAAATGGCTGCAAAACAAGTAATTATTTTACTGTGTGTATTTTCATGGTTTAAATATTTGTCTTGTTTTGGTGTCCACAGCGTATACTGATTTGATGAAGCTGTCCATGCTAATCTCTCCAGTGCAAGCTTCTTCATCCCTGCATCTCTGCTATAACCTACAACCATTTGAATTGCTTACAGTGTTAACTCCCTGGTCCCACGCTATAATATTCACCCTTCACAATTTCCTTCATTACAGAATTAACAGGTACACCGTACCGATTACCACTGTAGAGTTCCACTCTCTAATCATAATTAAATTTTGCCCTCTTTTAATGTAGTTGTAAGGTGGCAATAATTTCGCACCTTACAAGCACTCATCCACATACTTTGCCGTGATTTACAACCGGAATTATGTATCATTTAATAGGTTGTACATCGTATATATGAATATTTAAAGAAGACACATTGTCACGTACACCTTACAAATAGTTGTCCACGCTTATTGCTTGAAAGGTGATGGAGTGTCTTTATTATCAAAACGGAATAATGAATGATTGCCTATACTAGTAGAGGTTGGAACGCCAGTAGAAATGAAACTGCAGGCGTAACTCAGGCCCTGGTTGGAAAAGCCTGCACAGGTGTGTTGGTCCTGCTTAACAGAAGAAGTAGCCCTAGCGAGACGGTCGGGGCACCTGAGTGCTGAAGCACAACAGAGTGGCGGCTGGCCGGTTTTGTAGCTGGGCTGGCAGGATAACCGGAAACTCTGAAAATCTTAGGCGCAGCAGAGATGCACAAGGAAGCATTACTTCGGAAATCACGCAGTCTGGGTTATTTCCGAAGATTTTTACTCTGAGAAGCGAACCATTGTATGAATTCCTAATTAACGGGGATAGGCATTTCCTCGCAAACTTTCCGCGCTGGACGACAAAAGAATAAATATTGAGAATGAGATTTTCACTCAGCAGCGGAGTGTGCGCTGATATGAAACTTCCTGGCAGATTAAAACTGTGTGCCGGACCGAGACTTGAAATCGGGACCTTTGCCTTTCGTGGGCAAGTGCTCTCCAACTGAGCTACCCAAGCACGACTCACGCCCCGTCCTCACAGCTTTACTTCTACCAGTACCTCGTCTCCTACCTTCCAAACTTTACAGAAGCTCTCCTGCGAACGTTGCAGAACTAGCACTCCTGAAAGAAAGGATATTGCGGAGACATAGCTTAGCCACAGCTTGGAGGATGTTTCCAGAATGAGATTTTCACTCTGCAGGGGAGTGTGCGCTGATATGAAACTTCTGTAAAGTTTGGAAGGTAGGAGACTAGATACTGGCAGAAGTAAAGCTGTGAGGACGGGGCGTGAGTCGCGATTGGGTAGCTCAGTTGGTAGAGCACTTGCCCGTGAAAGGCAAAGGTCCCGAGTTCGAGTCTCGGTCCGGCACACAGTTTTAATCGACTAAAATATTGTTGGTCGGCGTTCGGAAGAATCTGTAGAGAGGGAGAATATTCCGTGGTGTAGAGAATATGATTCGCCTTCTGCAGTTACGAGGGAGGGGAGCCGAGCTTTGCTGGGAAGCCAGCGGTGGAGAGAGTGAGGTCTTCCGTTTTGAGCGCCCTTGTTTGACGGTCGCTCAGTATCAGCTTTTGTTGGGACAGACGGACTTTCTGTCTTTGCTCTCACGAGAGTTTATAGGTAGAACGGTTAGGCACTGTACTGTAGCGAACTTATATGATTCGGGGCTTCGCCTCCGTGTAGGGAGTCGTCGTTGAGTACGCAGTCTTCAGTGATTGAGAGCACTTCTGTCTGTACTCACGTAGAGACGTTATCTGAATTCCGCTCTTGTGGCTGGGCGTTCGTGTTTCTTGTCTGTAGAACACAGAGAGGAGAAGACAATATTAGATTATACTAGTCAGAGGATCGCCTTCTGCCGTCCTAGTCTCTGAATGAGTTTTTTTTGTATTTTTGTGGCTGGAGTTCTTCCGTTGTCGGAGACGTGTACGAGAACCATCACTCCGACACACCGGACGCAGTACATACGGTGATATTTCTAATTGCTTCGGCTTATTGGGGCTATAAAGCTAAACATCTGTGATCACGTAAATTTTATTTCCGCTGAGGTTGCACACCACTGTAGATCATCTTTGAAAGTAGTGTCTTCTAGTGTTCGTTACATAGATGATGCCAGTCATCTCGCGTTAGTTATATTAGATTGCGTAACCATAAAAAGGGGCAGATTTGGGCAGTTGATCAATCATATTAGTTAGGAAATTTATTTGTATTTCTTTATGTCCATTAGACATTGCTATATAAACATATGTAATATATAAAGAGATTTTAAACTACAATAAATATATAAGCAGAAACAGCATTTATCATTTTATAGTTACTAGATCCCATAATCATTCATTTATCTTTATATTGTAATTTATATGTTAAAGAGCAAGAAGGAGGAGATAATATCCCTACTAAGAGATCCTAAGATCTGCTTCAGGGGGTAGTCAGACAGGGCCAAATCTTCATTTTCGCTTTCAGTATTTTCCGTTGCGCACATTCATTTTACACCCGCCTGGTGTAGCATCATGGATAGTGAATAGGTTTTGTATGTTACCAGACATTTTTCCGTCCTCTGTGGAGCTTGTAGGCATACACACTTGTATTATTGTGATGGGTGGTCGCTTCGTGTCTATCTTCACTCTGATAATCCGTTCACCACGCTGTCCATAGTGGGAATGATCCCACAGTTCTATTTTTTTTAAAACAAAATCTGCTCCTGCATTCTCCTTTTCGATTTTCTATTGATAACTAAACTCATCTGACCAGAACCCACTTTCTTCCTACGGCCGCACTTCACTAATTTTCCCCAACATGTTGAACTTCATACTGTGCCATTCTCTCGTGCAGTTCAAAGGAGTACGCGATCTAATACTCCACGTTCTGAGCGATAGAATTCCAGAGTCTTTTAAATACTCAGCTCTTGTACTTTTGACGTGGATTGGTTGGTTGGTTGATTAGGGAGAGGGGACCAAACATCGAGGTCATCGGTTCTATCTGATGAGGGCAGGATAGGGATGAAAATCGGCCGTGCCTTTTCAAAGCAACCATCCTGGCACTTGCCTGAAGCGATTCAGGGAAAATCACGATGGCGTGGAGATGTATCAAGACGAGGATAGTAAACTGCCCAAATTCTAGGGACAGGCTGGTTAGGTACCAGACCAGTGAGCTTGATCCGGTCCAAGGATAAGATCTATGACTCACATCTTCATCTTGCAGGGTGATGCTTTAAGAAAAGAACTAAAGGAAAATATCTGAGAAAAAACTGAAAGAGGGTCTGATTGATCTCTTGCTGAATCATAAAATCACAGATATTTTCTCGTTAGATACAAAAACCATTAGGCACTACGCCGTAAAATTCAATTTTGCGGCACGTTTGTCTCCTCGCCGCCCAGCCGGTCACAACAGTGCAACTCGGAGTCTAGCCAGACGGCTCGTCTGGTGGCGTGTGAACACCAGCAGCGCCGCTGTGAGCCACCTAGAGGCGTCGCGATAACGCAGTGATGAGTCTGCTGTACCGCGCCAGTCAGGTGCATTGGCTGTCAAGCTGTGCGACAGCACCAGGGACTCGACTGTGCAATGACCACACTTGTTGGGGTCGGCGTGACTGGCCAAGGAGGCGGCCCGAGGCAAAGGCAGCACTAAGGAGCCGGGAAGGATCGTCTTGTGCCAGCATCAGAGGCCACTGCTGTGGCGGCTGGCAACTTGTGAGGCGGTATCGGGGCCTGGTTGAGCGCCATCCGGACCTGTACCGTCTCTCTGTGGCTCGCCAAGGGGTCGGCAACAGTTTGATCACTGGCATGGCGGAGGAAGGCAGGTCTATGGCGGCCAGCAAGCGCGAGAGACTGGAACGTAAGCAATGAGCAGCCGGGCATCGTGGTTTTCTCAGTACAGGACGTCGCCAAGCTATACGTGGACATAATCTACTTTGGGAGTGATCGTAGTCTTGTCCTGGTGTGCAGTACAGGACGGCAGCCGACAGCTATAGATGAGGAACGGTGGAGAATTTTTTTACTGCAGTCTTGTGCAAATCGCCAAGTGCCATGCTTTTGTGAGCACGTCTATTAGTGGGCAATTCATATGTTTTCTCAGAGCAAATTATCGGTGGCAGGTGCCAATCGTGGTGAAGTCAGTTGATGCCTATTGTGGTGCTTTCATACACTGTGAAGCCGTTATAAATTGTGTGAAGTGAAATTATGTATGGAACTGCCGGGCCGTGGTGCATAAGAAAGTGTTAGTTTATTGCGTTGTAGTTACTGTACTTCTCCAGAGATCGAAATTCAATCATCGTACACAGCCATAAGTTTTTTGTATTCTGCTGCTTTCCTTTATCTGAATAATAAGTAGCTCTGCGTAGTTTGCTTTCTGTTAGCGTTGGTTTGACAGCTAGTGGAGGTTGACTGCATCTATTTTCTGTAGCAGTTGTTCGTTTTAATTGTACAGGGTGATTTTAGATCCCACTTGTACAGCTACAGTGGTCAAAATAAATGTTACGCATTGCCGAGACTTTAATATTGAACGTTATGATCGAGAACTACCCTATTATATCAATACACTGGTTCGTTTTTTAATGAAATGCTAGCGTAAAAAGTCCGTATTTACCCTGTGAGGGGACAGTATCTGCAGTCTATGGCAACCTTGTCACCTGTAAACATTGCAGTACTTCTGTTTTTTTGTGTCATTACGAGATGTGTTGCTTCAGGATGGCTCAAAAAAAAAAATGGTTCAAATGGCTCTGAGCACTATGGGACTCAACTGCTGAGGTCATTAGTCCCCTAGAACTTAGAACTACTTAAACCTAACTAACCTAAGGACATCACAAACATCCATGCCCGAGGCAGGATTCGAACCTGCGACCGTAGCGGTCTCGCGGTTCCTGACTACAGCGCCAGAACCGCGCGGCCACTTCGGCCGGCCAGGATGGCTCGGACAACAATCACGTACGATCAGAGGATCAGTATAGTCTCTCAAATGGAGCAGGGAATGAAAACAGGTGGATGTCGCAGCGAATGTCGTTGTCAGTCAAAGTGATGTCTTTAGGTTATCGAACAAGTTTCTGGCGACGGAATCAGTTGAGGATCGTCACAGAAATGGCTGCTGAAGAAAAGCAACAGGTGATCAGGACCGATATCTGAGTGTAACACCAAGCAGAAACCTTCAACATGCCACACGTCTATTGCGGCAGCTGCAAACAGCCACAGGAGTGCAGGTGTCAAGAGAAATTATGTGAAGTATGCTCCATGAGCAGAAATTACGAGGTTCGCAGAGGAACTCGTGTCGTATATGCACGAAACCACTCTTTTTTGGATTGGGATACAGTGGGACACAACGCTCTTCCCGAATGATTCTCCACCCTGACATTACTGATATTCGTGTGTGGAGGTAACGATGACAACGTTTGCATCCTAACTGTATCGTAGACTGCCAGCCTTATCAGGGCGGTTGAGTGATGTTTTATGGTGGAATCGTGAATGGCAGCAGGGTAACCTTTCTGCCAATACATGGGAGGATGACTGGTGTGAAGTATCGGTTCGACATCGTTGCACCCTTTGTGCCTCCATTTGGTGGATATATTGGGGCGGGATTCACGCTAAAGGACGACAATACACGCCCCCATCGTCATAATACTGGGAATATCTTCCTAGTGGAGCATATAATCAGTAGGACGAAGTGGCCTCTATAATCTCCAGATCCAGACTGTATTGAGAATGCTTTGGCCATGCTAAAACCAGCGGTATGGAGCCGTCCTGCCCCACCAGAGACGTTGAGGCCGCTGAGGAGGAATGGGAAATTATCTCAGAGACTTATCTGAACAATTTGGTAATAAGTATGCCTAAATACATTCAAAAGTGTCTCCAAGTACGACGAGGGCCATTAGGTTTATCAACAACGTGTTATGCAAGGTAACAGTGAGAAGAAACGGCAGTGTTTACAGTGGGATCTGTGTGAGGTTTCGTTTTCACTTTTTTGTTTGTGTTTATCAAGACGAAATGTGTTACTCTTCCTTATTTTCGTTTTCTTATGAGTGTACCGGACAGAACGAAATCAGTTTTGTTTCCTATTATGTCCACTGTTGATAGTAAAGCAATATGCAACATTTCTTTTGACCACTGTGTTAAGGCTGAGATTGCGATAGTTGCTTCTTGAACTGTGTCGACTTGTAGTGTGATTAGGGCCTACTGTGAGTATTCTCTAGAAATATTCGGACCTGTTCGGCGTAAGTCTTTTACTATTGCAATCTCTGCAAAACATAATGACGAGATAGATAAAGTACCATAAAATATTAACTACTCGATGAATGTCACTGCGAGACCATGATGCCAGAGGGCTCCAGGGGTCTCCACAGAAAGCTGGACGTCACATGGTATGAGGCCAGCGTGGCGGTAGTGCCAAAGAGGACTGGATGTGCAACATAAGGCAGCTACGGGATCGGTAAAAGGCAATGTGTGTGTGTGTGATGTGTGTGTGTGTGTGTGTGTGTGTGTGTGTGTCAATCAGCGAGCGGTTACTGTTCACTGTGGTGGCGTTCTTCATTACAAGACGACTTGAGACAGCACCTGGATGAATCATCGGGAAACTGGAAGAAGGACAAAGTGTGACGAGTGTAGCCCAGGGGTTTGGTATTGCACATAGCATTGTTTCACGTGCATGGGGAACGTTCTGAACCACAGGCACTGCTGCCTGAAAGAGAGCAGGTGGTCAACCACTGAGGAACTACAGCAGCAGATCTCCGTTGCATTGTGTACCAGGCAAGAAGCCCATATCAAATACACGAGTACACTTGCAACCACGTTTAAGAGGACTCCAAGGCATGCAATCTCACGCTTCATAGTTACACAGAGACCGTGTGTGGGTGATCTCTTGGCCAGTACGTTGTGTTCCATTGCCACCCGCTCATCATCGGCACCGTTTGCGATAGTATCAAGAGCATAGGAACTGCACCAATGAGAGATGGGGTCGCATTCTCTACTCATATGTAACCAGATTCACCCTAAGTAGTGATTCCGGACTTACCCACCTATGGCGAGACGTGTGAACACATAATTCGTCCAGGAACATTGTCAAACACTATCATTTTGGTAGTCCAGGTTTGTGGAGGCATAATGCTGCATGGACGTATTGACATTCACATCATATAACACCGTACAATCACCGGCCAAATTACACTAAACTCCTGTCCCATGTCTTTTCAGGTGTGCGTTTAGACATGACTTCATTTTTATGGATGACAATACGTGTTGTATCGAACAGCGCAGATGGAGCACCTCTTGTAACGAGAGTATATATGGCGAATGGACTGGTCTGCTCATTCCTCCGCCTTGAATACCATCAAGTAGTTGCGGGACGCGTCGTGGAGACTTCTTACAGAATTCCATATGCACCAACAGCCACCCAACAGTTGTCAATCGTGTTGGTGCCACAAGAACTCCTTACCAACCATTTGGCCAGTATGGGGGCACGTTGCAGAGCATGCAATGCTGCCTGTGGTGTTCACGTACTCTATCAAGATCCGTGTCCTGCATTTTGTAATTTCCAAGGGACCATGAAAAATCGCTGAGACCTCAATATAATTATTGTCTTTGAATAAAAGTGCCATCTCTGCTCTCCTCATTGCTCATTTCTTTCAGTTACCTTCCGTAGTAAGAAACTTCCTGGCACATTAAAACTGTGTGCCGGACCGAGACTCGAACTCAGGACCCTTGTCTTTCGCAGGCAAGTACTCTAAATTCGCAGGAGCGATTCTGTGAAGTTTGGAAAGTACTGCCGGAAGTAAAGGTGTGAGGACGGGTTCTGAGCCATGCTTGGATAGCTCGGCCACTAGAGCACTTGACTGCGGAAAGCAAAGGTACCGAGTTCGAGTCTCGGTCCGGCAAACAGTTTTAATCTCCGAGGAAGTTTCACATCAACGCACATTCCTCTCCAGAGTGGAAATTTCGTTCTGGGAAGATCTGTACTGTACTGTGACAATTCCTCCTATGTATGGTCCAAGTTTCATTGAGCTATTTTTCTTCGCAGTGACACATCGTGCAAAAGTTACTTTCATTCTAAACTTTTACCACCAGCCTACTTTGCTGTGCCCAGTTTTGCTAAGAAGTACGCCTGGGCAGAATGTTGTTTATTTCTAACTATGGAGAAGGTTTCTGTTGAAGTTGTTACGAGTTTCCATGTCGTAATATATGGTGGTCAATAAAGGTAATCTGAAAATAAACCCACACTTGAACCATACTCAGCCTAAACCACTGTCTAATCAAATCATGTTCTACCACTCGAGGCAGAGTGTGGTTATTCGATGTATGAACTTGGTGTCAGTAGTCTTAGCATTGCTTGTTTGGAAATTTGTTCCTTCCTTCCTTTGCCATGCTGCAGATGTGATCGCTTGGGATGTGCATGACTGTGCAACGAAGAACTGGTCTATGAGGTGTCCGTTCGAGGGTGTACCCTGCAAGCTTTGTAACTGAGTCTGTCAAACAGCTGCGGAAGTTGACACTTGGGGAGTGGATGGACATGAGTAAGGAAATTGAAAATTTTCAGTTGCTCGTCGCAGAGATCGAATTAATCCTCAGTTTTTTGAAAGTGAAAACCCTTTATGTGTGCAGTTTCATAGATTACCTGCTAGGGCTACGCAATATGTAATAAGGGTAAATGGTCCTAAGAATCATAACGGCGTGAAGCGCAGAGAATAAATATTGAGTAGAATAGATATTTGTGAAGATCAAATCTATAGGCAAACCTCCGTGTCAAAGGTTTGATTTGCCTTTTAACTAAGTCCCAACATTCTACATTACCTAGGAAATATTATGAACCCACTTTATGTTATGAAATCTTAATTAATATTTTGGATTATTATTTTCAACGCCGATCCACAGCTTTTTATATGTAGGCTAGCGACAGTAGTGTCTTTCTTCAGAGCAAGGAAATTGGAATTATTGTGAAACTAAAATCAGAACGGAAAAACGATAATAAATGCGCCATACACACAATTACGAATTATTTCAACACTTCATAGTCTTCGTCGTCATTTTCATTAAGCACATTGCGTGTGCTGATGTTGAGATAATACTTTCTGCCCACTTCCTGCATGAAATCTAGTAGTTTTGGTAAGTCTCTGTGTTTCAACGTTGATATTTATCTTCCACCTACGTATATGGGCTCTACATTTTGCAACGATTCAACAAACTAGTGGTGGTGGTGGTTAGTGTTTAACGTCCCGTCGACAACGAGGTCATTAGAGACGGAGCGCAAGCTCGGGTTAGGGAAGGATTGGGAAGGAAATCGGCCGTGCCCTTTCAAAGGAACCATCCCGGCATTTGCCTGAAACGATTTAGGGAAATCACGGAAAACCTAAATCAGGATTGCTGGAGACGGGATTGAACCGTCGTCCTCCCGAATGCGAGTCCAGTGTGCTAACCACTGCGCCACCTCGCTCGGTCTCAACAAACTATAGTTGGTAAGTCTCTGTGTTTCAACGTTGATATTTATCTTCCACCTACGTATATGGGCTCTACATTTTGCAACGATTCAACAAACTAGTGGTGGTGGTGTGGTATCTCTAGACGTGATTTACTGAAAATTGTGGCTCCGCAAAACTACAGCGAAGAACATGTTGTTTTAAAGAACAGTTCCTGAAAACGTGTTGAAAATTTCGTCATTGTAAAAGTTCTGAAATGTACATTGCTACATTTGAATCCAATTCTGGTTTGGCAACATTCTTAAAGGGTTTGAAATTCTCAGTGTCCATTTTATAGACTGGAATTTTGAAACCGTGGCACCTGAGGTTATGGCGGTGCATTTCTTCAAAAGCTTCCAGTTCTTTTATGGATAAATGGGTGCCAGTGTGACCAATGAACGATCCTACAGAAATGAGAATTTTTGTGCTTTGGGCACTTATGGAAGTGAGTATCAGAGAAATCGGTGAGACAGTTTTCCGTAAATGTGAAATAAATAAAAAATGGGCCTACAGCAGAGACTGAACTGGTTCACCGTAAGATCAACAGACGTCAGAGCATGCATACATGCTACAACCTCAAAATCTGCGACTGTGTGCTTGAGGCCCTTGCGGTTCTCAGTGTCTGATTTGTCGTTTTTAGGTAAGGAATTAGAATTTAGGGAGGTACTAAACCAAATTGCAAGACAGGGTAGCATGTGTAGACGGTTTTATTAATGAAGCATTGTCTGCATCATCCTTGCAGGGTAGAAGAATGGATTTGAACGTCGTGCTAGGGAACGACGTTGTTCTAGCTTTTTTCTTCTAGTTGGCACGGTGTCGGGTATTGCCAGATTGCTGCCTTCGACGAGGAGAACATGACCAGACCCCCACTATTTAGTTACCCGTTTTGTTTGTTTGTCAAAGTGCGTATCACGAAAACTGCATGTTATGTTTGTAGCTGCTACGATTATTTCATTGCTACCCAGGCAGTAGTGCGAGCACTGTTCTGGTGTTCAGAGTCTAGCCAGAGGGCGCATCTGGGAACACGTGAAAAGCAGCGGTGCCGTTCTGAGCTTTGCTGGTATGCAACAGCAGTGGTTAGTCTGCTCTACTCAGTCTAACAGGTGACATTGACTTAGGCCAGGGCCGCTGGTCACTGTGGCAGCAGATGACACGCTGTGGAGCAGAGTCAGGGGCTTCATCCTGGGCTGAAAACATTTGTTTGTGTTGTCGTGGCTTGCCTTAGTGTCGCCGTAAGACAAAGACAACAGTTGGGAGAGTGAGAGGACATTGTCTTGTAACAGCACCGGAAGCCACTGACTTAGTGGCGGGGCGGCGCCAGGGCTTGGTGGCATGCTACCCGTATTTGTTTACATCGGTGTGGCGAGCCAAGGTGTTGGCCCCAGTTGTCCATGGAGGGTTCCGCAGGCGTGCTGAAGTGAAGCAGTTTGTTAACGGACAGCAGGCGAGAGAGACAGAGAGACTGGAAAGTGAGCACCGAGGATCCAGGCAGCGTGTTTCCAGCTTCAAAATGGTCAATGTAGAGCATGGCCAACCTGTGGGTGGATATTGCCTATTTGGAGAGTGGACACACTTTTTTCCTGGTGTCCAGAAAAATACTTCGTCCCACAGGCAGAGACTAGGAACTGTGGAGAGTTTGTTACTCCAGAGTACCAAGTGTTGTGCTTTTATGAACCACGTCTGCTAGTAGGCAGCCGATATGTCTTGACAAAGTAAATTACCGTGCAGCTACTGCCCGCTTTCAAACACGGCGAATCTCTCATAAATGGTGTGAAGTGAAATTCTGTATCGCACAGCAGGGCCGCGGTGAGTAAGAGAGAGACCGTTTACTGCAATGTGTTTATTGTACTTATTCGGAGATTGTGATTCAGTTGTTGTCTACAGCCCTAAGTTTTAGTGTTGTGTTACTTTCTTTTGTCTGTGTAAGAGATAACTTGTTAGATATGCTGTGGAGGTTGACGCTTGTAGAGCGTATCTACTTTCTGTGTCAGTCGCTCGCCTTAATTATACAGCATGATTCTCGGTGCCCACTTGTAAAGCTATTATAGAATGAGAATGTGATGTTTGCTTCTTGGTTGGTGTCGACTTGTAATGTAACCTGTGCTGAGTAAGGGTAATGTTTAAGATTATTTTGATCTGTTTAGAGTAAGTTTTTGTCATTATTTTGCTGTGCCTAATTTTAGTAACATAATTCATGGGATGGACATTGTTTACTTCTAATTTAAATGTGGATGAAATTTGTGTTGAAGCTGTTATAAGTTTCTGTATTATAATATACTGTGGTAAATGAAGATTATTTAAAAATAAGCCCACACTCGAACACCCTCCCCCCTTCCCCCATCCCAAAACCTTCATCCAAATGCTCCACTACACCAGGTGCTTCGCCAAGGTGGGTGGTTTGCTTACCTCTACAACAAAATTATCGATTCTGTGTGTACAGTCACATCAGAGGAGTATCTGTGGAGAGGCTAGACAAACATGTCGTTCCAGACGAGGGGTAGCAACCTTTTCAGCACATACACGGATAGGCACAAGTCTGTGTGATTGACTGATGTGGCATTGTAACATTATGGCTTAATGATGATGACATCCTTCTGGGTGAAATATTCTGGAAGTGATATAGTCTAGCATTCTGATCTCTGGGCGGGGAGTCCTCAGGCAAATATCGTCATAAAGAGAAACAAATGTGGTGATCTACTGGCTGGAGTGTGGCTTGTCAGATTCCTTAATCGAATTAGAGAATTGAGAAAGGTAAATGAATATGTAGACGTTATATAGCTAGAGAAGTGCATTGGCAGGAAGAACAAGGCTTCAGGTAAGGTAGTACAGAATTGCAAACATAAAAGCAAATAAGGATAATGCAAGAGAATATCTAACAAACTTCTCATTTTTCCTGGTTTTATCCCGTGTCCTCATGAGGTCAGCTTGTTAACATGGACTGAGCAATGTTAGTAGTAAAGTATGGCCAGATACCCTTAACGCAACCCCTCCACCCAAAAGATAGAATTTGTGTACTCTACCTGTCCGTGTGTAGAGTCATCCACGTGAAAGTGTGAAAACGTGGGTACCAGCACAGTATTCACGTTGTAATATGTGGGAAACCACCTAAAAAATACATCCTGGCTAGCTGGAACACCGGCCCTCGATGTTAGCGTGCGCACACAAAGAAAACAGGTTACCGTCGTAGCGGAGACCAGCGTCAGGATGCTTGTAGCTGTGTGAACAATATTCCAATGTGATCTAATGGAGTAGCACACAGTAGCAGCAGGGAGCGGCGCCGCTGGCAGCAGACACGCGCCTGCCTACTAGCCAAAATAAACGAGACACGCTTGGTTTTTATTTACAAAACGAACATTCTTTTTGTGTTTCGGCGCAGCCGGTGACCAACGCGCCTACGCGCTACTCTGGCAGAACGTCAGCACGTCAGCTACACTGCAGTCTTTCTCAAACGGTATTGGTGAAACTATTGAGGACAAAATTTTGATTATTTGGTTACTTACAGCATCATGTACCAGCTTCATGATGGTTATAGTTACTGCGATATTTGGAGATTTTGTATCTCACTGCACAAAATTAGAATAGCGCGTAATGAAAAACAGGAGTCGCTATAAATTTGCATTTGGTGTATACTTGACCATGCATTACTGTATATGAAACATAGGTAACATATCGACTTTTTCTTTAAAATTTGGAGAAGATCATTTATATCTCGAATTTCGTGAAAATGGATTGCGTATAGCGCGTTTACTTCCGAAAGCGTGTGCGGCCGAATGAGATATTCATAACATCCCTCATATCTCATAAATGGTTCGGATATCGCAACGAGATTTTGCCAAATGATAGCACGCAAAGAGGAGAGTATTTTACCATGGGTTTAACATGTGGAACTTTCTTATCTACCGCAATATACGAGTAACAATAGACTTCTTCAATTAAATAATGCTATTTTTTAACTGTCATCGATAGCTGGTTAAATTATAACTTTGCAGCAAGATAAGTGAAGAAATTATACGTTTATTTTTATACCGACAATCTGGTTTTCCACAAGCGAATGACCTGACTTGTTATCCTCGTTTAATAAACCACTGTTTCGGGGTTCTGTCACAAATGCAACTAAGTTCGCATATTAGTGAAGTGACAATGTGGAAACTCCACTCTGTTTTTGGAAAAGAAGCAAATTTTAACATGACAACAAAAGATATGTACTCAAAATTTGCCACTGATGATGCTTCTCTGACAGCAAAAAAATGTTAACCAGTCAGGCGAAATACATTGCGCCTTCTGCCGCAGTTTCAATGGAATCTTGTAACCTCGTATGTTTGTAATAATGAACAGCTGGTACAGAAACTTACCAAAGAAATTTCGTTCGACACCTCAGTGGTCTGAGAAATACGTGAAAAACCACGTCAAAGAGCACACCATCTTTTTGATCTTACGACTGATGGACTAAAGTTATTAACTTCAAATATAGTTCATCAAGGATATGGCTAATCTGTTAGCGAGTAATGGATGGGACTTTGCAGGTCATAAGGATGATCACAGCTTCAGAACTACAAAAGATATAGTCTCAACAAGAACCACTATTCCAGAGCCAAAAAGGAGAATAGTTACATTCGCAAAAATACGGTTAATTACTTTCATGAGCCACTTGCAACTGCTCTCAAGATGTAAATAGATTATATCTCCAACAGATAAAAAGATAATTGAGATTAAACAGTTGAGGAATACACTTTGAATGGGGATAGGAACAAAATCATGAAACACTGTATGCTGTGAATTGTTTTCATATTTCTTGAATTATTGAGGTATAGAAATGAAATCGTTTAGCAAGTTTCAGTTCCCACTGTTCATCAAAAAATGTAATGACATACAGGATTTTACTAAAATTACAGCAGATAGAGCGATTTATTTGCCCCCAGACATCTTGTCCTTTTACCGCTTCAGAAAAACATCAACAGTGCCGAATTTTGAGTAGCACCTACCTTTCCCTTGTCGCCAAGTCTATACTCGTATATGCTTCTTTTTCCAAAAGATAGGGGAGCTTCCACAGTGTCATCTCGCTAACATGCTAATGCAGTTGGGACAGAATCCTGAAAGAGTGGTTTATTTAATGAGAAACTGAGGGAAAGTCACGTTGTGAAAAAGCACATTGTCGATATAAAAATAAAAGCGTAATTTCTTCATTTATCTTGCTGCAAAGCTACACTGATTCTCATTTCATCAACTATCGATGTCCTTTAAAAACACATTATTTGATTAAAAAAGTCTGTAGTTACTCGTACTACGGTTGATAAGAAACTTCCACATATTAATAATACGGCAAAATATTCTCCTTTTTGTGTGCTATCATTTGCCAAAATTTTGTTTCGATATCTTAACCACTTATGAGATTTGAGGGATGTTATGAATATTTCATTCTTGGGTGCAAAGGAGTGAAACTTAACCCGCTGTATTCAATGCATTTTCTCGAGATTGGAGATAAGTATAGATCTCCTCTCAAGTCCGATAACAAATTAAGTATGTTAGCTACATTTCATATGCAGGAATGTATGGTCTAATATGCACCAAAAGTGAATTCATAGAAACTACTATTTTTCATTGCACACTATTCGAACTTCGTGCAGTGAACTATGCAATCCTTAAATATTGCAATAACTATGACCATTAATGAAATAATAGACAGTTCATCATGAAGCTGATATATGATGCTATAAATCACCAAACAATCAAAATTTTTCACCAAATGATTTCTTTATAATCGTATCAGAAAAACTGCAGAGCAGCCTGAGTCCATGCGATGATGTATTCGTAATGGCACTGCAGCACGTTAACGAGTTAGCTGACCTGCATTCTCTTTGTGCACCTGTTGGCGCTTGTAACTATACTGGACAGAGCTTCGAGTGAGTGCTTAGGCTACCGGCGTTCTTTGTTTTCTCATACTTAATCCGCTGGCCGCTGCGCCATCCCTAATCCTGGGAACGGCGTGTTAAAGCGTATGGCTATATGGGTGGGTCAGGAGTAGGTATGATAATGACTAAGGAAATAAGAATGCAGATTACGTACTAAGAAAAAGTGAACGCATTTATAATGGCCGTGATATAATCGAAGCGAACATCCACCACAACAGAGCAAGTTTGTATGTCTACTAGCTATGCAGATAATGAAGAGATTGAATGAATGCATCATGAGCTAAAAGAATATGATTAATCAAAATTTAAATAAGATGGGAGACTAAAATACAATAGCAGGAAAAGAGTGATAAGGAAGAATACAAGGACCACATGGAGTGGAGTGAGAGGAATGAAAGGAGAAACCATCTGGTAGAATTTTTCGCTGAACTCAATTTAATCATTATTAACACTTGGATTAAAAATGATGAAAGTGGGTTGCGTATCTAAAAGAGCCCTGAAGGTATTGGAAGATTTCAAATGGATTACATAATGGTAAGACAGAGATTTCGAAACTGGATTTTAATATGCAAAACCCTCCCAGAGGCAGTTACAGTCTCTGATTGCTGTTTACTAGCAACGAACTACAGCTTAAAACTGAAGAAATTGGAAAAAGGTAGGAAATTGGGGAGGTGGGACCTAAGAAAATTGAAAAAAAAAACCGTCATGTGAAACTTCCTGGCAGATTAAAACTGTGCGCCCGAGCGAGAGTCGAACTCGGGACCTTTGCCTTTTGCGGGCAAGTGCTCTACCATCTGAGCTACCGAAGCACGACTCACGCCCGGTACTCACAGCTTTACTTATGCCAGTATCTCGTCTCCTACCTTCCAAACTTTACAGAAGCTCTCCTGCGAACCTTGCAGAACTAGCACTCCTGAAAGAAAGGATACTGCGGAGACATGGCTTAGCCACAGCCTGGGGGATGTTTCCAGAATGAGATTTTCACTCTGCAGCGGAGTGTGCGCTGATTTGAAACTTCCTGGCGGATTAAAACTGTGTGCCCGACCGAGACTCGAACTCGGGACCTTTGCCTTTCGCGGGCAAGTGTTCTACCATCTGAGCTACCGAAGCGCGACTCATGCCCGGTACTCACAGCTTTACTTTTACCAGTATTGGGGAGGTGGGACCTAAGGAAATTGAAAAAAAAAACCGTGATGTTTAGAGTGTCAAATGAAGCACTAGGCAACTTTGTTTACCATTTATTCCGTTGCTGCATGTATGGTTGGATTGATTACAGTATTAGTGTCATCAGCAAAAATAGCCAATTCTGCTTCTTATATATTAGGTGGACTTGCTTTACTTATATGAATAACAAAGGCAAACTAAAATCGAGCCTTGAGAATTCCCCCCCCCCCCCCCCCCAAGTGATGTCTCTTCAGTGAGAACCTCCCCTCATTAACCCCCTTACACTGGTTGAATTACTAAGTAAAACTGTACATTGTTTTGGTTGGTTATGACATTATTTCTCGTCTCGGGAAATCGGGTGTTCTGCCGGTGGCCAGCGTCTTCCCAACACAATACAGGGTGTTACAAAAAGGTACGGCCAAACTTTCAGGAAACATTCCTCACACACAAAGAAAGAAAATATGTTATGTGGACATGTGTCCGGTAACGGTTACTTTCCATGTTAGAGCTCATTTTATTCTCTTCAAATCACGTTAATCATGGAATGGAAATACACAGCAACAGAACGTACCAGCGTGACTTCAAACACTTTGTTACAGGAAATGTTCAAAATGTCCTCCGTCAGCGAGGATACATGCATCCACCCTCCGTCGCATGGAATCCCTGATGCGCTGATGCAGCCCTGGAGAATGGCGTATTGTATCACAGCCGTCCACAATACGAGCACGAAGAGTTTCTACATTTGGTACCGGGGTTGCGTTGACAAGAGCTTTCAAATGCCCCCATAAATGAAAGTCAAGAGGGTTGAGGTCAGGAGAGCGTGGAGGCCATGGAATTGGTCCGCCTCTACCAATCCATCGGTCACCGAATCTGTTGTTGAAAAGCGTACGAATACTTCGACTGAAATGTGCAGGAGCTCCGCCGGCCGAAGTGGCCGTGCGGTTAAAGGCGCTGCAGTCTGGAACCGCAAGACCGCTACGGTCGCAGGTTCGAATCCTGCCTCGGGCATGGATGTTTGTGATGTCCTTAGGTTAGTTAGGTTTAACTAGTTCTAAGTTCTAGGGGACTAATGACCTCAGCAGTTGAGTCCCATAGTGCTCAGAGCCATTTGAACCATTTTTTTTGCAGGAGCTCCATCGTGCATGAACCACATGTTGTGTAGTACTTGTAAAGGCACATGTTCTAGCAGCACAGGTAGAGTATCCCGTATGAAATCATGATAACGTGCTCCATTGAACGTAGGTGGACGAACATGGGGCCCAATCAAGAGCTCACCAACAATGCCTGCCCAAACGTTCACAGAAAATCTGTGTTGATGACGTGATTGCACAATTGCGTGCGGATTCTCGTCAGCCCACACATGTTGACTGTGAAAATTTGCAATTTGATCACGTTGGAATGAAGCCTCATCCGTAAAGAGAACATTTGCACTGAAATGAGGATTGACACATTGTTGGATGAACAATTCGCAGAAGTGTACCCGTGGAGGCCAATCAGCAGCTGATAGTGCCTGCACACGCTGTAAATGGTACGGAAACAACTGGTTCTCCCGTAGCACTCTCCATACAGTGACGTGGTCAACGTCACCTTGTACAGCAGCAACTTCTCTGACGCTGACATTAGGGTTATCGTCAACTGCACGAAGAATTGCCTCGTCCATTGCAGGTGTCCTCGTCGTTCTAGGTCTTCCCCAGTCGCGAGTCACAGGCTGGAATGTTCCGTGCTCCCTAAGACGCCGATCAATTGCTTCGAACGTCTTCCTGTCGGGACACCTTCGTTCTGGAAATCTGTCTCGATACAAACGTACCGCGCCACGGCCTTGCCCCGTGCTAATCCATACAGCAAATGGGCATCTGCCAACTCCGCATTTGTAAACATTGCACTGACTGCAAAACGACGTTTATGATGAGCAGTAACCTGTTGATGCTACGTACTGATGTGCTTGATGCTAGTACTGTAGAGCAATGAGTCGCATGTCAACACAATCACCGAAGTCAACATTACCTTCCTTCAATTGGGCCAACTGGCGGTGAATCGAGGAAGTACAGTACATACTGACGAAACTAAAATGAGCTCTAAAATGGAAATTAAGCGTTTCCGGACACATGTCCACATAACATCTTTTCTTTATTTGTGTGTGAGGAATGTTTCCTGAAAGTTTGGCCGTACCTTTTTGTAACACCCTGTACACATAACTCGGCGTCTTCGTCAGGTGCTTCCTGCGACTGTCCGCCAGGCGCGTTCCCAGCACTATCCAGGCCTATCAACACGCTGCACACGTTTCTTATGCTGTTGGCGACCGCTCCGTCGTTAAATCGTGCCAGTGTCCTCCTGGCCTTGTGGGTTGGGTACGCCCCTGCAAGGCGCGTTGCCTGCCGAGTCAGGCTGCTGTGGGAATTGCATATTCTGTCCGTGAACGCCGCAGCAATCTGTCGTGGCAGTGGCCCCCGTCTGGAGTTCTGTACTGTGTCTGCTCCTAGTATGTGTGGTGCCTGAGGTTTCGGGTCGTTGATACTGTTTCCTCTCTTGTCCGTGAGCTCTACAGTTGTCTCCCGACGAGGTATTTGCGGCCAGGTGCACCATAAGAGATTCGATCACGTTAATTCGTTGGTTGTTTTGGGGAAGGAGATCAGACAGCGAGGTCATCGGTCTCATCGGGTTAGAGAAGGACGGGGAAAGAAGTCGGCCGTGCCCTTTGAAAGGAACCATCCCGGCATTTGCCTGGAGGGTTTTGGGGAAATCACGGAAAACCTAAATCAGGATGGCCGGATGCGGGATTGAACCGTCGTCCTCCCGAATGCGAGTCCAGTGTCTAACCACGGCGCCACCTCGCTCGGTGATCATGTTCATTACTCCCCTTGTTGGCTGAGGTTCGTTACCGGAGAAGGGAACTTTTTTCTGTTGTTTTTTTAGTAATTCTAAAGCCCGATATCACGACGTTATTGATCTTGTTTTCTGACATCTTGATTTCGATAGATAGTAATCATACTATTCCAAAATCTGGGGGTCTGAGCCAGGATCCTGGTTTCTATCATAATGCATGGCGTGTTCAAATTCCAGGCAATGTTCTGTTACTGCTGATTTAATGGCCGTTAATAGCCTGATATGTCTTTGATGTTCTTTACATCTTATTTCAACCGTTTTGGTGGTTTGACCGATGCAAGACATACCACATTCACATGGAATATGGTAGGTACCAGGTTTCCTTAACGCCAGATTATATTTGACCGTTCCAAGGAGCGCCCAGGTCTTGTTAGGAAGGCAAAAAACACTTCTGATTCTGAGTTCTTCAGAATCCTGCTGATCTTAGAAGATATCTGTATAATGTAGAAAGGCTATCTTCCTGATCTCTTTCTCTTGTTCTTCTACTGTTATATAAGGTCGTCTGGTGGGATGTAGCGTTTTGCAGATGTCCCTATTTGAGTTCCCATTGTCTGTAAACACCTGCTGTAGACGTTGTAACTCTGCAGCCCAGTTGTCTGAGTCGGACAGTACCTTGGATCGGTATACAAGTGTTCGCAGTACCCCTTTCTTCTGTGCCAGATGATGGCAACTGTCAGCCTGTAAATATAAGTCGGTGTGTGTTGGTTTCCTATACACACTGTGGCTGAATGTGCCGTCTGTCTTTCTTTTCACCAGGAGATCCAGGAATGGAAGTTGACCATCATTCTCTAGTTTCACTGTGAACTTAACGCTGAGGTGTCTGGAGTTCAGACGGTCAAGGAATCGGTCCATTTTTTTCCGACCATATGGCCAAATGACGAATGAGTCATCAACATCCCTGAAGAAACAGGCCATATCGTAGGCAGCAGTCGTAAGTGATCTCTCCATAGTCCGATTTGCCAGTACAGGAGTACTCCCTCAGTCTGTTCATAAAATTGGCCTCCACATAGGAAGTAAGTCGATGCTTGAAAAGGTTCGGTAGAGCTCCATCAAATCTCTTACTGATTAGGTTGAGTGAGTCCTGAAATGGCATTCTCGTAAACAGAGACACAACATCACAGCTGATCATTATGTCTGTGTTCGAGATTTGTAGGTTTTTGAGACGTTCCACAAAGTTCGAGGAGTTGCGGATGTGGTGGACGCACTTTCCCACATATCTTCCTAACACCTTCTTAAGGTGGGTGGCTATGGAATAGATCGCTGCACCAATTTTGCTTACGACAGGGCGTCGCGATACACCCTCTTTGTAGACCATGGGTAATCCATATAGTCTGTGTGGTGCTGGTGCCTTAGCTTTCAGTTGCTTGAAAATCCTCTCAGGAGATCCTGTTTCCTGACGAAAGCCCTGATTTTCCTGTCCATTATATCAAAAATGGCTCTGAGCACTATGGGACTCAACTGCTGAGGTCATTAGTCCCCTAGAACTTAGAACTAGTTAAACCTAACTAACCTAAGGACATCACACACATCCATGCCCGAGGCAGGATTCGAACCTGCGACCGTAGCGGTCCCGCGATTCCAGACTGCAGCGCCAGAACCGCGCGGCCACTTCGGCCGGCCCATTATATCAGTGGGGTCGTTCTCTAGTTGATTGTAAACAGCCTCCTCTAAACATTTACGGATCTTCTGGTCATAGTCGGTCTTCAGCAGTACTAGGAGCACGCATCAAACACAACGACACATTCATTATTTGGCCTTACGGTCTGAAAAGACTGGGCGAGTTCCTTGACCGTCTGAACTCGAGACACCTCAACATTAAGTTCACAGTGGAACTAGAGAATGATGGTAAATCACCATTCCTGGATCTCCTGCTGAAAAGGAAGGCAGACGGCACATTCGGCCACAATGTATGTAGGAAACCAACACACACCGACTTATATTTACAGGCTGACAGCTGCCATCCTCTGGCACAGAAGAACGGGGTACTGAGAACACTTGTATACCGAGCCAAGACACTGTCCGATTCAGACAACTGTGCTGCAGTGCTGGAACGTCTACAGCAAGTGTTTACAGACAACGGGTACTCAAACAGGGACATCCGCAAAGCGCTACATCCGACCATCGACCTGATATAACGGTAGAAGAACCAGAGGAAGAGATCAAGAAGATAGCCTTTCTACCGTATACAGAGCCTATGTGTGCTAAAATCAACAGGATCCTGAAAAAGCCGGCTGGGGTGGCCGAGCGGTTCTGGGCGCTACAGTCTGGAACCGTGCGACCCCTTCGTTCTCAGGATCGAATCCTGCCTCGGGCATGGATGTGTGCGATGTCCTTAGTTAGGTTTAAGTAGTTCTAAGTTCTAGGGGACTGATGACCTCAGAAGTTAAGTCCCATAGTGCCCAGAGCCATTTGAACCATTCGATCCTGAACAAACACAAAACCAGAAGTATGTTCTGTCCGCCTATCAAGACCAGGGCGGTCCTTGGAACGGTCAAAGATGACCTGAGGTTAAGAGACCCTGGCATCTACCATATTCCAAGTGAATGTGGTATGTCTTGCATCGGTCAAACAACGAAATCAGTTGAAAAAAGATGTAAAGAACATCAAAGACATACTAGGCAGCGGCAGGCCATTAAATCAGCATTAGGAGAACATGCCTGGAACATGAACACGCCATGAATTATGACAAAACCAGGATCCTCGCTCAGACCCCCAGATTTTGGGATAGTGTGATTACTGAATCTATCGAAATCAAGATGATAGAAAACCTGATCAACCGGGAAGCAGGATACCAGACCAGTACGGAGTGGAATCGGGCTTTAGAATTACTAAAGAAACAACGGGAAAAAGTCCCCTTCTCCGGTAACGAGCCTCAGCCATTAAGGGGAGTAATTAACGCGATAGAATCTCTTACGGAGGATCAGGCGGTAACTACCTCCTCGGCCGGCAACTGTAGCGCTTACGGCCGAGAGAGGGAACAGCATCAACGACCCGAAGCCTCAGGCACCACACAGGAGCAGACACAGTACAGAACTCCAGACGGGGGCCACTACCACGAGAGATTGCTGCGGCGTTCACGGACAGAATATGCAATTCCCACAGCAGCCTGATTCGGCAGGCAGCGCGCCTTGTAGGGGCGCACCGAACCCACGAGGCCAGGAGAGCGACAATGGCAGGATATAACGCAAGAGCGGTCGCCAACAGCATGAGAAACGTCTTGTGTGTTGATAGTGCTGGGAACGCGCCTGGCGGGCGTGTACCTAGTACAGGACGCCTTGGCACGGCCGCATTCGGGGAAAACAGCGGAAACGGATGCGGTCGAACACGGAACGGCAAGAGACGAATAGCACCACCGCCAGAAAAGGCCGCAGCGGGCGCGGACGGCGCAGGGAACAGCAGACACCGCCCAGGCATAAATATGGGGCACGGTCAGCTTGCGACCAGTCGTAGGAAACACCTGATGAAGACGCCGAGTTACGACATCTAAATGTTGTGTTGGGGAGACGCAGAACATCGGAGTACACCCGATTCCACGAAATGACACCGAATCACCGGGAAAGGCTAAGAAATTACCAGACTGTATCTGCACCATGAATTCCATAAAACCTTAGTTTACTTAGGGGGATATTGTGTCTCAGACAATCAAACGTCGTAGATAGGTCACAGAAAATTCCAAACGGTGCTGTGTTGTCATTTAACGCTCGTAAAATTTAGTGAGTAAATGTGCAAACAGCAATTTCAGTTAAGTAACTCTTCTGAAATCGAAACTGTGGTTTGCTGAGGATACTGTTATTGCTCAGATGGGATATTATTCTAGAATCCATTACCTTCTCAATAAATTTGGAAAATGATGTCAGTAACGAAACATGTCGATAGTTATTGTCTTCTCTTCTATCACCTTTCTTATAGAAACTAAGGTTTTATGAAATTGATGGGACAGATACAGTCTGGTCATTTCTTAGACTTTCCTGGCGATTCGGTGTCATTTCGTGGAATCGGGTGTACTCCGGTGTTCTGCGTCTTCCCATTCCCCCTTTCAGTGATCGAACAGACGAAAGGATGACTGACATAGTGTTTTGTGTATCTGGGATTGTAAAACAGTTAAGGTCCTTAGACACCAGGAAGGCGTCTGGCCCAGACGGTATCCCCGTAAGATTTTATGTAGTCTATGCTACTAATATAGCACCATTCTTATCCGTCATCTATCAGAGATCATTGGAAAGGCGGAACGTTCCACGGGACTGGAAGAAGGCCCAGCTCGTAGCAATCTATAAAAAGGGTAGAAAATCGGCTGCACATCATTACAGGCCAATTTCACTGACATAGATTTGTTGTAGAATCATGGAACATATTTTGTGTTCAGACATAATGACCTTCCTAGGCTCTGAGAAGCTCATCTGCAGAAACCAGCACGATTTTAGGAAACAGCGGCCATGCGAGACACAGCTGGCCCTCTTTGTGCATGATATACAACAGGCTCTAGATACCGGCTCCCAGGTTGATGCCGTATTTCTCGACTTTCGAAAGACATTCGACTCAGTTCCGCACTGTCGCTTGCTACAAAAAGTGCGCGCTTACGGTCTACCCGATGACATATGCGGTTAGATAGGAAGTTTTTTAACAGACAGGGAGCAGTATGTCATCCTGAACGGGGTGACTTCAACAG
The DNA here is from genome assembly GCF_023898315.1 of Schistocerca nitens. Lineage (NCBI taxonomy): Eukaryota > Metazoa > Arthropoda > Insecta > Orthoptera > Acrididae > Schistocerca > Schistocerca nitens. The sequence goes on along the minus strand of NC_064618.1, from coordinate 396,169,988 downwards.
AAACAAGTGTAACTTCAGGTGTGCCCCAGGGCAGCGTAATAGATCCTCTGCTTTTTACGATTTACATAAACCATCTGGTTGATGGTATTGACAGCGGCCTTGGACTGTTTGCCGATGATGCTGTAGTCTACAGGAAAGTAGTATCACACGATAGGTGAACAAATCAGTGAGGATTTGCAGAAAATAAATGCGTGGTGTAGTGACTTACAGTTATATCTCAATATTAGTAAGTGTAACCTACTGCGTATAACAACGCGAAAATGCCGATTAATGTACGAGTACAAAATAAATGCCCGGTCTTTGGAAGCGGTAACGTCCGTCAAGTATCCGGGTGTGACTATTGGAAATGATCTCAAATGGAATGATCAGATTACACAAGTAACGGGTAAGGCGAACTCCAGATTGCGGTTTATTGGTAGAATCCTGAAGCGATGCAGTCCTTCAACAAAGGAAATGGCTTACAATACGTTAGTTCGTCCAGTCTTGGAGTATTGTTCGTCTGTGTGGGACCCTTACCAGTTGGGTCTGATTCAAGAGATTGAGAAGGTCCAAAGAAGAGCGGCAAGATTCGAGACTGGTACATTTAGCCATTGCGAGAGCGTTACAAATCTCATAGAAAGTTTGAAGTGGGGCACACTTGCACATAGACGGCGCGCTAAACAGAAGGGGCTGCTCACTAAATTCCGAAATCCGATCTTCACCGAGGATGTACAGCATATATTATCACCACCAACTTTCAAATCGCGCAATGATCACGATTCACAGATAAGGGAAATAAGAGCTAGTGCTGAGGCGTTCAGATAGTCGTTTTTCCCTCGATCGATCCGCGAGTGGAACAGAGGGGGCGAAATACGACTTTGGCGCGAGTTGTGCCCTCCACCGCACACCGCTTGGTGGCTAGAGGAGTATATATGTAGATGTAGATAGAGAGGTTTAACAATGGCATATTTGGATCTCTCTGGAAGAATGCCCTGAGTTAGTGAGGCATTACGTATTTTAGATGAATTTGTGCTGAAAGGATGTATTGCATAGGCGAAGGACAGTGAATGTGGCCTACTGTCGAAAACTGTTGGATGAGCCAAGTCTGCTTATCGCAACAAACAACGCTAGTAACTAATTTACGATATATTGAAGCACGGCAATGCACTCTCGCATACGGCACTCTGACTCGTGAAAGTATCACAAAGCTACGCTGGCAACTTCTTGAACATCAACTTTACAGACCAGAGTTGTGTGAATAGCACACGTTTGGTTCGCAGTAAACGGCAGGAGAATGTTTTGAAGACAATGCAACAGTCGAACAGTGCATGCGAAATTGGATACTGGGGCATCCAATGTCTTTCTCCATAAAGTGACCAAGAGGTTCCCTATACGATGGAGAAAAGTCTTTGTTTTTGTGGAAATTATAGAGAAAAATAAGGCACTCCATTATGTTGTTATGTATCACTAATAAAGCCCTGTTACGGTCGTCCTATTCACATGTGAATGACCGTCGTAAGATTTTTTTGTCCTACTGGATTTATGATCTTCTCTTTGAATTTAACCAACGTGTAACATGCAGTATCTCAAAATGACGCTCATGTGGGCTAGCATTTTCTGTCGCCGACTCTTTCAACTGATATACGTATTAGTCTTATCGTATTTGTCTAGGTGCTAATCTGGCGTGTTTCTGCGTATGGTAGTTCATAATTAACGATCTATTTATTGCATCCTGAACCAACTCTCGATGGTGAGCCTGCCAGGCCGACTTAGATAGTTTGTTCACACCAGCGAAGGGGGCGTTGTCAGCAGCCAACACCGGGAAGAGGGTCGTGCCAAGAAATACCGCGGGCCTCGCTGTCACACTCCGAGAGAAAACGACTGAATCGTGTACATGCTGCTGGTTCGTAATAAATGCCAGATACAGTACTCTGACCTGTTGTTATGTTTCCCGTCAATCTCCTGGCGCTGTTTATACTACCTCTGCTTTTGTTATTGTCAGTACTTGGACCTGTTGCCTCTGGCGCAGTATTCCGCTTAATTTACAACCACAATCTGTGTTTTTGATTCTGTGTATCCGAATTTTTATCTTTTTCTAACGTGAAAAAGCTTCGTCGATCTCCTTCTGAACACCCATGGTAAATTTAATCCTGTTCACGTATTTTGGTATAGATAAAATCAGTTCTCGACCAGCGTTTCCTTTAAGTTACTGCCACACTAATTTGTTACCTTCTGAAAGTTGAATAAGTAGTTACCTTCCTGAAAATTTCGCTATCACTCGTCATATTTCAGCGCCAAGTTAATTCTTTAACAAAAAAGAGCCCAGAATCACCGTTCACAGTCATCGCTGTTGGCATAATTCACAGTGGAAATTTCTGCTACCACGAGAACTTGCTTGAATATGTTTAATGGAGAGTAAAGACATGGTTGATCGTGAACCTTGTTCAGGCAATGAAGATACCGTAATACAAGTTCTTATTGACCAATAATAGCAACTCCCGCTCCCCCTATAGTACTGAGAAACTTCTCCGTGTCAAAGAAAATGTTGCTCTTATACAGCACTAGAGATCACCTTCCTTCGTAAGAAACAGTAAACTGGGGTTCCGCATAACTTAATTTACGAACTTGCGCCTTTATGGAGCACCTCCACACCAGTTACTTTTACAGAGGTGTACTCTCGTGTCAATGCATTTCCACTACCTGCTATATAGTAGACGCTGGGCTGAGAAGTAACTGGTCCACATCTGATGGCAAAATAAATATTCATCTTCATGATTTGGTCACCAAGTTGTAAGTGTATTGTCATATCGCTGGCTTAGTTGTGGAGTATTTTTGCGGGCAGCCGCGTCTGCAGAGTCGAGCGCGGGACACGGAACTGTTATGTTGTGTTGTGGGTAGTTCTGCATGTGAGAGGCATTGTTAGTATGAAAGTTGAAGTTTGCTCCAAGTGCTGTTACACAAAGTGATAAAATATGCAAATGATTCAGAGGAAAGCGCGTCAAGAAGTAATTTAAAAATAAACAGTGCCGCTGATAATGTATTTGTGTATCCTCTCGTTGCGTGTCGTACCGTATAAATCAATCATCCGCGCCGTGTTCGGTCTCTCAGAATGAACTCATGTGAATTAGCAAAAATTAGTTATCACAAAAGAGTGCAAACAAGTGCCAGTGTCTTGTTGCGAGCGTGAGGACGTGCGTTCGATCATCGCGTTTCCGCATTATCAACAATCAGCCCCGCCGTGTTCGGTTACGCGTACGCTCGTCCAAGTGATTTGGTGAACAGACAATCACTTAAAAGTTGGCATCAAAACCTATAACTTAGAATGTAAGCAGCGCAACCTCTGATTTCTTATCGTCTCAGAATACAGATGTTCATACCAGACGTAGGACAGTGTTGTGCTTGAGGTTGAGTGGCTCCCCTAAACCCGCTTGCATATTTAGATAGATAATTTTAGGCAAGCCAGCAGGAGTGTGGAGCAGGACAGTACGACCGCCGCGGGATTATCAGGTACGTGGTGTGGGATAAGGTGCACGGTAGAAACGACAAACAGTTCAAAGGTACCACACCAACCAATTGTACACCCAGGCGCGTTACAAAGTGAAGGGAAAAGTGTTTGCTTATAGATACTGTGATAATGTCCTGAATTAAATTACAAATTTAAGCCTTATGGGAACGGTACATGGGACGCTGTTGGTGGAGATTCGTACTTCAGATGGAGTAAAAAGGATCAGCGATATCAAAGGATAGGGATTAAGATTGTCGTCCGGTCGTCCTGATATAGGTTTGTTGTGGTTTTACTATATTACTTAATATAAATTCTTCTATGGTTCCTTCGAAAAGGCCACAGTCGATGTTCTTCCTCAGCCTTATTCCGATTCGAACGTTTGATCACTCTGTAACGACATCAGCAGGTAGTTAATCTTCCTTTGTTGTTTCTCTTCGTCGACTGCGGATGGCTACGACGTGGAGTCACGCTACCCTTTATATTTCTCTCCCTTCGGGAACGAAAGGTGCCAAACTGCGTGCAGAAATAATAGTTTGCCAAGTAGGCAGCTAAGCTTACTCGTAGTGTTCTCCCATCCAGTAACATTAGACGACTTCTCTTACTTACCTATTTAAATAACAAAGTGGCAATAACAGCACAGGAATTCCGCCTTATGTGAGACACTGTTTCGTTGCTTTGTTTTCACTAATACATGTTTCAGTACTTTTTACGCTGTCTTCGAAGGATTTATTATTTTATTTTCTTTCTGTAAAATGGCTGTTACCCATTTACCTTCAAGGAAACTTTTGGTACAAGATATTTACTTGTGTGTATATTAAGAAATGTTTTTTGAAGTTTGATGGTGTGTTCTGGAATTGGTTGAAGAGCTGCAAAGAAAATTCCTGGCTTGGCGTAGAAATAATCATCTTATGAATATTGCAGTTCATCTAGTTTTCGTGCTTGCTAAGAAAGATTGAAGAGGAATTCCAATATTATGACAAAGAAAGTTGCTACTCACAATATAGCAGAGATGCTGAGTCACAGATAGGCACAACAAAAAGGCACTCACAATTAGAGCTTTTGGCCATTAAGGCCTGCGTCAACAACAACAACACACACACACACACACACACACACGCACACTCACACACACACGCAAACGCAGCTCACACACATGACTGCAATCTCGGGCAACTGAAACCACAATGCGAGCAGCAGCACCAGTGCATGATGTGAGTGGCGACTGAGTGGGGGTAAGGAGAGGGTTGGGGCAGGGAGGGGGGAGGGATAGCATGGTGGGGATGGTGGAGAGCAGGGGTGAGATGTGGGTGGGGGGGGGGAGAGAAGTAGTGGGAAAGGAGAGAAATAAAAAGACTGGGTGTGGTAGTGGAATGACGGTTGTGTATTTCTCCCCTTTTCTGCTACTTCCCCCCTGCCCCTCCTCACCTCTCCTCTGCCCTCTGTCTAACCTGCAGCACCTCACTGGCCGCCATCCCAATCATACTATTCCTCCCACACCCCAACCCAGCCTCCTCCTTACCCCCACCCAGTCACCACTCCTAACATGGACTGGTGCTGCTGCTCGCACTGTGGTTTCAGTTGCCTGAGACTGCAGTTGTGTGTGTGAGTTGCGTTTGCGTGAGTGTGTGTGTGTGTATTGTTGATGAAGGCCTTAATGGAAGAAAGCTTTAATTGTAAGAGTCTTTTTGTTGCGCCTATCTGCGACTCAGCATCTCTGCTATATTGTGAGTAGCAACTTTCCTTCTCATATATTGTTATATTCCATCCTGGATTTTCCATTGAAGAGGAATTCCACCTGATGCGAGACACGCTTAAGATGGTACTCCTCTATGGTTTTTCTTAGACAGCATGGAAATAGGGGCTGTATTATTCACACTTGGCGTTGTTTGCCAAACTTGTAAATGCACTTGGTGATAACTTGGAATGGTCTTGCTTGAGATCGAAACTGGTCGTGTTTTCAGTAAAAAGTCTTATCTGATGCAGTCTTCAGTCTGAAGAATGATTTGATGCAGCTCTCAATGGTAGTTTATCCTGCAAAAGTCCTCCCATATGGAAGAGTTCTCTTTATATGTGCTGTATAACTACTGCAATTGATATGCAGTGAAATGAGGTTACTGTTTTCAAGCCCTGATCTACCTCTACTGCTTGTACGCCCCAAAATTGGCTGCATTTTCACATTAAAAATTGCTTGATGCCTCAGGATGTGTCCTAACAATATTCTTTCTTTTAGTGAATTCATTCCACAAAAGTCTTTTCTCCCCCATTCGATTCAGTATCTGCTTATTGGTTATACTATCCATCCTCATATACTCAGTGTTCTTCTTTAAATACTATGTTTAGAAAGCTTATGTGCCTTTCTTTTCTGTACTGTTTATCAACAGCGTTTCACTCCCATATGAAGCTAAATTTCAGACAAACACTTTCAGGGAAGACTTCCTACTTTCAGCATCTCATTTCCTACTCTAATACCCCAACCACCACTTGACTGCTACACTCCAGTACTGTGGCTTTAGTAATGACCTCATTTTTAGGACACTACCCATTCCAATGTTATGTCACCAGCAAACTGTACCGTTTTTTTGAATGATAATAATCTCAGAAAATCTGTGGCAGCTGTCGAACCTGTTGCAATATTGCAATCTTTTCATCTTCATGAACTTTAATTCCTTTTCCAAACTTCCGCTAGGTTTCCTTTAACGCTTGCTCAAAGCACAGATTGCGTAACATCAGTGATAGGCTACAACCCTGTCTCACACCCTTCTCAACTACTGCTTTAAGTCTCTTGACTCTTTTTATTGAAGCCTAGTTTCTGCACTGGCCGTATGTAACTTTTCTCTTGTTGTATCTTATCCCAGACAAATTCAGTGTTTCAAAGAACGTATTTCATCAACATTGTCAAACGCATTTTTCTAAATTTACAAGTGATAGAAATGTGGGTTTGTCTGTCTTTAACTTTGAGATAAATCGTAGGGCCACTGGCCACATTTCTCCAAAAGCCAAAGCAGTCTTTCCTCACGTCACTTTTTGCAGGTAATTCTGTCATTCTGTACATGTTAGCTTTTTACACCCATGATGTACATAATTTTTATTTGTCTCAATCGCAAAGTTTTTTGAACAGAATTACCAGTGTGGTCGATACAATACCCGTTTACAGAATCTACAACACAAGCAAAAGAAAAAACCGTTATTATCTTCTAGAATACGAGATTAAAAACAAAGGACAGAAAATATAATATAGACACGATATACCTCTCATTCTGCTGCACTGTAACAAGTCATAACCATATAAAAATATTATGAATAATAACTGCCACGCATACTTCAACCGGGTGTACTGAAGAGGCAAAGCAATTTTGAAGGTCATTGATGCATACACAACATACAGACACAAAGTAATAAAAAGATACTTCATTTAAGAGCACAGTTCTTTAAATTATTGTCAGTTCAAAGAATTGTAATTTTAAATGAACCTTATTTCAATCTCTCTGTGTGCGATTGTCGTAATTATCTGTATGTTATGTATGTGTTAACGGCCTTTAGGATAGTTTTCATCCTACATATCACCAGTTGAAACATGCATGGTTGTTTTTATTCATATTATTGTTACATGGTTAATCTATCTGAAATTTTCCAATCTCATCTGTCCTGTTCCATGTATAGAACCGCCTTGCATGATTCTTAAACTAAGTGTTAGCTACTGTTCAACTGTGTTCTGAGCAAAACTCTATCAGGCGGCTTCCCCTTACAGTCCTTTTCCATAGGCCATGTTCTATTATTTTGCCTTCTGTTTTCCTGCATAAAAAGTTGTTTTCCCCAACACATTGAAATTTTACTCTCCTTGAATGTAATGAATAATTTCTTGTCACTCATACCACATTTTTTTCAATCTATTCTTCATCTGCAAGGCAAGCAGGCGTAGTTGTGTTACTCTGGTATTTCTAGGCTTTGTGTCTATGCTGGGTATAATAATGCGTTTACTATGCTGTAGAAGTAGTTCTGATGGATTCCTATTTTCTTGTTCATTATTAGGCTTCCTCTTCCATTAACCCATATCTGATTTTGTGTTGATAACACTGCTCTCACTTGATTAGAAATATTGTTCTTTAATTATCTGGAACTCGCCGCCCTCCCTACATACAATTTCATGAGCGGTACAAGTGTTACACGGAAGCTATGAAATCGTTGTGCCTTACCCATGTGGTGTTTTAGATGAAGAAAAATGTCAGAACGTCTCATTGTTATGGGGACGATATAAAATTCGTTGTTAAGTGCTGTTTCATCCTTTCTTTTCTTTCCTCTTGCACAATAGTTTGCGTATAGTACCATCTGAATCAAGGGTAGACATTGTTCTGCGGAGTTCTCTATATGCATAGTTATGTACCAGGGAACGTCATACACTTTTTAGCATTCCAGAAGCTTGGCTTGAGGTGGTACAGTCAAATCTTTCCAACTGTTAATAAGTTCATAGCTGTTATTTACGAAATATGATTTTTCAAATGTGTATTTTTCTACAAGTATGTCATTTAGTTCTCTCTTGATGCATCCGGCATTTACAAAATTACCTGCAGCCCATGTAATAAATATTATATTGGCCAAACAGGCAGAAATTTCAGGACCCGATTCAAAGAACATTTAGAATGCTACAGGCATGATAAATTTAACAAATTAGCAGTAGCAACTCACATTAAAGACACAGGTCACCCTTTGAAAATCGAAGACAACCTCGAAATTTTAGACAAAATAGGAAAAAGTAAAAGAATGGATATCATGGAAGAAATGGAAATTTTCGTACATAACACAAAGCATGGAGATAACATTCTTAATGAAATAACCGAATTCAAAAACTCAAAATTCTTCAACAGTCCTAAGCCAGTTCTAACTCAATAGATTCAAGATATGTCAATGTAAATAAGTGACTAAAAATCTGTCAGTACCAAGAATATCGATGCAAAACCTCGATAATCGATGCAGACTCACATGCTACAGTCCACCATATTGTGTTGTTTGCATAACATCGAAGCAATTTGTGCAGTGAATTACGTTGGCAATCAGTGACAAAATATAATGTGTAATGTCAATCAACAGCTCCGCCATTACATCAGTGATGCAAGTGAAGCAGCAAGATGATGAAATCGTAAGTGATCAACTGTTATATAAAAGCGTTTCACATTATTTTCGTAGCACATAACTGACTCAAATCTATCTGAATCCTATACAGGCTGTGGTATCATACTGCCCCCCCCCCCCCCCACAAATGCCATACCAGCCGCTACAGTAACAAACAATGGACAAAGAGTTCTGTTTATTTTTAAGTAACATTTCTCGGTATGTATATATGTATGTATAAACGCCTGAAGATGAACAGAACATGTTCGAAACGCGTTGCATTATGTTAGAATAAACATAAAATAAAAATGTGACTGGTAGCAGAAACTAGAAATAAATAATTATCCCACACAGTCACGGTTCACAAACATAGCCATTATGGCTGGAAATAAATATTAGCATTTGCCTTAAATGATTCACAGAAACCAGCTCACATCAACTGAGGCATCACCGAGCTCAGTGACACAGTAAGTAATCATTGGATTTATTTGTAATGTTTTTCTGTGCGATGTGACCAAATTACAGCCCCATCATTATCGAACAAATACACTCCTGGAAATTGAAATAAGAACACCGTGAATTCATTGTCCCAGGAAGGGGAAACTTTATTGACACATTCCTGGGGTCAGATACATCACATGATCACACTGACAGAACCACAGGCACATAGACACAGGCAACAGAGCATGCACAATGTCGGCACTAGTACAGTGTATATCCACCTTTCGCAGCAATGCAGGCTGCTATTCTCCCATGGAGACGATCGTAGAGATGCTGGATGTAGTCCTGTGGAACGGCTTGCCATGCCATTTCCACCTGGCGCCTCAGTTGGACCAGCGTTCGTGCTGGACGTGCAGACCGCGTGAGACGACGCTTCATCCAGTCCCAAACATGCTCAATGGGGGACAGATACGGAGATCTTGCTGGCCAGGGTAGTTGACTTACACCTTCTAGAGCACGTTGGGTGGCACGGGATACATGCGGACGTGCATTGTCCTGTTGGAACAGCAAGTTCCCTTGCCGGTCTAGGAATGGTAGAACGATGGGTTCGATGACGGTTTGGATGTACCGTGCACTATTCAGTGTCCCCTCGACGATCACCAGTGGTGTACGGCCAGTGTAGGAGATCGCTCCCCACACCATGATGCCGGGTGTTGGCCCTGTGTGCCTCGGTCGTATGCAGTCCTGATTGTGGCGCTCACCTGCACGGCGCCAAACACGCAAACGATCATCATTGGCACCAAGGCAGAAGCGACTATCATCGCTGAAGACGACACGTCTCCATTCGTCCCTCCATTCACGCCTGTCGCGACACCACTGGAGGCGGGCTGCACGATGTTGGGGCGTGAGCGGAAGACGGCCTAACGGTGTGCGGGACTGTAGCCCAGCTTCATGGAGACGGTTGCGAATGGTCCTCGCCGATACCCCAGGAGCAACAGTGTCCCTAATTTGCTGGGAAGTGGCGGTGCGGTCCCCTACGGCACTGCGTAGGATCCTACGGTCTTGGCGTGCATCCGTGCGTCGCTGCGGTCCGGTCCCAGGTCGACGGGCACGTGCACCTTCCGCCGACCACTGGCGACAACATCGATGTACTGTGGAGACCTCACGCCTCACGTGTTGAGCAATTCGGCGGTACGTCCACCCGGCCTCCCGCATGCCCACTATACGCCCTCGCTCAAAGTCCGTCAACTGCACATACGGTTCACGTCCACGCTGTCGCGGCATGCTACCAGTGTTAAAGACTGTGATGGAGCTCCGTATGCCACGGCAAACTGGCTGACACTGACGGCGGCGGTGCACAAATGCTGCGCAGCTAGCGCCATTCGACGGCCAACACCGCGGTTCCTGGTGTGTCCGCTGTGCCGTGCGTGTGATCATTGCTTGTACAGCCCTCTCGCAGTGTCCGGAGCAAGTATGGTGGGTCTGACACACCGGGGTCAATGTGTTCTTTTTTCCATTTCCAGGAGTGTAATATAGCGTATTCAAACACGTCATCAACAATTACTCGCTGGTAAGATATCCGCGGATATAGGTTTGTTTTATTAAAATACCCAGCTCTTTTTTCTGAAATTTTTAGTGTCGAACGGGTTCGAATCTATTGCACGTAATGACTAAAGCTCAATATTTGTCACGTGCAGGTGTTAAAATATGACTAATTACTTAACAAATTTGCTACAAAAAACATAAAACAAAATAAAAATGATCTGCAACACCCTACGATGTTCTTCTCTCGCCTTGGTTTCATCTGCCCGAGCGCTGAAGTTTGGCGAGGACCGCTGGGATGGTTGGCTGCGGCTTAAAGAGAGGGCGTAACGGGCCGCAGGAGGTGAGTTGGCATAGCGGAAGAGCAGTGACGGCGCGAGGTTTTCCTTGTAGCGGAAATGGAGTTCGGCACAGGTCACGAAGCAGACACAGTCGCTGTTCGCGGGCTGTTTGTGCCCACCTGCGCCCGCCGTAGCCTTTATACTGGAGATGCGGTGCTTGCTGCCTTCCTGTGTCTCTGCTGTTGCCGACTGGAGACCGAGTTAAATGGTGAGCTGCCTTGCTGCTGCAGATCTGGCCCCCAAGCAGGTTCGTGCTTGGCAGTGTTCATGGCGCTGAAATCATTTTGCCCGACAGTAGTTGAGCTGCCGGTCTAGTGCGTCGCCTGGGCTCGTTAAATGGCTCTGCCTCGCCGCGGTTGATACACTACTGTCCAAAAGCAACAAACAGCTACTTCCCCGTTCTGTGTCTAATTCACGATATAATCGTAAAGACTGTCAGAATATGTCTACACGATCGTGTTCTGCACGGAAGGTGGCATTCCGGTCAACGAACAACCGTGCCAACGATGACGTCAGGGTGCCTATCAAATGTGGTAGCCGAGCGGGATTAGCCGAGCGGTCTCAGGGCGCTGCAGTCATGGACTGTGCGGCTTGTCCCGGCGGAGGTTCGAGTCCTCCCTCGGGCATGGGTGTGTGTGTTTGTCCTTAGGATAGTTTAGGTTAAGTATTGTGTAAGCTTAGGGATTGATGACCTTAGCAGGTAAGCAATAAGATTTCACATACATTTGAACAAATGTGGTAGTGTTTGCCGGGTAGTCCCTCATCCGCAGTGCTGTGTACACAGTCACAGATGGTGCAGTATGGCACAGAGAAGACGCCTATAGGACTCTCTGCGGTGTGAAGAATCGAAGCAGGACAGTCGCAGACTGATGTGTCCCGATGACTTAATGTGAATAGGTCTGTTGTTTCTCGGATATGGCGACAGTTTATAGAGACCGAAACTGTATCCCGAAGACCAGGACATAGCCGACCACTTGTGGCATCAGAAACAGAGGATCGTTATTTTGCCGTAGGGGTACGACGGTACCGCCTTATCACTGCACCGCAGCTGGCATCTGACCCAGTAGCATCAACTGGACGTGTTGTATCGAGGCAAACGGTATACAGAAGGCTTCGGCAGAGCGGTCTTTACAGTCGGAGACCTGCTGTATGTGTACCTCTGAGGTGTTTTCACAGAAGGGAACATCTAGAGTGAAGTCGTCAGCATGCCACCTGGGCGGTCGAACAGAGGGCCAATGTTCTTTTCACATACGAGCCCAAATATCGTCTGGAGAGTCATTATCGACGGATTCGCATCTGGAGGGAACGTGGTACTCGGTTTCTGGACCCAAACACTGTGGAAAGAGACCGATGTAGAGGAGGATTCCTAGTAGTATCGTCAGGGATTACGTTAACCACACGAACACCCCTTCACGAAATTATACAGGTGAACAGGCAAGATTTAACTGCTGTCAGGTATCGTGACGAGATCTTGGGACCTCATGTGCGGTTTTTGCGAGGTGCTGTGGGTTAAGACTTTGGATTGATGGACAATAAGGCTCGACTTCATAGAGCACGGGTGGTTGATACTTTCTTGGAAACGGAAGATATTGCATCCATGAGGGGGCCTCCTCGCTGTCCCGATTTGAATCCTACAGATCATGTCAGCTTCCACCAACCACTCTACAAACTTGCGAGCAGCTGTGCAGGAGGAACGGGCGTTATCGCCTCAGCATGAGATTGATGACATCATTCACAGCATACCACGTCGTTGTCATGCCTGTATTGCTGCCAAAGATGGTCACACCTCATACTGAGCACATTAACCAGTAGTCAGAATGTGTGTGCAAATCCATTGAGTTAGAAGTTATACATGTTGTTTACGTTCTGGGGACTGATGACCCCAGAAGTTAAGTCCCACAGTGCTCAGAGCCATTTGAACCATTTCTTACATTCTGTTTTCTTTACAGTGGTCTTTCCTATGACCTGTGTGTACTGCTTTGTGGCAAAATAAACACAACCTTGTTGCTTTAACTTTGGATACCAGTGTATTTGAATGCTGTGCTTGTATGGTTGGAATATTTTGATTGTGTTGCGATTTGTGGAGACATCAAAGATTTGGTGGAAATCTTATGTACACAGACCGAAGCGACGAATGAAAATTTGTACCAAGGCCAGGAATCGAACCTGGCTCTCCTGCTTGTCAGGCAGGTGTGTTAGCCACTAAGGCACCTGGGCACAGTGGTTCACACGACTGCACAAATTACTCTGGCACAACTCCCTCCTCAGTCCAAATTCTATCTGCCGCCCCAGTCTACTTTAAATTCTCCCCTACCCACGAAGAGAATTGTACAAATACCTGAACCTGGATTTCAGGCTGGATCCCCAATTTACATCTGACGGTGAGGCGCTATTCCAGAACATGGAGATCCTTGGTAATTTTGTTAGTGTGTAAGGGGGAATGTAAAGTAGACGGGGGTGATAGCGAGAATTTCGGAGAGAGGTATACCAGGGTAATCCGTTCAGTTGTGTGAAGCGCTGTGCCAAAGTGGCTTAATCGCTAATGCACCTGTCTAGTAAGCAGGAGCCCTGGGTTCGAATCCTGGCCTTCGTACAGATATTCATTCGCCGTTTCAGTCTGTGTACATAAAATCATATCTGTGTGAGACCAGTAAAATTTCTGAAACTGTCATTTCATTGGATAGAAATGTCATTCATGTTAAGATCCTTTGATAACGTATAAAAGGTACATACTCCTTTGGCTGTGAGATCTCCATGAAGTTAGTCGAGTCCTTTCCTTACAAGAAGGAAAAAAGGTTGTGATATTAAATAAAGATTCCGGTTTGTTTTTTAACATTACTATTTCTAGTGGTTGTTTGAAGTGAGCTCTATCGTGAGAATACAGTACTAAATATAAAACACACTTTGTAATTTTGTGCAGAGTGAACATTAATAAAACTGACAAACTGCAGGGGTTGGATTCCTGACTGGAAATGGAGGATAAAAGATACTACAAACATATGTCCGGAAATGGATTGAGTGCGTGCAACGTCATCAAATCGTCCCGGAACACACCACAGAGCTGCATCGCATCCACGTCACAACACATGTTCAAAGTGGCCTCCATAGGGATAGTAGCAGTTGTCATGCAGGACACACATAATCGTACCTTGGCAGATACTATGTTGGGGGGCCACTTGTCTGGAGCTTGTACTGGGGCTAGTCTCAGTATCCTGTAGAATCATGTTCTCGAAATCTGATGTACGCACAATCCGCCGCTGCACGTTCGTTTGAGTGAAGACATGATCAACAAACGCCCAAAAAGGACAAATGTTGGTTGGTGTCTGTGAGGGTACTCGTTTTGGTACAGTGGTGCTGCAGCTTGACCGTTTCCATCTGCTTGGCCGTACACAGACACCATGTCGGCTTGTTTCCGACATAACTACTGGATATTTCTGCTGTTTATAGTGCGCTGTGTCAATCACAGAGACTGCAAAACATGAGGAACATGGCACAATTTCAAAGGAACTGTCATTCGTTAGCGCCATCTACCGTGGCAACGATGCATTTTCGGACACAAGTTCATAGGATTTCTCTTGATCCATTTCCAGTTTTATTAATGCTCATCTTGTATACGTTTAGTAATTAGAATTTTCCAATCATGTCTAAAGTTAGGGGTTCTCTGTTATGCTTAGTAATTACAATTTTCAAATCATGTCTAAAGTTAGGGGTTCTCTGTTCAATAAAGGGGGAGTCTGAAAGACATATTGGTGATTATATTTGTGTGGATAAGTTAACCAGTGGAATTTATTTATAGACACTCTGTTCATAACAGTTTGTAAAGCTTGTGTTCAAATGTCAGTTACTTGTCTTATGCGGTAAAGCAAGGCTGCCTTGTGCTAATATCATTTCCCTGTGCAATAGATCAAGCTGTTATTAATCTATTTGTATTGCCCATGGCGTCGCGTCGGGTCGGGTGACCGAGTTAACTAAACGGCCTATGCTGTTTGCGGCTTACCAAGTTCACCATCCCTGTAACTCATTTTGATTGTTTGTAAATTCTTTAATTGCGATGTTGCCAGTAAGTCTTGGTGATAGCAGTAAATTTGACGGAAGGTTTAAGTGTTTTAGCTAACTTGTTAAATAAGTTAAAACTAAATACTTGAAGTTAAATTTTCATCATACTGAAGTTTGATTTCTGTCAATTTTTTCAACGGTTTTGGTAACCAAATTTAAATTAAACTTTTGCTTTTGTTGTAAGGTTATTTGTTTAGCTGCTTTTGGCTGTATCTTAACTTTCACTTTTAATGACAGTGAGGCTGGAACATTTTAAGGCTATAATACTGCAGTTGAAAATCAGTGTGTCTATGCTGTTACCAGTGGTGGATTGTTTCATTTTTTTATAAGTAAATAAATATTAATTCTGTGTATCCTCAAATTGGATTCAGGGCCTCCACCATAGCAGCCTTTTTTCCTGATATCCTTCTTTCAAAAAAGGAAAACAGGAATGCTTCAAGTGACGGAATAATCAATTAGTGTACCAGTATTATGTTGTTTTCAAAATAAAGTTGTCTTTTGGACGCCTCTCATCCATGAAACAAATTATTTTCATTCTTTCAGTCAATTAAATTAGTCGTGACATCTCTGTGTCATATTCTTTGCGTATCTCTTTACTGCTTTCCGGAGGTATATTAATCATTGAGTATAATTTCGATCATTGTTCTTCTTTGGCCGAAACTAATAGAACTATTCGTATTGACAAAAAGTTTGGTAATGTTCCACCGTATGAACTATATGTTTTCGAAAACAAAAGTAGCTACCAACAGAAGAAGGCACATATGTGCCGATCTAGCCGTAGGCCGTTCTCTGATGCAGTCAAAACTTCATTGGGTGAATTTTCACACAGACGCCAACATCAATGACGCTCAAAGTTTCGACACCACTACATCGGTCCGCTTGCGTAGTGTGTAATCAAATGGGTTGGCAGCGTATTGGCTAAGAGCATAGATTCGAATTTTTGAGCCCTGTGTTCAAATGCAATATTATGTTTCTTTTTCCTTTTGTTTTTTCCTTTTGTATGTGAAATCAATACTTTTGTAACATCGTGAAACACAATGGAATTATTTACAAAAGAAATGAGCATTCAGGTCTTATTAGAACAGTTTTTATCATCTTAAATCTTATGAAATGAACAGTAATTGAAAAATAAAAACGTAAATTGTAGTATCCCATTTTTTCTTTGATTTTAACTTTAAATCTTCACGAGAACCAATGCTTTCCCTACGGTGATATCTATCACAAAAACTTCCAAAGCATAAGAATTCACTGTATCACTAGCAACGTGCGAAGGCAAGTGTGCCACAGTCGCATTTTCTAGAGCGAATAGAATTAGGAAAATATCCACGTCATCGTTCTAAACACCCCGCGATCTGGCAATGGTTTCGCTCCAAACTACGCATATCGAAGCATTTTCTCGGTAGCTCGATACTGATTGCGGATCAAGACGTGTATTGTAATTGCATCGCTTTTTGCTATACGATGAGAATAGGACACTTCTGTATTCAGAAGATGTCTTCTTCACCTGTCAACAAAAGTATACGTTGCAGGGTTAACATAAAGGCACACTGGCGTGGAATTACTTTTAATGAACACATCACTATTCCGATTTCATCAACAAACAGCCCACTGTATCAGGAAGGACCATTATGTTCAACCTAATGCTTCAGTAACGTAGAGAAACGTCATTTTTACGGAAGGTCGCAAA
Source organism: Schistocerca nitens (assembly GCF_023898315.1). NCBI lineage: Eukaryota > Metazoa > Arthropoda > Insecta > Orthoptera > Acrididae > Schistocerca > Schistocerca nitens. Next base: position 396,153,331 of record NC_064618.1, on the reverse strand, counting down.
ACTTGTGCCAAAATCTGATGATAGGTTGCTTTTGTGAGTATTACAGATTTTGTGACTGTTGCGTATACATTCTGTGGCCTTTCTATTAATTGGATGACGTCTTGTTGGACTCGAGCACTTAGATTGCCACTGTCTTCTTAGAGACAAAGGAAACTGTTTGTAGCAGTTGCTGGAAAGTGTTACTGGGTGTTAACTGTGATAGTAGCTATTTCTAATAATATTTGACGTGCTTACTTCTTTTGTCAATAATCCCATCGTATTTCATGATTCCTCAAGAAAATATTGACGCCAATACATCCGTGACGAGGAAAGAGGGGAAAAACGCAATACTGAATTTTATGAAGTGGTGTCGCAAAATTTACCGTTATTTTCTCGGAGACTATTGAGTGTTGGCACCTAAGCCAAAATAGGTATCCCTTTATTTTCACCCTTCATTCACCCTGCCAAGTTTAGACTGTCAGAGCGCGACCAGTGGCGGGTTTTCGTTGTGAGTAAGAATAAAAAGGAAAATATTAAGTGATAACGTAGTTTTCCGTGGCGATATTCTCGTGAATATAATCTCGGAATTGGAAAAATAAAACCTAAGTCGAGCATCCAACACAACACTCTATTTACATATATATGTGCCTTTGAGGTTTGTGTGTGTGTATGTGTATGTGTATGTATGTATGTATGTATGTGTGTGTGTGTGTGTGTGTGTGTGTGTGTGTGCGTGTGTGTGTACGTGTATGTGTGTGTGTCGTAGTTCACAGCTGTAATCTGTAATCCACTCACTGGCTATCCCAACACCAGCAGGATGTAATTTTTTCACGAATTCAGCAGAAGGATACACGTTAAAAATATCTGTTGCATACAGATAAGGAATATAGCCAAACTGCAGTCGACGACACAATCTTCCAATAGTGGACTAGAGAAAATAATTGTGAGATACACGTTAAAAATATCTGTTGCATACAGATAAGGAATATAGCCGAAACTGCAGTCGATGACACAATCTTCGAATAGTGGACTATAGAAAATAATTGTGAGTCGTACACTGGGCAGTATTTCACAACTGATACATTTGATTAATATGTAATCTACGGTGAATAGATTTTCTTTTCGTATTTGTCGCCACTGGGTGTAACCTAAGAATTGTAGGACAAGCAACTGATTCGACTCTGTGGAAGGGTGCATCATTTCGGCAGTATGACGATGTTTTATCATCAGGATCTTACCTGAAATGTTACTAAAAGTAGAAATTTTCAGTAAATAAACACTGTTGTTACCAGGCTATTCTCGTCGTGCCTCAGCGCAGCTGTTTCGTTCTTATATCGTGGAGAGCAGAAAATGGACGGGACGGACAAAACAAGTTATTATTCAAGAATAAAGCGCATTTCGTGACAGTGGTATTTATTTATTACAAACTCTTTGAGATGCCCATTTACAAAGTACATTTGCTTTCAGACATAGCCTCTAGAAAGATTTTAGGTAAAAGTACGAACGGTAAATATAACATTTACATTATGTAGCTCTGATATGTAATAATAAAGAAGCATTTCACGAAAAGTGCGTGTTGCTAAACGCTTGCAAAAATAGTCCAACGGCAGCAGAGGCCAGTTAAGGCAAACGCAACTTTGTATTCTAATTAGCTCGTTATACATTGCAGATTGCTTCCAATTTACATACCATAATTTAGTACACACAGTGACTCACTCTCCACCTCGTCGAGAAACGCATATACAGTCTTCCAGCGTACCATTATAAGGCTATTTAGCGAACTACCTATTTTTGAACATACTATCTCAAATAGCACTTGCCACTAGTTAAAGTAAGGATTGTGTTACATGTTGTAACCGCAAAGATCATGCTAGGTTTCACTTTGTGAAGAACTCTTCCTTTTACCAAGAGCAGGGGGAGCTACGGTTAAAACTAAGTGTTTGAAAGCAGCCACAAGTCGTACTTTCTATTTTTTTTTGACTGGTTTCGCTCTTCAAATGAACGAGACCATCATCAGAATATACACTGTAAAAGAAACAAATTGAGATAATACCGAAAAATTACATTGACATAGCTTGAAATACACATTTTACTTACAGTAGGGTGACTTACGTTTAAAGTTGGCTGACAGCATTAAAGAATTTCTATAGTTGTAAATTGTCTTTGGACAGACTATACCATGGACATTACAGGCACTGTTGTACAATCAATTTCGTCTTTGATGCTGTCAGTGTCATCATTTACTACTGCACTTTAAACGTACTTTAAACATAGTACAGCCAGATTGATCTTTATAGCCGTCAGTCAACTTTAAAGGCAATCTTGAATCCTGTCAGCCAATTTTAAACGTAAGTCACCGTACTGGAAACAGAATACGTCAATGTAAATTTTTCATTTGATCTCAATTTGTACTTTTGCAGTGCATATTCTGATGCTGCTGCTGTTCGTTTGAAGAGTGAAACCGGTCAACAAAAAATACAAAGTGCGACTTGTGGCTGTTTTAAAAAACTTAACTCTCCCTTTGTTGACTATGCTGTTTGATTTTGCGTTCACGAAAAGCTGTCATGAAAATGGCGATCTCAGACCTTAGGGAATTTAGAGAAGTAAAACGTTATCTGAAGATTTATCTACTTCACGATAACTGCAATTTGATAACAGCTCAATTCTGAAATGTGGTAAGAGACATTGATAAGCCGTCATATGATACGACGACATTAAGTGTGCAAAAACTCGTTTAATATAAAAAAATATAGTGTTTCAAAGCTATATCGCTACAAGATTAATTGTAGTCACAATAAAATATTTCTCAATAATATGAAGTATTTCGTAACTATTATAAAATTTTCAATAGGAACAAAGAGTTTGCCTTTCTTTATGTTTACGTTATTTTCCTTGTAAACACCTGTTACATAGTTTCATCCTTTATAGTTTGCCAATGTCACACTACTCTAGGCCACCAGCAAATAGCTCTGGCCTCCTAAATAAGGAAACTCGATTTATGTCCTCCAGTATATTCTCTTTCACAGCCAACTGTTAAAAGTACTGCAAAAATACGGTAAAGAGATAATATGTATTATTAAATCTTGTTAAAGACGTTCAGGATGCATGAATAATTATCTTATCAGCAAGAATAGTGCTCAGAATAATCTTCGATATTTACTGAATTCTTCTTTGGTGATTACCAAACATGTAAATCACAACAAATGATGAACATTCTCTTGATGTTCTGCAACATTTTTATTTATTGTCTAATCAGTCTTCGGCTAAGTTATAAAATTGCACTGTTGTAGTGTGCCATATCTGATCCATTAACCGATCACGCTTTCAAATAGAACTGTAGAAGACCAAAGACAATACCTCACCGAAGTCGCTCTGTCCTGATTGATAACAATTATACAAAATTTACAGAAAATGTGTATAGTTGTAATCATTATGTTTGCAAATACACATTAGCATTTTATAATAGCGATAAAGTATGTAGAATGTTACTCACCCATAAAGATGCTGTCGTAAAGTGTGAGGTCAACCAGATCATCTGCAAGCACTGTGGAACGTCATTTGTGGGTCAGTCAAACAAAATTGCGGTGATTGAGTTGTCTAGAGCAATTGAGCTGTCTGGACATGAGGGAAACTAGAGACGCAGTAAACACCTGCCAAGTATCATCCAGTGGCAAACTACCCACCTAATGTATAATTTGGCATTCTTCAAACCGTTAAGAAAAGTAGGTTGTATCGTCGCTAGAAATATTGTAAATCAATAAGCAGTTGGCGAAGAGTGTAAGATTAGATTTAAATGAATAGTCGTATCTCCTTCTAACCATCTGCTAAATTAAGTTTCAATTATGAAAATACGTATGGAACTAGATAAGTACAACACTAAAATAATTTTTATATTGTAAGACCTTCTTTTGAACGACATATATGCTGAAAATCAATTTTACAGTATTTAAAGTCGAAACGTCTATATCACCAACTATCTCTGTGTAATTCATGTTACTTTTTCTGCTGACAATTAGGTATTATCTGATGATTGCCTAAAAGTCGAGAATAGATTAGTGAATGAATGAAAAATGTTGCAAAACATCAAGGAAGTGTTCTGTATTTGATATCTCTGACGTGTTGACAGAAATGAGTAACAATCTTCGGGACAACACAACAATAAATTTCATATCACGTTGGGACTGAACGTACATGCAATTCATTATTGTAGTTATAGGGGATTGTGAGAATAATTTAGCACCCATGCAAAAAATGTTAATTATGTGCTCGTAAATGTTACTTACACTGCAGCAGCGAACTGGCATTCTTTTAAACTCTTTTATTTCGAAATACAAATGCAACTAAAAAAACTAGTTCGCAATTTTTGGGAAGTTTCTGTTACAGCAAAATATTTCAGAGGTGCAAAAAGGATATTATGTCTCATTTATCCTCTTCAGATAGGTAAGTACAGTACTTCAGACTTTTTTTACAATTTCATTTGTTACAGGAATTTCTATGGTTATGATGTTGTGGGAAGATTGCTATTTTCCATGTAGACGTGAAGTGTTATGACAAGAAGATGAAACGTAGTACACGAAAGATCATTTCGTTTCTGTGTTCGACGATTTTAGCATGAAAAAATTTGGCTGTAGTGTTTCAAATGTTGCGCTGAAGTGCAATGTAGGAACTGTGAGCATTTTGTGAACTCTTTTGTCACAGTTTTTATTTTCAAAAATAGAATATTTTATGTTCATTAATGCACTTACTCTGATTATGTTCATTAGACAAATCTCTGCATTGTTATATAAAGGTGACCCATTTTCAGCCAACAAAGGGCAAAGTATGGAGATCTGTCAGCATTGTTGAAAGAACACTTGATTCCTGAATTTCACCTTTAAACAAGGGCATACTGCAATGTTTCGTTCCATTATCATTCCCAGAAAGTCTTAAATAAGCGACTCCTAAATGGTTGTAATACTTACATGTTCTTGTTTCTTAGTTATTCAGATCTGTTGAGCTATGCTTCCCTTTGTCAAATGACCATGATCGCTTTAATACTTTTCCATGGTTTTCAGTTTCCACCAATTTGATGTCTCCATTGCGAAGTGCCAACCACGTATGCATTCTGTGGCTTACAGCAGAAAAAAATGTTAGTGTTGGAAGATTGAACAGCTTACACTTCTGCCTGAGTAGCCTGCTATTTCAGACGATGTATCTACGCTTACTTTCATTTCATTGGCGTCCAATGAATAATGCAAGAAACTCCGAATCACTGCTAAATATTTCTCTGTATGTCTCTTTTTGCAGTCAGGGAGAACAAAAAATTACAGAACTACTCATTTCTATCTATTCTTCGAGTTGTTAACATGTTATGTAAATTAGCATAAATATTTAAGATAGATCGGCTAATCTAACTGAACTGGCATCCACTAACAACAAAAACTGAATTAGCAAAGACACATTATTTTCTTTTATGAATATAAAAGAGGTAATGCTCTTTGGGTCTTATTGTGTGCAGTATGGCACATTGCGTCTATAAAATTTAAAAGAAACTAGGTTTAAGACATATGTATGTCACGAAACGAAATTCTTTTAGATCCTGAATGATAATCACTTCGTATCTGTTTTAGGTGAGTGATAGTATTATGCATGTCAGAAGATATTCGCCTAGTCTTCTAAAGTTTGAAATAAGGTAAATCTGAGAACAGACAAACAGAGAAATAATCCACGCACAATGCATGCGAATTTAATTCCGAAACAGAGATCATATTTTCGTTGGCAATGGACAGTGCACATTGAATTTTTTTAAAAATAAGTGTAGTGGAATCGATGTTTCGAATGTGCCCCCTTTTCCAAGTACAACATACTTAACCCAGAATTATCCATAAGAGAGACGATTAAAACCTAGAACGGAAGTTGTAATACAGTAGGCAATGCTATTAATACTAAAATTAGCATTGAGAATCTATGTAATGACGTCTAATAGGGTTGCAATGAATAAATTAGTGGCGTTTCACGTAGACGCCTTGAGCTGATTTAAATTTTATAAATAAATTTATTAATCAAAACTACTACTAAGACAATGAATAAATATATTTAGGACAGCTGTTTCCAAACCTTAAGCCTTCATACACCGCATGAACCATTTCTGGAATATGAGTAAATATGTGAAATCAGACTGAAAAGAATTCGGAGATTCAGTTCAAGGCAATTGAACATAATAAAACCGGTAAAGGACCCAGAGAAATTTTACCTTTTTTATAAGATTTTAACGTTAATACAATAAAAGTAACCAAGCGAGTCATGAGTTCACAACATTATCACAATATTGTTTAGCCACAAACGTATGATTTCTTGAAAGCTTCATGCCATAAAGTTTACAAACGATTATTCTAAAATACTGTATCTTATAAATATTGAATATTTTGAAGCAATAAATAATATTGAACCGGTGGTAATCGTGAATACGCTCTCTAGCATTAGACACCATGTAATTTTTTATACGTAATCATTGATACGGTGTATGAAGATTGATGTTGCTTCAGTGTGTACTTCAGTCACATAGGAGGCAGGAGCGGGGACGCTGTCCCGTACAGTACTGAGGATGCGACGAAGATGTTAGCGGCTCTGGGCGGCGTCGGAGCTACCATTTAGAAGGCGGCAGATAGGGTGAATGCAGCAACGCCCGCCAGTGCTACCAACTGCAGCGACCCACCTCTCAGACCAGAGCCTGTGTAACAGGAAACCCATGTCATAACGAATTGAAGTTAAGGTAAATACATTGGTCACTGACTGATGGTTCCCCTGCAAGGGTGCCGACTTGTAAAAAAAAAAAATGGGGGGGGGGGGGTTTGCCACGGAAAATTTTCTAAATTTTAAATGAAAAATAGTGAGTTTTAAAGTTTTTTAAGCATTTTAGGGTCATATGACCAACATTAGAACCCTGAAAACTGGACTCTCGATAACTCGACACTCTGGGATATTCGACAAGCCTGACACATTTTTTGACTTTGAGAATAGAAACAAAACATAAACACCCATGGTATTTCCGTGAAAAGGTAATTTAATTTACAATAATAATCATGCTTATAGACTATTACACAGCAGTGACTATATAGCTCTGAAAAGACTGAAATTATATTTAAATAAATCCTAAACTATCATTAAAAGTTTAAAACATAAAATATTGCTGTCGCACAGTACTAGCACTTTGATTATTAAGTGAAATAGCTTACTTTGAATAAGGCTCAGGGTTCATTAAATAAAAACAATATCTCAAAGTTAATGCTTTAATACAGTTAATAAAATTAATACAGCATACCTAATGCTTTCAGTCAAAAATTATGTAAATAGCGGGTAAGTATTTGAAAATAACTAATACAGTACTACAGTAATATAGTAATACAGTACTAAACTAGTTCTAATATTTCGAAACTGATTTTTAATATTGCTCTAAATGTCATTATAAGGGCTAGAGTGTCTTTAGAAAGGTGCAAATGTCGACCGTGTGACTGGATTACTGAATATGAAGTCGTTTAAGACTGGTCGGATATCCAATTCATCCAAAATATCTCGGTGGGCATGAAGAACAGCCAAATTGTTCAATCGCTTCTGTCTCATTGTTGATCGAAGATATGACTAAGGACGCTAAATGACCGTTCTGCTGTTGCTGTCGTGATTGGAACTACCTGGAGAAGCTTAATACACTTCACTACAACACATAACATTTCTCCAACTGCAGGCTCTTGTGTAATGTACTTTCTTACGTCACGCATGTTTTTTGAACACCAGTTGTTGTTTATTAGTGATATCGGCTAACATATTCAAGTGTAAGCGTAGTCTCTCAATGTCTAGGTCATTTTTGAAAAACTCAGCTGATTTTTCCAAATTTGTTTCACCTCTGTTTACTAAAAGCATCACTCTTGTTCAACTGCAATGACCTGTGTGAGTCCAGTTGAAGCAAACCGCTCAGTAATGCAAGATTGCACCGTTTCACAAACTTCAATTTAAATAGCTTTGTAGTTTTCTTTTGGGGCTTTGAAAGTGTGTGGTGAGCTGGCTTCATTGTTTTCATACTTCATTGATATACTTAGGAAGCGAAGGATCATCAACTTGTGAAGGTTTTTCTTTTAAACACAATTTCCAAAAGTCTTAAAAATTATCACGCCTTCCATTCAGTATACAAATCAAGCCCTAATATATTTTTTCCAGATCAGCAACACTCAGATGAGGGCACTGAATTTTTTCATTGACATCTTCTACTGGGTTCATTGCATGGCAATAAAGACGTAACCTTGACTCAAGGTAGCCTGCACATTTGTAACCTGACTCTGTTTTGTCCACTGCAGAAAATGTTTCAAAAAACTCTAGAAGTTCTTCAAAGTTTTTCAATATTCTCAAGATACTAGAAGCTCGCATAGTCCATCGAGTTGGTCAAAGGGGTCGTAAACCAGCTTGGTCGTTGGCGCTCTCACAGCGTATTGTTCTGAAAAGTCCCATCCTTTTGTTGGATTCCCTTACGGTGTTTATTAAGTCCTTGGCTAAAGCCATCATATCGCTCATAGACTTAAGACGGCGGAGACTGTCTACAACTGCCAAGTCTAAACTGTGAGCAGTGCAGTGCACATAACGTCCTTTTGGCTGCATATCCAAAAATAACATTTTTAGTACTTTGAACTTACCTCTCATACTCGAGGCACCATCATAACACTGTCCTCTAAAGTTATGCATTGACAAATGAAGATGAACAAAAACTTCTTTTTAAATACTAAACGGAGTTTGTGATTCAGTGTTGGGTGTCTGGTATAAGCCAATAAACTCTTCGTTGAGGATTAAGGAACCATCGACAGCACGAATACAAAATGACACTTGTTCGTGAATCGATGAATCACTTGTTTCGTCAAACATAATAGAAAAATGTTCAGTCTTCTTGATTGAAGCCAATACCTTCCTCAACACAGACTTTCCTAGTAGATCAATGATCTCGTTTTGAATATCGTGGGACGTCAACTTACACTCCGAACGCCCTAACCATTCTTTAAACTCAGGTACGTCATTCTTTCGGAGTTCCAACAACTGAAAAAAAATTTGAGTTTACTTCTTCGTGCCCTCTAATTGCTAGTCCTTGTCGGCATAGAATTTGCACGGTAGTAAAAATTGTCTCAAGAGCTAAACGGCCTTTCTTCATAACACCATGTAACTGTTCATTCAATGTGGAGGCCACACTTCGGTTAGCGATAGAATTTAGTTTCAGAACACCTTCTTTATGCGTAAACATATTTTCATGAAGATAGAATTTTTCCATAGCCTTTTTCCAGATAGAAAACGCTATGTAAGTAAATGCATCTTCTTTTTTGAAGAAAATAGTAACAGATTTTTAGCATATGCCTCCTTGCAGGTTTTGAAAAAACCTTTTTCGGTAGATGATTCATATTCTGGCCATGTATATTTGATCAACCACGACTTCTGAAATCATCTTCCCTTACCTGAATGTCCAGGTTACGGCTGTGAACTGTTCTCGCCTGAAGACAACGAAGCAGTTGACAACACAATAATTGCTGGAGGCTGACTTGCAGTATCATCAATTTCCAAGCGCGCCTTTTTGGTAACAAATGTATCTGTTGCAAACTTAATTCACAATACACTAAGAGACTAAAGTAAACGAATAAAACATAGTCATATAAAATAGTCCACTAGACACTAAAGTCGGAACACTAAACACGTCTGTAGCATGCACTGAACGAAACTATCCACACTGAATGACTGCGACAGCAGGGTGGGCTTTATATAGCCGCGGGGTCATAGTGTCTCGAAGCGACAAGGCGACGCGAGGGGAGGATTCCAGGCGCTTCTGCTCCAGTCCTTTTGATGTCGCTGCGGCCGCAGCGCTGGCTCGCCGGCGCCAGACTTTACCTGAAGGTCCGCTCACCGGGACAAATTCTAAGTGTTCCCACAGCACCATAACACTACCATGAATCACACCACTCGTTTTCAGTTAACCTGCTTACTACCGTAATAATTGTTTGTTTTAACTCATTACTGAATGTATTTTAAAAGGTAACTATCGTAAAACAAGAAAAATAAAAAAAAATCCAATATAATTTTGTGATTTTACAAAGCATAATATAACTAATAATTTTCTTAAATTCCCCTGAGATACATATTTATTACTGAGTAATGAATATTCGACTAAACTGGAAGTACAAATTTGTTCCTCTTAATACATTTCGTTTCTCATGTGTTTTCTTTCCTGCATCCAAACATCACCTAGAAGGGAAGGCTGTAAAACTGCGAGAAATAATGATAGTTGTGCTGATCAATGACACATATAAATAGCTCTTTGTGACGGTATTAGTAGTTGTATGTTTCGTGGGTATGTCTTTTCACAGACGCACGTATCTCTATTAACCTTTGATCAATATGGTAAGTCTGAATTAGACTGTGTGATTGGAAACCAAATTTGAAATATGCAACTGAGACGCCAGTGGGTTTAGTGACATAAGCTGAGACCATTTTAAGGAAAATGTTGAAACTTGAAAATGAGAATTTTCTGAATTTAAATAACAGTCAACAATATGTCACTTAGTTTGCTCGTAAAGTTGTACCGATAACAGAAAATTGTGCTGACAACCGACTGCAATGTGCGTGCCTCGAGGTCTTTGTCTAACAATATTAACTGGAAATGTGTGACTGCTTTACTATACAACTACTGTACATTTAAAAATATTCAAGATATTCTTAATTGTTCTTGTCCATGAAAATTACGCAGTTTTCAAAGATATAAGCAGCTTTATTTACAAATATGGTTTTCGCATTGTATGTGATATGTACAAAATAAATCGCGCAGCAGTTCGCATTCTTAATTTTTTTATCTCATTTCCTCTTATTTTGGTGTTTTCTGCTTTATATTACAGTCGCCACTTGGTTATAACATTACGTTACGGTTGTCTGTGTGCTCCTCTAGGCTGGTGTTAATTCAGTTCGTGACTGAAAATGCTTCAGTTGTTAGTTTTTGTATGCCATACACGGTCTGCCTAATTAGTTATAGGCAGAATGCATAGCTTTCGAGAACAAATATGAATAGAACAGACATTGAAAAACAAGATAGTTAGCAAGCTGACGAGGAAGAATGGAAGCGTCCCTAGTAAATGGTGTTTCTAATAGTAGCCTGATACGTTATTACAGTCGTCCTCTGTAAATAAATCTGGAAGTCTGCTGCTTAATCTTTAAAAAAAATATGAGAGAAATGTGGCAAAAACAATGAATTAACCCAGACTATTGTTCTGAGATTTTACTATTATTCTGAAATTTCGAGAAATTCATGAGAATGCCTTTGCAATGTTTTGGGAGAGAATGTCCATGTAACAATCAAGGGCCATAAACATTAGCTGAACAAAACATGTGCAGAGTATAGATAAAAGCATTTAGTGACAAAAATTTTAAACTATAACCCTTCGCCGTTTAGATAGTATGGGTTTTCATTCTTTTGTGATAGTTGATTCATAGATATTAGGGTATGAATGTGATCGATTCTAGATGAAGCAGCAATTGTTTGCTATTTTTTAGTTAGGCCCAGTACACACTAGCTGCTGTGTATTGTGAAACCACATGCTTACTGAGATGAAATTGTATCACAACACATAACTTATTTTTGTGAACCAGAGATGATATCGTATGTACAGAGAGCATGTGGTACGTCTTGTGGCTGCCCTAAGTATTTCTAGGTTAGTTTTACAATTAGAAACAGAGTCAAAATTGGTATCTAATACGTAGGAGATTTAAACGCAATATATTTTTTGGGAAGATTTTACCTACCCTTCTTATCACATATTTGACTACCCCACCTTCCCTCTCCCTCCCATTCCCACCTCTATCTAGATGCAGTCTATCTAGATTGCAGTCTGGTATATTTTTAATGGCGGCAAATAATGTAGCCAGCAGCGCCAATTGTCAAGGGTCGAACATTGGGGAAATTAAGTGGCGTGCTATATCGCATTTGATATTTGTGTCCCAAGTAGAATGTGTACTATATTTTTTTCCTTTAGATAAGAAAAAACGTTATGCCTCTAAGAAAATAGGCTCTAGTGCTGCAAAATCAGAGCATAAGTCTTTTGCGGAGAATAGAAACAGACATTTTGTTAAAATTAATTGATGAGACGAACAGTAAAAGTTCTATAAATGCATGGTGTTCCGTGGCCGATGTCAGTCTCATTAGAATTCTACTGGGTGCACTGCCGCGTCGTCCTATAAATTACTTGAAGTACAAAATTTCTAAAACAAACCGATATTTCGACCGTGTGCGTGGCCGCTACAACACAGCTGAAATGCAGGTTTATTTTATAAAATAACGTGGTAATGCACCAAGAATGATTGTAATAAGACTAATATTATCTTGATTGAAAAAAATAATTTTTGTATCAGAAGACATAGTCAGGGGAGAACTGCAAGCACTACATTCTCAACAATCGTAATCTCTTTGTACCTAAGTCTGATATGCGGTGGTGGCTGCTTAATGGTCACACATTCTTCGAATATGGGTTGTCTAAATTTACTCACGAGCGTTTCGCGAGAACTACATTCTCTTTCTTCCAACGATTCTCATTCAAAAGGAAGGAAGAAAGGATGGTTGGGCTTAAAGTCACGTCGACATCTAGGTCATTAGAGATGGAGTACCAACTCGGATCGTGGCAGGGATGAGGAAGGAAATAGGCCGTACTTTTTCAGAGGAACCATCCCGGCATTTGTCTGGAGCGATTTAGGGAAATCACGGAAAACCTAAAACTGGATGGCCGAAGGCCGGCTCGTGTACTCTTGATGACTACACGACACAAAGCTTTACGGCCATTGGGCTGTTGATGACTGGAAACATGTTGCCTGATCGGATGAGTCTCGTTTCAAATTGCATCGAGCGGATGGACGTGCGCGTTTATGGAGACAGCCTCATGAATCCATGGACGCTGAATGTCAACCGGGGGCTGTTCAAGCTGGTGGAGACTCTGTAATGGTGTGAGGTGTGTGCAGTTGAAGTAATAAGGGACCCCTGATACGTCTAGATACTACTCCGACAGGTGACACGTACGTAAGCATCCAGTCTGATCATCTGCATCAGTTCATGTCCATTGTGCATTCCGACGGACTTGGGCAATTCCAACAGGACAATATGACACCCCACACGTCTCCAAGAGCATTCTTCTGAGTTAAAAACACTTCCGCTGGCCACCAAACTCCCCAAACATATACTTTATTGAACTTATCTGGGATACATTGCAACGTGCTAGTACTCTTACGGATTTATGGACAGCCCTGCAGGATTCATGGTTTCAATTCTGTCCAGCACTGCCTCAAACATTAGTTGAGTCTATGCCACATCGTGCTGCGGCACTTCTGCGTGCTCGCGGAGACGCTACTCGATATTAGGCAAGTGTACCAGTTTCTTTGGCTCTTCAGTGTGTGTTATGTCCGTATATTGGTCAGTAAATCTAGGAAGATGGAATCTTCATAAAATTTTGATAAGAGCTATTGTCGACTTGCTTTAAATATTGAGAAAGTCACAGAACGAAAAAAATATTGTATGACTACAGTGTCAACGAGACATAATTGGAATCAACTCGCACAAATACTTCGTGTAACACTTCGTAGAGATATGAAAGGTAATGATCACATTGGATTAGTCATAGGTGAAGCAGGTGACAGACTTCGGCTTATTGGTGTAATACTACGTAAATCCAATTAATCTACAAAGGAAACTGATTACAAATCACTCTCAATCCCATCCTAGAATATCGCTCAAGTGTGTGGGACGCGTACCAAATAATACTAACAAGGCTAATTGAAGGTACATAGAAAAGGGCAGCAAGAATGGTCACAGATTTGTTTGATCCGTGGCAGAGTGTCACAGAGATGCTGAAGAAACTTATCCGGCATATACTGGAAGCATACGCGAACTATCACGGCAAGGCTACTTACAATGTTCCAAGAGCAGGCGTTAAATGAGGACTCTAGGAATTTACTACAACCCCCTAGGGGTCGTGATGACAAGACCAGATTTATTACAGCGTGCACAAAGGCATTTACACTGTCATTCTTGCATACGTGAATGGAAAGGAGCCCTAATAACTGTGACAATTGGAAGTACCCTCTGCCAGACGACTTCACAGTGGTTTATGGATGTAGATGTTGATCTACTTGTTCATCTACATCTAGTGTCTGAAACACTTCCTCCGTGAATAAAGCAAGAAACGTTTAGAGAAGTTTGCTTCCCTGCAAGATGGTCACAACGTTTGAGCTCATAATATGCCCTATGATTATGCAAGAAACGTACGTCGGCGAGACTGGTCTGTAGTTCTGTGCATTTAATGTTTTATCTTGTATTTGTAAACAGGTATGACCCGCCCTCTTTCCTAGTCGTGTGAGATACTCTTGAAGAATACGATCTAGGAAAGGAACTAATTTCGCAACCTATACAGTGTTAAATAAAACTTGAATTTTTGCAGGGCCTGGTGCCTTATTTGCTTTGTCAAATCATACGTTTAAATATGTATTTTGTGTTTGTTTTATGTAATTCCGTGACATGTCCGATATCCTTGCAAATGTGGTCTATACTAAATCTACATGGATACCCTGCAAATCACTCTAAATGCCTGGCAGAGAGTTGATCGAACCACCTTCACAAAAATTCTCTATTATTCCGCTCTCGAACAGTGAGCGGAGAAAACGAACACGTATATCTTTCCGCGTGAGCTCTGATTTCTCTTACTTCGTTATGATGATCGTTTCTCCCTCTGTAGTCGGAGTCAACAAAATATTTTCGCATTTGGAGGAGAAAGTTGGTGATTGAAATTTTGCAAGGATATCCCGCCGCAACGAGAAAGGCCTTTGTTTTAGTGATGTCCACCCCAAATTCTGTATCGTGTTCGTGCCGCTCTCTCACCTATTTCTCGATTGTACAAAGCGAGCTGCCCTTCTCTGAAGTTTCTCGATGTTCTCCGTCAATTCTATCTCATGCGGATCCCACACAGTGCAGCAGTACCCCGAAAGAGGACGGACAAGCGTAGTGTTGGCAGTCTCTTTAGTAGATCTGTTGCACCTTCTAAATGGTCTGCTAATAAAACGCAGTCTTTGGTTCGCCTTGCCCACAACATTTTATATGTGTTCTTTCCAATTTAAGTTGTTCGTAATTGTAATTCTTGAGATTTAGTTGAATTTAAAGCCACTGGATTTGATTGATATACCGTGTAACCGAAGTTTAACGGATTCCTTTTAGCACTCACGTGGATGACCTCACACTTTTCATTATTTGGGGTCAATTGCCGATTTTCGGACCATATAGATATTTTTTCTAAATTTGTTTTTCAACTTGTTTTGATCTTCTAATGACGACATCATCGTCTCAAACAAACTAAGACGGCTGCTCAGATTGTCTCCCAAATCGTTTGTATAGGTAAGGAACAGCAGAGGGCCTGTAACACTACCTTTGGGAACCAAGAAATCTCTTCTGTTTTAGTTTACTAGTATTACTATTGATAACTGGTTTTCTATACGCTGGGAGCTAATATCGATATCTCTCATTTATGAGTCTGTACGGCGGTCAAATATTAGTATGGTGATATCCCAATGCATAAATTTCTGCTTTTCTGCCCGTTGCCTTGTTTCCAACACAAGACAGATGGGTGCACCCGTTCATTGACTAAATATGGTCTGAACTTCCTAGGATCTATTTGATAAACCTTTCACCAGGGTCCACCTGTGAAAATTATTGTAGGCTTCAAGCATGTTCTAGGTAGCGTTATCCTCAGCCAGTTTCCCTGGAGTCTGTTTTGCAGCGAGTCTATAGCAGACTCTTTTTGAAACATTCTCCGAGTGGTACCATTAAACCAATACAGATGTTTATCATCTTTTAATAATTTGTTTCGTACTCGTTTATCTAGACCGCAGTTTATGATGACTTTCAGCTCTAACCACAACTGTTCTGCATTTGCTGGAGAAATTAAATACGGTCTCTGTTCGTCCTTTAAGTAAGTTGACAGTGACTACAAGTTCGACCAAACACAAATACTTTCCTAGTTTTCATGATAACATTTGTTTTCTTTTGGTAACTGTCATTACAGTAACAGCATTATTGTCGTTTATCCCTCTCACATTGGTGACACTCTCGAGGACTCGTAGGGAGCCATACATACAGTCGTTTCTCCCTCGTTCCACTTGCGAGTGGAACAGGAAAGGAAATGACTAGTATTGGCACAGAGTGCCCTCCTCCACGTATTGTACGGTGGCTTGCGCAGTATCTACTCGTATGTAGATGTTTAAGGTCGTGGTCACAAAACTCTTCTGTTTGTAATGTCTCGTTCAGAACTGCGCTGGATGTCGGGTCTGTTTATAGTTAGGAGGTGCGAGTTGTTCGAAACAGCTGTCAATGTATTCAGTGGTATTTCGCAAGCTTGTTTGTCCATATCACCGACGTCCGTAGCTCTACCAGTCGATGCTCGTCAGATTAGAGTCACCACCTACTATTACCGTAAATTCAAGGAAGTTTAAGCTATATTTGAGTCCTCTGCGACCGATGTGTCCGAATCTGGCAGTCGTTGGAAACAACCAATTATTAATATAAATCCACCGACCATGGATGCTCTAACTTATTAGTGAGCATTTGGATCCAACTTAAACCTTTTTGGGCCTAACGTTTCTGTTTCTCGCTACAAACACTCCTCCGCATGGGGAGTCTAAGCTGGCTTTCCGATATACAATCCATGAGCAGTCAAAAATCTTCCTACTTTCTGCTTTGGGTTTCAACAAACTTTATGTTCGTAGTATTATTTGAGGGTGATGGTTTCTTAAGAGAAAATGGCTTCTGACACTTCACTGTTAATACTCTGTCAGTTAACGACTAATATCTTACGTTTCGCATTGATTTAGGGGTTCAGAGTTTTTGTCTTACCCTAAAATCTCCCACGTCGATTCCACGTGTACTCTGCCACCTGGGTGGCCGTTTCCGGTGTGTAGTACACACCTGACCTATCTAAGGCTTTGCAACCTCAAATGTCTACACTAAGGCGAGGAATCTACAGCTGATCTCGTCACAGATCCGGCGAAGGCTCTGGTTTTCTACCCTCGGCTCAAGAGCAGAGGGCCTCAAACAGTATTCGAAACGATGCTGCAATAAATGGATATCCACCAAGAGAGCCGCGTGCGTCAATACGTCGTTTGCGGGATTCGAGGAGACACGTCGGTCCCAGATCAAATCCGTTCAGCGAATAAACGACGAGGGCTGGGGTGCCGACCAGCCTGGATGTGGTTTTAGGCGGTTTCCCACCTCTGACTAGGTGAATACTGGGGTTTTATCCACGTCCTGACTCATTTATACAATTTGCAACGTTATCACACTTTCGCACGGAATAACGTTAGATGTGTACAAAGCCTTCCCCAGGGGGGAGGGAGGGTGATGGAGAGAAGTAAGAGGGGGGGGGGGGACATATGAGTTTTGCTGTTGGGAAGCAAAATAACTGATGGTGGTCGAAGTACAGAGGATATAAAATGTAGACTGGCAATGGCACGAAGAGCGTTTTTGAAGAGGAGAAATTTGTTAACTTCGAGTATTGATTTAAGTGACAGGACGTCTTTTCTGAAAGTATTTGTATGGAGTGTAGCCATGTACGGAAGTGAAACATGGACGATAAATAGTTTAGACAAGAAGAGAATAGAAGCTTTCGAATTATTGTGCTACAGAAGATTGCTGAAGATTAGATGGGTAGATCACGTAACTAACGAGGAGGTACTGAACAGAATTGGGGAGAAGAGGAATTTGCGGCACAGCTTGACTAGAAGAAGGGATCGTTTGGTAGGACATGTTCTGAGGCATCAAGGGATCACCAGTTTAGTATTGGAGGGCAGCGAGGAGTGTAAAAATCTTTGGACTGAAGTATATATATATATATATATATATATATATATATATATATATATATATATATATATATATATATATATATATATTCCTTGTCAGCTAAACAGCAAAAATTGTCTGTAATAGTGTGGCCGTGTGTGTGAATTTATTAGCTTTTTGATTGCTTCTCGCTTTGTATTAAGATCGCATTTCAAATAACATTGTGCAAGTGACATGTGACTGGATAAACATAATAAATAAGTGAAAGAAATTTCTGTAACTTTTATTTGTCGTGAATTAATTATATTGACTGCACCAACTGCAGAAGAGGTAAACGGATTTCTGAGAACTTAATTTTGAAATATACTCAAATCACAACAAGTTCAATATTTTTGTTAGAATCTATTTTAGAAATATATTCTTGTTATGATGCGTTTTTTTTAAATTACTTCAATTTGTGCCAAACGTTATTGCTAATTCATGCTAATATTGAGTGTTCATGAATTAACTGCTTCTTAAATTGCTCTTTCAGTGAAACGGTCTGTTTTGTAAAACAAATGAAAGCTGTTATAGGAATTCTCATATTGGTTTTGTGCTGCCGGCACGAGGTGATCCACAGTGGAGAATGGAAGATTTTGTTCTTGTCAGTGGTACTCGAACGTTTGGCATCGGTTCTCGAGAACACGCTGCAATCGAGAACTTATCGATTTTACCATTGTCCATCATTATATCAAATACATTACTTCCCTGAATTATTTGTTTCTACGGAATCACTAGTTACTGAAAAATTTAAGACCGTATCTGATATAATTGGAAGGGTTATTGAGAAGTAATGAATTAGTTCCAAGGCTTATGACCGTAGGATATACAGGGGATAGGCAAAATAATGTGAACACATATACTTACTTGGGAATGGTTTATTAATAAGGGGTTGCACCCACATTTGCCCGTAATATAGCTGCGATTCTTCTTGGAATACTGCCATATAATTCTTGTATAGTCGCCAGTGAAATGTTATGCCACTCTTCGTTCAGAACCTCTTCTAACTCATGAAGTGACGTGGGAGGCGGGAATCTGCTCCGGAGTATGCACTCCAATAGCGCCCACAAGGTTCGATTGTGTTCAAGTACAGGGACTGTGCAGGCCAGGGAAGACGGTGCAGTTCAGTTGTATACTTCTCACAGCACGATTGTAGTTTCCTGGTTGTGTGAATGGTTGCATTATCGTCCTGAAATATGGCGTCATTGCTGGGGAACAACATTTGAATGATGGGGTGCAGCTGACCATCTAAAATGTTCACATAATCATTGGCTGTAACACGGTCTTTGAGAGTAATGATGGGACCAGGAGAATACCCTGATACGGTTGCCCACACCATCACACTTCCAAAGCCATGTTTAACCGTTGGAATCAAGCACTCAGGATTGTAGGCTTCTCTTGGCGTTCTCCAGACGTAAACCCGGCCCGATGTTGGAATAACTAAAATTGGAAATAACGGAAAACTTTGACTAGTGAGAGCATATGACATGTTTCTACTGATCAACCGTTCCGGACTTATGCACCTGACATAATGTATTACGCTTCTTTGCATTGGTTGTCATTACTAATGGTTTCGGTATAGCAGCTCGTCCATGAATATTCACTTTATGGAATTCTCGGCGGACAATGTCGATAGATACGGGGTCTCGAAGATGGCTATTCAGCTCTGCAGTCACTTTAGCCGCCGTAGTTTTGTGTTGTTTTGACACTATTCGTGTTAGCGTACGATCTCTGTCATTTAGTTTTGATTTGCGCCCACTATTACGTTTACTCGATGATGTATTTCCATGTTTTGTGTAGGCTGTCGTGATTGTTGAAACAGTTACTCTTGAAACTAAATAAGCTGGCTGTCTTGGTTACTGATGCTCCAGCTAATCGGGCCCATACAATGTGCCCTATTTGGAATTCTGTTAGGTTTTCCATTGCACGTCGACCTCGGCCTCTGAATGCAAATACGAAGTGTGCACTACTCGTAAACAGCCTGCACTGACGCCTAGTCGGTACTGAACATGCACAGTCCAGCGCGACACGTGCCTTACCTGCGTTGTTGACCGTCAAACACAACCATCCCATTACTACCACTGTATATGCTGATAGTTCACACAGTGACAACAATATTTTGAAGCGGTTATCCAGCTGACATCACCTATCGCACAAAATATTTGCTAACAAATGCATGTTTCTTATGGAACACCTGAGCGCTTACTACAGCGGTAACGGCAAGGCAAGTGCGTTGTTTACAATTACGATCTGTAACAAAAGTTATGAGGAGCGTATACTTGGTAAAATTGTAGATGATTTGAGAGAACACAGTATGTTAAAAATTTAGTCGTTACTTTTACAGCTGTAATGACTGAATATGAGTAGCCCTATCAGTTCGTCTAATGTGCGTTTTCAGTGACTTAAATTGAATATGAGCACTTTTTCTCCATCTAGGTAGGACAGTATATAAAATTATTTTGTCAATGTACGGTATACGGAGGGTATCGGGGCCGAGTGGTAAGGGCAGGTGTGAAAGAGCTGCTATACACTAAAGTGGGCAATTGTAACAGGACTTTATTGTTGGTTCCCATTTTTGGTTTCGAATGGAATAATAATCAGTAAATTCACAGGCGAATTACAGATAAACTACTGCATATTTTTGAGTGCCATAGTGTCTAGAGGAAGTGATAGCACAAGATAAGTTGTTGAGTCGCTTTTCATCGAACGATACGCCTTTAGCATTTAACCCTGAGATGTTTGAACCTAGAATCACACTTTTGTTACTGTAAATCAATGATCATCGTAAACATTCTGGCTTGCTGGACATAGCAATCTGTGTTGCTAGACTCCCCCTCCCTCTCTCCTGCACCGTCTCCACGCTTCTATATTTCAACAATATTATAATTTGCTCAATTTACGAAGGCAACTGCATTATTTTTATTTAGCAAGTGGAGCTTTCGTATGAATAAACACGGCTTTGTTTAGTACTTCTCTCACATCCCAGTTTCGATATAAATGCAATTTCCTCGACAGTCACATTATTTGAGATTTTCAATAGTCACTGTTTATTTGACAATCATGAAATATCAACCGTAAAAGTTAACGTTCTAACTCACACTTTTCACAATTATTATGACAGAAAAATATAAAATGTATAATTCGCAATACTCTGTGAATTGTCCAGTGAACGATGCATGAATGTGAGAAGTGCTGTCATACATTCCAGCTAGATATTCGTACGAGCGCGCAGCGCGTGAACGCAGACTCACGCTTCTGTGTGTGCACGCGTGTTTTATAAAGCGCAATCAGGGTGTTTCAGGAGGAACAGTAAATATTTTAGGAAGTGGTGGTATAGACGAGCCATATAACATATGTCCAATTTTTATTGAGTACGGAGATACAGCTGTTAGAATGTAGCCCAAGCAAACTTAAAGCAAAGGCAAAAGAGGTCGTTCATTTTCAAAATTTCCACCGCAAATTTCAGTGCATTTTCGACTTCTCTTGATAACACCACGTGTAGCACTTCTGAGGTCGTCTTCTGTGTTCTTATATGAGGGCTGCACTATTCATAATCCGAACGATCAAATCGGCTCTTGTGGTTACTTTTTCTTTGTAGACTTTGTCTTTCAGTCATCCCCACAGGCAAAAATTCAAAGGAGGAATGTCCGAGATCTTGGCGACCAAGCATTGTGCCCATTTGGATGATGTGTTACATGACGACTACAACACGCAGGAGCCGCATCGTCCTGAATAAACAAAACGCATTCTTGCAGGCAAAGGAATCCCTTCCAATAACTCTGGAAGATCATTTTCAAAAAAGTGTAAATAACGGTGTCCTGTAAGGAGATAAGGCAACACAACAGGTCCAATCAACTGATTGTCTATCAAATAGCACCACAGATTTACAGAGAAGCGTTCTTGAAAACGTGTCTCCATAATGGCATGTTGGTTTTCTTCAGACCACTGATGTGAATTACGACTGTTATTGATACCGTCACGAGTGAAAGTGGCTTCATCAGCGAAGAGTGAAAATGTCACTATCTAGCGATTTTATTAGTAGTAGTGGAGTAGTAGTAGTAGTAGTAGTAGTAGTAGCTTTATTCATCGGTAGATCTCTTTTTACAAGAATATAGGACATGTCAAAGTATTTACCAGTTTAGACCAATTTAAAATAAGCTAATTCGTATATACATACGTTTTCAGACGTCTAATTAGAGACAATCATTAGATTTATTCCTTATATACAATACATCTTTTACAAACAACTTATTAAACAATGTAATGCTACACTGTTCACTCATATCTCACTATCAGTCACTGCACACACTATGCACACATTGTTTCATAACACTTCACTCACTACACACACAAATATACACACACACTGGCGATCTCTGGATCATTTTCTGTACCGCAACTTCCCATTTGCTATCCTGAAAAACTGAGTCAGCATCCCTCTATAATGAGTGAGATATTGAGCTCAGAAAGAGGTAGAGGAATTAGTATTGTGCTATGTATAGCTTGGGAGTAAGTTTTTCTAGGAAAGGAAAAAGAAGGAGAAAATATGGTGTGAAGGTGTTATGTGGAATGTTCAATGATTTGTAATCGTTATTATTGTTTATTTGTATAACTTCTTTTTACCAAAACCCTACTCTGTTTTATCCTTCAATGTATAATTGTGTTGCATAACAGCTACTTTTTATTTGCCTTTTTAAATATGTGTGTTTTTTGCAATTTCTTTAATCTCTTTTGGTAATTTATTGTACAGTTTCATTCTTTGGTTTAAAATGCTATTTTGAGTTTTATGTTAATTTTTATTAATAAATGTAAGTTGAGTCTAGCTCTTGTTCCATGGTCATGGACAGAGCTGTCAGTGCAGTAATTACCAATGTTATTTTTGATTTGTACAATTGACTGGTAAATGTATTCACACGGAGCAGTTAAAATCCCCAGTGTTTTGAACAGATCTTTGCAATGAGCTCTACTACTATTTTTGATTTTTATTCTTATGGCTCTTTTCTAGAGTTTGAAAATTATGTTCATATTTTGTGCATTTGTTCCCCAAAGACACTGAATATTACACACTGATGATAGGATTCTAAGGGATAACATGCTGATGGTATTCTGTTTGCAAGTACCTTTGTGTGTTCACACCACTTGAACTGAGAATCAATATTCATTCCTAGAAATTTTGCGTTTGTTACACAGTCTATAGAGCTACCATCTACATTTAATTTAACATTATCATTTTTCCTCTTCAAACTGAAATTCGTGCCATTAGTTTTCTTTATGTTCAATGTAACTTTATTGCTTATTGACCAATCGCAAACTTCCTTGAGAGTTTCATTTGCTTTCTCTGCAAGGAGTTCTCATGTTTTCTCAGTGACTATAATATTGCTGTCATCAGCAAAGAGAATTTTTTCACTTTCAGTAACACTACTGGGGAAGTCATTGATGAATACTATTGGTCCTAATATGCTACCCCTACCTTTATCCCAATGTTAATGTATTTTGGTTCTGGTAAGTGTTTTACTAAATGTTTAGATCTATTTGAAGTATATGTTATCTCTACTCTTTGTACCCTATCTACTAGGTATGATTGAAATCAGTCATTAGCTATCCCTCTTATTCCTAAGCTTCTAACTTATTTAATAGAATCTTGTGGTCGATTATATCAAAGGCCTTAGGAAGATCCAAAAATATGCCTGTGACACACTCATCTTTGTCAAGAGCATCAAGTACAGCTTCGTAAACCATACTGTGATTCGTTAAAATATTGTATTTATTCAGGTAATCCATTAATCTGTCTTTCATAATTGCTTCCATTACTTTTGAGAATGGTGACAGCAGGGAAATGAGCCGGTAAATTTCTATGTCTTCTGCATTACCTTTCTTAAGCAAAGGTACAACTCTTGCCTGTTTTAACTGCTCTGGGAATGTCCCTGATGTGATGGATTCATTTATTATATTTGTTAAGGGGCCTTGTATAATCTCTATGGGTTGTTTCAGTACACACATTGGTACTTCATCTAAGCCTACTGACTTTTTATTTTTTAGTTTTTGAACAGTTTTATTGACTTCATTATCTGTAGTTGTAAGTAACTTCATTGAATTTAGTGCAGCATTATTTACAGGTATTATATTTATTTTATGGAATTTTTGCTGTAACTTCTCTGCAATACTTGAAAAAAGCTCGTTTACATAGTTTGCTAATTGCTGTAGATCATTTATTACCTTATCCCCCTTCCATTAGCAGTATGTTATGCTACTTTTATTTGCCTCTCCCCGTTTCGTTTTTTCATAACACACAAGACTGCTTTACTTTTATCCTTTGCATTATATATTATTTTGTCATTAAATGGCCTTTTTGCGGCAATCAGCATCTTCCTATAGATCTTTTTGAATCTATGATAGAAATTTAAGAATTCTGGATAATTGCGACACTTTTTCATGGAACCGAGGTATTTAAGTGTCTGAGAGGACTTCTTAATACCTGTTGTTATCCACCTGTCTTCGTAAGATGTTGATACAGACATGCATACTTTTGGAAATGTCTTTTCAAAGTTCTGTTTAAATAATGTGAAGAATTTAGAGGATTTAATTTTCACATTGGTTTCCTTATACACTTCATGACAGCTTTGTTTTGCCAGTTTTCAAGTATCCAGTGACAACATTCCAATCGTATAACTTCATCTCCCGCTGAAAGATGCTGAATGAGCTGTAAACGATACTGATGGAATCCGTGCATACGTAATGTCCGCCATACTCTTATATGTAGAACACCGATAGGTGCACAAATTCGGCTTGTGCTTGTTGAAGGACGACGTCCTACCGAGTGGATAATGTCTGCTACTTCATTCACTCTATTCATTCACACGTACAGATGCGATATGACTGATGGGCACTGTACCAGAGCCACGTACATAAGTAAACACTTTTGAATCTCGTAGTCTGCGGTTCGGAAATCGTATGCCGTACACAAATACTATATCGGCATACTCAGTATGTGTAAATACTGCAGCATGAAAACTTCAGTGTAAACTAAAGCACAACTTCACAACGCGAACATCAACACTCTACTGCTGACATTCTATAAATACAATAGCAACCGGTGTACCAACACACTAAACGAAAATGCATTGAACTCCGCTGTGTCCCTGTACCCAGTAAAAATTGGACACGTTTTATACGAGATTTTTTATCGCAATTCGTCTATACTACCACTTCCTAAAATATTTACCACTCCTCCCGAAACACCCTGTATGATATGGTTGCGCGTAAATGACAATAATTTTCTGAACTGCACACAGAACGATAGTTAAACACACTACCGATTTAATTATCATTTGAACTTTCAATTTATACATTGCACAGTGAAAAGAATGAAATAAAAGTACTTCGAAGGCGTCCGTCCCTTGGATGGACTGTGCAGAAGCCGACTATCTGAGTGAAACGACACTACTGCAAACGACGTTCATAGTAAATGATTAACATCAAAGGGATGTTCCAATCGTACTGCTATAGGCAGTGATGGAACGTGGCAGTAGAAGGCAGAAGAATACTCTATGTTCTAATACCACACTACGGGGACCGTAGATAAGGTGACCAGATGGATCTCGTTTTTCTTGACTTCTGGAAGGCATTCGACACCGTTTCACACTGACATTTAGTGCACAAAGTATGAGCATACCTAGCATCGGATTAGATTTGCGGTTGGATTCAGGACTTCCTAGCGGACAAGTTTCAACAGGCGAAATCGTAAGACGTGAGAGAAACTTTAGAAGTACGGCAAGGAAGTGTCGTTGGCTCGTTACCACTCACATTGTATCTGATAGAATGGATAACCTCAGAAGGTACAGGAGGTAGTTTGTCGACAATGTTGATATCTGTAGGTAAGCTGCAACACCAGAAATTGTAGAGAAATGCAATAACACTTGCAGAGGAAGAATTCTAGGTGTAGGGACTGACGATTAAACCTCAAAGTAAATAAATATAACATACTGAGTATAAATAGAGGGTAAAGCTAATAACTATTCGATTACACTATTGGCAGTAAATCATCAGAAACAGTAACAAATGTATAATATCTAAAAATTTGAGTCCGGAGTGATCTAAAGTCGAACTATAGCGCAAAAGTAATTATAGGAAATGCAGGTGCCACGGTGACTCATTGGAAAAATCCTAAGGAAATTCAGATCAATCTACTTTCTGCCACACCATCTTTTTTTGACCGATTGTTAAGCATTATTTGTCAGTTTGTAGGGTTAATACGTGCGATGAAGAATAGCGGAAGAACACGGAGAGTTTCGTCACGGTTTGTTTGGTAAACGCGACGGCGTTACGAGGATGCTTATCACATTGGCAAACGCTACAAGAGGGGACTCGTGCATCAAGCGTAGCCTTAATGTTAGAAGTTCCGGCAGCGTACGTTCCAGGAAGACTCATGCAACATATTACTTTCTCCCACACACATCCTTCGTAATGATTGTGAGGGAAAAAAATTAATGTACATTAATTACCAAACATTAATGTACCAACAATCGTTGTGTCCGCGCACTGTTCAGATTATTGTAATGGAAACAGTTCTCTCCGCTGAGCATACCATCAGAGGATAATCCAACCCTATTCGTCGAATTAAAGATAAAGTTTGATAACTTGCTCATTTGATATGTTGTAATGAAACTTAGCAGAGGTTTTGTTACAAGTAAATGAGTCCATAAGACTCAACGCAGCACGTAGGTGTAGCTCACAGACGTTATACTGGGCTCATGCATCGGAGTGCATGCTTAAAATGGACCAAGAGTGTACAACTAAGAATGCTGAGCAGTGCACGCGTGATCTGATTTTCTCTTCTGAATTCTTTATGCTAGGGTGTAATGGGATCGTTGTCAACGGGGTACCCGGTCGAGTCTAGCTCGCAGGCGCTGTGTAAATAATGGCGGGGGAATTTAGGTACGGGCTAAACTGTTAATTATTAACATAGGGAACAGCGTTCCAGTTTAACCAGATAGTAGATTCTCGAAACCTGCTAATTATTTAACGGGTTCTGGCCATGAAGAACTCTGAAAACAATGAACATGTTAGTGTTAAAGCTGCAAATTTACTTAAGTTTTTGTGTGGTTATATTCGTTTTTAATTTTTGCTTGTCTGAAGTCTCGAACGGTGGAATAAGCTGCTAATATTTTTTAGCAATTTATGTATATTTCTTTCAACAGATAAGAGTGAAATTAAAAAGGAAGCACAACAGAATCGTTTTTATGTGTTCTGAAGTTTTCTGTGGTTTGTTGCTTTGGTACAAAACACAGAAGCATGACTGCTCAAAAGAGTACACAACACAATACACCCTAAGCTGTAAACTTGTCGAGGTTTACGCGCCGGAACCCTGTCAGAGCTCGTGCATGTGTGCCTATCTTATGTGACTGGCCTTTTTAGGGATACCCATTATTCATCAACGAAACTGCCTAATGTAGCATTTATTATAGCAGTGTATACGACCTTTGGAAATACATCATAATTCCTTAAAACTTCATATACCACTTCTTTACACACTGATTCTTCTGAATGATTCTCTTAAGCTTCATCTTACTCTTCCTCATTAATAAATTCTACTATGAGTCTATATTTGATGCTGCGTACACCTTACGATCCAATATCTATGTTCGAAATTTCTGTATAATTATGACGTAGAGCAGATGGAATATTCGGATGTATCGCAGCCTTTTCGAAGTATACCTCCTCCTCTTTTGACTTTTAACAATACATTCGCTATTACTAGCTGAAATTTATTACAGAACCCAATTATCTTTTCTCCTCTCTCATTTCTACTGCCAAGCCTATACCAGAAACTCTGTCTTTTACGCTTTCCCCTACAACATTTTTCAGTCACCAGTGATTATTAGATTTTCATCTCACTTTACATATCGAATAGACAGAGCAAGGATAAGCGGATACCATTGGCAGAGTGAAGACGAATACTCATGCTTGAAGTTTCTCGTCCGCCATTGTTGATCATTTTTACTCAAAGGCTAAGAAGTGACTGGCTTCAAATCCGAGACCCAGGAAGTATTGATAAGTTGTCAGATACACTACTTGTGACCACGATGACTGGTGAAAATGTAGAATTGTGCCTGTCTGAATACATACGAATGGTAGTCGTCTGTAAAACTACGTGTCTTTACGCCATTGAAGGTACCAAACTAGCCTCGCTTCAGTTTTTCTGCACACACAGAACGAATGTGACGATTGGGTTTGAAGTTCATGACCTAACGATAGACCAAGTAGGTGGAACTCAGTTACTTCTATGAACACTGTCAAGCTGCTGCCTGAGGAAATCCTTCAGATTTAAATATTGGATGGTGAAGATGATGGTGACGGGGGGGGGGGGGGGGGGATAAGCTTCTGCACTCGTATTATATTACATCATAATGAAAAAATACGCAATATTCTTTCTTCAATGGCTTGTGCCTCTGCAGTCTTTACACTAGTTAAATTTCAAATTTCTACTGGGTGCAAATACAGAGTTTTAAAGACAGATGATCTTTATGGGTAGTGTAACAAACACGTCTCCGCATTTTAAACTCATTTTTGCTCGACTTTAGCAGTTCTAGCAGTGATACTTCAATTGTTAGTTTCAGTTTCTTGTTCCTCTTTCTGTATGTTATGTATTTCTCCCCCATATTTTTAACTTTAGATTATGTTAATAATAAATCTGCAAAACCGTCGTACCTGTCTGTTTGAACACAATAATCTCCAAAACTATGCATAATTTCTTCAAAGTCAGGTCATAGAAAAAGATGTAATTTAAAGTTTTATTCATACTAATATTATAAATGCAAAAGTATCTCTGTTACATTGGCGCGGCTAAAGAGCTGAACCGCTTTGGATGAAGTTTGGCGTGGAGACTCGCCCCTGAGGAAGAACAAAACATAGGCTACTTAAGTGAAAAAAAGGAAAAAAAATCGACCCCTAAGAGGGCGAAGTAGGGAACTGAACATCTTTCTTGATATGAGAGTACGTAAATCGTGTTAAAAATTATTAAGTTTGTTGCAAAATACACATATTTTATAATTTATAGCTACTTCAATAGCACGTTACATATATGTGTGCTCCTATCCATGCCTCTCTGTATGCACTGCTCAGCCGCGAAGCTGTGCATGTTGCACATCCTGTGTTGGAACAGCTTAGGAGGGCTGAGGGCGGGCCGCACATCTCGAGCTATGCTTACCCAAACTGGCAGGCATGTGAGGGTAGCTGACATTACTGCATGTGCAACAGCTTACGTAACACCACTCACCATAATAAAACTACTGATAAAAACAGTCAAAAGTCAAGATCACATAAATATATTTTGGCTGTCATCTTTGGGTCTTAAAGAAGTGTTTTTGTTATGAAACGTTTTCATTTTAAGTTGGACATCATGCCAAGTTGTCATGCACACAAAACTAGCGCGTTATAAAAGGTTTGCCACAGCTAAAATATTTAAAACAATAAATCACTTTGCGCAAATGGCCGTGTCAATGAGCAATATACAGTATATATGGACATGGCCATTTGCATTAAATATTTTATTTATGACAAACTTTTTATAATGTGCTGATCTTCATCTACATGACAACTTGGTGTGAGGTCCAACTTAAAATGAACGTGTTTCATAACAAATAGATTTTTTAAGATCTGAAGGTGAGAGCAGAGTCTGTCTAAACCGGTTGTTTTTAAATAAAGACATATTTATGCGATCTTGGCTTTTGAATTTTTTAAACAAGTAAAACAGATCGCTCCTTCTGTGTTCTCAAAATGAGAAAATTGAATCAAAACTACTAATATGAAAGTGTAGCTTCAGGTAATAGCTAGTAGTTACTACAGTAAAAGTGAGGTAGTTTATATGATGTACAACTATTTACATACTACCATGCAGTCTACTTGTCACATAATAATTGGTATTGGTTAAGACTAAACTGTAGGGCGTCTAGCCAAACGTAAGGAAGGCCAAAGCTAATCAGAGTACACAAATGAATACAGGCATAAAGCGAGTTCTTTGCAATAGTATATTTCTCTACATCTTAAATGCATTATTACGATAAGTAGAGGGTGATTCTGTGATGATGTTACAAACTTTCAGGGGTGATAGAGGGTGATAACTGTATCAATTTGAGGTAAGGGAACTAGTCCGGAAACGACTGAGTCGAAAGTTATAATCGCAGATCTACTCAAATTCCACTTTAGCCTCGCACAGCGCTCAAACTATGGGCCCCAACTTCCAAACCTTTATCAAGACATACTAAATTCTGGATTAATATTTTCCAATACCCTCACTAGGGGAGGTCCCCAGCGGTGCGATCGACTTTCTGAAGCTATATATATATGGTGATTTAGGTTAAAATCCAGATATCACACTGCAGCCTTTCAGCCTTGTGGGCCCTCATCTGTGAGTAACCGATTAAAGAAACATTCCTGATTTTGTGTGCCACTCAATAGTATTGAAAAAAGGTAAACTGTATGGTATGGTAGGGTGGTGTAATGGTTACGATAACAGCTTCATGTTCATGAGGCCTTCAGTTCGAATCTTCACAGTTGCAAAATCTTTTTTATTTTTAAATCTTTATCGAAATCACTTCGATCATTACTTTTATTCAATTAATTGATTTGAATGTAATTTTTTTCTTCTATTCAATCGTCACATCATTTCAATCACTGCACGAACTTCTTCATATATTTCATTTTTTCTTTATAACATTCTTTTTCCAATCGGAACTTTTGTGAATTGTATTAATTTCTAATAATATTCAATTATTTGAAAATTCCAATCTACCATTTAAAAAACAAAAGATGCAATAATTTATTTAAATTTGTGCAATGATGTGAAAAATGTATTTTTGTTACGAGATCTGCAATTTGTTTCGCATGGTAATTGTCCTACAGACATTTAAAACATAACCTAAATACCTACTGAACTATGGACAAAATAACGCATATGCAAATTTGAATGAAAGACGGGTTTACAAGTAAAACGAAATTCAAGCAAAATGAGAAATAGGTTATAATAAGCGAAATAACCCCTCCCATGAACCATGGACCTTGCCGTTGGTGGGGAGGCTTGCGTGCCTCAGCGATACAGATAGCCGTACCGTAGGTCCAACCACAACGGAGGGGTATCTGTTGAGAGGCCAGACAAACGTGTGGTTCCTGAAGAGGGGCAGCAGCCTTTTCAGTAGTTGCAGGGGCAACAGTCTGGATGATTGACTGATCTGGCCTTGTAACAATAACCAAAACGGCCTTGCTGTGCTGGTACTGCGAACGGCTGAAAGCAAGGGAAAACTACAGCCGTAATTTTTCCCGAGGACATGCAGCTTTACTGTATGGTTAAATGATGATGTCATCCTCTTGGGTAAAATATTCCGGAGGTAAAATAGTCCCCCATTCGGATCTCCGGGCGGGGACTACTCAAGAGGATGTCGTTATCAGGAGAAAGAAAACTGGCGTTCTACGGATCGGAGCGTGGAATGTCAGATCCCTTAATCGGGCAGGTAGGTTAGAAAATTTAAAAAGGGAAATGGATAGGTTGAAGTTAGATATAGTGGGAATTAGTGAAGTTCGGTGGCAGGAGGAACAAGACTTCTGGTCAGGTGACTACAGGGTTATAAACACAAAAACAAATAGGGGTAATGCAGGAGTAGGTTTAATAATGAATACGAAAATAGGAATGCGGGTAAGCTACTACAAACAGCATAGTGAACGCATTATTGTGGCCAAGATAGATACGAAGCCCACGCCTACCACAATAGTACAAGTTTATATGCCTACTAGCTCAGCAGATGACGAAGAAATTGAAGAAATGTATGATGAAATAAAAGAAATTATTCAGATAATGAAGGGAGACGAAAATTTAATAGTCATGGGTGACTGGAATTCGTCAGTAGGAAAAGGGAGAGAAGGAAACGTAGTAGGTGAATATGAACTGGGGGTAAGAAACGAAAGAGGAAGCCACCTGGTAGAATTTTGCACAGAGCACAACCTAATCATAGCTAACACTTGGTTCAAGAATCATAAAAGAAGGTTGTATACATGGAAGAAGCCTGGAGATACTGACAGGTTTCAGATAGATTATATAATGGTAAGACAGAGATTTAGGAACCAGGTTTTAAATTGTAAGACATTTCCAGGGGCAGATGTGGACTCTGACCACAATCTATTGGTTATGAACTGTAGATTAAAACTGAAGAAACTGCAAAAAGGTGGGAATTTAAAGAGATGGGACCTGGATAAACTGACTAAACCAGAGGTTGTACAGTGTTTCAGGGAGAGTATAAGGGAACAATTGACAGGAATGGGGGAAAGAAATACAGTTGAGGAAGAATGGGTAGCTTTGAGGGATGAAGTGGTGAAGGCAGCAGAGGATCAAGTAGGTAAAAAGACGAGGACTAGTAGAAATCCTTGGGTAACAGAAGAAATATTGAATTTAATTGATGAAAGGAGAAAATATAAAAATGCAGTAAATGAAGCAGGCAAAAAGGAATACAAACGTCTCAAAAATGAGATCGACAGTAAGTGCAAAATGGCTAAGCAGGGATGGCTAGAGGACAAATGTAAGGATGTAGAGGCTTGTCTCACTAGGGGTAAGATAGATACTGCCTACAGGAAAATTAAAGAGACCTTTGGAGAGAAGAGAACCACTTGTATGAATATAAAGAGCGCAGATGGAAACCTAGTTCTAAGCAAAGAAGGGAAAGCAGAAAAGTGGAAGGAGTATATAGAGGGTTTATACAAGGGCGATGTACTTGAAGACAATATTATGGAAATGGAAGAGGATGTAGATGAAGATGAAATGGGAGATATGATACTGCGTGAAGAGTGTGACAGAGCACTGAAAGACCTTAGTCGAAACAAAGCTCCAGGAGTAGACAACATTCCATTAGAACTACTCACAGCCTTGGGAGAGCCAGTCCTGACAAAACTCTACCATCTGGTGAGCAAGATTTATGAGACAGGCGAAATACCCTCAGACTTCAAGAAGAATACAATAATTCCACTCCCAAAGAAAGCAGGTGATGACAGATGTGCAAATTACCGAACTATCAGTTTAATAAGTCACGGCTGCAAAATACTAACGCAAATTCTTTACAGACGAATGGAAAAACTAGTAGAAGCCGACCTCGGGGAAGATCAGTTTGGATTCCGTAGAAATATCGCAACACGTGAGGCAATACTGACCCTACGACTTATCTTAGAAGCTAGATTAAGGAAAGGCAAACCTACGTTCCTAGCATTTGTAGACTTAGAGAAAGCTTTTGACAATGTTGACTGGAATACTCTCTTTTAAATTCTGAAGGTGGCAGGGGTAAAATACAGGGAGCGAAAAGCTATTTACAATTTGTACAGAAAAAAATGGTTCAAATGACTCTGAGCACTATGGGACTCAACTGCTGTGGTCATCAGTCCCCTAGAACTTAGAACTACTTAAACCTAACTAACCTAAGGACATCACACACATCCATGCCCGAGGCAGGATTCGAACCTGCGACCGTAGCAGTCGCGCGGTATTTGTACAGAAACCAGATGGCAGTTGTAAGAGTCGAGGGGCATGAAAGGGAAGCAGTGGTTGGGAAGGGAGTGAGACAGGGTTGTAGCCTCTCCCCGATGTTATTCAATCTGTATATTGAGCAAGCAGTGAAGGAAACAAAAGAAAAATTTGTATTAAGTATTAAAATCCATGGAGAAGAAATAAAAACTTTGAGGTTCGGCGATGACATTGTAATTCTGTCAGAGACAGCAAAGGACTTGGAAGAGCAGTTGAACGGAATGGATAGTGTCTTGAAAGGAGGATATAAGATGAACATCAACAAAAGCAAAACAAGTATAATGGAATGTAGTCGAATTAAATCGGGTGATGCTGAGGGAATTAGATTAGGAAATGAGACACTTAAAGTAGTAAAGGAGTTTTGCTATTTGGGAAGCAAAATAACTGATGATGGTCGAAGTAGAGAGGATATAAAATATAGACTGGCAATGGCAAGAAAAGAGTTTCTGAAGAAGAGAAATTTGTTAACATCGAGTATAGATTTAAGTGTCAGGAAGTCGTTTCTGAAAGTATTTGTATGGAGTGTAGCCATGTATGGAAGTGAAACATGAACAATAAATAGTTTGGACAAGAAGAGAATAGAAGCTTTCGAAATTTGGTGTTACAGAAGAATGCTGAAGATTAGATGGGTAGATCACGAAACTAATGAGGAAGTATTGAATAGGATTGGGGAGAAGAGAAGTTTGTGGCACAACTTGACTAGAAGAAGGGATCGGTTGGTAGGACATGTTCTGAGGCATCAAGGGATCACCAGTTTAATATTGGAGGGCAGCGTGGAGGGTAAAAATCGTAGAGGGAGACCAAGAGATGAATACACTAAGCAGATGCAGGAGGATGTAGGTTGTGGTAGGTACTGGGAGATGAAGAAGCTTGCACAGGATAGAGTACCATGGAGAGCTCAGGACTGAAGACCACAACAACAACGACAAGCGACATAATGTGGAAGAAAAAACAGGGTGATAAAACAAAAGAAATTAAATCGAAATTAATACATAAAATTAATTAAAACACATGGAAAAAGATTACAAGTGGAGAAAGAGTGACAGGAAGAAAACTGAGAGCAAATAAAGAAGTTGATAGTATGATTAAAATTATGTGACATTGAAATGGAATTAAAATAATTACGTATAAATCAGTCAACTGAACAAAAACAATGGTCGAAGTAATTTCGATAAAGATTTAAAAACGAATAAAAAAACTGAATGTGACGAGATTCCAACCGACAACCTTCTGCAGCTTAAGCGGTTATCATATCGATTACACAAAACCACGAAACTACATGACACAACTTTTTTTTAACTCGCAAATGAGGCCCCATCCGGCTGAATGGCTGCAGTGTGTGGTACCTGGGATCTTAACCTACATCACCGTGTAGATAGTTTAAAAAAGTCGATTGTACTGCTGGCGACCTCTCCTTGTCAGACAATTTCTTCTAGTAACGGCACACGTAACTTGATATCAGAGAAACAGAAAATCCTAAGCCTACGGCACAGTAATAATGGATTCCATTGGCCTGCACCAGTTTGACAAGCTCCTACATTTGCAACAGTTATTTAAAGTGGCGCCCATATCGCCAATGCAGGCATGAAATCGTCGAACAAAGTTCTGTTGTACCTGTTCTAATACCGCTGATGTCGTTTGAACAGAATCACAGCCAGCGAATCTTCTTGCCAGGAGATCCTCTTCAGTCTCGACAAGCGTCTCGTACACAAGAGTTATCACGTGACCCCACAAGGAGAAATGAAATTGGGTAGGATCGGTTGGACGTGTTGGCCATGAAACAGGACCATTCTGCCTATCCATTTTTCGGGAAACGTCTGAACCAGCAGTTTACGAACCCTCAGTCCAATGTGAGGTGGGACTTCATAGAGTTTGAACCACATCTGTGTTCCAAGAACCCCGTTAGTACCCTTGAATCTTAGCAGTAACAGTACTGATACTTGTATCTTCTACTGTGTCAGAAAGATTTCCGCCTAGAACTTTCGACGCGGTCGTTTCCGGACCAGATTCCCTCACCTCAAATTAATGGATTTTCACTCCGCCATCATCCCTGACAGTCTGTAACATCGTTTCAGAATAACGCAGTATAAGGAAATAAAAAATAAATTTGTTTCTTCTGACGATGGTCAGTTACAGTTGCTGAGGAGTTTCTATTTTATGTTTTTTAGTGAGTAAGCATTTGACAACTCTATGGCGATTACATCACATATTGAAGAAGAAAATTTAGCTTAAAAACAAACACCGTCTCCGTTAAATACATAAACTCTTTTGATATGGTAGATAGGGATCATTTATGGAGCACAATGAAAAAGAATAGATACCCCAAACACGTGAGTCAAGTTATCCAAGAAAGTATGGAAAGACAAAAGTTATTTAGATGGGGTATAAGTTGACAGAATAAATTCTAATTAATCAAATAGTATGCTAAGATTGCAGCCTCTCTCCATCGCTCTTCAGTATACACATGGACAGAATTATTAGGAACTGAAACGAATATCTGCGCCTTGAAATGTAACTGAATAACAATATGTACATAAATACTATACTTTTTGCAGATGACCAGTTCATACTATTGGACGATGACGATAATTTTCTGAAATATTGTATATGGCGAATATCATCTGTAAAAGTTATAATTTTCAGATAACTAGCACAAAAACAAAAGGTACTCCAAGGCAAGGAAATGGCTCTGAGCACTATGGGACTCAACTGCTGTGGTCATAAGTCCCCTAGAACTTAGAACTACTTAAACCTAACTAACCTAAGGACAGCACACAACACCCAGCCATCACGAGGCAGAGAAAATCCCTGACCCCGCCAGGAATCGAACCCGGGAACCCGGGCGTGGGAAGCGAGAACGCTACCGCACGACCACGAGATGCGGGCGCAAGGCAAGGAAAATAGCCGATTAGAGCTAAGGAGATAATTGGCGATCAACCAATAGAACAAGTTTCAAGTTTCACTTATCTTGGTTGAGATTTATCTTTTAACATTGACGACGAAGGGAAGAAAAAGCTTCATCGATTTTGATATGTGTGTGGAACAATTCGACCAACACTGAAGGTGAGAGAAGTGATTTAACTGAAATTTTATGACTATGTCAATGCCAACGTTGTATGGAAGCGTGTCGTGTGTGAATGAAACAGATTAGTGACAAAAATTCAGGCGGTTCAGTGAAAGGAAATAATTTACTCATTTTATTTAATCATTTATTGCTTATGTAGCCCTATCAAATTAGTACCCTACGGCCCTCTCTTACATCTGACTGGAACAACACATACAAAAAAAAAAAAAACATAACATGGTTAATAAAAATAATAATTAGCAATAATAATAATAGTAATAGTAACAGTAATAATAATGATTAATGGAGGCAATGAGAATGATATTGATTAGTTATTGGTAACAACCTAAATTCTCTTTAGAAGAGAAAAAAAAACGCAATGAAGAGGTAAGGCAGTGATTAAATATATTTTTATTGAGTGACAGAATTTCCCGGAACAAGATGAATTGGCAAGACTACATTTTTAGAATGGAAAACAGCAGAATTCCGAGGCTTGCCCTTGGGCATTATCCTATCGTAATAAGAGATCCTGATCGCCCTGTGAAGAGATGTCGAAAAACCAAGGTGGGAGCACGCTAAAAGCCCAATGCTGAAAATGGAAATAACTAAGTAGCAGAAAATGTGCTCTAATTTATTGACTCGTTTCGTATATTGAAGAACAATCGGGATCTGACATCAAATCCAAGTACTCCAAATCCAGGGATAAATTTTCTAGCAGATTAAGGCTGTGTCCCAGATTAGGATTCGAAGCCGGGACCTTGTCTTTTGGTGGCAAAACTTCAACCCTCTTTGCTATTCAGGAACTACATACAATAAGTAAAGGCAGTGTGAGACGTGTCTGAATAGCGCCAGTGCCTACGAAAGGCGATATCCTGTGTTCATGTCGAGCTCCTATACACACTTTCGACCTGCTAGATTCATTGTCGAATTAATACGTAAACATGTATTATTTATTTCGGTTTTTTGACATATTCCACAGCCAGAAGAATCTGCTATCAGTGGCTTCATGGAACGAAAGATGTATCCAACGTAATCTAATTAATCGATTTGCTTGCTCTTAGGAGGTGGGTGAATATTTTGAAATACGTCACAACTCTCGGCCCTTAAATGGTGTATTGTCGACAATGTACATACACGGACTTGTGCAAAAAAAGAAGAAATGGGTTAGAACAATGAAGTATTTAAAATATTTCTAGCAGGGAACATGAAATAACGACACAGAACAATAGCTGTCGTAATTAACAGATCGTTCGTTGTGGTAACATCATATGCCCACCGAGATCAAAGATAAGGAAGTTAGACGCCCATATACAGGTAAGCACAGTGACAGAAATGTACTGAAGAAATGTGGATCTGTGAAATGAAACTCAACGTTGGATCATATACCCCTCCGCTCACATACGTGAACGCACCATCAAACAAGCAATAGATCAAAAATGTATTGACGAAAATGCTGCAACTCCTGAAAACTTACTGTGTACTATACACTTTAATCGAAATGTCTCTCAAAGACTGATGCAGGCACTGAAGTTGTTATCTGGATGGAAAATATTCTTGCAAACAATTACGAAAAATTCTAGTAGGAGTCTGCTTCCTTTACCACCATTCTGTGGTAGTGACTATCAACGCGAATGTTGATTAATAGTTACGATTGAGAAAAATGCAAATTACAAAAATATTCCTTTAAAGGTGATGAGAAGAATAAATAAAATAGAAAAGGAAATATTGATATCTGTAGAGGAGTACGTATATCACAACACTTCAGCGCTAGTGCTGGATTTTTTGTTCTTTGACCTTTAGCTTCAGTAAAATACGAGCACGCCACCGTAAGACCTGTTATTTGGGTAGCATAGTCATGTTAAAGAAAACCCTGAGCCGGATCTTCGTGTAAGTAAGTGCAGCCTTACATCACGAGACAGCCATGTTGGAAAGGTAGACGCCACTAACCTTTCTCTCTATGCGTAAAAAAAAAAAGAAAAAAACAAAGCACGTAATCCACAGTTACGTGCGTTCGGCTTAAAGATATAGTGTAAGGATGCAAGAAACAACTGAATCGCAGAAAGGCAATTCTACGTTTATATCTTAAACTGACGTTGAGAAAAAAGACAATACAGAAGAAGTTATCTCTGATTAAAGGCTTCGTTTCTTACCTTACGGTGAAAATAGCACTTTTTTACACATCATACTGCAAACACAGTAACACGATAGATACGAGTCCAGTAATTTAGTCAGGCACTTGAACTTATATTTAGAATGTAGACGCTATTGTAAATAGATAGCGTGGAAAGCTTTCACCTTTTCCTTGGGAAACGCATACAGAGTAGACATCGCAAAATTATAACGTTTTACTGTGTTTTATTCTGCAACAAAATTCAAGAAATATCTTTCCTTTATTGGGCTAAGCGTTAAAGAAACCTCGGTGAAACTACAGTATACTCTTGCCGAAATAACCAGTATCGATATTAAGCTTAACGTTAACTCGCTCCAGTGGAATAGATAAAAACTACCAGAAACAATTCTCAAAAATAGCAGATGAGGCGACAAACAACAATGCTTGGATGTGCTACCGCATCGCCTTTAAAAATTCGTCGCTAAAGCTATCATGTCTCGGTTACTAGATACCCGATACTGGGTGAAATGGGCGTTATAGAAATAATTCGAGAATAACCTCCGGAATAAACAGGAAACCACAGAAGTTCATATCGACTTCTTCCCTGAATGCGTATGTTTGAATTGATTTTCGTTGCAAGTTGACGTTGAAATGGACGAAACCATGTTCAGCTAAAATGGTTCCACGTTCATGTGAGGAAGGTGGTGAGACGGGGTTCACGTACACCTAGCAAGTGCCTAAGGGCGATAGGCAGCATGCTATTATGTTAAGCTTTCAGTCTACACCTGGTTGGCTTCGTATCTTGTTGTCGTACCATCCAGGCGTTACAATTCGCAATAGCATGTCAGTCTATGTAAATTAGAAAGCTTGTGTTACGTCAGGAGCTGGATAAGAGTGCACCAAACGCAGTTTATGTTGTACCAAATATGAAGGGACGTCATAAATTAAGTTTCATAGTCACCGGGTCTCTGTGAACAACGATCGAAACGGTGGTGGTGGTAATAAGTAGCTATGGGACCAAACTGCTGAGGTCATCGGTCCCTAGGCTTACACACTACTTAAACTAACTTATGCTAAGAATAATAAACACATCCATGTCCGAGGGAGGACTCGAACCTCCGACGGGGGAAACCACGCAAACTGTGGCATGACGCCTCGGACAGCGCGGTAACCCCGCGCGGCGAGAAGACCGAAATAGCATGTTGTGAGATCTGCAATTCCTGATCAACAACATCAATCTGTGTACTGTCTTGGTCAAGTCTGGCAGCATTTCACCACGACTTGTCACGATACTGCATTTTATCCATATACCGCCAGAATTTCACAAGGAATCTGTGTGCAATTTAGACGTTTTGCCCACAAGAGTCGCACTGTCCTGCCTCCTTCAACTTTGAAGAACGTTTCCAATTGCCACGCCATTTCAGCCACACGTTGCGACGCATTGCTGTCCGTACCGCAGCAGAACTGCCTCTGCCGGAAATCCGGAACACGCACAGTATTTTCTTCAGACAATGTGCTCTCTTGTTGCTTACTGGTCTTAGCGTGTGAAGACATATGAAGTCTCCAAGTACTATTTGCGTAATGATTGACGAAATAAATAAAACTGAATTAGGTGCTCGAGGAAATGCATATTTTTTTTTCATGATGGTGACTCATAATGCAATATGAAAGACAGTTGGAAAAACTCTAGCTCTAAGGAAAGAACTACATATTAAAATTTTTACTTATTGGTGAAACTTCAAATGGCAGTAGCCTGAGGTTTCGAGTTTAGATTTTTTCGGCGAATCTCGATGAAGTCTCGGGTTATCAGCCAGGTCAAGGCGTCGTTCTGCGGCCGCACATGCGGCTTTTTCTTAATCTGAATTTTTCATTGTGTTACTTAGGGGCTATAATTGCTAAGATTTTATTCATAACAATATCTGTTTTAGTTGAAAATCCTGAGGGCTATAACATCTTCCAATCTATATACATGGTATTCCATATTCTGTAGAAGGCGGAGATTCCTTAATTATTTCGAAATAACGAACCGACGGCCGGAGATGAATCACGTGGTATGAGGTTTTGAATGAGCAGCAGATGTGAGGAACGGGTATGTTAACTACTTATGGTTCGGAACATACAAGTAGTCACCACATCAACATTCGTGACAATGTCTTGGCAAACAGTACAGTCATCTGTAACATGTTCACGCTGATCACGAATATTTGCAGTTAGTGACTAATTGTCTGTTTCTCTAACAACAGCCTATGTGCTTTATTTTACTTTTGTTTAGCTTGTTCTATCGCTTCATTGCAAATCTTTAGTCGCTTTTTCCGTTTTTTTTTTACCCAGTACCTTTTTAATAACATGTAGTATAATTTCTAAGTAGAATGCTTCTTCACGACGACCAGGTAATCGTACAAGACAGTGAAGACAAATTACAGATAGCGGTACATGGATTAAGCAGTACAAGACTAAATTACCATCTAAAGATATCAATAAGAAAACAATGGTATTTTTACAGAAGTGTCCTGAAGGGACTGAGATAGTCATCAAGAAAGTAATAGAACAGGTGTTCCATCTTCAGTATCTAGAATGTGAGATAACGATCGAAGAAGAAAAAGACGCAAATAAGACCATTAACACTTGTCGACATGATAAGAACATTGAAGGGTAAAGCTAGAAAAGAAACTCAAATGAATTTCTATAGTCATGGCACAACCCACAGTACTATATGGAGCAGAAAGTTAGACATTGTGTCCGTCACTTTGCGCTATTACTGTAAGATCTTTTTATCAATAAAGATCTGAATAAACTGACGCACAAAAATTAAGGACGAAAGCGTCACTGCAAAATGAGAAGGCTCCATGAAACTTGTACAATGCATAGAAAGAACTGTTACAGTATAGTACAGAAAGTAACTGAAGGAAATTTGCGATGAGACGAACACAACTGACACATTTATTCAAAGAAAATAATTGCATTGAAGTCACTGCGAGTCAAGATGGTCCCCTGGACATTACAAAAGATGGGACAAGGATCCTAATAGGGCGCGTGATCACCACGGATGGCAACACACGCAACGTTCTACCATGCTGGCCACAAGGTTCCTGAGGTGTTCTCGTGATCGGGAGTCCGCTCCTGCACCCGTGATACTGGATGGTCGCTGGCGCGTGTGGACGTACTACAACGTACTCCCCAACGCAACCCACAAGTCGCGAGAGCGGGTAGGCCATTCCATTCGGTGAATATACTCTCGTTCCAAGAGCTCATCCACCTGCACAGTTCGATGCGGTCGCACATAGTCAACAACAAAAATGAAGTAAGGGCCGAACGCACCCCTGAAAAGACGCAAATGTCGAAGGAGAACAGATGACCGGTGAGCGTACCGTGTTCAAAGACTTGGAGTTCAGTACGCCCCGCCCGCATCTCGTGGTCGTGCGGTAGCGTTCTCGCTTCCCACGCCCGGGTTCCCGGGTTCGATTCCCGGCGGGGTCAGGGATTTTCTCTGCCTCGTGATGGCTGGGTGTTGTGTGCTGTCCTTAGGTTAGTTAGGTTTAAGTAGTTCTAAGTTCTAGGGGACTGATGACCATAGATGTTAAGTCCCATAGTGCTCAGAGCCATTTGAACCAATCAGTACGCCCATGCAACATGATACCTCCCCACACAATAACACCTGGACCGCCGAATCGACTATGTTCGACAACATTCCCGTGTGCACTGTGTGTTCCCACCTATCGCCACATAAGGGTACCTAATTGCGTTGGGGAGGCGTATTGCAATACGTCCACGTGCACCAACAATAATCCAGCAGTCGTCCATCACGTTGATGGAGGAATGGACTACCCTCCCACAAGTACTCCTTATCAACTTTGTGGCCAGCATGAGCACGTTGCAGAGTGTGACGTAACCTCTCCCCTTTTTGTTGTCGCTGTTGATGTTGAGCCGCTACCACTACAGCTCGGTCGGTGGAATGGAGACGCGACGCGCAGTGATGTTTGTCCCCGTCGGATAACGTGGAACAGCACCTGAAAGTCTCTAAAGAAAATTGTTCCTCGCGTAATGTATGAAAGTCCGTTTGCGAGTCCGCACAGTCTTAGCAGCGATGCGAACTGTTGGTTTTAATCGTCTGTTATGCTTTTATGATGATTTGCTATGCCCGGTTAGTTAGTTATTGCAGTATTGAGTGAATCATTCATCACCGGCGTCGTTTCACACCACTGAAGCGAGGAAAAATTCATTTGTGGTTCAGTATCAGTAGTTGTTACGTTGCTAGGCAGAATAGTTCACTACGGCACGACGCAAATCCAGAGATAATCTATAATGCTATCTTGCTTTCGTGCGTCGTGATATTTTTTTGGCAAAACGCTCCTTTCAAAGCTCAATGTTCATCAAGTTACTCTTTCAACTGAAATGTTCACAGTTAATTAATTTTGATCATCAACTATCACACAGTTCAATTAAGGATGGAGAAAACACGTGAGATTTGCGTTACTGACGAACAATTTTATTGTTCCTTCTTAGCAATTAATTTATAATCATCATACCACGCGCACAGCGATGGATCAGATCAATTACGATTCTTTTCAATTCGGTTATCGTGACAATTACGACAACTTTTACAATCGGCGTATTTATATTATCTTCGTGTGGTCCTATTAATGTTTCCTACTCCAGGATAATCAGGTATTGCAGTCTTCGATACTATGTCCATTCTCCGTTGTAACTGTTCACTTTGATGAAGGTTGAGTCCAACAATAATGTGTCCAGTAATTAAAGTTCATTAACTTGTCGTACACTATCAGAATATCACTTCAGTTCAACTTCTCAAGCCAGACTAACTGAGAACAAAGTCCGCGCATCTCTATCACACAATATTACTTTTTTTTAAAAGAAACAATCTCGTAGCGTTCCGTTTGTAGTACTATAACAAACGGTGCTCTCTCTGGACTTGATGGTAAGCAAGCTAGCAAGCGACTGACTTTTTCATGATCGAGCATTGTAGACGCATTGAATTTCCTTTTCGCCGCGTTTACAACTCTCTTTCACAATAAATATTATCTCTGACCGACATATTACTTTGGACATAACTTTCGTCGTACTGATTTGCAGTTATTACTAAGATGTTTGATAGCTAATTAAAATAACCTTTCTTTCTTTCTAGCTTTATATCATGACATACTCAGTAATTATTGAAATTGGAGTTCATCAAAACTTTAAGGTGTTATATTACTGTCAAAGTTGTCGTACCTGTCAGGATAACACTGTTCCTTACTTTAAATTATCATGACATTCTTATTTGGGTTTTCGGATTTCTTGGGGTGTTACAAGAGATACCAATGCCACCCGTGATGATCACATACCTTATTAAGAGTCAGGTACCGCCTCTTGTTATGTCCAGGGGAATGAATCACAGCGACTTCAGTGTAATTATTCTCTTTGAAGAAACGTGTGAATATGACTGACACACACGTACCAATATTTACACACACATAACAATATTTATTCAATGATACATCTCCTAATATATGTC
Source organism: Schistocerca nitens (assembly GCF_023898315.1). Lineage (NCBI taxonomy): Eukaryota > Metazoa > Arthropoda > Insecta > Orthoptera > Acrididae > Schistocerca > Schistocerca nitens. Next base: position 396,109,214 of record NC_064618.1, on the reverse strand, counting down.
CCCATGAGTGAAGACAACTTCCAAATGGAATTAAATGCAGAGAAACAAACAGCGTCAAACAATGGCTATGCTGCTGCCTGAGTCGACTCTAACTGTTTGAATGTCGCCAATCGCTTGCGACACGTTCTTGTAAGCCAAAGTTAAGTATTGTCAATCTTCTTTATTGTAATAAAAAACTGTTAATATGATTTGCTTGAATTGCTGTATAGCTACTCGGGAAAGCAGCATCCTTTAGGCACACTATAAGAGACGAGTGAGCAGGACCCCACATTTTATGTGCACACTAATGTTGGTAATCTTTGCCTGATAATAAAGACAGGACTACAGCTTTGGAAAAGTGTGTAATATATAAATTACTTGTAATTGTGGCAGATTCTATGTAGATCAATTACTCATCTTAGCCACATGCCTCATTTTCCTTTATTTCAGTTACTATGACTTCTCTCATTGCGTTAAAAAATTGTATAATCACAGCTGCTTCACTCACCTGCTTAACGTCACTATTATCTCTTATTTGTTTGTAATTTAGGAACTATTGAAGACAAGTTTGTTTTGTTTAGGCACATCTTTGGACTATGTCACAGAAATTTATTGTTAAATAATTTTCTACTATGAACAACTGTTGTAATTTGTCTACAGTTCAAATGGTTCAAATGGCTCTGAGCACTATGGGACTTAACATCTATGGTCATCAGTCCCCTAGAACTTAGAACTACTTAAACCTAACTAACCTAAGGACATCACACAACACCTAGTCATCACGAGGCAGAGAAAATCCCTGACCCCGCCGGGAATCGAACCCGGGAACCCGGGCGCGGGAAGCGAGAACGCTACCGCACGACCACGAGCTGCGGACGTCTACAGTTCGCTAGTTGCTGTGTCACATATTTTATCTTTGTCAAATAATGTTACACCGCATTTAGATTGAAATAATCCCCCTTGTTTTATTCCTAATTCTAGCATTAGCATTTTTCATCTCTGTAAATAGAGCTACTCTGTAGATACACTAGTTTAAAGTCTTTGCTACAACAAAATTTCACTGCACCACATAGTTATCATCGTACGTGAAAATTGCGTAACAGCCGAAAACCAGTTTGTGCAACAAATAATAAATATTGTAGAATATTTCACCAGTGCTGTGTGTGTTCGCCGGCCGGGGTGACCGAGCTGATCTAGGCGCTACAGTGTGGAACCGCGCGACCGCTACGGTCGCAGGTTCGAATCCTGCCGCGGGCATGGATGTGTGTGATGTCCTTAGGTTAGTTAGGTTTAAGTAGTTATACGTTCTAGAGGATCGATGACCTCAGAAGTTAAGTCCCATAGTGCTCAGAGCCATTGGAACATTTTTTTGCGTGTGTTCCATTCGTAATGTATTAAATTTTCTACCAATAAACGACAGAACAGTAAGTCAATGCAAATGTGTGATTCCTATTCGTCTCCTTGCTTATTTCTTCCTGTTACATTTTGTACTATACTGCAGCAGTATAGTCCAGCAGTATTGCAAGGCATCCGCATTTTCCGGGTCTTACATGAGCTTCATAATTACGATACAGAATAAAATCCCCAAAAAATAACTCTATATTATGAACAGGAAGCGATTGTAATAATCTTATGTACCGAATAACAAAACAGTATCTACCCTTATAACGACAGGGTTCAAAATGGTTCAAATGGCTCTGAGCACTATGGGACTCAACTGCTGAGGTCATTAGTCCCCTAGAACTTAGAACTAGTTAAACCTAACTAACCTAAGGACATCACAAACATCCATGCCCGAGGCAGGATTCGAACCTGCGACCGTAGCGGTCTTGCGGTTCCAGACTGCAGCGCCTTTAACCGCACGGCCACTTCGGCCGGCATAACGACAGGGGGATGCATAAATGAGATAAAGTGAACGCAGTTTGGAGGCGGACTTTGAATGTGGCTAATGGCATTGGGAAACCACAATTAACAATTACAAAAGAAGGTCCAGTTGCAGTGCAGAAAGAAATAAGGCGAGAACATTATAATACCTTTTTAAATAAACACAGCCGAGACCATGGGTAAGTGGCTAGACAGCATTAACATGGCTAGCAGCGACCCGGCAAGAAAAATAAAATTTCACCTATAACGTGGAAGCGGTTAGCTGGAGCCATACTGTGTGACATACAAGAGACATGGTGGGGAGAGTCATGTCATATAAAAGCATTTTTGAGAATTAAATGAACAGAGCTCTCTTGTCTTGCAGCAGGCACACGTATGTGTGGAAAAATAGCGAAGACGTTGAGACCTTTACGTCTGCGAAGTGAAGACGGTACGCTTCGCGTATCGTGGCGACAGATGTAAAGTGGTAGTTCATATTCCTGCGGAAATATTCGTTGGCAGAGCATTGTGCACGTCGCTCCATCCCTTAGCGAGTGTGCAATAGCCGTTATTTTGACTAGAGAAAATTTAACATTCTAATGAACACAGGAAAGTTGAGACTGAGTGATTCAGTCAAGGCCAGAGTAGGGAATTAGCGTTTCAGATCCAGTATGGAGACAACGCCGCCACAGTTCCCGATTGGTAATGTACCAACGTGCATTAGGCGACATTAAATGTTGAGTCGAGAGTCTGCTCACTCCAACCTGCATATGCTTTCAATATATAATTTCAATAGTTGAATACCAACATACCCTCTATTGAGTACATGAGAGTTTGATTAGTTTAAAAGATAAAATTTCATTCTCTCCCAACTTAGTCCATTGAACAGCTATGACAATGTAGATGCAAATTTTACTGATGAAGATTTAATTGTTTTGCTAGTTATAACATTCTCATATATACAGATAAAGGTTTAATAACCACATATTAAATGTCTAATTGTTAATTATTTTATTGAGAGTTAAAAGTAATTGAACTTGCTTGTTATGTATCACTTGAACCCTGAAAGCAGTGATAAATTAAATGTAGATTGAAAAAGGGAGAGGTTGTGTTGTCATTTTAGAAAAAAATCCCAAACTCTCATTTATATCAATTTGGGCATTCTTGTTAATTGCGCATTCTTGTTAATTTGAGACGATCCGCACCTAACATTAGCGGTATTACAGGGCCAAAATTAATAGCTATGTAAAATGTCTGTTTACCACCCTGGGCTTGTGAAGGCATTAAGATACGTTATCCACTCGTGCGCGATCACGAAATAGCTTTACCCACCAGCACTTTACACAAAAATGAATACACGTTACAGTATGGTCCAAGTTTCATCGAGTGTTACTTGGCAGTGACACACCATCAGAAGTTACTTCCCTTCGTAAGTTGTGTTCATCACTGAATTTAGTTTCGAGCATTAGGATCCCGTCTCAAAGCGCTAAGTATATGAACCTTAGACAAATGTATAATTTTGACCGTAAAGGTTCGAGACACCCTGTACGCTGAAATTCAGACAGGTGAGAATGGTTCTTTTTAGTTGTTTGCTAAGCGCACAGTAAGCAGCCTGCGGGAATACTCACCGCTGCATTCTTCATCGTCCGTCTCGGGGTGTCCCGGCTTACAGAGACACACGCGGCCCGTCGAACTGTTGCTCTCTGTGGTGTTGGGTGTCGTGCACTCCCCGAAAGGCAGGCACTCCCTGTCCTCAGAACACGCCCAGCGCAGGCCTGCAAAAAGAGGCAGCAGTCTCAAATGTAGGTCAGCGCCACATCGAAGACGTTCTCGTGTTAATGTTCAGTTTGTTTGATTGTTGCTCCTTTACTTTTGATTTCTCCGTTTATGCAAACCACATAGGCAAACCACATAGGCGATTCAAATGTTTATCATTCTAATTTGTGTCAGTTGTAAGTAGGTTGTTTAGCTTTTTATGTTGGTAATACCACGTAGCGCTCTGTATGAAAATCACTGACTGTGCTGTGTGCAGTCTGTGTATGATTTGCATTGTTGGAATATTTCCTATTGTAGTGTTTGGCAGCTCGATGTGAACAGCGCGTAGCTTTGCGCAGTTGGAGGTGAGCCGCCAGCAGTGGTGAATGTGGGAAGAGAGATGGCGGAGTTTTGAGAGCGGACGACCTGGACATGTGTCCGTCAGAAAAACGAAATTTGTAAGACTGGATGTCATGAACTGATATATATATATATATATATATATATATATATATATATACTATAACTTTTGAACACTATTAAGGTAAATACATTTTTTGTTCTCTATCAAAATCTTTCATTTGCTAAGTATGCCTATCAGTAGTTAGTGCCTTCAGTAGTTAGAATCTTTTATTTAGCTGGCAGTATTGGCGCTCGCTGTATTGCAGTAGTTCGAGTAACGAAGATTTTTGTGATGTAAGTGATTCCTGAAAGGTATAGGTTATTGTTAGTCACGGTCATTCTTTTGTAGGGATTATTGAAAGTCAGATTGCGTTGCGCTAAAAATATTGTGTGTCAGTTTAGTGTTGATCAGAATAAGTAAAGAGAGAAATGTCTGAGTACGTTCAGTTTTGCTCAGCTGTTTGAAAATCAAATAACGTAAGAGGTTTACCAGCACAGTAATTCATAAATTTTTCTAAGGGGAAGTTTCAAAGTTTGTCGTTCCTGAGCCATCTTTACGATGATGAATGAAAAGATACCAAGCTTAACTAAATCTAGCAAGTGATATCTTGAATAGGTAAATCAATACGTCTCTGGATGCGCGCTTAGAACAACGCTTTTGCACCCGCCCATAAGCAACGATAGCGTCCAGAGAACAGGCAAGATGGACCCATCAACCTATGTGGATAAATCATTTCTAAAAACAAAATCAAGTAACATAGCTGAACACTAAGATCAAGGAATAACAAATAGGAAACAGAGAATCATCAACATCACAAAGGCAGAAATCCCACACAGATAAAAGTACGAGAGAAAGACGGAAAAGTAAAAAAAGCTGGTACACAAAGATATACAATCATAAATAATTAACAATTCAATTCAAAAATATTTCCTAAAGGAAACGGAAAAACTACGAGTATATTCTATTATCAGGCACATGTGAATTAAAATGCAACACACGTGATGAAAGATATACAGGGAGAGGTTTCAATGCGTGCAGAAAATCAAATGACTTACTGATAATGCTGAAAGAAATCGAAAATTTACGTACTATTTTTCACACAAACAAATTTTATCGAGGCATTCTACTTACATGTTGTTCACAAATCGTAAGTCAGAAGAACATAAAACAACTTATTCGTCCGAAAAGTGATCACATTGAGAAATATTTCATGCTACTGTCTCGTGCCAAAGAAACATGTAGGAAAATGCACTTAAAGTTACTAGTGAATGAGGGTCGTAATTTAAAAACACCGTAGTTCCTATGTTTTGGAATGGAACAATTACTGGTGGACCACAACATTATTGCACACGGGAGTGAATGGGCTTCTGTGGGCTTGTCGTGAGCCAATGTATAATCGGGGCAGATAGCACTTGCACGACTAGAGTTGCGCTCTAGGTGGTTTTGGTACACTACATAAATAACGTAGTAAATGGTAAGATTAGTGATAGCATTGCTAGAATTGGTAGGGACAGAAAAAGGAATGACGTAAGAGAAGAAAAGGGGAGCCGATGACTTCCCTTTGTTTTTTGTGTTTAGCTGTTTGTTTTGCACAAAAATAGAACACATCATTCAGTGTTAGTCTATTGTTTATAGGTTACAGACTATAAACTGTATTTTATAAGTAATAAAAATTAGTTGATCGGGTAACGTCTGCGCTTTTCTGTAAGCAAAACAATTACTTTTGATGCAAGTATGGTCTACACGCACAAACATAAAAAAATTATTCTTGTTACCTTTTACTCAATAGAACGTTCTTCATATGATAAAAGGCAAGAGCTTCCTGTTATTATGATAAATACAGAAGTTTTTTCTGAATAACAGGAAAAAAGTTTTACATAAATTCCACGAATTATTATAGCGATGTTTGATATATTTTTGTTTTGCGGTATTTTTTTCACATTTTTGTTGAAGAAATTGCGCTTTCTAGCGCTACGTCATAAAACTGTATTGTTTTCTTTATTTTTACAATAAAATCGCTCTGTTGCACGTTACAGATCAACAGTTTTCGAATAAAACATAAATTAAACACTGACAATTTCAGTTTTTCTACAAATATTGTTTATTCTTAAGTAACAGACAGAGGGATAACTACGCAGAACAAAAATGTTCCGTTGCTTACCCGGCCCTTTAAATATCGACACTCGGTTTGTAGGCTGTTCATAGCTTCCAGTATTTAGGGGAATTTAGTGACACTGGTCGCATGCGTAACGAAAGCGATAGTTATGAAGTAGCGGCCGAGAGGAATGCAACACGTCTAACGTTTAGGTATCACGGATACGAAATTAACTGATCGAAGCTACTACCAAAAGTTCCGTAGTCTACGCTTGCTTATGGTAGTCTACGTAACCTACGGTAGCTTTACAACTGTCTGCACAACTAATCTGGAAGCACTGACGGTGCAATGTGTTCTTTTTCAGTCACCGCTGTACGCCTTTACTGCTAACGTCGCCACGTGTTTCCAATAACGGCCAAGTGCAGTAGTATCATGGAGTAAAACTTGGCGCGTGTCGTCTATTGAATACAGCGTACTTATCCCTGCACATATACCACACTTGCCGACGTGATCCAAAAAGTTTCTCCAATGGCAAGTTGTTCCAGCCCACGCAGTTGACTGCTTATTCCAACCACAGTCGTTTTCCAAAGTCCGTTACTCTAAACAAACAACTTATATATTATATATATTAGTTATTGACTAAATCGTAATGCAAACAAAAAAAAAGAAGCGTACATTTTGTCCTCAAATTATTTGTACCACATGTCTGCGGGTGTCTTTTCCTATACATCGAAAAGTCACCTGTACAGTACAAACTACACTCATTTCATAAATTAAGGATAGTGCTGATACATGGTGAAACAACGCTCTGGTGGGCGGTTTGCGGGTTTAAATCACCTCGGGGTATGACCATGCGTTGCATTTGACCTGCGGTCGTCGCACGGTGGCGCTGGCAGTAGTCCTCATACGCAGAGGTGTGTTGGTGCATGTCAAAGTACGGTGCAGCGAGTAAGTGTGCAGACGTTTCCAGACGTGCTAATGGTGACTATGTGTTGAAAATGGCTCAAAGAACACATATTGATGACGCAATGGGGGGGGCGACTGGAGGCTAGTCAAACACAGCAGGTCGTAGCACGGGCCCTCCGTGTGCCACAAAGTGTGATCTTACAGTTATGGCAACGATTCCAGCAGACAGGAAAAGTGTCCAGGAGCTACAGTATGGGACGTCCACAGTGTACAACACCGCATGAAGACGGCCACGGAGTACTGCAGGTAGCCTTGCTCGGGACTTTACCGCAGCCCCTGGAATAGTTGGCTCCAGAGAGACAGTCTACAGACGACTGAACAGACATGGTTTATTCGCCCGGAGGCCTGAAAGGTACATTCCACTGACCCCTGGTCACAGGAGAGCCCGCAAAGCCTGGTGTCAAGAACACAGTACATGGTTCTAGGTGCTACAGTCTGGAACCGCGCGACCGCTACGGTCGCAGGTTCGAATCCTGCCTCGGGCATGGATGTGTGTGATGTCTTTAGGTTAGTTAGGTTTAAGTAGTTCTAAGTTCTAGGGGACTGCTGACCTCAGAAGTTAAGTCCCATAGTGCTCAGAGCCATTTGAACCACAGTATATGGTCATTGGAACAGTGGTCCCCGGTTATGTTCACGGACGAGTCCAGGTATAGTCTGAACAGTGATTCTCGCCGGGGTTTCATCTGGCTAGATACCAGCCGCTTAATGTCCTTGAAAGGGACCTGTATGGAGGTCGTGGTTTGATGGGGTGGGATGGGATTATGATTGGTGCTCGGACACCCTTGCATGTCTTTGACAGAGGTCAGCTGTATCGGGACGTCATTTTGCACCAATATGTCCGCTTTTTCAGGGGTGCACTGGGTCCCACCTTCCTCCTGATGCATGATAACGCACGGCCCCACCGAGCTGCCATCCTGGAGGAGTACCTTGAAACAGAAGATATCAAGCGAATGGAATGGCCTGCCTGTTCTCCAGACCTGAACCCCATCGAGCACGTCTGGGATGCTCTCGGTCGACGTATCGCTGCACATCTTCAAACACCTACGACACTTCAGGAGCTCCGACAGGCACTGGTACAAGAATGGGAGGCTATACCCCAGCATCTGCTCGACCACCTGATCCGGAGTATGCGAACCCGTTGTGCGGCCTGTGTAACTGTGCATGGTGATCATATCCCATACTGATGTCGGGGTACATGCGCAGGAAACAGTAGCGTTTTGCAGCACATGTGTTTCGGGACGGTTTTCTCAACTGATCACCAATACTGTGGACTTACAGATCTGTGCCTGTGCTATTAGCGCCAGTTTTGTGTAGTGCCACGTTGTGTGGCACCACATTCTGCAATTATCCTTAATTTATGAGCATGTGAATAGAAGAACATTTCACGCCAGATAGAAATACCATGTAAGTGTATGGAACTAAAGAACAAATCACTCTTATTTCGTAAGATATTTACACCAACAGAATCATAAAATTACTGCAAGGCACCCAGACGTGGAAATCGCAAGGGTACGAAATAGGAAACATTTCCATTGCCCTACAACAAAACTACCATAATCATAAAATATTTATATGAAACAAATCGTTCCTAGCGATCACACGAGCCTGGCAAACCAGATAATTTTTAAATTAACAGAAGATATTTGCAGTATAATATTACAGACAAATGAGTCTATATTTCCTCACCGACATTCTTCCATCCTCTTCCCCTTTCCCGTGACAGGTCAAATGCATCCACTCACCTATCCTACAACCCCAACCATCCACATACTGGTATCTTAGTTTCACCTCACAATACATACACACACACACACACACACACACACACACACACACAATAATACGACAGCGAACAGTACTAACTGTAAAACGAGTATAGCTACAGAAGAAATCGCATTTAAAGGATAAGTAGGCTTCTAAAAAGCCTATAAAACTGAATGTGAAAACGACATCTGTGGTGTCACCGCCAGACACCACACTTGCTAGGTGGTAGCTTAAATCGACCGCGGTCCATTAGTACATGTCGGACCCGCGTGTCGCCACTGGCAGTGATCGCAGACCGAGCGCCACCACACGGCAGGTCTCGAGAGACGTACTAGCACTCGCCCCAGTTGTACGACGACGTTGCTAGCGACTACACCGACGAAGCCTTTCTCTCATTTGCCGAGAGACAGTTAGAATAGCCTTCAGCTAAGTACATGGCTACGACCTAGCAAGGCGCCATTTGTAACATTGCATGTATCTAAAGAGTCTCACTTGTATCGCCACCATCTTCAGATGGCTCATCAAGAACGATGTATACAATGAGGGATTAAAAGTTAAGTATTCAAGGAGCTACGTACTTTTCTTTATAACATTCATTACGTATCCTGTTTCAGACCTCACTCCATCCTTCGTGAGTTAGCGCGTGCATCTTGGCCGCCTCTTTCAATTAGTGTGCGTAGTGTTGGCAAGTCTGCCGACACTACAACATCAAAGTTTTGGCGACAGCTGACCTCTGCTTCTAACGAGAGTAAAAACCAGATGCTTCCCAAACTTGCACAAAGGTGCAATAAACACCGTAAGCAATGCGTACAGAACGTAACATTAATAACCAAGACTATTTTGATTCTATGAAATTCAAAACGCAGAAAACATATTTAGTCTATAAAATGCTAGAATAAACATAACTGATGTTTTACAAATAAAATAAACTTGACTGGTTAAAAACTTTGCAAAACTGGGACATAATGCTTCGAATCATTATAACTTCTGCAGGGTGTTTCAGATTAGATATTTTTCTCTGTAACTTAAAAGTAGTATGGGAGATGAATACTAATTAGATAGGTAACACTAAGAAACGTTTTTCTGTCTCTGGAATAATTAACATAGATTATTTAGTTATTTTCCAGAAAGTTATAGCAAACACACAACGTTATTTTTTCTGTCATGTACTTGATGTATTTAAACCAACTGTGTACAAATGAGTTTAAATCAAATTTCCATTCATTTTAGTTCTGGAGCTAAAAATGATCTAACATTAAGGGCAAGATACAACATAATGGACATACCTGTTTGTGTTCGGATGTATATTATAATGGAAGAATGTTCATTTAAGTGAGGTTTCCAGATTAATTCTCTTTTTTCCTGCATGCACAACTCAATGCACCAACTACCTCACTTGCGAACGAGAGGTAATGTCGCTGGTGTTACAGAGCGACAGGCTTCATCGATGCAGTGTTTGAAGTTATGTTCGCTTAGATTGTAGAATGTACCGGTAACCTTACGATGGTGTAGAGATCTACATCGAAGTCTACCTATAGTACGTGACTACTCTGCAATTCAGCCCTAAGTGCAGGCAGAGGGTTCATCGAACTACTTTCTCACTAGACCGTTCCACTCTTGAAAAGCGCGCGGGAAAAACGAACGCTACAATCTTTTTCTCATTTTATTACGATTATCATTTCTCCCTATGTAGGAGGGCATCAACAGAAGAATTTCGCATTCGGGAGAGAAAGCCAGAGATAGAAATTTCGCGAAAAGATCTCGCCGCAACGAAAAATGCCTTTGTTGTAATGATTGCCACCCCAGCTCGCGCATTATATCCGTAGCACTCTCTTCCCTGATCCACTATAGTACAAAATGAGCTGCCCTTCTTTGAACTTCTTCGATGACCTTCGTCACTTCTCTCTGGTAAGGATCCCATATCGCACAGCTACACTCTAGCAGAGGACGGACAAGAGTAGTGCAGGCAGTCTCTTTAGTCGATTTGTTTCACCTTCTAAGTGCTCTGCCAATAATGTAGATCCTTTGGTTCGCCTTTCCCACAAAATTAGCTACGTGGTCGTTATAATTTCAGTGGTTAGGAATTATTATATCTACGCGTTTAGTTGAATTGTCAGCCTTTAGATTTGTGTGATTTATCGTGTAACCGAAATTTAACAGATTCGTTTTAGTAATCATGTGGATAATCTCACATTTTCATCTTATTTAGGTTCAATTGCCATTTTTTGCATCATTCAGATATTTTGTCAAAATTATTTAGCAGTTGGTTTTGATCTTCTGATAACTTTACTAGACGGTAAACGACAGTATCAACTGCAAACAATCGAGAACGGTTGCTTAGATCGTCTCCTAAACCGTTAATACAGATTAAAAACAGCAGATGGCCTGTAAAACTTCATTGGGGAACACCTTTTGTTTTAGTCGAAAACTTTCCGTCAGTTATTATGAACTGTGATCTTTCTGAATCCAGTCGCTCAATTGAGGATATGCTCCAGAGGCACGCAATTTGATTAGAAGCCACTTGTGAGGAATAGTACCAAAAGCCTTCTGGAAATCTAGAAATATGGAATCAATTTGAGATCTCCTCTCGTAGCAGTCGTTACTTGAGGAGAATAAAGATCTAGTTCTGATGCATAAGACCGATTATTTCTGAATCCCTGTGAACTATATGCCAATAGATCATTTTCTTGGAAGTAATTCATAGTGTTCGAATACAGTATGTGTTCCAAAATTCGACTGCAAGTCAACATTAGTGTTATGGGTCTGTAATTCAGCGAACTACGCGTATATTATTTCTCGAGTATTGTTGTACCCAGTGCAACTTTCCAGTCTTTCGACGAGCGAGCAGTGGTTTATGATCTCTTAGTATGGAGCTGTTATCTGAACATACTCTGAAACGTATCTGGTTGATATACAGTCTGTATCGGAAAACCTGCCTTTATTAAGTGATTTAAGGTACTTCGCTGCATGGTGAATATCTATTTCTAAGTTATTCACGTTTGCTGCAGTTATTAGTTCCATTTCTGGAAAATATATTTGCCTTCTTTGGTGAAGGAATTTCGGGAAGCCGTATTTAGTAACTCCGCTTTGGTGACTCAGTCATCACTAACGTTACCAACGCTATCGTGCAGTGAAGGTGTTGATTGTGTCTTGTCACTGGTATACTTCACATACGAGCAGAATCTATTTGGATTTTATGTCAGATTTCGAGACAGTCTCGTTGTGGATACTGTTATAGGCATCTCGCACCGATATCTGCGCTAAATGTCGGGCTTCTGAAAGCTCTGCCAATCTTGGGGACTTTTTTTATCTTTTAAATCTTGCACCCTTTTTTGATGCTGCTGAAATTGTGTTCTGACCTATTTGATGTGCCGTGGGGGACCAGCTCCGTCTCTTATTAATTTAATTGGTATACATCTCTCAGTTACTGTCGATACTATTTCTCTGAAGTTAAGCCACATCTGGTCTTCGCTTACATAGTTCGGAAGCAAGGCGTCAAGCGAATTTTTATCTGCTCTTTTAAACACATGTATTTGAAATTTAGTTGCAGTGGGTTTGGAAGTTGTGGTATTCAGCCTTGCTACAACGACCTTTTGATCACTAATCCCTGTATTCGTCTTGATGCTCCCACTCTCATCAGTGTTACTTATGGCTAAGAGGTGAAGAGTGTTTTCACAACTATTTACACTTCTAGTGGGCCCCTGGACTAAGGCAGTGCGGAAGACACAAACAAACGAGGTTAGATCTGCCATGGATATGGCATAAGCAACCAACTAATAGGTTGACGTGTTGCTAATGCTCGACAGACGCGATGCCAACGAAACAGCCATGCCTTATACTGTGAGATATTATAGTTGAAAGCTCAATAAATGCTAAACAAAGACTTCGAGGAACAAGTAGTCTGGGACGTTACGGCGGTACTAGACAAAGACTTGTAGAAAGTAAGGACACGGAAGTGTTTGTTTTGCCTGCGATGTACCAAGGTGCTGACGTCAACTTAAGAGAAGTTGCTGGAGTCACTAGTCTAAGCCTTACATATGTGTGAGGAACTGTACACGGTAACAAGTATACCCATAGCACTTGTAACTGACACAGAAGCTATATGGGGACGACTTCAGTTGGGTAGTTACTTTCTGCAAATGTACACTGAATAATTTCATTCTGGACACTTTACAGAATATTATGTCCTATGGTGAATCCATGTTCACAAATTGTGTTGCAATGAACCGTCATGATGCCCACTACTGGGACACAGAAAATGCTATGAGAAAACATAATGTCGATCGTCAAATCAGGTGGCCCGTTAATGTGTGATGTGCAATCCTTGCAGATTAAATCATAGCTTCCCACTACTTCGTAGGTACTCTGACAGGCGAGGCATATCGAGATTTTACTGTCGGAAATCTAGTTGCTCTCCTTCAAAATCAGTTTAGACGTTAGCGGCCGTATGTCGATGTAGCATGACGGCCATGCAGCTCAGTCTGTTCGTGACGTTGTGGGAGAACTGAGCTGTATCATTCCGGGAAGATGGTCAGGACGCGTGGTCCTCAATTCGTCCGATTTAACCCCAACAGATTTATTTTTGTGGGGATATCTGAAAAAGCTGTTTGTCCTCTAACCCAAAACCCAGACTACTTACAGAAAGCGTATCGAGCAAGCTTGACGCTCCATATCACCAGCAACTTTCCGTCTACTCCGCAGGTAATTTAGAAGGTGCACTGAATGGCTCATTTACGAAAATGTGAATTAATTTGAATATTTCCTTTAAACTAACGCTCCAACATAAGTGAATTCATAAAAAGCAGCAATTATGTTGCATACAACCAAAAGTATTGGAATGTTTCTAAATTCCTAACTAAAACTGTTGCAAATTTGATTTAAACTGATTTATACACACTTTTTTAAATCATCATGTACATGATAGGAAAGCGTAATGTTAAATTAAAAAAATGGCAACTCGTTTTGTAACTCTTTGGAATACTGCAAAATAATCTATGTTACTAATTTTGCAAAAAGATCAGTATTACAAGACCGGTCCAGGTCATGTTACAGCATGCTACAGCAGACTGGAATAAATTTCTGCAAAAATAGTAACCTTTCTTACATTTACCTAGGTAAATAGAAATTGCTTTCACTTATTCTGTAAGTTATGGAGAACACATTGTCTGAAACACCGTATACGTCAAAAAAATAAGGGGTAGAAACAAAGCTAAATACTCGTATTGGTATTTCATTAGAGGTGTAAGAGGTTTTGCAAACAATGGCATTGCTTGTCGATATTCATTTCCTTTTTAGATTTGTTTATGTTTGGTATGACTGTCTTTAGTCCATGTATCGTGTATCTGGCTTCAGCTTGTTTGGGTTTGGGTGATTTGATGTTCAGTATATTACTGTATGAGTTGTAGGATTCCAGTATATGTCAAATAAGATTTGGTTGTCCTGAGTATAATAATGTCAAGGAAATTTAATTCTCTCTCTTGCCTTTTTTCCTTTGTAAATTTACTCTTATAAGGTATCTTTCTGATTTATGATCAAGGTTGGTTGGTTGGTTGGTTTGGGGAAGGAGACCAGACAGCGAGGTCATCGGTCTCATCGGATTAGGGAAGTATGGGGAAGGAAGTCGGCCGTGCCCTTTGAAAGGAACCATCCCGGCATTTGCCTGGAGCGATTTAGGGAAATCACGGAAAACCTAAATCAGGATGGCCGGACGCGGGATTGAACTGTCGTCCTCCCGAATGCGAGTCCAGTGTCTAACCACTGCGCCACCTCGCTCGGTTGTGATCAAGCAATGAATATCATGTACTAGTATATACACTCCTGGAAATTGAAATAAGAACACCGTGAATTCATTGTCCCAGGAAGGGGAAACTTTATTGACACATTCCTGGGGTCAGATACATCACATGATCACACTGACAGAACCACAGGCACATAGACACAGGCAACAGAGCATGCACAATGTCGGCACTAGTACAGTGTATATCCACCTTTCGCAGCAATGCAGGCTGCTATTCTCCCATGGAGACGATCGTAGAGATGCTGGATGTAGTCCTGTGGAACGGCTTGCCATGCCATTTCCACCTGGCGCCTCAGTTGGACCAGCGTTCGTGCTGGACGTGCAGACCGCGTGAGACGACGCTTCATCCAGTCTCAAACGTGCTCAATGGGGGACAGATCCGGAGATCTTGCTGGCCAGGGTAGTTGACTTACACCTTCTGGAGCACGTTGGGTGGCACGGGATAGATGCGGACGTGCATTGTCCTGTTGGAACAGCAAGTTCCCTTGCCGGTCTAGGAATGGTAGAACGATGGGTTCGATGACGGTTTGGATGTACCGTGCACTATTCAGTGTTCCCTCGACGATCACCAGTGGTGTACGGCCAGTGTAGGAGATCGCTCCCCACACCATGATGCCGGGTGTTGGCCCTGTGTGCCTCGGTCGTATGCAGTCCTGATTGTGGCGCTCACCTGCACGGCGCCAAACACGCATACGACCATCATTGGCACCAAGGCAGAAGCGACTCTCATCGCTGAAGACGACACGTCTCCATTCGTCCCTCCATTCACGCCTGTCGCGACACCACTGGAGGCGGGCTGCACGATGTTGGGGCGTGAGCGGAAGACGGCCTAACGGTGTGCGGGACCGTAGCCCAGCTTCATGGAGACGGTTGCGAATGGTCCTCGCCGATACCCCAGGAGCAACAGTGTCCCTAATTTGCTGGGAAGTGGCGGTGCGGTCCCCTACGGCACTGCGTAGGATCCTACGGTCTTGGCGTGCATCCGTGCGTCGCTGCGGTCCGGTCCCAGGTCGGCGGGCACGTGCACCTTCCGCCGACCACTGGCGACAACATCGATGTACTGTGGAGACCTCACGCCCCACGTGTTGAGCAATTCGGCGGTACGTCCACCCGGCCTCCCGCATGCCCACTATACGCCCTCGCTCAAAGTCCGTCATCTGCACATACGGTTCACGTCCACGCTGTCGCGGCATGCTACCAGTGTTAAAGACTGCGATGGAGCTCCGTTTGCCACGGCAAACTGGCTGACACTGACGGCGGCGGTGCACAAATGCTGCGCAGCTAGCGCCATTCGACGGCCAACACTGCGGTTCCTGGTGTGTCCGCTGTGCCGTGCGTGTGATCATTGCTTGTTCAGCCCTCTCGCAGTGTCCGGAGCAAGTATGGTGGGTCTGACACACCGGTGTCAATGTGTTCTTTTTTCCATTTCCAGGAGTGTATATGCAGCCAAATGGAGGCTAGTGTACCAACTTGTGACTAATTTGTGAGATGTAACACATATGTGATTCATAAATGTATTTCGTAAGGGGCCAGATAATGGTGATTACATTGGTAATCTTTCAGATTGTAAACAGAATCTATTTTTTAACTGGAAATCGTTGTATTCTGTTATTAGTTCTAGTAATATTACTGCTTCTTCGATATGTTCATGTGAGAGTGTACTGCATGTTTTCATATTTTCTTTTTTAGTGTTTATTGTTTGTGTGACAGGATTATTAGAGTATATATTCTTGTATAAAACTGGACAAGGGTCGATGTGCTTGGAATCTGTCTGTCTTTTATATATTCAGTTTTGTATTGTTTGTTATATTTCTATCCTCTTGTAATTTGTAATTATGTACCAACATTTTCAACATGTGTATTTCAAGTGGATAGCTGGGAGCAATCCTGTAAGTCATAATAGATCTGACTGGGCGGTCAACGTTGGCTGGCATACGAGGGAGGGTACACTGGGGATATTTTACTTTTTTCGCTGTCTTCTAGTGTGTGTTCTATATTTTCAGAGTGTGGGAGCAGCAAAATGAAAAAACCAAACTTAAAGATGGTTGAGAAGAAATTAAGAATTGAGTATTATATATCAGTCACGAAACAGAGCCTAAGTCCAGCAGGGGCAAAGTTTTTGTGTGTTTATGAAGCAGCTTCAAATAAACCAGTAGGTGCTTCGAAATGCGAATTCTGTAAAAAGTTACTAAACACTCATTCGGGAACCTCGAGTATGTTACGAGATAAATATTCTGAAAGACGACACAGACTTAGTGACTGACAACTGTGTGGAAATGTATGCTACAGTCCACCTAACAATTTATAGGCTTTCTAAATTTAGGATAAAAAAGGGTTGAAACAGAAAGCTTAGTATGAAAGAAAAGCTTCTTCTTTCAGATATGTACTTTTAGATTAATATAAAATGAAAAACGAACTTCGCGTTTGCTAAAATTCATTTGGGAAATTTAGAATGAACTATTTTGGCCACTTAGTATGAGTACAGCGACCCGCAACACATATCCGGGAAAAAGTAACTGAAGTTGGTACAACTGGGGTCATATTTGCCTGAAACACAGTAAGATTACAGAAACTAGACTTCCAAAACTTCATTTCAGTTGACTGTACAGTGTAATAGGCATTTTCACGTTCTTAGGTGCAAAGGACTTTCAGAGATGGTTCTGCTGACTACAGAAAACATGTAGTAGAGGTGGCGTAATGTTGCTAAGAACTGAGAATAGTAAGTAGTACTTGAAAGAGGGCGAAGTTGCTGAGGAAACCATTCATTTCGAAATAAATAAATAAGCCCGAAATATGCCGAAAAGGAAAAAGAGCACAAATTAAATCCACGATTTTCTGGCTTACAATGACCCGAGATGAATATATATTTCATTGAGCTTTATCTTGTAGTCCCCGGTTTAAAAAAAAACTTTTCATCATATTCCGAACCCTACTCAAGACACTACAATGAAAGCGTACAGAATAAACTGTTACGTAGCGTAGCACACTGGGAAGACGTGCAGGAAAGCAAAATTCCTTTAGCCTGCTTGGGTTGGGCGTAGCTTGACTTGAGAGTTCGGTAGGTAACGTACGGCAGTTGCCTACCCGGGTAAAAGGCAACCATGGGCAGGTTAAAAGCGGAATGTGTATACCTTTGGAAAACTGTTATCTGTGATATGATGTTAGTGATAAGCGAAGCATAGCAACTCCAGATCTCAACCTAACTTCCACACTGTTGTGCTGATTCGATTGCAAAGTTTCTGTAACGTTATACGTGCCCAGTAGTCGTCTTTAACTCACATCAATCTTCATATGTAGGGACGGCTATTTTCTGTTGTGAAAATAAGATTGCACAAGGTTGAAATTTTAATCACCGATTCGACAGGCATGGAAATACTAGAGCATCATTTTGGTAGCTTCCATTCAAAGTTATCATCATGCAATCATTCCATTTCTGTTAGTGTATATGTCAGCCTGCTTAGCTGGGTGGTAACGTGCTCGTCTCCCATGCAAGCGGGCCTGGGTTCGATTCCCGGACGGGTTGGAGATTTTCTCCGCTCGGGCACTGGGTGTTGTGTTGTCCCCATCGCCACCTCATCCTCATCACCGGCGCGCCAGTCGCGCAGTGTGGCGTTCAATGAAATAAGACTTGCACTTGGCGGCCGAACTTCTCCGAATAGGGGCCTCCCGGCCATCGATGCCATGTGCTCATTTTTCAAGAGAATGAGCCAGAAGTTATCCATACTGTGATTACATTTAAAATCCACGCGTCACGCGTTATTATAGCGCTTTTCAGCAAAAGAAGCTTTCCCTTGTATCACTGCTGTGCATGTTGGAACATTCAGTGCACAAAGTTATTGACCGCTGGACCAAATGCAAATAAAGAAACTGAGCAGGAAAATGACGTACTTACCCAAGAGTTTTGCTAAATTAGTTAGTTGGATATTTTATAGGTCATTTGAACGATTCTTTTATCGAAATGAGTCACTTTACAGGATACTAATACATGACTAGTATTAACATTAATGAAGAATTGTTATTTTTAGTTCTACTCACGTAACTACACTTTTTATTTTGATTTTATTTTTTTATTAATTTTTACTGTCTACCAGTTTTTAAGAAGAAATTCGTCAACGGAATAATTTTGCTTCCATATCTTTCCGTTATTTTCTGTTATTGAGCATATGATCAAAAATTTTTGTTGCTGCTTGTTATACTCCTCTCTGAGCTACTGACAACTTTAACAGAAGGTCATTTTTCTCTCTGGTGCTGAAGGTATGTACATCACTTTTCTTCTCAAACTGTGGTGGATTATTAGTGCCGAATGTCACTAACGAATGTACGTATTCTGGAGGCGCAGTTAAAATACCTAGCTTCTTGTATAGATATCTAGATGTTGTCTGTGATTGAAAACCACATATTATTGTAAACTGCTCACTTTTTTGCAGTCTTTCTAAGCTACGAGGTACCTAAGAAAATTATTTCGGACGACATTATTGAGTGGAAGTATGGAAAATATGTCAGGAGGCTGATAAGTTTGTTTTCAAGATTAACAATTGTACTAAGAGGAAAAGTACCAGAACTTTATCGTTGGAGAAGCTCAGTAATTTACTCCTTCCAGTTCAAGTTTCATCAACATGTACACCTAAAAATTTGGAGAATTATACTCGACTTACTGACTGCTGACTCCCACTCATGTGCTACATCATTTGTTGGCGTGACTATTTGTTGTAGAGAACTGATGTTAGGTGTTTCTCCAAAATTTAAGGAGAGTCCGTGTTTAGAGAACCACTTAATATTTATTTGCAAAAATACAATTTACCAACTCATTTATTACTTTCTCTTTATGATAACACTAGTAGTGTCTGCAAAAGAACCACTTTTTCTTGTTAAATGCTAAATGGAAGGTCATTCACCCACATAAAAAATAGAACTGGACCCAAAATTGAACCCTGTGGGACTCCTTTTCAGATTTTTTTTTCCTCAGCTACTAAAATTTTCTATCTTTCTGACATTGTCTGAATCATTCATCACTACTTTTGAACTCTCTTTGTCAAGCCATGATTCAAATCAGCTGTGCATACAGCCATCAGTGCCACACAACTTAATTTTTCTAAGAGATTATCGTGATCTAAGCAGTCAAACGGCTTGCAAATAACATAAAAAATACCTACTGGCGATGTATTATAAATCCTCCCGGCAATATATTATTATTTAAGTTTGGTACTATTTGCTGAGCATAAATATCGTTCTCATTCGAGCGTCCTTTCTAGAGTCCAAACGTTGATAAATTAATTAAATTGTTTCCACGTAAGAGTGTGACTGCTCTTGAGTACGTTACCTTTTTGGATATTTTGGAAGAAAAAACATGTCAGTAAGGAAATCGAACGATAACTATTTATATCTCTCTTGTCATCTTTATTATGAAGTGGTTTAATGGTTGCATATTTTAATAAGTCTGGAAGAATTCCCTGCGCCACTAATTGAAATTTCATCAACTCCGCAAGATATTCAGAATTATACTAATTTCACAACAACGAAATTTTAGAATGGAATGTGAACTGTTTTTGGCTCGCTGTCGTATCTAGGAGCGCAGTTCCAGAGACTAGCTGAGCAGCAGCTTAGCGGCGTGGCGTTACCAAAGTATCGCGGCTTGGGGCAGCGGCCGTTGTCTGGCGGGGCCTTGTCGACGCACAGGCAGCGGCGGTGGCCGTCGCTGTCGACGCGGCACGTCGTGTTGCGGATCGTCTCGCAGTCGCTGTCCTTGGAGCACGGCTTGCTCTTCGGCTCTGGAACACAAAATGACCACCTCAGGCTCTGCTGTCTTTCTCTGCTTTCCTTACTAGGCACTAAAATAATTATCGTACTTAACAGGATCAGGGCGTGGAGCAAGCCGTCATTCTACAACTTGTGATACAACCAATCCTATTACACATTAGGAACATTTCTATACTGGTGGATATTCATCACTCCATTTATAAAAGTGTTATTGGTATGTAAACGGTATACTTTGTGAACTGCTGTTTTCACTGACTATGAGTAGATACGAATGGCGTTCTATAAGTAATACAACACATTCTTTTTCTCGGTCAATTTCGATTGAAAAATATGCATAATTCGCTGAAGGACATCGTGAAATATTTCCGTTTCAGCACTTATAGTTTCATGAAATTCCGACAGATGGCGCCGCTATACGTAACCTTCAAAATGGCATCTGTAACGGACGTGCATTCAAAGTAGAGAGCTGTCATTGAATTCCATCTCGAGAAAAACAAGACCATCGTATATATTCATAGACGCTTGCAGAATGTCTAACTGAGTAAAGCAAGCACGGTAAGTCGTTGGTGAGGCAACAAGGTCGTTCAAAGCCGCGTACCGGCGCCGGTCGCGCACAGCTGTGACTCCCTCAATGTTGGAACGCATGGACACTCTCATTCGAGGTGATCGACGAATCACAATCAAACATCTCGCTGGAGAACTGGACGTCTCTGTTGGTAGTGCAGGCACCCAAGAGAGGCTCAGAAAACTTCACTAGACCATTCTTCCTCATCCACCGAACAACCCGAATCTTGCATCTTCCGACTTCCACCTTTTTGGCCCAATGAAGAATGTACTCCGCAGGAAGTACTACGTGGATGACGGGGTGGTTTTTTGATAGATCAAGACGTTGGCTCCGATGTCGACTAGTAGAGTGGTAACATGCGGAGATACAGGCCCTCACAGCAAGGTGGCTTAAGGCCGTTGCATTAAACGGAAATTATGTTGAAAAATCGAGTTTCGTGGGGAATAGTATGGCGAATAAAACCAACCAGTTTTCAAAAAAAGAAAGTGCTGCATTACTTACTGAAGGCCCCTCGTATTCTTGAAGTAACAAGAAACATAACTATATAAATTTGATAACGTTATTTACAACAATGTTTTACTAATATTTGTTATGAACAATATTATGATTAGATTCTTTGCCCACAATTACGATCTATTTAATCTCCCTCGCTTGGAGGGAAGAGACTATGAGAAGACAGGTATGTTTTTGCAGCCATAGGAATTTTTTGTAGCTAGTTTGAACAGATGGAAATTATATTCTGTGAAAATTGAATGATTGCAGTGAACCAGTCTCTGAGAGTTAAAAGAAAATACAGGAGCTAAAATAGTTGAAATTTTACTACCCAGTACCTAGTCATTCATCGAATTATTGATATTTTGGAAAGTTCCAAATTTCCTTGCATATGAAATACTCTAAAAGACAAGAAAGCCAACTTACAAAAAGCTAAGTGCCAGATTTACGAGGGCCGTTCAGAAAGTAACCTCCGGTTGATTTAAAAAAATACACCAAGTTAAATAAAAATATTTTAATATGTACATCTTACAACTACATCTTTGCACTATTTTTCTACATAGTCTCCATAGCGATTGAGGCACTTATCGTATCTCTTCACAAGCTTTGAAATTCCTTCTGCATAAAAATCACCCGCTTGTGCCTGGAGCCAGCCTGTGACCGCATCTTTGAGCTCTTCGTCGTCATCAAACCGCTGTGACCCGAGCCATTTCTTCAAATGCATGAAGAGGTGATAATCACTTGGCGCCAGGTCTGGGCTGTAAGGTGGATGGTTGATAACGTCCCACTTGAAGGACTCAAGAAGGGCCGTTGTTCTGCGAGCAGAGTGAGGACGGACGTTATCGTGCAAAAAAACGATACCGGAAGTCAGCATACCACGGCGTTTGTTCTGTATAGCCCGTCGTAACTTTTTTATTGTTTCACAGTACACGTCTTGATTAATGGTCGTACCACGTTCCATGAATTCAACCAACAACACCCCTTTGGCATCCCAAAACACCGTTGCCATCAGTTTTCTGGCAGAAAAATCTTGCGAGGCTTTTCTTGGTTTGGTAGGCGAATTTGAATGTGCCCACATCTTTGATTGTTCTTTTGTCTCAGGGTTCACGTACTTAATCCAGGATTCGCCACCGGTCACGATTCTGTTTAACAATGGTTCTCCTTCGTCCTCATAACGTGACAGAAAGTCTAATGCAGAGGCCATTCTTTGAGTTTTGTGGTGGTCGGTAAGAATTTTGGGCACCCATCGTGCACAGAACTTACGGTAACCCAATCTTGCTGTCACTATCTCGTACAAGAGAGTCTTAGAAATCTGTGGAAAACCAGTAGACAACTCCGACATTGAGAAACGTCGATTTTCACGAACTTTTGCATAAACTGTCTGAACGAATTCGTCAGTCACCAATGATGGTCTACCACTCCTCTCTTCATCATGAACGTTTTCTCGTCCACTTTTAAATAAGCGTACCCATTCACGGACAACTCCTTCACTCATAACTCTTGGTCCGTACACGGCACAAAGCTCACGATGAATAGCTGCTGCAGAATATCCTTTGGCTGTAAAAAACCTTATGACAGCACGCACTTCACATTTGGCGGGGTTTTCTATTGCAGCACACATTTCAAACTGCAACAAAAACTAAACTAGCGCAGGTACGACGTTCACTCGACCACAGCTTGATGCCGACTGACCTGTTGAGTGCGTGAACGCACATATGGCGTCGCTACTCCCCCCACAACCCGCACTGTGACCAATCGGAGGTTACTTTCTGAACCGCCCTCGTATAATTAATCAATGTGGAAATTACGTTTTTCAAGTTTAACCAAAATGACAAACACCGATAACAACTGACGTGTCACTGGCCGTGTGATTATTTAGTGAAGAATCATGTCACACCCTGCACTTATCGGCCGGAACTTGTCAGACTGATTGCAAGAGGATCAGTAGCACCAGTCCACTTCTGGTATTTGGGTTGCAGACTTCTAATTCGTTATACAAATCTCACGAATTTCTAGAAATTCCGTCATGCTGCTAAATCGCAGACTTGACATTGCCAAGTGCAAGCTCTACACTGCTGACGCCTGTGTGTTTGTGGATGCTAGAGCATATTCTAAGTGCAAATATTTTGACGTCGTTGGAGGAAAACAAAACTTCCCTCGAAGTTTCAGCACTGATTCAGGAAATACCGCTCGTGTGAATTTCAGTTTCCTTTGTTTATACACAATAGATGAAGGTGAGCAGGCAAATACCTTCTTTGGGGATTTCTTTGCTGATTTATTATTCAAATGCTGCGCCTTGTAATGTTTTGTTGTGACGTGACATCCAAATGATATACACTCCTGGAAATGGAAAAAAGAACACATTGACACCGGTGTGTCAGACCCACCATACTTGCTCCGGACACTGCGAGAGGGCTGTACAAGCAATGATCACACGCACGGCACAGCGGACACACCAGGAACCGCGGTGTTGGCCGTCGAATGGCGCTAGCTGCGCAGCATTTGTGCACCGCCGCCGTCAGTGTCAGCCAGTTTGCCGTGGCATACGGAGCTCCATCGCAGTCTTTAACACTGGTAGCATGCCGCGACAGCGTGGACGTGAACCGTATGTGCAGTTGACGGACTTTGAGTGAGGGCGTCTAGTGGGCATACGGGAGGCCGGGTGGACGTACCGCCGAATTGCTCAACACGTGGGGCGTGAGGTCTCCACAGTACATCGATGTTGTCGCCAGTGGTCGGCGGAAGGTGCACGTGCCCGTCGACCTGGGACCGGACCGCAGCGACGCACGGATGCACGCCAAGACCGTAGGATCCTACGCAGTGCCGTAGGGGACCGCACCGCCACTTCCCAGCAAATTAGGGATACTGTTGCTCCTGGGGTATCGGCGAGGACCATTCGCAACCGTCTCCATGAAGCTGGGCTACGGTCCCGCACACCGTTAGGCCGTCTTCCGCTCACGCCCCAACATCGTGCAGCCCGCCTCCAGTGGTGTCGCGACAGGCGTGAATGGAGGGACGAATGGAGACGTGTCGTCTTCAGCGATGAGAGTCGCTTCTGCCTTGGTGCCAATGATGGTCGTATGCGTGTTTGGCGCCGTGCAGGTGAGCGCCACAATCAGGACTGCATACGACCGAGGCACACAGGGCCAACACCCGGCATCATGGTGTGGGGAGCGATCTCCTACACTGGTCGTACACCACTGGTGATCGTCGAGGGGACACTGAACAGTGCACGGTACATCCAAACCGTCATCGAACCCATCGTTCTACCATTCCTAGACCGGCAAGGGAACTTGCTGTTCCAACAGGACAATGCACGTCCGCATGTATCCCGTGCCACCCAACGTGCTCTAGAAGGTGTAAGTCAACTACCCTGGCCAGCAAGATCTCCGGATCTGTCCCCCATTGAGCATGTTTGGGACTGGATGAAGCGTCGTTTCACGCGGTCTGCACGTCCAGCACGAACGCTGGTCCAACTGAGGCGCCAGGTGGAAATGGCATGGCAAGCCGTTCCACAGGACTACATGCAGAATCTCTACGATCGTCTCCATGGGAGAATAGCAGCCTGCATTGCTGCGAAAGGTGGATATACACTGTACTAGTGCCGACATTGTGCATGCTCTGTTGCCTGTGTCTATGTGCCTGTGGTTCTGTCAGTGTGGTCATGTGATGTATCTGACCCCAGGAATGTGTCAATAAAGTTTCCCCTTCCTGGGACAATGAATTCACGGTGTTCTTATTTCAATTTCCAGGAGTGTATTTTGGGTATACACATAGATATTCAGTAATGTAATGGCCTGGCATTTCAGTAATCAGAAATGAATCGGCGAATCCCATTCTTTCTTTCATCGCTGCTTCCGTACACATAGTATACTGTGACTTTCTCTGTGAGATTCTTTATCTAATGCAGTTAATAAATCGTCAAAAATACTACTTGAATGGTTTCGTTTAATGTGCATAAGAGGAAGAGTTTCACTTTCGATGGAAGATAAGTTCTTTACGTTAATCAGTTAATGCTACGTTCCATGGACCATTTGCACAATAGATCGTAATGATGTGAATCGAACTTAATGTTTAAATATGGCTAACGCTGAACGTTTATAGTTTTTTTTTAATATCTACAAATGTAAGATATGAGTTAGTAATTTCTACCGATCATCTTTTACGCATTACACAACAAAAATAAATATTCTTATGTAGAATAGAAGAAGTTGTCAAGGAGAAACTTTTTCAGTTTGTTTTCAAATTTTACTTTGTTATCTGTCAGGTATTTTATATCATTGAGTAATTTATAAAAATCTTTTGTTGCAGCATTATGCAACCCTTACTGTGTTAAAGACAATGAAAAATTGTACAGTATTTAGTTTTCTCTAATGCGATGACAGAAAATTCAGTTAATGATAGAATTAAAACATTATACTCGTATTTTTAATATTTGTGGTCAGTCTTACTTAGTTGCTAGCTCAATGATGTTTATCTGATAGACAGGAATATCTGCCTTTTAACTACAAATCTAAGCCCAAATGAAACCAAAGAAAATATTTATCTGATCTCGTTATCCTACTCGGCCAGTTGAAGTGATATAAAGCACTGGGGTATCCAGCCGCGTCAGTTTGGCGAAAAGGCATCAATCTTTGACGATTATCACTCCCATCATCTTCATATATTTATATTTGAACAGATATCAGTTATAATGATCGATTAGTTTGCAGAAAACTGAAGATATCTACAAGAATTTGGGGAAGATGTTTAGTTGAAGATAAAAACCTAATACATTTACAAAAGTAATACTTTCTACTATTTACGAGATCAAAGATGTGAAACTTGAATTATGTGCTGACAGCGCAGTAGAGGGTCTTTCGGCATTTGATGACAGTCTTTTTAGTCAGTCTTTTTAGTCTATTACAACCGTGTCCCCGGAGCAAACCTTCATTTCCGTCGTAGCTCTCCTTTTTCTCCTCCACCCGAAAGTTGGTGGGCTCACTCATACTTCCTCCCATCCTGATGCTAATGTCTCGCTACTCTTATCAGCCAGTTTGTTTCATTCATGAACGCCTATCTCGATCGTCTCCTTTGCCTTCCTTGCTTCATCAATCTCTCGAGCAGAAAAGTCAACTCGAATTAATGCCAGAATAGATCTCTAACCATGATGTTCCTCCTAGCAGAGACAATTTAAGATAGGGTCCTCGTTTGTCCTGCTTTTGTCAACACTTCTTCGTTTGAGACTGTCAGTCCATGGTACCTTTAATATTTTCCTCCAGCACATCTCGAAATCTGTCTTTTCTTTCCCTCCTTCCTCAGTGTACAAGTTTATGGCCTACTCAAGGATATGCTCCAAATGTAACTCGTTAAGAATCGTTTCCTCATAGTCAAGGGGACACTGTTAGATGTTACTGCTGTTCTTTCTGGAAAAGTGATTCTTTCCCCTGGTGTATTCTAGCTTTAACATCCATTGTACTGCTACCATCCTCTGTTATCTAACTTTCGAGGTACCTAAAGGTGACAAGTTGGGCCAGCTTTTTGCCGTGAAGATTTCCCACCTCTGCACTTCACTATTTTTGTTTTACTTCTGCTGACTTTCAACTCGCATTGCTGTATTAAGATTTGATTCGTCTGGAGAAGAGCCTTCTACAGTAGAATAAAATAAAAACGAATTGTAATAAATAACTAAAATGACGCCCGTTGAAAATTACTCCCGGAACTGTAGTGTTGAAGACATACTGTATAGGGGCCGTTGATGTCTCCATCACCACCGTCACTACAGCCAGCGAGATACGTTATCGACGGCAGCAGCTCTCTGGCGAAGCGTCGTTACTGGGTCACGCACTCGCCTTACGTCAGCACGCGACTGCCAAAGCTTTCGCGAAAACGGGTCGCCACGCAATTGCGTGCCACATTGATTACACCGCATCCAATACACGGAGGACCTGATCCATGTCTTGAGAAGGGCAGCAGCTGGAATAAAAGGCGTGATAATTATTCTATAAATGTGACTAGCGCTTCTCATTCACGGCTCGTAACTCTCCACCCGCCAAACGGTCGGCTATAGTGCTGTGGAACACGTAGAGGGCTGTTACTGGCCACATCGCGCGATTTGGATGCAAATTGCGTGCTAAACATAGAGCTTCGATCAGCGGCACGTGAGGGAAGCGGACCGGCCTCTTTTCACTTCTCGCGCATTTTTGTCGTTGCGCTCGTACAGCACCGCAATCGCTACAAAGTGCACGTTTAGAACTTCAATAGGAGATTACCCAGCCATTAAAGTGTTTAGGTTCCCTCTGACAAAATAATTTGTACAGCGTTCAGAAGCTTGCTATGTGACGGGTGTTAGATTTTAACTGCCACAAACACGGTTCATCTAGTGCACCCATTAACTTTCGGAAGCCTCGTGAAATTTATTTCCCCTTTTTCTAACATTTCAGGAGTGTATCTTCCAGCTATCTTGAGAGCAAAGCTACAGCCTTGTTCTGTCGTTTTAAAACACAAGAGTCAGAGACGCTCATCGCCGGCAAAGGGTATGCATAATTTGAATCTGTGAATGCGCGTCCGATCAGTGATAGGATATCGATGTGTCATCATTAACTGCACTGTAGCTATGTCTGTGAGTTTATTAATTAAAGCGCCCGATTGCATGACCTGTCTATGTTCAAACCGTTGTCTTCGTTTGTTAAATTCTTCGCCAAACTAATTTCAGCTGTTTCTTTCTCCATCGAGCCCAAAAGAGTTGAAGTCGGCGGTGGAATTTCGATATTTTAGTACAGGTTTTTCGTTGATATAATTACTACTTAACAATTTTCGGACTCTTTCCCTCAATTGTGCTATAAAACCTTGCTTCTGGCCAAATTGCATCAGTCTATGTCAACGGGAGGCACCCTATAGGTTTTGATGAGGAAGTTTTTAGGTATGGAAATATGTGGTATAAGTGGCCATATCTTTAGATTTCATTGACGTTGAAACTTAATTTTTTATAGCGCAATGGGACTGTAGGCCTTACTATGTGACAAATTTCAACTTGATATGTCCACCCGTTCCTGAGAAAAAGAGTCCCTAACAGATAGACAGGCAGACAGACGAACAACAAACTCATGCTATAAGGGTTCCGTTTTTACCGATTGAGGTAACGAACCCTAAAATTTGGTTGAATACAGAGCAAAGAAGTAAAATTTATCTTAGTACCAAAGCGGACTTCCTAACTTAAAATTAGGTCATTAACTGGTAGGTAGCGGGTCTGTATGAGGATAAGGGAGACAACGTGTGGAGACGGGCTACAGCCTAACACGCGGCGCATGTCATGGAAAAAGACAACTCTGTTCACGTTTTCATTCGCATCCATGTTATCATTAATATTCCAATTTTGCTTCAAATAATACGTTTGTGATCCTAATATTGATCAATATGATATATATACTGTAAATGCACATATGTTTCAAATAATGGTTTTTCAAAAGCACGTTTTGTGTTTGCTGTACTACAAACTGGTTAAAAAAACATTCTCAGCAACGTGTAAATAGTTGCCAACATTACAGGGGATTCACAGACGCAAAGACGTCAGTCGAAATTTTGTTGTCACATGAAACGAGATTCAAATGTGTGTGAATTCCTAAGAGACTAAACTGCTGAGGTCTTCGGTCTGTAGACTTACATACTACTTAAACTAACATACGCTAAGGACAACACACACACACACGCTCATGCCGGAAAGAGGACTCGAACCTCCGGCGGGAGGGGCCGCTCAGTTCGTGACATGGCGCCTCTAATCGCGCAGCCACTTGAGGCGAAACGAGATTACGGCGACATCTATTATGGCATCATTGGTTATGTAATGCGAGAAGAACTATGTCTGACAGCGATGGTGAGTAATAGATGGTGTTCTAACGTCTTTTCAATTAAGATAATCACAATTTTCTTATGTCTACGACATCGCTACGCCTTTGGCGGAGGACTGACGTGACACTGAATTAGTATCCAGTAAATACCGCTATTTGCTATTGAGCCCTCAATGCCTTGAAACGTGGTTTATCGGTCCATATAAATTTCAAGACAATAAATCACAACTGGCTACTGTATTTGCTATATCCTCCTCAATCTACTAGTACATCACGGTTTCAATCTTTGACGTCCAAAATGGGCAAATACTTATATACTAACAACATACTTTTAATCTTTTATTTTGTGCGGTGAATACTTTGTTTGAAGTCAAGAGTGACGCAAAAATATTAACCTGTGTGCCATCAAAGAACGGAAACCAGGGAGCAAACGTTTTTATTAATGCAGTCGATCATGCTGGGATGTCGATGTTATCTAGCCTTAATAAGATCCTGCCCTAAGTCAATTAAAGTGAGTTTTCGCTCTACACCGAAGACAGCAGAACTTTTAAGTTCTTTCAAAGATGATGCATCGCAAGGCTGGGGTTTACAAGATCCCCTGTGAGTGTGGCCATTCGTAAGTCAGGCAGGCATTTCGTAAAAATGAGGAAAGATGCATGGAGCACTGTAGGTCATTTGTTACGCGACTGTCATTCTGTCCGTTTGTTAACACCCCCTTTTGTCAGGTATTACAATAGAAAATGCGAAATTACACAAAAATTTAAACTTAAAATTGAAACATTTTTGAAAGTCATGGAATTCTCGGGTCTGATTTCTTGCCAGTATGTACACTAAGGTGACAACTCATGACATAGCGATGTGGATATGTGTAGATGGCGATAGTATTGTGTACACATAGTATAAAAGGGCAGTGCATTGGTGGAGCTGTCATGCGTTCTCAGGTTAGACGTGTGAAATGGTTTCCGATATGATTATGGCTGCTTGATGGGAATTAACAGGCTTTGAACGCGGATTGGTAGTTGGAGCTAGATGCATGGGACATTCTGTTTCGAAAATCGCTGCGGAATTCAGTATTCAGAGTTCCACAGTGTCGAGAGTGTACCGAGAATGCCGTACTTCAGGCATTACCTCTCTCCACGTAACAACGCAGTGGTCGACAGCCTGCGCTTAACGGCTTAACGACCGAGAGCAGCGGCGTTTGCGTAGAATTGCCAGTGCTAACAGACAGGCAATTCTGTGTGAAATAACCGCAGAAATCAATGTGGGACGTACGACGACCGTATCCGCTAGGACGATGAGGCGAAATCTGCGTTAACGGAACATGGCAGAAGGCGACCGACGCGAGTATCTTCGCCAAAAACACATCGCCTGCAGCGCCTCTTCTGGGCTCGTGACAATATCAGTTGGATCCTAGACGACTAGAAAACCGTGGCCTGGTAAGATGAGTTCCAATTTCAGTTGGTAAGAGCTGATGTTATGGTTAGAGTGTGGTGGAGGCCCCACGAAACCATGGACGGAAGTTGTCAGAAAGGCATTGTGTAAGCTGGCGGTGGCTCCATAATGGTGTGGGTTGTGTTTACACGGAATGGATTTGGTCCTCTGTTCCAACTGAACCGACCGTTGACTGGAAATGGTTATGTTAGGTTACCTGGAGGCCATTTGCAGCCATTCGTGGACTTAATGTTCACAAACAATGATGTCAAGTCACCGGGCCACAAGTTGATTTTTTTGAAGAGCACCCTGAACAATTCGAGCGAATGATTTGGCCACCTACATCGCCTGACATAATCCATCGAACATTTATGGGGCATAACCGAGAGGTTAGTTTGTGTACAACATCCTGCACCGACTACAATTTCGTAATTATGGACGGCTATAGAGGGAACTTTGCTGAATATTTCTTCAGGGGACTTTCAACGACTTGTTGAGTTCATTCCATGTCAAGTGCTGCACTACGCCGGAAAAAAAAAAAGATTCACCACGTTATTACGAGGTATCCTGTGACTTTTGACCCCTCAGTAGTCAGTGCATATGGGTAACAGGCAAAGATCGTCGAGATTCTCAGTTACCGGGACGGATGAGCTATCTGTATAAATAATTAAGTTTATGTGGAACCCTTAGAGCCAGTATCCTACTGGGCAGTTCATTTATTGCAGTTACCTGGAAAATAATTTCTGGAAGTGACAGCATTATAAAATTTTGCTTTTATTTCTTATCTGAACGTAGTTTTTATTTGGCGTACTGCCACGTACATTTCAAAATCTACATTTCACATGTACCTCCCAATAAGACAATAAGACGATATCTGTTTTCCACAGTGATTTTGATTTGGACGGATCTTGCACCAGAAAGCCATAACTTTAGTCTTTCGTTTAGAGATTTGTAGTATTGTTTACATAGATGATGTAAGTGGTGAAGTGTAGTCATTCTTTTTGTTCTTACAATATTAAGGCATAATCCGTATAAAGCCAAATACACTTGTGTTCAAAATTAAAGCAACAAACAACTATTTCCTCGTCTTCTGTCTAATTCACGACGTAACCATATAAACTGTCAACAGATATCCGTACCATCGTGTCCTGCACGGAAGATGGCATTTTGGGCAACAGATAACCACACCAAAGATGATTTCAGGGCACCTGTTAAACGGAATAGTTTGTCCCGCATCCACAATCGCTGTGTACAGAGTCACGGACGGTGCAGTATGTCACAGAGAAGACGCCTAACAGGCTCTCTGCGGTGGAGGGCCATGGGAAAAATGGAAGCAGGACAGTCGCAAACCCGACCCGATGACTTAATGTGAATCGTTCTGTTGTTTTTAGGATGTGGCGACAGTTTATAGAGATTCAAACTGCATCTCGAATACCAGGACGGGGTCGACCACGTGTACCATCAAAAAGAAAGAACCGCTGTTAGGCTCTAAGGATACGACGGTACCACCTTAGTACTGCACGGCAACTGGCATCTGACCTCGCAGCGTCCACTGGACGTGTTGTAGTGAGGCGAACGGTGCACAGATGACTTCGGCAGAGTGGCTTTTATTGTCGTAGAACTGCTATATTTGTACTTCTGAAGCATGTTCACAGAAGGTAACGTCTAGAGTGGAGCCGTCAACCTACCATGGATGGTGGAACAGTGGACCAATGTTCTTTTCATAGATGAGTCCCGATTTGGCCTGGACGGTGATTCTCAACGGATTCGTATCTGGACGAAACAAGGAACACGATTTCGGGACCCAACCATTGTGGAAAGAGACTGATATCGAGGATGATCCCTGTTGGTGTTGGCAGTGATTATGTTGACCACTCGAACACCTCTTCATGAAATTGTACGGTTAAAACGGCAAGGTTCAACTGCTGTCACTCTGTCACTTATCGCGAAGAGATATTGGGACCTCATTTGCGATTGTTGCGAGGTGCTGTGGGCCCAGACTTCGTATTTCTGGACGATAATGCTCGACCTCATGGAGCACGCATGGTTGATGTTTTCTTGGAAACGGAAGATATTGCACGCATGGAGTGGCCTGCCAGATCTTCCAATTTGAATCCTATAGAGCACGTCTGGGATGCACTAGGGACACATGTTGCATCACGTCAGCACCCACCAACTACTCTCAAAGACTTGCGAGCAGCGCTGTAGGAAGAATGGGCGTTCTTGCCTTAACATGAGACTGAAGACATCATTCACAGCATGCCCCGTCGTTTGTCAGGCCTGTGTTCGTGCCAGAGGTGGTCACATCTCATTGTTAGCGCATTAACCACTTGTCGAAATGTGTGTGTAAATACGTTAAATTGCAAAAACCAAAAAACATTTTTTTCTACCGTTATGTGTGTTGCAGTTGTTTGCGTTCTGTATTCTTTACACTGTTTCTTCTTTACTATCACCTGGTTATACTGTTTTGTGGCAAAATAATCGCAAATTTGTAAAATTTCGGCTTGTTCTTTAATTTTGGACGCCAGTGTATTTACAAAATTGTCTTTTGACATTTAATGCTTTTTTTTTGTATAAATGGTCCAGTTCAAATGGTTCAAATGGCTCTAAGCACTATTGGACTTAACATCTGAGGTCATGAGTCCCCTAGACTTAGAACTACTTAAACCTAACTAACCTAAGAACAGCATACACATCCATGCCCGAGGCAGGATTCGAACCTGCGACCGTAGCAGCAGCGCGTTCCGGACTGAAGCGCCTAGAACCGCTCGATCACAGCGGCCGGCTAATGGTCAAGTCACATTAATGTGACCATCACCTATGTTCGACGTCAACGTGTAATAAACACTCAGAGACTGCACGCGGCACTACTAGCAGTGGAGAATAAAGAGTATACAAGGCTTGTTGGGGAGACGAGGAAAACAGTGCAGTCGTTGTCGTAATGTGGAAACGAAGCGATTTATCTGACGTCCAAAAAGGCATGATCATTGGCTCTCACGCCACGGGTGGAAGCATTTCCGAAACTGTTAAGCTCGTAAACTGTTAGCATACTGCCGTGATTAAACTATACCATGCATGGCAAAATGGCGCAATCCAAAGCTGGCGCCGAGGCATCTGTGGTGCACCACGACCCGTAGATAAGAGGGATGAACAACGGCTGTAGATTCGTACACGGGCAGACAGTTGTGTAACTGTAGATCAACTGACTGCCCAGCTGAAACACAAGGCTACCAGCAGCGTTTCCTCAACGACCGTTCGTCCGTCCCCTGTAGATGAGTGGTTAGCTCGACAGAATGTCAATCCTCATGTCCCGGGTTCGATTCCCGGCCGGGTCGGAGATTTTCTCCGCTCAGGGACTGGGTGTTGTGTTCTCCTAATCATCATCATCTCATCCCCATCGACGCCCAAGTCGCAGAAGTGGCGTCAAATCGCAAGACTTGCACCCGGCGAACGGTCTACCTCACGGGAGGCCCTAGTCACACGACATTTACAACGGCCGTTCAGCGGACGTTGCCGCTGCTGGGTCTCCTCAGCAAGCGCTTGGTTCACACAGCTATGCCAAGTGCTGTTCATCGGCGAAGACGGCTGGAATTTGCACGCTATTACTGCAACTGGATATCCACTGTGTGGCGGCAGGTGTCCTTCTCAGAAGAATCACCTCAATCTTCCGGGTTATATGGCCGTGGCCCATGGAATACTTCTATTCCTAACGTTTAGTCCAATACTACGTTGGACATACTCAGAGGTATGGCTGGTCCTGTTGAGTCTTGCCGACTGACTCAACAGGACCAGCCATAATTCTGAGGATGTCCAACGTAGTATTGGACTAAACGTTAGGAATAGAAGTATTCCATGGGCCATGGCCATATAACCCGGAAGATTTATCAACAACAGTACCATCCGGTCGCGAAAGCCTTCATTGTATAATCACCTCAATGCTTAGTCTGACAGATGGCCCTATGGCGTCAAACGTCTGAAAGCAAATACCCTGCAACAGTCAGAAGGGTCCAGGCCGTAAGCCATTCCCTGGGTGATCTCTTCTTTCTGGAAGGCTCAGTGGATCAACATAAGTACGTATCTATTCCCAGGGACCATCTACCCCTTACATGGAGTTTGTTTTTTCTCGGTACGATGACGTACCTGCTGGACAATGAAAGGACTCGCAGAATCCTCAGTTATATACGTGGATCGAAGAGCACTTCTGGCCACGTGTACCAGCAGGACAAAGAAACGATTTGCAGAATACTCAGTTACGTGCGTGGTTCGAAGGGCACTCCTGCCCACCAAACTCCCCGCATTTAAACCGAATCGAGAATCTGTGGGGCCTTCTCGGTCGCGCTTTCGCGCTATGGATCCTCAACCGAGAAACGTGTCGCAGCTTGTCACGCCGCTGCGCCGGCCGCTGTGGCCGAGCGGTTCTAGGAGCTTCAGTCCGGAACCACGCGGCTGCTACGGTCCTGGCCTTGGGCATGGATGTGTGTGATGTCCTTAGTTAGGTTTAAGAAGTTCTAAGTTCTAGGGGACTGATGACCTCATATGTTAAGTCCCATAGTGCTCAGAGCCATTTGAACCATTTGAACCAATCACGCTGCTGGAGTCGCCAAGGCTCCACATCCCTGCCGATGCCTTCCACAACCTCATTGACACTTTTCCTGCACGTCTCGCAGAAAGGCTTGACCGTGACTGCAAGGTGAAACTATCAACGGTAGTTAGAAATAACAGTAACCAGCGATTCTTATTGTTGTTCCCACTATGAGTGGGATACAATGGTTTGTATTGTAAGGAGCAAGTTATATTCGACATCCTTGTCGTACTTCATTGATTGTTTTACCCAAATTTATTATAATTTTCCATTCTTTACGTAGGATTAATTGATTTGTCTTAATTTAATATGTTTAAAGTCATTTTTCATTACTCTACAAAATGTATTTCTGTTTGCAAAGTCAAACGATTTTACGAAGTCTATTAAAGCTTGTGTGCTTGCAGGTCAGCTGTTCATCTATTCTCCAATACGTACTGCAGAAAAATACATCGTAGCTGTTTTTTCTTTCGTAATCCATCATGTTCTTTATGAGTAAAAATTTGTGATATTATTTTAGTTCGATTGTTTACCAATCTATTCGCTATACAATAGATAGCGAGAGAAAGCCTTCTCAAAGTGAAAATTAGTAAAAATTACTT
The DNA here is from genome assembly GCF_023898315.1 of Schistocerca nitens. Lineage (NCBI taxonomy): Eukaryota > Metazoa > Arthropoda > Insecta > Orthoptera > Acrididae > Schistocerca > Schistocerca nitens. The sequence continues at coordinate 396,073,340 of NC_064618.1, read as the reverse complement.
AGCTACTAGTCCAGATACGCCAGACGTTCCCTACAAACAGGGAAGATGACGTCCGCCTGCAGGTGCGATCCAACGAGTGGCAATCTAGTAGCTGACAGTCTCAAGCGTACACTAAACATTTTAATGAAACAACTGTTATATCTGGCTACTGTTAGCCTTCTTGCGCTTGTCACGAATAGGGAGGTCATGAATCTACCATAGGTTTTTGTTCAACAGAAATACAATAATTTATCATGAGATGTGTGCATAATGGGCGTTACTCAAATAAGGTACATCACTAAACAAGTGGAACCGCCATTATTCTTCGAACAGCGAAAGTCGTCTTTAAAGTGGGATTGGAAATTTAATCATGTAGTCTATATTGACTTCGAAATTTGTTGTAACACATCTGACGAGAGAAGGGGAAAATTTGGAAGACCACTCTTAGCATCAAGGTCTGCTGTTTCAGATATGATTTTGGAACTTGGTGCTGCTTCACGTAAAGCTCTGCCAAAAAATTTGTACTAAAATAGATTCTAACGAAACCAATAGCAAAATTATACTTAATTTACACACAATACAGAGTAACGGGACCAGTATGTTTTTCTGTAACGACAGGGTAATAAGTGCATATTCCAATGGATTTTACAAATTTAATTAGGACGATTACAATCGGAGAATCAAGTAATGTGAAAGCTTAAGGACTTGTTGGGGAAAAATATTATACAATTGAAAAGGGAAATTTTTACGTTGGTAAGAACAAATAAAAATCCTGATTGACTTGTATACCAAAAAATATGTGGGAAAACTTGTAGGAGCAGCAACGATGTAAGTAAGTGAATACCTCAGTGCAGGGAAAACTCTAAAGGAGCCAGACATCATATTGTTGACAGCGATATAACATACGTTAGAATCAGATGATGCATTGAAAATAGAGATTAAAAAAAAGTTTCGTGACTGAACCTTAATCAAACACTTTTTCTCTGTACTGCTGAGAAAATATCATTTTACACGGCTAGCCAGTCTCCCCAAGTCCAACAGTGAATTCCTATCTAGCGTAACGCACAGGAGGCATGCACGTCGGACAAGCAGCGAGCATCCATTGGCGACATACAGTATCTCCACTGTAGACAGTGGCCGTTGCGCGGGTTCTTATTGGCTACAGGTGGGATGAGCTCCACTGTGTCCGGACCATGACCACAGGTTATTTGTGTAACTGCCTGAGAAGTTTCACAGCAAAGACATGAAGATTAATTAGGCCTCGATATTAACTCTCTGTTATGTTTTACAACGTTTTTATGAGATCGCTTTCTTGTCTGTCTGTCTGTCCGGTACACATTTTTCAATTGATTTTCAACTAACTTCTCATTGAGATAAAGATTTTAACTTTCCAGCACAGCTCAGAACTGGATGATGATACAATTTTAACTCGCTTTCGTGTCTGATGTCTTTCGGAGGGCACTTTGTTTTTCTGGTTTCTCGATGAGGTAGAGACTTTTAACTTTCAGCGTAGCTGAGAACTTGATGAGAATTCACTATTAACTCCCTTTCTTGTCTGGTGTGTGGCGGAGGGTACTTTGTGTACGACTGCTATTTCCCCCTTTTCCTGTGCCAGTCACAAATGCTTCGCGGTAAGAACAACTACTGGTAAGCCTCTGTTTAAGCTCAAATCGAGCTAATTTTTATTTCTACGGTCTTTCCGTGAGGTATAGGTACGCGGTAGCAACATATTGGTTAATTCAGTTGAGGAGAAATTTAAATAACCAGAAATTTATAACATGGCTCTGTTGCAAAACCATCAAAATATTTGAAATAGATTGAAATGTATGACACACACACACACGGCAAAAAGCAGAAAATTATAATTTGAATAACAAAATTTTTTGATATAACACGTTTTAACACAGACTGAAAAGTATAAAATAATTTTCCCTTGCCCCATACAGATTTCTAGCCCCATGGAGACAATGCGAAAAATTTGCGCTTGTGAATTTTTAATAACTTTGGAAATACTTATAGAATTTAAAATGAAAAATGTGGGCGCATGCAGTAGATAATTGTACGGAGCCTAGAGAATAGCTGTCATTGAGAAAAATCGCAGAACAGTTCATATCATTCTCAGTGCAATAAAATTGTTAGTTGCTGAAGTGAAATATTAATGCGTCGATTACCCATTGCATGCGCACCACATTTTTTGTTTTCAATTTTAAAAGTATTGGCTTAGCTATTAAAACCACAAGCACAAATTTTCAGGACTATCTGTATGGAATTAGGAACCTATCTGGGATAGGAGACTTTATTTTATACTTTGCAGTAGGTTTTAAAAACTTGTTGTATTAAAAAGTTTTTATTTAAATAATTAATTTAGTTATTAGAAACTCGAATATATGTTCGGATAATGAAGCTAAATAAATTAATCGCCCTGTCCTTATCGCAATAATCACCCTACAGAAGTATAGTGAAATTTTTAAATTTATTGACAGGGATGCTCACTGTCACCTAAGCTGTTCAACATATATGTGGAGAACAACTGATAGGTAATGCTGTCAAGGCGCAAGAGGCATTGAAATTGGAGGTGAAAGAATGACAACTGCAAAAAAAAATTTGGATGATCAAGCAAAGCTGAATCAGAAGATCTACAGCGGATGTTAAGAAGTATTGCAAGAAGGGGTCAGTAGTGTGCGATAAAGATAAATATGGGAGAGACAAACCCGATGAGAATAAGTAAGAATGAAGCCCCAAATATTCTTAGACGGGGAAAAAAAGGTAGAATAAGAAAATCCTTTCTTTATCTGGGAAGTCTGACACGGAACAGAAGCTGTACAATAGAAATAAGGAGGATTTATGAGAGAGAGCATTTGAAAAGGTGAAGCAGTTACTACCATGTAGAAGAATTCCAATGGGGCTGAAGAAAAGATCTGCTAAACGGTATGTTTAGAGTGCTGTGTTATACAGCAGTGAATCATGGGCAGTTAAAAAGAAAGAAGAAACATATTGAGTCAATTTTGATATGTGTCAACGGAGAAGAATGCTTCAAGTGAAGTGGACTGGCAGACTTCAGAATGAAGAAGTAATGAAAGAAGAAAAAAAAGAAAGATTATTAGAAGTGTTCAGAAAAAGGCAAAAATCTTGACTGGGATGTATACCGCGTGGACATTGTCTGCAGCAAAGAATTATAGAGGGAACAGGAGAAGAAACGAGAGGAAAAGGTAAGAAGAGAATTGAAAAGATAACGTTAGAAGACGACGAACATATAAACAAATGAAGTAAGATGCTCCGAACAGGGCACGGTGGATGGCCTCCAGATGAAACCTGTCATAAGGCAAACACGCCAAAGAAGAAAAAGAAGAAAGTTCGTTCGCAAAAACTTCAGTTCAAAGAACTGCCAACATAGACTTGTATTCTGTTTTCGATTGCATTGATGTTTACTGCAATATGTTGATGTTCGTGGACAAAGCAAATAAAGGAAATAGACCTGATATCTTTGCTGACAATGAAACATACAACTTTATCTATTTTTTTTACAAACTCACCGAAAATAAAATGATTCGACAGGTCACACTAATACCACTTGGGGTATCATGAATATGTTATGAGATGGGCAGGTTTCAATGAACAATAAACATGAAGTTTGTAACATGTCTGTCACACAAGAATGAGATTTTCACTCTGCAGTGGAGTGTGCGCTGATATGAAACTTCCTGGCAGATTGAAACTGTGTGCAGGACCGAGACTCAACTCGGGGCCTTTGCCTTTTGCGGGCAAGTGCTCTACCAACTGAGCTACCTGAGCACGACTCACGACATCTCCTCACATCATCAATTCCGCCAGTACATCGTCTCCCACCTTCCAAACTTCACAGAAGTTTTAATCTGCCAGGAAGTTTCATATCAGCGCACACTCCGCTGCAGAGTTAAAATCTCATTCTCGAAACATTACCCAGGCTGTGGCTAAGCCATGTCCCCGCAATATCGTTTTTTCCAGGAGTGCTAGTTCTGCAAGTTTCGTAGAAGAGCTTCTGTGAAGTTTGGAAGGTAGGAGACGAGGTACTGGCGGAATTGCAGCTGTGAGGAGAGGTAGAGCACTTGCACGCGAAAGGCAAAGGTCCCGACTTCGAATCTGGGTCCTGCACACAGTTTTAATCTGCCAGGAAGTTTCATGACTGTCGCCCGTCGCTTCGTAATTTTGATGCAGCTCTGTTAAGATTATGTAATAACATATAGTGTGAGCTTGGTACATTTTGCTGGGACTGGGAAGCATTCGATTTCACGCCAGAAGGGATTGGGTTCTAAGGGCTTGGCAGTCAAGTACTGTCGGGAGAAGACTTTACACGGTATCTCAGAAGCAGAGAATGAAATCTCCTGGGTGGGAGCCAGTTTTCAAAGAAACAGTCCGGTTTTCCGAAATGTATACTGTGGACAGTCCCTGACGCTAATCTGCTTGCCACAGGCACGATGCTTTCGGTCCCCGCAGTTTTGCCCTGAGGGTGCTTCAGGGTGAAACCTGGCGTTTTTCATCGTCATATCCACACATCAAGGAAGACCCTCCTTATGGCGTTTCCGTGGTGTGAGAGAGTTCGCTGCTTCTCAGCAATATTACAGACTGTCCAACGAAAGTAACGCCTTCGCCACGAGGGGTAGTGCGAACGGTGCTGAGCAATGGAGAGAGAATGTTCGAAAACACTAACAACCGGATGCTTTTTGCAAGGTTTGAACGGGAAGTTTCTACCTCTTTCCCATGTTTTTATCTAGAAAACAACAAATTCGTTCGTTAGATTCGTAGCAGCATTACCTCTTTGGAAGTTACACGTGTTCAGGAGAGAACTTAGGTTGTGAGAATTTCGCTTCCTGATTCTCGTCTGATGCTGATGCGCATTCTCCCGCTGTACTTGAATAATATACGTTTCACTCAGGCGGTGACGCAATCCATCTTCTGAGCAGCTCCCGTTTAACTCATTTGGTTATACATCATGAATGCTCTATTATCTATATGAAATATCTGTCTCATTTATCTTGATCATGATAGTTACCCTAATTATTCATTTTTGCTTCCTGCCGTCTTCCAATTAAATGCTAATCCCGCGGATTTTAGATTAATTTTATTTTAGTTTGCTACAATTTTTCAGAACCTTGCTCTGTATTACTCACTGTCAATTATTCACTTGATAAAGTTCAATAAAAGTTATGTATTCTCGATCTAACATACATTTTGAGGTCTCTAATGTCTTACAACTTCCATTGGGTTAGCCGATTCTTAAATAGTAAATATGCCCAGCTGCATTCCTAAGATACTTACTTCATTGCAGTAGCCATGCACTGTTTTTAAAGATCCAATAGAACCTCCCTAATCCGTTCCCTTTGGAACCACGGTCATGACAGGAACGCATAAATGCAGGATTATCAGAGGAACAGTTTTATTGATCTGTAAAATCGCAAATACAGTACAGTAAAACTTTAATTTTCACATGGAAAAAAGTGAAACCGAAAATAAAACGTCGACACACTAAAAAAATTTACACTAAAATGTAATGTACAGTAGTGAATGTACTATAAAATACGCCTGTATCGTACGGTCGGATTTTGCTACAGTGAGTGAAAGTTTAACAACTGTACATACCTTGTTACATTACTGCAAAGACACACTACTGACTCATTTTGAGAAGCAAGAATTCTTGTAGAGAGTATTTTGTAATTCAAGAGAGGCTTGTGAATGTTATACGTTTGTTCAGATCAGCTTAAGTTCTTTAGCTGAGTTTTCAAATTTCGGAACAAATTCATTGGCACCTGCTTCGTCATCAGACAGTTTCAAGCTGAAAATAATTGCATTTCGAATCACATATAGTTTTTTCTACCCATGTAGCGAGCATGCACTCGTTGTAAACTTTTCATCTTTATTATCTCCATCTAACTTGCATAGAAAAAACAGTGTCTTTTCGCTTATGGTTGGACGAGACAACGGATCTCCTTTTCTTCTCTGCTGCTCAGACCACATCAACAAAGCGTTGTCTAGTATTTCACTTTTAGGCCTCTTCAAAGTCTTACGCATTTTCCCAAGTAGGAAAATTTGGAATATTTTGCACTTAATTTTCCCAGGCATTAAATCAGTTAATTACACTCCAATATATATCCTCGTTATGACACGAGGTATGTAGTTTTCAAACTGTTTCAATAAGAGGCCAGTGCACTAGAAAGATAAAATTACAAAGTGGCTGAAATGTAGTTCTGTGTTTCGAAGTGGGACCTTGAATGCATTCGGCAATAAAATTCTTCGTCCTCCCTGTCGATGGTCCAGACTTTTCAACTGAGCACTGTGCGGCTCTGTTTAAATACCCAATGTAGCTAAACGTAGGTCATATGGTGCACATTATGCCTACAAAACTGAAATAATACTTGTAGCTGTGTCTCTTTGACTCACTACAAGTGATCTAGAGAATGGCGAACGCAGAGAGTAGTCTGCAGTTGCGTTATCAAGCTGTAATGCTGCATAAGTAAATCTGTGTTATTAAAATGATAAAATAAAGAAGTACAAAGTCGACTCTAATTACTGAGTGATTCATTGCTACAGTCCAAACTAGGAATATAAACTGAATAGTGTCAAATATTTACTATCAAAACAGTTATTTGTGATCAATACTGTTTTTGAAAGTAAATATTTTTGATAACACTGCTCACTGCATACTCCCACAATGTATTCAAAAATAATGAACAGTATCAGCCTGATACTTAGTTTCGTCACAGTACAGCTCGGGAAACGTAGATTCTGAGGTACCAAGATGAGATTGTAAAAGATATACCAAATGTCAGCGTTATCGCAGTCAGATATCGACGTCATGTCGGTCAGAAAACGACTGCTTCATTGAAATTCCTAATGAAGTGAAAGTCCTATCGATATGTACGACTGTATGGAAACTGCCTAGTTGATGCAATAAACTTTCGGTTGATTTCCTCTTGAGTGAAGCGGTAGACGATAACGGGACGGCAAATTAAGAATGCGTTGCACGAATTTGCGGTAAGTCGCGTGTTAAGTCAGTGCAAAAATAAAAAAAAAAAGGAGCGAGACCTTTCGTATTATCTGACGGTAGCTATCTGTTGAGCAATAAAGTGGATGGTCAAGATCTGGTAAGACAGCAACATCTGATTTACAGTTTCAGATGGTTCGTAGATTGTCGTTATACTTGCGTAATTAGAACTGTGAAGGTAAAATGTGCGTTGCGAAATCAGGAGTAAATCTGTGTTATAAAGTTTACTACCTGCGAACGTTTTTTTTAGAAGCAGTACTGAAGCTGGAGAAAGCACAGCGTAGACACAAATATAAGGTAGTAAGCTCTGAGATGGTTTTGTAAAATATAGCAACCAGATAAGCAAAGTTATTTACTGAAATTTGGAGAGGGGTAGTCGGTAACATCGATGTCCGTTAATTTGTTCTGAATTGATTCAAGAAAGTCTAACAGATGCAGTCAATGTATAAACTTTTGCCCTCGCATATATGCAAAGTGAGTTATGTGCCTGTTGGCTGGAAACTCTGTAGAAAAGGGCACGAATTCCACGAGTTACAAAGAATCATGTAGAGTCTCATTTAAGTATGTCTTTTTCAATATCAGTACCCTTAAAACGTGAAACTGTTGAGAAAAAAATATTTCACAAGCGTATGCTCAATGATAGCAACGAGAAACGTTCGTGAATGCAATAAATCATTCAACATGCGAATTACTGCAATCAGTTACAAAATTTACGGTATACTTTCCGTCCGGAGCATTATGCTTCCATCATAAGATCATCAGGTGGACATTTCTCAGTTAATAAGGCTTGGATGTATTGTATGAACGATTGTTAGGTAGCCTGTGCCACTATCGGTCAGTCTTTTTTTTGATAATATTAGGTATTCTGTGTGTGTATTTGCGGTTGTATCTATGCATAAAAATAGCCCACCAAACCAACAACTCAATTCAGAAATGATTCCCAAAACCAATAGGATCAGCATCAGAAATCAGGAATATACGAGTGTCGACTGATAAGTAATGCCTCCACCTTCGTAACTCTTCAAAAGTTGGCAGCATTGATATGCAGCGGGTACTGGCTTGTTCCGTAGCTCTACTCTACAGCTCCAGTTGGCGGAAAGCCTTAGCATTGAACGGTTGTGGTGTTACAGTGTAATGTATGAAACCCTGCTCAGACGGTCGGTCACTACGATTTAAGCAACGCGCAGTCATTGAATTCTTGCCAGCAGAAGGTGTCACTACAAAGGAGATTCATCAGAGAATGAAAGCAGTTTATGGTAATTGTGTTGAAGTGAGTACTGTGTCGTTGTGCGAGTAAGTTTAAAGCTGTTGAGGCGGCAACATCTCACCTGCGTGACAAACATTTGGACGTCCTGTGACAGCAACCACAGAATTTCACAAGCAAAATGGTGACAGATTGATTCAGGACGATCGTGGTATCACTCAGACAGAAATTGCAAGCACAATCGGCATTTCACAAGAACGTGTGGGTCACTTTATTGCTTTGCAAACCACACACTTCACTTGCCAGCACAGTAGAACTTCAGAGTCTGAATCTCACCACCTTACGGCATCCTGCATACAGTCCACCTTTAGCACCGAATGACTTCCATCTGTTCCCGATAATGAAAGACGATCTGCAAGGACATCATTATGCTTCTGCTGAAGACGCTGAGAGACCTGTGAGACTGTGGTTGCGGAAACAGAGTGTCGACTTCTTCCGTGACGGCTTCAGAAAACTTGTTCATCGTTGGCAAAAATGTATCCAACTCGCTGGTGATTATGTGAAAAGTGAATATTGGTAATTAAAGATCACATGTTAAGGGTTATTTATGCTTTTGATTTATTAAAATATTCCCATCCAAACCCAATTAACGAAGGTGGAGGCATTACTTTTCATTCAACCTTCGTACCACCTGAAATGCAATACATGTGATGGAAGATACATAGGTCAAACCAAGAGTACATTTAACACCAGATACGAAGAACGCGTAAGAGCGTGGAAGTATTGGACAAATCATTCAATTTTTGCAGAACACTTATACCAACACCAACATAATATTACAGCCAGAGACATAGGCATGGAAATCATACGGATAAACAACAACAAAATAATATCCTCACCTTACAAGAAAACAATCTTATTAAAAAAATATATAACAGAAAAGATACAACTCATATGATCAGACCAACTTGGCAAACCACACACTCTTTAAACCGATTGACCGAATAATATAACAATAAATGTACGTATATAACCACAGACTCCATTAACCACTACCATCTCATCCCAGGTTATAGCCTATAATCACCGTCCAGGCCCAACTCCGCACTTCACCCCAGCCCCCCCTCCAAAAAAAAAAAAAAAATAAAGAAAAAAAAATCAACCCACCCCCACTCCTCTCACGTCTCTACCTATATACAAGACAGTTTAAAAAATTTCATTAAATCATAAAATATCACACACACACACACACACACACACACACACACACACACACACACATACACACAGGAGTTTCACAGGTCGGCAACACAACGTGAACGAAACCAAACGAACACACACAAACACTGTAGCAGTGCGGAATAAACATTTAAGAAAGTGGAGTGTAAATAATGCAGCGCAGGAAATACTGCAGAAGGGTAAAAGCTGCCGAGTGCAAATGTGAAACGAAGCCTTTCAACACCAACTGCTGCTAGCAAGGAGGGAAGAAACAGAACATGTAAATAAACACCATAAGTAATTTCCAGTCCAATTTCATAAACAAAACGCTGTTTTTAACATAAAACAATCAAAAAAGTACAAAAGTATACATCAAATTTGCAGAGTAACCATGGAAGAAGCTTTGTAAATAAAACCGATACGTGTCTGGTGTAAATCTTTTTAATTAAATTGCAGTCAGGTCAAGACTAATAACCTAGAGTAACAGACAGAGACGATTGCATCACTCGTGCGGAGGTATTAATAGTAACCATAATAATAATAATAATAGTAAAAATATACATAATGAAACTACTAATAGTAATAATAAACAAAATAATGTTATTCACGGACAATGGTGAGCCATTTGCGGCTCGTGTTGGTGCCGTTGGTAGGTTGGCATCGTGTAATAGGGATAGTGGCGTCTCGTTTTCTTCTTGTGTTCACTGGCGCCACTACGTTTGCTAGCATTGTCTGTCCGTAAGTGGCAGCAGCAGCGTTTATCGACATCTAGTACCGTGGTACTATCTTTGGAAGGACGTCAAGTGTTTACTGGGGCGGGTGTGTCAGGAGTTCGGTTGGGACGGACCTGGTGGGAGTTCCCGCAGCGCGTAGACATGCCGGGACCGCTGGCGGCACGCAGGCATTGCCGGATCGAGGGGATGTAGTTACGAGGGCCACAACCTCAATGTCCACCGGACCCAGGACGTTGAGCTGAGTGAACATTAACCCAGTAGTGAAACCTCGACTATTTTGAGATCACGCCGTTTGTTCATGCATTGCTGCTCGCAGGATTGCTGAGACAAAGAGCAACAAGTGGACTGTTTGGAGTTGGAGAAAATAATTAGCCATCCTCCACTTCTTATTACTAATCATTGAATTCCTTGGGTTTATTCATGAAGTTCAACCAGCGGTATTTTTCTGCCTAGTGGCCGCTAACGCCCCAGTTACCTGCCCTGGTGGTTAACAGATTTTCGCGGCAGTGTACTTTTCCTCCCCTTGTCGCTGCTGTCAAGTAAGGCGTGTAGCTCGACAGCCTCCTTGGTTGTGGTTCGGGTATTTTGTTCTTTTCGACTACATTGGTCGTAGTGGTTCCTTCTGCTTCTGGATGTTCTAAACACTGGATTCTGAAGACGCAGTGCTGTCCGCCGGTTCTGCCTTGTCTGGATTATTCCATCATTGTGTTGGTTACCAGACGTTATGTAGATTTTGCAAGAGTGTTGGTCTGCATTTAAACAGTCACTAGTTTGAGTTGCCATCCGGTTAAGGAATACAACTCTTGGCTGCCTGTCTCATCGGTTACGAAGTTGAGTGACTTTCCTAGGCCGATCCTTGGAGCACTGTCTGAGGCCCACTTCTCTCTTGGTTCGATTAGATTGTGATAATTGTTTTTTTTTAAATATTTTAATTTTCAGTTATTACTATTGGATTCCTTCAGCCGACAAAGAGTTTGAATTTCTGGTCATAAGGCCTTCAGCCATGAATGCAATTTGTCTCAAGAATTTTTAATTAGATATTGTCTCTCAATAGTAAAATTTTCTTTAAAAATATTTTAGTATCTCTTGGAGAAGTTTAACTGTTCTTAAGAATTTTCTATCCAGGCCTTCAGCTGTTAAATTGTTTTTGAGTTATTACTGTTGAGGCCTTTAGCCAACAAATAATTTGAAAATCTGGTCAATAAGGCCTTCAGCTGTGAATGCAATTTGTTTTAAGAAATTTTTATTAGACATTGTGTCTTAACAGTCAAATTTCAGAATTATTCCTTATTGTCAACCTCATTTGCAATTGGTTCCAAATAAAGTGTACGTGATTTCTTTTTTAAAAAAATGAGTAACCAACGGTAACTGAGTAAGGCCCCGTCCACACCAAATACTGTCCTTCCTAAGTCCCATGTCTCAAATGGCTTCACAATAATGGTTGCATACGTAGATGTGTGTGAAGCAAATTACTTTCGTATACGAAGTACTTTAGATGAATCCCACAGTTGCGCATCCACCCTGTGCATTGCAGAATGAAAGCTCGTGTCTGAAACAGAACTTTGTCGAAGTTCCGAATTGTCGGGGCTCATCAACGAGTTTAGCCATTATCCACCCGTGAAGATGAGAATTATAGAAATGTGTAGAACACAACTGTTTGTACGTGAGGGACTGCAGCTTAAGAAGATTACTCCGTTGTTGCAGACTAATCTCTTTCAACGAATCTCGAACAGCATAGGATATTTTATGAATAATATGCTTTTACATTCTGAAGAAATGAAGATCGAGGGGTTGACCAATGGAGCTTGTGTTTGCTTGAATTATGTGAGTTGTGACTTTGTCTTCTGGTAGGGTATTTTGCACGTGCAGGTCACGAAGAACTCTAGCGTCTGTGTGGGGCCCGTAAGAATCCAGTATTAGCAAAAGTTTCTCTCGACTGATTTGTTCCACTATCGCTTCTTGCACAAAATTGGTGAACAGTTCTTTGGTCATTTTTCTGGAGGAGTGAGAGTGGACAGTTAAGTTTAAAGTTGTGAACACGGAATGACGTGCATGAGTTCTCAAAGAACGAGACTCTTGAAGGACAGCAAGCATCTTTGATGCAAGTTTGCCCGTCTGAGGAAGCAATTGAATAACCGTGTACGTAGGGGTATTCGCGTGAACGGACTGTACAACCCCTACAATATCTTTAGAACCTCTAGTTTCAAGAGTGTGGCCCACAGACATCTCCTTGCAGAAACCAGTTTCGTAGGCGTTGTAGATATCTGCGTCTGTGTAGGTTGTCATGAGTGCACGAGCTGCATGTTGCCAGTCCTGTATCATTTTCTGGATGTCGTTTCTGATGTGGTACATTTTCACTATAGCAAAACATTTGAATTTACGGCTACCAGTGTCGTTTTTAGGCTTGCAGTGCAAGACCCAACTATCAATGGCGTTAAATCTTGGGGAAATTTAACGGTCTCGCTTTTGTTTTCGCCTACAGTTTGATGTCTACCTCGTGAACACATAGCGCTTCCTGGTGGCGGTGTTTGTAGGTCTCCATCATATACATTTTAATATGCTTGTACTTCTCCTTCATAGACATTAACTCTTCACTTTCCCACTTCATACAACATACACCGTGCAGGACGTCTAGTGCGAAATCTATTTTTCATTGCAGACATCGTGCGATGTGCAAATATTTGGGTTGGCTTCGGCTGCTTTTTGACATTAATCCAATATTTGAGCAGTTTGATTTTCTCGTTTCTTTAGTAAAATACTACCGTTTTCTCTTCTGTGGTATTTCATCATTTCCGTCGCCTGAGGACTCTTCTGGTGATGATAACGTATAAGTCCACTCTAGTCCATTCACTTTGTCATAAATTAACGATTCCGCTCCACCTTGTGCGCGCTTGTCGATATCTAATATTTCCTCTACTGTGACGTTCGACGCATTCCACTGATCAATGATGTCCGGCAGGAATGCTGCACGATTTCTCTCATCTTCAGTTATTTCTGTTGTTGCACGTACACAACAGTCTCTATGCAAGAGTTCGACGAGAATGTCAATAACGTTTCGGACTCATCTCGCACAACAGCAGTACCTGTATCTTGCAGACTGGATAGCAACTGCAGATCCATTTTTCTGTATGTGCACAAACAAGAGACTCTAGCCGCAGCACCCATATCTAATGTACGCGGCGTTGCCATCTGCAGTCAGTAATTATTATTATTATTATTATTATTATTATTATTATTATTGCCGTTACTATTAATACTTCCGCAAGCGTGATGAATTTTTTTTATTCTACTGTCCCATTGTTTATGTTTATTCTGAGAAACTAAAAATTCGCTAGCTGCTTCATCTCGAGTGGTGTCTGTTCTATCGCACAAGTTCGACAGAACACCACACCTCTCTGTACAAATGTACTCTCTAGGTTTGCTACTTTCAATTAACGGGTCTCGCGGTTCTAGGCGCGCAGTCCGGAACCGTGGGACTGCTGCGGTCGCAGGTTCGAATCCTGCCTCGGGCATGGATGTGTGTGATGTCCGTAGGTTAGTTAGGTTTAAGTAGTTCTAAGTTCTAGGGGACTGATAACCACAGCAGTTGAGTCCCATAGTGCTCAGAGCCATTTGAACCAGCCAATTAACGAAACGAAAGCAGACTGCCAAAAGAACAATTCTTCTACAAACCCCGAAAAGTCTTTTTACATGTCAAAAAAATGTTCTTCCACGTAATAGTTTCACTCGTAAACAGTTAAAAAAATTGTTATCAGAGAGGAATTAGCCCGGGATCCTTGGAACGACAACCTAATGCTCTGTCAACTCATCCACGGAATTCATACTCATTAGTTGCTCACAGATATGATTTTTCTGTGCTTCGTAGTTCTGGTGTTACTTTTAATTAACGTTTACGGTTCTGCTGGACGATAGCACATATTTCGAACTAAATCGAAGTTTTGGTTGAAGCTCTATCGACATACAACGTTTGGTACCGATCTGAGTGTCTGACGTCTGGACGTTTGGGTGTTAGCCACCGGAAATGAGCTGCTAAAATCGATCTCTTGCTAGAGGATCGATAATAATATCTATTTACTACGTTTTTCAGTAATTTTCTCCAATCTCTTTATGAATCTTGATGGCTCTTCTTTCAAAATGACTTCATCACTTCTACTGATTGCCCTTTCAAGTATTGTAAACTGTATCTTGTAGTAGGTTTCCAAAACTTTATTCTTTGATAGTTTTCGCAAAGTGGTCGATCAGTTATCTTGATTTTTATGGTATGTCTCTGCTGCAGCGGAAGGTATTTCATCTCCAACATATATTTACGTATAATACTAATCTCTTGATGGTTTTTATCTGAGAAGTATTGCAGTAATCCACCAATAATATTATAGATACCTGACGGGCTTTTTTAATCTATTGTCAACTGTTTTACTCAAAAAACTGGTAATAAGTGTCTACGTTCGAAAGTCTTATGTAGCAGGAAGGAAACCTCACTCGGCTACACCTGTCATTTGCTAACTGAACTAACGTTAATATCTTAAACTACCCTTTCTTCGGTGTCATGATAATGTATTGTGCATGTTTACTATCCTTGCCGTTCTTCCTCCTCATTATAACAAGAACAAAATTTAAATAAAACACACACACACACACACACACACACACACACACACACACACACACGCACACACGCACACGTACACATGTAACGAGAGGTGAATATGCTACAAGGATAACTGATCACTGACAGATTCATTTATATGAGCCATACGATGGAAGAGCGTCGTCGTTTGTCAGCTATTATAAAAGAACTCTATTTACGATTATAATGGCTAAAAATATTAACAGTTTACTATCGTCGTCGAACGTTGTGTCCAATACGGTATTCACTTCTTCAAGGTCATTATCTTTATGGGCACGTAGAATACTGTAATTTTGTGTTAGTCACGCAGCTGCTGGTCAGCGAAGGTGACTTTTGAGACAGCACCGCTTAATGAAATGTGATACTTATGAGAACGACATAGATATGTTGTCTAAGATGCGTCCTGTCCACTTGTTGAATAAGGAAACTAGTAACTAAGTTTGTTACTAGCAGACAGCTTCGTGCAAATGTTTCTCTACGGCACTGAAAAAGAATAAAATCACATTATCATACTCACATTATCATATTATTAAAGGTGATGTATTTCTTCGACCCATTCACGAGCGTTTTACACCAAAATTAGAAGAGTCTCAAATGTACATACCACAAAATCTTAACATAACCGAACGGTAATCTCAGATCTCTCACGTATGTATTTGGGTTTTCGGAGACACAAAACATAAAGTGGCTACTCTGCTTTACAGATACAAATAAGGTTCGTGGAGACAAAATTCTCTCGCCGTATCACATCAGTTCGGTTCTCATTGTACCCTGAGAAGAGGATTCGGGTTCAGATCACTGTCCGAGTGTACTGCCTCTGGTATCGTGTGAATCCCCTGAATGATACTATATGAAATCATGGGTAAAAAAGCAAGGAAATATTTTTTTTCATGCACCCAATGACTTTCTTGTCGATATAATGATAAACGTATAATCGTGTTTAGTTATTAATTAGTACTTTCTCCTCGCACGTAAACGAACTTAATTGGGAAACTGTATTCTGTTCCCATATTAAGACGAGTAAATGTTCAACACTGTTAATTGTATGAGCAGTTGCGCTAGACGAATTCTACACATATAAAAAAAAAGTTTTTCAACACCTCGGTTCCGAGACTTCCGGAACTTGTACAGAAAATTGGAATAGAGATCAATACAAACATCATTTACGCCCTTTTTATTGCTCATGAAAACCACACATTGCATGTTGTACCACCATACAGTGAGACCTTCAGAGGTGGTTGTCCAGACTGCTGCACACACCGGTATCTCTAATACCCAGTAGCACGTCGTCTTGCATTGATGGATGCCTGTGTTTGTCGTTGCATAATATCCACAAGTTCATCAAGGCACTGTTGGTCCAGACTGTCGCACTCCTCAACGACGATTCGGCGTAGATCCCTCAGCGGTTCATATCTGGAGAACATGCTGGCCACTTTAGCCGAGCTATGTCGTTATCCTAAAGGAAGTCATTCACAAGATGTGCACGATAGGGACGTTAATTGTCGTCCATGAAGATGAATACCTCGCCAATATGCTGCCGATATGTTTGTACTATCGGTCGGATGATGAGATTCACGCACCGTAAAGCCGTTACGGCGCCTTCCGTAACCACCAGCGGCGTACGTCAGCCCCACATAATGCCACCCCAAAATATCAGGGAACCTCCACCTAGCTGCAATCTCTGGACAATGTGTTTAAGGCGTTCAGCCTGACCGGGTTGCTTGCTGTCTGGTTGAAGGCATATGCGACACTCATCGGTGAAGAGAACGTGATGCCAATCCTGAGCTGTCCATGCGGCATGTTGTTGGGCCCATCTGTACCGCGCTGCATGGTGTCGTGGTTGCTAAGATGGACCTCACCATGGACGTCGGGAGTGAAGTTGTGTATCATGCAGGCTATTGAGTTTGAGTCGTAACACGACGTCCTGTGGCTGCACGAAAAGCATTAGTCAACATGGTGGCGTTGCTGTCAGGGTTCCTCCGAGCCATTCCTTAGGTGGCGGTCATCCACTGCCGTAGCAGCCCTTGGGCGGCTTCAGCGAGACATGTCATCAACAGTTCATGTCTCGCTGTATCTCCTTCAAGTCCGAACAACAGCTCTTTGGTTCACTCCGAGTAGACTGGACGCTTCCCTTGTTGAGATCTCTTCCTGGCACAAAGTAACAATGCGGACGCGATCGAACTGCGGTATTGACCGTCTAGGCATGGTTGAACTAAAGAAAACACGAGCCGTGTACCTCCCTCCTGGTGCAATGACTGGATCTGATGGGCTGTCGGACGCCCTTCGTTTAATAGGCGCTGCTCATGCATGTTTGTTTACATCTTTGGGCGGGTTTAGTGACATCTCTGAACAGTCAAAGGGACTGTGTCCGTGATGCAATATCCACAGACAACCTCTATCTTCAGGAGTTCTGGGAACCGAGGTGACGCGAAACTTTTTTTGATGTGTGCAAAGTTTACTACTCGCTGAGGAAGGGAGTTGATAGAGGTCGAGATTCGAGTAAAAAATTATACAGGTTAGACTAATCTAGATCGACAGAATTTTGACTATTTTACATAAGTATGGAACGTGCAGAATAGGTTTCGCACTGTTACTGATAAACGAAGAAGCATCTGATGCAGTAGGGGAGGAGGGTCAGTGCGGACGGCATTGTACATGAAGACATTAATAGATACAATTAAAAACAAATGACATGCTAAAGAAATTACAAGGACATTCACAGTATTTCACTTATTAAATAAGATTTTTCGATAGGAGGTGGTAAACAATGCGATTAGTAATTTTCTGTATTGGTAGTGTACATAGGTTCTCTTATTTATCAAAATGTTGTAGGTGTCTTGAAAAGGAATTAAGTTTTAATGCTGTTGGTTACAGGGTTGTTCAGAACAAAAATGTGGTAAACAAGTTTATGGCAAAAAGTAAATTCCACCTCAGTTTGTGAGAGTTACATCGCAACAAAATATTCCGTGCTCGGGTACCACGACCTTTTTCGGAGGCCAAACAACACCTCTATTCGAAGTAAAATGGATTAGGCAAGTATCGATCGTGTGATAACTTTTTTTTCTGTACAGTAAACATTTGTTTTTTCAGAATATTCATCAACGGCAAACCATCTGCTTCGTCTCTCCTTTCGCACATGTTAAAGACCGAACATTGTTTCACTTTTGTCTTCATGTGAATTAAAGAGTAAGTCAGTAGAATCAAAGAACCACATTCGACTTCGTTTCTGACATCTTCACTGCACATAAATGCGGAGCACCCGCGACCACAGTGCTCGAAACGATTGTTTTACGCCGTCGTGCCGCCCGGCGACGTAATGTAATTTTCGCCGCGGTTGCATTACGCGCAAATTTGTAGGTCAATCACCACCTTAAGAGAAAGCCGGCCGCTGTGCCCGAGCAGTAGTAGGCGTTTTAGTCCAGAACCGCGCTGCTGATACGGTTGCAGGTTCGAATCCTGCCTCGGGCATGGATGTGTGTGATGTCCTTAGGTTAGTTACGTTTAAGTAGTTCTAAGTCTAGGGGACTGATGATCCTGGATGTTAAGTCCCATAGTGCTCAGAGCCATTTGAACCATTTGAACCTTAAGAGAAAAAGAAGGCTGCAGATAGCGGAGCTCACGTTGGTACTGTCCTGTTCTGAAATCCTTTGATAGAATTCCGCAGTGTAGCATGGAAGACAAGCTACATACTTATGGAAACAGGTATGAGATTGGAATGTAGGCTTACTACTAAATAGAACTCGCTCTTAATGACGAGACAGCGGCAGAAAGGAATGTAGCTTTTGGCGTAGAAAATACAGCAAGAGTTTGCAGATGACCAGATTTTCATGCAAAGGCAGTTGACTTCCACTTGAGGTAATACAGTGAAAGGCGAGTAAATATACTAAAAGACGATAATGTTGAGCTAAATAATCGCCGTACAGCAACTAGAATGAGTCATAATCACCGTGTATCCTGGAGTATCTGTCCGGATATATTTAAGATTGAAGGAGCACAAAAATGTAGAAAGGTAAGTGCAGGGACATGCCAGAATGAGACTTATCGGGAAAACGCAAAGCAAGTGTGGTTCTCCCACGATAGACGCCACTTACAAAAAGTTCCTTCGAAAAATTTTGGAGTATTGTTTGTCGGTCTAGGATCTTGAACTACTTTAATCAGTGAAAGAGAGACTGAAAATAAAAGTGAGAGCTCCTCGGCACGTTACGGTTTTATTCTAAGAACGCGATTACGTCGTATAAATTCTAGAGTGCACTGAGATACGTTACACGGCAGGTTCTGAGCAACTCGTAAAGACTTACTCTAAAAAAAAAAAAAACCTTAAAATCCACCCCAATGACCCCGAGATTAGCCTCAGAGAGAAACTGGAGTATACAGAGGGTACCTGTAATACTGCTTATTGCGTACAGTCGGAAAGGGGGAAAGGTTTCAGGTATACCATATACCCTGCGTGGCGGCTCGTGGAGCTGGGATGTCAATACTGTATTTCTATTTTCATGTGCCGTTAAAAAGATACACAGGTCCAAAAAAAAAAAAAAACATTTGTTTCAATAACAATCATACCAAAAAATCTCGGCCTTCTACATACATTGACTTTTAGAGAAACATATTTCCATGTCTTCAGAAGATTATGATGCATTACGGACATCAGTGCTGGGTAGGACACCTTGACTAAAGTTACCTGTCGGCATAAAATTTCATTATGTTATGATAAGGCATATAATTTTACGATAATGTTAATTTCGCGAGATATGTGTGGGAGGAAAATTTGGAAAGGAAATTTAAGTTCAAGGGGAATAAACAAGCTTGAGGTTTACCGATGACACTGAAATCCTCTCAAAGCCAGCAAAGGACTTGGAACAGCTGTTGAATGGAATTGATACTGGCTTGAAAAGAGGTTACGACATGAATATCAGCAAAAGTAATAACAAGGGTAATGGAATGTACTCGAATTAAATCAGGTGATCCTGAGAGAATTAGATTAGGTAATAATAGACTAAAAGTAAGAGGCAGACATAAAAATAATTGCCAAAACCGAAAGGATATTAAATACCGAGTGGCAATAGCAAAAAATTTTTCTGAGAAAAGAAATCTAGAATATTGATTGAAATGTTAGAAAGTTTTTCTGAATCCATTTGTCTGGAATGTAGGCTTAGACATAAGTGAACAAATATAAAATCGTACACACAAGAAGACAATTGAAGCTTCTGTAATGCGATACCACAGAAGAATGCTAAAGATTAGCTGAGTCGATCGGATAACAATTGTGGAAATTCTGAAGCGAATTGCGGAGGAAAGAAATTTATGGCATGGCGCAGCTTGACTAAAAGAAGGAATAGGGTAGTAAGAAACGTCCTAAAGCATCAAGAAATCACCAATTTGGTCGTGGACGGAAGTATACTGGGATATAAATTGTAGAGGGAGACCACGGCTTGAGTAAATTCAAGTGGTCCAAAGGCATTTAGTTTGCAGTAGTAAAGCAGAAATGAAGACGGTAGTGCAGTATAGAGTGGAGATCTGCATCAAAGCGATATTAGGACTAAAGACAACAACAAAAATGTAAATAAAATTATTCAGGATATGAGACCGCATTGTTATTATTTAAAATTCTTCGACGTTCCAGCCATTGTTGAAATGGTCTTCCTCAGGAAGTCCATTTGTACCAGTAAATAAATAAAATTATTCAGGATATGAGACCGCATTGTTATTATTTAAAATTCTTCGACGTTCCGGCCACTGTTGAAATGGTCTTCCTCAGGAAGTCCATTTGCATCAGTAGGTAAAGTGTCGGAGAATTTCGGATACTGACAATACGTTCACCATAGCTGGCAACGTTAATAAGAAAATTAATGTCCCTAGTCGTCACTTCGTTACTAACAAAGTTTATTTCGTTAAACGTTGAAGCTGTACTTTGCAGGAGATTTACCGGAAGTTAAAGTTACTTGTCAATCGTTAACTCGTAATAGTAAACTTTATGTTGTCGGTGAAGTAAAATGAGCAAGTGAATCACACATATTACCGTTCCTTAAATAAAATGTTTTGGTTGGGGATGTTTAGGTAGGATATCGAAGATAAATTAACCAAGTTAATCATTTAGTTTTGTAATTATTTAACTATCAATGTTAAATCACAGGAGAATCAAAATACAAGAGAATCGGATTGTATCTGACGTAAGGTGCATATTTTCCTTCATGAACATCAACATGTTTAAGTTTTCATCGGAGAGCGAGGCTCGCTTAGGTGACAAAATGTTTTTCACCATAGAAAGAAGTCGTTCGGCGTCAGCACTTGAGAGTATACAGGTTTTAAAGTTTTTATCAGCTTCTCAAACGACTTCGATTCGACGACTTGAAAAGGAATCATGTTCGTAACAAAAAGTATACTATGCATAGGTCAACATTAGCTTGCGACGCACCGCTGCGAATTGCTGCAATGTCAAAAGACTCTCCAACGCTTGTCTGGCGTGTGCTTTTAACCAAATTACTGCTCCTCTCCCCCCGCTGTCGGTATCTGAATGCGAAGATTGATTTTTGTTTTTGGCTTTCCTCAGCCGAACCCTGCCATCACTGTTTCTTGAAACAATACATATCGCGTTTCACGTGCTCTCGTTACGTGTTGTTTCAAACTGTTAAGGTCCGATGTGTGAGCCCTAATTGTTGATTTTTAGGCAATCACAGTTTAAAAAATAAATGTATTTGTTCTCCCGATCTGGATACAAAATTAAAGTAATCACCTAAATGCGGCCACAGATTTTCATTAGGTGGAGCTCTAGGATAAGATACCGTGATTTAGTTTCCCACAGTCAATCCACTAACAAAGAGTACTACTTAACGCGAACTCACTAAACAAAGAATAATTAACAACCAACACCTAGTTATTCTCACTCGTACTCGATTGTTTACAGCAGTCGTGTGCACTCCGGCGTAGGTTCAATGTTTGAAATGGCTCTGAGCACTATGGGACTTAACATCTTAGGTCATCAGTCCCGGGTCATCAGTCCCCTAGAACTTAGAACTACTTAAACCTAACTAACCTAAGGACACCACACACATCCATGCCCGAGGCAGGATTCGAATCTGCGACCGTAGCAGTCCCGCGGTTCCGGACTGTAGCGCCTAGAACCGCACGGCCACCACGGCCGGCTCCGGCGTAGGCAGACAACTAAGTGATCTTAAAGGGGTAGAACTTAATTTTTCTGGGCGGTGTGGCATCATTTTTTGTCGTAAGTAATAGACACCTAACGGACGTTAAACGAACTCAGAGAGAGTTAACGGAAGTTAAAAGAGTCCGTTAGTTTTTTTCCTTTTTCTTTTTAAATTAACTTAAAACTTAATCCGTTACTCGGAATAGTAATATCACAAATTGAGTCCGCCTTGATGCAAACACCGTGTTATTTGTTTATTTCTTTATTATCCCAAACTAGTTTCGGCGAAAAATATCACCATCATCAGTGATTTTTTAAATCTTATTTATTGTATGCTACAGCATGTTTTAAGCTATTATTGGCGCTGTTTGTGACATATGTGATGTTATGGATGAGAAACAAAGTGCAAAAGTTTTGTTTTTCTGTGTAAAAAGCAGCCACACACCATCCAACGAACATGACATGATGTTCGCTAAGTATAAAAGACGGCAACAGAAAAGGAGCACAGAAAATATGTCACAAACAGCGCCAATAATAGCTTAAAACATGCTGTAGCATACAATACATAAGAATAAAAAAAACCACTGATATTGGTGATATTTGTCGCCGAAACTAGTTTGGGATAATAAAGAAATAAACAAATTACACCGTGTTTGCATCAAGGCGGACTCAGTTTGTGATATTACTATTTTTCTGTGCAAACACGGACCAAATGGAAGAGTTCCAAGATAATATTATCGTTACTCGGAAAGTTAAATGTACTCATTAACGTTGATGGATTATCGGTCTTGCACCCAACTGTGGCGGTCACATACCCTGAAGAATATTGACTGTGACAACGGCAACGGCGACGGAAGCTTACCCTTACAAACAAAAACAGTGTGAGGCGAGAAGCAATTACCCTTCACAGAAAGTAAGCTCTCGGAATTTTAATGACGGAGATCTCCGTTCTGCACGCCTCTCTTGTAGCTTCTTCTACTGGAACTGAATAGGCATCTCCAAGGTTCGTATCGGAATATACTGCTCTTTATCGAATATTCTGTACCTTCACAATTAAACATAGTATTAGGCTGTACGTGCCACTTATTAACGGTGTTCACCTTGTATCTGTTACAGTACACACACTTCGCTCTCCTTCTCATGTAGAAGAGCTGTGAATATTGCGAGTGGCTGGACTCGTGGCCGCTGAGTTGTAATCCCGGACATTGCGGCACGCCGGTTTAGTTTTGCGTACCTGGCCTGGGAGTGGTGTGTGTCTGGTTCTGGCGCAGCCTGGTGGCCCCGACAGCCGTGCCGAAGGCGGCTCGGGGCACCCTCTCGCCGGCGGCGGCGGCGGCGGCTGCCACGGCGGCCAACACGACGAGGAGCACCAGCAGTGGCGACCACATTCCGGGAGCTAGGGCTCGTCGCGCCGCCATCTCCAGAGCACTCTGACGCTCCACTGCGGAAGAAGTGGAGGAGGCGAAGCAGCGACGCCGGCAACAGTAGGCGGGCAATCCGCAGAGGGGCTTCGGCGTCGGCGCCGCTCGCAACACGGCCTCCCGCCGCGCATGCGCCGTGCTGCGGACCGGTTTCGCGCGCGCCACGCACGGCCGTCGACCTCGTGTTGGAACTATCCCCGCGCATCACCTGTCAACGGCCTCTGGGGTTGCTCTCGATTTGCCCCGTGGCATTTTCGCGACAAGTTCAATGAGAATGTGACACACTGAAGGACAAGAAAATCTTATAGTCGCGAGGTACGGCGTGTATTCACCGGAGACAGTGGTACCCCTAGAGACCAGCATCGGAAAGAGCACGAGTCTATATTTATTGGTTGCATATTTTACGAATCAGGGGGCCGATATTAAGACAGGCTCTACCGGCAGAGCTGGCCGGGATGGCTGAGCGGTTGTAGGCGCTACAGTCTGGAACCGCGCGACCGCTACGGTCGCAGGTTCGAATCCTGCCTCGGTCATGGATGTGTATGATGGCCTTAGGTTAGTTAGGTTTAAGTAGTTCTAAGTTCTAGGGGACTGATGATCTCAGCAGTTAAGTCCCACAGTGCTCAGAGCCATTTGAACCATTTTCTACCGGCAGAGGCCCACGAGAAATACACGACATGGTGTGTACATCACAGCAGGTGACACTGTCTTACGAGTACCAGCAGCCGTCTGCCGCTGGGAGCGAGTAACTATTTTAGAAGGGCTTTCAGATTCAAGCAAGCTTTCGACAGAATCACGACCATTAGATTAGATTAGATGTACTTTTCTTTCCAATTGATCCACACTGAGCAGATCCTCTGGGACGTGGAAAATGTCAGAGAACAATAATACAGATACTCTAATGTACCTTCCACAGATCCAAAATGAAACTGCCCTTGTGGATGAGGAATCAGACAAAGAAAAATAATGTTCATTACACTTAGGTGGATACGATAATTCTTAGGCTATTGTAGCCATACATCGAATAAAGACCATTTTACAGCACTTCTTTACAGTGATCGCCTTACTGCACAAAATTTCTACAGAAATCAGATCGTACACAATATTCACATTATGTGATATTATTAATAGAGTACACGCATCAATTTCTTCTCCTAAGAAATTCAGTAGTGGAGTAGAAGGAGTTGACTAACAATAAATCCTTTAGACTCTTCTCCAGTTGAACTTTATTATTAGTTACACATTTTATGGCTGCTGGCATGTTATTGAAAATGTGTATTGCTGAATAGTGGACATCGTTCTGAACCAAAGCAAGTGACTTTAAATCTTTGTGAAAGTTATTCTTATTTCTGGCGTTGATTTCATGAGCTGAGTTGTTGGTTTGAAAAAGAAAGAGATAACTTATTTTAATGATAAATTTCATTAATGAATGAACATACTGGGAAGCATTATGGAATAAATATTTTGGGAAGTACTTGTTAGTATTCCCAGTTCCTTAATAGTTACTCTTTCAGTTACATATCGATCTCCTGTGTGCCCTGCACGAAGCCGAACTTTTGCGAAGTGTGGAGAATAAGTCAACCAGTGTGACGTCTCAAGTTCGTTACAGGGCCGTTTTTTCTCGCGAGCCCTGTCTACCACCTTCCTTTCTTCCCGCTGGAGTTCCACGAGTATGACGAAGCTACCACAGCTGTAGCTTCCTAGCCGTCGACTCTTTTTTCTCTTACTGAAGCATGCAAGAGCGTAAGGCTTCTCGTGACTTAGATCCGGCTGTTGTAAAATAGCATAGACAAGGCTAAATGACCAACTTTCAGGGTTCAAATGGCTCTAAGCACTATGGGATTTAACATCAATCCCCTAGACTTAGAACTACTTAAACCCAACTAACCTAAGAACATCACACACAACCATGCCCGAGGCAGGATTCGAACTTGCGACCGTAGCAGCAGCGCGGTTCCGGACTGAAGCGCCTAGAACCGCTCGGCCACAGCGGCCGACAACTGTCAGGGTCATATAGTCTTTAATGAGCTATATTTACTGAGATTGTGGAGAATGTAAGACAACAATGCGTCGTATACAATTGCAACTGTGCTCCATAGGAGGAAGACTTATGTTTAAAATGTTTGATGCTATAGAATGAAATTTTCAATCTGCAACTGAGAACTTCTGTGAAGTTTGGAAATTAGGAGACGAGGTACTGCCAGAATTCAAGCTGTGAGAAGGGACCGTGAGTCATGCTTTGGTAGCTCAGTTGGTAGAGCACTTGCCCGCGAAAGGCAAAGGTCCCGAGTTCGAGTCTCGGTCCGGCACACGGTTTTAATCTGCGAGGAAGTTTCATATCAGCGCACACTCCCCTGCAGAGTGAAAATTTCATTCTGGAAACATTCCCTAGGCTGTAGCTAAGCCATGTCTTCGCAATATCCGTTCTTCCAGGAGTGCTAGTTTTGCAAGGGTCACAGCAGAGCTTTTGTGAAGTTTGGAAAGTAGGAGACGAATTACTGGTAGAACTGTAGCTGTGAGGACGGATCGTGAGTCGTGCTTGGGTAGCTCAGTTGGTAGAGCACATGCCCGGGAAAGGCAAAGGTCGCGAGTTCGAGTCTCAGTCCGGCACACAGTATTAATCTGCCAGGAAGTTTATTGCTATAGTTCACGTACAAAGTTCATCCAATCAAAAGAAAGTGGTTGCACTCCTATTTATTAAGACTCCACCATTAGAAAACACATATACCCCGAGAGACAAAAACTGGACACAGGGTGACGTCACTGCTATATTCCTACCACCGAAAAAGCATGGTATTTCTATATTCTTATTGTCACCGCATTTTACGTTTATGCGCCAACAGCGATGTGCAGGTTACCATTCATTTGTGTAGCTTTTTCGAAGACTGTTGTAAATTTATTTTAATAATTAATCACCACCTAATGAATGGACTTCATCCTCGTGTCATATTTTCTTGTATTACCGTCACAGCCTCAGTAAAGCGTCGAAAGTTTTGTGTACGTCAACGTAACTGGCAGATTTTCTGTGAACAGAGATTAAATATTGAAATAAATTGTAAAACTGACGTTTCTGTAAATCTTGGCTAACAATTTTGTGAATTTTAACAGCATGAAACAAACAATTGCATCGTTGTATTCGTCAGGCCTTCTAACTCCAAATTGTTTGTATCCGTTTAGTTGGGGTGATTTGTCAACTTAATTACTTTGAGCGTAACGTTTAAAAATGTCCCGTTTCTTTCATGACCCTCACGGGCGCGTTTAAATTAAGAATGTTAACGAAGTGTGCTGGTGGTGTAACAGCCCAATCAATAGAGACCGGAAAGCGTCGAATAATGGGAATAGTTCGTGCAGTCAGAAATTTTTGTACCGTGATAGGAGGGAGTGCCACGAACAACATACTAGAAATCCTGACTGACGAGGGATACGTTTGGGGTGGATGCACGTTTGAAGATCACATTGTATGTTTTTCTTGAATAACTCGAAAACCGTGGCATCCAGCGAAAAGATATTACATCAAATTTGCTACAAGAAAGTCCTGTTCGTTTCTTTCTGTAGGACTAATAGACAGTGCGTAGCGAGTGAGAGAATATAAAACTCTCATGCGTGGTTTTTGAAGGTCAGGCATACATTGTGGGCTGCACAAAACGACATCGCCAAAGGCAGCTGAACCACCCTAAAGCATACAAGAGCGTAGTGAAAAGAAGCTTTTTCGAGTTTTCTTATGTCAAAACATTTACAGCTTTAAATAAAAAAACGCCATTGACATTCTACATCTTTATCTTTCATGCCTACATATTTACTTCTCAACATAGATACAGTCACTACAGAATGCTCGACTTCGTTGACGGAGCCATAACTGCATCTCAGCTTGTACCCTTCATCACTATCAAAGTGAAGATTTGCCAAGATGTTCTTTAAGTTTTGGAAACAGATGAAAATTGGATGGGGCCAAGTCTGTGCTATATGGAGGATGATCGATGACAGTGAACCAAAGGCGTCGGATTGTGGCAGATGTCGCAACTCGTGTGTGGTCTGGGATTGTCTTGTCCTCTGATTTAAGATCTGTTCTAGCATCGTTACTTGGACATTTCCCAGCTGTCTTACCAAGGAACTTTTGTGTAAGGTGTTCCTGTATTTTAGACTGTAAAAGGTTTTAATTGCTTGTTATAATTTAAGACTTTTATTATAATTGTCTGTTATGTGTGTCTTGCTGAAGGGGAGTATCCTCCGTGTGTGGACGAACTCTTCGAAACTCGATTACAGCACGCTGTTTCTCATGCACCGACACACACCGCCATGTTAGACGCTACAATTCGGAGTCCTCTAATGACAGAGGGTTGCAAATATGTAGACTTGAAGAATAAAGATGTAGAATGTTAATAACGTTTGTCTTATTTAAAAAGCTTTAAGAGTTTTCACATAAAATATTCTGAGGTGTTACTTTTCAGCACGCCCTCGAATATATGTAGACTGTAACATGTACAAGTGGAGATATTTCTATTGGTGACTAAAGATGGTGTAGTGAACAACATAACATCGGTGTCTACGTCGTTTGTAAACTAATAATTTTAGCCATTAGAAGTCGTATGTTTTTAGATTGGTTAGTACCTCCGAGTGCATGAGGCAAGAGCAAGCCGTTAATGCTTACTTTTCCCGGGACAGCAGGTTGAGTATTTGAGTGTGAAAACGTGGTCGCAAAACGGTTAGTGTACACTGACAGGCATAGTCCACTTAGCGGTGCAGTACGACCGTGCAAAAAACATCAGGCCAAAAAGGTTTGTGACGTGCCTGTGGGAGGACTGCTCAACACAGAGAAAAACAACCAGCACACTGATGTGATTAAGGTACCACACATAGAAATGTGCCGGTCGGTGTGGCCGAGCGGTTCTAGGCGCTTCAGTCTGCCTCGGGCATGGATGTGTGTGATGTCCTTAGGTTAGTTAGATTTAAGTAGTTCTAAGTTCTAGGGGACTGATGACCTCAGATGTTAAGTCCCATAGCGCTCAGAGCCATTTGAACATAGAAATGTCTGTACTGATACCCGTTATACGCTGAATATACATGGAAGTAAAATGAAAACGAGACAGTTGGGAAAATGGTAAGTAAACTGTTTATTATTTCAAAAGTAATCGTCATAACTATTAACACATTTATTACATTGTGATACGTGACACTCAGTGCATTCATGGAAAAATATTTGCAGTCGCCTACGAAGCCATGACTGTAGTACCCAGGTATCCGCATGTTCGTCTGAAGCAAATCGACGGCCACGAAGGTGTTTCTTCAGGGATCCAAAAATATGGAAATAGCTTTAGGAGAGATCAGGACTGTATGGAGCATTTGTAAGGACCTCCCAGCGAAACTTCTGCTGCGTATTCGAAACAACTTTGGCAACGTCTGGACCTGCCACGTTGCAAAGCGATATGGAACGCTACGTGCATGTAACGTCGGTTGCAGGGAAGGCGATGGTGGACTTTGGTAAATTGGGAGAATTCTAGGAAAGTGTAGCTCATCTATGAACGGACCGCGCACAGAACACGAGTGCGAGCCATGTTTGAGTACTGTTTGAGTGTTCTGAAAGCCGCTAGTTCGAACTAAAGAAGACGTCGAAGGAGTTCAGATGCGTACTGCCAGATTTGTTACCAATAGTTTCTACCAACACAACGAGTGTTACGGAACTGATCCTTGAACTCAAACTAAAATCCCTGGAGACGTGAAGACGTTCTTTGCGAGAAATACTATTGGGAAAGTTTAGAGTAATTTTATTTGCGACAGAGTAATCCTACTGCCCTGAAAGTGCGTATCGAGTAAGTACAGTGAAGATAAGAGAAATCACGACTCGCACCTAAGCATATACACACACTTTTCGAGTGGAACAGGAAAGGGAATCGTTAGTAATGGAGTAAGGAACCCTTCGCCACGAACTGCATGGTGGTTTGCGTAGTATGTATGAAACTGTACCAACAAATTCTGTACAGATAGAAAGTTCACTTGGCAGGAAATGTGCTCTATATAGGGCATAGCATTGAGCCGTTGCGCTATCGATAACCAAGGATACCTAGACCATATCCCTCGACAATTCTTACGTCGCCGTCTCATTCTGCAGCAGCAGAGTCAAGATACGTGTGAAACTACTGACCCGCTTATGATCTTGTCACGTCCGGCGAATGAAAGTGTTAGTGAATCTCGTGGGACAGGGGGAGCTATTCGCGTGTGAAGTTGATCCTGCGTGGTCGGCACATTGTTACCTTGGACGGAAGCTCAGTGACAACATTTGTAGTATATGTCTGTTGATCCATCATGGACAGCTGACATCAGCTGGCCAAGTAATTTTCAATATCAATTAAATTCGCCAACAGCCCTTTAACTGAGATGTTATTTTATTTTATTTTGACTATTAGTTTCGGCCTAGCAAGCCAGTAGGAAAGTCTTCATATATTGCTTTCAAAACACAGACGAGCCTCGGAACGAACCACTCAGGATTTGACCCCACTGCTTCTTCAAGTACTGGTGCAAATGAGGGGAGACCTGATGATATTCATCAGTACAAGAAGATGAAACCAACTGGACTAAAAAACAACCTAAATATTGGCACCCTTAATATATTAACCCTCAATGGAAAAATGGAGGAAATGACAGGTGTACTAACAGAGAGGAAGTTGGATATATTGGGATTAAGCGAAACAAAGTGGAAGGGAAAAGGTGAGAAGAATTTGAGAGGAGGAGGAAAACTGTACTGGAGTGGGAATAACAGGTATGGAAGAAATGGGGTGGCAGTGATGGCGAATAAGAATGTACAAAGCTGTATTGAAAATGTGAGATATATACCAGACAGGATCATAATCTTAAACCTGAGATTCCAAAAAGAAACACTAAAAGTAATCCAGATTTATGCACCTCAAGTGGGATGTAGCGAAGAAGAGAAGATGGACTTTGAAAATGTGTTAGAAAACCATATAGAGAGTGCTAATATAGTGATGGGAGATTTTAATGCACAGGTAGGCAAAGACAGAAAGGGATTTGAGCAAGTATTGGGATGTTTTGGATATGGAGGCAGAAATGAAGAAGGGGAAAAACTCCTGGATTTGTGCCAGAGGAATGGAATGAAAATAGCAAACAGCTGGTTTATGAAGAGAGAATGTCATGTTATCACCAGATACAGTTGGGATGGAAGAACGAAGAGTGTGATTGATTATATTCTAGTAGATAGGGAATGGGGAGAGAAAGTAACAAATGTGAAGGTAATTCCAAGTGTGAGTGCAGATGGAGACCATAGATTACTGGTGGGACAATGGAAAATGAATCAGTGTGTGAAAAATAGAAAACAGAAGAAAGTGATGAGGATACGGGATTGGAAATTGAAGGAGAGTTAATGTGCTGAGAAGTACAGAGAATTAATAACACAAAAATTTCCAAAAGAAGTTTTCTGCGATGTAGGAAAAGAATGGAGTTTATTCAAAGACACTTTAGTCGAAGCAGCACAAAAAGTATGTGGCAGAACATCTGGAAAGGAAAAAATAAGACAGACAAGTTGGTGGGATGATACCACAATCCAAGCAGTTAGAAGAAAAAATGGAGCATGGAGAAAATGGAGGAAAACTAAAAATGATGAAGACCATAAAAGATATATAGAGGAAAAGAAGAAGTGCAAAGAAATAGTGGAAACAGCAAAGAAAAAGGCATGGGAGGAGTTTACAAAAAAACTTGAAGAAGATGTGAAGAGCAATAAGAAAATGTTCTATAAAATGATGAAAAATAAAAGAAAGGCTTCTGAAGTACCAGTAAAGATGGAAACAGAGGACGGAACCATTATTGAAGATCCAGGGAATATAAAAGATCTCTGGAAAGAACTTTTTAAGAAGCTGTTAAACGCTGAGGAGCAGGTACATGAGGAAACAACAAATAATGAAGAAATTGAGAGAAGTTGGGAAGCAGAATTAGGACAAATTACACGGGAAGAAATGGAAAAAGCTGTGAAGAAGATGAATGGGGGGAAAGCCCCAGGGCCTGATGAAGTATCAGTGGACATGATAAGAGCAGCAGGTCCAGTGGGAATGCAGTGGCTGTATAGAGTACTATCGAGCGTGTGGAGAAATAGTAAAATACCTGACGACTGGAGAACAGGAGACATTGTTCCCATCTTCAAGAAAGGCAATAAAAGACTTTGTAAAAACTACAGAGGAATAACCCTCATGAGTCATACAGCCAAGATTTTTGAAAGAATTTTACTAAATAGAATAAGTGAAAAGATAGAAAAGGAGCTGAGTGAAGAATAGCATGGGTTTAGAAAAGGAAGGAGCACGATCGACGTGATATTTTCTATCCGTCACTGATGGAAAAAAGATGGGAGTATAACAAAAGGGTGATAATGGTTTTTATAGACATAGAAAAGGCATATGACTCAGTTGACAGGGAAAGACTCTGGGACGAACTGAAGAAGATAGATATAGAAGATGGATACATTAATGTTATAAAGACAATGTACAGAGGCCACAATTTTAGAATTAGAACACCATTGGGGAACTCTGAATACTTCGAAATAAGACAAGGACTTAAGCAAGGAAGTATTCTATCTCATGCGCTTTTTAATGTTGTGATGGAGGGATTGAATAGGGCAGTTAAAGATATAGTAAAAGAAAAAGACGAAAAGATGATTTTCGCAGATGATATGGTAATATGGGGTGATAAAGAGGTAGATGTACAGTTACAGCTTGATGTGTGGAAGGAAATAATGACAAGGTATGGATTAAAAATAAATAAAGATAAGAGTGAAGTAATGGTATTTGGAAGGGAGAAAGGAATCAACGGAAATATTACCTTGAATGGAGAAACCCTCAAAGTGGTAGAAAGTTTCACTTATTTAGGGAGTGAAATATCTAGGGATGGAAGAATAACTAACGAAATTAATAGGAGGTTACAGAAAGGAGGCAATTTCTACCAAACAATAAAACATCTGATTTGGAATAATGAAGTTTCAGAAAGAGCAAAACTCCTTATGTATAAGAATTATTACATCCCTATTGTCACCTATGGTGGAGAAACATGGACAATGACAGAAAGGGACTGGAGCAGACTGCAAGCAGGGGAAATGAAATTTCTCAGAGCAGTTAAGGGAAAACAAGAATGGACAGAGTAAGGAATGTAGAGATTAGAAAGGACCTCAAACAAAAAAGTATGAGAGAAGAAATTGAAAGAAAGAGATTAAGATGGTATGGGCATGTTAAGAGGATGCATGGGCAGACTCCCCAAAATTATGGAAGAACTAAAGATGGATGGGAAAAGACCTAGAGGGCGCCCAAGAACACGGTGGAAAATGGGAGTGAGAATGTCTGTTGAAAGGAGAGGTGTGACCTGGCAGCAAGTGGAGGAAGAAAAGTGGTGGGAGGACCGAGCCAAATGGAGAGGACTCGTCAGCACCCAGACCCGGCAGTAGCTGGAGCGGGACTCGAATATAGATATAGATTAGTTTCGGCATTCCACTGTGCCATCTTCAGGCACTCAGGAATATATAACACTGTACAATATCGTTTATTTTGAGAAATGCATACGGGGCCTAAAGATGACATAGCGGAATGCCGAAACTGGTAGTCAAAATAAAATAACATCGCAGTTACACGGCTGTTGGCGAATTTCATTGATACTGACAATTTGTAGAATATGTTCGCAGTATCACCCGAAGCTAGTTTTCCGTCGTGCTCACGAGGTAGGACTGTTGATATTTTTAAAATTATCGGGAATCAAATGTATCGATACTTTAAGAGGATCATTATCGGCTCTCGATATATCGAAGATTGTTATCGATATATACGCCAGAAGAAATATCGACGGAACAGCCAAAAAAATATTGGCTGCATATTGTAAATATACTGCCACTTTTAGAACTGTATGTTTAAGCATTGTTTTATTATTAGATATTCTGTACATCAACAAACTAGCAGCCTGGTTATCCCGCTTGAGCAAGAACTGGAAGGAAAAAGATGCACGTTTATGTATGGCGATAACCACTTTGTTAACAATGGTAACTGCTTGTAAGTGGTACAATAAAAGATGTACTACGTGTCCGTCGTTCGGTTTTGACACGTATAGCATTTGTCTGGGACTCTTCATGTCGACTTCCATGGTTTTTTTCATTTCTGCAAATGCCAGTGAACTAGCAGTCGTAGAGTTCAAATTGCGTGGTGAATTCAAACTTTGCAGTTTAAGTTGGTGGCACCAGGCGCCGATTAAGTCAGCATTTCCTTCACACGTTCCGTCCACCGCAAAGACCAGTCTTATCATTTGGATCTTTGTTCATCAGCTTCAGCAACTGTATTTGAAGAATGTCGATGTGAAGAAACAGCGCACTAATTGCGTTAATTTTTTTTAACGCAACTGGTGTGCTATTTCTTCACATCGGATATCTTGTTATTCCATTCACCCCGCCATCCCCCTCAGTGCAATTGGACTTTTTATTTGTGCCATCTATACTTGCTTCACACAGGTCAAAGAGAGAGACTGGGCATGATGAAAGCTCGAAAAGCAGCAAGACTCCTTCACACAGTGGAAGTAAAATTATGTTCTACTACAATTTCAAAAGAACAAATATTTACCTAAAACTCCGAAAAATATAAAATATATAATAAAAATATCGGGTCTTGATATTGCCATTTCGATATCGATATATCTATAGAGAATTATTGTGAATATGTAACGGTATTATTTGAAGAAATATCGATATATCGATGTACTACCAACTGCGCTATCACGAGGTTTTAATATACCGTTGCCTTCATAGATCGTACTGCGGCTGCTGGAGCCATGCGACGCAGGTCTCTGCTGTGATGGCGGCTTGGGGGCGTGGCTGCGAGGCAGGTCAGTACCCTGTCTCAGCGACCATCCCCGGCCGCGGCTGTCTGGTCGGCGGGCCAGGGTCCGTGGTTCTGGCCCCAGTCATGGCATTTGTGGTGCCAGCGTTCCAGGACGATGGCGACTGCGCATTTCCACAAAGCACCCCAAGCTATGACTCCCATGATGGGCAGCTGCCTGTTGACGGAGTCCGACGGTAGCTACGGCTGCGGCCTAATTCTGGTGCCTCCTAGACGACCTGCATTACGACGGCGAGTGCAACCAATGACTGCGCTGACAGATACGACTCCGAACCGGGAGCGGAGCTAAGTGACACAGGCTCTGCGTCACTCCAACGCCTCGCGACCGACAATGATCACGAGCTGGCTGTATGTCCTTAAATACGACTTTCCTCAGTAGGTCGGTGGACTATTCTGATATTGCTCGGCTGGCATAACTGACCCGCTTACCGGCCTCGATGTTGACACCCTGACGTGTGGCGAGCTGGCCGGTGACACAGCGTTCTCCTTCGTGTTGCTTAACTCGGCACTCTGCCGACCCTCTTGCGTCACGGTACCATACCATTGAACTGCGCAACAGAATGTAACACACATACCACTTCTGCTTCCCAATATTGCTTCACATTTTAACTAACTTAATCGCTCCAATTATTCGACCCTTTTCGCTGGCTCTTATATTATTTGCTTTGTTTTACTATTACTCGCGTAACAACTCATATATTAAATGAAATATGTTACTACGAAAAGAGCCCCGAAATACCTTTTAGTGATGCTGTGCCGTGACTTTCTTGGGATCATTAATTTTCAACAAAAAAATATTATGTTCTTATTCTTCTGGATCTGGCTTTCTATTAAAGGAACGTTTTTTCGTTACTGTAACTCACTATAAAGTTCAACATATCTTCCCTACTTTATAGTTATTGAAAAGGTTAATGAAAATTACTTAGTTATGAATACTGATGTTACAGTTCGCAATGATTGTTCAACATCAAAATTTTGCAGTGGATTTTTGTTAACAGTAAAACACCAATAAGTACCACGACTAGCACAAGAACATGAGACTATTATCGGAGAAAAAGACGTTTTTAATATAAGGTTTGCCAGACCAGAACTAAGCACAGCAAGATTTCTTTTATGTTATGAAGGTAAATTATCTTTTTTGTACTGTTAGTAATATATTATCAGCAGCCCGCGTCAACCTGCAAAACGCATCATAAAATCTGCTGCTCTGCTCTGCAAGTCCGAAAGCTGAAAGAAATAATTTTATTTCACTGTTACCTTCCCGCTTATTTGCGGTATGATAGACTTCATTTAATGCAGTTTGAATGCGCCGCGGCAGCGGCTCGTTCGTTCGTAACGCAGCTCTGCACCACGAATAATATTTAAATAACTGAAAATGTCTTAAAGGGATGGGATAATATACCAGGAAAGCTTATTACAAATCATAATTCAAGGTTTCACTAAGTAACTCTATTCAAAACATTTAAATAGATTAAATTATTACGCACCTTTACAATGAGTACGTAATGGCGTACGTCTCTCAGTCTTGACAAAAGAATGCTACGCTAGCGTACAATATACCGTCACAGGCTATCCTACTCACGTAACTCCAAGAAGACGACAGAGAAATTAATGTTCGTTCTGTATTATTTATACTAGTCACATATTCTCATCTTTGTTTGATATTTATCGTCTGTGGTGGTTTCAGTACTCGCCGACACAGATATTATCTAAAATAAATAAAATAAAACAGTACATAATTTTATACAAGAACAAAACATGACACACAATGTTTTTTCTTTATTACATAATATATCTTTTGCTAAGAGACGTTACACCCTCTACAAAGCCTAGGAGTTAAATTTTTATCCAGGTAAGGACACTCTGATTTATGATCTGTTCTAGCACTGTTACTTGGACATTAAATTACATTGTGCAACTGTCTTACCATGGGAATTTTGTGTAACGTGTTCCTGTATTTTAGACTGTAAAAGATTTTAAATGCTTGTTCTATTTTAAGACATTTATTATGAC
Organism: Schistocerca nitens; assembly: GCF_023898315.1. Lineage (NCBI taxonomy): Eukaryota > Metazoa > Arthropoda > Insecta > Orthoptera > Acrididae > Schistocerca > Schistocerca nitens. The sequence goes on along the minus strand of NC_064618.1, from coordinate 396,037,120 downwards.
TGTCCTTTATGTGTGTTTAAGAAAATAAAATGTTCAAATGTTTGTCAAATCTTATGGGACTTAACTGCTAAGGTCATCATTCCCTAAGCTTACACACTACTTAACCTAAATTATCCTAAGGACAAACACACACACACACCCATGCCCGAGGGAGGACTCGAACCTCCGTCGGACCAGCCGCACAGTCCATCATTGCAGCGCCTCAGACCGCCCGGCTAATCCCGCGCGGCTGTGTTTAAGACCATCGAAGAATGTGATCCCCTCTATATAATAACTATTATATGTTTGAGATGGGAACATGTGTGGAATTCCAGAAGCTTTCGGAAAATGTTGCATTCACAAAGGAATTGTTATCTGATTTAATGTTTAAATCATATATGTTTTGAAGAAATATTGTTGTTAATTACTAGTGATCATTATTGTTGTTACTCAAATTTGTAAGATGGCCGTTTCCTTTGGAGATACTCGGTGACATAAATTGTGCCAAATTGTACGTGTTTTTATTTCTGTGTGTGTGTATTGGTACCTTCCAACACCGAACAGATTGTTTCATCTTGAGATAATTTCAAGATAGCTCAGTCACAATTAATAGTACGCATTAACAGTACTGAAAACATACGATATCGTAAGTTGGGGTTACTTCGGCCTTTTGCGGATAAATTATGTCCGCTATTCGGAAAATTTTAAATTTTTTCCGTTGAAATATCACCTTTGGCATGGAATAAAGAAGGCAGTACGCATTAACAAAGTGCGATGAACGCTCTAGAAAGTAATGAGCTCCATCAAGTAATACTGTGGTGGCAGCACTGGAATTCGTGTTGAGCATTTAAATTTCTTAACAGCTATTACACCAATAACTTGTGCCACGGAAGTTTAAATCAGTTAAGCTAAAATTACAGTGAGTGTAATTTTGCCTTCTGTAAGAATTAGCTAATAATGTGAGAAACTGTCGATCGTGTGAAATACAATTTAGACAATAAATTTAACACTTTTGTTAAATGGTGCACATTTTTGCAAAATACGAGGTTACTTTAGATTGGGGCAAAGTAAACCCAAAAATGAAGATGAAGTGGTGCTTATGATAGTGACTCTGAAAGTTTCCCTAATGTGGAACGTGACGTCTAGCATCACAAAATGTTTAAAGATAAATTAGTAGATGCGCAGTATGCTACATTTTTATACATCAAGGGGAATATCCGGAATTGAGACTGAATGAGATGGTTCAAATGGCTCCAATCACTATGGGACTTAAAATCTGAGGTCATCAGTCCCCTATAACTTAGAACTACTTAAACCTAACTAACCTAAAGACATCACACACATCCATGCCCGAGGCAGGATTCGAACCTGCTACCGTAGCGGTCGCGCGGTTCCAGACTGAAGCGCCTAGAACCGCTCGGCCACACTGGCCGGCCACTTGATGCACCTCTGGTGTCAGTTGCCTTTCTGCAGGCGCCTGGCACTACTTTCAAGGTTTCCTCTGTAAAGGCAGCACAGTTTTTAAAAAATTCTCTATGAATGTGAGTTGTGTCGGAGGAGGTGTCACCGAGGTCATTGTCGAGCTGAGGCGCTTTATGCGGACCCTTCGGCGTTTTATTCACGCATGTGTCAATGTAACACTATTTCGTCCAATGATTTTGAACGGTCTGTAGTGGTTCAGCCCTCTACACCAGAGCAAAAATTTTGGTGACACTGCACTCCGAAGCGTGAGATCACGTTCATTGGAGTTACTAGCCCACGATGTCCTTAGGGAAGGCTTGAAGCGCCAGGGAGATGACCGCAGTACCAAAGTTTGTCAAGAGCCTCTTCCTGTTGTTCATCGCACTGCAAACCGTTGTTGCCGGCCTGTGTGGGGACCAAGGTCCCAGGGAAAGGGGTACTTTCACTGACGCACTTTAGGCCATACCCTGAGGCCTTTTCGCGTCGATTCTGGATTCTGAGCTGCGGTGTAGCTGGAATGACTCACTCAGCCATTGATAAGCAAACCGCGTGATTTCCACGCAGGACATCGCGGTTATGACGTCCATCGCAGAGGCGTCAAAAGAACGGCTGAAATGGTAAGATGGCGTGTGAGGGTCTTCCCACCAAGCGACTCGTCTGCGGCGGCGTTGGGAAGAATTGTTGTGAAACCTGATGCCAGTGGGACATTATTAATCAACTTTACTCGTCACTTGAACTTTTGAGCTCTGACCTTTCTTTCGCATATATCGACACGTTGCTGTCTGAAGCGTTATCGAGTACGAGGGTGATGTTGCACGGCGCCACACTTCCGCACCATTACAGAGGAACGTTGTACGCCCCTTTTAGCTAAATTCTTATGCTTCGCAATGGGAGACAATTAGGAGGTTTCGAATAATTGAGACTTTCATTCTGTTGGGCAGTACAGTAAAACATAGGACCCCTGAGAAATCCGAATGCCAGCCGGTGTGGCCGTGCGGTTCTAGGCGCTTCAGTCTGGAACCGCGTGATCGCTACGGTCGCAGGTTCGAATCCTGCCTCGGGCATGGATGTGTGTGATGTCCTTAGGTTAGTTAGGTTTAAGTAGTTCTAAGTTCTAGGGGACTAATGACCACAGATGTTAAGTCCCATAGTGCTCAGAGCCATTTGAACCATTTTTTTTAAAATCCGAATGCCCCACAAATCTGCATACTGCACGATTCGATCAGCGGGCCAGAAGACACACACTATGAGGCCCCTTTAAAAAGCGTCAAGTGCTGATAACACTTTCTCAAACGAGCACGTGGCGTTTATGTGTAAATTTCCCAGTGATCACTCAACATCTGAGCCAGTTCATACCTCTTATATAATCTACCAGGGCAGTTAACTATACTAAGCATGAACACCGTTACATTATCTGTGGCCGTTCTACGTGTCACAGAGAATTTCAGCTGTAATGATCTACAAATCCGTTCATGACATGTACGTGCATGATGTGTGATAATTATGTCGATCAAATAGGTCTCATGTTTATTCGCTCGTCATGATCCTCTGATCTGATGCTCATATTTTTCGGGAATTCTTACAGTAAGTCTCCCGTCAAACTGTTTGGATGCTAAGTCAAATAACCCTGTAGTTTCTGTAAACCGCATAATTTTTGATTATCCAATTTCAGTATCCATTCCTGTTGACTTACGTGCTCTCAAACTATTCAGTGCTGTGTCAATCTGTCGGTGCACCAGCACACCACCCATTTCATAAAAATCAGTCTTATCTTCTACGGCTATACAGGACGGTCTTAACCTATTAATTTTAAAATTTCATTTTATTTTTCATTTTTTTGTTCGGGGGACACAGCCTCAACGTGTTTTGAGAATGAAAATGATTAATTAATTTGATTAGGTCGACGGATATTTCAAAGGTTGCAAAATTTCTGTTTAATTTCTGAAATTTTAAAACGTTACAAAATTTTTCTTTAACTTGCCAAATTTTTTAAGGCTTACAAATTTTTTTTTCAACTTACGAAATTTTAAGAGTTTGCAGATTTTTTTATCATCACTTCATCTCACTGTATGTGCTTTTGGAAGAAATGAGAAGAAGGGGCGCAAAGAAAGCAAGACATTTGTTTGGGTTTTAAAGTAGTTTCCCTAACTGATTAAAATTCATACACAGATTTTCTTAATAATGTTCTCAGTTAAACCAGCTGTAAAGTAACAAAATTGTGACGGTGTTAATAAATGTTTATAATCGTTACTAATGATATTCAATCCCTTGAGGCCCGTCCTTCCTTCGAAATCAATCAAAATGCAAGTAGCGCGAACAGGGTTCATAACACGCAGAATTATAGTGCTATTGTTTTATATGAACTACACAACAGACGATGTCCGTATTTTTAAAAGATCCCTGTGAAGAGTAATTTACTAAGAGTTTTTATGATATTTGACTGTCGAATACCATTAATGGACGTAGGAACAATCAGGTTGAACTCTTGCCGACGTCGAAGTTACTTGGGTGCTGTAGCTCAGCTGAAGAACTGGAGAAAAAAAACCGTTACTTTTGAAACAGCAGTCCACGCATACTCCTAAAAAAGGTATAATGAACCCATCCAGGGCTGCTAAAACACAGTAATTTCACGTCGAGCATGACAACAGACAGACAAGGAATCTGTAACATACTGTTCTGGATGGCCAATCAATAACAGATACAAAAGTTACGTTGCTTTTGCTTCATGCAAGCCTGATACAGCAGTTGTGAACTATCTTCGGACTTACGCTATATGATACGATCTTTTATCAAGTCCTGTCTGAATAATATTGCTCAAGGACAAAGACAAGTACTGACGAGATTTCAGTCAAATGCAGTGAAGGACAGCTAGCTGTAAATGTAGAGAAATTGAAATTTGTTGATGTTATGAAGCGTAAAAATAGATTAGAATATTCTTTCATTTTTTAATGCCGAGACTATCGCTGGACCTAACTGTAAATTGAACACTACGCGAGTGGAATACCTTAACGTCAGCTACCTCCCTACGAGTAATGTTAAATTTCACTACCGGCAGTACCTTTCCGTTTATGAGCTTCGGTGTCTTACGCCAAATAACGTTGCATCAGCTTTCATTGCAATGGTTGTTAAATTTCACATATTTTAATTTGTTTGAGGTGGTGGTGTTTTCTTCTTTATCGGGCGCTGTTCTTTGTGTTCACATTTCTGTTTCTTTATTTGGAAGCATGTCGAACACGCGAATATTCAGTAAAACATTACATCCTTCTCTATATCACTGAATGTTTTCTCTGCTACTTTCCCTTTTGAAACGTCCCCTTATAACAATTATACTGGACTGTCCTTAAACTGACACACAATATTTTGTTAGCGCAATGCAATCTGACTTTCAATAATCCCTACAAAAGAATGGGCCCTGACTAACATTAAACTATACCTTTCACAAATCACTTACCTCACAAAAATCTTCGCTACTCAAGCTACTGCAATACAGCGAGTGCCACTACTGCCAGCTAAATAAAAGATTAAAACTATTGAAGGCACTAACTACTGATAGGCATAGTTAGCAAATGAAAGATTTTGATAGAGAACAACCAATGTATTTACCTCAATAGTCATAATATATATAGCAGTTCAAGACAAATTTCAAAACTCCGCCATCTCTCTCCCCACATCCACCACTGCTGGCGGCTCACCTCCAACTGCGCAACGCTACACGCTGTTCACAGCCAGTTGCCTAACACTACAATGGCGAGTATTACAACAATGCAAAGCAGCCACAGACTGCACACAGCACAGCCAGTGATTTTCATACAGACGTGGCGTTACCATTAAAAAAACCTAAACAGCCTACTTACATAGCCCCCATGCTCCCCACAATTTTACAAATTGTTTTGGGCACTGGGCAATACATATTTGTTAAAATTTTTCATAATCGTAATTACAATAACAAAGAAATCAAATGCACACACTTATTGATACAATGTTGGTCAAAAGCTAAAATTTTCTCACAGTCCATAAAGATAGTCCTGATCATTCATCATAATAGTAATTACAGTTTTTTTTCACAAAGTCTCATTAGTAACAGAAATTGCACACAGAAGTAGTGGATTTCCATGCAGTCTTGAAGAAGTAGTGTTGTCCTTCCAACGGAAAGACAGTGCTGACTCTTGACATGCTGACAGGTAATGGGCCACAACAGAGCAAACCCACAGCGGAGTCAATCGAAGTTTTGAAGAATATCGTTTGGTAGGTCATCACAGAGCAGACCCACTGCAGTCCTGGTAGAGATTACGTTATTGGTGGGCCACCAGAGGTGCAGACCCACTGCAGTCCTTGTAGAAATAATGGTACTGGTGGGTCATCAAAGGTGCAGACCCACTGTAGTCCTTGTAGAGATGGCCAGCAGCCATCTGCTGCGAGTGTGCAGGTGCACAATCACCATCGAAGAGTCTTGCAGACAATATAGCAAGTCCATAAACCACCACTTGTGCACTCACAAAGTTTTTTAATTGTCCTTAGAACCAGCAATGCTGTTATCCAGTCCCTTGCTGAATTATTAACACACATGCAACACTAACAGTCCCTAATTCTCACATATTGTCCATATACTATGACCAACAGAAACGTGTGCAGTGAAATGGAACTTACAAGTTACTTAATTTGATGACCTGGTGTCAATTACAATTTTATAACATAAGAATACAATTACAAAGGTACAAAACACATCATTAAAAACATAATAATACAGATAACATTTGTAGTAATAGGGGCTTTTCAAAAGAATAGAAATAAACATATACATCAGTGTTACAGGAATTATGACATAAGTAAATACATAAAAGATCAGAATAACTTTTGAAACATCACCTTCACATATGAGCAACAAAACAGAATAAATAATGTCTCAACATCTTTACAAAGTAAATAACATAGTATTAGGAAAATTCTACAACATAGCTCTCATCAGCTAAACACATAAAGATAGGAAAAACACAAATACACAAGGGTACACAAACATATAGAGGGATGACACAAAAGGAAAGGACAGGGTTTGTTTTACTGCAGTATTTTGCATGGAGATCTCCCTTTGTTCATCATTATTCCCAAAAGTACTATCTAAGCCGGCTTTCTGTATTCTGTTCACATCCTCTTTCAAAATAGTTTTTCTCCACTGTACACTACCTTTTTTTTTTTTTTTTTTTGGCCAAACCATTTTCTTATATCTTCTCAATGCATTTCTTCCAATTCATCATAGTTAGTTTCTTATGTAGTCTGCCCCCTCTTAAGCTAACTTAAACCTACTGAACTCAGATGCTAAACTAAGGGACGAGGCAATGCAGCAGCACAAAACAATTAACACAAACATCAATGACAAAAAAATACAAAAGGCAAAGCAAGCAGCATAAATTACAACTAATATAAGGCAATGAGCAGCAAACAAGAAAAATAAATCAGTAGTAAACTGGCTTAGCAGAGTAATACAAATTAAAATTCAGTAGCACTATGCCTGGCAAACAGCAGCTTATATCTAAACATGACATAGCTCAAGCAGAAAAAATATTACACTAAAAATGGCCATGTCTAATACCTATGTCACATCTTAACACTAGAGTGATGCATCACGAGAACTTACACTAGCAGATAAGTTACCAAATCGTAAAGAAATTATTTATGCAATTCCTGTGAAGGGAAATGTCTTTTTGTGCTCCCTCATTTTTTTTTGAAAAAAATTATTATTTACTCGATCTGTAGACAGAAAATATTTATATTAGTACATCTACAAAATTTTATTTTAAACAATGCTGCAGTGCAGCTAGAAACTAGATATCAAATGAAATAAGCAACTATGAAAAGCAAAGCATAAAAATATCATTCAATAGTCATGTGACATTTCATAAGTTGTAAAAAAAATATCTCATCTAGAAAGACAGTAGTCAATAATCAGGTGTGTAAATGTAAGTATCTTTCCAAGTAATGAGCGTGTCGTATTTGCGGTGCTTTCTACAAAGGAATGTCAGAAGCGAGGTTAATGGCCTCTTTTTTTTTCTCCACCTAATGGCTTATTCTCCAGGCGGCTGGCCCAGCTGGGCACCACAACGCATTACATCAAGGTCACTTAGCTTTCTTACCGAAATATTTACGACAGCAGTTTCTGCTACAGTGGCAGTCTGACCTACCAAACGATATTCTTCAAAACTTCGATTGACTCCACTGTGGGTTTGCTCTGTTGTGGCCCATTACCTGTCAGCATGTCAAGAGTCAGCACTGTCTTTCCGTTGGAAGGACAACACTACTTCTTCAAGACTGCATGGAAATCCACTACTTCTGTGTGCAATTTCTGTTACTAATGAGACTTTGTGAAAAAAAACTGTAATTACTATTATGATGAATGATCAGGACTATCTTTATGGACTGTGAGAAAATTTTAGCTTTTGACCAACATTGTATCAATAAGTGTGTGCATTTGATTTCTTTGTTATTGTAATTACGATTATGAAAAATTTTAACAAATATGTATTGCCCAGTGCCCAAAACAATTTGTAAAATTTTTTGTGGGGAGCATGGGGGCTATGTAAGTAGGCCGTTTAGGTTTTTTTATTGGTAACGCCACCTCTGTATGAAAATCACTGGCTGTGCTGTGTGAAGTCTGTGGCTGCTTTGCATTGTTGTAATACTCGCCATTGTAGTGTTAGGCAGCTGGCTGTGAACAGCGCGTGGCGTTGTGCAGTTGGAGGTAAGCCATCAGCAGTGGTGGATGCATAGTGCTACTAAATTTCACTTTGTATTATTCTTTTTAGCCAGTTTTACTACTGATTTATTTTTCTTGTTTGCTGCTCATTGCCTTATATTAGTTGTAATTTATGCTGCTTGCTTTGCCTTTTGTATTTTTTTTTGTCATTGATGTTTGTGTTAATTGTTTTGTGATGCTGCATTGCCTCGTTCCTTAGTTTAGCATCTGAGCTCAGTAGATTTAAGTTAGCTTAAGAGGGGGCAGACTATAGAAGAGAATGAGTTATGATGAATTGAAAGAAATGCATTGAGAAGATATAAGAAAATGGTTTGGCCAAAAAAAAAAAAAAAAAGGTAGTGTACAGTGGAGAAAAACTATTTTGAAAGAGGATGTGAACAGAATACAGAAAGCCGGCTTAGATAGTACTTTTGGGAATAATGATGAACAAAGGGAGATCTCCATGCAAAATACTGCAGTAAAACAAACCCTGTCCTTTCCTTTTGTGTCATCCCTCTATATGTTTGTGTACCCTTGTGTATTTGTGTTTTTCCTGTCTTTATGTGTTTAGCTGATGAGAGCTAGGTTGTAGAATTTTCCTAATACTATGTTATTTACTTTGTAAAGATGTTGAGACATTATTTATTCCGTTTTGTTGCTCATATGTGAAGGTGATGTTTCAAAAGTTATTCTGATCTTTTAAGTATTTACTTATGTCATAATTCCTGTAACACTGATGTATATGTTTATTTCTATTCTTTTGAAAAGCCCCTATTACTACAAATGTTATCTGTATTATTATGTTTTTAATGATGTGTTTTGTACCTTTGTAATTGTATTCTTATGTTATAAAATTGTAATTGACACCAGGTCATCAAATTAAGTAACTTGTAAGTTCCATTTCACTGCACACGTTTCTGTTGGTCATAGTATATGGACAATATGTGAGAAGTAGGGACTGTTAGTGTTGCATGTGTGTTAATAATTCAGCAAGGGACTGGATAACAGCATTGCTGGTTCTAAGGACAATTAAAAAACTTTGTGAGTGCACAAGTGGTGGTTTATGGACTTGCTATATTGTCTGCAAGACTCTTCGATGGTGATTGTGCACCTGCACACTCGCAGCAGATGGCTGCTGGCCATCTCTACAAGGACTACAGTGGGTCTGCACCTTTGATGATCCACCAATACCATTATTTCTACAAGGACTGCAGTGGGTCTGCACCTCTGGTGGCCCACCAATACCGTAATCTCTACCAGGACTACAGTGGGTCTGCTCTGTGATGACCTACCTACCAATAGTCTTCAACACTTCGACTGACTCTGCTGTGGGTTTGCTCTGTTGTGGCCCCTTACTTGTCAGCATGTCAAGAGTCAGCACTGTCTTTTCGTTGGAAGGACAACACTACTTCTTCAAGACTGCGTGGAAATCCACTACTTCGTGTGCATTTTCTTTTACTGCTCAGACTTTGAGAAAAACACTGATATTTTACTGTGATGAACGATTAGGACTGTCTTTATGGACTGTGAGAAAGTTTAGCTTTTGACCAACATTGTATCAATAAGTGTGTACATTTGATTTCTTTGTTATTGTAATTATGAAAAATTTATTCCAATCTGTATTGGCCACTGCCCAAACCAATTTGTAAAATTTTTTGTGGGGAGCATGGGGGCTATGTAAGTAGGCTGTTTAGGTTTTTTTATTGGTAACGCCACGTCTGTATGAAAATCACTGGCTGTGCTGTGTGCAGTCTGTGGCTGCTTTGCATTGTTGTAATACTCGCCATTGTAGTGTTAGGCAGCTGGCTGTGAACAGCGTGTAGCGTTGCGCAGTTGGAGGTGAGCCGCTAGCAGTGGTGGATGTGGGGAGAGAGATGGCGGAGTTTTGAAATTTGTCATGAACTGCTATATATATTATGACTATTGAGGTAAATACATTGGTTGTTCTCTATTAAAATCTTTCATTTGCTATGCCTATCAGTAGTTAGTGCCTTCAGTAGTTTGAATCTTTTATTTAGCTGGCAGTAGTGGCGCTCGCTGTATTGCAGTAGCTTGAGTAGCGAAGATTTTTGTGAGGTAAGTGATTTGTGAAAGGTATAGTTTAATGTTAGTCAGGGCCCATTCTTTTGTAGGGATTATTGAAAGTCAGATTGCGTTGCGCTAACAAAATATTGTGTGTCAGTTTAAGCACAGTCGTGGATAATTGTTCTAAGGGGACGTTTCACTTTCACCAGACCTGTCTTTGTTGATGTTATCACAGTGCTCCTTAATTCGCTTAGTCAAAGCCACATTGAGGCCACAGCACGGTAAAATGCGTGTCGGCGCCACACACAAGTTGAAAGCACCCAGAGTCTGCGACTGCGCGTGATGTCTATCTAATCGCCATCGTCACGCATTGTGCACAACGCGACCAAGATTTTCAGCGGAGACGAAATACCTGTTCATTGATATGACTCCAGCAATCAGAGCAACAGCAGCATTCCTGAGACTTTCAGTCTCCAAGTTCTAATAACTACGCTCTTGAGGTCAGCAAGGCACAGACCAAGGAGTTTCCAGTTCTAATCGGTACGCATGCGACAGCATGCACTACCTAATAGGTTCCAAAACGCTCCACATAAAAGCGGGATGTGTAAGTGGCTAATAACTCGGTTTCTATTAGTGATAGAAATGTAGGGTCAAGCGTTTTGGACAGGCCTTGGGTTAGGGTACCAACGGAGGATCGTCGTACTGCAGCTATCCTACAGTACAGTGTCTACGTTTGAATGTTACACGCTTCCTCCACCTTAGGCAAATGAAGCAAATCGGTTGGTTCTTTTTGCATTAGACGTGGTCCCTTATGGGGCTTTTGGAGGCACCATTTACTTCACGAGCAGTTCCTGAGAAAATCCGAAATCTTGTTTTTGGGTACGAAAATTGAGGCGCGGATCCCAAGACGACTATGCACAGTTAACTGATGAAATTCATATGATATGTTCCTAATACCCACCTTGAACAACCTTGGAAATTTTCTTGATATCTGTATCCGTCTCCGAGATACAAGGGTTTAAAGTTACCCTACTTGCACTCGTAAAATACTCACTTGCAATCCGGTGTGAGGCGAAAACATATTTGTTAAAGTGACATAGCACGGGGAAATATCTCAAAAACGTCTCCGCTATCATCAGATGGGTTCTGGGAACCTCTTGTTGATGTAGTACTGAAGTACATGAAAATTTTTTGTGCACGCTTGCGGACTGAGGTGTAAAATTATAAAGTTTTACGTTATTTCCATTTCACATAAGTAAAATTTTACTGACCGAAATAGTTCTTATCGTATGCTGTAACAGGAAAAAGAAGGAACCAACGGAAAAGTGCTCCAATTGGAGCTTAAAAAAAGGCCAATATGCTTCTGTTTAAAAGACTTAGTGAAAAGTACGTAACCAGGTGCTTCGTTTGACCTTCCTCAGCATGTTTAAAACTTTTCCCAAAAATTTTGACATGTGAATAAATTCGAGCTATTTTCTGATGAGAGAAGGAGACGGAAAAGTAATAGATACTCGAAGGCGGTAGACGGTGCTTGTGGTATAGAAAGAGCGAAAGTGACAATGACATTGCTAGAGTAAGAGAGGGAGACAATAACAGTGGAACATAGCTGACAGCGACAAAACATTGCTAGGAAAAGAGTGAAGGAGACAGTACCATTGGGAGAGGAATAAAGAGGAGAAGAAAGTGTAAGTGGGTGTTAGCCAGTGGTAATGAGAGACTGAGTATTTGACAATGACGAGAAATCTTCTTACAGGAATAGTAGCTGCCAATCAGTTGCAAAATGGAAGATTTTTTAAAATCCCTTTACTGTAGTGTCAACGTTTATAAAAACGTCTTCTTCAAAAGGAAATATTGACAACTGGATTACATGTTGTGTCAGAGGTAGGTTAAAATAAGAGACTCGAACTCGAACTGAGGTTTTTTTTTCTTTTTTTTAGCGGCCAAATGCTCTATCGCTGGAGTTGCCCAAGCAACAGTTTTAATCTGACAGGAAGTTTCATATCAGCGTACACTTCACTGCAGAGTGAAAATTTCATCCTCAAATTGTAAATATCTCATGCACAATCTTCATAACTGTGGAAACTCCGACCTCAACTACGAACCAGCCCGCACCAACATCAGACAGTAAAATAAGTGGAATAAATCAGAACAGATTTCGTCCCAAATGGAACAACAGGAACAGACACAGAATCCAGGCACAGAATGGCGGAAAATCATTGGAAAGTATCTCGCTTCATAATTCCATACTCGTGAACGTTTCCCACTGGCTGATGTCCCAAAAGACGCCCAAAAATACGAAATGCTTCAGTGGAGAAAGAAAGAGATTGCTCAAAGAACTTGTTCCGCTAATCGAAGCTTATCATAGCACAGACTTGCAAAGCATTGCATGGATCAACTACGATTTAAGAAAATCATAACATCATGGGAAAAAAAAGATTTTCAACGATATTTCCGCCCGATATGTTAAGTTTATTCACACCTCACACTATGTAGTGACTATTTAGCAGATGTATCATATGTCTTACATCACCCGTTGTATGACTTGCTTGCAGACAGTAGCCAAAATTTTGATGACATCGAACTCGTTAGCGGGCAATGGTATCACATCATAACCAATAGGTTTGTTTATAAATGAATCTTTTGCTACTAGTCACGATTTTCTTTATTTACTTTTCACAAGACGCGTTTCGGGAATTTCGGTAAATGATTCCCATTTTCAAGTGCTGTTTTTGTGTGTATTATGCCATTTCTGTGTGATGTTGTCGATGTGTGAGTGCTTCATTTCGTTGACTTAACTGCAATTTGTAAGAAACACGCGATTTTTTTAAGTTGATTTTCGATCTTTTTGTGAAGTTAGTGACGAAATTTTGACGAATTTGTACTTAAAGTTTTCTAGTGGTCCATTTGTCCAGAGTCTCACACACACTAAACATCACACACAACTTGCTGTACACTTTAAGCATCGAAAATATCTTACATAAACGAAAGTTACAAAGATGTTCTTACAAGTACTCCACAGAGATAACATTATAGGTCTTCCACAGAGTATGATACGCTTTTGTACAGAGGTTATTTATCTTAACAATTTGAATCATAATTCACTTATATCGATTTTACAATTGTGCTTATTTCTATGTGTTACTATTTCTATTTAAGTATACTATCGAAACATCTGAAGAAATTCACTAATTCACTTTCAAGTTTTTCGTTTAATGTTTTATCTTTTTATTTTCTGTAATGTGAATATATCTCCAGTTCTTCTAGCAAATCCATTAGATGTCCTTTATTTAGTAAGTGTAGTATTTTGACATTTTGCTCTGCTTTTCCAAATGGGTGTCCTGTATTATGCATGTGTGTTGCTACGGCTGATGTAATGTGCCTGTTTTGTGTGTAGGCTTTAATGTGCTCTGTGTACTTGGTGTTGAAATCTTGGTCTGTTTGTCCTTGGTAGAACATGGAGCATTCTTGGTATGTTACCTTTTATATTCCAGAGTCTGAATATGGATCATGATTACACTTTATATTATGTATTAATTTTTGCTGTAGTTTATTAGATGTAGAAAATCCAATTTTTACTTTGTGATTTTTGAAAATATTTCCTATCCTCTGTAATACATTGCCAATGTTTGGGTGGCTAGATATACATTTCTTTTTCTCTTTTTCTTCTGTGGAGCAGTTTGCACTTGGGTCTTTCTTCACTTTGTCAATGATTGTGTCAACCATGGAAACATTTTAACCATTGGTAACTGCAATCTTTTTCATTGTGTTGATTTCTTGTCGCATGTTTTCTTTGTTCAATGGTATTTTAGTTGCCCTATGTAGCATTGACTTGTATGCTGCCTGTTTATAGATATTTGGATGACATGACGTTGCAGGGATTGTTGTGTCGGTCATTGTGAGTTTGAAAGTGAATCAGTGAATTTCTTCAGATGTTTCGATAGTATACTTATATAGAAATAGTAACACATAGAAATAAGCACAATTGTAAAATCGATCTAAGTAAATTATGATCCTAATTATTAAGATAAATAAACTCTGTACGAAAGCATATCATGCTCTGTGGATTACATATAATGTTATCTCTGTGGACTACTTGTAAGAACATCTTTGTAACTGTTTTGTTTATGTAAGTGTACAGCAAGTTTGGCGTGATGTTCAGTGTGTGTGAGACTCTGCATGAATGGTCCGTTAGAAAACTAAGTACAAATTCTTATAAATTTCGCCACTAAGTTCACAAAAAGAACGATAACCAACTAAAACATCGCGTGTTTCTTATATGTTGCTGTCCAGTCAAGTCAACGAAATGAAGCAGCCCCTCAAACAACGTCAACATCTCACAGAAATGGCGTACACCCGAAAGAAAGAAGCTTGAAAATGGCAATAATTTCCAGAAACGCCTCGTGTGAAAAGTAAATAGAAAACATCGTGATTGGTAGCAGAAGATTTATTTATAAACAAACCTATAGTTTTAACAGTCGCAGGCTTTCAAAAACCATTTATAATGGATCAAGTCAGATTATCAGTCATAAGCGAATTTGTTGCCGATGCATTGCGTTAGAGCAAAGTGCGTATCGTTGACGGAGTTTCTGCTGTGCTGCCACTTCGAATAGTACCGAATAGCAGCTAACTCAAAAACCATGGTGTATTTCCCTTGTCGTTACCCATGATATACGAAGTCCTTCAGAAGATTGGCCTTGACAGTAATTAAGTCAGCGTTCTATGTTTTTACTTGAGGTGTGTCCTAGGTGACCGGATGGTTGTTGAGTGGCACATATAATTTAATTTTTCACCGATATTGTGGTAATCAGAGGCTAATATTTACTTTGGATGGGGATAGGGGAGGAAATCGTCCAAGGGATTGCTTAAGGAATTTTCTTGGGTTTCACCTGGTCTAATGTGGAGAATTCATCCAAAAAGTAAATATTATGGCCTGAAGAAGATTTGGACGCCGTTTATATTGAATACAATGCAGAGTGTCTCCCTTCAACTCAAACAGGCAATGCTAACGACTGTGCATTAACGTGCCGAATAGATCGTAATGGCTATCCCTTTCGAAATACGCTATGAGAAAGTCTGCAGTTTTGGGAACTGATTACTTTCACTGCAGTAAGACAATACAGAAATCTTCATAAAGCAGTGCAATTGCACGTTCCTTCCTTATAAGCTTGTAATAGAGCGATTAGAATAAATGACTGTTTGAGTTGATGTATCTACCATTAAATCCTTATTCCTTTCGAGAAACACCAGTGGTGCTGCAAAGCCTAGTGTCCTTACCGAATACCACGCAGGACCTTGCAGAGAGTATGAAAAAACAACATAATACTTTTGACGCAAGATCTTGTATAGAGGAACGGCACACTGACCTCTCCTCAAATATGCCCGCCAAATTACGAGCATGGACATGTGTCCCACCACCGTCAGGCTACAGCGAATTATGGCACCTCGGTCAAGATATTCAGCCAGGAGTGAGTACTAGAAGATCTTGAAGAAGATGGCGTCAGAGTTGCCGAAGCGTCGATCGTGTAGAAGAAATTGAAGAGGAATATGGGGCGGAATAAAGACCTAGAAGGTTCTACCTTCAATGACATCGACGACGAAAGCCTGAAGACTTTCATAAAAGTTATTCCTGTTTCCTTAAGAGTCAAAAGTGGTCGGATATGGCAGCATAAACATTGAAACACGTAACCGAATCATCTCTGACGGCTTTGACCGAGCGAGGTAATGCCGTGACTGAGACACTGGAATCGTATGCGAGAGGACAGTGGTTCAGATCCCGAGATTTAGGTTTTCCATTGTTTCCCCGAATCACTTGTGCCGGTTGGATTCACATTTCGAATTTGATGCTGTTGCTACAGTTAGAGGGCAGTGCGTATCGCGTCATCTGTCGAGAGTTGGCTGTATGCGCAGGTGGCATTGTGGGGCGGTGCGTGCACAAAGTCCTTGGGGGTATGTGAATTTAGCGAGGCTTGTCCGGTGTACTGTGGAGTGGAGACAGTAGTCATGGGTTTGTGAAAAGAGGTAGTTACGCTGCAGGCCGCTATGCAACCTTGTTTTGAAGCCGACAACTAAAACTCCGTACGGCAGTAACCAACGATACTACTGGACATAATGAGTGTGGTCAGTAGTTGGGAAGAAGAACTTTTTGGTTGTATTACATTGATTAGATGTTGTATTGGATTCAGAACCGGAGCAAGATACTGTAGACGCCTATTGTGGTTGTTGTCTTACGGAATGTGGGGCGTGTAGAGTACAATGTATTGGACTGTTACTGTGCTCTTCCTTTATTAAATGAGCTCAGGGTTTTGTACTGTATTCCGAATAACAAATGTTGACTGCAGTTGTTGGAAGTTTTTTGTACGCTTACTATCAATAATGGAACGTATTAGATACTTGGTGTGCTCTACAATCTGTTTTCGGTGCTTTTTGGTTTCCCTTCTCGGACATATTTTAAGCCACACGAGTGATTTGTGCATAGTTGTTACTTTGCATTGCTTGTTTTGGCTGGAAGGTTATTACGCCCTCCCCGGTTTACCGAATGCATTTGCCCTTAACGACATTGTGTTCTGTATGTCCAATTGTCTGGCATTAACGATGAGTGAGCGCACTGGTTATTTAATAAACTTAAAAAAAAAAAGGTTTTTGTGGTGTCACAGCCAGACACCACACGTGCTAGGTGGTAGCTTAAATCGGCCGCGGTCCTGTAGTACATGTCGGACCCGCGTGTCGCCACTGTGTGATCGCAAACCTAGCGCCACCACAAGGCAGGTCTCGAGAGACTGACTCGAACTCAGCCCAGTTGTACGGACGACAGAGCTAGCGACTAGACGTACGAAGCCGTTCTCTCTCATTAGCCGAGAGACAGAATAGCCTTCAGCTAAGTTAATGGCTACGAACTAGCAAGGCGCCATTAGCCTTACAGTGATTGTAATTAAAGTCTCCTTTGTGCGATGTACCACAATGATTGATTAACGATAAGTATTATACCAGCTACGTACTTTTCTTCATAGCATTAATTACGTATCCTGTTCCAGTACTTCACGCCCGTCTGCGTTAGTCTAGCGTGCCTTTTAAGCCACCTCTATCTACAAGGTGTTGGCCCAGCTGCCGACACATCACATGGTGACGAGGATGGGATCCATGTGATGTGTCGGCAGCTGGGCCAACACCTTGTAGATAGAGGTGGCTTAAAAGGCACGCTAGACTAACGCAGACGGGCGTGAAGTACTGGAACAGGATACGTAATTAATGCTATGAAGAAAAGTACGTAGCTGGTATAATACTTATCTTTAATCAATCATTGTGGTACATCGCACAAAGGAGACTTTAATTACAATCACTGTAAGGCTAATGGCGCCTTGCTAGTTCGTAGCCATTAACTTAGCTGAAGGCTATTCTGTCTCTCGGCTAATGAGAGAGAACGGCTTCGTACGTCTAGTCGCTAGCTCTGTCGTCCGTACAACTGGGCTGAGTTCGAGTCAGTCTCTCGAGACCTGCCTTGTGGTGGCGCTAGGTTTGCGATCACACAGTGGCGACACGCGGGTCCGACATGTACTACAGGACCGCGGCCGATTTAAGCTACCACCTAGCACGTGTGGTGTCTGGCTGTGACACCACAGTTTTAAGTGGAGGTGCTTTCTTTTGTAGTTTTTAAACTATCACGTTAAATGGGATTTAGCGGTTAAGCTTAATGATTTCAATCTTAATGCATACGGCAGACGTCAACTGTGAGACTGCTAATAGCTAGCCGGCCGAAGTGGCCGTGCGGTTCTAGGCGCTCCAGTCTGGAACCGCGAGACCGCTACGGTCGCAGGTTCGAATCCTGCCTCGGGCATGGATGTGTGTGATGTCCTTAGGTTAGTTAGGTTTAACTAGTTCTAAGTTCTAGGGAACTAATGACCTCAGAAGTTGAGTCCCATAGTGCTCAGAGCCATTTGAGCCATTTTTTGCTAATAGCTCCCTGCAAGATAACACAGCAATAACACATACGAATTATCGCTACATGGTTTTAATACCAGTTCATTTTCCGATTGCCACGTGAATGTTAACCTGCCTTACCTTCCTTAGAGATAGATTAGTGATCGAATTAGAGCAAGGAAACTGAGTGCTATTGAAGGTTTGATCAATGACTTTAGCAGTACATCGTATGTGGTAGTGGTCAGAATTTGTTCATATTTGTGTCTATAGAGGCCACATTGGAAACGTCGGAGCATGTCTGACATTTCTGGAGTTATTTTGTGTCCTAACAGATTTTTAGCTTCTAAGGGTTTTCAGTAATTGTATTTAACGAGATATTTTGTCCGTCCTCGGTAGCTGAGTGGTCAGCGTGACGGATTGTCGATCCTCTGCACCCGGGTTCGATTCCCGGCTGGGTTGGGGAGTTTTCTCCGCCCAGGGACTGGGTGTTGTGCTGTGATCATCATCCTCATCGACTACAGGTCGCCTAAGTGGTGTCAAATTGAAAGACCGGCACTCGGCGAACGGCCTACCCGACGTGGAGCCCTAGCCATACGATTAAATAAAATAAAATACGAGATATTTTACAGAATTTTTGATTCTTGTGCTAAATGTCCACACTATTACATGTTAACTGATGTTATGTTTAATTGAGCATTTGTTTGCATAACATTTCATCATTGGTAGTTGACTTTAATTGTGCAGATACTAATTCTTCTGAGTGTTGTTTACCAGCTAAGTGATTGAGTTGCGATATTACCAGAGCAAAAATTTATTAAGCAAGAAGGTCTGCAGGTTAATGCCACTTGGATATTTCAAAATAAATGTGTAAAGAAAAATGTAATATGTATGTAAACTAGCCCAGCGATCCACGCCACTTCCCCCTACTAACTTTTTGGTGTATTTGATACTGTATCTTGTTGTCCACCCCAAGGTGAGAGAGAACACATGGGACTCACGCTTCTGAAACGACACGACACATTTCTTTCCCCACCTGTCTACAATGCGACCTTGCAGTCCGTCTCTAATGACCAAGTCGACGACGGGACGTTAAACCGTAACGCTCCCGTCTTTCGGAATGTTTACTTCACAAACGCGTTTACAGTGCCAGTTTCGCACGAGGAAGCCCGTATACCTTATTAATGTCCAAAAGGCTTTTCCCACTGCGTCGCCTGCCATGTCAGATGGAAGCCCTAAATACTTGTCCGGCGCTACTGAAACATGCACAGCTGGACTCCTCTGGTCAGCCTGACCTATCATGCATCTCCCTGCGTTCACGGACCACAGGATACCGGGAACACGCCAGCACACTTTGCGACGAATTACCGGTAGCACGACTGTTCTTTTCCTTTCGTGACACGCTCCTACTTTGCTCTGTTCTGGGCTCGACTTTGCCAGGACCAATTTGGTGGACGTGTTTTTGTATAAGTCATAGTATTACTTACTGAAATCAAACAGATTATTCAACGACTGGATAATAAACGGAAATTGCGAGGCATAGTAAGGGTAAATGAATGTAGAATGTATGATGTATATTGATTTTTCACTCTCTTCTGCTTTAAGGTTCCCTCTGGATATCTCCTTACATTAAAATAATCGGTATGATCTGTATTGATTTTTCACTCTGCTGCATAAAAGTTTTCTTTGCAAATCTCTGTATATCAAAGTTGCCAGTTTTACGCACCAGATATTTCCTTCTTACTACCTAATACCATGAATCCATCTACCATTTGTCTATTGTCTAATTAATTTTCGAGAGGACCCCAACAAGATATCCCCTAATAACATAGAAGTCATATGGTCCAATTAAAAACAAGCTACGTCTTCCATCATTTCTCTGTTCCTAACCACCAACAGCAGATTACTGCTCTCGTATTCTCTCTTACCTATCCCCTTCTTATTGCTACTTTGGATATTTTGCGTACTTAATGTTCAAGTCTCGTTATCATAGGATATAAATGGCTAATGGTTGTACGCTTAAAGCTTAAGACATGCTGGAAATTTACTTTTGAATGCGGCGTTAAATTTGCAAATGAAAGGCTCGCTGCTTTTCTTCTTTCTTTTGTTCTTCTTCTTCATATTTATCTTTTGGATATGCCAGCTTGTTGAGCTGTCAGTTGTATCGTAGTTTCACACCGTGTTGTTTCTGCCTTTTTTCCTGAGCAGTGAACCTTGCTTCTGCGTTAATTGTTCCTGAAAACTGTGAACGTTTTCTGGATCTGTCTGGCAGTTTTCTGCTATTTAAACCTGTCAGCTCGTTCTCCTATAGCTTTCTTTGTATCCATTCTATATATGTTAGTGAAACAACATTTCATTCTTCTCTTGTACTTCCGTTACGGTGTCTGAAAGCAAATAAAACGTGGATTCCGTGACTATTTGTGCTGAAAACATAAACCTAACAGCCTGTATTCGCAAGCCACGTTGTGGCCTCTCCCGCATTGGACACTGATCTGTGAATCACGGTACGTCCCACGGAGGCATCAGTGGTCGGGTTGCTTCACTACGTCACCATGTTAACAGGGTGTAATGTCACCCAGCGTACACATATGAACAAATCAAAGTTCTTATCCATTTAAACTCAACGATGCAGTCATCTTAGGTATGAAGTATCTGGTGTGTAATGCTATTTGAATCATCAGCAGATTTCTTGTAAGCAAATATCTCCCTAGACAACGGAAGAAACGACATTTTCATTTTTTAGCATCTTACACGGGAACATTATCTTTATTATTTTTTATTTACTTTGCTGTAGCATTCATTCTCTGTCTAGCGAAATCTTAATGAACTGGGAGTAAGGAAAAGGAATTCTCTATTGAGATTATGCAGGATGGGTGTAAAGTCTTTTCCTGTTTATAAAGAAATATTTATAAGGAATTATGCCACACACAGCTGATTTTTTGTAAACGCTAGCTTAACTCAAATTTCTACGGATACACCTCTACATGTGCTCTGACATCTGATTCCTTTTTGCCTCGATCTTTTTAGCGGTAGCTTTATTTAGGAGTGCTGTTCTTGCAATGGCGTCCCTGCAGCAGAAAACACAATGAGTTCTGTAGTTTCATGAAACACAGTCGCCTATTATACCGCGTGGTTGTAATTAAAGTGCAGCTACTCACAGAGAGACAGTGTGAACTGTAATTATCTTAAGGCAGTGAAACTTGGTAGATATTCTACACTGAAGGGCCAAAAAAACTGTTACACCTCCCTAATATCGTGTAGAGCCCCCGCGATCACCCAGAAGTGCCGCAATATGACGTGGTATGGACTCGACTAATGTCTGAAGTAGTGTTATCCATAAATCCGTAAGAGTACGAGGGGGTGGAGATCTATTCTAAACAGCAGGTTGCAAGCCATCCCAGATATGCTCAATAGTGTTCATGTCTGGGGAGTTTGGTGGCCAGCGGAAGTGTTTAAACTCAGAAGTGTGTCCCTGTGTGCCACTCTGTAGCAATTCTGGACGTGTGGGGTGTCGAATTGTCCTGCCGGGATTGCCAAAGTCCTTCACAATGCCCATCGGATTTTTAATGAAAATTATTTCAAATGAACGAAATATCAAAAATACATTACAATTTTTTCGATGTTACATCGGCTTTCAGAGGCTTGGACTTGATAGCGAATAAGAAAATTGATTTACAAAATTTCCTTTTATCTTCAGAAATAATATTTTTCGTACAAAATTCCAGATTTTAATGTCTTACAAAAAAAAGACGATACTTATAAAATCATTTACATTAGTAAATAATCAAGTTTTCCTCAAAATTAAATTTCACTTTAAACAATTACTTTACATATTTATATATCGTTTTGAAATGAAATAAACCACTTAATGATCTTTACAGTCGCTATGTTAGCGTTCATGAAACCTATTATCTTATTATACAAAAGATGCGACTTGATCATCGTTACTCCACAAAACTTTCTAGCAGGATAACACTGGCTTCAATCATCGCTGTGGATAAAATGTTTCTTTCGTTATATTATTCTCGCTTTGGGGAGCGTCTTTTTTACATACTTCAGCAAGAAAATACTTACTTTCTGTAGCAGCACTGGAGTAGTATATTTTTACATCTTACGCTTATACTTTGGTTGCGGATGACAAGCTGCCAGTACGAAATAATACGCAAGTGGTCCTGCAAAACCATACAAATCGAATGTAAAAGTGTTAACTAACAGAAATAAATAGTTGTTTGAACTAAATATTTCCGTAATTTTTGTAAGTATTTAGGAAAAATGTTCACATCACAGGTTATATAAAACAGAAAGCAACTGATGATGGCACGGAGGTGCTGAAACATGTTTGGGAACTTTCAAAAAACGGTGTTTAGGGTAACTGGCGGACCTCAATCCAACAATAACGTTAAAGTTTTACCTACCTTAATAAATATTTTTAAAATGCCTCAATACTTCTATACTAGGAAGGACAAGGAATGCCTGGAAAAAGAGGGACTGAACATCATTCGTTAATGCTCATTTGAATTACAATTAATTAAGATTATAAGAGTCCACATAAATCAGCAAACTTAGACAGACGGTATCCAAAACTAAAGGGTATAGTTATCAACTTCTAAACAGTACTACAACACAAAGATTTAGGTATGATGAAATTTACAAAATATTCTTTACATCAATGCACATTTTAGAGTAAAATTATATAATTTTAACGGTATAAGCTTTAAATAAAGTCGAACCACTCGAAAGCTTCTAGCAGTGTTTGAGATAATGTACACAAACTCACCGTAACACCCTACTGAACCTTAACAGGACACATCCAGTGATATTCAAATAAGTTTAGAGAATGTTTTAAGGAAAGACGTACAAGAAGTGTAACAAGAAATTTGATGGAGGAACTTCTACAAAATATTCTGAGCAGCCTTCTGGCACTGCAAGTGGTCTGCACTGGGCGGCAGAACCGGCGACACTCCACAAGAACACGCCCAAGTAGCCCAAACTAAATGATTCTAAAACACATACAAGCTTATTATTACAAACATAATAAAACTAATACGTGCAATGTAGTGTGGCGACAAATAGCTGAATCTCACACTCTAGGGATTACGTTTAGGAATAAGCTGCATATCATCCTTCAATACCACTCAGTTCTACAATATAAGAAAGGACGAATAAAAAACTTCCTTGGACAAAGTAATACAACAGAGAGCCACAATAAGTTAATACAATTTTTTGGCCCGCCCGATTAGCGAAGCGGTCTAACGCACGGCTTTCCGGAGCGGGAAGGAGCCGGCCAGTCTGTGGTTGGTTTCCAGGAGGTTTTCCATCAGCCTCGGCGAATGCGGGCTGGTTCCCCTTATTCAGCCTCACTACACTATGTCGGCGATTGCTGCGCAAACAAGTTCTCCACGTACGTGTACACCACCATTACTGTACCACGCAAACATAGGTGTTACACTCGTCTGGTGTGAGACGTTCTCTGGGGGTGTCCACCGGGGGGCGAACCGCACAGTAACCCTGGGTTCGGTGTGGGGCAGTGGAGGGGTGAAGTGGACTGCAGCAGTCGTCGTGGGGTGTGGACACTGCGGCTGCGGCGGGGACGGAGCCTCTCCGTCGTTTCTAGGTCCCCGGTTAACGTACAACATAATACAGTTTTGCTTCATTTACAAAAAGTAGAAAATATTTGTTCAAGTTCCGCCCAGCGTGCTTAAGTAAATCCCGTTACTGCTTAAAAAACCTAGGCTGGGCCGACTCCGAAAGGATGGCCGCAAAAACATAGGTGGTGCGTTAAAAGTAACATCGGCCGGCCGCTGCGGCCGAGCGGTTCTAGGCGCTTCAGTCCGGAACCGCGCTGCTGCTACGGTCGCAGGTTCGAATCCTGTCTTGGGCATGGATGTGTGTGATGTTCTTAGGTCAGTTAGGTTTAAGTAGTTCTAAGTCTAGGACTGATGACCTCATAGGTTAAGTTCCATGGTGTTTAGAGCCATTTGAACCATTTCAAAAGTAACATCAAAATTTTACTCTGTTCAAACCGGCAAATTTACTGGATGTAAGATCGTATGACCTTATTAATTTGCGTTACCAAAGGACCAACGCAGTAAACAGCAAGCATGTAATTTGAAGGATGTTTTACCACGGGAGGCTGAACCTTGTCAAACAAACCAAATGATGTAAATAGCAAGATGATAATTAACGGGTACCGGCTTCTCTCAGGGGTGAGTTCAGTTAACGGGCATTACCCAAATTAGCGCACATTGTAAGACACTCGGTCTGGCGTGTTATAATTGCAGTTACAACAGAGCTACTGTACTGCCATTCTTTCGGACGTGTCCGATACCATCTTCATATAATCATACGGCGAAACGCGGCCCACACGCCCGTAGTCGAAATCACAGCCGGCAACCCCAGACCGCTCCTGACGCCCCACGAGCGTGCCAGCTAGGCATCACGTACCTCCTTGGCGGACTCTCTTCGAGAGAGCGAGCTCGCCAGAGACCTCGCAGAGGCCCCCATGGACGACCTCTATCCAGAGACAGGCACTCACGCACCCCTGACGCGATAGGTTGATTCGCGATACGTCTCAATTCTTATTACTTAATACTTTATAAGCTACGGAGAAACACAAGTTACCTGAAACACCCGATACGCGAAGCACGGAACTCTCAGTGACCTTCTTTTTCCATCTTTCTTTCAATGTATACTCATGAGAGTAGGGTCAGGGGATGTGTTGTAAATCTGCACTGCCTAAGTGGGCGCAAAGTGCTTCCTCTCATCCAGTCCCTAAGAAATCTCCGTCTAAGTAGTCATGTTACAAACGCACATTTTGGGTTGAGCTATGGTATTAATCAAATTCTGCCACTCTCGAGTGTCTATAAGGAAATGCTTCGACCACCTATAAGCAGCTGTCATGCGAACTCAGTGTTCATGTGCCATATCGTCGATTAGCTTTCCTTTTCTTGCGGTGTTCTCGCAGTTGCACAGGATCGAAGGCTGCCTGCGGTTTGTGATGGAAATCACACAGCAACAAGTCCTGCGGCCGTAAACCCGACCTCGCTGCTTCGCCCCGGCAATAAATGGCTCGCAAAGCCACTAGTTGCAGCTGCGCCTGCCGTGAGCTTGTACTCTACTGGACGCCGTGAATCCTACGCATAAGCAACACCCTACTCCCACTACGTAAACGCTAAGGTTTATAACAAAAAACCTAGCAAATCCTACCGTTTTTATCCGTAAACTACTCTGTTTAATACCGTTAAATGAGGTAACCTAATACGTTGTCGTTATGCAGTCTGATATCAGCCAGAAATAATGCACAGAGTGCAGAAATGCTAATTACACACATTCATAGAGTTATTAGAGAAAATAAAAGAAAACCTTTGTTATGTGGCAAATATCACAGGTGCTTCGTTTCCCTGTTAAGGGTACTTGAAAAGTTTGACTTTGGACTTCCTTCATGTCAACGTCCACAGTTGTTTTGACTGCCTTGTATGAAACACGTTGACGCTGGAATCTGACTTGCAACACAGTTTCATCTTACTGCTAGAAAGGATAAGTTTTTGTAGCTGCTAGCATTGTCCACGTCCGTGGATAAGCAATTACATTATTATTGTTTACGTTATAGTGTGAAAAAAATCTCTGTTGATGTTTACAGGTTTACCTGAACAGAATCATTATTTATAAACAAACAATTCGAGGTAGATTCAAATGGTTTAAATGGCTCTGAGCACTATGGGACTTAACATTTGAGGTCATCAGTTCCCTATAACTTAGAACTACTGAAACCTAACTAACGTAAGGACATGACACACATCCATGCCCGAGGCAGGATTCGAACCTGCCACCGTAGCGCTCGCGCGGTTCCGGAATGAAGCGCCTAGAACCGCTCCGCCACAGCGGCCGGCAATTCGAGTTAGGGAAAAACTGAGAACAGTACTAGAAAACTGAGAAAAATTACGTACTAACTGATACACACTGGCCCGCATCTCGTGGTCGTGCGGTAGCGTTCTCGCTTCCCACGCCCGGGTTCCCGGGTTCGATTCCCGGCGGGGTCAGGGATTTTCTCTGCCTCGTGATGGCTGGGTGTTGTGTGCTGTCCTTAGGTTAGTTAGGTTTAAGTGGTTCTGAGTTCTAGGGGACTTATGACCACAGCAGTTGAGTCCCATAGTGCTCAGAGCCATTTGAAACAATTTGATACACACTGTAGAGCGAAAGAAACTAGTATAGGCATGCGTATTCAAATACAGAGAGATCTGAACAGGCAGAACACAGTGCTGTGGTAGGCAACGCCTATATAAGACAATAAGTGTCTGGCGCAGTTGTTAGATCGGTTACTGCTGCTACAATGATAGGTTATCAAGACTTAACTGAGTTTGTACGGCGCACGAGCGATGGGACGCAGCATTACCGAGGTAGCGGTGAAATGGTGATTTTCCCGTACGACCATTTCACGAGTGTGTTATGAACCTCAGGAACCCGATAAAACACGAAATCTCCGACATAGCAGCGACCGGAAATCGATTCTGCAAAAACGGGACCAACGACGACTGAAGAGAATCGTTCAACATGACAGAATTACAAAAAAATGGTTCAAATGGCTCTGAGCACTATGCGACTTAACTTCTGAGGTCATCAGTCGCCTAGAACTTAGAACTAATTAAACCTAACTAACCTAAGGACATCACACACATCCATGCCCGAGGCAGGATTCGAACCTGCGACCGTAGCGGTCGCTCGGTTCCAGACTGTAGCGCCTAGAACCGCACGGCCACTCAGCCGGTCGACGGAATTACAACCCTTCCCCAAATTGCTGCAGATTTCTATGCTGGGCCACCAACAAGCGTCAGCGTACGAACCATTCAACAAAACAACATCGATATGGGCTTTTGGAGCCGAAGGCCACTCGTGTACCCTTGATGACTGCACGACACAAAGCTTTACTCCTCGTCTGGCTCCGTCAACACCGACATTGCACTGTTGATGACTGGAAAACACGTTGCCTGGTCCGACGAGTCTCACAGTAAATTGTATCATGCGGATAGACGTGTCCGGGTATGGAGATTACTTCATGAATTCATGGACCCTACGTGTCAGCAGGGAACTGTTCAAGCTGGTGGAGGCTCTGTAATGGCGTGGGGCGTGTGCAATTGGAGTGGTATGGGACTCCAGATACGTCTAGATATAACACTGACAGGTGACACGTATGGAAGCATCCTGTCTGATCACCTTCATACATTCATGTTCGTTGTACATTCCGACGAACTTGGGCAATTCGAGCAGGACAATGCGACACCCCACACGTCCAGAATTGCTACACAGCGGCTCCAGGAACACTCTTCTGAATTTAAACACTTCCGCTGTCCACCAAACTCTCCAGACATGAACATTATTGATGGGATGCTTTGCAACGTGATCTTTAGAAGAGATCTCCACCCCTCGCACTCTTACGGATTTATGGACAGCCCTGCAGGATTCATGTTATCAGTTCCCTCGAGCACTGCTTCAGACATTAGTCGGGTCGTTGCCACGTCGTGTAGCGACAATTCTGCGTGCTCGCTGGGTCCCTGCACGACATTAGGCAGGTGTATCAGTTTCGTTGACTCTTCAGTGTATGATGCATGTGAATGACATTAATTTTATATTTTTAGGTATGTTACATAAGTCGAAAGTGTGCGTACTTGACTCACGTTAAGGTGAGAGCTTAAACAGCGGTGGCCGTCTTAGGGCGGGATCCTTTACATACCTTCAACAATCGGGCATGAAATTTGGAACAGCTTGTGTGTATGAGGAACATTAGCTCGCCTCTCGAGAGTATCGAAAGCATTCTGAGTGTTGAGTTGTGGACCTCTGAAATTTGCGTGTGTCACTGGCAAAAACTCTAAAATACGATTCTTGAAGTTTTCCCGGCGTACAGAATATTCTATGAGGTTTCGCGATTCCAGTCGGATCATGATGACTTCTTGGCACAATAATTCGGCTGGAAACAGTCCAGACAACATCAAGCGAGTGTCAGTCACTGGACGGACACTCACCTGAAGGTGACTGGACGGTTTCCAGCTGAAATATTTTTGCAAGAAGTCAACATGGTCCGGCTGCAATCCCGAAACCTCATAGAACTCTACAATATTTTCTGCTTGAGGGCTTGGAATATTTCGCATAGACTTGTGATATACGTGCTTGTTGCTAGCGAATATTGTGAAACATTTTCGACTTAAGGACTTTGTATATTTTGCGCTAAGCGAACTAGTCAGAACTCTAAAATACTCTCGCTTTTTTTCCCTTTTTTTGCGAGTGATATGCACTCGAAATTTTGTGTTCACAAGAGTAGATCCTTAAGTTTAAACTTCTATGAAAGGAACTTTGATCTTTTTTCAGGCGTTTATGCGAACATGAGATACTTTTCCATTTCATTAAGCTCTTACGCAGATATTAAATAATTTGATACCCGTTATGCACAAAGCTGGGGTGCTATTCCAGTATCGGAGAGCCTCGGCAATACTGAAGATTTAAGAGGGGTAAAATGAAGATGGACTGACGTGTGAATTGAAGTTTTTGTTAGGGAGGAACTTGGACAAGGGTAGTCGGAGCAGCGGTGTTAGCCACAGTACCACGGTAGTGTAGGAGTAACACATATGCCTAGTACACAGGAGACGCAGGCTCAAGTCCCGGCCTTGGTACAGATTCTGATTCCTTACTTTACCTTCTATCCTTATCTAAGATAAAGTCGAGACTCAGCATGTCTCCAGGAAAACGTAATTCCATCAGATCAAGGGGGAAACATTGTCCAAAAGTTCTCCAAAACTAACGGCGAAGTGTGATGAGGCTCCCTCACGATGGAATCATAATCGTCACCTGATTGCTAAGGGGGACTTTTCCAAAATTTTCGGTTCTGCTGCACGGAGAAAGAGACATTAATTTACTCCACCAAGTGCGTCGTGCAGAAGATATGGCCCAGTCAGACGGTCGTGAACCTTACCATCAGCCGGCCGAAGTGGCCGTGCGGTTAAAGGCGCTGCAGTCTGGAGCCGCAAGACCGCTACGGTCGCAGGTTCGAATCCTGCCTCGGGCATGGATGTTTGTGATGTCCTTAGGTTAGTTAGGTTTAACTAGTTCTAAGTTCTAGGGGACTAATGACCTCAGCAGTTGAGTCCCATAGTGCTCAGAGCCATTTGAACCATTTGAACCTTGCCGGCCGAAGTGGCCGTGCGGTTAAAGGCGCTGCAGTCTGGAACCGCAAGACCGCTACGGTCGCAGGTTCGAATCCTGCCTCGGGCATGGATGTTTGTGATGTCCTTAGGTTAGTTCGGTTTAACTAGTTCTAAGTTCTAGGGGACTAATGACCTCAGCAGTTGAGTCCCATAGTGCTCAGAGCCATTTGAACCATTTTTTTGAACCTTACCATCATACACAGTTATTCACTTGTGATACATGTTACGATAAAAGAAACTGAGCTTCTTGCGGTTTAAAAACTCTATGTGTTGTGAACATTACAGTATTTTCATTGTAAGTAGATGCCTGCATTTATTTGAACATTGTTACTGAACTGTTTTAGGGTTAAAAATCCAACCATGCGTTCGGAGGGCCTATGCACACGGGGGCTTGTGAGCTAAGAGTTTATCGAATAATTATTCTGTGGAATCAACAAGAAGCCACGCGTGTAGCCTCATTCAATTTTTATTCGTTATGTTGCAAGATAAAGCGTTTGTTGTATGAGACACTGACCGATACTCCAGAAAGATAGTTACCCATTTAGCTGAAGCTGCGGACATTATTGATGAAACATCCGGTTGTTTTGCGTGTACTAGACAATCATTAGCACGCTGACGCCAGTAACACATTACTGTAAACGGACTACATTTTTAGCAACTTCTCGAAAACAATATTCATCAAAGGGAGTCTCTCAACATCACTAGCGCAACACCTTCATCGACCCTAGCGGGGAAGATGTGCACAAATCACATTTTTCTCACACAAACGTTTGTTTCTTTTTATCTCTTCTAAACACAATACAGTTTAGCACACGTACTTTTTTACACTCAGCGTTCTGCTTATCTACTTTGCAATTCGTAGGAATTAGACTTTATTTTCGAGGAATAAAAGCTAATCAAGGTTTCTAGCAGCTTACGTGGAGTGGTTATGTATTTATAATTTTTTTTTTTTTTTTTTTTTTTTGAGTTATGAGTCTTCAAACTGCAAAAGATGCGGACTGCCATGTATTCCTCTGTATCACGGTATAATATATTTACAGTGATTGTATTATATATTGTATATATTATTATTTATGATTTATTGGTTGGGATGTCTTTAAATCTCGTGGGCTAGCATGAGACTTTTAATTAACTTATACCGCTGATAAAACTCGTACGGACGTAGGCTGCCCAGAAGTACGTACGATATAATATTTTTAAACACAACGTAGGACTCACCGCCTTCTAATAAATAATTTGTGTGAGCGCTGCTATTTAGAAATGAAAATATGCGTATTCTTACGTAAACTGTAATTGTTAATATGGGTCTCAGGGGCTACTGGTTATTTATGTACCAAATTTCACAAAGATTAACTGAGATATAGCGGGGCACATCGAATGGAATGATTTTCAATATTTCTTGTTCATTATTTACAAGGCAAAACTGGAGAAAATCTCATCTGCCGTTAAGCGGCCAAAATGAAACGTACTGAACTCATTCAGTGCTGTGAATTTTAGTGAATGAAATCTATCACTACTCTCTTTAACTTGGAAATTAATGAAAGATCAAAATCGAGAAGTCTCTCGCATTTACATTTAATATTATAACATGAATTATTAATTATAATAGATCGTCAGCGTAATGGCCGCCCAAATGCTGTTAGAGAAGAAGAGCTCCCCACAACTCGAATTCCTGAAAAAACTTAGTTAATGATAGGTCTTCCAGTCCATATGTGGCATAACAGCAAACCAGTGCTCAACAGTATTGTCTAAAAACAGTATTGGTTGCTATTTTTATTTTGTTTTATTTTTCAACGACGCGTTTCGCCTTATTTTACACGACACTGTGGCGCCTTATGCTTACTACCTGAGCCCCCATCTTACTATTACTCGCTCCTGTGAATGGGAACGCGTTATGCAGATCTTGGTGCCTCTCACGTCCATCTAGAAAAGATAACCTGAAGATGCCTAAATAAGGCGAAACGTGTCGTTGAAAAATATAAAAGCTAAAAATTTCAACCAAGACTGTTTTTAGCCAATACTGTTAATGATAATCAATGGTTGCGACCATGAGAGGTGACAACTAAGTCAATAATACACACTTTCTAATAACAATTTATATTATATTTTGCTAAAATACAGAAAAATATTTACATTAATTATCAGACAGCGCTACAATGGCGACATACAGCTAGACGAAACAAAAACAGGAGGGGGCCCAATCAAAGCATTGTGTCTGATCTTCGTGGCCTATGTTACACAGAGATTATACAAAAAACTGTTCTTTGTTAATTACATCGATATTTGTGAGTTCTGATAATAATAATTTACATTCTTTAGTATTTGTTATACATCGTGCAGACATACTAAGTCTTTAGATAATTTATGGTTCACACGAACTGCAGTTCGCCGCTTGTCCTCGGAGGATGCCTTCCGCAGTCGAAGGCGAAACGTCAGGGGAGAGTTTTATGTATGGACCACGGCATCTCAGCCCGGAAGTGTTAAGTAATGACAACACCTGCCGTGAAAGCCTTCATTCTATGGTCAAAACTTGACCACTTTCTCGTTCTAAATAAAGTAGCAATAATATCCATTACATAATAAACGTTAAATTTTTTTACATAAAATCAATACAATTTCCATCTTAACTTTGAATGTCACCGCCAGTAGCCTTGCACCAATGTGCTTTCTGATAAGTAAATAAGGAACAAAAGCAACTATTATACTCTAAACTTTACAACAAATATCCTATTAGCTAATGATTCGATGAGGTGTCATGCTGTTATCGTTCAATGTGTTTTGTGTGGAGGAAATGATGGTCTGATGCTTAACTGAAAATACTGACAATTTAAATTTACTATATCTTTTAAACAAATGAAGTAACAGGGTTGATATTTACAGCGTTTGTCATTTTAGTGATGCGCTTCTATATGAAATGTCGATCGTTAAGATCGACCAAAGCGTTCAGATTTTAGCATTCAGGTCTTTGTAACAAAACTTGTCAATTTCACTTTAACAGTAAATCCTAAACTATTATAGATATGATCAACATTCAAGTTTTATTGGGATCACCATGGAAAAATATGAAGGATGATAGATTAAAATTACTGTGACTTCGTTCCCTGCTTTACTGTTGTCGTTGTGGTCTTCAGTCCTGAGACTGGTTTGATGCAGCTCTCCATGATACTCTATCCTGTGCAAGCTTCTTCATCCCTCAGTACCTACTGCAACCTACATCCTTCTGAATCTGCTTGGTGTATTCATATCTTGGTCTCCCTCTACGATTTTTACCCTCCACGCTGCTCTCAAATACTAAATTGGTGATCCCTTGATGCCTCAGAACATATCCTACCAACCGATCCCTTCTTCTAGTCAAGTTGTGCCACACACTTCCCTTCTCCACAATCCTATTCAACACCTCCTCATTAGTTATGTGATCTACCCATCTAATCTTCAGCATTCTTCTGTAGCACCACATTTCGAAAGTTTCTATTCTCTTCTTGTCCAAACTATTTATCGTCCATGTTTCACTTCCATACATGGCTACACTCCACACAAATACTTTCAGAAACGACTTCCTGACACTTAAATCTATACTCGATGTTAACAAATTTCTCTTCTTCAGAAACGCTTTTCTTGCCAGTGCCAGTCTACATTTTATATCCTCTCTACTTCGACCATCATCAGTTATTTTGCTCCCCAAATAGCAAAACTCCTTTACTACTTTAAGTGTCTCATTTCCTAATCTAATACCCTCAGCATCACCCGACTTGATTCCTACATTCCATTATCCTCGTTTTGCTTTTGTTGATGTTCATCTTATATCCTCCTTTCAAGACAATATCTATTCCATTCAACTGCTCTTCCAAGCCCTTTGCTGTCTCTGACAGAATTAAAATGTCATCGGCGAACCTCAAAGTTTTTATTTCTTCTCCATGGATTTTAATACCTACTCCGAATTTTTCTTTTGTTTCCTTTACTGCTTGCTCAATATACAGATTGAATAACATTGGGGAGAGGCTACAACCCTGTCTCACTCCCTTCCCAACCACTGCTTCCCTTTCATGCCCCTCAACTCTTATAACTGCAAAAAAAAAATGGCTCTGAGCACTATGGGACTCAACTGCTGAGGTCATTAGTCCCCTAGAACTTAGAACTAGTTAAACCTAACTAACCTAAGGACATCACAAACATCCATGCCCGAGGCAGGATTCGAACCTGCGACCGTAGCGGTCTTGCGGTTCCAGACTGCAGTGCCTTTAACCGCACGGCCACTACGGCCGGCTTTATAACTGCCATTTGGTTTCTATACAAATTGTAAATAGCCTTAGCTCCCTATATTTTAGCCCTGCCACCTTCAGAATTTGAAAGAGAGTATTCCAATCAACATTGTCAAAAGCTTTCTCTAAGTCTACAAATGCTACAAACGTAGGTTTGCCTTTCCTTAATCTAGCTTCTAAGATAAGTCGTAAGGTCAGTATTGCCTCACGTGTTCCAATACTTCTACGGAACCCAAACTGATCTTCCCCTAGGTCGGCTTCTACTAGTTTTTCCATTCGTCTGTAAAGAATTCGCGTTAGTATTTTGCAGCCGTGACTTATTAAACTGTATAATTACTCCTTTTCTTACTAGGCTAATTACTGTTTAGCTCTACAGGGCCATTATACTGAAATGTTTCCCCACACCACCTAGTATAGTCTTTCTATGTGTGTGAGTAACTGTATGTTCACTGTTGTGGGCAAATACATACAGCGTACACAGGGCGGTGTGTGAAACTGATGGCGATTACACGCTTGCACTGTTGTAGCAATCTGCTCCAGATGCTGCAGATACCGTGTTGAGCTGAAAGTGGTAACCAAAATACGGAGAAATATTCTTCGGGGCTCTGTTGCATAGCAATCAGATTGCTTTCAGTTCTGAGAAATGTGTTGTGGCGTAACAAACTAGTCACGCCACACTGAGGAGGAAGCCGAAAGGCACGCGTACACACACGCCGACTGGCGTCAAGTCTGGAACAGGATACGTATTGAATACTATAAAGAAAATACGTATCTTTGGAATATACTTAACTTTTAATCAATCCTTGTGATACATCTCTCTTGACTATACAAATGAGACTCGTAAGATACATGCACTGTGACAATTGGCGCCTTGCTAAGTCGTAGCCATTAACTTAGCTGAAGGCTATTCTAACTGTCTCTCGGCAAATGAGAGCAAAGGCTTCGTCAGTATAGTCGCCAGCAACGTCGTCGTACAACTGGGGCGAGTTCTCGTACGTCTCTCGAGACCTGCCGTGTGGTGGCGCTCGGTCTGCGATCACACAGTGGCGACACGCGGGTCCGACATGTACTAATGGACCGCGGCCGATTTAAGCTACCACTTAGCAAGTGTGGTGTCTGGCAGTGACACCACAAAATGTCCAGTTACTATTGTGGGTTTGAATGATCCATGAAGTGACTTCTTTTCCGAAGAAAACATCGAACTATTTCACTAGAACTGAACGCTCCCGTCGGAACTGTTCTCAACTGGTGTTTATTAGTAAATCACAATAGCAGTACATCGCTGGGTGTATAATAAGACGTACCTTCTTGAAATGAACAATATTTTATTGTTCTATTAACTGATTTCCTTCCATATGCACTTATATTTTACAATGTGAATCAAAAAACTCGCAATGGCGTCGATTTTTTACATCACAAGAATGGCTCTCCTCCCCTAAAATATTACACTTAACAAGAACAAAAGAACTCTATATCCTAAGAAGAATTATGTGAGCGCTGACCGCCACAGAGTAATAAACAATATCTTTCTCTCTCGCACTGTCACAGCAAGTTACGCTGCATGATACATCATAACTGGTAGTTCGGTAATTTTCACATCTGTCAACACCTGCTTTCTTTGGGATTGGAATTATTATATTCCTCTTGAAGTCTGAGGGTATTTCGCCTGCTGATTCATCTTGCTCACCAGATGGTAGAGTTTTGTCAGGACTGGCTCTCCCAAGGCTGTGAGTAGTTCTAATGGAATGTTGTCTACTCGTGGAGCTTTGTTTCGACTCAGGTCTTTCAGTGCTCTGTCAAACTCTTCACGCAGTATCATATCTCCCATTTCATCTTCATCTACATCCTCTTCTATTTCCATAATATTGTCCTCAAGTACATCACTCTTGTATAGACCCTCTATATAATCCTTCCACCTTTCTGCTTTCCCTTCTTTGTTTAGAACTGGGTTTCCATCTGAGCTCTTGATATTCATACAAGTGGTTCTCTTTTCTCCAAAGGTCTCTTTAATTTTCCTGTAGGCAGTATCTATCTTACCCGTAGTGAGATAAGCCTCTACTTCCATACATTTATCCACTAGCCATCCCTGCTTAACCATTTTGCACTTCCTGTCGATCTCATTTTTGAGACGTTTGTATTCCTTTTCGCCTGCTTCCTTTACTGCATTTTTATATTTACTCCTTTCATCAATTAAATTCAATATTTCTTCTGTTACCCAAGGATTTCTGCTAGCCCTTGCCTTTTTACCTATTTGATCCTCTGCTGCCTTCACTACTTCATCCCTCAAAGCTACCCATTCTTCTTCTACTGTATTTCTTTCACCCATTCCTGCCATTTGTTCCCTTGCGCTCTCCCTGAAACTCTGTACAACCTCTGGTTTAGTCAGTTTATCCAGATCTCATCTCCTTAACTTCCCACCTTTTTGCAGTTTCTTCAGTTTTAATCTACAGTTCATAACCAATAGATTGTGGTCAGAGTCCACATCTGCCCCTAGAAATGTCTTACAATGTAAAACCTGGTTCCTAAATCTCTGTCTTACCATTATATAATCTATCTGAAATCTGTCAGTATCTCCAGGCTTCTTCCATGTATACAACCTTCTTTTATGATTCTTGAACCAAGTGTCAGCTATGATTAAGTTGTGCTCTGTGCAAAATTCTACCAGGATGCTTCCTCTTTCATTCCTTACCCCCAATCCATATTCACCTACTACGTTTCCTTCTCTCCCTTTTCCTACTACCGAATTCCAGTCACCCATGACTATTAAATTTTCTTCTGCCTTCACTATCTGAATAATTTCTTTTATTTCGTCTTACATTTTTCAATTTCTTCTTCATCTGCAGAGCTAGTTGGCATATAAACTTGTACTACTGTAGTAGGCGTGGGCTTCGTGTCTATCTTGGCCACAATGATGTGTTCACTATGCTGTTTGTAGTAGCTTACCCGCAATCCTATTTTTTTATTCGTTATTAAACCTACTCCTGCATTACCCCTATTTGACTTTGTATTATAACCCTGTATTCGCCTGACCAAATGTCTCGTTCCTCCTGCCACCGAACTTCACTAATTCCCACTATATCTAACTTTAACCTATCCATTTCCCTTTTTAAATATTCTAACCTATCTGCCCTATTAAGAGATCTGACATTCCACGTTCCGATCCGTAGAACGCCAGTTTTCTTTCTCCTGATAACGCCGTCCTCTTGAGTAGTCCCCGCCCGGAGATCCGAATGGGGGACTATTTTACCTCCGGAATATTTTATCCAAGAGGACGCCATCATCATTAACCATACAGTAAAGCTGCATGCCCTCGGGAAAAATTACGGCTGTAGTTTCCCCTTGCTTTCAACCGTTCGCAGTACCAGCACAGCAAGGCTGTTTTGGTTAGTGTTACAAGGCCAGATCAGTCAATCATCCAGTTGTCTGGCCTCTCAACAGATACCCCTCCGTCGCCTGGCACTTGGCTCGAAGACATTGGATGTTACTGAATACACAACACGACAGCCTCGTCTTCGCGTAGGCAGTAATTTGGACAGCAGCCAGTACATTCTGTGATACTGTCGAGGTATCTGTGCCTTTATCTTGAAACAAGATACCGCAAACCCGCATGTTGTTCATGATGTCACGACACAGAAAATGTTGGCTGTTGTCCTGAACATCGTGTTTTCCAGATTTCTCACTCATTGAAAGCATCTGCTCGTGAGAATGGTATGCCACCACTCGCCAGCTTCTACGATTTACGCTCAGGGTACAAAAGTCTTGGGATAGGTGGCGGTAGTATCGCGTACACCAGGTGTAAAGCGACGGTGCATTGGTGGAGCTGTCATTCGCACTCATCTGATTCATGTAAAAAGTTTGCGACGTGGTTATGGCAACACAACTGGAATTAATAAACTTTAAACGTGGAATGGTAGTTGCAGCTAGAATCATGGGACATTCCATTTAGAAAATCGTTAGGGAATTTATTATTCCGACATTCACAGCAACAAGAGTGCGCCAAGAATATCAAATCTGAGGCATTGCCTCTCACCACGGACACAGTGCCCGACAGCCTTCAGTTAACGACCGAGGGTAGCGGCGTTTTCGTAGAGTTCTCAGTGCTAATAGACAAACAGCACTCCGTGAGATAACCGTAGAAATCAATGTGGGAATTACGACGAACATATTTGTTAGGACAGTGCGGCGAAATATGGCGTTAATGGGCTATGGCACCAGACGATCGAGCGACTGTATTTCCTAACGGCACAAAATCGTCTGCAGCGCCTATTCTCGGTTCGTGACCATATCGGTTGGATCCGAGATGGCTGGAAACTAGTGACCTTGTCAGATAAGCTCCAGTATCAATTGGTAAGAGCTGATGGTAGGGTTCGAGTATCTCACAGGCCGCACGAAGACATGGCCCGGGTTGTCAACAAGGCACTGTGCAAGCTGGTGATGGTTCCATAATTGTGTGGGCTGTGTTTATGCGGAATGGACTGTGTCCTGTGGTCCAATTGAACCGATTATTAAATGCAAATTGTTATGTTCAGCTATTTGGAGAGCATTTGCAGCGATTCATGGACTTCATGTTCCAAAACAACGAAGAAATGTTTGTGGATGACAGCGCGCTACGTCACCGAACCTCAGTTGTTCGCGATTGATTTGAAGAACATTGTGGACAGTTCGAGCGAATCATTGGGCACCCAGATCGCCGACGTGAATTCCATGGAACATTTATGGGACATAATCGAGAGGTTAGTTCGTGCACAAAATCCTGCAGCAGCAACACTTTCGCAGGTATGGGCGGCTACTGGGACTGCATGGGTCCCTATTTCCGCAGAGGGCTTCTAAAGACTTGTTGAGTTCATACCACGTCGAAATACTGCACTGTGCCGGACAAAAGGAGGTCCGACACTATTTTCAGAGGTATGAAATGACTTTTGTCACATCAGTGTACCACATTTCGCGCCCTCTGCAGCCTCAAATTAGTTTCCAAATCACGTTTCTAGGATACTTCATTTCTGTGGCTGTATTGACCGTATTTGATTTACAGTTGTTGATGGTATTTTAAAACAGAATTAAAATATACTACTCTAATGCACAAGCATAAGAAGTAAAATCTCATTGTTTGGTATATGGCGAAACTGTCGCCTGACGATTGAGTGAAGCCTCTGAAACGTGTCGTAATTGAAGAGTTGAAGTTTAATGGCTGGTGACGTGGTGTTTATTACCTTAAAATTTATGAGTAGTGACGGAGCAGCCTTTAAAGGATGTTAATGTGTGAAGAAACGCATAATTGTTCACCATATTACTGCAGCTAAGAATACCTATGACTGAATTCTGACTTATTATTTTATTTCGTAATTACAATGCATTACATTACGTGTGGATCTCCTCTTTCGAGTACTGAGTCAGCACTGATCAAAACGGTGTAGTTACAAACGTAATCAGTCACTCATAAATACATGTGCTCATCTGTTAAATTTCAGGCAAATAAAGCTGTTGATAACGTTTGCAACTACAGAATTTAATTCTGGTAAGCAAACACTCGGAAGCTGTTACATTATGGTATTGTTGACAGGAAAATAACTAAGAAATAGCATACGTTTTTACACAATGTTTCTTGCGAGAATGTCAAGTTCTTTTCGCGACGCCAGTTGATAAGTATAAAGTTCAAGTGGACCAAGGCAGCACTGGTGCTCGCAAATTGAAGACCAGCGCAAGTAACATACGACCCAAGTATTGGGAGTGGGCGTGACTCAGTGAGTAAATGGCCGACTCTGCGTCACGTTTGTGGTCACGGCACTCAACTTTGCACCGACCACTAAGACCGATGGTGCGTGCCGGCTCGCCGCTGCAACAAGAGCTGGAAACACTGTCATTACTAGCCTTTGCAAAAGCTTCAGAGGTGGCGTGAGCAGTGTGAACCCGGAATACGGAAGTTCGTGACAACGAAGAGAACGTAGCGATAGTGCAACTCAGAGTAAACACACAGAGCCTGAAAGCTGCTCTCACTGGTCTTTTGAGTGTAATAACAGGATCAGAGTGTACTGATAATCTGTACACGTTATAAATTGAAGTTCCTCTCCTCGTTTTTCTGTCTGTACGGAGGCTAATCTCAAGAATACTGTAGGGATTTGGATATGGTATTCACTAATTGACAGACTGATTCACGAGGAACCTTTGTCTATGTAATTTAATACCGCTGCGCCAGAAAAGTGGAGTGGCCACAGATTCTTGGTGCTATCTGTGCGAAGCTAGGGAGCAGGAAAAGGGGGGGGGGGGGGTCGGGGGTTACTGGTAGTTAATATTTCAGTAATGGGTTCTCAGCGAGGGAACAAGGGTTCACTGTAGAGGAAGAATGAAAAATATGTTGCACGAATGATGTAAGCAAATAGAACGTTGAATGTGTTGATACTCTATAAAGCGGTTCGTGTATTCGAAAAACATAATTACAGAAACGAGATTCGAAGCAGCGATTACCAGCCTCGACCATTACCTATTTTTTCCATCTTCTTATGCATTTTACGCTTCATAATAGTGCTCGTAGAAAATAAACTTTCTTTAAAGATTTGCATCGGTTGGAAATTGAAGCCAGACTAACCAATTGCCAGAGGAGCACTCGTACCACAGAGCCACGTCGCCTGTGGAAAATATGACCTTACTTCTGGATATTAAAGACACTTCAAAAACTTCAAAACCTTAAAGTCGATTTTCTCGTCAATTTTTGAGAGTTGCAACAAACTGCTTTGTTGAACTGATATTCGATTTCTGAACTTCGTGTACCATAAATATAAAAAAGAATTATAAAAGTCCGACTGCCGTATGGGGTCTTCTTGTAAGTGAGCCTCTTGTACTAAGCTCGATAATATTACGCTGCAACGAGATAGGCTAAGGCTGACCTTGCTTTATAGAACATAAATATAAGATCAACCACGATTTTTGTGCATTTAAAGATGTATTAACATTGCATATGCACTGGGAGGCACGGTAACAATTTAATGGAGAATCAGTCGCCACTCAGCAACAATTAGTTGCTACCTAACCATCAAAGGTCGAGTACACGACCATAAATTTGAATATGGCTCATCTGAAAAAGAGGGGTTCGGCCATGCACTGTTACCTTAAGCCCTTATAGAACCATGGATCAGTCATGAGGCACCTAAATCTAGCAATTTAACACAGATGTATCTGTCAAATAAACAAATAAATTAATAAGTAGACTGATAATATTAAAGGAAACATCAAGAATATATTCCCATAGGATACAATCTGGACTACAAGGCCATTATGCTAGATCTCAATGGTAGGTAATGGAACAGGATAGTTAAGTTCAGAATGCTGATAGTCCACCATTCTGGGTGGGGTTCCAGTACAGTGGTGAGTGGATGCCTGGCAGTCATCTGACCCCACTATGGTTGGTAATAGAATATGAAGTTGGAGATCAGGATGCTGAGTGTCATTCATACTGGGTGGGGTTGCTGAGGAACATTCAGTTAATGCCTTGTGGTGGAATGGGTAGTTGGAGGCCAGGATGCTGATAGTCCACCAGCCTGGGCAGTGTAGCAGTCGAGCGGTAAGTGGATATTTGTTAGCTATTCTGTTAGTTATCTGACCCCACTATGGTGGGTAATCTAACCTGTAGGCTACCACCCTGGGCAAGGAGCAACCAAGTGGTGAGTGGATACCTGTTAGTCATCCAATCCCACTATGGAAGAAAATGAAATGGGAACCCGGAGGCTAGGATGCGGATAGTCTACCTTGGGAAAGTGGCAGTGGCCTGCTTACTTGCCACCATTCTCCACCCAGTTGATATCACGCTGGCGGTGGTGGGTGAGACAGAAGCAGCCTTGAAATTTTTGTTTAAGGCTGTTAGGGGCCTTGAGGACACCATTTGGGTTTTGGAAGGCACTCAACCTAGTTACACTCAATTGGATAGTGTGCGGGAACAGTTAGTGCATTTATCCAATTGGATAGTGGGATTAGGTAGGTTTGGAAGATCATCATAAAAAATTAACCGTCGAATTGGGGTCTTTGGTTAATGCATTGCAGTTTAAGCTTACATGTTTAGAATTGGATGGCAGGAGGACAGAAGAACGGGACTTCCTATATCAAAGGGGAACTGAGAGCCAGTCCGGGTGTGGTGTTGTTATATCCTCTGCGAAGTTCGACGCAGCATTTGCCGAACTGCCTAATCCTCTGGTGTATTTCTTTCGAGATATTACTGAATTAGTTGTAGATCGCCTTAAGCAGGTCGAACACTTACTATGGTTGTTGGTTCGTCTTGAAGAACATATTGCTGCCTTTCGTGTTTCGCACCAAGTAGTTTTGTCACTATTGTACCCGTTAGCTAGAGGTGAGTTGCGGAACCTCCTGTCCCTAACCAGGGCAGAAGGGTTCTCCTTACAGCAATTGAGGGAGCTCGTCATTAGCCAGAGATTGACCACCAGAGTTTCGAAACAGCTTGAGTGTCATTACATTTGGGAGATGCAGCAGGATAAAGAGCAGTTACATCAGTATATCGACAGAG
This sequence comes from Schistocerca nitens, assembly GCF_023898315.1. Classification (NCBI taxonomy): domain Eukaryota; kingdom Metazoa; phylum Arthropoda; class Insecta; order Orthoptera; family Acrididae; genus Schistocerca; species Schistocerca nitens. The sequence continues at coordinate 395,995,057 of NC_064618.1, read as the reverse complement.
TTCAGCCGGCCTGCTTGGCCTTGTTGATCGATCTGGCAGAACGAGAATTGGTGTCTATTGTAGGGGAATGCGAGTGGTGGATAAGTCGCATTTTGTTTTTCGTGATCGTTCTTCTACCTTGGAAGAGATCCGTGCCGCTGTTGTAGCTATATCTGCATTGCCGATTGCGGACAGTGTATGTCATGGAGTTGAGGGTCAGGCCACGGGCATTGTCAAGGGAGATTCCGAATTGACTACATCGGCTGTGGTCGTTAAGAGGGAACCCCGGCGTTGCTGCAGGTGCGGTAGCACGGCTCATTTGGTGCGCTCTTGCGTTCAACCTCCCGCGCCCAGAGTTAATAAATGACGCCGGGCTGGCCCTCGACCTCGGGATCGAGCCTTTAAACATTGGTATACCGTGTTGTCGCTCCCTAATCACCGCGCTTGCCTCATATTTGCTCTCGAGTAGGTGGGGAACCCATTTCCGCTCTTTTGGATTCCTTTCACTATTGTGCTTCGAATGGTTTCTTGAATTTGGTGAGCCGGCCGAAGTGGCCGTGCGGTTAAAGGCGCTGCAGTCTGGAACCGCAAGACCGCTACGGTCGCAGGTTCGAATCCTGCCTCGGGCATGGATGTTTGTGATGTCGTTAGGTTAGTTAGGTTTAACTAGTTCTAAGTTCTATGGGACTAATGACCTCAGAAGTTGAGTCCCATAGTGCTCAGAGCCATTTGAACCATTTTGAATTTGGTGATCTTACGAAATTTCGGTCGGTCTTTTCCCTGGTGCAGAGATGTCGGGTGGCCAATGGCCAGGTGTTGCCTCTGCATGGTTGGGTCTGGGGGAGTATATAGGTTGGGGATTTCCCCTGGCTTTTGTCATTAGCCTTGGTCAAGAAACTGCTGGTAGATTTAATTTTGGGGCGTGATTTCATCAATAAATCTGGATTAATCTTGGATTATTCTGGGCCCACCTTCTTCTTTAAGTTCACTCCTGCAGAGAAGTCTGGTGTCTGTGAGTGTGCTAAAAGTAATGTGCATCGAGATGCCAGCATCCTGGCTGTTGAGGCTGTGCCTAATGAGTTCGATCTCACCCTTGGCTCCCCACATCAGGCCTCTGAGTTACAGGATTTGCTACAGAGGTTCCCGGAGCTTCTTTGTGATAGGTTGGGCGTTACTAATGTTCTTAATTTCATATGCGTCTATCTGACGATATTCCTCTTGGTTTGGCTACTGGTGCAGTCGTTCTTACTCGTTTGCTGGATAATATTCTTGGGGACTTGAAATTATTGTGTATGTATAATTATTTGGACGACTTAGTCATTTATAGCCGTTCTTTTCAGGATCATTTGGAATATATCCAGCAAGTGTTTTTGAGACTGCAGGGAGCCAGGTTAACTGTTAAACCAAGTAAATTGACGTTAATCAGGCAGCAGGTGTCCTTCTTAGGTCACGTAGTGTCAGGCCAGAGTATTCGCATCGACCAGGAACGAACTAAGGCATTACGAGCTCTGCCTCCGCCTACTGATAAACGTGGAATTGCTAGGTTCATAGGCATGGCGAACTATTTTAGGCGTTTTGTCCCTAATTTTGCTCAGTTGGCGGCCCCCTTAAATGAATTGCGCCGGGATGGAGTGCGTTTTGAATGGGGACCTGTGCAAGAGGCCTCGTTTGAGCACATTAGGGAAGCTATAGCCAAACCTCCCGTTCTCGGAGTACTGGACTTTAATAAAAAGTTTATTGTCCAAACTGAGCGTCTAATGCCGGTATTTTGGCTGTCCTCCTCCAGGCAGCCATTAGCATACGCTTCTCGTCGGTTAACTGGTGCCGAACTTAAATATTCCGTCTACGAGTGTGAGTCGTTGGCCATTTAGTTGGGCTGGAGAAGTACTGCTTCTATCTTGAGTACGGGTATTTCAGTTAGAAACCGACAATCAGGCATTGAGCTGGGTGTTAGCCAGGCCACGTAAAACTAGTCGTATTGCCAGGCGGGCAGTACGCATTTCTGCATTTAAATTTGAAATTAAACACGTGAAAGGCACTGAATCGTGTTAGGTGAGACTCCTGTCTTATTGGATCATGTTGCTCAGCATCAGGATCAGGACACTACTTGGGCAGCCGTTAAGCAACACCTCTTTGCTGGGGAACTGTCGGATGAGTATATTGTCAAGAAGGGCATTTTGTGTAAAAAGGTGAGGCGTGCTAAGCAGTTAAAGATCTGTTTGCCAGTAGCTCTGGTGCGCCCGGTCTTTCGTTACTTTCATGATTCGTTGTTGGGTGGGCACTTAGGAACTTATAAGACCTTGCAAACAATTAAGAAGCATTTGACTTGGCCCTCCATGGACCGTGACGTGAGAGAGATGGTTTCTCGATGTCGGTTGTGTAATGTAACCAAACCTAACAATGCTCTTCAACACGATCTGTTACGTTCTGAGCGCGAATCCTGTCCTACGCACAAACTGTATTCGATCATGTAGGGCCCTTACCTCGTACTAAGAGAGGTCATCGGTACGTATAGGTTATTATTGATGAGTTTTCGAGATTTACCTGACTCCTTCCGAGACGTAGCGCGACTGCTACCACTACTATTTCGCATTTAACTAATGGTTTCAGTGTTTTTGGACACCCTAAACAAATCGTTAGTGATAATGCGCCCGCCTTCCTTTCGGCACTCTTCAAGACCTTCTATTTTCAGAACAGTGTTAAGCATATCACTATGAGGCAGGGATCTTTTGTGGAGAGGGTCAATCGAAATACGCTTTGATTATTTATCATCAGAAGACGCCTAGTAAGTGAGTCCCTAGTCTTCCTTAGCTTAGTTTTGCTTTTAATACCGCCAATCATGAGGCCTAAAAGGCTACTCCCGCCTCCTTGATCCTTGCCTATCCTGTTAATTCCTCTCTTTCGAACCTGAGAGGAATTAAAGATCTAATTCCGGCGGATATTACCCCTCAAGTCGTCAAGGAAAACTGCAACCGTGCCAGACATAATAAACTTAGGGCCCATAATAAACAAGCTTAGCCTTACAATCGTAATCGGCGAGCCTTTAGGGGAACGCCAGGAGATCAGGTCTACGTCCGTAATTTCCCCGGGAGGCTGGTGTGTGTCGGAAAAGTTAATAAATTTACTCCTGTTTTTAGGGGCCCTTGCACCATTGTGCGTATTGTAGGCCTGGTGAATCTGCTGGTTAAGGATAACTGCACCAGTAAGCAGTACCAGGTCCACCTTAGCCAAGTTTAATTTGGCTAGTCCTTTTGTTGAGTTACCCCACCACCCCCCGGGTTGATGTTTGAGGCGGGGGGGGGGGGGGTTGAGCCGTGGCCGGCTCGCCTTCAAGCCGTTTGTTCTTTGGAATTTTGTCACAATGGAGTGGCATCTTATTTCTCCCTGAGTTACTACCATAACGAGTTGCTGACTTTGTCAGTGGCAGCAGCAGCGCTTATCGATACTAGGACTGTTGTACCGTATTTCTGTGTGGTGGTGTGTGTGAGGCAGTCGGTCAGTTAGGACAAAGCAGCGAGGAAGTATCCGTGGTGTGAGGTCAGGCTGGGGCTGCTGGCAGCGTGCACGGTCGAATTTGTGAGACGCCAGCTGTGAGAGCTACAAAGTTCGTCACCCACCGAACCTGGACGCTGAAGCTGAGTGACCAATTAGTTTGTTATGAAATCTCAACTGGTGTGACATCTCTTCGTTCATTGCCAGTTGTTGCTTCCTGGGCCCTTCCCACAGGCAGCAACGTATGGTGTGTTGGAGTCGGCGAAATTTTGCAGCTGTCTTCCTATACAGTGTTTAACTATTGAATTGGTTGTTACTTATTAGTGAAGTACACCAGCGGTATTTTCTGCCTTGTTGCCTTTAACGTTCCAGTTGCCTGACCTGGTTGTTACCGTAGTTTTCCGGCAGTGTGTTTCTCCTCGCCGTGTTGATGCTGTCCGGCACGGTGTGTAGTTCGACGGCCTTGGTGTTGTTCGTATTTTTGAATGGTTATTGTGCCTTGACTGTATTTAGACGCCAATTTTAAAGACATAGTGCTGCTGATATCTTCGTCCTCGCTGATATTTTCCGTTGTTGTGCCGTTGGTTGGGCGGAAGGGAATTGATTTGCTTGTTGGTCGGTCTTCAGCCGTCCCTGGGTCGGGTTGTCATACGATTATTTAGTCTAACTCTTGGCTGCCCGTCTCACCTAAACTTATGTCAGAGTTACCTCCTCAGGCTGATACTTGGAACACTTCTGAGCACCATTGTTCTGTTGTTTTTAGATTGTGATTTTCCTGTAGTCTTAAGTATTATGCGAGGCCTTCAGTCGTCTATTAATTTAGTTTGTTTCAGTTTTAAAATAAGGTCTTCAGCCGACTTGAATTAAGGTTTCAACATTGATTTGTTTAAAATTTGTTTCTTAAAAAAGGAGATTTTGCTCTATTGGAAAGCTTTATTATTCAGGCCTTAAGTCTCCATTCTTCAATGTTCAGTATGTGGCCCTGAGTTTTTACGTGAGATATTTTTTAGATAAGGCCGTCAGCTATCTTAAATTAAAACCTTGATGATTCTTGCTTAAATTGATTTCTTTTTTTTTTTGAAAAAAAGGGATTTTGCTCTTTGGAAATCCTTTTTATCCAGGTCTTAAGCCTTTAATTGTTCTTTGTTCAGCATGTGGCCTTCAGCTGAGCTTTTACGTGAGATATTTTAAGATAAGGCCTTCAGTAGTCTCAAATTAAAATTTGAAAATTCACTTGTTTAAAAGCTTTTAAAATTTTCTCCTCTATCCGAAATTATTATTATCCAGGCCTTAAGCTTTGAGTTGTTATATGATAAGTGTCTGGCCTACAGCTGAGTATATACATACATAATTATTTTTTTAAAGTAGGGCCTTCAGCAGCGTGTATTCCTTAAAGCAATTGTAATAACTTGTTTTCGGGCTTTCAGCAATATTGTTTTGAATCCTTTTAAGGACATAAGTGATTAAGTGTTTTTAGGAAAACAAAGTTTGTGTATTTTTTCCAACTGACAGTAACTCATTTTGGCCCCTTTCCACAACTATAACCTGATCCGCTCTGTCCTGCGCAACCAGATTTCAGAGGTGGCGAATGAAAACGAAAGATGGAAATTTGGAAATTGTGGTAAGGTATTATAGGACCAAACTGCGGGGGTCATCGGTCCCTAAGCTTACGCACGGCTTAATCTAAGTTAAACTGACTTACGCTAAGGACAACGCACATGCCCGAGGGAGGACTCGAACCTCCGACGGGGGTAGCCGCGCGGACCGTGACAAGACGCCTCTGGCCGCGCGGCTACCCCGCGCGGCAACGGAAGATGACTGGATAAACAAAATGTCGACTTAAATGAATAATAAGCGAGCAGTAGGCTACAAGACTGTTTCATGCAAACTTCCTAAGAATGAAGTTTAACACTTTTATGATATCTTTGATAAGGTCGCTTATAAATCCAGCACACATTATTGTGAACAGTGTGTTACAGCATCGAAAAGTTAATTACAGGTAATTTGTTTATACTGAAACAGTTTTGTGTAGAACTTGTTTGATGGTTTCCGTTTCATAACTCACAAGTGTTAATACAAACAATTAAAATGAAAGTATGAATTCATTAATATCTGAAATAATTAATTCACTTAATATAAGTAACGGATACCGCAGCTGAACACCTACTCCGTTAGGGATAATTATATTTTAACTGCTTCTTACGTGCCTACATGTTGAAACTAGAAATAAACTGACTCAACCAGTCATTAAACATTTCATGTGTAAAGTAATAGCCTTCATTAAGGCACGTAAAGCTTTTTTCCAGTACAGAAATACACCCCTAACGCTGACCAAAAAATAAAAGTCTTTAGTGAATGTTTACGTTCTGTTTCTTTATTTATAAAAAGAGTGCTAAACTCTGTGATTAGACCCGGAGGACACGCGATGCCGACTGGCCTCCGTGCCATCCTTTGCCTGGCATCACAAAGTGGATCCCGGTCCAGTCCTTTCACCAAATACAAATCGCTCGCCGTATGGAAAGTGAATTCATGTCCTCCAAATGGCAATCAAGCGCGCTGACTACACAGCTATGGAGGCGGACATTTACTTAATTTTTTTTCAATTTTTTAAGAATCTACAAAGAATATTATAACTCGTTGTGGTTACAGCCACTGCTATGATGTGCGGAGAACTGTTATTACCGAGTGAGCTGGCTACATCGTTAAAACTCGGACTGGCGTACGGAAGAACCGGAAATCAACTCTTCGTCACTTCAGATGAATTTCACGGTGTTTCCTTTCTATAGTCTCAGTCACTTTTCTTTCTCTATTCTTCTCCAAATGCAAAATTTTTCCTTTGTACGGCTCCGCTGTCAACTAGAAGTAAAACCCGAAGTTTCTGTCCTTTCTTTCAACTCTTATTTTGCAATTTACTCGACTCTATACTTTTCCAAGGAATCTAGTATTTAGTAAACAACATTACCAAGTAAATGAATGAGAGATTATTGAAGCCACCAGTCTGGGATGAATTAAGGGGAATAAATCAGAAACATAAGGCTAGAAACCAAATGCTTTAACCAGCGATTCAGATAACGAGTCATATAGCGACAACTATTTACTGGCTCCCACAACTGGTGGCGCCACATACTCGCAGCAGGCTGCGAGCACACGTCCCATTTGCCACGTCACGACTCGTGTTGTGATCCCATGGTTTACAGAGAGCAGCCAACACAGCGACAGGAACCTGGTGTCACATTCATTCAAATGTTTTCAACAATTGTACCGGTTACCCTCATGTAGACGTGTGATGTGGGCTTGGACAACTTTTAGTGACTGGCTGGGTTTCTCATAATGACTGGCTTTCTCTTTATTCCCGGACTTGCAGTGTTTCACTCTGTTCTTACTGCACTGCTACGTGTAACCGCAGCCAGCCAGTAGCAAGTGATGTACGACTAAATGCTAACCTGTAGGTAACTTTTGACCAACTTTTATGTTCAAATAAAAGGAATGGAAATATCATTCCAACATCAAATATGTTTGAAACGTGGTATTTTGAAAAATGATAAGCACAAATCCATACTAATGTTATAAGTGCCAAAGTAGCTCTATCTGCTATTTTCAAGACCAAACTGCTGAACCGATTTTGATGAAATTTGGTATCGATATAGCTTGAATCATGAAGAAGAAAGTAGGCTACGTTAGAAAGAGAAAATATCGATTCCTAAGAGGGAGAAGTAGGCACACAGACAACGCTTGCGTGGAGGTCAGTGACGCGGAGTGTTAATGGATTATTCCGCGACAATGCCAGTCCAGTGTTAACTCGTGCGCAAGGTGAAACTAGACAGTTTTTACGGCGAAATATTGTGGAGATACACTACTAAAATCCGACGGTAAGCCTTAAGAAACGTATTAATTAAAAAGATTGCAATTCTCGCGAAAAATTGCTTTTAGAATGAATATAAATATAGGCCAAGGACAAGTTGCCCGTGTGCATTCAGAACAACATGTTTCTTTTTTCTTTTTTTTTTATGGACTGCTCTATGTGTGATACTCACTTGCGTGCAACCTACAAAATCTTTATCTCTTTGCAGAAGAAGGCAAGGTGAAAAGCATTGTTTATAGAACTGTGTTAAAATCTTACAATAAATAAGAAACATTTTCTCTTGTAGTTTGTAATATTTTTAACTAAGTTTCGACATACGCTAGTTTAATAGAAATACATTCATTGTGCCTATGTAGGAGCACTACATAGATTTGTACTCGACATGCACATATCTACGCTACTTTACACCCGGATATTTATAAATTGCTGTCATAGGTATGATGATAACACATCATAACAAAACTACTGATACGCAAGCCCCCCTATGGATAACAGATACTGTTAGATTTCAACTGATTAGATGAAGTTAATGATAAATCTTTAGGAAGAGGAGGTAGGGTCGTGGAAAATGATGTACATCTGCTGGAGAAAGTTATAAAGTATGTAGAGATAGTGAGATCGACATGAAGTGAAAATAAATTAAGAGTGGGGATAAACTCAATCCAAACGTTGAAATACGAAGACCTGAGAGCCTTTGCAGAGGTTTTGTCCTCAAGAGATATATTTTCCCTTGGATGTCTGTTTAGAGTGATAAATAGGCACAGAACAGGAGCTAGTCCACATGACAAATATGTTGAATACATTAATACCAAGCCGAGTACAGCTCTAAATGCATGAATAAATACACTAATGACTGCTCATTATGCATATATTAATGTACATTTAAAATATGTAATATTCTGGGGAAATTCCTCAGCAGCTCTGCGGACCTTCAGAATCCAAAAGAGAGCCATTAGGATTATTAGAGGGAGCTAGACTGTCATATAAACTGATATTTAAAACACTGAAAGTGCAATGACTGTCGTCCAAGTTTATTTGCTGACAACTTAAGGTATATTTTAAAAAATGTAATTGAAAATAATAACAGTATTAGAAAAATTGACTTACATAATCGCAAGAGCAGATTAAAAGATGACTTGCAAGTACCCCCAGGCAATACAAGTTTCTATCAAGAAAGGGAATGCTATGGGAATAGAACTATACAATAAACTGCCAAATGATATGAAATGTATATTAAATATTAATGCTTTTGAAAGATCCACAGCACTACTACATCTTTCTATAAGTGAATATCTGAACTACAGTAAGTGTATACATATGTAACTTTTGTTATTTACAAGATGTAGATCCCTGCAATAGCTGGAGTTACGTAAAATGTCAACCTGTACATTGTTCTACAAATGATCAGAGGACTAAATAAATAGAAAAAAAATGCAGTAATAACTACACAACAGTATTGTGATAATCAGATATGGAATGTTGGAACACTTGCTGCATTATGGAATGTTGAAATACATAAGAATACTCATTCGGAAAGCTCTAGATAGGACTCTCCAAGTAATTGTTGATTATGCCATTGTCACTGGAAAGGAATTGTCCAAAAGTAAAGGTTCCAGTGTTAACAAGCCTTACGATCACGGTAGGTTGAATATTAAGAAGAGCGATGAGGCGTTCGATACCGCTGCCGCAGTACGAAGGTGTGCCATGCCGTTCCATATAGGGGAAGTCCGACCTCGCGCCAAACAAATCGCTTCCCCGGGTGGGGTTGAACACCCCCAGCAGACCCGCAGAGGCGACCTTTGACCTACGTCGGTGGCGTCGGCGGAGGGCTCGTTACTCAGTTGTCCGAGCAGGCGGCTCCTCCTCGCGACTTTTGTTTCGCCTTAATTAAATGATAATTGGCCGAGGTGAGAGCTATTTCGAGGCTCGCGCGATTTGCATGGAAGGCAGCGCGCGTGCGCTGGGCCCCTGCGTGCCGGCAACACGCAACACACCGTAGCAATTTGACGGCGTTTCGTTTCTCGCTCCTCCGTCGCTATTTCAGTTCCGTAAGGCCACATTCGATAACTGACAGTCGCGTACGCGCTTTCGGCATTCGAAAGGAGAATGCTATACAGGTATCCCGAGTATCAATTTCATTAATCCCGACAATGCTTGGAGGGAATATCGTATTTGGTAAGGAAGAAGATAAGGGAATATCTGATCGCCGATCATTAGAAAATTTTTGCCTGATAAAAATGGTAGCAAGGCTCCAGGACCAAGCTTCGGTCTGCAACATAATTTAATATCGGAATTTTCCTCCCGTTCTTCATCGAATTTCGAAGTTTTGAGAAAAATATATTTGCACTAGTATTCACGCTTTTTTAGGCGTATAAACGAGAAACATGACATAATCTAATTCTTATATGTTTATTCAAAAATTTTTCGAATGCTGCTTCGAAGCAACATTGGTTCTTACGGGAAATGACACGATAGAAACAAAATCCAGTAAACAAGAGTTTATTTAAGGAAAATATTGGTTTATGCATCACATTTTAGAGCTTAGACAATCGCACAATTTTTATTACTGACAGTTTGGAAAGGATTTTCCTTTAAATAATTACCAAATTGAGCTCTAGGGATTTCTAGAAATTTGAAATTTTTGTATTGACACACCTCAAACTTCTAATTTCACGTATAATGTCAGCTATCAATGCATGTTCAATTTTCTCCTTATTATACCTGATGTAGTATCAATCATTTCCTTGAAAAATGCGGAAACACTTAATGCTTACAGTGAGACATATATGCATTTTGCAGTTGATGCAAAAAATTTTTGTAGTGGAGCTGATACACGCCTTACATCGACCTTTCTTCTCCACCATATCTGAAAAGTCTTCAAAACCATCAAAATGTACATCCGTAATTGTAGGTGCAAATACAGTTCACAGTCCGTTTTGCTGAACCTTTTTCAGAACTTCGTCTTCCTATCTTCTTATGAGTAACTGATCTTGCAAGCAGTAGACTTGCAGCAATACTTGTTTGAAACTGCAGCAGTGACATCTTTACAGTTTTCTCACGTTGGACGATATGACGTCGGTGGAGCAGCCCCCCGCCCCATTGGCAACGGCTACAAACAAATACCAGCAGACGATGCGCATATACCACTTCTATGACCTCGAGTTGATCTGGAAGAATTCTTACAATACATCAACAAGATCCACACCTCAAATACATTTGTTGTAGCTTCCCATAATATGAGGTCTCGGTCCATCAATGAGTTTCTTTTCAAAAGGGTCTCCCTGTTGCCATGGGCTCAACACATGCAAATGTTGAAACGAAATTTATACATTTCCTTCCAAACCAGCGTACTAACTCTACATTTTTTTGTTGTCTCCACTCTCCAGTCACAAGAGGTACGTGCTGTTTACTTGAGATTCACTTCAGTCTACAAAGAACATTTTCTCGTACCGTCTGTCCTGATGACGTCACAGAATCAATGTCAGTTTTTTTGAGGGAAATTGCTAATGGTAAGGATGAAAACCAACTGTCTGCAAACACTTCGAAATGTTTTTTCTCTCCTAATGTTCCACCAATGCGAAAACGATATCCCGAGACAAGCCTAACTCTCTATCGTTACAGGTGTTTTTGCCAACATAAATTTAAAATCATACATTGTGCCTCAGGCATCAGCCTTTCCAAAAGATTTGTAGCCCCATTTGTGAAGCTTATTTCTTACATGCCGTTTCAAATTGTTTCTACCCTTGAATGATACTATCTGTCCATCAAAGGCTTGGTATTCTGTTTGGGGGGGGGGGGGGGGGGGAGAACTGTCTGCAATGATAACTGCAATGCAAGCAAAAGCGGACGAATCTTGAAAAATTTATCATTAGCTTCAGGAAATTTTCGATTACTGATCACGTGAAAATACCGCGGAAGCTGGAAGAACCGATTTCTTCTCGTCATATCAACAAATGGTGATATCTACGTTCATTCGAGTGGTATAAGTGAATAGAAGGTATTTTCACTAAGCACATCTGCAATAAAATAACAACAAAGCTGTTCCCGCTCATACTTGATTATCTGCAAAGAAACTGAGTCTTTCTGCAAAACATAGATTTTGAATTTCTCAGCAGTAAGTTCAAATACGTGTAGAAACCTTTGAGAAATGCTTTATAATACAGCGAAAGTTTCATTTCCTCTAGTGATGGTGTTTGAAGTGATCTTTTCCATTCTGTCATGAATCAGAAAATCAGTTTTTTTTTCAAATTTATAGAAATTTATAGACAGTACGCGTATACCTACGTTTAACTTGCTGCTGCTATTGCTCATGTGTTGGTGGTACTCCTTCGGTTGTGTTACGATTGTTTACATCTGATTCTACTTGAGAATAATTAACTTTATCGCTTATAAATAAATTAACTAGGAATTTAAGAACAATTATGTTATGCAATTACCCTTCTGTCTACGTACTTTCTCAATATTATTACTTCCGTTAGTGATCCTTACCTTTGCAATTTCATATCGTGTCTCTTGCTCTGCTCTCATATTGAAATTTCAGCCCCCATCGTTTTCCATTATATGAAATTCGCGACAGCTGCTTCGGAAAGAGCTTGAGAACTTTTACCTATTTCAACAGGTTCGTCATCATCTTCGTGCCAATATCTGATACACCATCATCAGAAACATCAGTATTCGCATCGAATTCATTGTCAGGCAAATTAATTATAAATTATAGGTCAATGTCAGTCAGAATGCCAGAGATAATGACACAGTGTTTAAAAACTACCTAGATTATGATTTTACACCTATATCAATAGATTTGTAAAGAGTGATCCTAAATTACGGAATGTTTACTCAACTCCACTATTGCTTTGAACCAACATGAGATTTTTCGCAACTTATATTAACTTGGAATTATTATACAAAAAAATTGCAATGTACTTGAGCAGGAAGGAATATTAGAACATTATTTGACTGTAAAACAGTGTGAAACTCACGTATGTTAGGCTGTTTTATCATCAGTTGATTACAATGTGGATCGTAACAAGCAGTCACTCCCAACAATAGTTTCCCGCTCTCTGTACGTGCGTTCTTGCCATATCTTGTCAAGAAAGTTGCTACTGGCATGAGGTTTAAAGTAAACAGTGCCGAAGAGTGGTAAAGATCAATACCATGTGAAATATGCATACGGAAAGATAATGTTTCCTACCAGCAGCGATGTTAAAAAACGGGAAAAGGCAACTATATCCACGCCCAAGCTGTTGTACAATGCATAGCGGAGGGTGCATCATACCAATATTATCAATTTTCTGTCCTATTGAGAAAACGACTGTCTTTATCCTTCTGTACGTAGCCCAGTACCTCTTGTTCTAATGGTCTCTCACCGAGCGAGGTGGCGCAGTGGTTAGACACTGGACTCGCATTCGGGAGGACGACGGTTCAATCCCGCGTCCGGCGATCCTGATTTAGGTTTTCCGTGATTTCCCTAAATCGCTCCAGGCAAATGCCGGGATGGTTCCTTTCAAAAGGCACGGCCGACTTCCTTCCCCGTCCTTCCCTAATCCGATGAGACCGATGACCTCGCTGTCTGGTCTCCTTCCCCAAACCAACCAACCAACCAACCAATCTAATGGTCTCTAGGCGGTGTATACGATAATGGCAGCATAGTGGTCACAAAGTCTTTTTCAAACACAGGTTCCTTACATTTACCCAACGGAGTTTCGTTAGAATTACATCGTGTTTGACCCAAGGACTCCCTCTTGAGTTCTCCGAACTTTTCTGTTATACTTTGGGGTGGGCTACACCGACCTGTTATGATCCTAGAAAAGCGTCTGTTATCTTGACTAATTAATGAGGATTAGAAACCCTGGAACAATACTCCATACCCGAATCAGAAAAACAAAGTGACTGACAGCTAGTTGTTTGTAAAAGAGCTGCCATTGCAAAATTCAATCAGGGACCGCCAGCCGTTTTGTTCGCTGTTGTCGTATGGCTCTGTAAATGACAGTTACGTCCTCTGATTTAACTGTTGTGAGTCGTCACCATCAAATACTTTGGTTCCTTTTTTTTAGCACCTAAAGAGTGTCTGCAGCTAGAAAAAATGCGAGTAGCAGAGTTTTAAGACTATTGTGATGCTATAAGGCGAACTCCCTACTGTAGGTTAACGTAAGTTGGAATTCAGCATTGAACTGCACCGCTGTTCCTGTAGCCGCCATGTTGTAATGCGAGTGACGGCAAACCGACAACATCATAGCCTTCCGTGACTACTGTCAGCCACTTCGACAATCTTGTCCACGTACAATCCCTACCGCAGTTTAACGGAAAACGTATAATGGCATCCAATACTGAAGTGAAAAGCTGTTGCTATCGCAATCATGTTGGCATGTCGGTAACGGCAAACAGACATCATAGCCTTCTGTGACTACCGTCAACCTCTTCGATAGTCTTGTCCGCGTACAGAATTTGTCGCAGAAGCGTCTTCTATGATATTTTATTAACAGCTGTGTTGCATTTTCCTAGAACTCATCCAAAAAATCTTAAACTACCCTATGTAGTGCAGGTTTCGGGTTGAGAGGAGTTTAGCGGGGGACTGTGCGAGAGTGTGCTTACAGTAAGTACCTTTTTTATTAAACAATAGATTAAAGCATGTAAGTCTAAAAAACGATGGAAATCTTGGCGCTTAATAACGCAGAATATGATTTTAAGAAACTGCTGATGCCAGAAATGAAACAATATTTCGTCCAAACAGAAATGTTATAATTCTTAAATCAAAAGGGCAACAATAACATGTAACAGAACTCACTCTAAAACACATCCATATGTTACTTAGATACAAAAATCTTCATGATCCAGATAAAACATACAAGTGGGCTCCATTTAAAACATAATTCGTTTAAGCCCTTGATTAACCTTACAAGAGACCACACTGAAACACTAAGGCAAACATTCACCTCACTGTAGTATCTGAAGTCTACTACTATTAATCTTCACCATTTTCCAGAGCAGCCCTAAAAGGAACAGCTACGCAAAACTAACTGTAGAAGATAAGAGAAACCAAGAGAGGTCGCTCACTGGACTCGTAATCGACCATCCAGATTTAAGTTTTCCGTGATTGTTAGTAGAGTTCAAACACTAACGTATGTTCCACATAAACCCACTCGTTCTTTCCTTTCAAGCAGAAGGTAGTTGACATAAAGTGTTTCAGACTGACTCCTTGAACACCAAAGTGCAAAAAATTTCTCTCTTATACACAGTCCACAAAGCTCTCGAGTAGCTCACTCTGTGAACTGCTGTTACCTTTCTCCAACCTGACTATGCTACGCTATAGCTTCATTCAGCTATCAGGTTACAGAGATACAAATTTTTTTATTCATTACCCTTCTTCAAGCACTCCGTCTTCAGGCCACAAGTGGACCATCGGGACCATCCGACCGCCGTGTCATCCTCAGCTGAGGATGCGGATAGGAGGGGCGTGTGGTCAGCACACCGCTCTCCCGGTCGTTATGACGGTTTTCTTTGACCGGAGCCGCTACTATTCGGTCGAGTAACTCCTCAGTTGGCATCAAGAGACTGAGTGCACCCCGAAAAATGGCAACAGCGCATGGCGGTCCGGATGGTAACCCACCCAAATGCCAAATAATGATTCAAATGGGACTTAACATCTTAGGTTATCAGTCCCCTAGAACTTAGAACTACTTAAACCTAACTAACCTAAGGACATCACACACATCCATGCCCGAGGCAGGATTCGAACCTGCGACCGTAGCAGCCCCGCGGTTCCGGACTGCAGCGCTAGAACCGCACGGCCACCGCGGCCGGCTATTGACTACCAAAATAACTGTTTGTCCAGATGCAAATTACAAAATTTTTCCAGCATATGTTCTTTAGCCATCCGGTAGACATCAATAAGCACGATTGCTTCGTTGTAGCTATGTTTTTTACAAAGATATGTACAGCGGTATGACTTTTTTAAATGGTACGCTGTATTTTTTATTCGGTAATTCATTTCCTCTCCTAAAGGCCTATTCAGAATTGTGTCACAGTGTACCATTCACTGAAACAGAACATTACTAATTACATTATACAACTTTGACTTTGATCCCGGGATCATAAACTCGTCAACTTGCTGGAGTTGTCAGAAAACAAATGAAAACCAAGTAAAATCATAACACAAAATTGACTTTGACCCTCCTGTACCATTTCCAGGAGTAGAATATTCAAAGGTGCTCATAGTGGTGACCCTGGACACCGATAGACTGTTGCACTCGATGAATGAAAGAATTATTTACTGCTTCCATTGTTGCCTGCTGAAGAGAATTACAGGCAAGCACTATATGTTCCTGCATGTTCTCTGGAGTTGTTGGAATATCGCGATAGACAACGTCTTCAATACATCCCAAAAGAAAAAAAGTCCAGAGGATTTAAATTAGGAGACCTATCAGGCCAAGTAACTGTTCCTCCTCGACCAATCCATCTGGCAGGATACTTTCGGTTCAGAACACGACGTGCACGCAAGGCATTATGTGCTGGACATCCATCGTGTTGACACCATATAAGCATTCTGGTTGTTCGCGGCAATTCATCCAGAAGAGAATCGTTTAGACTACCGTTGATGGAATAAGGGCCAATAATTGTAGTACCAAGCATCCTACACCAGAAGTTAACTCTATTGAGGCTGATGTTCTACCTGTGGGTTGTTGCTGGACCAATAATGCTTGTTCCTTGCGTTTACCTGTCCTTTGTTTTGAGAAGGAACATTCATTGGTAAATAGAACATTGGAGAAGAGGTTCGGGTTGGAGAGTATTTGCTGCTGTGCCCACTGACAGATCTGTACACGATTCTGAAAATCATTCCCATGCAATTCTTGATGTATGTGCACATGATAAGGATTGAATCGGTGAAGTATAAGAATACTATGTACACTGGTTTTAGGAATGCCAATCTCGCGTTCAAGCTGTCGTGTGCTCACATGTTGATTCATAGCAACGGAAGCGAGAACAGTAACTTCCGCAGCTTCGTCTGTGAGAGTGCTACGACGATTGTGTTGTCGTGGGTTGAAACTTCTTGTTTCCTGAAGTGCCGCAACAAGACGAGAAAACATCCGTCACCGAAAACTTCAACCGCTATTTGCATTTTGCCGTACGTAACCAGATTGCCCATCCCAATCGACAAGTACCACAAGCACTGTAATCCACATATGAAGTCACAATATACATCTCTGGGGCCAAGGCTTGACAAAAACTACATCAGTTTAAAGCAATATCTTTTCTCTTAACTAAATTCGGGGTGTGATTAATACTAAACAAAAGGTTTAAAATCCCATTTGCCAATCCAAGAATTATAGTATCTTGCTCATATTTGCGTGAACACACCACACTGCAACTTTTATGTTAATTCTGTTGTCTCTTATGACTACAGACCATTCAGAAGAAGTTAATTACACCTCAGCAGACAGAAGACTCTCATGGTCATTAAAGGAACGAAATGAAAACTCCACCTTTAAGCCTCATCCGGATTGTAAAGCAACGAGAAGATGATTTTTCCGTCCTCAGGGAGGCCCAGCACCACCCGTTCTAAGCACGGCCACTTTCCAGGGAGACAACAACAACATCAGACGCTAGCACGCCTCCCAAACGACCAATCACTTGCTGAGCAACTCCAGACACAAGGGCGCCACCCATCGCCACTCTGCACACGCCGCAGCACGACTCTCTCGCCACAGGCGCCACCTGGACACCGGTCACGGAAAGCGGGCAAAGATCAAGTCTCGCAATCGAAAATCGACCAGACCGAGCCACCACGGCTCAACAGGCATTCAGAACTGATGTATTAAGGAAGTAACAGAAGGTAAAATTTTAGGCGAAGATTATTCTGCTACACGCTTAACTGACGAAACTGGTTATTACTGATGAAGGAGATAGAAGAAAGTGGTGGACAGTTGGGAAGACTTGTATGTTTAATTTACACTGTCTGCCAAAAAAGGAGAAGCGCCTGAGGAAAAGAGGTAAAGAAATGAAACTTCATGGGTCGAGAGGGTATGTGATTTTATTTCCTTTTTTCAAAAAAAAAAAAAAAGAGTCAAGTTTACTTGGCACTATGAGCCCACTTATCAGTATGACTTCGACCCCTTCTGACCTGGATGCACGCACTGATTCGTTATGGAAGGATTTCATAAAGTCAGCTGTATCCCTTCCTGAGGTAACAGCCGACAACTGTTGTAGTCCTTGATATCTTGGATACAGGCCCTGGGGTGGAGTTGACGTCTGGTGAACGTGGTGGCCACAGGAGGGTCTCAACATCACGCAGAGAGTTAAGACATGTGACATATATGGACGAGCATTTTATTTTTTTTTGAGTCATCAGTCTTCCGACTGGCTTGATGCGGCCCGAATCGAATTCCTCTCCTGTGCAACCTTTTCATCTCAGAGCAGCACTTGAAACTTGCGTTCTCAATTATTCACTGGATGTATCCCAGTCTTCCTCTACAGTTTTTAGCCTCTGCAGCTCCCTCTGGCACGATTGAAGCTATTCCCTGATGTCTTAACAGATGTTCTATCATCCTGTTCCTTCTTCTTGCCAGCATTAACCTTTTTCAAAATGGCACCACGATACTGTCGTATGAGAGGTATCACATGAGGATGTGGGGTGTCTGTGGCCTACTGTTGTACTGTAAGAATTCTCTCAATCATTACCAGCCGTGACCATTGGAAGGAGAGCACATCTCCCAACGTCGCCACTGATGATGATGACCCGGGGCAGTAAAGAACTGCGATTCATCACTGAGCACAATGTGATACCATCCTTCAGCAGTTAGTGCCACTACAAATGAAGCTGTTTATTTTCAGGCTACACATACGATTGTAGTTCCCTAGTCTGGCCACTGCTAGTCACCGACCAATGATGTAAGATGACGGAGAATGATGCAGGGAGACTTCTTATCAGATGACAGGTGCAGATATGTAGGGTTTGCGATGTGATTCCTGGAAATAAGGCTGTCCTTCCTTGTGATGGTCAGACGTGGTGGACCAAAGTGCGTGTGCCCTCACGTTCCCTTGCAGTCCAGCAATGGGCCACTACTACATCTGAGTGCCACAAAAATCTGGATATCACATGATTCCACCATACGGCCAAATAAAGACCAACAGTGAGGTTCCTTTGAAAATCAATCAGGTACTGATAACGCTGTCTCACACAAGTACGCGGTTTCTGTATTTCCATCACAGTGATTACTTTACAGACGAATGGAAAAACTAGTAGAAGCCGACCTCGGGGAAGATCAGTTTGGATTCCGTAGAAATACTGGAACACGTGAGGCAATACTGACCTTACGACTTATCTTAGAAAATAGATTAAGGAAAGGCAAACCTACGTTTCTAGCATTTGTAGACTTAGAGAAAGCTTTTGACAATGTTAACTGGAATACTCTCTTTCAAATTCTAAAGGTGGCAGGGCTAAAATACAGGGAGCGAAAGGCTATTTACAATTTGTACAGAAACCAGATGGCAGTTATAAGAGTCGAGGGACATGAAAGGGAAGCAGTGGTTGGGAAGGGAGTAAGACAGGGTTGTAGCCTCTCCCCGATGTTATTCAATCTGTATATTGAGCAAGCAGTAAAGGAAACAAAAGAAAAATTCGGAGTAGGTATTAAAATCCATGGAGAAGAAATAAAAACTTTGAGGTTCGCCGATGACATAGTAATTCTGTCAGAGACAGCAAAGGACTTGGAAGAGCAGTTGAACGGAATGGATGGTGTCTTGAAGGGAGGATATAAGATGAACATCAACGAAAGCAAAACGAGGATAATGGAATGTAGTCGAATTAAGTCGGGTGATGTTGAGGGTATTAGATTAGGAAATGAGACACTTAAAGTAGTAAAGGAGTTTTGCTATTTGGGGAGCAAAATAACTGATGATGGTCGAAGTAGAGAGGATATAAAATGTAGACTGGCAATGGCAAGGAAAGCGTTTCTGAAGAAGAGAAATTTGTTAATATCGAGTATAGATTTAAGTGTCAGGAAGTCATTTCCGAAAGTATTTGTATGGAGTGTAGCCATGTATGGAAGTGAAACATGGACGGTAAATAGTTTGGACAAGAAGAGAATAGAAGCTTTCGAAATGTGGTGCTACAGAAGAATGCTGAAGATTAGATGGGTAGATCACATAACTAATGAGGAGGTACTGAATAGGATTGGGGAGAAGAGGAGTTTGTGGCACAACTTGACCAGAAGAAGGGATCGGTTGGTAGGACATGTTCTGAGGCATCAAGGGATCACCAATTTAGTATTGGAGGGCAGCGTGGAGGGTAAAAATCGTAGGGGGAGACCAAGAGATGAATACACTAAGCAGATTCAGAAGGATGTAGGTTGCAGTAGGTACTGTGAGATGAAGAAGCTTGCACAGGATAGAGTAGCATGGAGAGCTGCATCAAACCAGTCTCAGGACTGAAGACAACAACAACAACAGTGAGGTTCCTTTGAAAATCAATCAGGTACTGATAACGCTGTCTCACACAAGTACGCGGTTTCTGTATGTCCATCACAGTGATTACTCTGTCTCTGAGGTTGTTAGTAATAACACTAAACACTAACAACAATAATGCACTCTGGTGGCCCTTCTACATATCACAGAGAACTGCAATTCTATTCATTTACATACCTGCCGATGGTGTGTATGTGTACCAATTTATACTGATATCCAATCGTATCTTCTGGGTGCGTCATTTCTTTGTCAAGCAGCGTATAAAGTATTGCTATGCGAGTTTTACCGCAGTACTAGGGTCCTTGTGGTGGCATGCAGCAGTTCTGCATGTTGCCGATACGGCAGCAATGGCTGACGTCATGACGCGCTATCTGCCTCCCTGTGTCGCGTCATCTACATCTCCTGTAAAAGCGTTCCGCCGCTCTGGCTGCGTGCTCTCCGTTGGCTGATGGCCATCAGTACTGCTTAACGTCACGTCATCAGCTTACTGGCTATGCTGTGTCTGGCAGCCCAATAGAGTAAAAGACGTAGGCCCATTTACTGAAAAGTGAGAGGATTCATACCCATGATATTGTCCCAGACAGATGAAATAGCGGAAATCTAACCTATCTGCTTTGTAAACGTGACTACTTTACCCATTACCTACATGGATGTTGTTTAAATTGATGTTTTTATACTTTAAACCATTAAAATTACAATATCACGGATTCGGCATGCAACGAAGGTGAAATTGGAGTGAATTGTAATATTCTATTTGGTGTGAAGAATAGCTACCTGGTCTGATTGTGGAAAAACGTAATTCAATGCAGATACAGGGTGTTTCAAAAATGACCGGTATATTTGAAACGCCAATAAAAACTAAACGAGCAGCGATAGAAATACACCGTTTGTTGCAATATGCTTGGGACAACAGTACATTTTCAGGCGGACAAACTTTCGAAATTACAGTAGTTACAATTTTCAACAACAGATGGCGCTGCAAGTGATGTGAAAGATATAGACGACAACGCAGTCTGTGGGTGCGCCATTCTGTACGTCGTCTTTCTGCTGTAAGCGTGTGCTGTTCACAACGTGCAAGTGTGCTGTGGACAACATGGTTTATTCCTTAGAACAGAGGATTTTTCTGGTGTTGGAATTCCACCGCCTAGAACACAGTGTTGTTGCAACAAGACGAAGTTTTCAACGGAGGTTTAATGTAACCAAAGGACCGAAAAGCGATACAATAAAGGATCTGTTTGAAAAATTTCAACGGACTGGGAACGTGACGGATGAACGTGCTGGAAAGGTAGGGCGACCGCGTACGGCAACCACAGAGGGCAACGCGCAGCTAGTGCAGCAGGTGATCCAACAGCGGCCTCGGGTTTCCGTTCGCCGTGTTGCAGATGCGGTCCAAATGACGCCAACGTCCACGTATCGTCTCATGCGCCAGAGTTTACACCTCTATCCATACAAAATTCAAACGCGGCAACCCCTCAGCGCCGCTACCATTGCTGCACGAGAGACATTCGCTAACGATATAGTGCACAGGATTGATGACGGCGATATGCATGTGGGCAGCATTTGGTTTACTGACGAAGCTTATTTGTACCTGGACGGCTTCGTCAATAAACAGAACTGGCGCATATGGGGAACCGAAAAGCCCCATGTTGCAGTCCCATCGTCCCTGCATCCTCAAAAAGTACTGGTCTGGGCCGCCATTTCTTCCAAAGGAATCATTGGCCCATTTTTCAGATCCGAAACGATTACTGCATCACGCTATCTGGACATTCTTCGTGAATTTGTGGCGGTACAAACTGCCTTAGACGACACTGCGAACACCTCGTGGTTTATGCAAGATGGTGCCCGGCCACATCGCACGGCCGACGTCTTTAATTTCCTGAATGAATGTTTCGATGATCGTGTGATTGCTTTGGGATATCCGAAACATACAGGAGGCGGCGTGGATTGGCCTCCCTATTCGCCAGACATGAACCCCTGTGACTTCTTTCTGTGGGGACACTTGAAAGACCAGGTGTACCGCCAGAATCCAGAAACACTTGAACAGCTGAAGCAGTACATCTCATCTGCATGTGAAGCCATTCCGCCAGACACGTTGGCAAAGGTTTCGGGTAATTTCATTCAGAGACTACGCCATATTATTGCTACGCATGGTGGATATGTGGAAAATATCGTACTATAGAGTTTCCCAGACCGCAGCGCCATCTGTTGTTGAAAATTGTAACTACTGTAATTTCGAAAGTTTGTCTGCCTGAAAATGTACTGTTGTCCCAAGCATATCGCAACAAACGGTGTATTTCTATCGCTGCTCGTTTAGTTTTTATTGGCGTTTCAAATATACCGGTCATTTTTGAAACACCCTGTAAGTGAGGAAAACAATCGTATAGTGGTCGAATCCAGTTTATTGTTGTGCTGTTTGACACAGCCCTGTCGGTTACATATCTAGGCATAAAAATACATGTAATGTAACGAGCAAGAGAGATTGACTGTAGTGGAGGCGAGTGGTGGACTTCTGTTTATTGAGGTGATTCTAGAAAAGGTAGCTCATCTATAAGCAAGACCATCTGCTGAACACTTGTGCGGCCCGTTCTTGTGTACTACACTAGTGTTTGGCATACCAAACACACGAGTATTTACGGAAATGCTGCGAGACATCAGATGGGAATCCCTGGAGGGAAGAAGACGTCCAGCCGGCCGCAGTGGCCGAGCGGTTCTAGGCGCTTCAGTCTGGAGCTGTACGACCGCTACGGTCGCAGGTTCGAATCCTGCCTCGGGCTTGGACGTGTGTGATGTCCTTAGGTTAGTTAGGTTTAAGTAGTTCTAAGTTCTAGGAGACTGATGACCTCAGATGTTAAGTTCCTTAGTGTTCAGAGCCATTTGAACCATTTTTCAGAAGACGTCCTTTTCACGAAACACTGTCGAGAAATCTTCTCAGGCTTCCATTCGGATAGCAGTGATGAAATTCTGCGATATTCTGATGCATGTCACTCTCATCATATCCTGGCGAAGAATTCTACGAATTTCAATGTAGCCACCTCGATGGAAGAAGATATCGTCAACAGTATGCAGCGGGAAAATCTACATTTAGAATTGAGAAAGTTTCAAGAACCTGCCATTATGAGAGACTGCAGAAAGAATCTACTGCCCCGTCGTGTAAAGACCGGGAAGAGAAAACAAATCAGGGCTCTTACAGAAACATGTAGACAGACGGTCTTGGCTTGCTCCATTAGCGAGTGGAAGAGTAAACGGGATCACTAGCAGTGGTATAAGATACCCTCCGCCACGGATGCTAGGATATTCAAACGATTGCCATTTCAGCAGTAGAAGTAATGCCGTCTACATTATAGCCGGCCAGTGTGGCCGAGCGGTTCTAGACGCTTCAGTCTGGATCCGCGCGACTGCTACGGTCGCAGGTTCGAATCCTGCCTCGGGCATAGATGTGTGTGATGTCCTTAGGTAAGTTAGGTTTAAGTAGTTCTACGTCTAGGGGACTGATGACCTCAAATATTAAGTCCCATTTTTTCGTATACATTATATACAGGGCATCCATAGCTAATTAGCACTGGAGTTAGCCAAGCAGGTCACTGCTCTCGCAGATTCAAGCGGCCCGCCAGAGACGGTGTCGACAATCGTGTTCTTCGTTTGGTTTCCTGTAAATGAACAAGAAAGCGATACAAAAATTGAATATGGGACGGTAGTAAGGATTAAACCCGAACCAAAGACGAGCAGCTTCGTGTGCTGTCATCCATGCTATGGAACAACTAACTGTATCTGGAAAACTGCCTGAGGCCGGCCGTTGTGGCCGAGCGGTTCTAGGCGCTTCAGTCTGGAACCGCGCGACCGCTACGGTCGCAGGTTCGAATCCTGCCTCGGGCATGGATGTGCGTGACATCCTTAGGTTAGTTACGTTTAAGTAGTTCTAAGTTCTAGGGGACTGATGACCTCAGATGTCAAGTCCCATAGTGCTCAGAGCCATTTGAAAACTGCCTGAATTTGCGTTCAGAACGGCCTGATCGACTACTTCTAGTGCTAATTAGCCTGAAACTGGCGCAGTGTATCGAATTTCTTTTTTAAAAATTGTATTCAGCAGTACGTACCCTGCAACCTACACCCCACATTTTTCAGTATGTTTCTGACCACCCAGTATTGTATCATTCACGACGCCGCACAGTACTTCAGTGATCCCACACAAATAGGGACATTGTTCGCTTACTCGTGTAGGATCGTTCTACCACGTCACGTGCCTTCGGTCAGGATATCACGTAGCAATACTATCCCATTGGGCGTCGTTACGTCTGTGAGACGCCAGCAGTGGAAGACCCAGTGATGCACACCTCTAGAGGATCAGCACCTCTGCCGCCGCTATATAAGACTGCCAGCGGCAGGGACTCAGTCCCACTTGCGCTTCGAGCCATTTCGCAACACGATGCAGACGCCGCTTGGTCGCTGCTCTGCCTTCATCCTTCCTCGAAAATTGTTCCTTACAATATAATGTATTTAGTAAACAGTCGTGGTCGCTTATAAGTTTTTACTTTTTATATGTGGATGCAATTTGTACAGAAACCAGATGGCATTTATAGGAGTCGAGGGGCATGATAGGGAAGCAGTGGTTGGGAAGGGAGTGAGACAGGGTTGTAGCCTCTCCCCAATGTTATTCAATCTGTATATTGAGCAAGCAGTAAAGTAAACAAAAAATATTCGGAGTAGGTATTAAAATCCACGGAGAAGAAATAAAAACTTCGAGGTTCGCCGATGACAATGTAATTCTGTCAGAGGAAAGGACTTGGAAGAGCAGTTGAACGGAATGGACAGTGTCTTGAAAGGAGGATATAAGATGAACATCAACAAAAGCAAAACGAGGATAATGGAATGTAGTCGAATTAAGTCGGGTGATGCTGAGGGAATTAGATTAGGAAGTGAGACACTTAAAGTTGTAAATGAGTTTTGCTATTTGGGGAGCAAAATAACTGATGATGGTTGAAGTAGAGAAGATATAAAATGTAGACTGGCAATGGCAAGGAAAGCGTTTCTGAAGAAGAGAAATTTGTTAGCATCGAGTATAGATTTAAGTGTCAGGAAGTCGTTTCTGAAAGTATTTGTATGGAGTGTAGCCATGTATGGAAGTGAAACATGGACGATAAATAGTTTGGACAAGAAGAGAATAGAAGCTTTCGAAATTTTGGTGCTACAGAAGAATGCTGAAGATTAGATGGGTAGATCACATAACTAATGAGGAGGTATTGAATAGAATTGGGGAGGAGTTTGTGGCACAACTTGACAAGAAGAAGGGACCGGTTGGTAGGACATGTTCTGAGGCATCAAGGGATCACAAATTTAGCATTGGAGGGCAGTGTGGAGGGTAAAAATTGTAGAGGGAGACCAAGAGGTGAATACACTAAGCAGATTCAGAAGGATGTAGGTTGCAGTAGGTACTGGGAAAAGAAGAAGCTTGCACAAGATAGGGTAGCATGGAGAGCTGCATCCAACCAGTCTCAGGACTGAAGACCACAACAACAACAACAACAACATCATGTGGATGAGCGTTTTAGATCTGCTACAGAGATCATCAACAGATCTACATTCCTTGGTGATAGTAGTAGGAATCGGTGGCATGGAGCAGGCCCGTCTATGCTGACGTTGAGAACACTGCCACTGCGTTTACTTAATAAGTTCTGGCTTTAGTACAGAGAGACTTTTCATTATTATTAGTATTAATGATAAAACTGTAAATCTGGTAATGAATGTGATAAAACAAATATCAGTCTTATTAGCATTTTATTACCAATTTCCTCATTGCGTTGCTGTCAGATGTGGGTACTAGCATCTAAGAGAAACGTAGAGTGGCAGTACAGAAGAAATGAAACGTTGAGAAGAAGTTTTTTGGTCAGAGGAATAGCAAGAAACGACAAAGTTGACAGAGTAGATAGAAGAAAACGAAAAGCTGTAGGGTTGAGACTAGCGTGGGTAGTATTGAAAATGTAACACAGATACTGCTTGACAGTTGCATAGGACAAAATTCCTGAGATGTGTCGAGAGGAAAGCTACCTCGGTGATAACAGATGACTGTTTAATTTCCTCTTGAATGTAGAGTGATGTTGCATAAGACGTAGACCACAGAGTGGTGTGGCTGGAATGGAGGACGCAGAAGAAAAAAAAGTAGTGTTACATTGCTGAACGTATTCTATTTGGTATTGCAGTTGTGGAATGTTGATAAGTATTTGATATATGAGGAGTAGTGGCTGAAAAATTGATAAAAAATACGTAGAATATCCGGTCGCATTCACCTTTACTGACCATACGAAGGACTAACACTGTATTGGGTGGCAGCCAGTCAAGGAATATTTTAGGCAAATGGTTTAAAAATTTACTTCATAGGTCGAGTCAGATATTTATAAGTTTTCTCGTAGACCAACTTCAGCTGTGCCTACGTGACATTTATGTTCAGACAGGTTTCTTTGTTTTACTTAAGTGTACTGAAATTTATCACTTAACATAAGGAATAAAACAAAATAATAAATGGAAAAAAATTATGTAAGCAACCTTTGCAAACTGAAATTACTGATGGGGTAAGAAGACTGTAACGAATGGATGCAAGTTATTAATAAATGTTATTTTCAGCACAGCATTTGTAAAAACGATGAACAGAAGATGGGAATGGAATGTAACTAAGTGGTGAATTGTGTGACCGAAATGATTACGACTTTCATCGGAGAGAGCGGAACTTAAATTCCCGTCCGGCCACCGGGATGTAGGTTTCCGTGATTTATCAGTATTATGTTAGGCGAATGTCAGTAAAGGTATTTTACAAAATGCGAGTGATAATTTCTTTCGCGTCCTTGTTCTTTCTGAGTGGCAATAATCCCCATCACTGTCAAACGTAATAGTCGACAGTTTCTTATGCAACAAATAATGAGACTCCTGTAGCGACGAAGTTATACTGTCAAGCCGGAGTCGAGAAACAGTTAGTTCCATACCTAATCTGCTCACGTGGTAAAAAGAAAAAAAATTAATTCAGCTGGGTTTCATGACAAGGCAGGTCACACGCCTAGCGCTAACTTGACTATCTCCACGCAACGTCTAAGATTTTGTCGACTGCACTAAATCTCTAGAAGCAGTTCGCTACGCGTCTACGGTAACATACTTTGACTGCTGTGCTTGTTGTATTATTGAGTAATGTGGAAATAAAATGAACATTTTTCAGAGGTCACAATACACACTTATCTGCGATTTGCCATGGGTATTTTTATGATCTAGGAGACATTTATACTCCAAAATAGTTTGCTGATTGGAAGACATACACAGCCTGACAGAAAATTGGTCGGAAGTCAACGTAATTTCGTACATGTACACACCATCTGCGAATACATAAACTGATTTGAGTTGCAATTCTCTGTAACAGGTCGAACGGTCACCAGAACACACTAGCGTTGTCGTATGTGGTGTTGTTAGCAGGCCTGGTAAAGTATACGATGGGCGTAAACAGCGTTAGGTATTGACTGATCGCTGTTATGGACGCGGAGATGCCACGCATCCGTGTGAGACAGCATTATCAGTACCTGTCAGAGTTAGAGAAGTACCTGATTGTGCGTCTCGATTTGGTCGGCTGGTAGATGTGTGCAATACCCAGTTTTGTGGAACATGCGGATGTGGCACTGGCCCGATTTTTGTACTACATGAGAACGTGGGGGCAACCATACTCTTCGCCAAGGCTCCGGTTGATCTAATGTCACAACAGAAGATGATCGCCGTGCTCACCTTAAGCCATTCACATCAACGTCTGCCATTCGAAAACATGTAATGGCCTAACCCGCAACATTCTGTGTCACCCTGCAGTATTGGTAGAGACTAGAAGCAGGCGCACTAGGGAATTACCAACCACGCACAAGCTGCCAGTAACACCACAACACAAACAGCTACTTTTGAAATGGAGCTACGACCGGGAAGCAAGGAATGCTGAAGCCTGGCGTTTCACTGTGTTCAGCGATGAATCGCTGCTGAGGTCAAGCTGGTGAGGTCAAGGCCGGTAGTGATTGCGGGAACTCTGACGATACGTCCTCATGTGTTATCTGCCATACGACAGTATCGATGTGCTCTTTCTCAGCAGAAATATGCTCGTTCACACATAGTACGAGACACTAATGACTGTCTGTGGTATCTGCAGACAACAGGTGTGGCAGCCACAGCTATGTAATCCAAAAATATAGGCTGAATACAGCTGAAGCGCTTTTTAATACAAAAGACGTCTGCTAGATGTTGATACACGCCTGCGGAAGATCTGCCCCTGATAGAGCATCTGCGGGACCAGGTCGGCTCTCGTCTCCGTCATCGTGCCAATCTGTAGGATATGAAGGACCAGTTAGAACAGTTGTGGGCAACCTACCCCCAGGAGAGGAAACAACGGCTTTAAGACATCCTTTCCAACAGAACGTGAGCATGCATCTACGCCAGATCTGTGTACAACGTCATAAATGGGATCATACAGCCAAGTTCTTCGTAAATTCGACACGACTTTGCAATCACTGAAATGACATCATATATCCTCTAACCTGGGAAGCTTCGTTAGTTCCTCCCGATAAGGTGCTTCACATATCTCGCAGGCAGTGTACGACCGAAGGAAAAGAACAGAGTCAAAAATATTTAATAAAGTCGGTAACATGATGATTACCACAGGGGCCACAAAATCAGTACTGTTGTCCGCTTCCGTAAATGAGTGGTCACCGTGTCCGACGGTAAAACACGATAATGTTAAAGACTATTGCTGGTAGAAGCGCTGAAAAAGACCTCATTATCGTGAGTTTGATCTACGTTAAGGTTATTTAGAGGTACAGTTTACAAAAGTGACATTAAGAGGCGGGAGACGCGTTTCCAAATACACTACTGGTCATTAAAATTGTTACAACAAGAAGAAATACAGATGATAAACGGGTATTCATTGGACAAATATATTATACTAGAACTGACATGTGATTACATTTTCATGCAATTTGGGTGTATAGATCCTGAGAAATCAGTACCCACAAAAACCACCTTGATACGGCTGGGCATTGAATCAAACAGAGCTTGTATGGCATGTATGGGTATAGCTGCCATGCAGCTTCAACACTTTACCACATTGCATCAAGAGTAGTGACTGGCGTATTGTGACGAGCCAGTTGCTCGGCCACCATTCACCAGACGTTTTCAATTGGTGAGAGATCTGGAGAATGTGCTGGCCAGGACAGCAGTCGAACATTTTCTGTATTCAGAAATGCCCGTACAGGACCTGTAACAAGCGGTCGTGCATTATCCTGCTGAAATGTAGGGTTTCGCAGGGATCGAATGAAGGGTAGAGCCACGGGTCGTGACACATCTGAAATGTAGCGTCCATTGTTCAAAGTGCCGTCAATGCGAACAAGTGGTGACAGAGGCGTGTAACCAATGTCATCCCATACCATAACGCCGAGTGATAGGCCAGTATGGCAATGCCGAATACACGGCTCCAATGTGCGTTCACCGCGATGTCGCCAAACACGGATGCGACCATCATGATGCTGTAAACAGAACCTGCATTCATCCGAAAAAATGAGGTTTTGCCATTCGTGCATCCAGGTTCGTCGTTGAGTACACCATCGCAGGCGCTCCTATCTGTGATGCAGTGTCAAGGGTAACCGCAGCCATGGTCTCCGAGCTGATAGTCCATGCTGCTGCAAACGTCGTCGAACTGTTCGTGCGGATGGTTGTTGTCTTGCAAACTTCCTTATCAGTTGACTCAGGGATCGAGACGTGGCTGCATGATCCGATACAGCCATGCGGATAAGATGCCTGCCATCTCGACTGCTAATGATACAAAGCCGTTGGGATCCAGCAAGGCGTTCCGTATTACCCTCCTGAACCCACCGATCCCATATTCTGCTAACAGTCATTGGACCTCGACCAACGCGAGCAGCCATGTCGCGATATGATAAACCCCAATCGCGATAGGCTACAATCCGACCTTTATCAAAGTCGGAAACGTGATGGTACGCATTTCTCCTCCTTGCAAGAGGCATCACAACAACGTTTCACTAGGCAACGCCGGTCAACTGCTGTTTGTGTATAAGAAATCGGCTGGAAACTTTCCTCATGTCAGCACGTTGTAGGTGTCGCCACCGGCGCCAACCTTGTGTGAATGCTCTGAAAAGCTAATCATTTGCATATCACAGCATCTTCTTCCTGTTGGTTAAATTTCGCGTATGTAGCACGTCATCTTCGTTGTGTAGCAATTCTAATGGCCAGTAGTGTATTTCTTTGGGGTGTCAGTCCCACCAAAATTTCCTCCTCTCTGTGACCGGGCGAGGTGGTGCAATAGTAAGATATCTGGTTCCTACTCCAGATGACGAACGGTTGTACAGTATATAAATGAAGTAATATTAGGTTTTAAATACTGTGGTGCCCCATAGCTTTTTTCTTTTGTTTCGAGTGATTAGTCTTCTGACTGGTTTGATGTGGCCAGCCACGAATTCCTCTCAATTCCTCTCCTGTGCCCACCTCTTCATCTCGGAGTAGCACTTGAAAATTATGTCCTCAGTTATTTTTTAATGTGATTCAGTTTCTGTTTTTCCCTACGGTATTCACCCATTAGTACCATGGAAGTAATTCCCTGATGTCTTAACAGATGTCCTATCAGAGTTTTCCATATATTACTTTCCTCGCCTATTCTGCTTAGAACCTCCTCATTCCTTACCTTATAAGTCCACCTGACTTTCAACATTCGTCTGTAGCACCACATCTCAAATGCTTCTATTCTCTTGTGTTCCAGTTTTCCCACAGTCCATGTTTCACTACCGTGCAATGCTGTGCTCCAAACGTACATTTCCTATAATGAAGGGCTATGTTACGTACTAGTAGAGTTCTATTGACCAGAATGCCCTTTTTGCCAGTGCTAGTCTGCTTTTAATGTTCTTCTTGCTCCGTCCGCCATAGCGTATTTTGCTGCCTAGTAGTAGAATTCCTTAACTTCATCTACTTCGTGACTATTCATCCTAATGTCTAGTTTCTCGCTGCTCTCATTTCTGCTGCTTCTCATTACTTTCGTCTTTCTTCGTTTTACTCTGTACTCTTTAGACTGTTTATTCTATTTTGTAGGTTCTGTAATTCTTCTTCAGTTTCACCCAGAATGGAAAAGTCACCAGTGAATCTTATCATTGTCATCCTTTCACCTTGAATTTTAGTTCCATTCTTGTACCTTTCTTTTATTTCCATCATTGCTTCTTCGATATACAGAGTGAACAGTAGGGAGGAAAGACTACATCTCTGCCTTCCACGCATTTTAATCAGAGGGCTTTATTCTTGATCATCCACTCTTATTATTCCCTCTTGTACCTATTGTGTATTTCCCGTCTCTCCCTATCGCGTACCCTATTTTTCTCAGAATTGCGAACATCTTGCACCACTTGACAGTGCCGAACGCTTTTTGCAGGTCAACAAATTCTACGAATATGGCTTGCTTTTTCTTTACTATTGCTTCCACTATCAACCTCAAAGTGATATGTACCTCTCTGGTGCCTTTACCTTTTCTAAAACCAAACTGATGGTCTAACACATCTTCAGTTTTCTTTTCCATTCCGTGTCTTATCCGTGCCAACAACTTGGATGCCTGAGCTGTGAAGGTGATCGATAGATAATTCTCGCACTTGTCTGCTCTTGCAATTTTCAGAATTGTGTGGTCGATGTTTACCGGAAAGTCTGATTTTACATCGCCAGTTTCGCACATTTTACACACCAACGTGGATACTCGTTTTTTGCCACTACACAAAGGATTTTAGAAATTCTGATGGAATGTTGTCTACCCCCTTTTGCCTTATTCGGTCTTAAATCTTCCACAGCTCCTGCATATTTGAAAAGTTTTATGATTACAGCCTCGAGCTGCTGATAAAATTCTACAAAATTCTTTATTTAACAACTATTTTCGATGCACAGACCATCATTAGGCTCCTGTATACCAAACTGAAATAATACATAGGTAGCATTACGACAATAAATCATCACAAATCTGTTCAATGATGTAAACGCTCAGGTAATAAAATTACAAATAATTGCTTAAAAGTATTTGTAGCATAATACTAGGTAAACGTGAAATCATTCACATCACGTAATAAAACTCGAATTTACCACTGAAAATAAAAGTATAACACACACACACACACACACACACACACACACACACACACACATACACAGTGATGTAACCAACGTGAGATTGCACACAGGCGATTACCTGTCATAGTTAGTGAACCCTCAACTCCTGGGACAGACAGCACCCCCCGCCCCCCAGCTTTCTAGAACTTTCATCCCACTTCAGGCCTCCAGCTGAATCCAGTGTGGCTCCTCCCACCGTGTCATCCTTCTCCAGGCTGAAGCTGCACAGGAAATACTTCAGCGTCGAGAATCTTAAGCCTTTTTCTATACAGATTAATGTGGCTCCAACAGGTGGTACGAATGTAACCTTTACCAAAAGTCCATCACTTTGGCTCGCCTTCCCCACAATATTATCTATGTGGTCTTTCCAACTGAAGTTGTTCGTAATTTTAACACCAAGGTACTTAGTTGAATTGACAGCCTTGAGAATTGTACTATTTATCGAGTAACCGAATTCAAACGGATTTCTTTTGGAACTCATGTGGATCACCTCACACTTGTCGTTATTTAGCGTCAACTGCCACCTGCCACACCATACAGCAATCTTTTCTAAATCGCTTTGCAACTGATACTGGTCTTCGGATGACCTTAATAGACGGTAAATTACAGCATCATCTGCCAACAACCTAAGAGAACTGCTCAGATTGTCACCCAGGTCATTTATATAGATCAGAAACAGCAGAGGTCCCAGGACGCTTCCCTGGGGAACACCTGATATCGCTTCAGTTTTACTCGATGATTTGCCGTCTATTACTACGAAATGCGACCTTCCTGACAGGAAATCACGAATCCAGTCGCACAACTGAGACGATACCCTATAGGCCCGCAGCTTGATTAGAAGTCGCTTGTGAGGAACGGTGTCAAAAGCCTTCCAGAAATCCAGAAATACGGAATCAACCTGAGATCCCCTGACGATTGCTGCCATTACTTCATGCGAATACAGAGCCAGCTGCGTTGCACAAGAACGATGTTTTCTGAAGCCATGCTGATTACGTATCAATAGATCGTTCTCTTCGAGGTGATTCATAATAATTGAATACAGTATATGCTCCAAAACCCTATTGCAAACTGACGTCAATGATATAGGCCTGTAGTTCGATGGATTACTCCTACTACCCTTCTTAAACACTGGTGCGACCTGCGCAATTTTCCAATCTGTAGGTACAGATCTATCGGTGAGCGAGCGGTTGTATATGATTGCTAAGTAGGCAGCTATTGTATCAGCGTTATCTGAAAGGAACCTAATCGGTATACAATCTGGACCTGAAAACTTGCCCGTATCAAGCGATTTGAGTTGCTTCGCAACCCCTAAGGTATCTACTTCTAAGAAACTCATGCTAGCAGCTGTTCGTGTTTCAAATTCTGGAATATTTCATTCGTCTTCCCTGGTGAAGGAATTTCGGAAAACTGCGTTCAATAACTCCGCTTTAGCGGCACAGTTGTCGGTAACAGTACCATCGGCACTGCGCAGCGAAGGTATTGACTGCGTCTTGCCGCTTGTGTACCTTACATACGACCAGAATTTCTTCGGATTTTCTACCAAATATCGAGACAATGTTTCGTTGTGGAACCTATTAAAGGCATCTCGCATTGAAGTCCGTGCCAAATTTCGCGCGTCTGTAAATTTTAGCCAATCTTTGGGATTTCGCGTTCTTCTGAACTTCGCATGCTTTTTCCGTTGCCTCTGCAACAGCGTTCGGACTTGATATTATATGTACAGTGCATATTTAATTTTTGGTGTTAGTCTTCCTGCGATCATACGACTGAAACCGGTAAATTCGTAAAGATGATGGCGAAAGTATGTGTTGAAAAATATTAAATGAAGTGAAATTACGGGAGGAGTCTAACAAGATGATATTTTTTTAAAAAATTGGTAATTTCTAATGAGAGGAACTTTGAAATTGACAGTATAAACTGAAAATAAACTTATCGCGGAGATGCTCAATCACAGTCGCTGTACATTACGTGTCGAGAATGTGTTCACGTCTCATTTATTTCACTGCATGCAACAAGGAAATTTCCTTCCAAATGAGTTCCTTAATTAAGCCCTGATAATGTCTTACCTGCAACGGACACTCGGTTCTGTTCTGTATCAGCGTAGCTGCTAGTGACAGTACTGCTGCGGCATCAGAAACTTAAAGAGAAAAGCGCTGCATTGCGTGCTATAATTTACTGCTTGTCAAGAAAGACATCTGATACGTGGTGTTTACTGGTGTTAAAGAAAACGTGGAAGAGAGGACCCATCAATTTTACTTTCTTTTCACATAACCTGTTTATTTAATAATATATAATCATAAATTCGTTTTCTTTACAAATTAACAAATTTGTGGAATGAATTAACTTTTACAAGAGAAATCAAAACAGGAACAACATGACAATAATTACAAGGACTCGGACCTGCAGCCCGTCCGTTATCGGATGAAACAGCGGTGTTTACTACCGCGCTGGAGACACTTTCTCTTATTAAATACCCTTCTGCAACACATGAAAACATATAACTAATATTGATGACAAGAGTGTTTCAATTACTCAAACAAATGACGTAATTTTTTTTATTTGGAAACTGTATGTAGAAAGGTTCGGGGTTAAGTTGTGCACCTATGCTTAAAGGTTAAACAAATTAGGAAATTATTATGAAAATGATGAGGCTTGCTTCAAAGCGAACAACCTTTTCATTTCAATCAGCAAAAAGGTGCGACTGGATCCCAAAAATGGTTCAAATGGCTCTGAGCACTATGGGACTTAACATCTGAGGTCATCAGTGTCCTAGAGTTAGAACTACTTAAACCTAACTAAGGACAGCACACACATCTATGCCCGAGGCAGGATTCGAACCTGCGAACGCAGCCGCACGGTTCCGGACTGAAGCACCTAGAACCGCTCGGCCCCTCTGGATCCCAACCCTTCCCTTTTGACAATCTTATTCTGACTAAAGCCCTGGTGACAGTTGGATGTTAATATGTCAGAAGTTAAATTGCTTCTCAGTTATGAAGGCCGCGCTGAAGGACCGTTTTAAAACATTACGTATGATCACTTAGCATAAGAGAACTCACTCGGCGGAACCACAAGATCCAGTTAAAGTGGTTCAAATGGCTCTGAGCACTATTGGACTTAACATCTGAGGTCATCAGTGCCCTAGAACTTCATCATCATCATCATCATCATCATCAGCCAATTCAATCATTAGATGATGTGGCCACTTCGAGTTGTGGATTCAGGTAGGCTTTCAGAAGTCTTCTCCAAGTGGGACGGTCTTGGGCAGTTCTCTGCCAGGTGTTACCAGCGCTCTTCTTGATGTCTTTGTCCCATCTTTCTGGTGGTCTTCCTCTAGGCCTCCGGTGCTCTCTCGGACTCCACTCCAGTACTAGCTTCGTCCATCTGTTGTCTTTTCTTCTTGCAACGTGGCCAGCCCACTGCCATTTCAAGGAACCTACTCTCTCCAAGTTGTCATTAACCTTTGTCACAGACCGGATGTCATCTGCCCTTTTCCTGTCCTTTCTTGTATAGCCCAGCATTGATCTCTCCATGGCTCTCTGTGCTGTCCTAAGTTTCCCTTTTGTGAATGAGTTCAGTGTCCATGTCTCGCAGCCATACGTCATCACAAGAAGAATGCATTGCCCCTAGAACTTAAAACTACTTAAACCTAACTAACCTAAGGACATCACACACATCCATGCCCGAGGCAGGATTCGAACCTGCGACCGTAGTGGTCACGCGGTTCCAGACTGAAGTGCCTAGAACCGCACGGCCACACGGGCCGGCAAGGTCCAGTTAAAAATACACCAATAATGACCCGGTCTTTCAAAGACAGGAACGCACAACTTAGTGCAACAGGTAGTTGAGATTATCTCAAATACAATTACAATCAAGGAATTGAACCAGTTAACATACAAATCTAACCACAAGACCCCCGTTTGTTCAACGGCAACCTGTGCTTTGCTACAATTGTTCCGACTATATTTCCGACCAGCAGCTGATTCACTAAAACATGAATGATGGGTCAATATAATATCAGAACAAATTTTCAGACGACAACCAGTGTCTATTACAATACTACGGTCTACATTAACGCCCAAAGAGCAGACCGAGTAAAACTCTGAGGGTTGGGTACAAACCAGAAAATGGTAAAGAAAGGCAGTATTGTAACGGGGCAAATTTTTAAACGACGACTAGTGTCTTAGTACAATACTATGGCCTGTATTTACGACCTAAGAGCCGATCGAGTAAAACTCTGTGGGCCAGGCACAAACCAGTAAATAATTAGGAGGTCGGGTAGACAATGACACCAATCACCACGAAGATTACAGAATGTTGATCCCCTTTATCAGCAAGCAGCTCCATGGATCCACCGGCGGTTGCTGAGTGGTACCGATGGCAGCCAGCTAAAAGGGGACAGCCAGGCCACGAGCGGTCGTCCGTCACATATGTTGCCAACCAACCGACGGGATGTCGGCCTGCTGCTTGTGGTCGACACTGACCTGAACGAAGTACTCCGGTATCCTTCCTCTGCACAGGCCGTCGTTGCGTAGCTCGTGGCTTCGGCCCCTCGCAGCTCGTGACCGTCTCTTGTCACGACGCTACCGCCAATCCCCAAACTTGTTGCCTTCTTTCTCGGGCCAGCGAACCCGTATATACACCGGCAAGCAAAGAACTTCTGAGGACACAACCCACAGATACCAACTCTTCCTCACAGATATTGGCAATGGGGCCAGAAGAGGGATAGTCGATACTACCCTTGAGCTAGTGGCACCAGACAGAACAGTCTATTAACTTATTGGCGCCACGGCTCAACATCACCCTATCCACTCGTCGTTCTGTTCACTTGCTAACAATGCCCTAAGTACCCATTGCATTAGAAATGTATGTCATTTAAGAAAAGGGAGAGGTAGATTATAAATGAAAAATAAAATGAAATCAGAACTTATTTATATATGACGGTAGTGTCTGTTCCCGAAAGAACGTTCGGGAACAGATACTACCGTCATATATAGTTAAAATATGGCTTCACGGCCATTGACCTTCTTGTGCGAACGCACACGCTATGCCCGAACTCGTACGGGACTTGGTAGATTAATCTGCCTCGAGTAATGAGTATGATGGGCAAACATCTATTAGGCGCACTACGAATGTAGTGGTGTGGACATTTTGGGAATGTGGACCCCACGGGGAGCGTGCAAGGGATAAGTCCCTGCAGACGCACTATCCTCTGTGCCCGCGGTGGCTCAGCTGGATAGAGCGTCTGCCATGTAAGCAGGAGATCCCGGGTTCGAGTCCCGGTCGGGGCTCAATGAAGTACATCAACGCCTGTTTGCAACTAGGGTGTCTATTTAATTATCATTTCAGAACTTATTTAATCTTCTCCAAACTGCGAAGCAAACATGTAAACTCCTTTCAAGAAAATACTCAAGCATTTTTACTTGTAAGTTCTTAAATCACAATTCTCTTTTAAGTAACAGAAGTGGATGGAAGTTGCTAACGCCTCCGACATATGACTGATAAATAGTCTCCTCTAGCTGCGGTCATGGCCTGTGCGGCTGGTCCCGGCTGAGGTTCGAGTCCTCCCTCGGGCATGGGTGTGTGTGTTTGTCCTTAGGATAATTTAGGTTAAGTAGTGTGTAAGCTCAGGGACTGATGACCTTAGCAGTTAAATCCCATAAGATTTCACACACATTAACAGTCTCCTCTACCTAACACTGGAAGTCACTGAACAATGAAAATTAACAAACTACAATAATCGCTAAATGCACACAATGCTATGCGACGAATACTATTTGGTTTTTGAGTCGTTTCTGTGTCAAAATCAAATTGCGAAAGGCTTTCATCCAATAATATTCAGTTTTTAGCTATTCTCTATTTCCTCAAAAATTCTTGTCTTTAAATGGGAACCACTGGCTCTGACCCAGAAATCCTCAGCTAAGCTAATCGATAAGTCACATCTCTCCAAAGACTCGACTACGACTGATCTCTCCGTTACAGTTGTTCCGCCTGCCGTGAGCCATTTTACTCAACAATGCCTTTCTTAATACTCAAAGAAAATGCATCCTTTTATGTGTCCAAGCTTTACAAATGTATCTATGGAAGCTACAGTCTTTGCAGTCCATCTGTTACAAAAATGAGTGATAAACTCGTGCTATAGAAAATTATGTCGCAATAAATCTATACATTACAAATAAATTCGACAAACGATTTTTTATAAACAAAATTTCTTCGTGATGTATGTGGTGGGCCATATGTTTCCCAAAGGTTCTTCTATAATACAAGTCAAAATGATCTAAAAATGTTTCCATATCTTGCAAACTAGGCGGAATTCCCTTACTGAACCTTTCAAGTGCTTAAATGTAATTCTTCAAGTTCCTGGCAACTGTAGAAAGTCATCACTATAAAATATACAGGCTGGTCAGAAACAGTATGTAAAGCTTCTAAGCGTGTTGCAGGGTAGGCTGTGCTGAGAAATAATTGCGAAGAAAAAATTCGATATGTTGCGCCGATGTAACAATTATTTCTCTGCACAACCTACCCTGCAACATCACCCAGTATATAAAGAAGTACGTGAAGATGTCAGTGGATTGACTTGACTTTACCCATAACAGTAAGAACAGTCATCAAACAGACCAAAAATTTCCCTTTCGATTCTTCTGTATATTATTTTTGTCAGCAATTTGGATGCATGAGCTGTTAAGCTGGCAATGCGATAAATCTCGCACTTTTCGGCTCTTGAAGTGTTCGGAATTGTGTAGATGATGTTTTTCCGAAAGATTGACTTAATATCGCCTGTCTCATACATTCTACAAAACAACATGAATAGTCAATTTTCCGCCACTTCCCACAGTGGTATTAGAAATTCTGATGTAATGTTATTTATCTTTTCTGCTTTA
The DNA here is from genome assembly GCF_023898315.1 of Schistocerca nitens. NCBI lineage: Eukaryota > Metazoa > Arthropoda > Insecta > Orthoptera > Acrididae > Schistocerca > Schistocerca nitens. The sequence continues at coordinate 395,956,237 of NC_064618.1, read as the reverse complement.
TTTCATCTTAAGTCGCCCAAAGCTCTTTTATATTGCCATTATAATGTTACAGCCCTTGCTTTTAATTTCGTAGACTGTTCTCTTAACTCTTCCATATGCTCAATCAGTTCTTCCGAAAACCATTTTTTTTTTCGATATCTTTACATTTTCATACAGCCATTTCGACTTAGCTTCCATTCACTTCCTATTTATTTCATTTTTAAATGACGTGTGAATTTCCCTGAACATTTTGGTACTCCCTTCCTACGTCGACCAACTTAAGTATTTCTTCTGTTACCCGTGGTTTCTTCGCAGTTGTCTTACTGGTGTCGACGTTTTTGTTTCCAACTTGTGCGATTGTCCTTTTTAGAGAAGTCCTGTCCTCTTCAGATGAACTGCCTACTGAGCTATTCACTATTGCAGTACCAATAGTCTCAGAGAGCTTGAAGCGTGTCTCTTCATTCCTTAGTATCCCGCTTCTTTGCGCATTGAATCTTCATAAGACTCCGAAACTTCACCCTACTCTTCAATATTACTAAACTGTGGTCTGAGTCTATATATGCTCTCGGCTTTATAATTCTGAATCAGATTTTTTAATCTCTGCCTGTACATGACTTTTTCAAGAATACCTCCTCCCCCTGTGATTCTTGAACAGAGTAATCGCTATTATTAGCTGAAATTTATGAAGAACTTAATTATCCTCTCTCCTCTACCATTCCTACTACCAAATTCATATTCTCAAGTAACCCTTTCTTCTACACCTTTGCCTACAGCCGCATTCCAGTCCCCCATGACTATTATCTCGCTTCTCCCTTTACGTACTGAATTGCCCGTTCAATATCTTGATTATTTTCTCTATCTTATCATCTTCTGCCTGAGACTTCGGAATGTATACCTGAACTATTGTTGTCGGTGTTGATTTGCTATTGACTCTTACGAGAACAGCCCTATCACTGAACTGTTCACAGTAACTCATTCTCTGCACACCTTCCTATTCACAACGAATCCTATTCCCGTTATGCCATCTTCTGTTGCTGTTTATATTAGCCTACATTCTTCTGACCAGAAATCCTTATCTTTTTTCAATTTCTCTTCATTGATCCCCATTGTATCTAGACTGAGACTTAGCATTTCTCTTTTCATATTTTCTAGCTTCCTTAACATGTTCAAACTTCTGACTTCCAAGTCACTACTCGTAGTATGTCCTTGGTTATTTAATACTTCTCTCGTGGTCTTCCCCCCCCCCTCCTCCCCCCAACCCCTCCTTGGCAGTCCCCTTCCAGACATGCGGGTGCTGAGAAAGTCCGTGGTTGGATTGAATGGGAGGAACTCCGCCTCTTGCTGTGTGACCCGAGTGCAGGATTCCCTAGTGAAACTCTCAAATTTGACAGCACTTTCCTTTGTTGCTTCGTCGTCGAACTGCCTGATTGTGTCACCACGGGGTGAATGGTGGAAGTTCTGTAGTTTATTTCTCGTATTGTAGTATATTTGTAGTGCTAGTTTACTGTCCATGTTGCTGAAACAGTTTCTTCTATTTTTTTCCCTTTGGTTCAAATGGTTCAAATGGCTCTGAGCACTATGGGACTTAACTTAGAACTACTTAAACCCAACTAACCTAAGGACATCACACACATCCATGCCCGAGGCAGCATTCGAACCTACGACCGTAGCGGTCTCGTGGTTCCAAACTGTAGCGCCTAGAACCGCACGGCCACTCCGGCCGGCCTTTTTTTTCCTTTCTTGATACTTCTTTGTCTGAAATTAGGCCTATGTGCATATTTACTACACTGACAGAAAAAAGTTGCAGCACTAAGAAGAAGCTGTGTGACATAAACGAAAGTTGGTAGGAGTGTTTCTAATCGTACATCTGAAAGATGACGCGTATTCAAATTTCTCACCAGTCTCACAAGAGTGGCGTTGGTAGCGCCACTATGAGAATGCAAATCAGGTCGGCTTTAAATACACACTGTAACAGTCGTGAGCCTTAGTTACCTTTGAGACTGGACGTGGCGAGTTGACCTTAGTCAAGAACACCTTTAAGGCAACAAAGATACCATTATCACTGAGTCTCAACGGGACCGTGTAATAGGACTAGGTGAAGCTGGTGTTCCTTCTGCGATATGCAGAAAGCGTTGGCAGGAATGTAGCCACTGTACATGATCATTGGCAACCGTAGCCACGAGAATGTACGGTCTCAAGTAGACGACCATGTGGCATTACAAAGAAGGAGGACCATCGGCGTATGACTCTGGCCTATGAACTGCGTCTGCAGGAGCAATCTGAGCAACGGTTGGCACCACGGTGACAGAACGAGCTGTTACAAAACGGTCATTTCAAAGACAGCCCCGAGCCAGACGCCCTGCAACGTGCATTCCACTGACGGCAAACCATCGGGATACGCGATGTCAGTGCTATCAGGTGAGAACTCATTGGAGGGCAGGGCGGAGGTCTGTTGTGTTTTCTGATGAAAGCTGTTTCTACCTTGGTCCCAGTGATGGCCGTGTGTCGGTTAGGAGGAAGCCTATAGAAGACCTGCAGCCAACCTGTCTGCCTCCTAGAGAGACCGGACTTACACTTGGAGTTGTGGTCTGGGATGCGATTTAGTATGGCAGGAGGAACACTCTAATGATTATAACTAGCGCCATGAGGGCAAAACTGTATATCAGTCTGGTTATTTGAGCTGTCGCGCTGTCATTAATGAAACTATTCCACCGTGTTTTCCAACAGGATAACGCTTTTGCACATACTGCTGTTGCAACCCAACATGCTATATAGACTGTCGACGTTGCCTTGGCCTGCTCCATCACCAGACCTAGCACATATGGGACATCATCGAAAGACAACCAGTGTCATCCGCAGACAGCATTAACCGTCCCTGTATTGACAGTCGCAGGTGTGACAGACATGGAACTCGGTCTCATAAGCTGACCTCCGGCACCTGTACAACACAATCCATCCACGTTTGCATGCTTGCATTCAACAGTCTGGCGGGTACATCGGTTGTTAATGTACTAGCATTTCACATTTGCGGTGGCTTATTTCGTGTTTACATTAACCTGTGACCTTGCAATGTTAGTCACATAAATATGTTATCTAGACAAATGTTTTCCCAAAATTTCATTATTCTACATTATTATCATTTTTTTTTTGTTTCGATTTTTCCGTAAGTGTTTCATTATCATTGTTTCCTTATAGCATTTCTTGCCTACAAAGAAATTCGAGGTAGTGGTCAGAGGCAATAATAATAAAAAATAATAAAATTGTATTGACTACTAATGTATATTGCGTCTCACGAACCCTTGTCACCCTTATTCCTCAGCCTCTTGCTGCTGCAAAAGCCAGCGTATTAACTGATGTTCGCCTGACGCAGTACCGGCGGCCGTCGAAGACTCACTCGCTACAGCCACCTGTCTCAATCACTCGGTTGGATATAGATAGAATGCTTGCAATCGATCATATATTGAAAAAGGAGCTGAGAATCCAACAGAATTGTATAATAGAGTAAGATGTTCTGTTTCATTAGAGATTATAGTTCCAATTACATATCAGCTTTACAGATATTTGCAATTTTGGGTAAAATTTGAGAGTAGTCACGCCCCCACTAATAAATTATGAAACCTGATACATATCTGCTTTCATTTTGGCTTCGTTGTCTTCTTCGGCATCTGGTTACTGGCTTATATTTTATCAGTTCGAATAAAGCAGTAGTTTAAAAAGTACACTCCTGGAAATGGAAAAAAGAACACATTGACACCGGTGTGTCAGACCCACCATACTTGCTCCGGACACTGCGAGAGGGCTGTACAAGCAATGATCACACGCACGGCACAGCGGACACACCAGGAACCGCGGTGATGGCCGTCGAATGGCGCTAGCTGCGCAGCATTTGTGCACCGTCGCCGTCAGTGTCAGCCAGTTTGCCGTGGCATACGGAGCTCCATCGCAGTCTTTAACACTGGTAGCATGCCGCGACAGCGTGGACGTGAACCGTATGTGCAGTTGACGGACTTTGAGCGAGGGCGTATAGTGGGCATGCGGGAGGCCGGGTGGACGTACCGCCGAATTGCTCAACACGTGGGGCGTGAGGTCTCCACAGTACATCGATGTTGTCGCCAGTGGTCGGCGGAAGGTGCACGTGCCCGTCGACCTGGGACCGGACCGCAGCGACGCACGGATGCACGCCAAGACCGTAGGATCCTACGCAGTGCCGTAGGGGACCGCACCGCCACTTCCCAGCAAATTAGGGACACTGTTGCTCCTGGGGTATCGGCGAGGACCATTCGCAACCGTCTCCATGAAGCTGGGCTACGGTCCCGCACACCGTTAGGCCGTCTTCCGCTCACGCCCCAACATCGTGCAGCCCGCCTCCAGTGGTGTCGCGACAGGCATGAATGGAGGGACGAATGGAGACGTGTCGTCTTCAGCGATGAGAGTCGCTTCTGCCTTGGTGCCAATGATGGTCGTATGCGTGTTTGGCGCCGTGCAGGTGAGCGCCACAATCAGGACTGCATACGACCGAGGCACACAGGGCCAACACCCGGCATCATGGTGTGGGGAGCGATCTCCTACACTGGCCGTACACCACTGGTGATCGTCGAGGGGACACTGAATAGTGCACGGTACATCCAAACCGTCATCGAACCCATCGTTCTACCTTTCCTAGAGCGGCAAGGGAACTTGCTGTTCCAACAGGACAATGCACGTCCGCATGTATCCCGTGCCACCCAACGTGCTCTAGAAGGTGTAAGTCAACTACCCTGGCCAGCAAGATCTCCGGATCTGTCCCCCATTGAGCATGTTTGGGACTGGATGAAGCGTCGTCTCACGCGGTCTGCACGTCCAGCACGAACGCTGGTCCAACTGAGGCGCCAGGTGGAAATGGCATGGCAAGCCGTTCCACAGGACTACATCCAGCATCTCTACGATCGTCTCCATGGGAGAATAGCAGCCTGCATTGCTGCGAAAGGTGGATATACACTGTACTAGTGCCGACATTGTGCATGCTCTGTTGCCTGTGTCTATGTGCCTGTGGTTCTGTCAGTGTGATCATGTGATGTATCTGACCCCAGGAATGTGTCAATAAAGTTTCCCCTTCCTGGGACAATGAATTCACGGTGTTCTTATTTCAATTTCCAGGAGTGTATATCGCTTGCTTCGAAATCGATCTGCATAAAATTGATGCTTTTTATATAAATGAAGTGATCGATACCAATCGTTATCCAAGTGTTCCTAATATTCATACTTGATTACATTACAAGAGTCACCTACGAAACAGCAAAGAAGCGGGGTAGAATCATATCAGACTGTTTAGTGGATATAGACTGTTTAGTGGATATCGATTTAGTATAGTTTCTGCATTATTTGCCATAATAAATATAAAGACATATTAATCGTAAACTACTCCGGGCTAACAATCGAATTATGAACAGAAATAGGAGGCAATATGTTACTGGAAAGTCGATAATTGCTTAGAATATTGGATTCCGAACGACTGTACCAGATAGTGTTGTTGATAATTCTTCCGGGTTATATGGCCGGACGTGGCTGTAAGGAGCCAATAAATATTAATTCGTCGACTGTTCCGCTTTGAGCGTCTCGAATTCCGGCTGCCGCGTGTAGCAGTCGGCGTAAATCCGCAATGAGGCCCAAACGGGTCAGCAACCAGAACGGTTCGCGAGTCGCGTGCCGCTCTCTTAAGGTCTTCGTACTTTCCGTGACGTTAGCGCCACGGCTCCTCTCTGAGCGAGAACCTGGCGCTTCTTTTATTTGCAGGAAAAACGCCATCCGTCACATTATTACTGTTTTTACTGCAGCGTACCTTGTGCAGAAAGTAGATAAATAAAAATACTCCGAGGAATTTTAGACGCTAAAGTTTTTTTTTTTTTCTTAAAGTGAGTAATGCCTTGGTGGCCGTAATTACGGACGAACTGCAAATACAGAAATAACTCCGAAAAACATAACGTGTAGTTAGCATGTTGTGATAGTGCTGTGCAATAATATCATGTACAAACTAATGGCTCTGCAACCGCCTTCCCTCTTTTTCAGTTTTAGGGGGCCTGAGCTGTATCTTTCTGTGTATGACTAACATGTGCAAACCAAAGCTGCTATAATTCTCTTACATTTTTTCTTTTTTTCAGAGAACGTGAGCTCTGGTTGGAAGCTAAACAGCACGTAGTCAAACAGTCTTTAGTCTATCATCTTTTTTATTTTATTTATTTATTTTTGAGTCCACAGTCTTCTGACTGGTTTGTTGCGGCCCGCCACGCATTCCTCGCCTACGCCCTCAATTATTTTCCAGATGTATCCCAGTATCTGTTTCCCTCTACAGTTTTTACCCTCTACAACACCCTCCACTACTTAAAATTTTGAATTTGTGGCGATCCACACCCTCCAGATGTTTAATAAACGTAAACGTGGTTCGTAGTAGGCTGTAATGTAATTTTTATTCAATCGTGCGATTAGCTACTTTGACAAGTAATCGAAATTAGCTAAACTCACGATTAAGTAAAAATCGCATTACAGCCTGCTATTATAATCCCTCTAGTACCATGATAGTTACTCCCAGGTGTCTTAACAGATGTCCTATCATTTTGTCCCCTCTTCTTGTCAGTGTTTTTCACATATTCCTTTCCGATTCTGCGCAGAACCTTCTTATTCCTTACCTTATCAGTCCATGTTTCGATTCTCTTCTATTTCTGTTTTCCCACAGTCCATTTCTCACTACCATAAATGATGTGCACCAAACGTACATTCTTAGAACTTTCTTCCTCAAGTAACGCCCTAAGATTGATAGTAGCAGTCTTCTCTTGGCCTGGAATGCCCTTTTTGCCAGTGCTTGTCTGGTTTTGATGTCCTCCTTGCTCAGTTCGTCATTGGTTGTGTTACTACCTAGGTAGCACAATTCCTTAGTTTCATCTACTTTGTGACCAACAATCCATATATTAAGTTTCTGCTACTTCTCATCACTTTCGTCTTTCTTCGATTTACTGTCAGTGCATATTCTGTACTTATTAGACTTTTCGTTCCATTCAGCAGATCAAGTAATTCTTCTTCATTTTCACTGAGAATAGCAATGTCATCAGCGAATCGTATCATTGATATCTTTTCACTTTGAACTTTAAATCCACAGCTGAACCTATCTTTTATTTTCATTCTTGGTTCTTCTATGTATAGACTGAAGAGTAGGGGCGAAAGACTACATCCCTGCCTCACATCTTTTTTTAATTCAAGCACTTCGTTCTTATTATTCCCTCTTGACTCTTGTACATTTTGTTTATGACCCGTTTCTTCCTATACCTTACCCCTATTGTCCTCATAATTTGGACCATCTTCCACATTTCACACTGTCGAACGCTCTTTCCAGGTCAATAAACTCAAAGAAGGTGTCTCGATTTTTTCTTCAGTCTTGCTTCCATTATCAATCGGAGCGTCAGAACTGTCTCTCTGGTGCCTTCACATTTCCAAAATCCAAACTTATCGTGACGTAACAGGTCTTCAATTCTTTTTTCCATTGTTCTGTATATTATTCTTGTCAGAAACTAGGATACATTAGCTGTTAAGCTGACTGTGCGATAGTTCTTGCACTTCTCGGCTCTTGTTATCTTCGGAATGGGTGGACGATTTTTTCCGAAAGTCTGATGGTATATTTTAGAAATTCCGATGGAATGTTAGCCATCCCTTGTGCCTTATTTTGCCTCAAGTCATCCAAAACTCTTTTAAATTCTAACACTAGATCCTCTATGTCTTCCCTGTCGATTCCTGTTTCGTCTTCCATCATTTCACCAGAGAAGTCCTCCCCCTCATAGAGGCATTCAACGTACTGCTTTCACCTATTTGCGTTCCACCTATCTGCTCTCTCTCTCTCTTTCTCCCCCTCTCTCTTTCTCTCTCTTTCTTTCTCTCTCTCTCTCTCTCTTTCTCTCTCCCTTTCTCTTTCCCTCTCCCTCTCTTTTCTCTCTCTCTCTCTCACCCTCTCTTCTGTGAATGTAACTGCGGAATTCCCATTGCCCTCTTAAAGTTACCGCCCTTGCTTTGAATTTCAGCAGTTATTTTCCTCAATTGCCGCGTTTTGGGGGGAGACAATTTGTACCGTGGTTGCCGTACAGAAATTATCTATTTTACAATACTAGTTACCTCTGGCTTATCTGTTAGAACTTAAGCAGTTTATCCGCTTGCTCCTTATTAGGTGATTTACAATGAAGGGTGATTTTCCTGTCTTTATGCTATATATCTGTCCCGGGGAGCCATTCTTATAGAGTCTGAACCATTATTCTGGCTGAAACTTAAAGATGAAGCTCTTATCTCGGTAATAGAGAATATACCCTGTTTTCTGTAATAAATCACAATCCAACAGTCCCGATGAAGACTACGGTTTTATGACAGTAAAATCCATTGGGCACGTGAACCACTGAATGCCTTATCTAAATCTCACTTTGACAACTCTAGTCAGTGTCTCTCCATTTACTTACATGCACAATGTACGATTCTTGCTTAACTGTGGTAATTTACAAACATGGAGCAACCGCTTAAACCATTTAAAATCTGATAAAGAAACAATTCCACATGACTCTATTAACACATATATTGGTTCGTGATTCAGATTCGCACGTACAATAAGAAATCTGGGGACACTGCTGTAACGTTTTACAACCTTCCAATACTTCATGCAAATCTTTTGGTTATTTTCAGCTTCTTCTGATCCTGTCTCCTGGGACACTACAGTCTCGTGCTAGATGACTGGCATTATTACGAATATAAAACACTCTAAATACTTTAAACAAATAAATGTTTTTTAATATTAAAAATACTAAGAGTGTTAAATAGCTTTTAAGCTTTTCTTTTACAATACAATATGCCCTCAATGGACGATAGGAAATAATAATTTTGATTAGAATTGCAAACAACTCCAACTTTTTAAATTCACATCTAAAAACCTTAAGGTATTACATAAATTCTTCAGCCAATTAAACTCGTAAAATTCAACGATGATGCATGAACTTCAAAACAATAAACTATCGAATTCTGAAAGGTATTATTCAAAGAAAACAAAATACAAAGCTAACGGCTGTAATTTCAAGATCACGTGGCCATGGAGTCTGTGCCGCACGAAGTGGCGGCCCCAGCTGCAAAGAGGCCGTAAGGAACCTCTACTGTTTACGAGAGCGTACGGGACGACCTCCACATAACCGCTTATAGTTTTAAGGATTTTGCAATGCAATAAATAAGCTACCCGAAAAACACCAGATGTATGTAACTACGAACACACACACACACACACACACACACACACACACACACACACACACACACACACACACACACACAAGCAATACACTGAGATGACAAAAGTCAGAGAATATCTCCCAATATCGTGACTGGAAGACCTAAGTCGAAACAAGGTCCCGGGTGGAGACAACATTCCATTACAAATACTGATAGCCTTGGGAGAGCTAGTCCTGACAAAACTCTACCATCTGGTGAGCAAGATGTATCAGACAGGCCAAATACCCTCAGACTTCAAGAAGAATATAATAATTCAGATTAATAAGTCAGCAATGCAAAATACTAACACGAATTCTTTACAGACGAATGGAAAAACTGGTAGAAGCCGACCTCGGGGAAGATCAGTTTGGATTCAGTAGAAATATTGGAACATATGAGGCAATACTGATCCTACGACTTATCTTATAAGACTTAGAGAAAGCTTTTGACAACATTGACTGGAATACTCATTCAAATTCTGACGGTGGAAGTGGTAAAATACTTGGAGCGAATGGCTATTTACAATTTTTACAGAAACCAGAAGGGAGTTATGAGAGTTGAGGGGCATCAAAGGGAAGCAGTGGTTGGGAAGAGAGTGAGACAAGGTTGTAGGCTATACCAGATATTATTCAATCTGTATATTGAGCAAGCAGTAAAGGAAACAAAAGAAAAATTCGGAGTAGGAATTTAAATCCATGGAGAAGAAATAAAAGCTTTGTAAAAAATGGTTCAAATGGCTCTGAGCACTATGGGACTCAACTGCTGAGGTCATTAGTCCCCTAGAACTTAGAACTAGTTAAACCTAACTAACCTAAGGACATCACAAACATCCATGCCCGAGGCAGGATTCGAACCTGCGACCGTAGCGGTCTTGCGGTTCCAGACTGCAGCGCCTTTAACCGCACGGCCACTTTGTAATTCTGTCAGAGACAGTAAAGGACCTGGAAGAGCAGTTGAACGGAATGGACAGTGTGTTGAAAGGAGGATATAAGATAAACATCAGCAAAAGCAAAACGAGGATAATGGAATGTAGTTGAATTAAATCGGGTGATGCTGAGGGAATTAGATTAGGAAATGAGACACTTAAAGTAGTAGATGTGTTTTGCTATTTGGGGAGCAAAATAACTGATGATGGTCGAAGTAGTGAAGATATAACATGTAGACTGGTAATGGCAAGGAAAGCGTTTCTGAGGAAGATAAATTTGTTCAAAAATGGTTGAAATGGCTCTGAGCACTATGGGACTCAACTGCTGTGGTCATCAGTCCCCTAGAACTTAGAACTACTTAAACCTAACTAACCTAAGGACATCACACACATCCATGCCCGAGGCAGGATTCGAACCTGCGACCGTAGCAGTCGCACGGTTCCGGACTGCGCGCCTAGAACCGCGAGACCACCGCGGCCGGCGATAAATTTGTTAACATCGAGTATAGATTTAAGTGTCAGGAAGTCGTTTCTGAAAGTATTTGTATGGAGTGTAGCCATGTATGGAAGTGAAATATGGATGATAAATAGTTTAGACAAGAAGAGAATAGAAGCTTTTGAAATGTCATGCTACAGAAGAATGCTGAAGATCAGATGGGTAGATCACATAACTAATGAGGAGCTACTGAATAGAATTGGGAAGAAGATAAATTTGTGGCACAACTTGACTTGAAGAAGGGATCGGTTGGTAGGACATGTTCTGAGGCATCAAGGGATCATCAATTTAGTATTGGAGGGCAGCGTGAAGGGTTAAATCGTAGAGGGAGACCAAGAGATGAATACACTAAGCAGATTCAGAGGGATGTAGCATGCAGTAGGTACTGGGAGATGAAAAAGCTTGCACAGGATAGAATAGCATGGAGAGCTGCATCAGACTAGTCTCTGGACTGAAGACCACACAACAACAACATCGTGGCAGACTTCATTTTTCCTGGTGTAGTACAGCAGCTCAGCGTGGCATGGATTCAACCAGTTGTTGGAAGCCACCTTTAGGATTAATGAGCCATGATGCCCCTGTAGCTATCCATAACCGCGAAAGTGTTGGCAGAGTAGGATTTTGTGCATGAACTGACCTCTCGATTATGTCCCACGAATGTTCGATGTGATTCACGACGGGCGGTCACATTGTTAAAAATGTTCTTCCAACGAACTGCCAACAACTGTGCCCCAGTGACATGCCGCATTGTCATCCATAAAAATTCCATCTTTGTTTGGAAACATGAATCCCATGAATGGCTACAGATGGTCTTGACGTAGCCGAATATAACCATTTACAGCCAATTATCGGTTCCGCTGGACCAAAGGACGTAGTCCATTCCATGTAAACATAGCCCACACCATTATGGAGGTACCCCAGCATGAAGTGCCTTGTTGACAACATGGGTCAATAGATTCGTTGGCTCTGCGCCATACTTGTCCCCTACATCAGCTCTTACCAAATGAAATCGGGGCTCATCTGATCAGAGAACCGTTTTCCAGTTGTCTAGGGTACAACCGATACGGTCACGAGCCCAGAAGAGCGCTGCAGGCGATGCCATGCTGTTAACAAAAGCATTTGCTTCGGTCTTCTACTGCCATACGCCATTAACTCCAAATTTCGCAGCACTGTCCAAACTGATACGTTCGTCGTGCGTCACACATTCGTGCTGTTACTTCTCGCATTGTTGATAGGCCGTCGCCCACTACGTAGTCCGTGGTGAGAGGTACTGTGGACCAAATATTGAATTCCCTAACGATTTCCGAAATGGAATGTTCCATGCATCTAACACCAACTACTACTCCGCGTTCGCCGGCCGTTGTGGCCGAGCGGTTCTAGGCACTTCAGTCCGGAACCGCGAGACCACTACGGTCGCAGGTTCGAATCCTGCCTCGGGCATGGATGTGCGTGATGTCCTTAGGTTAGTTAGGTTTAAGTAGTTCTAAGTTCTAGGGGACTGATGACCGCAGATGTTAAGTCCTATAGTGCTCAGAACCATTTGAACCATCTGAACTACTCCGAGTTCAAAATTTGTTAATTCCCACTGTCCGACCACAATAAGGCCGGAAAGCTTTTCCAATGAGTCACCTGAGTACAATTGACAGCAATGAACTGCCACTTTATACCTTGCTTATACAATATTATCGCCATCTGTATATGAGTAGGTCGCTATCCCACGACTTCCGTCACTTCAGCGCGTCGTAACTTCAACAGCCGTAAGTACTTAAGATTTGCAGACAGTCTTTTAATTATTGCATAACGGCCGCAGCTGATTGAGCCACCTAGTTTAAAGTATTTTGCTGGAATACATTTTCCAACGGTTCACGAAATTTACAGGCCAGCAAAAGAGAAGTACTGAGTAACCGTTGAGATAACTTAATCGTAGCATCACTCGCCCGTCACTCGTCCCAGAATTACCCAACAACCTTTGGTAAATGCCAACATTTCCCTGATCAAAAAATAGCCGTCACATGTTACTTGACGTTACACATTATTCTAAATACAGCTTAGATTACATCGCCCTCTCGGTGAACTCTTAACAAACCACTATGCGAAAGATAGCAAACCAGGATGATATAGACCTTTAGGCATCCTAGAACTAAGCGGATAACATCTTGAAAGAACTTAGTAAAGGCCGATGCTCACCCTTCTAAAACAGACACAGTCCGCTCGAAGTAAGATGGTCGAATAACGTTGTAGGAACCACAGCGGGACCGAGTGCAAGACTGAATATGCAGCCCATAAGCAGTGTTGTTCTCGCAACGGCTCCTCTCAAGGCACACCACTGTGGAGGTAAGTTCGTCCACTTTGTCCCTGGCTAGCGAACTACGCCGTACGCCGACGAATTCACCCCTTTAGATAGCTTTTAGGGAGTAGCCTCCATTGTACCAGAAAGAGCTGTAGAGGGTAAAAACTATTGGGGAATTCAGAGATTGGAAAACATCCGACAAATAATTGAGGACGTAGGTCAGATAAGACTGAGAAGACTGATGACTAAAAGAAAGAAAGAAAGATGATTACCAGCTGGCCCCAGTGTCTACATACGTATGCTTCCCCTAGCCCATTGGGGACGGGTATCGACCCGTTGCCGATTATCGCCGGTTAAACGAGAAGTTTGTAGTAGTGTCAGCTCACTTGCCAGACATGCATAACTATTTTTCCTGGTTCTCCGAAGCTCAGTTATTTTTACCAACCTTGATTTAACCCTAGCCTATCATCACACCCCTTTAGCTCAGAAATCTAAAGCCCTGACAGCATTTAATACCAACTGGAACTTGTGTGCATACGATAGGGTTCCACTCGATTTGGCAACTGGTGCCTCAGTGTTATCTGTGTTGTTGATTTCGTATTTCGCCATTTAAAATTTAACTGCGTCTGTAATTATCCCGAATATGTTGTCATCCACAGACGAACTTTCTGAGAAAATGTGAATCATGTCCATCAAGTGTTAAGTCGTTTTCATAATAGGCAGGCCTAACGATGGAGTCAATTAAAGTAGATTTAGCGTGTAGGGAGACATCTTTCTTTAGGCCTTATTGTTTCAGCTAAAGGTATAAGGGTGGATCATGGCTGTAACAAAGCGATTCACCAGTTTCTTCCACCAAAGGATGAAAAAGGGATAGTACAATGTCCAATTTCTGTCAACTCCAGCAAATGGACGAGTTTTTGATCCCGGGCTCCAAGTCAGTGTTGTGTTACGTAATTAATAACGTTGTGTTCCAGTTGAAACGCCCGCTAAATCACGCAGGGCTAACAGGTGATTAGGATTGTGGAAAGGGCCAAGGCAGTTGCGGTCGGATTCATTTCACAATTGTAATTTATTATCATTTAGTTCACAAATACACTTTTGAAAGAATTAAATTTGCTTCGTGGCTGAAGGCCTCCAAACAGATGCTTTAGAATAAGTTCAACGTTGCAAAGACATAACACACAGTTAAATTTACGAATAAGATAAATCGTATACATATATGAGATCAGCATGCGGAGCGGCTGAAGGCCGCCGGATTAAATCTTCAAAATTCCAAATGTACTATGATGATTACTGAAGGCAGAAGAGCACAATGTTTTCAAATGCTAACAGGGCTGATGGCCCACAAGGTACACAGAAAATGGCTCTGAGCACTATGGGAATATCTGATGTCGTCAGTCCCCTAGAATTTAGAACTACTTAAACTCAATTAACCTAAGGACATCACACACATCCATGCCCGAGGCAGGATTCGAACCTGCCACCGCAGCGGTCGCGTGGTTCCAGACTGAAGCGTCTAGAACCACTCGGCCACACCGGCCGGCTAAGGTACACGGAAAGAGATAAACAAACGCATTAAGATGGCTGAAGGCCACAAATTCTGAAAATTAAGGAAATATATATTGCAACAATCTGTAAAACAACACATTAAGTTTAAAAATTTCCTTTTTGCAACACCAACTGCGGAAGGCCCACAATAACTTGTAAAGTCTTTCAGAGGAAATTACAATAACCTTTCAAGAGCAGAAGGCGATAATGTTTGGACTTGAAGGAAACTCAGAGAACATTTTTCCAGGGCTGAAGGCCCACAACTAACTTTGCCACATTAAAAATATAAAATACATTTAAATTACAACTAATTAAAACTGCCAAAAGGATAATTAAGAGAACGGCACTCAGGAGCCTCCAGTGGATCAGTCTGCCCTCGTTCACAATAGGAGAGACAGGTGGTGAGTCCAACTACACTCGATTCGTACGAACCCAACCAAGGGACAGTCACAAACCGACCGACCAACCGTTTGCTTGCCACGACGGAGTACACGGGAATTCAAGGCCCCAAAAATATTACAAGTATCACCATCTCCAAACAAACGCGTATGTGAACTGAGCTGCCAAAACTACACACCATGTTGGGCAGCATTAACACGTGAGGGAAAAAAACACTGCCTAAAAACTAGGTTAGCGGCCAGGGAAGGTAACCACAACACTAACGGCCACAAGGCAGAAAATTCCGCTGGTGCACCTGACTTGTAGTCAACCAATATAGTTAACTGCACCGCATGGCGACTAAATTTCAGCAAATGAAACACTCGGTGTTGCTCACAGGAAAACCTCCCCAACAGCTAACCACCGAAACGAACCAGTAATTCAGAACATTATCGTGTTCGTTATTCGGAACACTATAAAATTTCTGCCTGCCACATTACCACTGTAAATAGGTTATCGCTGTTAAGTCTCGAAATCTTTAGTTTATTAGAGATCGTTAACGCGGTGCCTACACTGGAAACTGCTCCAAAACCACGGGGCATTATTTAGAACAAACATGCTTCCTTCTGTCTAAGCCTCTCCTGTTCATCTCAGTAGTTCCATTGACTCTAAAACTGGGTGAAAGATGTTATTTGTAGTAATAGTGTACGGCAATAACGTGGTCGACACCATGTGGTACATTTAAGACACTTTAATTACACTCTTGGTGCATTCACTAATAAGCCCAGTTTCAGGTGTCACATATAGTTCAAATTAAAGGAAAACAGATTGTTATCTACTGTACTGGTTCGTAGTTTGTTCAATTGTCCTAACGCAGTAATCACACAACACAGTCCAATGATTCAAAACATACATATGTGGCAAAAAGTTAAAGTACCAGTTCGCCATCACTGTTCTCATACAAATTTTAGGAACTCGAAACAATTAAGATATGCCCAAAAATAATCAGTAAGTCCCTCAACACAGGCCTGCTAACCAGTCATTGTCCGTAGGAGTCAACAATCACTGTTCCTTTTGGAATTAATTAGTAGCTACTGTCACAGAAGTCATGAATTAAACCCACGAGTGAAGAAAAAGAACTGTACCCAATACTTGCGTATATTTCAGAATGTTAGTTATCGCACTGTGGCACACTCCTCACTACAAGAGACATTTGTGTCGCTCCCTTTACTCTCAGCCGCAGTCTGCCTGACTTCGGGTGTGCTAGGCCTATAAATAGTTTCGCTTATGAAAAATATGTTTTAAACTAATCATTACTGACGGTAGGCATCTTAAATAAAATATTTTATGACGCTCAAAATACCGAACTTCCTAATTAGTGACTTAATTAACAAATATTGCACATCAAACGGCACATAAGCATATACATTAAAAAAATTACGAGGTTTGTCCAGAAAGTTAGTTCCGATCGGTCGTGAAATGGATACCACAGGGAAAACCAGAAAAGTTTTATTTGCAACAGTTAGGTACACCTTCCACCTACACCTCTACATAGTCGTCGCTCCAACTTAGAGTTTTGTCGTAGTGTTGGTTCAACGTTCCAATATCATCGTCACAGAAAGCAGCCGCCTTTGCTTTCGGTCAATTATCTGCAGTGGTCTGCAGCTCATTGTCTGTGGAAAAATTGTGTCTTCATAGCCAGCGGTTCTTGTGAGCAGAGATGAAACTCAGAGGAAAGCAAATTACCGACTGTATTGTGGATGATGAAACGCTTCTCATAGGAAAATCTGCAGGAGCGGCCGAGAATTGGCACGAAGAAGGAACTGCTCGACAGTTGTGTTATGTGGGCTGCATCACACAGGCGAAATCTCTAACCAGGCCCTCATACAAGGCGGGAGACGCTATTCCCTACGCATCTTTACGTGCTCACTGTTCACTCAAAACTGAAAAGAGCGACGCCACACGATCGACGGGCACACTAGAGACACTGCCCAAAACATCTGTGCAAAGCTTTACCGTATTTTCCCAGTTGTTTCCATTTCGCGACCGATCGGAGCTTACTTTCTGGACAACCCTCGTATAATGCCATAGTTCAGGATCGAACAGTACTTTTGATGTAATTTGTAACTAAAGTTAGGAATGGTCTAAGGCTTTAATGTTAATTAACTTGGAAGATAACTAGTTTCAGACAATATTGGATACTGTACGGAAAAGTTGGATATAAGTACTTTCAAATGGTAGGCATTAACAGGCCGAAATATGTTTCCTACCGCTCACTAAATACGTAAGGTCGTACTGTATTAATTTTTTAGCTTATCAATATCTCATAATTAAAAAAGTTGCTGAGTTGGCTAATTGGATTCCTGCAATTGTACTAGCAAGTAGTATGCAATGAGTAATGAAACTGAATAGCACTAAGCTTATTTATGAATCTGAGAGTAATATGCGCTCTCTGGGTACTAGGTAAACTATCGTATTGTTATCATCACTGTTTAGGAAACAATTTATAAAATCTCGTGAGGCGGAAAAACATAGCAGATGAGATTGGATACTCAATTTATGTCGTTAGAAGTAAGTCGACGGACAGCCAAGAAGCCACTTCCGACGGGATAAATCACACTTTATCTAGTGCGCTAGTTTTGGCCAGTCTGATTAGTCGGATGTTCTAAGAGGAACTTCGGTGACTTACACGAAAGGTGGTAGTAGATTATCGCAAATTAAACAACAGATTAAGGGGGAGCTGCAGCAGCCGGATATTCTTCTGGGAAACGTCTCTTGGACTGTAAAACAGGCCACGACAATAAGGGCAAGATACACTGAGGGAAAAGTCACAACACCAAGAAGGAGTTGTGCGACATAAACGAAAGTTGGTAGGCGGATTTCTGCATATGAAAGATGATTTATTTTCCAATCTTGCGCCAGTGGCATAAGAGTGGCGTTAGCAGCGCCACTATGAGGATGAAAATCACATTTGCTTTAAATACATGCTGTAACGGTCGTGAGCGTTAGTTATCTTTGAGAATGGACATGGTGAGTTGATATTAGTCAAGAATACCTTTAAGGCGAAAGACGCATTTATTAACACCTCACTGATTTCGAACGAGGTCCTGTAATAGGACTACGAGAAGTTGGATTTTCCTTCTGCGATACTGTCGACGCTCTTGGAAGGAATGTAGCCACTGGATATGTTTTCTGGCAGCTGTGGTCACGAGACTGTACGGTCGCAAGAAGACTGGACTACCGAAAAGGAAGACTGTCGTGTTCGGCGTATGGCTCTGGTGCATCGTACTGCATCTGCAGCAGCAGTTTGACCAGTAGTTTGCACCATACCGAAGCAACGAGGTGTTACAAATCGGTAACTTCAAGGACAGGTCCGAGACAGACGCCCTGTAGCATATATTCCACTGATCCCAAACCACCGCCGTTTGCGACTTCAGTGGTGTCAAGCGAGAGCTCCTTGGAGGGCAGAATGGAGGTCGGTTGTGTTTTCTGATGAAAGCTGTTTCTGGCTCGGTACCAGTGATGGCGTATGTTGGTCAGAAGGAAGCCAGTTGAAGGCCTGTAGCCAACTTTTCTATGTGTTGGACACACTAGACCTATACCTAGAGTTATGGTACGGGATGCGATTTCGTATGACAGCAGGAGCATTCTCGTGGCTATTCCACGCACTGAAAATTTGTACGTCAGTCTGGTCACTCGGCCTGTTCTGTTTCCATCCATTAACAACATTCCAGACGGTAAGAGGACAACGCTCTCCCATATACCGCTACTACAGAGTGTCGAAATGTTGGCTGTCTCCAATCGGGCAATATGGGACGTCATCAGAGGACAATTCCAACGTCATCCACAACCAGCATTAACCGTTAGTGTATTGATTGACAAAGTGCAGCAGTCATGGAATTCCATCCCACAAACTGACATCTGGCACCTGTGCAATATAAACAATAAGGAAAGGCGCACCTTTATCTTGAAAATCGGGGATGAGATTAAAATAAAAAAAAAAAACTATTGTCTCGAAGTAAGGGGCAACAGAAGATAACCAGCAAAGAGCTACCAGATTTCTGGGGCCTTACGAGTTTCTTAAGTAGTTATCTCCGGTAAGTTATCTGATCCAGGATCGAGCATAATAAGGAGTTGATATTCCCTGGGCCAGCTGAAGGGAATGGTGTGAGACTGGAGGCTGCATAGCACGTTTCTCCCTAAGGCGACCATCCATTTTTCATTTAAACGAGGATGGACTGAGCCGTGACGTAGGTGGTATCTCCGATGGCTGTCACCAGCAGACAGGTGGAAGGTGCGTGCCTGTAGAGGCGCTCATGCACGGATAGTGCTCTCTGCCGACAGTGCTCTTATAGCGTTAACAAGTGGTTGTCAAAATCTAGCTTATAAACAAAAGCTGAACGAAACAAAAGGAGAGCGAAGTCTTTGAAAGCAAAATTTTGTTTAAGAACCTTAGGAGATTTCGGTATTACGTGATATCAGTTAGCGGTTGGATATCCTCTGTCTATTGACTCTGTGACCATGCTGGCATCGAAACGGAAGATAACAGAGAAAAGGGCGAAATAGTGAATTCGGTCATCCGAAATTGTTTCACCGCCGAATAAAGTTAACACAGTCCCTCCTTTCAACCATCGCACGAACATCGAAATGGCAGAGATAACCGATGACGGAATATAAAAGCAACTACCATCACTTATTAGTGGAAAGAAATCAGAAACAGGTGAGATAATTATAAGATCCGACAAATATTATGCGAAGGAAGCCGCACCCCTTTTAGCAGCAGTTTATCGTAGATCGCTGTAGCAACGAAGGGTACCTAGCATTTGGAAAAAAAGTGCAGATCTAAGAGGGGTCGTAGGAGAAATGCACATAATTATAGGTCTATACAGTAGATGTTAGTCTGTTGTAGAATTATGGAATATGTTTCACGCTCAAGAATTAAGACGTTTTGGCGAACGAAAATCTCCTCTACAAAAATCAACATGGATTCCGCAAATAGAGACATTGCGAAACTCTGCTCGGTTTGTTCCTTCATGAGATCTATAGCACTGTAGACAACGGCACTCGGGTTGATGCCGTGTTCCCTGACGTCAGGAAGTCATTTGACATCGCCTCACATTCCCTTTTCGTAAAAAAATACGCGGTTGCTGAGTATCGGACCAGATTTGCGACTGGATTCAAGACTTCCTCACAGACAGGCCTCAACACGTCGTTCTTAAAGAAACAAAACAGATGGATGTGATGGTAATTTTCGGAATATCCCAGGGAAGTGTGCTAGGACCTTTACTGTTTACAATGTACCATATGGTTACAATTAAATATTCCCTTTTTAACACCTTATAACACGGAAATTAATTACTGCACGAGTACCAAACTTTACAGCATTAATGTCCAGAGTATGGGGTACATGGCTTCCATGCGTCACAACGGCACCGTCCAGTTCCAGCTATGGCCACCAGGTGCCGTAGTCAATCATCGTAATTCGTAGTCTCACACACCTGACCAGTCGCAGTGCACTTGTTAACGTGTCAACATCAGCTTGGACAAAAGGAGCAGGGCATTATTGTTGAAACTCTAATTTCAAAACAACAATAATGCTGCAGCTGCACTTCGAGAGTATCGCTGGCTGAAAGGATTTCGGGAGGGACCACTTTCTCCACCTGCTGTACGGAGCATGATGAATAAATTCGAACTAACTGGAAAACTGGGCGTCGCTCTGGGAAGAGACCGACCGGTTGCACCACAGATGGTTTATGAAATCGCTGTTGCTGTGACAACGCTGCGCGCAATTCCCGATTGTCAGGCAGTGCCCCTGCTGTGTCGCGAGAGTTGAACACCCCGTGGTCCACTGTACGGAAGGTGCTTCGAACCATTCTCAAATGGTATACATACTAGATCCCTATCGTACAGCAGCTTGCACCATAGGACGCATAACGACGTGTTGACTTCGCTCTCCATTTTCTCGAAAGGATTGAAGTTGACGAGGGCTGGCCCTGGACCATCCTAGGGACAGACGAAGCTCATTTTTCTCTGTAGGGTGAGGTGAACACACAGAATTGCCGAGAGTGGCGATCTTCACCTCCAGTCACCATGAAAGAATTTTCTCTGTGGGGTGAACGTGTCACTTCACGGCTACGTTCATCATTGGCCCACTCTTTTCGAACAGGTTGGCGCTCAAGGACCAAAGACGTGCAGTGTGACTGGCCAGCGTTACTGCGATACGTTTCACCAGTATGTTGTGTCCGCCCTACAGGAGAGAGACGCACTGAACTCAACAGTTTTCATGTAAATTGTGGCCCACCACACATCGCTCGTGAAGTTCACCTGCTTCTCGGAAACACATTTGGAAACTATTTAAATATCAGCCGATCGTTTCCCAATGCTTAGCCGTCACTCCCTGTGATTTCTGATTGTGGGGTTACCTGAAGGACGGGTTTACCAGGGGAACATTCACACATGTGCTGATCTGAAGTGCAGTGTATCAAGAGAGGTAGTCAGCATACCTACAGACATGCTTCGTTCAGCTGAGCAGAATGCAATCCTGCGCTTTCAGACACTTCTGGACACTGATGGGCGCCATATTGAGACAATTTTTAGCAGTAAAAAAATGGTTCAAATGGCTCTGAGCACTATGGGAATTAACAGCTGTGCTCATCAGTCCACTATAACTTAGAACTACTTAAACCTAACTAACCTAAGGACATCACACACATCCATGCCCGAGGCAGGATTCGAACCTGCGACCGTAGCAGTCGCGCGGTTCCGGACTGGGCGCCTATAACCGCTAGACCCTCGCGGCCGGCCTTTTAGCAGTAATGGTACCGGTATGTAATGGTGTGATGTACGGTAGCAGCGCACGGAAAGTGTTTTAATTGACATTAATGCTACCAAGCTAAATCCTCGTACAGTAATTAGTTTCCGTGTTATACATGTTAAATATGGAAAGTTTAATTATAGCCACCTGGTACATAAATGGTACAGTATAAAGTGTACGAAGTTCTTTAACACTATTTGCAGGTGATGTGGTTGTCTATAAGAAAGTAGCAAATGCCAAAAGAGAGCATCGATTTGCAGCATGACCTCCATAGGACTGATGAATAGTGCAGGCTCTGGCAGTTGACCATGAACGTTAATGAATGTAACATAATGCACGTTCAGAGGAAAAGAGAGCCACTAGTGTAGAACTACACTATTGATGATAACCTGCTGTAAACAACTTGTACTGTAAAATTTCTAGGAGGAACTATCCACGAAGAAAGTGGTTTACAGGTCATATAGGACGCTTACCAGGTTGGGCTGATGGAAGAGATAGAGAAGATCCAACGAAGAGTGGCGCGATTAGTCGCGGCATCGTTTAGTCGGCACGAGAGCATCACAGCGATGCCCAAAAACTCCAGCAGCACACGTTGTGCATCACAGAGAGGTTTACTATTGAAATTTCGAGTGAGCTCATTCCGGAAAGAGTGGGACAGCATATTAGTTCCTCCCACAAAAATCTGGCGAAATGACCACAACGAGAAAATTCGAGAAATTAGATCTTGTACAGAGGCTTACTGACAATCATCCTTCCCGTGAACCATTTCCGAATGGAACAGGGAAGGGGGTACGTTAGTGGTACCAGAAGTACGCTCCGCCACACACCATTATGCGGCTTGTGGAGTATGGTGTAGCACTTCGTCCGGAACCAGTATGCGCGCAGTATCCTCAGCAAAAACGCTCAGCTGTGTTTCCGGGTTTTGCCTAATACATTAAATAGCATTGCAGCGTGGAGTGCAGTTGATAGCCAGCAGGAAGGAACAGGGCTCACAAGGGAAACTTCCCGTTTCATCCTCCTCAAATTTAGTGGTAAAATGACCCAATGGATAGCCCATCAAAAACTGAACACAAATCAAGCATGACAACAGGAAGAATGTGTGCTGAAACGTGAAAAAAGACATAAAGTGTAAGAGTGCAACGTCGAACTAACCACCAGAATCACGGTCCACGGTGTTACGGTTATGTAGTCACAAAGTTGGCTTGCAAAGCGGGAGACATGTGATCCATGTTTAAATCTCATTCGTGCTCTTTTATTTTTTTAATAAAATTGTGAACTTTCCGTGCGCTCATTGACGTGTCTGTTCTCCTTCTCTAATCTTGGAAGTTATCATGCGATAAGAATATCTTACTGTCGCAAATGTCTGCGGCTCGAGGTCTTGCGGTAGCGTTCTCGCTTCCCGCGCACGGGGTCCCGGGTTCGATTCCCGGCGGGATCAGGGATTTTCTCTGCCTCGAGGTGACTGGGTGTTGTGTGTCTTTCATCATCATTTCATCCTCCTTCACCCGCAAGTCGCCGAAGTGGCGTTAAAGAACTTGTGGTGCGGCGGCCGAACCGCCGCGCGAGGGGTCTCCCGGCCACCGATGCCGTGCGCTCATTTTTATCGTTATTACTGTCGCAAGTTATGTGATGAATAGTGAGAGCAGGCAAGATGCCACATAGACATCTCACAGAAATGTTAACGACAAATAAACTGGTGTGGACTACGTTACAACAAATGAATTCAAGAGTAAAATCTGATTACAGCGGGCATTCACATCAATGTCTGGACGGACAGTTCATAATTTTGTACAAAAGGAAAAAAAAAAAAAAAACAACAATATGGTCATGAGGGAGATTTGCACACAGATCTTCCCCTTCATAGTCCAACATCACGATCACGTACACCACGACACCACGACACCATGCATTCATAATTGCCCTAGACGTTGCACATCTTGAGTGTGGACCGTTAACTGTTTCGCTTCATTTTTCATAGTTCAGTAATTCAGTACACAGTCTTCCTGTTTTCATTCTTGATCTGTGTTCAGTTTTTAATGATCCATCTTACCACTAAATCTGAGGGGGTACGATGGGGAGTCACCTTTGTCAGTGTCCCGTCAATAAGTGTGGATTCTATGGGAAGTTTCGTCAAGCATGGGCATAGCGGACGGATGAACGTCTTGGGAGGAGCCATTGCCAGCGAAGCACGGCAGTTGGCACATACATTCAGATTGGCACTCAATCACGCTGTGGTTCCTACTATGGTAACAGTCCAGATTTACGTCGAGCAGACTGTGTCTGTGTGAGAATGGGAGCATCTGCCTTTACTAAGTCCTTTTAAGAGTTATCTGCTTCATTCTAGGCAGCTCACAAGTCTATATTATCCAGCTCTCCCGTCTGTCACAGTTTTTTTGAGGACAGTTTCACTGTGGCGAGCTAGGAACTCCTTTCGCATGGGTTACAGAATAGCGTATTAAAATATAGAATCGGTAACATGATCTAGTGCAGCACAGAAACTAAAACTAGTGGTGGGCCCAATAAAACAAAAATTAGAGGCAGCTAAGCAATAATACTTGTGATAACCAAGTGAAACACTAAGGTATTTCTCTAAATCTTTTATTCTAGTTCATTCCAAAAAGGGTGTGCTAATTGTTCATGTGAAACGCATACATAAAATCCACAGTACATCCAAATAATATCTCACATAGACAGTGACACCCCCCTTCCCCATGAACCATGGACCTTGCCGTTGGTGGGAGGGCTTGCGTGCCTCAACGATGCAGATAGCCGTACCGTAGGTGCAACCACAACGGAGGGGTATCTGTTGAGAGGCCAGACAAACGTGTGGTTCCTGAAGAGGGGCAGCAACCGTTTCAGTAGTTGCAGGGGCAACAGTATGGATGATTGACTGATCTGGCCTTGTAACACTAACCAAAACGGCCATGCTGTTGTGGTACGGCGAACGGCTGATAGCAAGGGGAAACTATGGCCGTAATTTTTCCCGGGGGATCCAGCTTTACTGTACAATTAAATGATGATGGCGTCCTCTTGGGTAAAATACTCCGGAGGTAAAATAGTCCCCCATTCGGATCTCCGGGCGGGGACTACTCAAGAGGATGTCGTTATCAGGAGAAAGAAAACTGGCGTTCTACGGATCGGAGCGTGGAATGTCAGATCCCTTAATCGGGCAGGTAGGTTAGAAAATTTAAAAAGGGAAATGGATAGGTTAAAGTTAGATATAGTGGGGATTAGTGAAGTTCGGTGGCAACAGGAAAAAGACTTTTGGTCAGGTGAATACAGGGTTATAAATACAAAATCAAATAGGGGTAATGCAGGAGTAGGTTTAATAATGAATAAAAAGTAGGAGTGCGGGTAAGCTACTACAAACAGCGTAGTGAACGCATTATTGTGGCCAAGATAGACACGAAGCCCACGCCTACTACAGTAGTACAAGTTTATATGCCAACTAGCTCTGCAGATGATGAAGAAATTGAGAAAATGTGTGATGAGATAAAAGAAATTATTCAGGTAGTGAAGGGAGACGAAAATTTAATGGTCATGGTTGACTGGAATTCGACAGTGGGAAAAGGAAGAGAAGGAAACATAGTAGGTGAATATGTATTGGAGCTAAGAAATGAAAGAGGAAGCCGCCTGGTAGAATTTTGCACAGAGCGTAACTTCATCATAGCTTGGTTCAAAAATCATGAAAGAAGGTTGTATACATGGAAGAACCCTGGAGATACTAGAAGGTTTCAGATAAATTATATAATGGTAACACAGAGATTTAGGAACCAGATTCTAAATTGTAAGACATTTCCAGGGGCAGATGTGGACTCTGACCACAATCTATTGGTTATGAACTGTAGACTAAAACTGAAGAAACTGCAAAAAGTTGGGAATTTAAGGAGATGGGACCTGGATAAACTGAAAGAAGCAGAGGTTGTACAGAGTTTCAGGGAGAGCATAAGGGAACAATTGACAGGAATGGGGGAAAGAAATACAGTAGAAGAAGAATGGGTAGCTTTGAGGAATGAAGTAGTGAAGGCAGCAGAGGATCAAATAGGTAAAAAGACGAGGGCTAGTAGATATCCTTGGGTAACAGAAGAGATACTGAATTTAATTGATGAAAGGAGAAAATACAAAAATGCAGCAAGTGAAGCAGGCAAAAAGGAATACAAACGTCTCAAAAATGATATCGACAGGAAGTGCAAAATGGCTAAGCAGGGATGGCTAGAGGGCAAATGTAAGGATGTAGAGGCTTATCTCACAAGGGGTAAGATAGATACTGCCTACAGGAAAATTAAATAGACCTTTGGAGGAAAGAGAACCACTTGTATGAATATCAAGAGCTAAAATGGAAACCCAGTTCTAAGCAATGAATGGAAAACAGAAAGGTGGAAGGAGTATATAGAGGGTCTATACAAGGGCGATGAACTTTAGGACAATATTAGGGAAATGGAAGAGGATGTAGTGAAGATGAAATGGGAGATATGATACTGCATGAAGAGTTTGACAGAGCACTGAAAGACCTGAGTCAAAACAAGGCTCCGGGAGTAGACAACATTCCATTAGAACTACTGACAGCCTTGGGAGAGCCAGTCCTGACAAAACTCTACCATCTGGCGAGCAACATATATGAGCAGGCGAATACCCTCAGACTTCAACAAGAATATAATAATTCCAATCCCAAAGAAAGCAGGTGTTGACAGATGTGAAAATTACCGAACTATCAGTTTAATAAGTCACAGCTGCAAAATACCAACGCGAATTCTTTACAGACGATTGGAAAAACTGGTAGAAGCCGACCTCGGGGAAGATCAGTTTGTATTCCGTAGAAACGTTGGAACACGTGAGGCAATACTGACTCTACGACTTATCTTAGAAGAAAGATTAAGGAAAGGCAAACCTACGTTACTAGCATTTGTAGACTTAGAGAAAGCTTTTCACAATGTTGACTGGAATACTCTCTTTCAAATTCTGAAGGCGACAAGGGTAAAATACAATTTGTACAGAAACCAGATGGCAGTTATAAGAGTCGAGGGACATGAAAGGGAGGCAGTGGTTGGGAAGGGAGTGAGACAGGATTGTAACCTCTAACTGATGCTATTCAATCTGTATATTGAGGAAGCAGTAAAGGAAACAAAGGAAAAGTTCAGAGTAGGTATTAAAATCCATGGAGAAGAAATAAAAACTTTGAGGTTCGCCGATGACATTGTAATTCTGTCAGAGACAGCAAAGGACTTGGAAGAGCGGTTTAACGGAGTGGACAGTGTCTTGAAAGGAGGGTATAATATGAACATCAACAAAAGCAAAACGAGGATAATGGAATGTAGTCGAATTAAGTCTGGTGATGCTGAGGGAATTAGATAAGGAAATGAGACACTTAAAGTAGTAAATGAGTTTTGCTATTTGGGGAGCAAAATAACTGATGATGGTCGAAGTAGAGAGGATGTAAAATGTAGACTGGCAATGGCAAGGAAAGTGTGGTGTCACAGCCAGACACCACACATGCTAGGTGGTAGCTTAAATCGGCCGCGGTCCTGTAGTACATGTCGGACCCGCGTGTCGCCACTGTGTGATCGCAAACCTAGCGCCACCACAAGGCAGGTCTCGAGAGACTGACTCGAACTCATCCCAGTTGTACGGACGACAGAGCTAGCGACTAGACGTACGAAGCCTTTCTCTCTCATTAGCCGAGAGACAGAATAGCCTTCAGCTAAGTTAATGGCCACGAACTAGCAAGGCGCCATTAGCCTTACAGTGATTGTAATTAAAGTCTCCTTTGTGCGATGTACCACAATGAATGAGTAAAGATAAGTATTATACCAGCTACGTACTTTTCTTCATAGCATTAATTACGTATCCTGTTCCAGTACTTCACGCCCGTCTGCGTTAGTCTAGCGTGCATTAAGCCACCTCTATCTACAAGGTGTTGGCCCAGCTGCCGACACATCACATGGCGACGAGTCTACAAAGAATCTTGTGTTTTACTTTGCCCTAATTTCATTGTGTCATGGCTTCGCCACAATCTCCAGATGTACTGTCCGAATTTTATCGCTTGCAGAATCAGCAGACGCAGGCGTTATTGGATGCTCTTGGACAGCTCGTCCAGGGTCAACGTGCGCTGCACACCGATGCGGCCGCCGCCGCTTCATTGCTACCGCAGCCACAACATGCTGTTGCACCTCAATTCAGACCCTTTGATGCCACCCACGAGTCATGGCAAGAGTGGTCCCGTCAGTTCGACTTCCACCTAGCAGCCTACAGAATTCAAGGTAATGAGCGGCAGCCGTTTTTGCTTTCTTGTGTCGGTGTGTCCACCTACCAAATGATAGTGAAGTTGTTTCCCCGGCGCGACGTAGCAACTCTGTCCTACGAAGAACTTTTGTCTGCTTTAGATGCCTATTTCAAGGAAACAGTAAATGTCGTTGCAAAAAGGTATACGTTCTTTCGTACAAAACGTATGGCCCGTCAGACTAATAGGGAGTGGCTTGCGACATTGCAAGGACTTACTAGGGAGTGTTCGTTTGAATGCGAATGTGGACTTCCTTATTCAGATACTAAGGTGCGTGATGCAATAGCACAGAACGTTTCTGATGTTCGCATACGGGAACAGATTTTGAAACTAGTTAATCCCTCCCTTCAACAAGTGATAGACATATTGGACAGGCAAGACACACTTGACTTTGCTCAGGACTCGTTTGAAACTTCGCCAGCAGTGTGTCACATTAACCGGCGCGCCGGGCCCGCTGCACGGCACGCTAGGCGGCCCTCGCGCCCGTCAGTGCAGCGGCAGCCTAGCTCGCAAACACGTGCGCCGCGTAAGCAAGCTAATGCAGTGAAATCATGCCCACGGTGTGCAACTAGACATTCGCGTGAAAATTGCCTGTCACGCCAAGCTATTTGCTTTTACTGTCATAAGAAAGGACATGTCCAAAGTGTTTGCCAGAAAAAGCTCAAATCAGACACTCACACCAATACCAGGCCCTTTGCTTCGCGCCGGAATTGAACCAAGGTAACTCAGGATCGTGAACCTTCGCCCATGGATATTCATGTAGTTCATTCCACCCCGTCCGGTGACAGTGTTCATTCCACAAAAAGTGTGCGTCGCCGTCGACGGAAGTCCCGTCACGTCGCACGTGATTCTGTCCCAGTGTCTGTTCCAGTTGCACCAAACAGTCGCGTTTGTCGTCAGCAGGACAATAAACTTTTTGTAGACTTAGACTTTGCAGGCAAAGTGATACCATTCCAGCTTGATAACGGAGCTGCAGTTTCATTGCTCAATCACGACACGTACAACCAACTGGGCAAACCTCCATTGCGTGCCGCAAATGTTCATCTCAATAGTTACTCAGGCCAGAAAATACCAGTGTTAGGACAGTGCAGCCTTCTTGCAACATACAAGGGACAAACAAAACTTGCCTCATTTTACGTTCTTCGTTCTTCTACTGCAGTGAACTTGTTTGGTTTAGATTTATTTCAGTTGTTTAATTTGTCTATAGTAAATCAGGTCCTCTCATTGATTCAGACTGTGCCTTCCGCCAGTGTTTCTAGTCTATGTGAAGAATTGGCAGACATTTTTGCACCGGGCCTTGGTTGCGCTAAGAACTATGAAGCACGTTTGGAACTGAAAGCAAACGCGCAACCGAAGTTTTTCAGAGCGCGCAATGTTCCCCACGCATTGCGTGATGAGGTCGCAAGAACATTAAACGATTTAGAATTTCAAGGTGTCATTGAACGTGTGCAGGCTTCTCTCTGGGCCTCACCCTTAGTAATTTTGCCAAAACCTTCCGGAAAATTGAGACTTTGTGTGGACTTCAAGGCAACTGTGAATCCACAACTTGTGACTGCAACTTTTCCTTTGCCCCACCCGGAAGATCTTTTTGTCAAACTGTGCCCGGGAACATATTTTTCAAAGTTGGAACTAGCAGATGCGTACTTGCAAATACCGGTGGACGAAGAATCCCAGCGCGTCTTGGTGGTAAACACGCATCTTGGTTTGTATCGCTTCAAAAGACTGCCATTCGGGTGTGCGTCCGCCCCTGCATTGTTTCAGCAATAATTACAAACTGTTTGTGCGTCGGTCCCTACTGCTGCGAACTATCTGGACGATATTGTGATCTCCGGAAAGACAGAAGCCGAACATTTGCAAAATCTCCGAACATTATTTCAGGTCTTGCGACAAAATGGTCTTCGCTTGAGGAAGGACAAATGTGTGTTTTTTGCTCGGGATTTACCCTACTTGGGCCATGTCCTCAATGCCCAAGGAATACATCCGAGTCCAGAGCACCTCTGTGCCATACAGGATTTGCCGTCACCGCAGAACTTGAAACAGCTGCAGAGTTTGCTGGGTAAAATAAATTATTATCATATATTTCTGCGCAATGCTTCTTCCATTTCAGCTCCGCTTCATCGCTTACGCCGTAAAGGTGTTCCGTTCGTCTGGACGACGGAATGCGAACGCGCCTTTCGCCAGTTGAAATCGGCGTTGCTTTCACATACTTGCCTTACGCCATTCGATCCCCGAAAACCCCTTTTGTTGATGGTAGATGCATCGGATTTCGGGATCGGTGCTGTGCTTGCGCACAAAGATGGATCGCATGATCGCCCTATTGCCTTTGCGTCAGAATTGCTCTCATCTGCGCAAAGAAATTATTCACAGATAGAGAAAGAGGCTTTAGCTCTCGTGTTTGGTGTTACTAAGTTTCACGATTTCTTGTATGGTCGTCACTTTACCATCATCACGGACCACAAACCTTTGACATCGCTTTTTCATCCGAACAAGCTGGTCCCTCCGCGTACGGCGCAGAAATTCATTCGCTGGTCTCTTTTCCTCTCGCAGTACCGCTACGATATCTTGTATCGGTCCACTGCTAAGCACGGAAACGCTGATGCGTTGTCCCGTTTGCCTGTTGCCGAGGATAAAGCATTCGATTCTTCCGAACTTGCTTGCATGTTCATTGATGCGGAAACCGATGACGTGGTCGCATCGTTTCCGATTGATTTTCGTCGTGTAGCTACGGCCACAGCTGTTGACCCTGTCCTTGCTCCAGTTTTGCGTTTTGTTGCTACGCAATGGCCCTTGTCCAAGTCACGGATCGAGGATCCGCTGGTTCGCCGATTTTTTGCTCACAAGGAGAGACTTTTTGTACGACGTGGTGTTTTGTTGTTGCGTTCTGATAATGATCAGTCCCGAGTCGTGGTCCCACGTTCGTTACAGTCCTCTGTCTTAAGGCTTCTCCACCAAGGACATTGGGGTATAGTGCGTACGAAACACCTTGCTCGTCAGCACTGTACTTGGTTCGGAATCGATGCTGCGATTACGAATATGTGCTCCTCTTGCGGGGCGTGCGCCGAACACCAATCCGCACCGCCGCGGAAATTCTTTGCATGGCCGAAAGCCACTTCCCCTTGGCAACGCTTGCACATCGATTTTGCTGGTCCATTCTGGAATGCTCGTTGGTTGGTTGTGGTCGATGCTTTCAGTAATTTTCCTTTTGTTGTCCGGATGTCTTCCACGACGTCTTCTGCCACAATCCAAGCCTTGTCTGCTATCTTTTGCATTGAAGGTCTTCCGCAGACTATTGTTTCCGACAATGGCCCACAATTCATGTCCGCAGAATTTCAGTCCTTCTGCAAGGCCAATGGTATTCAACATCGGACGTCCGCGCCGTTTTCGCCTCAGTCCAACGGTGCCGCAGAACGATTGGTCCGGACTTTCAAGTCACAGATGTTGAAATTGAAAGAGTCGCATTCTCGGGAGGACGCATTATTGCTCTTTTTGTCCTCGTATCGCTCTCAGCCCCGCGATGGTCGCTCGCCGGCTGAGTTGCTCCATGGTCGTTCTCATCGACCCTTGATGTCTTTGCTGCATCCGCCGCATCAGGTTCCTGTGCAGCGGCAGACTCCCGCTTTTGCTCCTGGCGACGTTGTCTTCTATCGCACCTATCGCGGTTCACGGCGTTGGCTCGCAGGGCGCATTCTTCGCTGCCTCGGCCGCGCGATGTATTTGGTTTTGGGGGCCTCTGGTGAGGTGCGTCGGCATCTCAATCAGCTGCGCCTCTGTCGTCGCCCGGGTTCTGCCGCTCCCCGTCTGCTTTCAGCGAGGGAGCCGTCAGGTCAGCACCCTGGGGACCCATCTACTGGCTCGCCTCATCCCCAGGTGTTACCGACGCTGCCTTCCATTTTGCCTCATGGCGTCGCGCCGCCGCCGCAGCCGCCGCAGCCGCCTCCGGCGCCGCCCGCAGTGGACGCTTCGCTGCAGCCGCCACACGCCTCCCTGGGTCACGCGCCGCCGATCGCTTCCCGTGACCAGCTGTCCTCCGCCATGGAACTCTTGCCCGCTCCGGACCAGATGTCGTCATCGCGCGTCGGATTCTCCGACCACATGGAGGTCGACCCTTCGGCCCCTCCTGTCTCTTTACGGGCGCATACACCGCATGTTGACGTGCACCCTGGACTAGGTTTTCAGGCGTTTCCTAGCTCCCCTCGGACCGAATGGCCGGGTGCGGGTGGCACAGCCTCGCCTGTTGTTAGGCTCCCCACCTCATCGCATACGTCAACATGGGGTCCTCCCCACGTTGGGCGGAAGCCTTATCTCACGACCGTTCGCCGATTTGTGGGGGAGGAATGTGGTGTCACAGCCAGACACCACACGTGCTAGGTGGTAGCTTAAATCGGCCGCGGTCCTGTAGTACATGTCGGACCCGCGTGTCGCCACTGTGTGATCGCAAACCTAGCGCCACCACAAGGCAGGTCTCGAGAGACTGACTCGAACTCATCCCAGTTGTACGGACGACAGAGCTAGCGACTAGACGTACGAAGCCTTTCTCTCTCATTAGCCGAGAGACAGAATAGCCTTCAGCTAAGTTAATGGCCACGAACTAGCAAGGTGCCATTAGCCTTACAGTGATTGTAATTAAAGTCTCCTTTGTGCGATGTACCACAATGAATGAGTAAAGATAAGTATTATACCAGCTACGTACTTTTCTTCATAGCATTAATTACGTATCCTGTTCCAGTACTTCACGCCCGTCTGCGTTAGTCTAGCGTGCATTAAGCCACCTCTATCTACAAGGTGTTGGCCCAGCTGCCGACACATCAGAAAGCGTTTCTGAAGAAGAGAAATTTGTTAACATCGAGTATTGGTTTAAGTGTCAGGAAGTCGTTTCTGAAATTATTTGTATGGAGTGTAGCCATGTATGGAAGTGAAACATGGAAGATAAATAGTTTTGACAAGAAGAGAATGGAAGCTTTCGAAATGTGGTGCTACAGAAGAATGCTGAAGATTAGATGGGTAGATCACATAACTAATGAGGAGGTATTGAATAGAATTGGGGAGGAGAGGAGATTGTGACACAACTTGACTAGAGGAAGGGATCGGTTGCTAGGACATGTTCTGAGACATCGAGGGATCACCAATTTAGTATTGGAAGGCAGCGTGGAGGGTAAAAATCGTAGAGGGAGACCAAAAGATGAATACACTAAGCAGATTCAGAAGGATGTAGGCTGCAGTAGGTACTGGGAGATGAAGATGTTTGCACGGGATAGAGTAGCATGGAGAGCTGCATCAAACCAGTCTCAGGACTGAAGACCACAACAACAACAACATAGACAATGACATTCATTCCACTATTGAAGACATTGACGTTAGCTATTATCTAAAGAGGTTGCTGGGAACAGCAGCTCTGATAGAAATCGCTCTCGGCGAATCACCAGCAGCTCCACTCTCTACTGTTGGATCACTCTGCCGATCGGTTCAGTAGGTGAGCGCGCCGAACGGTAGAGTTAACTGCAACTGTGCTTCCACGCAATTCCTTAAGCCTTCAGAAGCGATTCTGTATGGCTCCTGAGGGGTGGCGGCTCCTGTGCCATGTTGCTGTCGTTCCCTTCCAATTGAAGACAAGTGACCACAGCTGTGGGCACGTTCACCATATGACTATGCATCCGGCACACTGCAGTGCGCACACTGCCCCACACCCGAAGCGGTCAGCCGATACAACTACAAGACACGCTGTTACCAGTATTGTTTCCGAAAAGTGTGGTTTACAATGAACAGTGTTGGTTATATAAGAAGAAGAAAATGAGAAGGTTAGTATATTCACATCCCAGCGACACTGAAATGCCTTTGAATGTTGCGAAAGTGTGTTTGCTTTTTATGTGTGCTACATCTGAAGCAAAACAGGATGTAGTAAGTCGCTTCATTATTGACTAGTTTTGACCAGTATGTCTGGCCTTCCTCAGAATAACTACCTATGTTAAAAACCTGATGCCTGATAAGCATTGTTTAATTGATTTTCTCATTTGAGGACTTGCTGCATAAATGTACTGTACCTTTCAGGTGTAAAGGGACAGCTGTAGCTCTTTGATGGCCTCTCATGTATGGCCCCTGTTCCTGAATCAAATAACGGGCCACCTTCCAGCTCAGTACCTCGCAAACAAAGTCGCTCTCAGGAATTTCAGGTGGCTTCGTCTCTTCCTGCAGATTATGTTGGTAAAACGCATGGGGCCGCATTTCTTCGAGCTGGCTTGCCTGCCTTAGTTACTGTTGCCTTCTTCTTAACAGTAGCATGCACACCATGTCCGCTTCCATGATTCTCGACCGAAATGCATGCGTAATAACATTTATGAACTCACTTTCCACCTGTAGGTGTCCTAGTGATTCTTAATAAAACATAATCATTACATCCAAAACTAAAAATGACTCAAGTTTATAAAATAAAAAATTGTCCCTGCGGTCAAAGCACACTGAACCGAACGATGGCCTCACTGACACCTCATCACCTCTCAGTACAATAGACGAAAAATCGCATGCGGACCGATCGGTAGGACTCAGTAGCATACAGACTAGCAAATTCAGCTACCAAGCCGAAAATGGCGTCCCTACCGTTGCTAAAATACTGAACGAACGGTATGGACGGTACAGAATAGGTGTACAAGTCCCCCCCCCCCCCCCCCCCCACCGCCAACCAGGAGCCAGAATGCCTGTCATACGCAGGGGCCAGGAAGTCAACTGACAAATCGTTATCCCGGACAAGACTGTACAGTTCACCTTCATGACACGCTATTGGTACCTGGCTGCCTGGTAACGACTTTTCGAGGACTTATGGACTTTGTAGTATTCTATAAAGAGCAAGTTTGCACCCACATGCAGGCCCAGCTCGTCGAGTTTTTTTGGACTTCTTTCTGCGGTTGCTTCATTGTGAATTAATAAAAACACTATGGTGGACAGGAACCAAACGTGAATTTTAAAATTTTCCCGGCGAATTGACTGTTCAAACAAATTTCGGGCTTGCAGCCGGTCGTCGTTCAATACTTTGCACGATATTTCAACTGGGCACCTGCCAGTCATCTTCAGGTGAGCCGGCTCACCTGAAGATGACTGGCAGGTGCCCAGTTGAAATATCGTGCAAAGTATTGAACGACGACCGGCTGCAAGCCCGAAATTTGTTTGAACAGGAACCAAACGGTCGTGTACGCAAGTAGTAATGAGGATTATGGTCACAGTTCAAAGACACATGAAACGAATCCAGCAGGCATCCTGCGTAAGTAAATATGGACCCAAGTTTCTCCACCTTTGGCAGCAGAAACTAACACTGCTGCAGCAATGACATCAACAGCAACAAGTACAACTTTAACAACAGAAGTCCCATTTGGAACAGTAGTTGGAGTCGCAGTCTGGGCTGACGCAGCCACTCCCACCACTAGCAGCGGAGCTGGTGCACCACCCACAGCCATTTGCACCTTTTCAGCCACACACAGAGGAATGGCTAACTTTGATTCCATACGGAAAGGCTGTGCAAAGCGACTGTGTATTATTATAAGGATTGATATTATTCTCGCATACCCAAATTTCAGCTATAAATAGCCATTTCCGGTGCATTTGAGTGAGTGATGATCCAACAAACAATCAGCATTACATAGCACCATGTGACTCCACTAATATACAGGCACCATGTACACCAGTAAAATAATATGGTGACATGACAATTTATAGCTGAAATCTGTATATGCAAGAATAATGACAAACCAATGAGATTGCGACTTATTGTTGTATTCCTGTCCTTCCATATAGAGGAATGGGACCGCTACAACTGGCACCTCTCTGCATGTCCAGCCACTTAGCTTTTCTGATATTTTGCAATGCACATTTCTCCCGTCTACTAATCTTAAACTGTAGAGTTTGGATGTTAAGTTAACGTCCTTAGTAAATCCAGAAACTTGGAAATTTTCAGAAAATTGTAAATTACTTTCTACATATACGTAACAACTCGTAAATTCACGATGAAGTTCCTGGCAGAGGGTTCATCGAACCGCCTTCAAGTTATTTCTCTACCATTCCACTCTTGAAGGGCACGCGGGAAAAACCAACACTAAAATCTTTCTGTGTGGTCTCTGATTTCTCTTATTTCATTGCCAAGATCATTTCAACCTATGTAAGTGGGTGCCAACAAAATATTTTCACAATCTGAGAAGGAAGTTGGTGACAAATTTCACGAGAATATCCTGCCGCAACTCAAAACGTCTTTATTTTAATGACTGCTGCCCAGATTCACGGTTCATGTCCGTAGCACTCTCTCCCCTATTTCGCGATAGTAAGAAACGAGCTGCCCTTCTCTGAAC
Organism: Schistocerca nitens; assembly: GCF_023898315.1. Taxonomy (NCBI): domain Eukaryota; kingdom Metazoa; phylum Arthropoda; class Insecta; order Orthoptera; family Acrididae; genus Schistocerca; species Schistocerca nitens. The sequence continues at coordinate 395,919,942 of NC_064618.1, read as the reverse complement.
CTTTTTGATGACTTCCGTCAATCTTATCTCATGTGGATCCCAGAAAAGGGCAGACAAGGGTAGTGTAAGAAGTCTCTTTCTTAGACCTTGAAAGATATCTTTACAATTAAGGGGTATCTTTACCATTAATCTGAATACGGGGGTTAGTGTGGCCTCAATACAGCTGTCGCGCGAATGGAATGCAGTAGGATGTGCCGTACATCAGAGCTGGGTGAAGCATGGAGTGGAATTTTAGCAGTGAGAGCGTACACAAAAATTCTGGCAAAAGAACATTCATTAGATCGGTAACTTTAATTGCACACAAGCACGTTTATAGTAGTAATATGCTGCTGTTGCCTGCAATCTATTACATCGCATGTTAATTAACTCTAGAACTTTACTTGGGAGTCCCCTGCAAGGTCTATGATTTATGGAAAAGGAATGACCAAAGGATGGTTTAATCAGGAACACTTACATTCATACGCACTTGAAAGACTAACAGGAAGGCAAAGAACCGAAAACCTTCAGTACAGCACACGTGGATAACAAGAGAGACTGTTACCTTGATTTCAACATGCGGGATAAATGAATAAAATTTCTATTTGAAGTGAACAGCTATAAGAGTGAATCATAATTAATTGAGATATTTTACAGTGGAAGATCACCGTGGCCTTGTTACCATAAACTCTCTCATTAGATCACGACCATGTGGTTCCTCACAAACAAAAGTGTGCACAAAGAAAGTTATCAAGTGAAACTAACTGCTCCCGAGCACGGGGTCCCGGGTTCGATTCCCGGCGGGGTCAGGGATTTTCTCTGCCTCGTGATGACTGGGTGTGTGTGTTGTCCTTAGATTAGTTAGGTTTAAGTAGTTCTAAGTTCTAGGGGACTGATGACCATAGCAGTTAAGTCCCATAGTGCTCAGAGCCATTTTTTGAAACGAACTGCACAAAATTCAGTCTTAAAATTACGGAAATCATACGCAATATATATGCTCTTGCGAAAGGGATACTGAACAAAATGAACTGAATCACAATAAACTCAACACGACTCCACGTGTTTGATTAACAGTTCAACTGTACAGTAGCCTACACCGTCCCTGGATTTTAACGCATTTAACTCTCGCGAATTGGCAAGTAAAATTTGTCACACACCATAATAAACTATGAACAATGAAAGGAATAATTTCCGTTGACTGGCTTTGAAAAACTTACAGGAAACACAACATTAACTTCTCATCGAAAAGGCACACTTACCGCCAGTAGATTTCACCCATCTCGCGTCCCACGGAACACACCGCGAGCATTCGCTCTCCAACCAAACCGCTCCCCGTACCTTCGGAAGTGGCCAGAGGAACCCCTATTGTGGTAAAGGTTCGTCCAAGCCAAACAGAAACCTCTTTGCTACCAGGTACGTGTTACCTACAGTTGGCTGTTCTGACACAGTGACAGACTACTACACTCCCACGTTCAAATGGTTCAAATGGCTCTGAGCACTATGGGAATTAACATCTATGGTGATCAGTCCCATAGAACTTAGAACTACTTAAACCTAACTAACCTAAGAACATCACACAACACCCAGTCATCACGAGGCAGAGAAAATCCCTGACCCCGCGGGGAATCGAACCTGGGAACCCGGGCACACTCCCACGGATCTACAAACTGAAATCCTCGCACACTCTCATTCATACATTCAACCGATCGGACAAGAAGAGGAAAGAAAAGATACATTGAAATATGGCACTTAAATGTATGAAACATGTGTGTGGGGCTCCGGCAAGTACCAATAACCTAATGAAATGTTAAAACGAAACATTGTATGGAAACATGGAAATTGTGACCATCACAAAGACACTCAGCTGTTCAGTCTTTTCCCTTTTCTTCTTTACATCTAGGGCAATAGACCATTTGCACCAACAATTGAGATGCCAGAGGCAAATGAAGCTGTGTGGTATGCCAAAATCATGAAGAGGCTCATGCAGAGACCCTTCAAGCTCTAGCACTTTCTCTGTGTTCCTCCAATAAATCGCAGTCTGTGTCTTTATATTGTCGACAGAAGCTTCATATAGTAGTAGCAAGACTGGGATTTCTTCATTGTCACAAACTCTCTGATCTACAATACGCAGCATGGGCACATGGACTCCAGTGTCTTTCGTGCAACTGTCTTTTTACATGTAATAACTCTAATTGTAATCAGTTCTGTGCACACTCTGTTGTGCGTGATATAACAATTCATTTCGCTCGAGGCCAGAAAGTGTGGTCACGAGCATCACAGTTTGATAATCCACCCTAGATGAGGTTCTCATACATGATAGGTTTCACGTCAAACACAACGCTCGTTCGAGGAACAAGATGTGTCTTCTATATACACACATCAAAAAAAGTTTTGCATCCCCCCTATTCCCAGAACTCCTGAAGACAGCCGTTGACTGTGCATATTGTATTACAGACGCAGTTCCTTTGACTGTTCAGAGATGTCACTAAACCCGCTCAAAGATGTAAACAACCATGCATGAGCAGCGCCTATTAGACGGAGGGTCCCACAGCCGATCAGTTCCAGTCATTTCACCAGGAAGGAAGTACACGGCTCGTGTTGTCTGTAGGTCAACCATGCCTAGACGGTCAATACCGCAGTTCGATAGCGTCCGCTTGTGACTTTGTGCCAGGAAGGGCTATCAACAAGGCAAGTGTCCAGGCATCTCGGAGTGAACCAAAGCAGTGTTGTTCGGACAAGGAGGAGATACAGAGAGACAGGAACTGTCGACGACATGCCTTGCTCAGGCCACCCAAGGGCTACTACTACAGTGGATGAACGCTACCTATGGATTATGGCTCGGAGGAACCCTGACAGCAACGCCACTAAGATGAATAATGCTTTTCTAGCAGCTACAGGACGTCGTGTTACGACTCAAACTGTGCGCACTAGGCTGCATGATGCGCAACTCGTCCATGGCGAGGTCCATCTTTGCAACCTCGACACCATGAAGCGCGGTACAGATGGGCCCAGCAACATGTCGAATGGACCGTTCAGGACTGGCATCACGTCCTCTTCACCGATGAGCGTCGCATATGCGTTCAAACAGGTAATTTTTGGAGACGTGTTTGGAGGCAACCGATTAGTCTCCTGTAACCAATTCAGATTCAGACCGCCCCCATGGTTGTCCCTGCATGAGTGCCCGGAGTGTTGCCGCACACACTCCGACAGCAGTGTCCTCATAAACATCCACACTGCTGAGAATGTCACAAACTCGGCCATGTCGCCGCCGTCGGGGCAGTACTACATGCTCCCCTTCGCCACAGCGTGGGCGTAATCAATTTACATCTTCCGTCGAGTCCTCTTAAGGTTTAACCGCAGAAAACATTGACCACAACCGCCATTTTTGATCGCCTGGTCACCCCTCAAGTGGATACAGGAGCGTTCGTGTATCACAAATGAGTACACATACGCTCCTCAGTTTCTTCCAGCCTATTAGCTCTTATTGTCGGCTCACAATACTCAGCCGAATCAGACCACTCAGAATTTACAACCTAGTTAGAATCTTCAGGTGAGACTTTTTTTCAGAGTGCAGTCATGAAGAAATAATTCATTTCTCATTGCCCTCAGTGGCGATTACAGAAAAGTTAACGCTACTAGAAATAAGTGAGCCAGAAAATGAACAATTTTAAACATTACACTAAACAAACCATACAATGGAACGCGGAGCGGTTTTTCTGCTACTCTTAAAACTTAGATAAGGTTCCCAAGCACGCTGGGGCCTTGTATCCATGAATATACAAAACTTGAGGGTAAAGACACACACCACAGCATCAAGTCAATAAGTGAGCCGCTTGTTCCAACGCAAGCCAAAACTATTTACATGCAAATGCAAAGCTGACCGTTTCAAGCATTGAAGTATTGCTTCGTCTATGATTTTGTTACGGTGGGTATTGACATTTCCATTATTCTGTTAGATTTGATACCATTGAACTAAAATGCCAACCACTCTCAGTTCTGACGTGGAGTGATCGTGCACAAAAACCCATAGCAAAACACAAGAAAATTGCATATATTTACACTAAGATGAAAAAAGCCGTGGGGTACCTCCTAATATCGTTTTGGACCTGTTTCGCCCAGCGTAGTGCAGCAACACCGCGTGGTATGAACTCAACAAATCGTTGGTAGATCCCTCCAGAAATATTGAGCCGTGCTGCTTCTTTAGCCGTCCATAATTGCGAAATTGTTGCCGACGCACGGTGGCGTGCACGAAATGGCTTCTCGTGTATCTCCTATAAACGTTCGAAGGAATTCATTTCAGACGGTCTGGGTGGCGATATCATTCACAGATTGATGTTCAGAATGTTCTTCAAACCAACCGCGAACAGTTGTGACCCGGTGACATGACATAGTTGTTTGGGAGCAAGAACTTCGTGAATGGCTGCAAATGGCCCCCATGTAGCAGAAGGTGTCCATTTCTAATCAATGATCCATGTTAATACAACCCACACCACTATGGAGCCACCACCGGCCTGAACAGTGCCTTGTTGACAACGTGAGTCTATGGCTTCGTGAGGTCTCCGCCGCACTCGAATTCTACTGTCAGCTCTTACCAACTGAAATCTTGACTCATATGCCCAGGCCACGGTTTTACAGTCGTCTGTGGTCCAACCCATAATGTCACGAGCCCAGGAGAGGCTTTGCAGGCGATGTCGATTGTGCTGTTAGCAAAGGAAATCATGACTGTCGTCTACTGCCAAAAGTCATTAAAGTCAAATTTTCCTTCACTGTCCTGACGGATACATTCATCGCGCGACCGACGTTGATTTCTATGCTTACTTCAGGCAGTTTTGCTTGTCTGTTAGCACTGACAACTCTACGCAAACGTCGCTGCTCTCGGTCGTTTAGTGAAGGCCGTTGGCCACTGTGTTGTCAGTGGTGAGAGGTAATAACTAAAGTCTGCTCTTCTCGGCACACTCTTGATGCAGCGTATCTCGGAAAATTATATTCCCTAACGATTTCAGAAGTGGAATGTCCCCTGCGCCTATCTGTAACCACGATTCCACGTTCAAAGTCTGTTAATTCCCGTCGTACAGCCAAAACCATGTTGAAAACCTTTTCACATGAATCACCTGAGTACAAACAACAGCTCCGCTAGTGCACTGCCCTTTTATACTTCGTGTAAGCAATACTACCGCCATTTACGGTCATATCACTTTGCCATGACTTCTGTCACCTCAGTGTATTTAACAACAATGGAAAAATAAATTTGTAACTTACAACAAACAAACATACCGTATCATAGCCTCCACAGTTTACAACAAATTCAAATAACATTGATCCATCACAGTCAAACGGCCTACCTGACAGCTGCCTTCAGAAATACAGCGACAAACACAAGGGTCAGGAGGAATGTAAGACACATACATAAAATCATTACAGAAGATACCACTACCAGATGAAGCGGTCAATAACGCCAGTATTCAGAAAACTGCTTTAAAAGGATCGAAACCAAGTCGGGCAATCTTCCCATTATAAAAAGCCACAATGAATAAAACTAGCAATCAGTAAATGAAGCGTATAAGTTTCACTAAAGGAACTGCAGGGAAAAATCGTGACTTTTAAGAGAAAATTAAAATTCTTTAAACAAAAATCCCAAAAACACTTTTCTTAAAATACCAAGGTTAAATTTAAAACCAAGTTTCTATTATTCTGGGCTTACATACTCAGTCGAACCAAACCTATCAGAATTTACAGGCTAGTTAGAACCATTTGGTAAGACTTATTTCAGAACACAATGATAGGCCGGCCGAAGTGGCCGTGCGGTTAAAGGCGCTGCAGTCTGGAACCGCAAGACCGCTACGGTCGCAGGTCCGAATCCTGCCTCGGGCATGGATGTTTGTGATGTCCTTAGGTTAGTTAGGTTTAACTAGTTCTAAGTTCTAGGGGACTAATGACCTCAGCAGTTGAGTCCCATAGTGCTCAGAGCCATTTGAACCAACACAATGATAGAGAAACAGTCCAGTTGTCATTCCTCTAAATGTCGGTAACAGGAAAAGTAACGCTACTGGGAATAAGTGAGACAGCTAGTGAACAATCTAAAACATTACACTAAATAAACCACATAATGAAAAACGATACAATTTTTCTGCTATTCTTAGAACATAGACATGATTACTAAACATGCGGACGCCTTGTGTCCACTGAACATACAAAATTTGAAAGCAAAGTCACAAATCGCTACATCAAGCATATATACTGATTGAGAAAAAAATCGCAACACCAAGAAGAAATTGTGTGACATAATCGAAAATTGGTAGGCGTGTTTCTACATCTGAAAGATGATGTCTAATCAGATTTCGCGCCAGTCACGCAAGAGTGACACTTCTAGCGGAAGTATGAGGATGCAAATCATGTTTGCTTTAAATACACGCTTGTCTCTGATATTTAATCTGGGGAGCTGATATTAGTCAAGAATATCTTTAAGGCGACAAAGATGCCATTATCAACACTTCACTTAGTTTGAACGAAGTGTGTTAACATTTTCATGTTTATTTTTAAGTTAATGTCATCGTTTAACATTTGTTTAGCGAATGTTGGTCTTTAAAATTTATGTTAGTGTGTATGTTTAGCTTAACACCCAAAATTAGTTTAAAGCTTGTTTAACATTTGTTTAACGTTTAGTTGTTTTATTGTCGTTTCGAATTTAATTGATCTTCATTTGAAGTTTAATTAATTTATCTTCGTTTTCCTCCAACATCATCAAAAAATTTACTAGAACAAAGGTTGCTATCGCATAGCACCAATTTAAATAGACAAATAATTAGAACAAAAATTAAAAAATGCTACCTAAAAATCCATACAAATATAAATCCTTCTTCTGTAAATTCGTCCACCATTGTGCTCTCTTCCAACTTCTGAGTGTGGAAAAACGTCTTTATAATACTTATCACTATCTGTTTCGGTTTCTTCATTAGAATCCGAAGCTTTTTCTTCTAAGTAACATATGTTAATTGCTTTAAGAATCCTTTTTATATATTTGTTTCTACTATGTTTATTCAAATCTTTTAATTCTGCAAAAGCACCCTTTTCCATGTTGTAAACTGTAATTTTTGCACAACCGTTTTTAAATAAAACTAAATCCAAACTTTTATTTGGTATTCTTCGTATAACAAACTATTTAATTTTTGTCACATATCTTGGTAATGCATTTTACTCTTAAAAAAAAGATCCTTAATTTTAGCGTTCCTGCCTTCTTCCATGTAGAACTACAGATTTTTTAGTAAGTTATAAATAACTTTTATTAGAATAAATGGAGAAATAAATTATTCCTAAAGATGTTGCACCTTGGGAAACAGATGTATTTGAACACATCACTAACGGGACTATAGAAAAAGAATGGTTTCTGTTATTGTTTAGTTATTTAGGATATAATGTTTACCACATTTATTATGCAGAAGATGGAAATTTAATTCATCCTTGTTACATTTTTGGAAATTGTTACATTCAGAAATATATAGCAAGTTTAGCTGGACTTAATTGTAAATATCCACCATTAATGTTAGAATTTTTTAAACAGAATAATACAGTTGTTTCACAGAAATTCGAAACAATTAAAATAGATACATAAAAATGAAACAACAAACACAAGTCTTTGTTCTTATTTGGTGTTGTTTTAATTTTATCAAGTTTAATTTTAATTTTATAATTTAGATCTATTTTTCTATCCTGTATTTCTTTTTCTATCCAATAATTAGATACATAATAACTTTCTACATTTTTGAATTAAAAAATGTATCTCTTTTTTCCACAATAATTTTCGATTGTAATGTTGGAAATAATTAGTTCTAATCACTTAATAATCATATTCACACTCACCATGGAATAATTTTAAAAGAATGAATGTTTGTCGTAAATTTTCATTAACTGTTTGAGGAACAACATGTGGTAATAAACTATTTATGTTTTGGTTCGTTTTATCTATTATTTCTGAAGCAGTATCAACTGTTTCTCTCAAATTTTGAATTCGATGATTTTTTATTTTAATTCTTTCTTTTTTTATTTTAATTCTATCATCTTTTATTTTAATTCTTTCTGTGTTTCATTTATTCAATGCTTGTAGTTTTTGTATATAATGATGTTTATGTTTTATTTGATCTTTGTAAAAAGTTTTAATTTTATATTCACCATATTTTCTAATTGAAGGTAAAACTTTTTCATAAACCCAATCTTGAAAATGTTCTGCAAAAGGTATTTTGAATTTCATAACTAGAGAATAGAGACCAGGTTCATTGATAAATTTTGTTGATTTTTGTATATATTTAGGTAGCACTGAAATGGTGCTACCAAAATTCTTGTATGTTTTAGAGTATTTTTCTTTAACATGCTCTTTAATTGCATTCCTAGGTCGATTATATCCTAGCAGATCAGCAACTTGATTTGCATAAAACCAAGGATTATTTTTTTCGACAATAATCACAAAAACTGAAAGTGAATAATTTACCTTTGTTAACTAATTCATTTTATTTATTTTCTTATGTTCACCTTTTATAGAATGAAGTAAAAACGTGTGGATTTGTCATTCACTTTTTTTCTTATGTTCACGTAGGGATATGAGTCACTAAATTTATTTTCTTATTTTCACCTAGGGAAATGAATCATTAAATTTTTTTCTTATATGCATGATGTGAGATAGAGTTCATGATGTGAAATTTTTAATATAATTTACCTTTGTTAACTAATTCATTTTATTTATTTTCTTATGATCACCTAGGGAAATGAGTCATTAAATTTATTTTCTTACAATCATATTGGAAATGAAATAATTAACTCAGAAATCGGTTGGTTATCGAGGATAATGAGCTACTTAGTTAAAATCGGCTGAGTTATTGAAAAAATTAGGCATTTAGCTAAAGCTAAAAAATCGATTGAGTTAATTAAACAGACTGAATTTTAAAAAATCAGTTGATTTACTTAGAAAATGCGGTACTGAATTAGTCTGAGGTAATTAGTTAAAATCGATAGAGTTATCGAAAAAATTAGGTATTGAGCTAAAGTTCAAAAATCGGTTGAGTTAATTAAGTAGATTGAATTGAAAAAAACCATTTTATTTATTTTCTTACGATCACATAGAGAAATTAAATTTATTTTCTTACGATCACGCTGTAAATGAAATATTGAACTTAGAAATCGGTTGGTTTTCGAGGATTATATGGTAAATAGTTAAAATCTGTTGAGTTAGTGAAAAAATTAGGTATTTAGCTAAAGCTCAAAAATCGGTTGAGTTACTTGAATATACTGAATTTAAAAAAATCAGTTGAGTTACTTAGAAAATGTGGAATTGAGTTAAGTGAGCCAGAACATACAAAATGTTTCTACTTGCTCCCTGTGAGCTCATAACTGAAAATGGCGACGTAACGCCATCGGCGGGCGTACTACAGACATTGGCCAACACATTTGTGGTAAACTTCATCGGATTATCACTATGGTTTCCATTTAGCGAGCGGTCGGATCTTAATAAACGGACAGCCCTCGTATCTCGAAATACTGTGGGCAATAAGATAGCAGATTCTATCGCCTTTTCCTCGAAGTCCACACGTAAAATGACCATAATGGGCGGCAAGGCACTAAGCATGGCGACGCTGTTAGTTTGTTAAAAAATTGTGTTAGAAAATGTATGTCGTGATCATAACATATTTGAACGAAGCTGAAATCTCTTTATCAATACTTCTGGCAATATGTGATAAGGATTCTGCAACTGGAATATTTGTGAATAAAGACACCACATAGAAGTTGACTAGTTGGTCAGAACTGTTCGGTGTCAGTGATCTTAGTTTACTAATGAAGTCCCCAGAGTTGCGTGTGTGATGAGCAAATTTTCCCGCAAGAGGCCTTAGTGAAGACGTCAAGTATCTGGCATAGTCATAGTTTGGAGCACGAATGTTACTCACTACTGGGCGCATAGGAACATCTTTCTTATGGATACATCTTTCTTATGGATCCATAAAGCCTGAGAGAAACGGCACCACGTGGTTTCAGTCTTTGCACAACGTCTGGCAGAAAGGGATGTCGTTCAGATGCGAAGCAATCTTTCTTACCACCTAGACAGAGCTGTCTTCACTGATCTTCCGGTATGCGCTATCACTTAGTAAACTGTACGTTTTATCATGGTAGTCGTCACGAATCGTTAAAACAGTGGCTGGAAGAGCTGGAAGAACCACCGTCTGTGTATCCTGGCGAAGCTTACATAGTACAGCGCTCTCTGCCACAGATATACTGCTCCTTCATAACATCTCGGAAAGTCTTGCGTCTCATTTCATAACCTGAATTCATGGAGAGTGATCGAACAGCATCTTCAACGATGATGATAAACGTTGGTACAGGCAAAACCTTTGGCATGGGTGCAAAGTTCAAGCCGGCCGGTGTGGCCGTGCGGTTCTAAGCGCTTCAGTTTGGAACCGCGTGACCGCTACGGTCACAGGTTCGAATCCTGCCTCGGGCATGGATGTGTGTGATGTCCTTAGGTTAGTTAGGTTTAAGTAATTCTAAGTTCTAGGGGACTGATGACCTCAGATGTTAAGTCCCATAGTTCTCAGAGCCATTTGAACCATTTTTTTGCAAAGTTCAATCCCTTACCTAAAACCATCACCTAAGCGTTGTTCATATTTCTATCCATCATATTAATGACGGAACGCTAAATCACAGTTTTCTGCTGCGAAGACGTCTCTAGGCGACTAAACTTCGCAGCCTGTCTCCATGTGGCCACCTCACGCACCAAAACCGATTTAGCTCACGTTGTACCATCTGTTCAGTTTCATGAGTTGCGTGGTAACTCCACAGTCATCTTCAGATGCAGGCGATGAATTTGTCGGGAAACCAGGCACAATTTTCGACTGGTAAATATGATCCTTTGAACCAGTTTTTCTTGTAATCTTGCACGGACGTCGATTTTATAAAAAGTACTAACCTGAAAACTGGGTAGAAATCTTGACGACTCTACGATGATGGTTTTAGGTAAAGGACTGAACAATGCATCCACGCCAAAGGTTTCGCCAGTACCCTCGTTCGTAAGCGCCATTGAAGAAGGTGTTCGACTACTCTCCGTGAATCCAGCAGATGAAATAAGACGCGGAACTTTACTAGCTGTTATAAAGGTTTTCCCATGTAGCTGTGACTGAGAGTGCCCAACAAAGAGCAAGGGGTGCCTGGAAGTAGGAGTGTTGCACTGGCCTTGGGGCTTCTCGAGGGGCAATGCCCGTGCAGTGAGTACCATAGACAGGTCGCCACTCCACAGTCGCTTTGCAGTGGTAATGTGTCACTTTGTCCAGCTGCAGTCTGAGATTGTGGATCGCTGCGCAGGCGTGATCAGTTTCTAAGTCACCTCCTCCATGCACTTGGGTAAGCGGCAGGTAGATATATTCTCGTCTATAAAGTCGAGAGGAAAAGAGTCCGTGGGTATGCTGACTATGTTATGTAAGCCGTGTGTCGGTTAATATTCTATTATTGATCTCAGAAGAATCAGAACAAAGAAACACAGAAACAAATCACTGAATACACAGAAAAAGTATGCGTATGCTTAAGCGCATTTAAGGTTTCACCATGGATGACCAAAATGGGGAATCTCAGGAAGATTTGGAGCTGCCTCAAGTAGATCTTTCTCGGTGCAGGAAGCGGGACAGAGCCAGCAGCAAAAGGAGTAGTCTGTAGTTTGCGATTCACCGCTTCTTAATTTGTAGTTGGAAAAACGAAATAGCGTAGAAATTTAGCGCTGCATTTAAGTCCCGCCTGGCAACAATAACAGCGCAAAATCGAGAATATTTACCAAACGGGATTTTATCTGTTGAAGCAGAACCCATGCTCATATGTTTTGTAGCAGCAGAAACGTCGTGTAGGAGTAGTATCAGGAAAGGTATACCAGTCTGGTGTCGCTACTAACTCCGGTGGCCCCCTTGATCTGGTGCCAGACATAACGGGTAGGAAGACGTCACCGCACGCTCCTCTTCTCCGTCTTCTTGTCATCCCGTGTCTCTACGGGGTCGACATGTTCTTTCGGATTTGGAACTTTTAGTGGTAGTGAGTGGCCGGTTGCTCTTCCTGACACCAGCCCTTTCCTCCCCTCCCAACACCCCCTGTACGGTATATAACATCTGTCTGGGTCTAGTTTACCTCATTGTAAGTGTGAGAACGTTTTCTGAATGTCTGTGAAATGTAAATGAAGGGGGATGTCTGCATCTGGTTGGTACTCATCTAGTCACCACCTAAAAACCACACCTAGACTGACCGTTACACCGGCGGTCGTTGTTAATCAGCAGGATGGATCAGATCACGTGTCGACGGACCTCCCTGTGTCCCGGAAGCAAGCGCTTTAAAGTGCTCGGCTAACCAGCCGGGTAAGACTCCTTTGTACGTTAACAGTACGTAAACGTAAAATAAATAAGTTCTGCCAGAGGCTGTAAAAGTAATTTCTGATCGATTCAGTTCTTTTGAATGTATCATGCTGAAAGAGTGCACACCTCAGGGTCATCCCTGCAGAGACAATAGAACAGGTAGGTGAATCGGTGTGACACTCAGCTGACCTTCGTGGTGACTTTCTAGCTCAGGGTACTTGCTTCGACATGTACGTATTTAGCGTGCTCCTCCATGCTGTTTAGCTACCAGCAGGATTATACAGGGTGAAAAGTATTTAAACCGATAAACTCTGGGAGGTTGTAGGGGACATCAAAACAAATATTTTTCCCTAATGTCATTTTTTCCTACGAGGATTATTTAAACCGTTGGAGGCCATATTACGCTCTTCAGTTGATAGAGGTCGTATTACGATCTTCAGTAGTTAGAGGGCGTATTACGCTCTTCAGTTGTAGGCAACTGCTGTCGACCAGTGTAGCAGTGCATTTTCTCTGTTTACTAATGGAGCGACACACCTGGAGTGAGTACACTGATGTGGTTGGTGCGTACTACGTAGCGCACCACAACGGACGAGCTACACAGCGGGTTTATCAACAACAATATCCTAATCGCCGCGTCCCGCATCATACGACCTTTGATGCTGTGTACCAACGTCTGCGTGAGACCAGGTCATTTAGCAGATTACCTGGACAGGGTTGCCGTCGCACGGTAAGAACGCTGGAATTTGAGGAAGCTGTCTTGCAGCATGTGGAGCGGGATCCTTCAATCAGCACTCATGCAATTGCACGTCACTTGGGGACGAATCAGACGAATGTAAGCACAGTCCTTCGAGAACAATTGTTACGTCCATTTCACTTACAGCGTATCCACCCAGAGCACAATTTTCGCAGTGGTACCTGGAACAGTGTGAAATGCATCCTACATTTCCATCCTCTGTGTTGTTTACCGATGAAGCAACGTTCGGGCTTGATGGAGACTTCAACATGCACAATTCGCATGTTTGGAGTGAAGATAACGCACATCCCACAGTTACTAGCGCTCATCAAGTGCGGTTCTTCGTTAATGTGTGGGTCGGTGTTGTTGGAGACTGTTTAATTGGGCCGTATCTGCTACCTAGTTGTTGTCTCTTGGTCATAAAAAAATGGAAAAGTGTTTGTTGGTTTAATTAATTTGCAGCCAGAGAAATCTTCCTCTGCCGGTTTAAATACTCCTCATAGGAAAAAATTACATTAGGGAAAAACATTTTTTTTTTGATGTCCCCTACAACCTCCCAGAGTTTGTCGGTTTAAATACTTTTCACCCTGTATTTGGTTCCCTTTGAGACGTGCAAGTTCAAGACGACTAGCAATATAAGAGGCAGTCAAATGAAAACGAGACAGATGGAAAAAATAAGTAAAATGTTTATTATTTCAAAAGTAATAACCATAACTGTTGATACATTTATGTCACTGTCAGACAGGGTGGCCAATACCTTCACGTAAAAGTGTTTGCAATTGCTCACGGAACCATGATTTTACCCAGGCGTGCACTTGTTCCCCCCCAAGCTAATGTCTTCCTTCCGGGTCCTAAAATATGAAGACCGCATGAGGAGAGGGGGGGACTGTACTGGGGAAGTGTAAGGGTTTCCCAGCGTAGCTTCTGCAGCGTGCTAGAAACAACTATGGCAATATGTGGGCAGACATTATCCTGCACCTGTCACCTTTTCATTTGACTGCCCCTTACAATTCTAGCATATTCTGTCATTTGGTGACGCGTGTTACTGCTGGATGGTTTTATAATGACTGTAGCTAACGTGATCTTCATTCACAATTGAACAGCTGTGTTTCTAGACTAAGACACTATCACTGAGATACGATTGTTACCCTGAAGTCTCATATGGGAAATTTTAAACTCAGAGTAGAGAAAGAGCTGCAAAAGAATACTAGACGCATGTTTGACCTTTACTGGCGGAATAGAACAGTAATTTTATTCTGGAACAAAGATAGCGGCAAGACTGAGCGCTTCAGCTCGCGCGAGCCATATATCTTCGCGCTTGTTTCCACTTTGCGGACGGGCAGAGTCTGCACGAAATGCAAACGACGCACCCCGGTTGTGGCTCAGCTTGACAGGTCAGTCTTCCGCGGTGTAAATCCCCAGCAGTTCTTCGTGCCACCCGCACAGTGCCTCCCATCGCTAGAGCAATGCCGGGTGCTCCATCAACCAGGTCGTTGACCAACGCCGGCCCAACATACGAGCCGCTCTACGCCTACTCATTACGCGGCACGGTTCCAAGAGAGCATGCAATGTACAGATTCCTGTCTGCAGACTGTCTACAGAACTGTTAACGACATTCCCTGCTTTAGTTGTCCACTTTTCCCCGGAAACAGATGCTCGTAAATAGGCAAGAACTTTTGATGTTGTTTATTTACGACATCGCCGATGAATATCTGAAATAAGTCCCAACCGTCAACGGATATTCGTGAGGAGCAATTTAAGGCAAAGATACCACCTAAATCTGGTTGTTATGGAGACAGTTGCAAAGCTGAGACGGGTTGGATGACTCGTAAGGAAGTGTGCTTCATGTACGAGGGAAGTTGTCTACAAAACGTTTTACGAAAAATACTCAAGAATCATTCGATATGACACCCTTATCATGTTGGATTAACAATACAGATGGAGAAGATTGACAGAAGTGCCCAACAGCGCGGCTTTTTTTTTTAAATTTTGTTCATCCTATAGGTAATAATTACCACACAATTTGCGGTGAGTTTCTTCTGCTGAACTCCAATCCACACGTCTGACACGGTTAGAAAATGCGTAATATCCGCCAGGTAGAGAAAACTGTAGCAGAAACTAGCCGCTCTGCACGCCTCTGCAGGTTTCAACGAAATAAGGTTTTCTGGTATCAGGTTAACTGATCTATGAAACGGTTGATAGTCCGTGAGTGAAACCTTCAGTATATTATTAAAAACACCGCCAACACCACTCTGGTGTCAAGTTATAGTTTCAACACTCACAGGCGGTCACAGTCACTCGTAAAAGGCAGCTTATGGAATCCAACCAAACCAGTTAGCAAAAGTATTACAAAATGGAATATCCATGCCACATTACTCGCTCAAATATTACACAAATTGACCGCTACGAACGTTCAGTTCGTGATCGTGACTTGTATAACATGCCACGTGGATTTTGTTTAATTCAAAAGTTACAGTTTAAACAAAAAAATATGAATTTTGCGTGCTTGTCATTAACACACCTTTGCGTTCACTTTGTGGCCCTCCAAAGACAAGTTTAAGTAGTAATTCCGCAAAATCTGCACAAGTATTCAGAGCCTCTAAGACCGAACAATGTGACGGCTGAGCTCTAAACTGCTCTTAGACCCCAAAAAGTAATTCTTTAACCCGAAAAATACCTCAAAACGTACTGTCCTCTGATTGACTGAGGAACATCATAGCCAATCCGATATCAGAATTAAACCGCGCAATCCAGCGCCTTCTACATTTGACCAATCACAAGATGGCAGCCTTTACGAACAATTTATTAAATGTGAAACGACCCCTTAGAAAAATTTATGAATGACTGTGCTGATAAACCTCTTACACTATTTGATTTTCAAACAGCTGAGCAGAGCTGAACGTACTCAGACATTTCGCTCTTTACCTATTCTGATCAACACTAAACTGACACACAACGCAGTCTGACTTTCAATAATCGCTACAAAAGAATGGCCCTTACTAACAATAACCTATACCTTTCATGAATCACTTACCTCACAAAAATCTTCGTTACTCAAACTACTGCAATACAGCGAGCGCCAATACTGCCAACTAAATAAAAGATTCAAACTACTGAAGTCAATAACTACTGATAGGCATAGTTAGCAAATGAAAGATTTTGATAAAGAACAATGTATTTACCTTACTAGTGTTCATAAGTCATAATATATATATCAGTTCATGACATCCAGTCTTACAAATTTACTGTCTCTGACGGACACACGTCCAGATCATCCGCTCTCAAAACTCCGCCATCTCTCTCCCCACATCCTGCAACTGCGCAACGCTACGCGTTGTTAACAGCCAACTGCCCAACACTACAATAGCGAATATTACAACAATGCTAACCAGCCACAGACTGCACACAGCACAGCCAGTGATTTTCATACAGAGCGCTACGTGGCGTTACCAATATAAAAACCTAAACAGCCTACTTACAAATGAACACACTTAGAAAATCCACAAATATCAGAATAACTCCCTCTTTAAAAAACAGAATTATCGTAAAATGTTTCTTGTTTCCTTTGTCTCAAACTGGCTAATTGCACTTTACAAATTTCCCCTGAGTGTATGACGCCCTCTCCCTGCACAGCCACTATTATCACGCTAGCATGCACTCAGTTAATAGACACAACAATATTTATTTATTACATTACTTCACATTCAGATCTTCATTTACACTAAATACTAAACGTATTTGATCACTAATACTTAATAGAATGCATAATATTCACAAATATAAAGTATTGTTCCTAAAATATACTATTTTGTCTGCTGCATGTCATGGTTCTGTAAGATGCTGGCATCCTTCGGCCGCAGCCCTAACTACACTGGTGTCCAAAATTAAAATAACAAACGGAAATTGTCCAAGGTTGCTTTTGTTTTGCCTCAAAACAGTAGAATCAGGTGATAGTAAAGCAGAAACAACATAAAGAATACAGAACGTAAACAACTACAACATGCATAAGGGTAGACAAAAATGTTCTGCGTTTCTTCTAACTTAATGGATTTACCCACACATTCCGACAACTGGTTAATACACTCAGTATGGGGTAGTAACACAGGCTGACAAACGACGGGGCATGCTGTGAATGATGTCACGAATCACATGTTGGGGCAATAACGCCCATTCTTCCTGCTGCGCTGTTTGCAAGTCTTGGAGAGTGCTTGGTGGATGCTAGCGTGATGCAAACCGTGTCCCTAGAGCATCCCAGACATGCTTTATGGGGTTCAAATCGAGAGAGCGAGCAGGGCACTTCATGCGTGCAATGTCTTCCATTTCCAGGATAACATCAACCACTTGTGCTCCATGAGGTCGAGCATTATCGTCCATCTCAAGATCTCATCACGATACCTGAGAGCAGTTAAACCTTGCCAATTTAACTGTATAATTTCGTAAAAAAAAGGTTAAAATGGCTGTAAGCACAATGGGACTTAACATCTGAGGTCATCAGTCCCCTAGATTTAGAACTACTTAAACCTAACTAACCTAAGGGCATCACACACATCCATGCCCGAGGCAGGATTCGAACCTGCGACCTTAGCAGCAGTTTCGTGAAGAGGTCCTTGGGTGGCCAACATAGCCCCTGCCCATCTATTAGGGATCCTCCTCGGTATCCGTCTCTTTCGACAACGTTTGGATCCGGAAATCGTATTCCACGTTCTCTCCAGATGCGATTTCGTCGAGAATCACTGTGCAGGTCAAATCGGGACTCATCTGTGAAAAGAACATTGGCCCACTGTTCGCCGTCCAGGTGGCATGTTGACGGCTCCACTCTAGATATTCCCTTCTGTGAAGACGCGTCAGAGGTACACGTACAGCAGGTGTCAGACAATAAAGGCTACTCTGCTCAAGTCTTCGGTACACCGATTGACTCGCTACAACACGTCCTGAGGATGCTGCGAGGTCAGATACCAGTTGTCGTGTAGTACTGAGGCATCGTGCCTTTACAACCAAGTTACGGTTCTCTCTTTCTGATGTTACACTTCGTCGGCCCTCGTCTTCGGGATGCAGTTTAAATCTCTATAAACAGACGCCACATCTGAAAACGAACAGAACAATTCACATTACGCCTTCGGGCCACATAAGTTTGTGACTATCCTGCTTCCATTCTTCCCATGGCCCTCCACCGTAGGGAGCACTATAGGCGTCTTTTCTGTGCTCTACTGCACCGTCTCTGACTGTGTACACAGCCATTGTGGATGTGGCATTATCCGGCAAACATTATCCCGTTTGCTAGGTGCCCTCATGTCATCGCTGGCGTTGTTGCCCGTTGACCAGAATGCCATCTTCCGTGCAGGACACTATTGTACGGACATCTGCTGAGAGTTTATGTGATTATATCGTTGATTGGACACAGCGTTGGGAAACAATGGTCTGTTGCTGTTTTCTTGCTGCTGCTACTGAATCAGGGCCCACATCTGTCATGCTAGAACCATGACTTACTGTTCTTATGTATCTGCCCGCTACCGTCTGACTTATACAGTACGACGCAATACGTGTCAAGTACTGCACAGTTCTTCGCTGCTTGGCTGAGAATGAGTGCGTAACAGAGATGCTATGTCCCAATGGGAAGCCTATGGGAAAGAGCTTGCACAAAATGGGACGTTTTACTGTTGAACAAAAGAAATCAAGATGTGATTACGAAAGATAATTTGGGATGGGAAGCATAGACCGTTGCTCTTCTCGTGCACCATTAGGGATTTGAATCGGAAATTTTGCGGAGTATGTTTCTTCAATTTCCGACATCGAATTTCAGACGGCTTTGGATTAGCGCAGACACTGGGCACTGGATCATAGTCACACAAGGAGTGGAATATTTCTTTAAAATGACAGAAAGGTAGATGTGATAATTATGTATAGAAACGTGGAGAATAATCACAGAATTATTAAAAGCGAGGGAGGCAGTGTAAAAGAAATGAGACAACTGTAGCATACACGATGCAATCCGGCTTGTGGTCTAGTCTGTAAGGTTGCAGGATCAAAACCTGCTCAGGCAGCGGAATTTATCGGTCTGCCTTTGTGCTAGTCCTCACTTCTCAATGATGCGAAAATATACCAAAAACTACACCTATTTTGGTTTTCACGTTAAACGGTAGGTCCGCTTTTCCCAATACGATTACAGGGATAGCTTAAGGGCGCCACCGTCGCCAAAGTCCGTTCATTTGAAATAAATTGCAAACAGGCAGCTGAACGCCCATCTTGAACTCCCAGTAAATCGTGACCTACAAATTTACTTTATAAGATGTAAAATCACGTAGAACGGATAGCGAGAGGAAGAATTAATAAGCAGATGGGCGTAGCGTGAAACGCAATGCTTCAGAGATTAACAGCACCTTATGTCAGCCATTAGATGAATAGTGAGAACTTCACAGCTTCATTCTCTGACTGTAGCCCTGCGTTAAGAGGTTGTAAGTGGTGCAGCCAGAAAAGAATTAACTGTTGAAATTTCATTATGCAAGAACTATAGAAGATTTGAAAAAATTCGTGGGTAGATGAATTTACCAAAATTATATTGTAGGGAATTTTTATAATGTACAACAGTGAACAACGACAATTTGGTTTTGATTTCCTTCATTGAAAACGTATCGTTATCTGTTTCGAATTTACATCTTTATTTTCAGGAGGATTACGTTCTTTCACCAAGACACATAAAAGTTGGTTTAGTTTTGTAAAATCATGCAAGGTATCTGACGGTGAATGTCTAAATCCGAAACCGATAATGATATGTTCGGAATGAAGTAAACCAAAACTAAATTGTGGCTAGTTGCTGCTGTGCAGTCTAAGCATTTTGAGTCGTATAATATCCGTGTTCTCTAATAATGGCGTCATTATTTGACAAAATAAAATTGTATTGCGTTAACTAGAACATATTTTACATATATAACGTAATTTTTCCCGAGAATTCTTCATGCACTTCTTTCTTTTTATAACCTACCTTTTTGAGCCATGTCTCCTGATTGCTTTGATGCCGCCCGCTAAAAATTCCTCTCCTGTGACTATATCATCTCCTAGCAGCACTTCGATCCTACAAGGCCAATTATATGTTGGATGTATTCCAATCTCTGTCTGACCTACAGTTTTTATCCTCTATAGCGTCCTCTAGTACCATGGGAGTTCTTCCCGAATATCTTAATAGATCTCCTATGATGCAGTCCTGTCCTCTTGTCAGTATTTTCAATATAGTCCCTCATCTAAAATTTAACGTTAACAAGGTGAGTGCTCCAATAAGACGTAATCGCAGTATCCTTGAATGGTGAAAGAATGTCATAAGTTAAGTAACATGTCCTTTTTTTAAGGAAGGTGTCATTAAACAGAAAGGTGGTGGTTTAAAGTAATCGCCACTGTAAGGGAAAAGATACCCAGAATATCTGTTCCGTTAAAAGGGAAGCCAGTTGTGCGAAAAGACGGAGCAAGAAAGAGCTACTTCGGAATATGCCAATGAGAACTACAAAAATATATTGTTCAGTCAACGAAAGTGTTAATTGTTGCATTTGTTTACTGATACAATCTTGACTCGTTTTGCTATGAACCAACACAGATAAAACAAAACTAGCATTTGACTCACATCAAAGATTCTAAAGATTCTAAAGTTATGTAACTAATCTGTTCTGTCGAAGCCTTTGCTCGGATTTCCTGTAAAATCAAGCGGCCTCGTTGTTTGAGGATCTGCTGTGATGCAGAAGACGTATCTATTCGAATTCAGCTGGTAAAATGGGCACTACGTAGCAGTAATATACTCGCCTTACAGATTACTGTTTATTTCAGATTTATTACAATTACATTCATTCTTACACTTCCGTTTTCATCTTTGACGTTATCACAGTTGAGTAAAACAGTACTGGAAGACATCACTCACTTTCTTAAAGTCCAGATTACGAAAACTGAAAGATATATAAAAATAAATAACCATTATTTGACAACAGTGTATTTAAAAATACTGAGTTTACATAATGCAATGATAAAAAAATCATATTGCTTCATTAAGTGGACATCGAAACGAGTCATACGTTGTACAAGGAACCTGGTCATACATACTAGCGCCATGCTTCCTTTTGTGAAGCTTTAACGCATTCGTGGCAAAGAAGAAAACTGCTGATCCATTGAGTCTGGAGGACTAAGGGTATTATGACTCGTCGTAGAAATGACTAGTCAACATTCATTATTGTAAACATGTTATTTCCTTAGTTGCTCTACAAAAGAGAACCCTCAAAAAAGGATCTAGTTCTGCAAGATTATGCCGATGTGCTGGCAGTTCGTCAGCATAGCGAGCTGCGGAGAAGAGAGAGAGCCAGTAAGAGCAGCGCAGACGTCGACGCACCCAGACGCAGCCCAGAAGTCGCCCCTGTAAACATAAAACTAGCTCGTCACCGCCACTGTTGAGAGACGTGCACGCACACACGCACACACACACACACACACACACACACACACACACACACACACAAAATAGTTTAAGGCTTTTTGTTTGAGGACGGGGAAAATCGTAGAAAGAAAGTGCCCATTTTTGAATGCAACTCTGAAGATGTCGCGATCCGCTTTACTACACGGAATATATGATCAAGATGTAGAGATGTAACCGAAACATCTGCTGGGCGATCTTACAATCGAGAGTAGATTTCTGAAACTAATCACTCATTCCTCATTAAGAAATGAGTACAGCCATCCTTCGTGATTAAAATCTACACTAAAAAGCCAAAGAAACTGGTGCACCGGTCTAATATCGCGTTTGGCCCCCGCGAGCACGCAGAAGTGCCGACTCGAAAAATGTCTGAACTAGTGGTGGAAGGAACTGACACCATGAATCCTGCAGGACTGTCTATAAATTCGTAAGAATATGAGGGGTGGAGATCTCTTCTCAACAGCACGTTGCAAGGCATTTCAGATATGCTCAATAATGTCATGTATAGGGAGTTTGGTGGCCAGCGGAAGTGCTTAAACTCAGAAGAGGGTTCCTGGAGCCACTCTGTAGCAATTTTGGACGTATGGGGAGTCGCATCTCCTATTGGAATTGCCAAAGTCGTCAGGATGCAAAATGGACATGAATGGATGCAGGTGATCAGACAGGATACTTAAGTACATGTCATCTGTCAGAGTCGTATCTAAAAGTATCAGGGGTCCCATATCACTGCAACTGCACACGCCCCACACCATTACAGAGCCTACACCAGCTTGAACAGTCCCCCACTAACATGTAGGGTCCACGGATTCATGAGGTTGTCTTCATATCCGTACACGTCCATCCGCTCGATTCAATTTGAAACGAGGCTCGTCCGACCAGGCAACATGTTTCCAGTCATCAACAGTCCAACGTCGGTGATGACGGGCCTAGACGCCGCATAAATCTTTGTTTCGTGCAGTCCCAAGGGTACTCGAGTGGACCTTCGGCTCCGAAAGCCCATATCGATGTTTCGTTGAATGGTTCGCATGCTGACACTTGTTGATGGCCCAGCATTGAAATCTGCAGCAATTTGCGGAAGGATTGCACTTTTGTCACGTTGAACTATTCTCTTCAGTCGTTGTTGGTCCCGTTGTGTCAGGATCTTTTTCCGGCCACAGCGATGTCAGAGATTTGATGTTTTACGGGATTCTCGTGAAAGCGTCGCACGGGAAATTCCCACTTCATCGTTACCTTCCTGTATTCCATCTGTCGTGCGCCGAGTATAACACCACTTTCAAACTCACGACGGCAGCGCCTTATTCTGCCTGTTTACATACCCCCATATTTGAACACGCATGCCTGTACCAGTTTCTTTGGCGTTTCAGTGTATGTCGAACTGCATGGGTCTTCTCTGAGTTTTATTACTACTTGCTTTAAGCCAACTTGGTAAGGATCCCACTCAATAATCGACGATAAAAGAAGTTAGACCTCGAATTTTGCAAGAGATTTCTCCTGAGGGCGAATTACATTCCAATTGAATTCTTCTGAGAAGTCTCCGAAGAGCATGCTAGAAATAGCACTATTCCATTTTGTTCATACTTCTAGAATTTGAAGGCTTTATAGTAGCGCCAAAGTTTCATTTGTCTGCTGCCTCTCCCAGCAGCTAATCAGCTCCCTGTACGATGGCGCTGACTCAACTGTGTCGAGAAGACAAACTCACCTGAGACGCACGCAGAGCGGTCTTCGGTGGCCACATACTCGAACTTGCACTCGCAGAAGCCGTTCCGGCATTCCAAACCGTCTCGGCTGCCGACGACGAAGCACTCGCTAGATCGCGAGCAGCTACTACCCAGCACTGCAACACACATCACATACACTGTAATTCTGAAAGCCAATTCTATCTGTATTGCACGTAGAAGACTGTCTGAAGTGTAAAATGAAGGTGAAAATTCTCTTTATTATCATAGACCGTAATGGTACTTGAATTACGTAACCATTACGGCACCTCACCTGAACCTCTCGATACCAGTAATATTCTACTGTGTTTCCGTAAAGTAGTTAACATATTTCTGAGACAACATTCAGATTTGATTTCATTAATGTAGAGGTACCTTGGTACATCGATATGTTTATGTTGCAGTGATATTGTTCTTATGTGTATTCTTTCTTTTGTCACTATGATCTTTGTCGTACTTGTAACTCTGATTTTTGGGTGCGTAAGCGATTATTAGTTAGTTAGAGAGTCGGACCCAGAGAAAAGAAGTCTTGGACGTCATGTTGGAAAGACGCATATTGTCGTCAGCTTATAAAAAGTGAACTTTAACAGTGAGGAAGATGTTTTCAGGTATGTTTTGTATTGAGAAGTGATGTTTTGTGTGTTACGTGATATTGCAGCAAAAGTAATAAAAAAGAAGTGTAACTTAAATTCGGAGTGCTGATTACTTTTTTACATCACCATTGTCCTGCAAAAGTGTAATCTTCAAGAATGGTTTGTGAAACACATCTATAAAACTTTTGAATATCGCATATAATAAAACCTAGGCCTCTTTGCATCCGAGCTTGGAATCATCACCACCTAGATTTTCGACGATTGAGACATGATTTTACAACGAGGCCAGCGTAGGAAACTCGAAAAGATGAGTGCCTAGTTTATTCATTATTAGATTGAAATGACTTTATTAACTGTGCTCTAATGACACCTGCCACATAATAACTTTGTTGTGCTCGAAAATTAAATATTTAGCAGCGTGAGCAACACCACAATCATGATTAACTTTTGGTCTTTGTTGTGATAGGGTTGTTAGAAGACGTAGAGAAACGAAAGGCCTATGGTAATCTACCAGACTGTCTATTTATAACAGAGCTACTGTTTATCTTGTGGTTGAAACTTATTTTTTGTCCATGTGTGCTTTGGAAAATACGTGGAAATTAGATTCTGCTTATTAATGTTAGAGTGAAGCAAGAAAAGGGAAGTGAAGCGAATAAAAACAACAGTCTTATTGAAGCCCTAACGTTTCGGTAAATATATGTAATACACTATTGAGAAGTCTGATTAGTTGCGGATGACAAACTGGAGCAATGTATAACCTGACGGCAAATGATAAACTGCTACACGAACCTCAGTATGCGACTCAAGGTGAAACCAGAGTGTTAAAAAAAAGTGTTCCATGTATGTGACAGTATGGACCAAAACAACAAAAATGTACGGCAAACATGGGCTCTGTAATGCATACCTTAAGAGCTACGAGCACTTGTTCATTTTCGCTACTGTGAAACACTTCTCTTCTACTGCAAGCTCTTTGTTATCAGGGAAACTAACTGGCCAACGCGCGGGATCTACCCGACAAAGCCACTGCAAATTAAATATTCGTGTGAGTTGTTCAAGAACATTTCGCAGAAAATGGACTGGTCCTCCATCGACCATGAACCACATCTCCAGACCTTGTCGGAAAGGTTTCTCCTCTAGCAGGACAGACCATTCATCTGATAGGAACCGACGTTACCTAACACTAGTTAAGCTGAAACTTCCTGGCAGATTAAAACTGTGTGCCCGACCGAGACTCGAACTCGGGACCTTTGCCTTTCGCGGGCTAGTGCTCTACCATCTGAGCTACCGAAGCACGACTCACGCCCGGTCCTCACAGCTTTTCTTCTGCCAGTATCTCGTCTCCTACCTTCCAAACTTTACAGAAGCTCTCCTGCGAACCTTGCAGAACTAGCACTCCTGAAAAAAAAGATACTGCGGAGACATGGCTTACCCACAGCCTGGGGGATGTTTCCAGAATGAGATTTTCACTCTGCAGTGGAGTGTGCGCTGATATGAAACTTCCTGGCAGATTAAAACTGTGTGCCCGACCGAGACTCGAACTCGGGACCTTTGCCTTTCGGGCGCAAGTGTGGTAGAGCACTTGCCCGCGAAAGGCAAAGGTCCCGAGTTCGAGTCTCGGTTGGGCACACAGTTTTAACCTGCCAGGAAGTTTCATATCAGCGCACACTCCGCTGCAGAGTGAAAATCTCACACTAGTTAAGCTGTTTGATACTAGGGAATATCCTATTCGCTGGAAATTTTCCAGCATGCAGGACACCGGCCGACGGTTGGCTCCATTTGCCTGACCACAACACAAAATCCTCTCTGCTATTTCCCATATGGAATAGTAGTTTTCCGTTACGCTAGTGAAGGCCGGCCTCTGTGGCCGAGCGGTTCTGGGCACTCCAGTCCAGAGCCGCGCTGCTGCTACGGTCGCAGGTTCGAATCCTGCCTCGGGCATGGATGTGTGTGATGTCCTTAGGTTAGTTAGGTTTAGGTAGTTCTAAGTCTATGGGACATGACCTCAGATGTTAAGTCCCATAGTTCTCAGAGCCATTTGAACCATTTTTTTACGCTGGTAAATGGAAAGACAAAACTATAATGTAAAACCATCTTCATTTGTTTACTGAATTATATAGGTCTTTCGCAATAGCGAAGAGCTTGCATTAGAAGAGATGTTTCACAGCAGCGAAGATGAAAAAGTGCTCATAGCTCCTAAGCTATGCATTTTAGAGCCCATGTTTACTGGATACTTTTGTCTTCAAATGTCCAAATGTGTGTGAAATCTTATGGGACTTAACTGCTAAGGTCATCAGTCCCTAGGCTTACACACTACTTAACCTAAACTATCCGAAGGACAAACACACACACCCATGCCCGAGGCAGGACTCGAACCTCCACCGGGACCAGCCGCACAAACCATGACTGCTGCGCCTTAGACCGCTCGGCTAATCCCGGGCGGTTTTTTTGTCTTCATTTGGCCCATAATACCACCTCTCAAAATAAGGAATCTTTTTTTAACGCCCTGTATTTTTTTAATAATTTGATGACTATAAGCGTAATAATCGCAATAATGTTGATATTATCGTGCGAAATTTTTGACTATCACCCGACAGAAAATAAAATGAACTCGTTGATGAATGTGAAATTTCAGGGAAACGTTTATCGGCGTTAAAGCAGAAAACTGTATTTGCTCAAGGCGCAATCCTATTTCCATTATTATTCAGTGTTCCACGAGGAATGGTCAATATTCGGGGATATGACAGGAACGACCATTCGAACCATAAACGTTCAATAAACGTGGCCTCTAAAAAGAATGCCTTAAGAGCTTGAGCACTTCTTCATCATCGACGCTCGTGGTCTAGTGGTTAGCGTTACTGCCTCTGGATCACGGGGTCCTGGGTTCGATTCTCGGCCGGGTTAGGGGTTTTCTCTGCCCGGGGCTTGGGTGTTTGTATTGTCCTCATCATTTCATCATCATCATCATTCGTTACAGTGGCTAGATTGGACTGTCTAAAAAAATTGTACTGTGTAAAAGCTGGGACTTTGTACGGGCGCTGATGACCGTGCAGTTGAGCGCCCCACAAACCAATCACCATCATCACCTTTGATACTGTGAAACAAATCACGTTTAAAGCAATCTCTATGCTTTCCATGGTCTGAGAGATGGTAGCGTGGATCCAAACAAGAACCCTGAACAAGTGCTCACAGCTCTTAAGGTATGCGTTTTAGAGCCCATGTTTACAAAACATTTTTGCTTCGAATGGTCGTTCCTGTCGTATTGCCATATTCTGAATACTTATCATTCCTTCTGCGACACCCTGCATAAAGCTACTATTACTTTATTGTTTCCACTCTGTTATACCATATTGTGGCACATAACTCGGTTAATTTTCAGTAACAGTGACGCTCATTGAGTGAACGTTATTAGGATAAGCGATTTGCGCTTAGAAAACACTTCCTTAAGACTTTTTTAAAGTAATCTCTCCAGCAGTCAGTATATATCTTCAGTATCCCTAAATATAAAAAGTTACGAACTGATTTTGTGACATCATTGCTAAATTATACTATTTTCTACACTAGAGCAAGAAACAGTTATACATCACATAAATGAAACGTAACCAAACCGAGATTGCAACTAAAGAAAGAATGTAAATTTGTCAAAAGAAAATTAGCTGTAATTGTTGGAGAAGAAAATGCTATATTACGGGCTAATAAAATTAAAACGGTACAAACCAATTGCCAGGGGGGAGTGGGGGGGGGGGGAATTTATATAAACGAAATGTAGGTAGGAAAAATTTTAGTCACAAAAATTAATGACTGACTTGTTGGCCAGCCAGGAAAACCTAATCCATAACGAGCTGATAAGAGGATAGGAAAAGGGCCCGTTATAAGACAGTGAAAGTAATCTGGAGACAATGAAAAGCTAAAAGAAATTTTGAAATGAGCCTAGTACATCACTTGGTCCAGTGGAGTACCAGCAAATGTGAGTACCAACAATCTTCTCCTTTTCGGCTTCGCACATCACATGAATTCGAATAAGGTATTTTTGTCGGTGTCTTTATTCTTTATTCTTAAGCTATGAAACCTTCCTCACTGTTCCATCCATGAAGTTTTTATCCTGAGTCTAATTCTGTCCTGGAAAGCTACGGCAGCCTTAGTTTTTGATTTGAGTGGTACTTTGTTTCAAATTTATTTTTTCTGTGTTACTGCCTTTGATTCCAGTTACTTTGATTTTCTTGTTGAACAAGGAATTTGTGCAGTATCTAAAATGTCAACTTCTCCTTGTCCGTTCTAAGTATTAGCCCGAAGAACATAGTCCAACGTCCGAGGTTTCTTTATCTGGGTGTACAATAATTGGTTCGCTCATCTTATACATTGGCTCCTCTTTTTTGAGTTCGCAATATTCTCTTAAGAATCCTTCGTTCCACAGGTTCTAGTCTCCTAAGTAACCCTGTTGTTACAAGAGTTAGCCCTTCCTGCTAGCCATAAAGCTTCGGGGCGAATCACTGTTAAAGCCTTAATTTTGCATTGACTGAAGTTTCTTCTTGTCTTACTTGTCCATGGCCGGCCGGTGTGGCTGAGCAGTTCTAGGTGCTACAGTCTGGAACCGCGCGACCGCTACGGTCGCAGGTTCGAATACTGCCCCGGCATGGATGTGTGTGCTGTCCTTAGGTTAGGCAGGTTTAAGTAGTTTTAAGTTCTAGGGGATTGATGATCTCAGAAGTTAAGTCCCATAGTGCTCAGAGCCATTTGAACCATTTTTGAACTTGTCCATGGTCAGCCTATATACAAAAAGTCACCTTGTTTATTCGTTTTATGATAGCTTCTATTTCGGTCAAACAAGTTTTTTCAGTTCTCGCTACATTCCTCGTTTCTACTCACACGAACGTCATTTATTTAGGAACTGTCTTGACGTTGTTGCATACTATGGCTTCTCTATTTTTTTTTTTTGTCGTCAGTCTGTTTTGATGTTGGCAATTCCTCTTCTGCGCTAACCACTTCATCTCAGGTAACACTTGAACCCTTCGTCCTCAAGTATTTGTTGTAGGTATTAAAATCTCTCTCTAATATCACGGAGATATTCCCCTGTGTCTTAACACATGTCCTGTCGTCTGTTACCTCATCTTCACAGTGTTTTCCATATGTTCCTTTCTTTGCCGGTTCTGTGGAGAACCTCCTCATTCCTCATCATATCATTCTACTTAATTTTTAAATTCTTTTGTAGCACCATGTCTCAAACGCTTCGATTATCATCTGTTGTGGTTTCCCAACAGTCCTCAATTCACTACCTCACCTCGATTCAATACCTCACTACCCCGCAGAAATCTATAAACCCACTTCAGCTGCTTTTCTCTAGAGCTGGATGGATCGATTAGTCATGTCATGCAATGATTCCTAGAATGTCACAATATCGTCTGCGAAAGCTGGACAGTCTATTTGTACACCTGTTCTTCTTGCACCCCAATCGCAGTTCACCCACTTCTTTCAGTTCTCGTCGTCGTTCCCTGATCACCATATCAAGCACACTATTAAAACTGAAAGTGTTGCTCTAGACTTACCCTTTATTGTGGTGTTGGTTAAGGTCTTTTTAATCATTTCAAATCATTTTAGGAGCAGATTAATCACAATAATAGAAATAATAAATTGGAAAATAATTTCAATTTCTTTAATCGCAGAATATCTCTAAAACTCGCTGCAACCGTGTAAGCTCCAAAATCCATCTCTCTCTCTCTCTCTCTCTCTCACTCACTCTCTCTCTTCGTTTCTCTCTTTTTCTCTGTCCTCCTCTCTAGATAAAATAAAGGCAGTTCTTACAAACTAATATTGAGTCCCTACAAGCTAACAGTTCGGGTCGGGTGGTCAGATAAAGTGAACATGAAGGAGATCAAGTGTGGTAAAACGACGGTGTCGGTCTCAGACGAGGCACTGACACAAAGTCTACCTGTGTTGTTCCAGCAGGCGCCATCTGCGAAGTGCATCCCGGCCAAGCAGACGCACGAGCCGGTGGTCGTGTTGCATGTCGAGTATTGGCCCATCAGCGGCTGACACTGCACAGACTCGCTGCAAGGGCCCCCCTCTTCCGTCGCCACTGCAACATCAGACAGCTGTCAGTTCAGTGTTTATCCTCTAGTACTCTAAACGAGTAAGGGCTCTTTGTAACATCATCAAAATAGGCTTCTCAGTAAAGAAAATAATTCAGACAAAATATACCGGGTGGTTATAATTAAGCTTTACCTATTTAACATGTTATAACACGGAAACTAATTACCGTACAAGTACCAAACTTGGTAGCATTAATGTCCAGAGTATGGGGTCAATGATTTTCATGCGTCACAGCGCCACCGTCCAGTTCCAGTTATGGCCTCCAGGTGCCGTGATCAGTCATCGTGATCCATAGTCTCACACAGCTGACCAGTCGCAGTGCACTTGTTGACGTGTCAACATCAGCTTGGAGAAAAGGAGCAGGGCATTATTGTTGAAACTCTAATTTCAAAACAACAATAATGCTGCAGCTGCACTTCGAGAATATGGCTGACTGAAAGGATTACGGAAGGGACGACCCTCTCCACCTGCTGTGCGGAGCATGATGTAAAAGTTCAAATCAACTGGACAACTGGACGTCGCTCCGGGAAGAGGTCGACGGCGGGTTGCACCACATGTGGTTGATGAAATCGCTGTTGCTATGGGAGACAACGCTGCGCGTGATTCCCGATCGTCAGGCAGTGCCCCTGCTGTGTCACGACAGCTGAATATCCCGTGCTCCACTGTACGGAAGGTGCTTCGAACCATTCCCAAATGGTATACGTGCAAGATCCCTGTCTTACAGCAGCTTGCACCGTAGGACGCACAACGACGTTTTGACTTCGCTCTCCCTGGACCATCCTATGGACAGACGAACGCATCACCGTATGGTGTGACTTCACGGCAACGTTCATCATTGGCCCACTCCTTTTTGAACAGGTTGGCGCTCAAGGACCAAAGACACGCAGGCTAACAGGCCAGCGTTACTACGATACGCTTCGCCAGCATGTCGTATCCGCCCTACAGGAAGAGACGCATTGAACAGTTCTCATGGAAGTTGTGGCCCCACCGCACATCGCTCGTGAAGTTAACCTGCTTCTCAGAAACACATTTGGAAACGATCGAATTATCAGCTGATCGTTTCCAAATGCTTCGCCAGAGCCGTCACATGATCTCACTCCCTGTGATTTCTGGTTGTGGAGTTACCCGAAGGACGGGTTTACCAGGGGAACATTCAGACGTGTGATGATCTGAAGCTCAGTATATCAATAGAGGTAGCCAGCATACCTACATACATGCTTCGTCCTGCTCAGTAGAATGCAATCCTGCGCTTTCAGAATCTTCTGAACACTGATGGACGCCATATTGAGCCCTTTTTGTAGCAGTAATGGACGGACATGTAATGATATTATGCACCGTAGCAGAATATTAAAAGTGTTTTATTCAATTGATTCTGCATTATTTCTCTTCCCCATGTCTTTGACATGAATGCTAACAAGTTTGGCACTCCTACGGTTATTAGTTTCCGAGTTAAATAGGGGAAGGATAATTATAACCACCCGGTATGTATGGTGCGAAAAGTGGCAATTGACACTAAACAAGGAAAAGTGTGAAGTCATCCACATGACCACTAAAAGGAATCTATTAAATTTCGCCGGCCGGAATGGCCGAGCGGTTCTAGGCGCTTCAGTCTGGAACTGGTACGGTCGCAGGTTCGAATCCTGCCTCGGGCATGGATGTGTGTGATGTCCTTAGGTTAGTTAGGTTTAAGTAGTTCTAAGTTCTAAGGGACTGATGATCTCAGAAGTTAAGTCGCATAGTGCTCAGAGCCATTTGAACCATTTTGTTAAATTTCCACTACACAATAAATCGTAAAATCTAAAGGATGCCTATTCAACTAAATACCTAGGGATTGGAATAATAGATAACTTAAATTCTGAAATCACATACAAAATGTGCGTTTTATTGTCCCTACACTTGGAAGATGGAACAGATCTGCTAAAGAAACCGCCTAAACGACGTTTGTCCGTTCTCTACTGGAGTAGTGCTGCGCTGCAAGGAATCTCTTCGGATGAGGTAAACAGAGGACATCTGAAAATTTCAAAGAAGGGCAGCTCATTTTGTTTTGTCGTGAAATATGGGACCGAGTGTCACGGCAGTAATTAAAACAAAGGCCTTTTTTCATTGCGGTGAGATTTTTTCACGAAATTTCAAACTTGCTCCTCCGAATGCGAAAATATGCTGTTTACGCTCAGCTACATAGGAGCAAATGGTCATCGTAATATAATAACAGAAATTAGATCGGGCACGGAAGGATTTGTCTTCGTTCTTCCCTCGCGCTGTTCAAGAATGGAACGGTGGATAAAGAGTGTGAAGCTGGTTCGATGACTCCTCTGTCAAGCAGCTAATTGGGAATTGCAGCAAGAATAATTACGCAGATGTTGACGTAGATTTTTCTCAGCTCTTCTACCATCCTGTTTGGACTGCAGCCTTACTTAAAATAACTGTAAAAGAGGTTATAAGATGAACATCAACAAAAGTGAAACGGGGGCAACGGAATGTAGTAGAATTAAATCAGGCGCTACTGACGACCTAGCTTGGGAAATAAGGAGTTAAAAATAGTGGTTGAGTTTCCATATTTGGCAGCAAAATGGCTGATGATGGCGGAAGTAAAGAGAATATAAGCAGACCGGAAGTGTAAAAAAAAAAAAGGCGTTTCGTGATAGCATAGATTTTGTAAACATATTGGGATCAGTAGTGATCCCAATGAACTAGTAATAAAATATTATATGGAACAGTGTCGAACGCATAAAAAAGTGTTTGTATGCGATCAGGGCTGTCCAACATAACATTCGGAAGTCTCTCCTGAAGGTATTTGTCTCGTCAAATTACGACGATAATCTGTTCAGGCAAGAAGCCAATAGAACCTTTTGAAATGTAGCGCTACAGAAGAATGCTGAAGATTTGATGTGTAAATCTAGAAATTAATGAGGAGATACGGAATCGAATCGGCAATAAGAGAAATTTATGGTACACCAAGGAGGGGGGCGAGCAAAAGGAGGTATTTTACCCCCGCCCCCCCCCCCCCCTGTAATCTGGAGCACAAACTTTTTACTCATTACAATATTCTCATACACCATGGACAACAATCAGTTCTATGGGACATAGTACGTTTGCTGAGTTACTTATAAAATTTAATTCTCGTGCTCTGCCTCGTCTCGAAACTGAAAAATCATTTGTATAAAAAATGGGAATTTTAGAGTCTCGTGGTCATTTTCAGTGCGTTTCTTTTCCGAAGAATTGCGTGGCCAAGAGCTGAATGTACTTTGTGTGTTCACACCACTTCAGCTAGAATGAATACTCATTCCTAGAAATTTTGTGTTCGTTATGCAACCTATAGAGATACCATCCACATTAAATTTAACGGTGGCATTTTTTCTATGCAACCTGAAATTCATAGCTTTTGTTGTTCAATGTCACTTTATTGCATATGAATCAACTGTGAACGTCCTTCATTTGTTTTCCCAGCTAACTTAAACTAACTTACGCTAAGAACAACACACACATCCATGTCTGAGGAAGGACTCGAACCTCCAATTGGGAGGAGCCGAGCGATCCGTGGCGAGGTGCCTAAGACCACGAGGATACCTCGCGCGGCCCAGTAGAAGGTTTTTTCCGTAACTTACACTATTGAGAAAATCATTGATGTATTTTAGGAACAGTATTGACTTTAATATGCTACCATGTAAGGCATTCTAGCTCTGAAAAGTGTTTCACTAAAAGCCTAAACTTGAGGTTGATGTTATCTCTACTCTTTGTACTCAATCTGCTAAGTATGATCACAACCAGTAATCAAATATATCTTTTATTCCCAAAGATTCTACCTTATTTAATAGAATCTTATGGTCAACAATGTCAAAAACCTTTGAAACAACTAAGAATTCGCCTGTGTTATGCTGATTCTTGTCAACAGCATCAAGTACTACTTTGGTGTATTCTACTACGTCAGATACTGTACTTCTACCACTTCAGAACACAGCTGTCATTCACTTACATGTATGTATTTATTCACGTACTTGATTAATCTACCACTCATACATTATTCCATTATCTTTGAAAATGATCACAGCAGGGAAACGGGACAGATTTTTTTTCTGTCTTCTATACTGTCTTTCTCTAGGAGAGGCCCAGCAAATAATTTTTTATGTTTTTTAAGGAAGTTGTATACTCAGAATGCATTGCTTCAGAAGACGTATTTGTACTTTATCTAAGTTTACAGATTTTTTGTTTGGGTTTTGTGAAATTTTACTCAATTCGTGCTCTGTGATTGGTAATAACATTATCGCATATATTGCACAATTATTTACAGTATTTTATTTGTTTTTGCGACTTTTTTGTAATTTTTCTGCAGTGCTTGAAAAATTCTCATTCACATAGTCTTTCAAGTTATCTGGATCAGTTATTACTCTATCCCCTCTCCATTATCAGAATATTATTACGCTTTTGTTTCTCTTCCTGTTTCTTATCCGTTGACATAGCAGACCGCTTTGCTTTTATTCTTTGTATGGTATACAATTTCGCAATTAAATGATATTTTTCTACCAATCTGCTACCTCCTGTGAATCTTTTTGAAGTGGCGAAAATTTAAGAATCTGGCTCATTATGACACGTTTTTTTATGGAACTGAGGTACCTGAGGGTTTTGGAGGACTTCCTTTTAACTGCTTTATCCGTTTGTTTTTGTAAGACTTTGCTATTGATGTGAATGCTTTTGTGAACGTCTTTTCAAAGTTCAGTTTCAATAAAGTTGAGAACTTATAGAATTATCATTTACTTTGTTTTCTATACACACATGACCACAACTGTGATTTGTTGGTTCCCTTGAAAAATCGTATATTTTGATATCTGATTATTGTCTTTTGCGGACCTGCGGTCAATGATAGATCCAATTGTCCTCACTTCAGTGAGTGACTGATACACAAACAATTTCTTGTTGATATCAAGCCTTGTTAGCTTATATTTCAAAGTGTTTATCTTCACTTGCTGTATTAAGATTATGTCTTGATTTATACTTTGTTTCTTTTCTGATATAAATGCATGATCCTCCACACTTTGAATTAGTCCTGCAGTCAGAGTGTGTCCTTTCATTCAACAGTAATGCTACATGTGGGATTTCCGTGTTCCTAACATGGTCAGTGACACAAACTACTGTACAGTTCCGAGATAGGAGCTGAACTTCAGTTTGTAGTATTTTATTACTTATTGATTGCTTGTTGTCAGGAAGGACTGTTAAGTCTGTGCAACGTTGCATGTTACTTTTTCCATCGGTTTTCTTTCTTTGTGTAATGCAGTAAGTGTGCTATCTGGTTTGTCAGCATCTGTTTCGCGAGTATTATTGCAGTTTATTTACACTGAGTGAGATTCTCTTCTGGCAGGGAAGCCTGTTGTCTGGATTTACTTCCCCTTCCGATGAAAACAGCTATTTTACCATGTGTCAGCCAAGAGCCAACCAGTATACTTTCATTAGATTAGATTAGATTAGATTAGATTAATACAAGTTCCATGGACCATGAATACGATATTTCGTAATGATGTGGAACGAGTCGAATTTTCCAATACATGACATAATTAGGTTAATTTAACAACATACTTAAGTTAATATAACAACTTTATTTTTTGTGTTTTTTGTTTTTCTTTATTTTTATTTTTATTTTTATTTTTTTTATTTTTTATATTTTTTTCTTAATTTATATCTAAAAATTCCTCTATGGAGTAGAAGGAGTTGTCATTCAGAAATTCTTTTAATTTCTTCTTAAATACTTGTTGGTTATCTGTCAGACTTTTGATACTATTTGGTAAGTGACCAAAGACTTTAGTGCCAGTATAATTCACCCCTTTCTGTGCCAAAGTTAGATTTAATCTTGAATAGTGAAGATCATCCTTTCTCCTAGTATTGTAGTTATGCACACTGCTATTACTTTTGAATTGGGTTTGGTTGTTAATAACAAATTTCATAAGAGAGTATATATACTGAGAAGCTACTGTGAATATCCCTAGATCCTTAAATAAATGTCTGCAGGATGATCTTGGGTGGACTCCAGCTATTATTCTGATTACACGCTTTTGTGCAATAAATACTTTATTCCTCAGTGATGAATTACCCCAAAATATGATGCCATATGAAAACAATGAGTGAAAATGGGCGTAGTAAGCTAATTTACTAAGATGTTTATCACCAAAATTTTTCAATGATCCTTATTGCACAAGTAGCTGAACTCAAACGTTTCAGCAGATCATCAATGTGTTTCTTCCAATTTAATCTCTCATCAATGGACACACCTAAAAATTTGGAATATTCTACCTTAGCTATATGCTTCTGATTAAGGTCTATATTTATTAATGGCGTCACACCATTCACTGTACGGAACTGTATGTACTGTGTCTTACCAAAATTCAGTGAGAGTCCGTTTACAAGGAACCACTTAGTAATTTTCTGAAAGACAGTATTGACAATTTCATCAGTTAATTCTTGTTTGTCAGGTGTGATTACTATACTTGTATCATCAGCAAAGAGAACTAACTTTGCCTCTTCATGAATATAGAATGGCAAGTCATTAATATATAATAAGAACAACAAAGGACCCAAGACTGACCCTTGTGGAACCCCATTCTTGATAGTTCCCCAGTTTGAGGAATGTGCTGATCTTTGCATGTTATGAGAACTACTTATTTCAACTTTCTACACTCTTCCAGTTAGGTACGAATTAAACCATTTGTGCACTGTCCCACTCATGCCACAATACTTGAGCTTGTCTAGCAGAATTTCATGATTTACACAATCAAAAGCCTTTGAGAGATCACAAAAAATCCCAATGGGTGGTGTTCGGTTATTCATATCATTCAAAATTTGACTGGTGAAAGCATATATGGCATTTTCTGTTGAAAAACCTTTCTGGAAACCAAACTGACATTTTGTTAGTACTTCATTTTTACAGATATGTGAAGCTACTCTTGAACACATTACTTTCTCAAAAATTTTGGATAAAGCTGTTAGAAGGGAGATTGGACGGTAATTGTTGACATCAGATCTATCCCCCTTTTTATGCAAAGATATAACAATAGCATATTTCAGTCTATCAGGGAAAATGCCCTGTTCCAGAGAGCTATTACACAGGTGGCTGAGAATCTTACTTATCATGTCTCAGCTGTGCTAGTCTTCCCTTGCCAGTCATATTTAGGTGCGGGCCACGCCTACTGAAACACTACCTATCGACTGCCCCGACTAGTACGAGAGAAACACTGGCTGCCATCAGTGCCATTTTATCCCTATGTTGATCCGCCTAAGAAATCCCATGACGCCGGAACAGCTCGACAAAGTTTACATTCATGCTTCGAATGAGGGAAGCTATTTTGTCTACGTCACCACCAATGTCATGCGCTCTATGTCCAAACTGTATCTTACCACACCCACAGTCTACATATGGCCTTCTTTCGAAAAAGCCTTACATAAAGACCCTAAGTTGTCTATCAAGTGATTAATCCTTACATTTGGTTTGAATATGCTGGTGGTCTGGTACGCTGCCCGCAAGATTTCCTTTAACTGAGAGCCTAAGCCTCCCCTTAGCTTCTACCTAGCAGCAATATTTTCTTCTGCCTAACATTTTGCACATTTCAGTGCTCTGTGCTCGTGGTTAAAATGTGCTGCACGTTCCTGCTATTAGTCCTACTCGGGGATCTTCTGCGCTTAACTCTAGCAATGGTTAATATCTGTTTTTAGTTTTTATAATGGAACTACCAGATCGCATTCTCTTTATCCCTGCCTTCCTAACAATTTCCATTTCCCAACCACCTTCCTCCCCTCTGTCACTGTTAATCCTGAATAGGTCATTTCTTGTTTCGTTCTGTTGCTCCTGAAGAGCACAGATTTTCGCTTCTTGCTCCTCAAAATGTTCCTTCTGCATATTCAGCAGTTCGAGGGGAGAGCCCCTTCAGTTTTTCCACTCTTCTTCCCACTAAAATTGCCTCCACCCTGTGGAAATATTTTCTATAAGATTTGGAACAAATTCCCCTGCTTTCTACCATGTAACAGTTCACATCTCTCTATCAAAGTTAAATTCATTTCGAAAGAAGAATTAAACGTAATTTCAGAAATTTACTAAGTCTGTCAAGGACGTGAGTTTGGATGTGTGTAAACAAAACCGACACTATCGCGTTTTGTGACGATTCCGTGTTTCTGTACTGGTTCAGATTTATAACGACAGAAGAATGAGTTAATAGTTGCTTTGTTTTGAGAAAATACGTGCTACCATCGTTGTTTGGATAGGTTTTTAAACGTTTATAGCTCGTATAATTTACGCTTAAGTAGCGTCTATCCAACTAGTAATTAACACGAAATGTCTTAGGAAATACTATTTAGAAAGGTTTAATTGCACTTTTATGGTGAGAATTGACAGTACTGAAAATGATAACTGTCTTGTTTTAAAGAAGCTTTTAGACTTAAGATAATTTTAATACAATTTTCGATGTAACAGTCAAATTTCGGCAACATCGCGGCTATCGGGGCTGCAAATAACATGAGTTGTTTTTAAGAGAAACTTCATAGAAACGCTAAATATTAACTTGTGTAAGAAGAAGAGGCACCATAACAAGTAAATAAACTTAAATCAAACCTTTTTTACTCTTAATTAACTACTTTTGTGCACGACATATACCTCTGTATCTGACTTGGCGACCATTTTGTACTTCACCTTCTGCTTCATGGACCTTACTGTTCATAATGTTGCTAGTCACTGTGACACATGGCAGCCAACCATCAGTCTTCAAAAGCTAATTAGATGTGTGAATCCATTAACAGGTTAGAGTGAGCCTATGTGCTCGCCTATGGCATTCTTCTATAGACTCGCAATCTCAGCGAGACAATGCACTGTAGCATTATCTGAGAATTTTGTTGCAGTTATTTGTTGCACATTCTGAGGGAAAAAAGTATGCTTGATCTTGGTCTTCTAGCACCTCCAACTACTTCAGCACATATGCCATGTTATTAACGGAGATATAGTGACATATTTTGAGGTTTTCTGTTTCTTTTTCTTTATTACTGTCACCTGTGTAACACAACATGTCAACGTATGTAGAAAATACCGTAAACGTTTATTTTCCAGCATATACGTGGTATACCCAGAGGAATTAATATTTATGTTGGCTGTATAATGCTCGAGGGGCACGAAAAGTTAGAGGACGCTAAGAATTGTTTATCGGTGCGGTAGGTAGTGTAAAGAGAGCGTACTCTGACCAGGAAGAAGTGGTGATGTGTAAAAAGAAAAAGGGATTCAGCTGATTAGCTGCTACAGTGAGTGTCTATGGTATGCTCTTGTTCAAAGGAAGAACTATTTGAAATGTTTTATATACAAGTAGGGCTAAGTAAGGAAAAATCGTGAGGGTGTATTACATATTATTCTTTGTGGTTCATACTCAGTTAACGATAACCCTTCGTTCAAACTGGGCGTACGGTCTTACTCCCATAAACTGTTATAAGACAGCAATCCATCACCCGTTAGCACTATCAGCAATTTCAACTATGAATTTTGTGAAATCAAAGAAAAGGGTCGACATAATTGATACAATTACAATGCAGGCAAGGATACTATACCAGCCGCCATTATGGATCGACATGAGGGGTAGGAACCGTTCTCATGCACAAGCCTTTGGATACCGAAACATATTCTTCAACGGAACTAACAAATCGAAGTTGCGATGGTTTGTGTAGCGAAACCGATGTAAATGCCAATTCTATAAATTTCAACTTTATTGAAACTGAACTGAAATGAATATCTCTCATGTTTACTTCCTTGTTATTAAATAGTTACCATCTCGTTAATTGTGTCCAAGACGTTTTGGAAGTTTCCCTTGGTTACCATGAGACGCTGGAATTGGAAATCCTCTCTCACATATTCGCAACTGGGATATCCTCTGCCTCATTTCCAATTAGTGGGATACTTGATTCAAATGAACCGTGACTCTGCAGTCTGTAGTGCTTCTGCAATCAGCCAAATCTCAAACGTTCAGTCCTTGGAACATACATATTAACGAGAGGGTATGTATTCACTGACATGTGTCATCAGTAACTTAATTCACAGAGTCTGTTCACAAATATCCATTTCGTTAGCTTCGTTACGGTGCAATCAAATAACAATCAGCCTCTGAAAATACAACACAAATATTCTGACAATAGTGTAACACAACTAATTGAATTATGCGATATTAAAAGTGGCATCCAGTTGCAAAATACATGTTTATTAAACCTTGACCATAGTTTTGACAGTTTTAAAACTGTTTTTATAATGTATTGTACCTATTAAGAAATATTATGACATTGTATGTGGAACAGAGATGTTGTCATTAAAATAAGGAAAATTACAGGAAATGTGTGCAAATAATTTTAGTGAAGTATACTCACGCAGAAATACAAATTGCCTACATCCAATGTGGGAGTCGTTGAATCTGTCTAGTACATGTTCTTGTAATCCGCTTAACACTAAATCATCATTTAAAAGACGTGATTTAAAAGTAGTAGCTCTACTCTGTAGGGCTTTGTCTTAAAACATTTTAAAATACCACACATTTGATAGCTGCAGCATTTACATTTTCCTTTTAATATTTTCAGTTCTCCATCAAATGTGTCCATTTACAGTGTTCCTTCATGTCAGGGGTCCACTTAATACGTCAAGTACTGGCCCCTTATATAGTGACGCGTTTTTGCTTTGACAGTCAAGGTGGGGGAGGGGCGGGGGTGGGCTGGCAGCAGCGTAATAGGACGCTCTACAGCCTACAGAAAAGTTAAAAAACATAATGAGAATGTAAACAAACAATAAAAACAGGTGATAAAGCAGTGACATTGTAAAAAACTGTAAAATGGCGGAAGTTGTGGAAGTTGAAATATAAAAACACGGCATTGACAATGTGGATGAAAACACACAGTAAGTAGACACGCACAATTAAAAAAACATGGTGACAGTCTAATTTCTGTTTGCACAAAATAAAAAAAATAAAAACACCACTGGCGACAGTATGGTGGCTGTTTGCAGCACTGACAGGTAATGCACAACACCGAACATTCACTTGAAACAGCACTAGAGGTGAGATGGCGGCAGATGGGGGGAGGGGGAGGACCCAGACAGATGAGGGGGGAAAAGAGGAGAGGAGAGGAACAGAAAAAAGGGGGGAGCAGATGGAGGGAGAGGACATAGAAAAAGGGAGGGCAGGGCAGACGCGAGAAGGAGTGGGGAAGGCAGTGGAGGGGAAAGCAAAAGGACTCGGTGTAGAGAAGGGAGTCAGAGAGAGGGTAGGTCGGGAAAATACAGGATGGAAAGTGGGGAGAGGGATCTCAGGAAAAGGACAGAGGGGGGGGGGAGGTGAGGATCAGGGTTGTTAGGAGGGATAAATGGAGGGAGAGAGGGCATCATCCGGGAGGGGGAGTTGACGGAAGCCACCTTCGGAAAGGAGATGAAGGGTGTGGAGGTGGAGGGTAGGGGGGACGCAACAGTGAAGGCGTGGCAGAGGGCGGGCGTTGGAGAGGAGAGGAGAGGAGCAACCAGGGGATGAGGGGGATCAAGTCGGCGGGAGGTGGAGACGAAGTGGATATATTCGAGGTAAAGGAGCAGATGGGGGCAAGAAATCAGGACATAGAGGATCCACACGAGGGAAGTGCTTCTTGTGCGTTTTTGCACATATTTTAAAGAGTTTGCTATGTTTACCTGAGTGCAGGCTCTTTATAAGCCATATGACTTCGATAGTACAACTTTTTTACCCCCCTCCCCTCTCCATATTTTCAACTACTTAGTTAATATGTTAATTCTGTTAATAATATGTATCAGTGGAATAACCCACGCTGCTCATTGCAGCTACGCGCTGGCGGGACGTGCAGGAGCGCCACCTGCCTGAGGCGACCTGAGGTTA
The DNA here is from genome assembly GCF_023898315.1 of Schistocerca nitens. Lineage (NCBI taxonomy): Eukaryota > Metazoa > Arthropoda > Insecta > Orthoptera > Acrididae > Schistocerca > Schistocerca nitens. The sequence goes on along the minus strand of NC_064618.1, from coordinate 395,878,163 downwards.
GTGCCTCTGCTCTTCAGCCAGTTGGCGAATGTCACCAGCTCTGTACTTGGCATACCTTGCGATGCCACGTTTTATATTTAAGCTTTCAAGTGGCACAATCTACGTGGTTGCATCCATTGTCAAATGTGTGGTATTTTAAAAATTTTAAGAGAAGGCCCTACAGTAGAGAGCTTTCAGTCATGTATTTCAAATGCAGATTAAGTGGATGTCCGGCACATGTACTAGACAGTCAACGAATCCAATATCAGACATAGATAATATGTGAATGTATATGAGTATGCTTTACTAAAATTATTTATAAACTTTTTCTGTAATTTTGGTTATTGTAATGATACCGTCTCTGTTCCACACACAATCACGTAGTATTTGTTGATAGATACAATAACTTCTGCAGAAGACTTTTTTAGAACTGATGAAACATTGGTCGAAGTTTGATAAAACTTTATTGTGCAACTGGCTAGAGGTTATTTTCAATCCACTGAAGCTCCTAATTGAGATATTTCTGTTTTGCATAACCTAAATTTCCATTTGTTAATATTAGGAATCTGGATGAATGTCTGAGTGCGGGTGTACTGATGTACTGTGTGCTTGGTTCTTCCTCCAGATCAAAGAGGGAGGGACATAACAAGAAGGAAATAGTTTTATTATAGGAACCCTGAAACTTAATGCTTTACCGAGCGCTCAAGAATCAAAATTTTTCTCCAAAAAATCTAGCGTCTCGTTGATACCCTTAGACGAAGGGCCGCTGTTGTCATCAAAACCAAAAGTAGATGATACGTACTTTTGTGTCAACCAGACTTGAAGAACACCACAAATTTTGAATGTGATCTCACTGAAATTTATATAAACGATTTAGGAGACAATCTGAGCAGCCGTCTTAGTTTGTTTTCAGATGATGCTATGATGCTATCGTTTATCGTCCAATAAAGTCACCATACGGTCGAAACGACTTGCAAAACGATTTAGAAGAGATATTTGTATGGCGAAAATTGGCAACTGACCCTAAATAATGAAAAGTATAAGGTCATCCACATAAGTGCTAAATCTAATCCATTAAACTTTGGTTACACGATATATCAACCAAATCTAAAGTTCGTAAATTTAACTGTATATCTAGGAATAGCAATTAAGAAGAACTTAAATTGGAAAGAACAAATAGAAAACGTTGTGGGGAAGACGAACTAGAGATTATGTTTTATTGTCTGAACACTTAGAAGATGCGACAGATATACCAAAGAGACTGCCAACGCTACGTTTGTCCATCCTCTTTTGTAGTGCTGCTGCGCTGTGGGGGATCCTCACCAGATAGAATTAACCGAGTACATCGAGAAAGTTCAAGAAGAGCAGCACTTTTTTACTATCGAGAAATAGCGAGGAGACTGTCACGGACATGATACACAATTTGAGGTGGATGTCATTAAAACAAACCCGTTTGTCGTTGTGATGGAATTTCAGTCGCCAACTTTCTCCTCCGAATGTGAAAATATTTTATTGAGAAATGATCAGCATAATAAAATAAGGGAAATCAAAGCTCGCATGCGAAGACCTAGATGTTCTTTCTTCCGCACGTTGTTCGAGGGAGGAATAACAGACAATTAGAGCGAAGGAAGTTGGATGAACCCTTTGTTAGGCATTTAAGGTTGATCTGCACAGTAACCATATAGATGTAGACCGCTGCCTATTCGCATATTTTTGTTGGTTGCAGAACCCTGACACATTTAGCGTTTTACTGCATTAACACGCAGGAGTTTTACCGATCTGCAGAATATTACGCTCACATGACAAGCAGCTGCTTAGCTACTGAGAAATGTTGTTAAACGCGTCTGACAAACATACAAAGACAATTTCCAGAGAAAAAGGTTATGTAGAATGCAGTCATTACCCTGCAGGCAGGTGTCCGAAGCAGCTGAGAGGGTGAAGCCGTCATCGCAAACACACCTTTTTCCGTTGCATATGGCTCCAGAGACAGCGCTACAGGTCTCGTTATCGGAACACTGGCCATTCACACCTAGAAAACAGCACAAAGGACAAATGAAAGACACACATCTAGGCTGCATCGACTCGAGTTATTGTGGTCCTATTAAAGGCTCATGGATCGTATCTCAATCACCTACATCGAGTAGGATGCAGAAACTAAGAAATCTATGAACGTGGAGAGGAAGGTCCGCTGATGAAGTCCCCGTCCCAGATTCCAGGTATAAAGAGAATGCAATTAGAATACGATCTGCAAACAACTGTAAAGGACTAAAACTTTAGAAGTATGGTTAATATGATTCCGCATAGAATAAATACGAATTGCTCAACTTTCAATCCTTAACATTAAATGAACCCTCTGAATCTCAAGATAACGACAACAGATCAGAAGGAAAATGTAGATTTCTATCATAATAGAGGATGATAGACACGAATCAATACAATTAAGATAAACTATAAAAAATAAAAGTAAAGTAAAAAAATGCACACAGACGGGTATGCGTAGACTCAATGTTTGCTGAGGCACGCTCATACCACAGGGGGCAGTGAAGAATGTTGTAGTAAGAATACATCTAGATGTAGATACAGTCGTAGCTAGTCGGCAAAGCTCGACCTCTTACGAGGCACCCAGTGAATGATCTAGTAACATAAGCCAGAAGTTATTCACTTAGAACTGTAATTAAATTACTTCTATTTCATGTTGTTTTATTTGACTATATTCTCAACATTCAGTTTTATTTCCACATTAATATAAGCGATAGTTTCCATTAACATAGCTTATAAAGCATTGTATGTCAATCATGGGTACTGAATATGTATGACTTGTTTCAGAGTTTCTGGATATCATTGCAAAAAACTGAATTGAAATTGAATTTAAACTCCGAGAAAACTTGTGATGAAAGTCCAATTTTATCACCTGAGACAAAAAACCTTTGCAGGTATATGTGACCATATTGATACTAATGATTACACACTAGTTATGGTCACGAAATATTTTTTCTTTATTTTTAACTTCTCATGATGCGGTTCAGGTTACCCCATTATCAGCTTTGTGGCATAAGATCAGAATGTGAAGCGAAACAGAAAAATATGCATTACAATGAAGCATTGAAGCCGAGTAACAAATCTTTAATATCGATCACAGTGTCATTTATAATCATTCCAATGCAAGAAAATTGTCTAAACTGGCTCAGGCAGTACAACATGTTATGAGGTAAGCAATCTTTGAGGCTAGGCGGCGTTAGTAACAGTATCAAAATGCATATGACAAAGGCATATCTGCGATATGTAAACTCTTATTGTGGGTAGAAATATCATTTAGCTTCAATTAAACAAAAAAATTAGTACAGGCTGAACGAAATTTCAGGGAAGTGGACGAGTACTGCATCATGTGGACTGTTGCATAATACGTGCTGTAAAGTTTCAATGTTTTCCCACTAGCTCTACACACCGTTTTACATAAAGAAAAGGCATCTCATTTGGTTGTCGCAATAAGTCCTCCTATTCCCTCTTTCTCGTATTTTACAGTTCCTAGGTTGTGTCGTTCACTGACATGCGGTGTGCACCTCCATGGCTTATTAAAGCATTGCTTGCATTATCTTAAAACATCTACTGTTAAATGGTTGTTAGGTAAGTTGTACAGAACTGAGTTACATATTTCCCAGAATACAGTTCAGTTAAAAACGTACAGCATTTGTTCGGCAAATTGTAATTTTAATGGAATGACAGGTTAAACAGACTACAAGTATTTTCGGTCGCTGGGCTGTATTTGACAGAGGTTCCACATAATTACAATAATATCCATGTTCCCCTTGGTATCAAATTTTAAGTGCGTCATTTTTTTGTGATTTGATGTACCATGTGTTAGTTGATTCTATAAACTACGGCTTCTGCACTAATTTATCATATTATATAATTGACGTTAAATAATACACGTAATTTTAATAAACGTGGACACGGCTCAGGTATATCTGTTGTCGTAGGCATTTTGACTGTCGCTAATGCCATCTAGTGCCAAAGATTGTTTACTTTATAAAGAACCGTTGTTTCTGGGCCAATTTTGGCACTAACGATATTATGGAATGATTACAAGTGATAAGATACTGTGTAAGAATCTGAAAGGTATGTTACCTAGCTTCATTGCTTCATTGTATATTTCTCCATTTGGCGTTACATTGTATTGTTATGTCTCAGATCGATGACGGGGTAACCCGAAACGCCTCATGAGAAATAAAAATTAAGAAAAATTCCTTGCCAACCATGACAAATGTACAGTAGTGGAAATCTGTATAAAGGCAGTGCTCCTAGGAAAGTAATAGTAGAATATCTGTAGCACACTGTACAGAATTTATTATGAATGTAGTAGATGCATATAAGACATAAACAATCATGATGTAGCCGCATAGTTTTTTCATAACACGAGTAACAAAATAAGGCGTGTGCATTTCCTGATGGAAATGCTGTGTTATTGCACTGTCAGTACTTTGTTCAAACTCCGTTCTTTCTAATTACCTCAAAAATTAACCTCAGCATTGATTCTGCTAGGGTTTGTAGTTCTTGCAGTGGAATTGTCGCCCATTTTTTTCGTATCGCACTTTTCAGCTTACTTACGGCCTCAGATTGCCTTCCATTGCGATAAACACGCCCTGCAGGTATTCCCTACAGGTTTCCACGAGGTTCATATCCATGGTACGTGCAGACCAGGGCAAGACACCGATATTTTATCTTCAAATCACTTTTTGGTGGCAGCAGAAACATAAACGCATTATCTTGTTGAAACATCAGGTTTCCGTTCGCTAGGTCCTCATACATTGTAATCAGTTTCGTCTCTAGCATCTCAGCGTTAATATTAGAGTTCATTCTAGCGTTCAGCAAAGCAATGCATGATTTGCCCACAACGCCTCCGTCCCCAAAATTTCTGCTTTTTCTTAGCTGCTGCTCTGTTCTCAGATCATCTTAATAACATTGAAACCCATCCGGCCCATCTAAATTAAACTGCTTCTCATCCCTGAAAATCACTTTATCCCATTCTGAAGTTTGCAACATACGTTTTTCAGCAAACTCCAGTCAAGCCCGTTTATGTTTTGGGATTACAGCAAGTTTCTGCAGTCGCTCATGTAATGCAAGATGCTCGTCATGGGACAAAATGTATCGTATACATGTGCCAATTAATGACAACCATAAATCAGCAACAGATTGAGAATAATAGCGTTGTATGGCCCTTGCTTTGTTCAAAAGGAACTGTTTCGATGCCTCACATAATTTTCTACTTAGACCATGTTTACCGTTCCGTCCATATCGTGCGCCCAGGCTCACAAAATTATCGGTCACCCTACTTGAACGATTCAACTTCTTGGCGATTGGACGATTAGAGAGTCACATTTGCTTTTCATCTTGAGATAACTGTTTTCCACGTTTCATTGTGCCAAATATTGCTTTATGTACACAACACGCACTTTCATTAAAGGTGTCTGTTTCCTATCCACATTAAAGTCAGATACACACACACTGACACAACACATAGCCGATTGCCATTGTACTGATTTCTGCCGTCTACCACCTGAATCTTTTTTGTCTTGTTACATACTGTACTACTGGCATAAAATGTGATACCATCTGCCTGCATTTGTCGGGATCCTGCCGGCCAGTGTGGTGGAGCGGTTCTAGGCGCTTCAGTTTGGAACCGCGCGACCGCTACGGTCGCTGGTTCGAATCCTGCCTCGGGCATGGATGTGTGTGATGTCGTTAGGTTAATTAGGTTTAAGTACTTCTACGTTCTACGGGACTGATGACCTCAGATGTTAAATCACATAGTGCTCAGAGCCATTTGAACCATTTTGCCGGAATACTGGATCTCATACTATTGCCTGAACACTGTACACAACTATTCGAGTCGACAATGTTAATTTTCCTAGAAATATCAATGCGTTTATACTGATTTCCGTTAAGTCCAATTATCTGATGGCTGTTATTCTTGAGCTTCAGTATGGAACCGCGTGACCGCTACAGTCGCAGGTTCGAATCCTGCCTCGGGCATGGATGTGTGTGGTGTCCTTAGGTTAGTTAGGTTTAAGTAGTTCTAAGTTCTAGGGGACTGATGATCTCAGATGTTAAGTCCCATAGTGCTCAGAGCCATTTGAACCATTTGTTAAAAATGGCTCTGAGCACTATGAGACTTAACTGCTGAGGTCATCAGTCCCCTAGAACTTAGAACTACTTAAACCTAACTAACCTAAGGACAAAACACAACACCCCGTCATCACGAGGCAGAGAAAATCCCTGACCCCGCCGGGAATCGAACCCGGGAACCCGGGCGCGGGAAGCGAGAACGCTACCGCACGACCACGAGCTGCGCACCGAACCATTTGTTATTCTTGAGCACTGCATCCGCGTAGCGAAGTCGAGAAAGCGGCAAAAAATCGTTCAAATGGCTCTGAGCACTATGGGCCTTAACTGCTGATGTCATCAGTCCCCTAGAACTTAGAACTACTTAAACCTAACTAACCTAAGGACATCGCACACATCCATGCCCGAGGCAGGATTCCAACCTGCGACCGTAGCGGTCGCGCGGTTCCAGACTGAAGCGCCTAGAACCGCTCGGCCACTCCGGCCGGCGAGAAAGCGGCACCCCTAGTCCACCGCAAGCTGTCCACGATTCTCGGCCTCACTCGCCTTCACGCTACGAAGCACTCGTCTATAGCGACCCAAAAACGCGTCGTCCTTACCGCGTGATGAAATGAAATGAAATGTCGTGTGGCTAGGACCACCCGGTCTCCTGGTGCAAGTCTTTTTAGGTGATGCAGCTTCGGCGACTTGCGCGTCGATGGGGATAATATGATGATGAAGACAACACAACATCCAGTCCCTGAGCGGAGAAAATCTCCGACCCAGCCTGCAATCGAACTCGGGCCCCTTTGCATGGCACCCTGTCACGCTGACCACTCAGCTATCGAGGTTGACTCCGCGTGATTATAGCCCCTTTTACACGATCGACGTTCTTGTCTCATTAATAACTCGACACAGATGAGTCTGCTACGGCGCCTCTGCCTAATGATTCCTGCACTGAGTGTCGTCTGCCTCGAATGGTAATTTTCGTTTACACGACGGCGCCAAATTGTGTTTCGACAGCTTCAATGAAATGTATGAACAAGTTATGGTAATAGAGTTTATGATGAGCAAATCAAAATTAATAGTGAATTTTCCTGTCGAAAGCCGTGTGGTAAATTCTCTACACGCCTGAGAACAGAAAAAAATATGAAAAGTAGCGTCCAAACATTTCCGAACATACACATTTATTTGCTCGATAAAATATAGAATACACAACAAACAATATCTAGAACACAATAAATGATGTTTTGTTTTATCCCCTGTATCTTATTTGCTCGCTACGTGACATATAACATCGAAAATTATTTTCCTTATCACGTAATACTGACTTTTTCACTGTTGAAGTAATTTTCATTATAGCAGACTTATCTATTACCATCTTATTTATGCACATTGTAGCCTTTTTCTGTGTAAACTGTAAATACCTTTTTGCTTTCAGGCATTTCGCCTCTCTTGAAAAAGAATACTGGTAGTAATACGCCAGGACCTCGTGCAACCTTTTCACAGTGACACGAAAACAAAGAAAACAACATAATAAATGTTAAGACGACACGAAAGCACAAAACCCACTTCCATTATAGCAGTGAGCTCAGCAGCGGTTGGTTGCTAATTTAAACGCGGGCACGAAAGGTATAAGCACTTCGAGCAGTCGATATTGATCAGGCGGCCGTAAAAAGCAGCACAGAGTGAAACAGTCATCTTTGGAAACGTTCGCAACGTTGGGTAAGTCTATAAGCCCTCTCGCTCGTAGAGCGAGAAAACGCCCCTGTGATCGAACGCGCTACTGCAGAGCTGTATAACATACATAAAAATTCAGCTGGGTGTACCCTATCAATAACTAAACGACTCCTGAAATTAGAATGTCTTCGTCTCATTACAAAAATTTACACGATCTTCAAGCTAAATTCAGACTATACAGTACAAAAAATCTGACAAAACCTTAATTTTCATTTGCAGTTTCCCGCTTTTTGGTTCTAAAGACACTAAATATATTTACTATTGTGGATCATTTTGCGTACAACGAATACAAACAAAGGGGAAATTAGGAAACGGAAGTAAATTTCAGTAAGCAGAAACAAAACAAAAAAAGTGGAAATTTGTGGTAAGTTCCTATGGGACCAAACTGCTGAGGTCATCGGTCCCTAGACTTTAACTTACGGCAAGGAAAACTCACACACCCGTGTCCGAGAGAGGACTCGAACTTCCTACGGGGGGAGCCGCGCGAACCGTTGCAAGGCGCCTGAGGCCGCGTGACTACTCCGTGCGACGCAGAAAAAAAAAAAAAAAATCTTTAAAGTTTGCCGATGGCGTATTTCTGTCATAGATAGCAAGGAACCTGAAAGAGCAGTAGAACTGGATGTATAACTTCCTGAAAAGAGATTCTAAGGTAACTATCAACAAAAATAAAAAAGGAGCGATAGAGTGTAGTGGAATTGAATCAGACGATGCTGGGGGAAAATAGATGAGACACTAAAAGTAGTAGACGAGTTTCGGTATTTCGGCAGCAAAATAACTGACAATGACCGAAGGCAGGGGATACAAAACTGGCTAGAGCAACAGAAGCGTTGCTGAAAAAGAGAAATTTTTTAACATCAAATATAAATGTATGCTGTAGGAAGTTTTATCTGAAGGTATTTATATGGTGTACAGCCTTTGTTCGGAAGTGAAACGTGGGCGATAGACAATACAGATAAGAAGCCTATGTAACCTTTTGAAATGTGCTACTACAGAAGATCAATATAACGAATAACTAATAAAGTGACACTAAATAGAATAAATGAGAAGAGAAATTCATGACACGAGTAGAAAAAGGGATCGGTTCACTGAACACAGCGAGAGGCAAAAAGAAATAGTTAAACTGATTAAGGCAGGAGGGGGGAGTGAGTGTCTGTGGAGGGGGAGTAAAATTGTGGTGGGAGGTCAAATATTGACACACTAAGGACGTTTAAATGCATGTTGAGTGCTGTATTTAGGCGGTTTACGACTAGCACAAATAGACTTCCAAGGAGTTTTGAATCAAAGTACTCTTTAGACTGAAGGCAACAACAGCTCCGAAACAAATATTGTACATTTATATCTTATTAATTAGGTGGATTATTTGCCATAGTACTTAATCTGCAAACTATGAAGTTCTTGTACCAACTACATTAGACCTATTAATAATAATAATAACTTGCGGCCCGTGTTTCAGCGCTGTGCCAGGTACTTACCCACGGAACAGACTGTTGGCCCAGTTTGTAGGTAGCCGGTACCGCATACGCACCGGCCACCGCTGCAGATGGAGTGTTCGAACATAGAGGTGCATTCGCTGTACGACACACATTCATCGCCCAGTTCTGAAAACAGATAACCGTTGCATTCCTTTCGGCTTCTCGTTCCACATGCATTGTTATCGTACTAGCGGTAAGTATGTGTTCATATATCTTGAATGACGTGTCAGTGAAGAATACACTGTGTGTTTGCTAATACTCTATACTCTCGATCTATTAAGTCAACGTTAGACTCACTCTCCTTGTAACATCTTTTTAAATGTTCTTTTTATTGATCGATAATACAGCAGTTAGACATTTTTTTCAAATCCGAGGAATGTACACTACTGGCCATTAAAATTGCTACATAAAGAAGAAATGCAAATGAAAAGCGGGTATTCATTGGACAAATTATACTAGAACTGACATGTGATTACATTTTCACGCAATTTCGGTACATAGATTCTCAGAAATCAGTACCCAGAACAACCACCTCTGGCCGTAATAACGGCCCTGATACGCCTCGGCATTGAGTCTAACAGAGCTTTGATGGCGTGTAGAGGTACAGCTGCCCATGCAGATTCAACACGATACCACAGTTCATCAAGAGTAGTGGCGTATTGTGTCGAGGCAGTTGCTCGGCCACCATTGACCAGACGTTTTCAATTGGTGAGAGATCTGGAGAATGTGCTGGCTAGGACAGCAATCGAACATTTTCTGTATCCAGAAAGGGCCGTACAGGACATGTAACATGCGGTCGTGCATTATCCTGCTGAAATGTAGGGTTTCGCAGGGATCGAATGAAGGGTAGAGCTACGGGTCGTAACACATTTGAAATGTAACGTCCACTGTTCAAAGTGCCGTCAATGCGAACAAGAGGTGACCGAGACGGGTAACAAATGGCACCCCATACCGTCATGCCGGGTGATAGACCAGTATGGCGATGACGAATACACGCTTCCAATGTGCGTTCACCGCGATGTCGCCAAACACAGATGCGACCATCATGATGCTGTAAACAGAACCTGGTTTCATCCGAAAAAATGACGTTTTGCCATTCGTGCACCCAGGTTCGTCGTTGAGTACACCACCGCAGACGCTCCTGTCTGTGATGCAGCGTCAAGGGTAACCGCAGCCATGGTCTCCGATCTGATAGTCCACGCTGCTGCAAACGTCGTCGAACTGTTCGTGCAGATGGTTGTTGTCTTGCAAACGTCACCATCTGTTGACTCAGGGATCGAGACGTGGATGCACGATCCTTTACAGCGATGCGGATAAGATGCCTGTCATCTCGACTGCTAGTGATACGAGACCGTAGGGATCCAGCACGGCGTTCCCTATTACCCTCCTGAACTCACCGATTCCATATTCTGCTAACAGTCATTGGATCTCGACCAACGCGAGCAACACTGTCGCGATACGATAAACCGCAATTGCGATAGGCTACAATCCGACCTTTATCAGAAACGTGATGGTACGCATTTCTCCTCCTTACACGAGGCATCACAACAACGTTTCACCAGGCAACGGCGGTCAACTGCTGTTTGTGTATGAGAAATCGGTTGGAAACTCTCCTTATGTCAGCACGTTGTAGGTGTTGCCACCGGCGCCAACCTTGTGTGAATGCTCTGAAAAGCTAATCATTTGCATATCACAGCATCTTCTTCCTGTCGGTTAAATTTCGCGTCTGTAACACGTCATCTTCGTGGTATATCAATTTTAATGGCCAGTAGTGTAATTGAGGCGCTAAATTTATGATACAGGGTTATTCAAATAGATGAACCCGGTTTAATTAATTTTTATTTCGTGAAATATAGTTCAGTATAAACACCATTGGGAAGATCTTGAGACAGAAAAGCTTCTGGCCACAAATCAGCACGGATTTAGAAAGCAACGCTCGTGCGAAATTCGCCTTGCCCTTTTCTCACAGGATATCCTGCAAACCATGGCTGAAAGGCCTTATCACGAGCGGCGTCTTTCCATTAGGCTACCGTAGTATGTTTCACGGTCGGACCTAAGCTACCATGTGTCATCAACTATGTATCTACAACCTGCACTCATACATCCATTATGTATATTTCCGTGCAAAGGAGACATTTTAATGCAGGCAAGTCCGAAGGAACGCTGCGTCGTACTTCTGAACAACACAGTCACTGTGTGCCGGACCGAGACTCGAACTCGGGACCTTTGCCTTTCGCAGGCAAGTGCTCTACTGGCAGATGTAGAGCTGTGAGGAAGGGGCCTGAGTGGTGCTTGCGTAGCTCAGATGATAGAGCATTTGCCCGCGAAAGGCAAGTCTCGGTCCGGCACACAGTTTTAAACTGCTGCAGAGTGAAAATCTCATTCTGAACACAGACACTGCAATATCGTATTTACCCACAGACACCGGGCAAATGACTTTCAATTAAGATGTGTCTCCTGTATGGGAATATACGTAATGGATGTACGAGTGCAGGCGTAGGCACGTGGTCTGGCTGTGAAACGTACTCGGCTAGCCTAATGGTCTGGCGACAGCTCGTTGATAAGCGGGAAATACTGGTTCGGTTCCTAGCCCGGCACAAATTTACATTGTCGTCATTCCGTTATACAGCTGATGGTTGTCCATACGTGCAACTGTGAATACATTTCATGCTTTTATAACGGCTGTAGTCGCCGCAGTGCCTATTTCTCCGGATATGCAAGTTTGCTCGAAGGAACATTACGCTGAACTTACGGACAACGCAGGCACTGCAGTATCATAACACGCGAATGTTACGGAGATGCTTCGTTAACTCAAAGGGGAATCCCTGGAGGGAAGACGGAGTTTGTGTCGCGAAACGCTACTGAGAAGAGTTAGAGAACCGGCATTTGCAGCTGACTGCAGAAAAATTCTACTATTACCAACGCAAATTTTGCATAAGAAAAGCGAAGATGAGAGGAATAAGGGATCGTAAACTAGGGCTTGTCGTTTTTACCTCGCTCCACGAGTGAGTGGAGCGGGAAAGGAAATTACTGGCATTTCAACGAGCTACCCTCCATCATGTACCATTCGGTGGCTAGCGGAGTATTTATGTAGATGTAGAAACATAGGATGCCGAATTTCGATAGCCGCCGCTAGAGCGTTAGAGCCATTCTGCATCAGTTGGAAGATAGCTACTAGACAGCATAAGATTTCACTAGCTCTTCGGAAGGAAGTGAGTAGGCAGTTTCAGTGCAGGGGGTATTTCGTCTCCAATTTGCCACTGAGCCACCAGCTACGAAAAACATAAGTTGTATCACTGCTGTGGTGAACTCAGCAACACAACACATGATTTTTCGTGGTTGGGACGAGTCCATATATCATTTGGATATTTGTCTTGCTGCAGCAAAGGGACACTTCGAACATTTACGTATGTCTGTAAACTTTAAAACTTCTGGTTTGCAGCTGTATGTATTCATACACAATTTTCATTTCATAGAATAATAATTTACGAAATTTTTATAGTTTTCGTGGAATTTTGTTGAGAAATTCCTCGTTGCCTGCTGGCTATGGTTCCTCGGCTTCACGAAGCTTTGTACTATCGCGAAATAGGGGAGATAGTGACACAGACATGATACATGAATTGGAGTGTCAATCATTAAAACAAAGGCGTTTTTCGTTGCGACGGTATCTTCTCATGAAATTTCAATCACCAGTTTTCTCCTCCGATTGTGAAAACATTCTGTTGGTACCAACCTACATAGCGAGAAATGATCATCACGATAAAATAAGAGAAATCAGGGCTCGCACAGAAAAAATGAAGTGCTCGTTTTTCCCGCGCGCCGTTCGAGAGTGGAACGGTTGAGAGACTGAACCGTCTGTCAGGCACTTTATTGTGAATAGCAGAGTAATCATGTAGATGTAGATGTAGAAGCTTTGAGAATACCATCCACTCGTGCTGGCGAAATGTCACAAAATTAAAGAACAAATATTAGGCGAAGAACCTGAGACAGAAGGTAACGGTAAGTTTGTCAAAAATTAATTTAATTTGGTCCGTCTCTTTCGATAACCTTGTACAGTATCCTGTCTTGTGTTTATTTACATTATCTTGCGTTGATCCGCATTTGAGGTGAGTTACATGTCCTAAGTGCCGAGGTCGCTAATACAAGCCTCTGTGGCGGCCCTCTGTCCGGAGGGAAATGGTACGTTTCCTGGTGATGGAAGAAATTTTCACCAGCAGTATGTGGCCCACAATGGGACAAGCTTCTCCTCAATGTCCCCTGAAATAACACTTTTGATGTTGATCCGTGCATAGGATGGGAACTAGAGCTGGGTAAGAAATAATGCAGTTGTTAAAAATAACAAGTTGTTGAGAGAATGAGATTTCACTCTGCAGCGGAGTGTGCGCTGATATGAAACTTCCTGGCAGATTAAAACTGTGTGCCGGACCGAGACTCGAACTCGGGACCTTTGCCTTTCGAGGGCAAGTGCTCTACCAACTGAGCTACCCAAGTACGACTCACGTCCCGTCCTCACAGCTTTACTACTGCCAGTACCTCGTCTCCTACCTTCCAAACTTTACAGAAGCCATGTCTCCGCAGTATCCTTTCTTTCAGGAGTGTTAGTTCTGCGAGGTTAGCAGGAGAGCTTCTGTAAAGTTTGGAAGGTAGGAGACTAGGTACTGGCAGAAGTAAAGCTGTGAGGACGGGACGTGAGTCGTGCTTGGGTAACTCAGTTGGTAGAGCTCTTGCTTGCGAAAGGCAAAGGTCCCGAGTTCGAGTCTCGATCCGCCAGGAAGTTTCAAGTTGTTGAGAATTCGCCGTTATCGAATTAACCAGGTATCAATATCCGGATATGATTTAACTAGCAGCCGAAACTGAGCGCCATCTGTTTTACGTCAGTCACACTACCATAGGAGTCACGTATTATATCTACTGTTGTAATGCTATTTCCACAACAGTATAGCAGCTAAAAGTAGCATCATAACATTCAAAGCTGTGTGCCATCTTTGCTCGAAGTTTTTATTTCTTTCTAAGAACCTTGTGTCACACATTATCAATATATAACCTAAAAATGGCAGAAGAAATGTAGAAGTTACTGGCGTGCATGAATGAACGCATTGGCGCGACATAATTGAGATTTTCCCATGATATTTCAAAATCCACTGAATGAAAGAGAGTTTTAAATATTCCGTCTATATTGCTCCAGTTGTCTGAGGGTTTACTAATTCTTGCTGCCGACGTGAAACGATAACAGACGAACGACTTGGGGAATTACACTCCTGGAAATTGAAATAAGAACACCGTGAATTCATTGTCCCAGGAAGGGGAAACTTTATTGACACATTCCTGGGGTCAGATACATCACATGATCACACTGACAGAACCACAGGCACATAGACACAGGCAACAGAGCATGCACAATGTCGGCACTAGTACAGTGTATATCCACCTTTCGCAGCAATGCAGGCTGCTATTCTCCCATGGAGACGATCGTAGAGATGTTGGATGTAGTCCTGTGGAACGGCTTGCCATGCCATTTCCACCTGGCGCCTCAGTTGGACCAGCGTTCGTGCTGGACGTGCAGACCGCGTGAGACGACGCTTCATCCAGTCCCAAACATGCTCAATGGGGGACAGATCCGGAGATCTTGCTGGCCAGGGTAGTTGACTTACACCTTCTAGAGCACGTTGGGTGGCACGGGATACATGCGGACGTGCATTGTCCTGTTGGAACAGCAAGTTCCCTTGCCGGTCTAGGAATGGTAGAACGATGGGTTCGATGACGGTTTGGATGTACCGTGCACTATTCAGTGTCCCCTCGACGATCACCAGTGGTGTACGGCCAGTGTAGGAGATCGCTCCCCACACCATGATGCCGGG
Source organism: Schistocerca nitens (assembly GCF_023898315.1). Taxonomy (NCBI): domain Eukaryota; kingdom Metazoa; phylum Arthropoda; class Insecta; order Orthoptera; family Acrididae; genus Schistocerca; species Schistocerca nitens. The sequence goes on along the minus strand of NC_064618.1, from coordinate 395,863,015 downwards.
TGTTGGCCCTGTGTGCCTCGGTCGTATGCAGTCCTGATTGTGGCGCTCACCTGCACGGCGCCAAACACGCATACGACCATCATTGGCACCAAGGCAGAAGCGACTCTCATCGCTGAAGACGACACGTCTCCATTCGTCCCTCCATTCACGCCTGTCGCGACACCACTGGAGGCGGGCTGCATGATGTTGGGGCGTGAGCGGAAGACGGCCTAACGGTGTGCGGGACCGTAGCCCAGCTTCATGGAGACGGTTGCGAATGGTCCTCGCCGATACCCCAGGAGCAACAGTGTCCCTAATTTGCTGGGAAGTGGCGGTGCGGTCCCCTACGGCACTGCGTAGGATCCTACGGTCTTGGCGTGCATCCGTGCGTCGCTGCGGTCCGGTCCCAGGTCGACGGGCACGTGCACCTTCCGCCGACCACTGGCGACAACATCGATGTACTGTGGAGACCTCACGCCCCACGTGTTGAGCAATTCGGCGGTACGTCCACCCGGCCTCCCGCATGCCCACTATACGCCCTCGCTCAAAGTCCGTCAACTGCACATACGGTTCACGTCCACGCTGTCGCGGCATGCTACCAGTGTTAAAGACTGTGATGGAGCTCCGTATGCCACGGCAAACTGGCTGACACTGACGGCGGCGGTGCACAAATGCTGCGCAGCTAGCGCCATTCGACGGCCAACACCGCGGTTCCTGGTGTGTCCGCTGTGCCGTGCGTGTGATCATTGCTTGTACAGCCCTCTCGCAGTGTCCGGAGCAAGTATGGTGGGTCTGACACACCGGTGTCAATGTGTTCTTTTTTCCATTTCCAGGAGTGTATTTCGCAGTTCTTGATAAAAAAGCAGTTTGTAAGGGAAAAATTGTACAATTTCGAAGAACTTGATGAACATCCAAAGATCATAAATATCAGTGCACTCACTTTTAAAACAGGGACAGTAGTTCCAAAAACAGCGTATTAGGCAGTATGATGAGTAACTGAGTAAAGGTAGAAAATTTAGTGTTGAAACCAGGATTGTAATTTTATTCATTTTCTGTCTATCGCAATTGCGTTTCAGTGTGCAACACTTCCCGTCCGACTTAACTGGACGACAGATTCCCTCCGCACATGGCAGCTGAGATGCGCTCCCAGCTGCGGTGTCGGCGATACCACGTGGTAGCCAATAAGCTTCAGTATAATGAATGCCGCCCGAGAGATAGGTATGCAGGGTCGGGCGTACATAGATTGGGGTGCATTGACTACGAAAGGTCATACTCGTATATAGGCCAGACTGGCAAAAGTTCAAAATCATGTTTAGGGAGTGCTTGTTAACTAATAAAAGTCAAATTAACCAAAATTCCGTATTTGCTGAGCATCTCAAGTCCAGCGTGCACCAGTCTCCGACATTACAAAACCTGAGGATACTAGACCTTGCTCAGGAGGAGGAGAAGTTGAATCTACTAGAGGAGCTGGAAATGGTTAAAAATCTCGATGTTGACAAGGACAGGTTTCTACATGATCAACTGATTAGTAGTAATCAAATATATTATGGTACTATGTTACCAATGTTCCGAATGTTACTGCAATGATTATTTTATGTCGACAGTATCACTCTCAATTTGTTGGCTTCTTGTGCGGGAAGTTGGGAACCACATTTTAGAGGGTGTTACGTAAATGCTATATTTGTTATACACAAGACATGTCTATAACATCAATACAACATCCCTAGCTATTTGCAGATCCCATAGATATCAAACAAATCTTCTGAAACTGTACTTTCAGATCTCTGTGAGAAATCCACATTTTGAATGTTGTAACCAGATAATTATCCCATATATAGCTATCGTAAATTCAACTAAAAATCATGATAGGTTGATAGTTTCAAAGGGAATCTAGTCTTTTTGCTAATTACAAAACTGTATCAAACATGGAAAAATGAATCCACCGTCCAGTATCAGAATCCAATCAAACGATGTTTTCAAAAATATAGCTCGTTCAATTAATGTTAGAGAACAAAAGCTAGTGTTCCACATCTACAATTCGACTAAAAACACATCAGGTGAATTAATATTAACAAAATATTTAGACATATTATTCTCAATGTTCTGCTGTCCATAATCTTTGAAATATAGCTGTGACGCGAAATATAAGGCAAGTTTTAAAATTAGCCCACCAAATGCTTTAAGATGGTATACTTTACACAACATTTTATAACAATTTTAAATTTCGTAAAAATTTCATGTATTTTAGTATGCTTAGGGGGCAGAACGATCTGTAGATGGAATAGGTGACTCAAATATTGTTGCTACCATATTTGTGTACATTCCAACTGATTTAATTTACAATTGATAAGCCCTTTTGAGTTAAAAGTATTATAAATTAAATAACTGCTTGTGACCAGAAAGCTTACTTCTACTACGAAATACATATTTATACTTTGTTTTCGTGACAGCACATTTCCTAATCTGTTTGAAGGACGCCAGCAGCAGTTTAGCGTAAGATGTCGTGAGGGCAGTTCGTGTAACTTACCATTCATGCAGTTTTTGTTATTGTCTGCAAAAAGTAAGTAAACAACTCTGAAGCAATACCGCCGACGTTTTGTTATTGTGGATCTTGTATGAATTGTGATTTCTGTGAGCGGTGTTTACCAATAATCCATGTTCTCTGAATTAATGCTTCTACATCTTGGAACCTAGCACAAGTGAACCTAGGGATCAATCTTCTGGAATGATTTGCAGCCAATATCATTCATCATTGAATCGATTAAATCTATTACTGTTTATGAATTTGTGACATCATTTAACTTATGGGGCTCAGATTTTTAATTGATTTCGGAAATGATAGCAAGCGCCACAGATTGCGATGTTGAGCGTGTATTGCTAGTAAGTATTCACGTAAAGCATGTGGCTTCACACTATATAAAACTTCCTGCCAGACTAAAACTGTGTGCCAGACCGGGACTCTAACTACTGCACTGCACATTGATATGGGGATGACAATTCGGAACAGCCAAAAATAATTATCTAAAAATACCAAACTAATTACAGCAGGTGTTTCATTACGTTACCCCAAGGTGAATTCAAAATGTCTAAGCAAGATAAGCCACATACCTTTGATGTCCTTGAGACAAGTGCCTTTGTATGTTTCGTGGTAGCCCTCAGCACACGCGCAGGTGCCGCTCGAGCATATGGAACCACTGTAGTAGCAGTCCAGTGTTTCTGAACACTCATCATTCAGAGCTGGAAAGGTAGAAATAGGGGGAATGAATTGAAGAAGCTGGCCAGTCTTTCTAATTAACTATATGATCTGCTGGATATAAGCGGAAAAAATGACGATAAAGTGACTGTCGGTGGGTTATTGCCGTTTGTAAAATTACGCTTGATCTCGATATTTTCCTCAAAAAAGTTACTAAGCTCACTCCATCATTACTAACATTTTTAAGCTGCGATTGTGTAAGGTAATAATCTGCGATATGAAACAATTTCATTGTAATAAACTATACAGGACGTTCCAGGTAGCACAACCTGGGCCAAAACAGTTTCTGGGAATATGTAATCGGTTTTCGAAAAGGTCAGGAGTTTGAAGTTGCTATAGGACCCCTGGTTGAAGGTAAGAATTATAGAGCATAGTAGTATCTATGAGCATTCTGGCCCACTTTGTTTACAAATAATAAAGTTATTTGTTTATATTACATGATCCAGTCACTGACCCAAAATCCGAATTGTTGGCAGCCATAGTCCTACTTATCTATTAAATGACTAGCTACAACCTGTCTTTTCTATTACGTGAGAAGGCACACTCCCCTACCCCTCCATCTATGTCAAACCAATCACAGTGAAGTTTTAAAAATGAAACAACCAATCAAAAACAGTCAAGATGACATAAACAGCCCAATTGTGTTGGTGGGAAATCTCTCCCTACCCCAACCTCTCCTTACTCCGAATCACAGTGAGCTATTAAAATGACGCATCGAATAAATAAATTTAAAAAATCCAAGATGTCGGAACGAAATTAATTGTAGTATATACCCCGAGCTCCATCCATCTCCTCACCAGCCAGTCAGAGTTAGCAATAACGTTATAATTCAAAATGCCGCCTAGTTGCATTATTTCCACAATATTTACGTCAAATTGCGTAAACACACACACTGCATAATGTACTGCCACCCTCCATTATCCTTAAATCGGAGCCCAATAATATACCTGCCAATAAAATGAGAAAGCCAAATACAGCGTAGTCCCATCTTGGTTATGCTAAAAAATAGCACATTTACTGTGTCAAGAAAGTATGTTGGCAGTATTTACATCTATAAAATACTTGAACTGCGTAAAATGAGGCCAAAAATATGATCAACTATGTTTTTATTACTGACTACAAAAAATTGTTTGTACAATGGCTTGCAAATAGAATGTATGAATTTCACTGGAAGCTATTCATCATTTGCTATGGAATAATAGAACGAGTAAAAATATTCTCTCTATGAAAAGGTAAAACGAGCGTTTGCTTACGCAATGTAATTAACGAATTAGTAATACAATTTTCGTTTAGAATTATTTAATTTGCTCAGAATGTGGCAGGAATATCGAACTCTTGGTAAATTTTAGTCATGAGATTAACATACATAATTCTAGGAACTTTAAGCTGTAAATCAGATCTACAGTAGTGTTCATGTGCATGTCTCTGCAACCAGTTTTTAAGAATTTAGATGAGTTTAATGTGTGATACAAAAAACGAACTACTATCATTACTAAGCTATGATTTATTTAAGGAGTTCAAATAAGCCAGCTAAGTGTGTTTCATTAAGTTATACAGACAATTCAGACACAGAAATATTTAATTTGAAGGTTCATAGGGCTAGCAAGTGTAGTACAGCCGTTAAACGTTCATTGTTAATGAGTGTTACTAGCGAAAATGTCTTTGTCAATAGTGCCAATATGCAAACTGTGTGTATTTTAATAAGTAATGCAAGTGTGCAAAATCTTATACAGAATTTAACAGGCGTAGGTGAAGGTATCTTTATACACTCCTGGAAATGGAAAAAAGAACACATTGACACCGGTGTGTCAGACCCACCATACTTGCTCCGGACACTGCGAGAGGGCTGTACAAGCAATGATCACACGCACGGCACAGCGGACACACCAGGAACCGCGGTGTTGGCCGTCGAATGGCGCTAGCTGCGCAGCATTTGTGCACCGCCGCCGTCAGTGTCAGCCAGTTTGCCGTGGCATACGGAGCTCCATCGCAGTCTTTAACACTGGTAGCATGCCGCGACAGCGTGGACGTGAACCGTATGTGCAGTTGACGGACTTTGAGCGAGGGCGTATAATGGGCATGCGGGAGGCCGGGTGAACGTACCGCCGAATTGGTCAACACGTGGGGCGTGAGGTCTCCACAGTACATCGATGTTGTCGCCAGTGGTCGGCGGAAGGTGCACGTGCCCGTCGACCTGGGACCGGACCGCAGCGACGCACGGATGCACGCCAAGACCGTAGGATCCTACGCAGTGCCGTAGGGGACCGCACCGCCACTTCCCAGCAAATTAGGGACACTGTTGCTCCTGGGGTATCGGCGAGGACCATTCGCAACCGTCTCCATGAAGCTGGGCTACGGTCCCGCACACCGTTAGGCCGTCTTCCGCTCACGCCCCAACATCGTGCAGCCCGCCTCCAGTGGTGTCGCGACAGGCGTGAATGGAGGGACGAATGGAGACGTGTCGTCTTCAGCGATGAGAGTCGCTTCTGCCTTGGTGCCAATGATGGTCGTATGCGTGTTTGGCGCCGTGCAGGTGAGCGCCACAATCAGGACTGCATACGACCGAGGCACACAGGGCCAACACACGGCATCATGGTGTGGGGAGCGATCTCCTACACTGGCCGTACACCACTGGTGATCGTCGAGGGGACACTGAATAGTGCACGGTACATCCAAACCGTCATCGAACCCATCGTTCTACCATTCCTAGACCGGCAAGGGAACTTGCTGTTCCAACAGGACAATGCACGTCCGCATGTATCCCGTGCCACCCAACGTGCTCTAGAAGGTGTAAGTCAACTACCCTGGCCAGCAAGATCTCCGGATCTGTCCCCCATTGAGCATGTTTGGGACTGGATGAAGCGTCGTCTCACGCGGTCTGCACGTCCAGCACGAACGCTGGTCCAACTGAGGCGCCAGGTGGAAATGGCATGGCAAGCCGTTCCACAGGACTACATCCAACATCTCTACGATCGTCTCCATGGGAGAATAGCAGCCTGCATTGCTGCGAAAGGTGGATATACACTGTACTAGTGCCGACATTGTGCATGCTCTGTTGCCTGTGTCTATGTGCCTGTGGTTCTGTCAGTGTGATCATGTGATGTATCTGACCCCAGGAATGTGTCAATAAAGTTTCCCCTTCCTGGGACAATGAATTCACGATGTTCTTATTTCAATTTCCAGGAGTTATGTGGTACCCTAATGTTTGCACACACCAGCGTGTTGGTTGTTATTTATCTGCATCAAACAGTCTTCTCACAAACACGTCACAAATTTTATGATCTGATGCTTTCTGCATAGTGATAACGGCAGCACTAGGTGCTCTACGGCTTTAAGTATAGACTAACTGTTTTTCATACACGTATCCACATTTCATCATCTGACCTGCTGCTCAGAGAAAAATACACGTTAATGACCTGCACGCGCCACAGGTACTTGGAGGTACTAAATTACCTAAACCGTACTACTTCTAATAGCTACAATTATTAGCCTGTAAATGACGTAAGTAGTGAAGTAACGATTTTCAGTTTACCGTCCTCAGTCACCAATAGAAATATTTGCACTTGTTCCCATTACATTCTGTGCATAACGCAATTTTTTTTTCGCTCGAATTTTTCATAGAGATCTATAATTACAATTTGTTAATTATGATAAGCATGATGTGTGTGTGTGTGTGTGTGTGTGTGTGCGTGTGTGTGTTTGGTACTCGATAAATGATAAACAATTCTATCAAAAAATTTATTTTCGAGATATCGACTCTGTCATCTTTGGAGATATTGCGTCTCTGTCGCCTTCTGTGTGTGTGTGTGTGTGTGTGTGTGTGTGTACGAACAAGGCAGTAGTTGTTCAGTATAAGTGATATACGTACTGTAGTGAAAATCTTTGTCCTTCATTCCAAAAATTGCGTCGTAGCTTAATTGATAAAAACACCTTCCTTCCGTCCTAAAATGGTGTTGTGTGAGATTGTGTGGTTGTGGGGTTGCGTGAATGTGTGTATGTCTCGTGCTTTTTTTTTTACCATATCTTGCTGTTAAGTATAGGAGATACGGTTGCAGCGAGTCTTCATTTCCGATTGACAAACGTCTCAGAGAGCGAATGCAGCTGTTGATTTCGATTAGGTCCAGTCAATTAGCCGTCAATTGATTTTATGTTTATAGTGATACAGCATCTTCATCATTAGTACACCTAACTAATTAAATCTAGAATGTCTATTTGTTTGTATGCTTCCCATGTATTTTACCGTGCTAAGATTAGATCTGATCTTGGAATGAGAACTGTCTACCATCAACAGGAGCAGCCCCGATATCATCTACATCTACATCTACACACATACCCCGCAATCCACCATACGGTGCGTAGCGGAGGGTACCTCGTACCGCAACTAGCATCTTCTCCCCCTGTTCCACTCCCAAACAGAACGAGGGAAAAATGGCTGCCTATATGCCTCTGTACGAGCCCTAATCTCTCTTATCTTATCTTTGTGGTCCGTACGCGAAATATAAGCTGGCGGCAGTAAAATTGTACTGCAGTCAGCCTCAAATGCTGGTGCTCTAAATTTCCTCAGTAGCGATTCACGTACCAGCTATGGCTCATTCAACGACACCAGCAGGTAAACATATCCTACCTCCAGTCATCCCGCAACCTCCCTCCCACACCCAACCAAAACTATAATTAAAATAAAAGTCCGAGTGCCAGTGATCGTCAGTGTGAAACTAAGAGAAACCCAGCTAACTCTCCCAGATACCGATGACATGCAGGCTGAAATCATCTCAGAACAGCAGATGTCAGCCCACATTTCTCAATCCAAAGAAAAGCCTAGCTCACATTCAGTGGTACATACCAGCAACGCAACTCCAGCAACTCATCCCTATGAGAGATTCCATCATCATTAAAACTGTCGGTTCCCATTCATCCCTCTTCCGAATTATCCCCTCTTTTGAAGGAAATGCTACCATTACGGACCTTACAAACCCTCCACCTAACCAGCCCCAACCTCCTCGCTTACTCGTCACATTCACAGCATGGATCGAAAGATCAACCTAGAGTACACCGACGAAGAGATCTTAAATGATATCTCAACCAAGAATCAATGTATGCAAGACACTCCGCATTCAAATTGGTAATGGACTTTGCTTCCTAGTATGTGTGTTCTCAGAATCACCTAAGACCACTTACACACTAATCAAAATGGGGCTTTGGTTTACCTCAGGAAGGATTCTGTAGAAGCAACTTGATACACTACACAAGAATATAGTTCCGGCGATGCTTACAATACAATGATCACCTGGCAGAACATTACAGAAATACACCTACCTGTCCTCACTGCACCAAAACTACCTTCGCAAATAATGCATTAATCTAAACATATCTCGCATGCCATTTCCAACCATACCCCACTCTGAACTCTCTCCTACGACCGTCCCACTCCTCCTCCACCTGCTATTGTCCTGTTTCGAAAACCCTTCGTGCATACATAGAATTCCTTCCTACTCGCGACTGAGACGCGCTCATACTCCACTGACAGTTCTAGCGATATGTTCACAATTATTACAAGCCAAATGTCCTTAGGACTGGCATATGACAGCACTAAACTAAACAAAGTATTGGAAATAATTTCATAGACTCTCCAGAAACAACCCCACTCCCACTTATCCCATTCTACATAGCAACAGACATTTCTAGGCAACCTCAACAAAGCCAACCGCTTAGCATCCCACTTGGAAGAGACATTCACCATCCCACATGATCCTAACTTTGATTACACCATGGACCCTTATGTGTATGTACTGTCCCACCTCTCGTACCATACTTACACAGCACTCCATGAACAGGACTAAACACACCAGTATAGGCTGACGATATTACACAAACACTCGCTAAAAAGCAAAACACAGCGGCTAGTCATGATACAATTACCTATCGCCACCTCAAGGAAAGTCCCAGAGCCTTTCATGAAACCTTTGCCATCCTTCACACCTTTACAATACCATTCTGTACACAGTTTCTTACCAAGAGCAGTGGAAAACATCTCCTCTTCCTGAAACCTGATGAGCCACCCTCGCAAACATCAGCATATCAACCTTGCAGCCTCGGGTCAGTTCTCAGCAAAATTTTTGAAACAATTCTTACTCATCGAATCCATCAGCACCTTACAACCCAACTACCCATTCCCAATACCAAGTGTTGCTTTTGTCCCAACTATTACATCGACGACCAAATTCTTTACCTTAATCACCTGATTTCACATCAATTGAATAAATGGAAGTCCGCCATATTTGTCTCCCTTGATATCCAAAAAGTCTTCGCTTGGGTATGGGATTCTGCCCTGACCTTCAAGCTACAAACCTATGCATTCCTACTTAACGATGCCCGCCTAATAGGATCCTTCCTTCAACACTGTCCAACATATGTCACAATCAACCATGCCTGCTACCACATCCTCCACCTTGCTGCAGACGTGCCTCAAGGCTCTGTCCTTTCACCTCTCCTTTACATCCTATACTCTGCAGACATTTCCAAAAGCGCCAGTCCTAACATACCTTCTGCAATATGCTGTCGATAACGTCGACCTAGCCACTCATCATACCCTTCAACTCTTCGATGCCTCACTCCAACTTCTAATCGAGTGGTGTAACATGTGGAAATTCGAAGTACATCCACACGAAAGCCAAGCCACCATCTTTGGTCGCACCACTTGGCGTTTCCGTCTTCCAGGTTACCGTCTCCCCCTCTGAGTAACACAGAAAAGTATTTAGAGATAACTCTTGACAGAAAACTAACTTTGAATGCACATCTCCTTATCATCCAATACAGAGCCTAAGCTACGAAAACTATGGACAGGTCGCACCTGAGGTCTACATCCGTCTACCATTATCCACACATATAAGTCCCTCATCCACCCTATCTTAATCTACACCCACGTTGCCTGGATGTCTGCCTCGCCTAAATTCTATAGTCCCATGAGATACTAAAAAAAAAGTGCCCTTCACCTCGCCTTCGGCATCCGCCTATCTTCCCCACCTAGCATCCTGTACCAATTCATCCACTTCCCACACCTTATTCTATTTCTAGAGAATCTTCGGATCTAATACATTAATCGCAGAACACAGTCCCAACACTCAGTTTCCCACCCACCAATAACCTATCTAGATACCCTGTTGCGCTATCACATCCATATTTTACCTTCCATGCACGTCCATGCCTTATCCATCCTCCAACTTTCTCTCCCCAACAATGAAATCCGTCCAGAGATATAATCCCCTACCTAACCATAATCACAACGCTCCCCCTCACACCATACTCCCATTTTCTTCTTCCTCCTTCATCCAACTTGGTGACTTTTAATCATACCTGTCCCCTAATCATACTCATCATTGTACCTTCATCATGATGGTTTCTTCCTGTGTATCCTAGCATCACCATTACTCCATGGCATCATTCACATTCATCATTTTTATATTTTAACTGTAATAAAAATCGTCAAACGAGTTTTAAAAACAACTTCTACTTCCCATCTATGTGTATTTTACAAAATCTTCGTTTATTGCCATTCGTTTTTATCTCAAAATCATCATGATCATCCACCTACCTATTGATTAGAAAAACATATTTTTTGTCAACTTTTATAGATTTTAACCATCTGCAATTACGGTTTGTGTAATCCTTGGCTAAAGAGCGGTTTTTATCTGCTGCCAGCCCTCCCCCGTTGAGGGGGGGGGGGGGGAGAGATTGAAATAACAATAAAGAAAAAAAGTCACAGATGTGAAACTGGTGAACCGGTCCGTAAATGAATTTTTGTAGTCAGTAGTGTAAATATATCTGAAGATATTTTTGGCCCCATTTTACGCAACCCAGGTATTTTAGATATGTAAATCTTGCAAACAGAACTTTTTGGTAAATGATTAGGATGTTTATGAGCGTAGCCAAAATGGGGCTTAGCTCTTTCGTTTTATTGGTGGCTAAAACATTAGGGTCTTATTGCAGGGTAGGGGAGGGAATTGGTACATTATGCAGTGCGTTTGCTTATGCAACTTTATGTAAATATTATGGAAATAATGAATCTAGATGGCATTTTTACACTTCATTTTAACACTAAATTATAACTTGCTAGAAGTGTAGAGCACAACTGATGTAGTTCTACAATGATGGATTTTTTATATTTCTTTGTTTATAGGGTATTTCATCTTAATATTTCGCTGTGATTCGATGGAACGAGAAGGACAGGGCGGTGAAAGGGCTTTTAGTTTCCCACTAACACAACTGAGCTGTTTCCGATATCCTGAATTTTTGATTCGTTGTTTAATTTTTAATAATTCAATGTGGTTCTTTTGAGACAGGGGCGAGGATGGGATAGGGGGAGGGGAGGATGTGTGGATTAATGTGATGGCTGTATTTATCACGTGATAAAGGAGGAGGTATGGACGCCGCCAACTCGGCTTCTGAGGTCAGTAACCTTGGTAATGAGATGTAAACAAATTACTACTGCATGACCTGGAAAAAATGAGCCAAAATACTCATAGAAATTCTACTGAGCATACTTGAAGGAAGCTATGGGATGAGTATCAAATGAGGTATTTGGCTGGAAATAAGTAAGAAACAAAGAGGATTGCGTACGGGCTCAACATTAATGTCAGCGGTGAAATGTTTGAAAACCGTAACTACGATAAATTATTTACTTTGGTTTATGAATTACGAATTCGCTCTTAAATCTGTGCACTATTACGAAATTTTTCGTGCAAAATATTGAAACGTGTCGCATACTTACACTAATTTTTTTGGAAATATTTTCAACAGTTAACTACTATACACTGTGAGGTCCTGTAATTACTGCATCTCGAGAAACTCCCTGTGTGATAGAGACGTCATTCTAAACAACGGTGCGAGATCCGGTGACCATCAGCGATGCGTTGTCACCCACATACTGTGTTGTTGAAGACTTATGAGTATTTTCAACGCATACAAGTAAAAACAGATCTGACGTGACCATGAAGCACAGCAGTATATTGCAACAGTGGAGATATAGACAGAGAATTCTGCAACATAAGAGTTACCTGCGTCATAGATCTACGTTCTTCTACCAACACGGAAGTCATCCAATTTAGAGTGTTTTAAACACGATGTAATTTAAATTGCAAGAAGACAGGAAGAAATTGGTTTATTGCCCACACTCTTAATAAAACACAACAGTTTCAGAAAGCACCTAAGATTACCTTTGATTGGCCAGCAGAAATTTCTCTCTTCGACGAAGCGGAAGCCGTCGTCGCAGGCGCATTTGTAGTCCTTACAGACGGCATTCCCGAAGGAAAAGCAGTTTGCGTTCTCGGCGCAGCTGTAGTTCATCTTACGGGCTGTAGGAATTCAGAGGGATAGTATTAGTAACTTACAATGGCTGTAAGACAAAAACAGCTCCCAGGCGTGTCACTTACAACAAATAATGCTACTAGTAACTTCATCTTTGAGCTACTAGAATGTGTTTTGCAAAATACACTGTCTCAATCAGAGAAACTTTGGCGTGTAGATAGATGTTAACGAAAATCGCCACAAGACACTGGACCATCTCCGCTGTTGTTCTTCGGGTACTAATCAGTCTTCGTCTAAAAACCTATGATCGATACTGGCATACGTTCAATTTACACATCATGATACAATATACCGTCTTATCATGTTCTTTTATCTATTGTACGCTATCTGATCAAAACTTCCCGGACATCTGTTAATAAACGCTAACATGTGGTGTGTCCACCCTTCACCCTCATGACGTCTTGAAGACTGCTGGGGACACTTTCAGTGAGTTGTCTGAACGTCTATGGAGGAATGGCAGCCAATTCTTCCTCAAGAGCCGAAACCAGAGAAGGTAGTGATGGACGTTGGGGACTTACGCCTAAGATGTTCCATTGGGTTTAGGTTCGGACTCTGGACACAGCAGTCCACTTCAGGAGTGTTATTGTCTACGAACCATTGCCTCAAAGATGTTGCTTTATGATGGTTTATTACCATGTTGATAGGACGATTCGTTGTCTCCGGACTTTTCCACTAGTGTACACAATACACAAAGCTGTAAAATGTATTCATAGCCTTACCCATTAAGCGTTTTCTTAAGGAAATAAGAGGACCGCATCCTAACCACGGAAAACATCCCCATACGGTAACAGCACCACCTCCTCTCTTCACTATTTGAAATTCTGTCAGGCAAACTTCTCCAGACATTCGCCTAACCCAAACCATTCCATCGGATTTCCACAGAGTATAACGTGATTTCTCACACCCAAATCACTCATGTGCAGCTATCCCCTATCAAGAGGCGTCGCTCTTTACGCCACTCCAAGTCTCACTAAGCACTGAATACAGAAATATGTGGCTTATGAGGAATTGCTCGGTCTTTCTACACCTATGTTTTCAACTCTCTGCGCACAGTCACTGTGCTAGCTGGACTGCCGGTAGCACTTTTGAGCTCACGAATGGTTTCCTATTCTGATTTCGTGCAATTTTGTACAACCATATTCCACAATACTTAACGGTCCCTGTACGTCAGCACATCCACATTCTTGGCCTCGCCTCAGCTGAGATTCTACCTCGCGTATTCACTTCAGTCACATGACTAACACTCGTCTCGGGGAGTTTTAGAAGGGTTGAAATGTATCTGATGGATCTGAAATCCAATGACAAGTCCACGTTCGAAGCCAATGAGCTCTCCTTGTTACTGTTTCTCCACCAATTATACAACACTTCGGCCCTCCCTCTGATGGCATCTGTTCTTTCGGACATATCGTTAAGGCTAACCTGCTGATGACCTTCTTCAATGCGGATGCACACGAATTGCTTGAATTCTTGTGGGACTCGGTGGATTGTCTGCCACGAGTAATGGGTATAATGGCAGGCGCGCTACGAATGTAGTGTGTGGACTATAAGTTGAGAATGTGGGTTTCACTGGGGGCGTGCAAGTGATAAGCCCATGAAGTTGCACTACCCTCTGTGCCCTCGGTGACTCAGATGGATAGAGTGCCTGACGTGTAAGCAGGAGATCCCAGCTTAGAGTCCCGGTCGGGGCACACATTTTCAGCTGTCCCCGTTGGTGTATATCAACGCCTGTCAGCAGCTAACGGTATTGATTTAATCGTAATTTCCGTCTTTATTGAACGGTCCACCTATCAAGTTGTGAATTATGCAGTTCACAGTGGTGTCCGGATACTTTTGATCACATAGTGTGTATATAAGTTATACAGAGACAACCTCTTAACAAAATCAGTCGAATCGTTCCTTGTCTGTCGAAGGACATTGAAAAAAGTACTAACTTGGAAAAACAAACTGAGAGTGCAAGGATTAAAAACGAACTATTTTCCATTGCGTATTATTGCACGACCGTGTTCCGATCTTGAGCTGTGCTCTTACGCTGCACCGAGGCATGTGTCATCAAAGTCGATCCTCTCACTAGCTATGAATGAGCAGTTTAGTATGGAGGAGTGGACGGAGGAACAGGACTTAATATCCCGTCGGCGACGACGTCATTATGGCCGGTCGTAAGCTCGGATGGGACAAGGAGATCGACCGTGTCCTTTCAAAGGAACTCTCATGACATTTACCGTAATCGATGAAGCGAAATGGTGGCAAACATGTCTGGATGGCAGCATGGGGATTTGAGCTGTAGTCTTCCCGAGTACTAGTCCAGTGTCTTATCAATGCGCCATCCTCGTCAGCTTGTAAGTTGCCTCTTCAATGCCAACTTTCAATATTTCAATAATTTTCTTTCAGTAAATCGCGAACTTGTCATTGCTGAAACTTTGGAAAGATATTCTGCAACCAGCATCAACATCATACAGCATAGCTGTCCCTTAGAGGTGTTGTGGCGGAAGAGTGGTCATCTCTGGCGGTTCCGGGAGATTTCAGCCAATCAGTGTGCTGATGGTTAGGAGTCTACGCTTGCGGATAGCCCTGTTCGTGGGCACTTCTTATTGCTGGACGGCGATGCTGGCGGCTAGATGGGGAGATATCGGATCGGCAGTGTTGGTGAGAAAGTTACGTTTTCGTGGTTATTCGAAGTTGTTGCTCATAGGCAAGATTTTGCTGTCAAATAATTACTGTGGTGTTCGCATCCCACACTTACTTTTCACTAATTTCACTTGCTAAGCTCTGAATGATTTACGATCGTGAACTGGTATCCATGTGCATGGAGTAATGAAATTTCCCCGTCTTTATGAATTTTTTAGGCTTGGAGCTGGCTACAGTTTCGTGTTCTTGTCGCTCAGTCCGAAACGTTATGTAATCAACTCATTCTCTCCATCTTTTCAGCTCATTTTATGATATTCTTTGATTAGCGATTATATACGGTATAAGAGTATTTGTGATTGCGGACACTTTCATTTGCACGTATTTCTCGGAAACGTAGTGGCTTGTGACCTATCTTTACTTGAATTGGAATCAATTGTTCAATCTGATTGCATACAGTGTTCTTCATTTTCATTCTTCTAAATCATCTACTGAATATTTACATACATTTTCGTGTGTACTTTGTCTGTCTCCGTTTCATGTTCACGTGCGGCCAGTTATTCACATTTGCCTGCCAGATTGTTGAACCTGACAAAGCTACCGAATTATCTCTGTTCTCAGATTTATAGTGTTTTTACATGTATTTCCAACTGTGAAGGTAGGTTTTAACGACGTCGCTGATTGAATAAATCATGTGGTTGATTCTGCGAAGTTTGTGTGTTCAAGTTCCACAAAGTAAATTACAGGGAGTGTTATGTTGATGTGTCCAATATTACTTAATACGTCATGCATTTTCAAATCTTCCGAAGTACATAGTATTCAGATGACTTTGATACTTATTGTCAGCAATTATTTAGTTTTCATATTTAACTACTGCTAGTACAGAGAGGGATCTCGATCACCATTGCACAGTAGGTGTCGGCTATAAGTTGGCCATTCTTACGCTTCAGTAATTCTGATACGGTCAACGAGTGATTTTCAAGTAAAATTTTGTTCAGTTATTCATACTATGCCTACATTCATTAAGTTGAGCGATTTATGTAAGTATGAGCTAACGATTCAATTTCTTTTTCATTATCGAAGTGAGATAGCCCTCCATAAGTTATTAGTTTGTCATGAATTTGATTATAACGAGGCATAGTTTCACTAAACCAGGTCTTAAGTTTATTTGTGCTTGTACTTCAATTACTAAATAGAGTAGCCACTTTTCAAGCTTTTCGGAGACAGAACACAAGGCCGTCGTAGCTCCTTCGCGGTCTCACACACATCCGTGCCCGAGGCAGGATTTGAACCCGCGACCGCTCCGGATTGAAGCGCCTAGAGCCGCTCGGCCACAGCGGCCGGCCTTTCTGTATCAAGGCGAATCTTTGAAGGAGAAGAAGCCGTTTAAATTTTCGGCGGGTTCTAACGGTTTCCAGTCTGGACAAATTGCTCAGTTCTCTCATTACCACAGCATCACAGATCATATTCGGGGACACTGCTCTGCACAATGAAAGGAATCTGGCTATGATTGTGTCTTTACTCCCAGACATTCTTTGGGCGGGCAAATCTGCACGTATAGCTGTAGAGACATGCCCATTACGAGGTGCCACACAAAAGTTCCTGAAATACACAACTCAATAAAATTACACTGTGCCTGGATATTATTTACCGCCATCACCTTACCACCTTCGAAATAGTGTCTCCTTGGGGGCGGGGGGGGGGGAAGAGGGGGGCGGGGGGTTATACACAGCTCCGAGTGGGTTCTTCATGATCTGAGAGTTCCTTAGAACGTATTTTTCGTGATCCTATTTAGTATCACTCGCTATTCTGTCTGAATACTTACAGGAGTAGTTGTAACAAATGAAGATGTGTGCGGGCTCTAAGTTGTCCCTCTTTCAGGGCGACCACACAACTTTTGTTTGACATTACTCCTCAGGCACTGTAATTTTGCCAGAATTTATTCACAGTATAATGCGCATGAATCCACCTTTTGTCTAAATAAACTATTGGTACTTTCAGATTTAATGCTGCCTGCCTTTTTTTGAAACGAGGTGTGTTATTAAACAAATGGCATATTCTGGTTCCTTTTAAAAACAAATTTCGTAGAAAGTACGAGTGATATTACCCTCGAAAAGCGGACGAAGTGAATATTCTTATCTATCAAAATACCAATAGTTTTTCAGGAGTGAGATGGCCGTGTGTGAACGATGCTGAACTGATACGCATGGGATTTGGAGTTTGATAAAAGTCCTGTGAAAATTTGATTTTTGTCGGCGTCGAAATTGTCTGGTGCATGCAGCCTGAAGTAAGAGAGATGTCCGCTCTATTTACGTTACACGGTGGTTTACCGTTGCCTTATTAACATGTGAAAAAACATTGCAGAAACCTAATGACATAAGACTTCCCTCTTAAATTAAAAGTAAATGCCATTGTGAAATAGTGTCCTTCATACAGTGTTCATTGTACTCGGAAAAATTTATGTAATCTACGTTTCTATGGAATCACACTAAAAATCATTTCAGAATAAAAAGCGTCTTGGTTACGAAGTTTCACTCTTTTGAGGCATCAACAGCTGGATATGTAACTCAACCGTCATAAAGCCTTATAAAATTGGAAATAGATAGCTCGATAGTTATTAACTTTCTTCTCAACGTCTTTGTAATAGTTAAACGTAATATCGCATCCTAGATAAACGAAGTGGGATAATTGTTCTAAAATCTTATTAGTTATTATGATTTTCAATCTGACTGAATTCTCTCCTTTGAAAGCCATTATCTCTGTCTTATTTTCAGATATAGTTGTAACAGTTCGCGTTTTGGCTAAATCTAGTCACCGCTCTTTGTTAATTATCTTCTGTTTCCTGTATAATTATCTGCTCATCAGTATATAACAGAGTATTCGATTCCTAGCCCTATTTCATCATTAACTTCTTAACTAGATCGTCCATATATAAAGTAAACAGACTGTGTGACGAACTGCACCCTTGTTGAACACCTTGATTTATTAAAATTTCATAAGATATTTTTGAACCTGAAGTTATAACTATTGTTAGTATTTACAAGTAGACTCTTTAAGGTATTAATAAGGTGTTTAGGAATGCCTTTTATTTCCAATATTATCCAGAAAAGGGTCTTTTTACCGTAGCAAAGTCTTTCTCATAATCATTAAATGCCAAATCCCGACTTTTTCCTTAATTTGTCTTATTATAAATATATTATCATTGCAAAATTGTTCTTCTGAGATTATTACATCAGCAATAGTTTTTAATCACTGAGTAAGAATTTTCCCATAAATTTTATACCCTGAATTCCTCGATTTCTCGAGTATTTCCTATTGACTTTTTAAAATACAGAAATAACTTAAGCTTTACTCCACAAGCCATCTTACGCTTGTTCTGTTCTTCAGGTATGGAACAGTTCTTCCAACAAATATTTAAAAAATGAAGGAAACAAGATTCTAAAATAATTCATTCGTATTTGCTTAATTCAGCGTTAATTCTATATAGGGCAGTAGCTTTTCAATTTTTTTGTTAAATTTAAGACTGCTTGTAATTATTTTATTTCTATGTGATGTACAGCGTTGTTGTAAGTATGTTATAGAATAACTCTCTGCCCTATCTTCATCATACTATACATTTCTGTAATGATATATCCATTGATGTTGTGTTATCATATTAATGTCTACAGTATCTTTCTCCGTTTTACTGATATGCTTCATAAAGCTTAAACGACACATTCTGTCTTCCATAAATATCATGTTCAACATTAGCAATGAATTTGTCCCAGGATTCACTGTGGTATCCTTTTATTAATTCTTTGTTTTTTTTTCTATTTATGTATTTTCCAGTCTTCATTTGTTCGTGTTTGTAAAAATTTTGTTTTTATTTAATACTATTGGCTATTTCTGTATTCCATATTTTCAGACTCCTTTTCCAGTTTGATACTTTAATTTTTGCCTAGTATCTCATTAGCTATTTTCAACGTTGATTTTAATCTTTGTGATTCTTGTTCCATAAAAACACGGGAGAACTGCCGGATGTCAGTAACGTCCTGCCACGATATTTCGGCGCAGAGTCTTCTGGCCATCTTCAGGTGAGTGCCACTGTAGTAGTACTGGCGAGTACGCTTTTTTGTTCCTTTATTGTATTTCAGTTCCCCATAGGGGTGGGCTGGCAGCAGCATATGCACTGCTCTTCAGCCGAAAGACATAGAACAAACAATAGAAGACATTTAAAAATATACAAAGGAGAAAACATGGTGAACATAGATATAAAAAAGGGGGAACATCATGGAAGACAATAGACAGAGCGAGTACGCGCTGAGTTCTGCTATTTAAAGCCATACTGAGGTGACATCGCGCATGCGCTGCTCAGTGTGCGCGTTCATAACAACAACTCCGTGCGCTGCGCCTCGCGCCCTCCACGGTGAAAGCTTGGCGTATCGATATCAGGTCGATTTTCATCTTTATGCAGATAACTACGTCGACTACGAAGTTTCTCTATAACAGGAGTCCAAGCAGAGTTTAGCTGATATCCGCTATCACGGTTGATGAGAGTCTCGTTGTCAGACATTCTTATTTCCACAGATTCATTGATAATCGAGCTCCAAAAGTTTTACGTATGGACCAAAATTTTTGTGTCGTTGTAATTCATGGAGTGGTCTGTGGTAATACAATGTTCGTGCGATTGCGGACTTGGTTGGTTGGAGAAGGCGAGTATGCTGTTGGTGTTCCACAATGCGTTCATGCACAGTTCGTGTTGTTTGCCCTATATATGATTTGCCGCATTCACACGGAATCTTGTAAACACGCAGGCCCAAGTCGTCTTTAACGGATCCCATCAGTGATGAAATTTTGGAAGGAGGCCGTAAGATGACTCTCACTTGATACTTTCTCAATATTCTGCCTATCTGAGATGAAATATTCCCAATAAATGGTAGATAAGCAGTCGACCTGAAGGCCTCGTCTTCTTACTTGTTCCGTAGCTTGTAGGTCTGCATCACTCTGTTCGCTTGCCTAGTTGAAAAGCCATTCTTCAGAAATACTTTTTTCAGGTGTTCCAGTTCCGCTTGAAGACGGCCGGCGTCAGAGGTGGTATGGGCACGGTGGAGTAAGGTTTTGAGAACGCCCATTGTTTGTGCTGGATGGTGGCAACTAGTAGCTTGCAGATACAGGTCTGTATGAGTGGGCTTTCTGTATACCGAGTGACCAAGTGTGCCATCACTCTTACGTCGCACTAAGACGTCTAAAAATGGGAAGCAACCGTCTTTCTCCATCTCCATGCTAAATTTTATGTTTTCATGTATGGAGTTCATGTGACGTAAAAATTCTTGGAGAAGGTCCAAACCATGAGGCCACTCCATAAATGTGCCGTCAACGTATCGCCAAAATACTGTCGGTTTAAAAGTGGCAGAGTCGAGTGCTCTCTCCTCAAAATCTTCCATAAAAGGATTGGCCACCAGGGGAGACAAAGGAATTCCCATAGCGACACCGTCAGATTGTTCGTAAAATTCGTTGTTAAATATAAAATATGTAGAGGAGAGAGTGTGCTCAAACAACTCTGTAACGTCAGCACCAAACATATTTCCAATGAGGTGTAGTGAGTCCACAAGAGGCACCTTTGTGAAAAGAGAAACCACATCAAGACTGATCAATAAGTCGTTACTTTGCAGCTGTAGTGACTGAAATCGGCTGATAAATCACTGGAATTCTTTATGTGATGTGCACACATGCCTATCACTGGTTTGAGCAAAGATGCCAAAAATTTTGCTGGGTCGTAAGTGGCTGCTCCAATGTTACTCACAATTGGACGTAACGGCACATTTTCCTTGTGGATCTTAGGCAGTCCATATAGCCTAGGTGGAACTGAACTGTTTGGTTTCAGTCTCTTGATGACCTCCTTCGGTAGAGAACTATTTGATAAAAGTTCTGATGTTTTTCGCACCACTCGGCTCGTGGGATCCTTGTGATTCTACTTCAATATTGTCTTGGTTTCAACCATTTGAATTTTATATGAGGAGATTTTCGGACTCCAGAAAATTCGTAATAGATCATAAAACACGTTCAAAAATGTAGCGAGACGTCCAAGCTGCTGAACGAGCCAAAGTGTGGCTGACGGAGCATGTTTTTCTTACGGAGAGGAGAGGCACTCACCGAGTCGGCAGAAGTTGTTGACGGGGTCGGGCGCCCAGCGCGGTCCGCAGTGGCAGGTGGCGCTCCGGGAGCTGTCCGTGACGCCGCAGCGCGCCCCGGCGATGTGCGAGCAGTCAGCGTCCGCTGTGCACGACTCCCCCAGCTCTGCGAAAAACGTACACACTTACCGTCTACATCACTACCCGTTAACATCCCTTCAGCTTCCAGTGTGCATCAGGGTGTTTAAAACCTATGCGCCTCGGGCTACACGTGCACCTGATAGTGATGAAATGGCGTTATGAAAATGGCACCTGAGTATGCCGACGTGGTTTGAAAAGATCACCCTTCTATCCCAGCTGACTGTGTTGACCGTTGTCTAAAGTGTCAAATTCTTTTCTGTTGCAGGCTTCAATTGCCCTGCCCTCACGCTGGACCACAGTGATGGTGGCCAAGAACGGTTAAAATTAAGGACAGGACTACATTAAATATACACTGTCTGACAAAAACGTTGAGCGATCAGAAGGGGAAGAGGAAACGAAACGAAACTTATTTACTTGGGGGGAGGGGGTGAGTTCAAAAATGGTTCAAATGGCTCTGACCACTGTGGGACTTAACATCTGTGGTCATCAGTCCCCTAGAACTTAGAACTACTTAAACCTAACTAGCCTAAGGACATCACACACATCCATGACCGAGGCAGGATTCGAACCTGCGACCGTAGCGGTCACGCGGTTCCAGACTGAAGCGCCTAGAACCGCACGGCCACACCGGCCGGCCGAAGGGGGTGAGTGATGTTATTTCAGGTTTTAAGAAATTGAGTCATATATGAAAGAACTTCGCAGTATGAGCCCTCTTATCAGTGTAACTTACCGCCATTTAACCATCGGACAGAGTCCCGTATGGACGACATAGTAATAAGCATCCCTGTCATAGGCAACAAACTTAAAGATTTGAAAGCAAATAAATCACCAGGTCCCGATGGAACCCCAATTCGATTTTACAGAGAGTACTCTACGACATTGGCCCCTTACCTATCTTGCATTTTTCCTGAATCTCTCGCCCAGCACAAAATCCCAAGCGACTGGAAAAAGCGCAAGTGACTCTGGTATATAATAAGGGCCAACGGGGACCCACAAAATTACAGACCTATATCCCTAACTTCCGTTTGCTGCAGAATGGTTCAAATGGCTCTTAGCACTATGGGATTTAACATCTGAGGTCATCAGTCCCATAGACTTAGAACTACTTAAACCTAACTAACCTAAGGACATCACACACATCCATGCCCGAGGTAGGATTCGAACCTGCGACCGTAGCGGTCACGCGGCTCCAGATTGTAGCGCCTAGAACCGCACGGCCACACCGGCCGGCTGCTGCAGAATCCTTGGACGTATTCTCAGTTCGAATATAACAAACTTTCTTGAGACTGAGAAGTTTACGACCACGAATGAGCATGGTTTTAGAAAGCATCGCTAGTGAGAAACTCAGCTTGTCCTTTTCTCGCATGATACACTGCGAACTATGGATGAAGGCAACAGACAGATTCCAAATTCATAGATTTACGGAAAGTGTTTGACACGGTGCCCCACTACAGGTTGTTAATGAAGGAACGACCATATGGAATAAGTTCTCAAATACCTGTGTGGCTAGAAGACTTCTTATGTAATAAAACGCAGCTTTTTGTCCTCGACGGCGAATGTTTAGCAGCGACAAGAGTAACGTCAGGAGTAGCTTCAGAGAAGTGTGATAGGACCGCTACTGTTCTCTAGATACGTAAATGATTTCGCGGGCAGGGTGGGCATTAATGTGCGGTTGTTTGTTGATGATGCCGTGATGTGCGATAAGGTGTTGGAGTTGAGTGACTGTAGGAAGATCCAAGAAGACTTAGACAAAATTTGTAATTGGTGTGATGAATGGCAGCTACCTCTAAATGTGGAAAAATGTAAGGTAACGCGGATGAGTAGGAAGAACAAACCTGTAATGTTCGGATACAGTATTGCTAGTGTCCTGCTTGACACAGCTAAGTCGTTTAGGTATGTGGGCGTAAAGTTGCAAAGCGATGTGAGGTGGAACGAACACTGTGAGAGCTGTGGTAGGGAAGGCGAATGGTCGACTTCGGTTTATTGAGAGAATTTCAGGGAAGAGTGGTTCACCTTTGAAGGAGACCGCATATAGGACGCTGATGCTAGAGTGTTTGGGATCCGAATCAGGTCGGATTGAAGGAAGACATCGAAGCAATTCAGAGGCGGGCTTTTAAATGTGTGACTGGTAGGTTCGAATAACACGTAAGTGTTAAGGAGATGCTTCAGCAACTCAAATGGAAATCCCTGGAGAGAAACCGAGTGAGGTGGCGCAGTGGTTAGCACACTGGACTCGCATTCGGGAGGACGACGGTTCAATCTCGTCTCCGGCCATCCTGATTTAGGTTTTCCGTGATTTCCCTACATCGCTTCAGGCAAATGCCGGGATGGTTCCTTTGAAAGGGCACGGCCGATTTCCTTCCCCATCCTTCCCTCACCCGAGCTTGCTCTCCGTCTCTAATGACCTCGTTGTCGACGGGACGTTAAACACTAATCTCCTCCTCCTCCTCCTGGAGAGAAAGCAACGTTTTTTTCGACGAACACTGTTGAGGAAATTTAGAGAACTGGCATTTGAAGCTGACTGCCGAAAGATTCTTCTACCGCTTATATACATTGGGCATAAGGACCAAGAAGACAAGATACGAGAAATTAGGGCTTATACGGAGGCCTGTAGATAGTCGTTTTTCCCTCGCTATGTTTGTCGGTGGAACGGGAGAGGAAATGACTGGTTATGGCGCAGCGTACCCTCCACCACGCACCGTACGGTGGCTTGTGCAGTATCTATATAGTTGTAGATGTAGATGCAGACATGTAATTGATATCCTGTATACTGGCATTGGGGTGGATCAGGGCCCACAGACGTTCTGTGTTGTATAAAGGACAGATCTGGTGTTGTGGATGGTCACAGGAGTACCTCAACATCACACAGACAGTTCATAGAGGCACAAATCGAGTGTGGATGGACATTGCCCTGTTGAAAAATGGCATCACGATACTGTCGCAACAGAGGTAACACATGAGGACGCTGGATGTCCGTGACCTACTGTTGTACTGTCAGAGTTCCAGCCTACGTATTGGGCGGTCATTCGTAGTCTGGTTGCTGTTAGTCTCTGACGAATGGTGCATGATGAGAGAGAATGTTGCAAAAAGTATGTTACCTGTTCTCAGACGGCAGGCAGAGATGTGAGGGTGTTACACTATGCTTGGTGCACAATATTGGCTATGACGTTTTGTGGTGGTGAGACGTGGTCGACCGCAACGTAGACGGCAATTATGCTTGCCCTCACGTTCCCAAGCAGTCCAACATCGGGGAACTGACGCATCAGAATGCCCAAAACTTTGGATATTGCACGATTTGACCAGCAAGCGACATGGAGACCACGATGAAGCCCTTTCCAACCTCTGTCAACTGCTGACAACGCTATCTCATACGAGTACTTGGCATGTCCATGCCCTTCACAGTGATCGGTCAACATCCGACGTTGTTCACGCCGGTTATATTACAAATCCTACCGGAACTAGTAACAACGCTGAACACGAACAACACATAGCGTACGGATCTCGTGCCGGCACGTTCACAGGAGCTCAGTCCGTCAGTTCACCTGATGATGGCGACATGTATGATCGCTGAAATATTGTGCCCGTTGGACACTGTAGACCGGCAGTACACCCGTGGATATTTTGATTATCAAATACGCCGGAAGAAACTCAAGAATCACAACACTAATACATTCCGTTCTACCTGTCGCAGAAATTTACAGCCCTAATCATTTTCTATACGCCCGAGTGCTGTAGAAGCGAACGAGGTAACGTTGACATCGGCAAGTTTTCCGGGTGCTTCAGACAATGTATTTGAAGTTTCGTAGAGACGAATGAAAACAGCCCGCATCTCGTGGTCGTGCGGTAGCGTTCTCGCTTCCCACGCCCGGGAGGGTTCGATTCCCGGCGGGGTCAGGGATTTTCTCTGCCTCGTGATGGCTGGGTGTTGTGTGCTGTCCTTAGGTTAGTTAGGTTTAAGTAGTTCTAAGTTCTAGGGGACTGATGACCATAGATGTTAAGTCCCATAGTGCTCAGAGCCATTTGAACCATTCGAATGAAAACATTTACACGAAGTATCGCACACTTAAAAAGTCGGAACGCACTGAAATGAGCGCAAAAACTGTTGTTACTGTAGAGATACTATGGCTTAGTGACCCAAAACAGCGCTCGGCCAATAAGAAAAAGAAAAAAAAACACAAACCCAGTTATGGAACGTAGACCAATACAGAAATCAAATGTGGAAAACTGAAGGCGAGCGAGAGTGGGTCCATGGGTCCGTATAGTAATGGAACAAGCCAGTGAAACATCAAAAATTTCTTTAACCATGACATACAAGGTGTCTGGGTAAGAGTGTGCAACAATTTAACGGGACATAGAGGATGCTCCCCCTTGAACAATTTGAGGTAGGGAACCTGGGGTAGGAGAAGCCAGCTTAGGGAGATAACAGGAATAAAATGACATTACTGTGTACTTTTATGTTTATATTATTTACCTGCAAATACCATCACTGACACAATGAACGTACCATTTGTACTGTATCTTACAAAATGTGCTGAAACCTATGGCTATCAACCACAATGCAAGTATGACATTGGCGAACAAGATTTTGACGCACCTGACAAATATATCTGGTGTGTTTCGAATCACATCACAGGCAGCTTCAATACTGGCAACTAATTCCATCTTCGTATCCACTGGGGTCTCGTAGACAAGTGGCTTTAAATGTCCCCATATGAAATAATCAAGGGAATTCAGGTCATATGACCTTGCAGGCCATGGAATAGAAACTCCCTTTCCACTCCAGCGACCAGGAAATACTGTACCGGTCCCGCTACATCTCTCCATCGTATTATATTGTACGTCTCTGAATAGCAATCAGTGATGAACGGGTCTGTCGTTGATTCATAGCACTTTCTGTCTTGAGACGATGTAAATAGAATACGACAGAGCCTCCTTATGGACAAGAAAAGTAAACAAAACCTGCATCATGACTTCCAGGTAATTAGGCTCGTTCTCCTTGTTTCCTCGCAGGAAATAAAGAATGTACATGTAAATATATAGCACAGTACGAGTGATTTTGTACGCATGTTAGTTGTAAAACAGTTGGAAAACAGTAATGCTACACAAAGCTATAGACAAGTATACTTCCTTATGTCCTTAAGATGCCTTTTCCGACACCAGATTCCCTACCTCGAATTGTTCAGTGGAGCATCCTGTGTCCTGCTACATTTCTAACGCCCTGTGTAGGCATCTATGGTCCGGATGTGGATGTAATTCTGAGTTACTTTCGTAATTCTCATGCACCTGTCGTAACTGACGAGCAAAATGATGGTAAACTATTTTGCTCGACAAACCTATTAGTATTTCCTGAAATTCCGGGACCTTAGGCACACAGCTAAACTACTCCACATATCTAAACTGCGGAGCCTGGCGGCTGACTGTACGAACCACGAGCGTTGCTTGCAGACGATCAAACCTCGACACTCAAACAAAACAGACGACTATTCACAGATGCTGTACAACTTACAGTCTACCTAACTGAGTTCATCTTAACTGCTTTGGGAGCGCTGCTCATACCCGTTAGATTTACAGGCACCGAGTTCCAACTGTCGAAGACGCACCATTCAAGTTCTCATACGGTCTTTTAACAAAAATAGTAATTTTGTAGGAAATTACTAACTTATTAATGAAATAGTATGAAGATGTGGGAAAAGTACGGAAACATTTCCTGTATATTACTCTAAGATCCCGACTTAAACCGACCTTACCTCATGGAGTTTCCTTACAACATATATGAAGGGCTTATTTCAATAGTGGTATAAGTCCATTACCTCCACTTTTCTGCCTATAATGCTTCTGCAATTAATGATCCAAACAAACAGAAAGAAAGGTTCATCTCTAGCAAGAAGCCATATGCTTGAATATTTCTGGAATCTCAATTGCAGATTTTTCAGCAGTCATTTAACTTTAGGACTCTGTATCTCACAATGAACAAAAATGGACTTGTATCACTATTGAAGTAAGCCCTTCATATGCCCTATACGTTATGATGTATTCATAAAGAAAACGAACTACGGTTACCACCCTGTATTCCTGCACAGACATTTTTAATTAAGAATTGTTTGATTTTTTTATATGAACCCTTACGCAGTTTATTAAAAAATGACAGACAATAAAGAGTAAAAGATGTACATAAAACGCCAAGGTAAGGTTGCCTTCTTTTCCAGGCAATAAAGAAAGGTGGCCATGTACAAACACGTAAACGTGTAATAGTAAATTACCCTCATCGAATTTACTTATACACTCATGCATAAAATGTAAATAATTTTATTGCTAACACGATGGTATAGGGTTGCCTTAGCAAATGTGTGCTTATCATTGGGCTGTCGTAGTTTTAAGTTGCAATAACTCAGTACGAGAGCGTGGTGTGTCAGAGAAACACTGAATATAGAAACCCACATGCGATAGAGAAAGACGCAGACTAACAGCTGCGTGTGTGACAGTTGCCGAGTAAAGGAGACTGGACATGCTCACTTCTCTGTGTAACTGGAATCCAAAACAGTGGGGGGTAAAATCTGGCACAGTTTCCTTGTAAGCGCTACTGCAGCGCTGCCAACCGACTGGCTTGTACATACAAACGCACTGTGCGTTGTAAATATGGAATGTAGAGATATCCTCAAAACGCAAATCTGCTATCAGTGCTTGGCGTTTCGAAGCATGAAATAACTTCCACTGAATGAAATGCACGATATAGTAATAATAAGGAATATTCACTTATCTTCCGGAGTTTACCTATTTACGTATAAAATAGGATTAATAAATGAAGAAAATAAATCAACATTTAAAAAATTGTTTAACACATTTTTTGTAACAGAAACAATGTGATTTATTGTACAATTTGAAACACAAAGATTTCAGATACTAGTGGTTATTCAGAATCTGATGCATCAAAAGTTGAAATATTGAAATCAGATTCTGAGGGATTGTTGTCATTACTATCCATGTCCATAGCCCATAAAATTTCGTGAACTTGTAAGAGTTTTGGGACGCTGAAGATTGGCTTTATATAGCCATTACGTACTTCCCACAAGATTCAGGCTATAGTTTTACACAAAAAGAGTCCGCAGCATTAAGCCACATAGAACATAGGCTACATAAACTGTGCTTATTTCTTTTTTTATTTTTTGTTTTAACGTTTTCCAACGTGGTGGAATTATGTTTGAATTGAAGTGTTTTATTTTTTTCATAAATTGTTCACCATCTTTTTTGGCTGAATAATTCGTTTGGAAAATACGAGACCTTACATCATTAATATCTTTGCACTGCTTTATGCCATACGTAAGAGCAGTAAACTCTGGAACTACATCAGTTTTTTCGTCAACGAAAACGTGGGCCTCATCTGTTAATGACGCAAAGGTTTTTTTCTAAATTTAGACTTTTGCAAAAACTTAAAACGATCTGACTTTTCCATTACTGCAGAAAACAGCGATGTAATCGGCGTTTTGCAAATGCGTAGAATGCTGGAAAACATAATGAGGATCCCAAATTCAATTCTAATTTTGTGCAGTTGATACAGTTAAGGTCTTTATTGCTTTTTGTCTTAGTTGCTGAAGCTGCTTACCAAATTTCAGATTCAGGGACTTTATGAAAATTAACCAGCCAAATTATTATATCTTCCGTACCAGAGGCATCAACTACAATTACTCAAGTTGGTGGCACTTTTCTAGCATGAAACATAATCCACATATCCGCTTTCTCACGTTGACATTCATAAACAATTTCTTTTGTTTTCACGACATGAGTTTCATTTATTTGATAAGAGTAGCACAGAATTTCATCAGTTATAAGGACATCTTTAGTTTGCGTTACTGATGCCAAATGGTCATTCTCCCCATAATCGGCTAAGAACTGTACCAAAGCCTCCTTAAAAGATAATTCTTGACATTCCCAAAAAATCAGTAGGTCTGGGTTGTAGAGGTCCTTTAACTATGTCGGGAATATCAAACACTTGTCGATTTCGATGTTCAATATCTTTGATAGAAGGCGCTAAATAGCGATAAAATATAATGTGTGTCTTTGCAGCATTACTTGAACAAGGTTTTATGAGGTTATGATCAGCTGCTTTAATGAAAGTTTGTGGTAAGGAGGATCCGATCTGCTATAAGAAGTACGGGGGCGTTCCATAAGTAATGCAACACTTTTTTTTCTCGTCCTATTTCTGTTGAAGAAATGCAGAATTTGTTGTGGGGCGTCGTAGAATATTCCCCGCGTCAGCCGCTATAGATTCACGAGGCTCCGATAGGTGGCAGCGCCAATACGTAGCCTTCAGAACGGCGTCTGCAAATGAGGTGCGTCCCAAGCAGACAGCTGTCATTGAGTTTCTTTTGGCGGAAAACCAGAGTATCGCAGATGTTTATAGGTGCTTGCAGAGTGTCTACGGAGAGCTGGCAGTGAACGAAAGCACGGTGAGTCGTTGGGCGAGGCTTCTGTCATCATTGTGCGAACCTGTCCGATCTCCTTCGTACCGGCGGGCGCACACAGCTGTGACTTGTGCAATGATGGAACGTGCGGACACTCTCATTCGACGTGATCGACGGATCACAGTCAAACACCTCGCTGCTCAACTTTTAGTTCTCCACGACAACACATGGTCTCACACGAGACGAGCTCACAAAACTTCATTGGAATGTTTCTCCTAATCCACCATACAGCCTGGATTTCGTACATTCCGACCTCCGTCTTTTTGGCCCAATGAAGGATGAACTCCGGGGAAAGCATACGTGGATGATGGGGAGGTTATTGATGCAGCAAGACTTTGGATACTACGTCGACCAGTAGAGCATTACCATGAGGGTATACCATACAGTAGGTGGCGTAAGGCTGTCACAACGAATGTTGAAAAATAGGGGTTTGGAGCCAAAATAGTGGGGAATCATTTGCTGTACTGGAATCCCGAGTAAAACTACCCTTCTGTCAGAAAAAAAAAGAAATACTGCATCACTTATTGAACGTTCCTCAAGATTCATCTACTATTTCAACGTTGATTTTTGTTGGCTGAACCATGTTGTCTTGAGATTTGACTGTCTTGGCTGATATGGATTTGTCTGTCTTCAACATTTCAACGGTGCACGAGAATAGAACAGGCATAATTGTTAATCATAGAAACGTCACCATTCTACGCATTTTTTGTCAAGGTTAATTGCGAGTAGCCAACCACTGGTGACTCGTTCCATTTTTAGTACTGCGCGTTTATCTTTATTCACCTGAACTCAGGAGGTGCCCTGTGACGCGAAATTAAGATTTAAGAATATCGGCTTCTGTAATCTTCCAATAACAGAACTGCATCCAGAAAGAAAACTTAACTTTTGTTGAGTGATTTAAAAGTAAGCGGGAAATCAGTAACATCGGATGATGCTCCTTTACATGTAGAAATGTTAAATAAGACATTTATATCGATACTATCATCAAATGTACTCATGGCGCTTTTAATTGTTTTAATAGTACTGTGAAGACTTGCTTTATCTTCCTTGTTCTAATGTTTGCAAATATTATGATGTATCATCTTGTGAGAAACCAAGATGATCCTTGATAGCAGTCAATATTTTCGTTTTCGTACTATGTCTGAAAGCCCATCTTTGACGCGCAGATATGGAGCCCGCGGTACGCCTATTATCTGAGCATAGATTTGCGTTTTGGGCGTGATTCTAAGCTCCATATATATACAATACACAATCATTTCGCGGTGAGTTTATATGCACAAGCCAGCCGCTTGGCTGAGCTGCAGCAGCGGTTTGCAAGAAAACTTTGCGCGTTTTAGCGGCGCACTACCTTGGACTCTGGTTCCACGGAGAAATGAGCATGGCCAGTCTCTTTTACTCGCCGACTGTAACAAACATAATTGTTACTCTGCTGCTTTATCCATCGCACAGATTTGTACATTCAATGGTTTTCCACCGCACCACGTTTTCGTATTCAGTTATTGCATCTTAAAACAGCGAAAACCCTAAGATATACCCATTTTTCCTAAGTCAACCCTATACCATCGTGTTCACAATAAAATTATTTACATTTTATGTACGATGGTATAAGGAAATTCGATGAGGGTAATTTACTATTACACGCTTACCGGTTTGTATCTGGCAACCTTCCATTATTGCCTGTAAAAAGATTGGCAACCTTATCTCGGCGTTATATGCATATCTACTCTTGATTGATGGTAATTGTTTTAAAAAACTGCATAAGGGTAGGTATCCAAAAAAATCAACTAAACAATTTTAATTAAAAATATCTCTGTAGGGATGCGGGGTGGCAACCATACCACATGTTGTTTATTTATACATTATGATCTATAAAATACATATTTTATGAGGAAACTAGATGAGGGAAGGTCGGTTTAAGTCGAGATCTTTGATTATATCTACGTAACACCGTTAACTATTTAGTATGTCTCGTCCATCTTCAAACCACACATAAAATTAAATATATGTGTTACTTTGGGCCTCAAAGGAAGGTAGGAAGATTTTTCTGTTTAGCAAAAGTGACAAAAAGCAGATTTCAGAGTACTTGATGGCTCAACACAAAAGTTTTGTCTCAAGTACAGATAGTGTTGAGGATCAGTGGACAAAGTTCAAAACCATCGTACAATATGCGTTAGGTGAGTACGTGCCGAGCAAGATCGTAAGAGATGGAAAAGAGCTACAGTGGTACAACAACCGAGTTAGAAAACTGCTGCGGAAGCAAAGGGAACTTCACAGCAAACATAGACATAGCCAAAGCCTTGCAGACAAACAAAAATTACGCGAAGCGAAATGTAGTGTGAGGAGGGCTATGCGAGAGGCGTTCAATGAATTCGAAAGTAAAGTTCTATCTACTGACTTGGCAGAAAATCCAAAAAAATTTTGGTGTTATGTCAAAGCGGTAGGTGGATCAAAACAAAATGTCCAGACACTCTGTGACCAAAATGGTACTGAAACCGAGGATGACAGACTAAAAGCCTAAATACTAAATGTCTTTTTCCAAAGCTGTTTCACAGAGGAAGACTGCACTGTAGTTCCTTCTCTAGATTGTCGCACAGTTGACAAAATGGTAGATATCGAAATAGACGACAGAGGGATAGAGAAACAATTAAAATCGCTCAAAAGAGGAAAGGCCGCCGGACCTGATGGGATACCAGTTCGATTTTACACAGAGTACGCGAAGGAACTTGCCCCCCTTCTTGCAGCGGTGTACCGTAGGTCTCTAGAAGAGGGTAGCGTTCCAAAGGATTGGAAAAGGGCACAGGTCATCCCCGTTTTCAAGAATGGACGTCGAACAGATATCTCTAACGTCTATCAGTTGTAGAATTTTGGAACACGTATTATGTTCGAGTATAATGACTTGTCTGGAGACTAGAAATCTACTCTGTAGGAATCAGGATGGGTTTCGAAAACGACGATCGTGTGAAACCCAGCTCGCGCTATTCGTCCACGAGACTCAGAGGGCCATAGACATGGGTTCCCAGGTAGATGCCGTCTTTCTTGACTTCCGCAAGGCGTTCGATACAGTTCCCCACAGTCGTTTAATGAACAAAGTAAGAGCATATGGACTATCAGACCAATTGTGTGATTGGATTGAAGAGTTCCTAGATAACAGAACGCAGCATGTCATTCTCAATGGAGAGTAGTCTTCCGAAGTAAGAGTGATTTCAGGTGTGCCGCAGGGGAGTGTCGTAGGACCATTGCTATTCACAATATACATAAATGACCTTGTGGATGACATCGGAAGTTCACTGAGGCTTTTTGCGGATGATACTGTGGCATATCGAGAGGTTGTAACAATGGAAAATTGTACTGAAATGCAGGAGGATCTGCAGCGAATTGACGTATGGTGCAGGGAATGGCAATTGAATCTCAGTGTAGACAAGTGTAATGTGCTGCGAATACATAGAAAGAAAGATCCCTTATCATTTAGCTACAATATAGCAGGTCAGCAACTGGAAGCAGTTAATTCCATAAATTATCTGGGAGTACGCATTAGGAGTGATTTAAAATGGAATGATCATATAAAGTTGATCGTCGGTAAAGCAGATGCCAGACTGAGATTCATTGGAAGAATCCTAAGGAAATGCAATCCGAAAACAAAGGAAGTAGGTTACAGTACGCTTGTTCGCCCACTGCTTGAATACTGCGCAGCAGTGTGGGATCCGTACCAGATAGGGTTGATAGAAGAGATAGAGAAGATCCGACGGAGAGCAGCGCGCTTCGTTACAGGATCATTTAGTAATCACGAAAGCGTTACGGGGACGATAGATAAACTCCATGGAAGACTCTACAGGAGAGACACTCAGTAGCTCGGTACGGGCTTTTGTTGAAGTTTCGAGAACATACCTTCACCGAGGAGTCAAGCAGTATATTGCTCCCTCCTACGTATATCTCGCGAAGAGACCATGAGGATAAAATCAGAGAGATTAGAGCCCACACAGAGGCATACCGACAATCCTTCTTTCCACGAACAATACGAGACTGGAATAGAAGGGAGAACCGAAAGCGGTACTCAAGGTACCCTCCGCCACACACCGTCAGGTGGCTTGCGGAGTATGGATGTAGATGTAGATGTAGAAAGGCTTCCTATGCTGTAATTACCCTGATTATTTATTACATTTCGCCCCGTCGCCGGGTGAGCGTAGTATCACAATCTTAGAAGCGGAACTGAAACTGCTAGTATTTCCTTAATTTATACATTGCAGATAAGCTGATGCGAAATGGCAAAAGGAAAAAAGAAAAAGTGAATCAGTTGCAAAACAAATGATTCTCGGAGGGTCAGATACATGGTATAGAAAATTAAAAATAGCTTTAGACGAAATTAAAAGCGAAGGCGCCAACATGAAGAGTGCAAAAGGGACGTCACCGTTAGAGGTAGAGGACCGAGAGGCTGGCAGGGAAGAGTACACCGAGGGCCTCTACGAGTGGGAGAAACTGTCTGATGACGAAGAAATGAAACCATAGAAGGTGCAGTCCTTGAGTCAGAGACGGAAAAAGCCTTGGAAGACTTGCGAACAGACAAGACAGAAGTAATAAATAACAATGCTGTGGAATTTCTGAAATCATTGGGAGAAGGTAATATTTGTGAAACTGGAGACATACCATCGGAGTTTCGGAAGAATGTAATCCACACAATCCTTAAGATATCAAAGCCAGCTAAACGCCTAGCTAAACGGCTCAGGTATACAAGTTATTGACAAGAACCATACGCAGAAGAATGAGAATGAAAACTGACGATCTGATGGATGACCAGTAAAGGTACCAGAGAAACAGTTCTGACGTTGCGCTTGATAATGGACTCGAGACTTCGAAGAAATGAAGACATCTTAATAAGACTTGTGAAAAAAAAAGTTGGATAACGTAAAATGCTGCAAGATATTTTAGATCCTCAGAAAAATATTTATAAGCTATAAGGAAGAACGGGAAATACACGTGATGTATAGGAATCAAGAGGGCAAAACATGAGTGGAAGAGCAAGAGCGAAGTGCTCAGATTAAAAAAGGCATAAATCAGGGGTGCGGTCTTTCTCTTCTACTGTCATTCTGTAAATTGAAAAGAAGAGACGGAATGAAAGAAATATTCAAGAGACCAAACATTTAAATGTGGGGCCTATAAATACCATGAAGGCATCCATTCTTTATTTTCCCGTCCTCGATTATTTGTTGGATATAATCCAATCTGTCTCTTCCCCTACAGTATTTAACGTCTACAGCTATTTCTAGTACTTTCTTAACACGTCCTACCCTCCTATCCCTTGCAATACGAAGAAAACGAAGAATCGCTGCTGGGGGTAGAATGATTTCCTCCCAGTACTTTTTAATTCAGTTTATTAGTCAGCGCGATAAGTCAGAGGGTTCTCCGCATTAATTTCAATGTTATGCAAGTTATAAATTTGCTATAAACGTAGCATCAGTTAAAGCACATTTCTAGTTTTAGGAGGCGTAATATTCAAACCCACTTCAAAAATGGTTCAAATGGCTCTGAGCACTATGGGACTCAACTGCTGAGGTCATTAGTCCCCTAGAACTTAGAACTAGTTAAACCTAACTAACCTAAGGACATCACAAACATCCATGCCCGAGGCGGGATTCGAACCTGCGACCGTAGCGGTCCTGCGGTTCCAGACTGCAGCGCCTTTAACCGTACGGCCACTTCGGCCGGCAAACCCACTTCATAATTAAGTTGATACTGCTATACGTGGTGTCTGACGTAAGAACTGGAGTGAGGTACAGACGGCAAACGGTGCAGTGAGGACCGATTCCATGAGACATTGCTCCTATTTAGTAGTCGGATAATCTGATTGGCTTCCACGACAGGTGATGTAGTTATTACCCTTGGGGCAAGGCGCCAAATCTCTACTTTTAATTTATTAATATTTTAAAAGCATAACCAAGATTTAGTTGACAATCATACTTGTTATCCACTCAGTAATAAGCTATCATCCACTCACATCAGTTTTCAATTTAAAAACCACCTTTAGTAACATTAGAATGACGATAAACAGGCGAAGCACTTCGTGCGTCATCGGCTTCCACCAAAATAGCCAAGTGATTCGTGTAGACCGATACAGTTGGGAGCCGGCCACTGTGGCCGAGCGGTTCTAGCGGCTTCGGTCTGGAACCGCGCTGCTGCTACTGTCCCAGGTTCGAATCCTGCCTCGGGCATGGAAGTGTGTGATGTCCTTAGGTTAGTTAGGTTTAAGTAGTTCTAAGTCTAGGGGACTGATGACCTCAGATGTTAAGTCCCATAGTGCTTAGAGCCATTTGAACCATTTGATCCAGTTGGTAATGAGGGGCCAAACGGTACAGTTCGATTTAGAAGCCGCCCGATTAGGATCTGAGATGCGCGCCGTACATAATGATCTTAAGTAATCGGGAGTGCGCGAGCATGGGAGAGAGTAGAGTGTAGAACGTGTATGTAATTTCTACACGATATATATTCAATATAACAGAATTATAAGTGTTACATACATGAACTGTGAAATTTGTGGACTTGTAGACATACGTTTGTGATATATCTTGTTACCACTATAAGGCTTTAGCTCCTCTGTGTGTGATGAAGGTGTTAAAAAGCTATTGGCCTCCACTTAACTTTGGATGCTTATTTAGTAACGTAGTGGGTCTTCGCCAACTTACTAGTAAATTTCAGAGCATCACATCGCGAGAAAGCATTAGCGACCCGACTGCTACTTCTGCGCAGAAACAAGAACTTCTTTAGAAGACGTCAGGTGGGTGGACAGTTACAGAATCTCAGTGTTCGCCTTTCATGCGGCAGAGAGCAAATGGGCTCCTCACGTGTCTTACATTTCCAGTACAAATGGATGCTATCTGTGCTATCTGTGGTAACACACATGAAGTAATGAATATGTACAGCGCATGTTGCACTGCACACTCACAGTCGTCATATTCAGTCGCTACAAGCATTCATTCTGTCATCTACTTAATTTTATCGCTGAAACTGATGCAGACGGACACTTGACACAAATTTAGTGAAACCTATCGTTATGAGGCCGTATGAAATTCTTGTCGGGTTCCCAGCGGGATCAAACTGTCATCTGAGCACAATATTTCAGCGGTCCACCTGGCCGCCATCATCAGGTGAGAAAAACTACGCTGCTCTCACCGATAACTGATTCCACTCGTTTTTTTTTTTTTTCTTTATTGTGATTTCATTCCCCCGCCCCATATGGGCAGGGGAGGGCTGTCAGCAGCACAATCCGCCGCTCTTCAGCCGAGTGACATGACAACTAAAACAAGAATAAAATAATACATACATAAGGAGGTAAAAAAGGGGGAACATAAAACAGAGTAAGGGGAGAAAACGGAGGTAAAAATACACTGATATGTAGACGTTCATTGGGGACAGTTAAAAAAGTCACCAGAAAGTTAAAAAAACACAGTTGGCGATTCTTAAAACACATAGAAGTCACTGGATGCACAGGCACAGGTTAAAAGTCGGCCACAGTATTAAAAACACTCCGAAACAACACACTTAAAACCCACTCGGAGCACACACGACGAAGAATAAAACTACCAGGTGGGACCTGCCGAGGGAAAGGTCAGAGAGGATGGAAAAGGAGGGGAGAGCATGGGGCAGCTGGGG
Source organism: Schistocerca nitens (assembly GCF_023898315.1). NCBI lineage: Eukaryota > Metazoa > Arthropoda > Insecta > Orthoptera > Acrididae > Schistocerca > Schistocerca nitens. The sequence goes on along the minus strand of NC_064618.1, from coordinate 395,825,450 downwards.
AAGCGGCGTGAGGAAGGGAGGAGGGGCAACCGTGGGTTCACGAAGAGGCAGGAGACACATGGGGCGGGAGAGGAAAAGGGAAGACAGGGCAGGAGGGAGCGCAGCGACACTGAAAGAAGGCACAAGAGATGGAGGGGGAGGAGGAGGGGAAATCCGCTCAGAAGGAGGGAGGGGGAGGAGAGGGAGCCCTGAGGAGGAGGCAGGAAGAGGGGGGTTGGGTTGGTAGGAAGGGTAGATGTCAGGTCGAAGCTCATCATCCGGGAGCGGTAGACGGTGGAAGTTGTGTTGGGAAAGGAGATGGAGGGTGTGGAGATGGAGAGAGGGAGGGACACAACGGTAAAGGCGCGGCAACTGGTCAGGAGTGGAGAGGAAGGGAGACACCAGGGGGTGAGGGGGATCAAGGCGACGGACAATATAGAGTGTGCGGATGTGTTCAAGGAAAAGGAGAAGGTGGGGGAAGGTGATGAGGTCATAGAGGATGCGCGTGGGGGACGGAAGGCGGATGCGGAAGGCGAGGCAGAGCGCATGGCGTTCGAGGATTTGGAGGGCGTTATAGAACCGGGGAGGGGGATTCCACTCGTAAATGACCACACCTTTATATGCATCGGAAGTACAACAGCGCATGCGCTAGATACAGTGCGCACGCGCGCAATCATTCCTGCTGCCCCCTGGAGCAAAAAGAGTTGCAGCGCCTCCGGTGGTGAACACTGTTGAAGACGATATATCGGTACAAATGATTATTCGCAGCCGGCCGAGTTAGATACCGTTGTTTCTGCATACCTGATACAACAGGATTCCACGTTTTACATAGCGGGTATCCATTATCACGATTAATGATATTATTTGCTAGTCTGATTTCGACAGAGTCTTTTAAAACACAATCCTAGTACCGTGAAGCATTTGCAACGACTTGTGTCTCATTGTATAGCATCCTGTGTCCCTCTGTAAGGCAATGCTCAGCCACCGCACATTTATCTGGTTGTAATAATCGCGTATGGCGATGATGTTCAATACACCTGTCGTTGGTGGTACGAATTCGTTGACGGTACGAATTCGTTGACGGTACGAATAGTTCGGCCAATGTAAATTTTCCCGCACTGAGAATTTATCAAAGGAGCTGATCTTAAGGACGTATTCAATAATGACGGCTATACGGACAGACAAATTCGACGTGCTTTTGAGTTTGGACCTCTACCTGAACCTTCTAAAGACACCTTTAGGTACGTGGCTTTTCTTCTGTTTGCTGAGAACGTGTCCGCCAAGATAGGTAGACTTTCGAAGTAGTATGAGATCAGATGTATTTTTCGTCCGCCAGCTAAGATTCCAGCACTTCTTGGCTCTGTTAGAGATAGGTTTGAGGGAATCTGGCGTTTACAAAATACCGTGTGAATGCGGGAAAATTTACATTGCCCAAACTATTCGTACCGTCAACGACAGGTGTATTGAACGTCATCGCCATACGCGATTATTACAACCAGATAAATATGCGGTGGCTGAGCATTTCGTTACAGAGGGACACAGGATGCTATACAATGAGACACAAGTCGTTGCAAATGCTTCGCGGTACCGGGATTGTGTTTTAAAAGAATCTGTCGAAATCAGACTAGCAAATAATATCATTAATCGCGATAGTGATACCCGCTAACTAAAACGTGGAATCAAGTTTTATCAGATAAGAAGAAACAACGGCATCTGAATCGGCCGATTATGAATAATCATTTGTAACGATACATCGTTTTCAGCAGTATTCACCACCGGAGGCGCTGTAACTCTTTTTGCGCCAGGGGGCAGCAGGAATGATTGAGCGCGTGCGCACTGTATCTAGCGCATGCGCTGTTGTACTTCCGATGAATATAAAGGTGCAGCCATTTGCGGGTGGAACACTTTCCCAAGGTGGCTTCCATTAACTCCCTCTCCCGGATGGTGCCCTCTCTCCCTCCATTTATCCCTCCTATCAACTCAGATCCTCACCCCCCTCCTTCCCTCTGTCCTTTCCCTGGGCTCCCTCTTCCTCCCCCCTTCCATCCTGTGTTTTCTCCCCGCCTACCCTCTCTCTATCTCCTTTCTCCCCCCCCCCCCCCGAGTACCCCCCACCCCTCTTATGGATCCTCATCTTCCATTGGCTCCATCCCCCCTCCCCCTTCACTTTTACTCTCCTTCCCCCCCCCCCTTTTCTTCCCATCATCTGACCAGTTTCCCCCCACCTGCTCTCGGGTGTGGTATGTCATATTTGTGCCAACTTTTTAGTGCAGTGTTTAAGTGAGTGTTCAGTGTTGTGCGTCTTTCCACAGTGTAGCGAACAGAAATCATGCTGTCGCTGGGTGTGCATTTTATATCTCTTGCGAACAGAACCCAGACTGTCGCCATGTTTTTTAATTGTCTGTCTATTACTTTTTTGCTTCCTGTGTATTTTATTAGCATCATCAACCCTGTGTTTTATGTTTTAAGCTCCAGAATTTTCTGCCATTTTACCTTTAAGTGACCGATTTTATTGCCAACTGTTATTATTTTTTATTATCTTCATCTTTTTAAAACAAATTCTGTAGGCTGAAGAGCGGCGTAATAAGCTGCTGCCAGCCCGCCCCCTTTAGGGGGAATCGAAACTCAATAAAGGAAAAAAAAACGAGTGGAACACAACCGCCTCTGCCTCCTGAAACTCCTGTCCGGTTGGACATGGGGTCTGCATCCTTCCACCATCCTTCACACCTACAAATCCTTGATCTGCCCCATCCTCTGTTATGCCAGCGTAGCTTGGATTTCCGTCCCTCCCCGGTTCTAAACAGCCCTCCAAATCCTCGAACGCCATGCGCTCCGCCTCACCTTCTGCATTCGCCTTCCGTCCCCCACGAGCATCCTCTACGACCTCATCCCCTTCCCCCACCTTCTCCTTTTCCTTGTACATATCCTCTGGTGTCTCCCTTCCTCTCCACCCCCAACCAGTTGCCGCGCCTTTACCGTTGTGTCCCACCCTCTCTCCATCTCCACACCCTCCATCTCCTTTCTCAACGCAATTTCCACCGTCTACCCCTCCCAGATAATGAGCTTCGCCCTGACATCTACCCTTCCTACCAACTCTAACCCCATCTTCCTGCCTCCCCCTCAGGGCTCCCTCTCCTCCCCCTCTCACCTCCTGAGCGGCTTCCCCCACTTACTCCCCCTCCCTCTCTTCTGCCCCCTTTCAGTATCTCTGCACTCCCTCCTGCCCTGTCTTCCCTCTTCATCTCCCACCTCAAGTGTCTCCTGGCTCTTAGTGTACCTGCTGACGCCCCTACTCTCTTCATCCCGCCGCTTCCCCTGCTGCCCCTTGCTCTCCCCTCCTTTTCCATCCTTTCTGACCTTTCCCTCGGCAAGTCCCACCTGGCAGTTTTGTTCTTCGTCCTGTGTGCTACAAGTGGGTTTTAAGTGTGTTGTTCTGGAGTGTTTTTAATACTGTGGCCGACTTTTAACCTGTGAATGTCGATTCAGTGTCTTCTCTGTGTTTTAAGAATCGCCAACGATGTTTTTTGACTTTCTGGTGACTTTTTTAACTGTCCCCCATGAACGTCTCCATGTCAGTCTATTTTTACCTCCATTTTCTCCCCTTACTCTGTTTTATGTTCCCCCTTTTTTACCTCCTTATGTATGTATTATTTTATTCTTGTTTTAGTTGTCATGTCACTCGGCTGAAGAGCGGCTGATTGTGCCGCTGACAGCCCTCCCCTGCCCATATGGGGCAGAGGAATAAAATCACAATAAAGAAAAAAATAAACGAGTGGAAGCAGTTATCGGTGAGAGCAGCGTAGCTTTTCTCACCTGATGATGGCGGCCAGGTGGACCGCTGAAATATTGTGCTTAGATGACAGTTTGATCTGGCTGGAAACCCGACAAGAATCCGATATACTAATGCGCCGGGAAAGTCTACACTCCTGGAAATTGAAATAAGAACACCGTGAATTCATTGTCCCAGGAAGGGGAAACTTTATTGACACATTCCTGGGGTCAGATACATCACATGATCACACTGACAGAACCACAGGCACATAGACACAGGCAACAGAGCATGCACAATGTCGGCACTAGTACAGTGTATATCCACCTTTCGCAGCAATGCAGGCTGCTATTCTCCCATGGAGACGATCGTAGAGATGCTGGATGTAGTCCTGTGGAACGGCTTGCCATGCCATTTCCACCTGGCGCCTCAGTTGGACCAGCGTTCGTGCTGGACGTGCAGACCGCGTGAGACGACGCTTCATCCAGTCCCAAACATGCTCAATGGGGGACAGATCCGGAGATCTTGCTGGCCAGGGTAGTTGACTTACACCTTCTAGAGCACGTTGGGTGGCACGGGATACATGCGGACGTGCATTGTCCTGTTGGAACAGCAAGTTCCCTTGCCGGTCTAGGAATGGTAGAACGATGGGTTCGATGACGGTTTGGATGTACCGTGCACTATTCAGTGTCCCCTCGACGATCACCAGTGGTGTACGGCCAGTGTAGGAGATCGCTCCCCACACCATGATGCCGGGTGTTGGCCTGTGTGCCTCGGTCGTATGCAGTCCTGATTGTGGCGCTCACTTGCACGGCGCCAAACACGCATACGACCATCATTGGCACCAAGGCAGAAGCGACTCTCATCGCTGAAGACGACACGTCTCCATTCGTCCCTCCATTCACGCCTGTCGCGACACCACTGGAGGCGGGCTGCACGATGTTGGGGCGTGAGCGGAAGACGGCCTAACGGTGTGCGGGACCGTAGCCCAGCTTCATGGAGACGGTTGCGAATGGTCCTCGCCGATACCCCAGGAGCAACAGTGTCCCTAATTTGCTGGGAAGTGGCGGTGCGGTCCCCTACGGCACTGCGTAGGATCCTACGGTCTTGGCGTGCATCCGTGCGTCGCTGCGGTCCGGTCCCAGGTCTACGGGCACGTGCACCTTCCGCCGACCACTGGCGACAACATCGACGTACTGTGGAGACCTCACGCCCCACGTGTTGAGCAATTCGGCGGTACGTCCACCCGGCCTCCCGCATGCCCACTATACGCCCTCGCTCAAAGTCCGTCAACTGCACATACGGTTCACGTCCACGCTGTCGCGGCATACTACCAGTGTTAAAGACTGCGATGGAGCTCCGTATGCCACGGCAAACTGGCTGACACTGACGGCGGCGGTGCACAAATGCTGCGCAGCTAGCGCCATTCGACGGCCAACACCGCGGTTCCTGGTGTGTCCGCTGTGCCGTGCGTGTGATCATTGCTTGTAGAGCCCTCTCGCAGTGTCCGGAGCAAGTATGGTGGGTCTGACACACCGGTGTCAATGTGTTCTTTTTTCCATTTCCAGGAGTGTAAATAGATACGATATGAAGCCATACTTTCGAGTACGTACCACTGTGTAAACATGCCTATCAAGTATGTATGGAATGAATCGCTATGCCGGCAATCACTACATTGTGAAAGAGACTCACCCAGTTTGCAGGCGCCGTCGCTGTCCCGGAAGAAGCCTGCTTTGCAGGCACAGGTTTCCAGCACGGAGCAAGTCTCCCCGAAGCCACACTGCGTGTCGTCGGAGCAGGTCGTATTGCCGCACGTCGAATTGCCGCACTGGATCAGGTCTGTAAATACGTTGTCAGTGTAAGCGTGGAAAGCGTACATTATGAATCCGCTACACTGAAAAAGAAGGTACTGTTTACAAAATGTTATGAAAAGAGAGACATAATAGTACGTGTTCCTTATAAAAATTCACTATGACTCAATGACAAAGACTTCACTGTACTGTAGAAAGCTAACCTCCTGTGTCTATTCAGTTATCTGTGGCATTTTCCATATTCTATGGTTTTAAAAAGCAAAAGCGATGTACATCTCACTTTTGTACTTCTTTCTATTGTATATTCCAGACGAGAAGGTTCTGTATATTTTGTTATCATAGTTACTAATGAAAAAAAAAAACTAAATGCTTAGACAACGCATTATACTTTATTAAACGTATTGTACTTAGGACCATGCTCAAATCATCCAAAACTTGTATTTTCACCCTGTAGCGTGACACTGTTTCAAATTTCAGTGTCCATCAATAGAGCCTGCAGTTGATGACGTTATCGACGTCCATTTAGTTTATTATTATAATCCAAATTTTTATTTGCATTGAAAACTAACAGAAACTTTTCTGCTCTCCAACAAAGACTTATGTGCCTGATGATTCTGTTTCATTAACAGGTATTTAACCAGTTCAAGGTACCAGACGAAGAAAAAGAATTTCATTTCTTATTGTCGTCAGTGTGATGTGACCTTATTTTGTGAACATTTTACTTCTGGTTCTAAAACATTCAAAAGCCCAAACCGGTCGGAACAAGGCAGCATTACATCCCGAACTACGTTTGTTTCAAGACAGTAGGCATTGATTTATATCAATGAGGCAAATTAAAAATTTGTGCTGGACAGGGATTCGAACCAAGGTTTTCTGCTTACAAACCAGATGCATTGACCACTACATCATGCAGACACATTGGTCAAATGGTTCAAATGGCTCTGAGCACTATGCGACTTAACATCTGAGGTCATCAGTACCCTAGAACTTAGAACTACTTAAACCTAACTAACCTAAGGACATCACACACATCCATGCCCGAGGCAGGATTCGAACCTGCGCCCGTAGCAGTCGCGACACATTGGTCAGCACACCTGCGCGGACTACCCTAGCACGCCTCTCGTTAGCCCGAAATTTATATCACACACTACTAATGTAGGCCGGCCAGAGTGGCCGAGTGGTTCTAGGCGCTACAGTCTGGAGCCGCGCGACCGTTACGATCGCAGGTTCGAATCCTGCCTAGGGAAAGGATATTTGTGATGTCCTTAGGTTAGTTAGGTTTAAGTAGTTCTAAGTTCTAGGGGACTGATGACCTCAGAAGTTAAGTCCCATAGTGCTCAGAGCCATTTGAACCATTTTTTGAACTGATGTAGTGAACCTGGTCATTAGCCTCATTAGCTCGGCATTTCGACAATTCCCGTAAGACTTCGAGCTTGGTGTGCATCTTCACTGGCCGTCTGTCTCGCTGATGTCATTACACTCTTTTTCCTACTCGGTAGATAAACTTCAGTCAAAGTACGGAAGAACTTGCTAAACGAGTTTGAAAGTATTCTTCAAAAAATTGAAGGAAGATAATAAACATGCTGCAAAGAAATACCCCAAATTAACAATGGAGTTACAAATGGTTCAAATGGCTCTGAGCACTATGGGACTTAACTTCTAAGGTCATCAGTCCCCTAGAACTTAGAACTACTTAAACCTAACTAACCTAAGGACATCACACACATCCATGCCCGAGGCAGGATTCGAACCTGCGACCGTAGCGGTCACGCGGTTCCAGAGTGAAGCGCCTAGAACCGCACGGCCACATCGGCCGGCGATGGAGTTACACAAGCAGTTGATAGGTTGTGTGATTAGGTCAGTTGATGACTACCCGGTGGATAGTGTATGTACGATAGGGTGGTAGGTTAACAGAGTTTTCAAAACTAAACTTCAGAATCCTCCGAAACAAAAGTTTTTGATTAATATGGTTCAAAATGGTTGAATTGGCTCTGAGCACTATGGGACTTAACTTCTGAGGTCATCAGTCCCCTAGAACGTAGAACTACTTAAACCTAACTAACCTAAGGACATCTCACACATCCATGCCCGAGGCAGAATTCGAACCTGCGACCGTAGCGGTCGCGCAGTTCCAGACTGTAGCGCCTAGAACCGCTCGGCCACCTCGGCCGGCTCGATTAATATATTTATTAGTTTTGACTTAGGACAATAGGGAAGCACCTATGAAGTGAAAAGCAATTGAAAAGTGTGTTACTACTTGACCACTGGAGACCCGTTCATTGGCAGTTACTGTAGTCCTATCGAAATCAGCTGCTATTTGACAGCGAACAGGGTGGAGCACTCCCGCCAGCAATACACTGTATTGCCACTTTTCCTGCCGTAGCATTGCACCTGTCAGTTGCCGGCTAGGAAACTTTTCCGGACGCCAAATTTCCACCTATTTTAAGAAAGAAAACAAAACTCTGATCCTAAACTAAATTAAGAACAGATTCAGAGACACTACAAAGAACTATATTATACGGGTGTTTCAGACTTTTACGTGAACTTCGTAACAGATGGAGACTTTATTTAAGAGGGGTAGAACGTCAAACGGGCCGACTTGGAGCAGGATAGGCACCACAGGACATTTTATTTTCTACTGTCTATACTTTTACAAATAAATTCATAAAACTTTGTGAGCATGACCGGGAAGGATTCAGCATTCATACTCATAGCAGTGGAAGTGCAAAAAACATTTTAGATATGAAATTCCATCATTTTTTCACTTACTATTGGATGCATTTGTTGCTATAGGTACATTTTTCTTCACAAGTAAGAGAGATTCTTTGATGAATTTTGCACAGCATACAAACCATACTTACAGGCGTATGAAACTCTATAATTTTCCAAATCTATTAAAAACTGTGGTAAAAAATAAGATAATTAACTACAAAATTTTTTTCTTCTAAACATAAGGTTTAAAACGTAACAGCTCTTTCATTTTTCCATAAATTAAATAGATTCTCGAGTTTCAGACACCTGTAAGTATGGGTTGTATGCAGTGCAAAATTCATCGAACAGTCTTCCTTACTTATGAAAAAAAGTGTACCTATAGCAACAAATGTAGCCAATAGTAAGTGAAAAAATTATTTTGTTATGTTTTTGAACTTCCGCTGCTACGAGTGTGAATCCTGAATCCTTCCTGGTCATACTGACAAAGTTTTATGAATTTATTTGTAAAAGTATAGACAGTAGAAAATAAAATGTCCTGTGGTGCCTCTCCTGCTCCAAGTCGGCGCGTTTGACGTCCTGCCCCGCTTAAATCGTCTTCCTATCGCCACGGGGAGAGGAGCGCTGTGGCAACTGTGTACAGGCGGAACCTGTTGCAACAACACCGCACTTTCGGATCTTAAACAAAAACCGGCAATTACGTTGATGGGAGGGGAATCTCAGCACCAGGAACAAGTTGTGCCACATAAACTAAAGGTGGTAGACGTGTTTCTACATCTGAAAGATGATGTCTGTTCAAATTTCTCGCCAGTCGCATATTAGTGGCGCTAGTAGTGCCACTATGAGGATGTAAACCAGGTTTACTTTAAATACACTTTGTAACGGTCGTGAACGTTGGTTAACTCTGATACTTTACATGGTGAGTTGATGTTAGTCAAGAGTGCCTTTAAGGTGCCAAAGTCGCTATTATCAACACCTCACTGAGTTTGAACGAGGCCGTGTTATAGGACTACGAGAAGCTGAATGTGGCTTCTACGGTATTGCAGAAAGACTTGGCAGGAATGTAGCCGCTGTACATGACTGCTGGCAGCGGTGGTTACAGGAATGTGCAATTGCAAGAAGTCCAGACCCTGGACGGCCACGTGACACTACCGTGAAGGAAGACCAGTGTGTTCGGCCCATATTTCTGGCGCATTGTACTGCTTCTGAAGCAGCAATCTGAGCAGTAGCTGACACCACTGTGACACAACGAAGTCTTAGACATCGGTTACATCAAGGACAGCTCCGTGGTATACCTCCATTCCACTGCATTCCGCTGGTCTCTAAGCACTATCTTTTGCGATTTCAATGGTGTCCAGCGTGAGCTCATATGAAAGCAGGGTGGAGACTTGTTGTGTTTTCTGACGCAGCTGGTTCTGTCTCGATTAGAGATGGGCAAAGTCATTCATCCTCGGGAACTAATTTACTAATGATCGCTCTTTTCTGGGAACCGTTCATTTTTACTCGTTCACCGTTCATTGTGTTTGGTATATGGTTCTTATGAAAAATTGAAAATTAGTAGCATAGGTGACTGAAGACGGAAGGCGCCAAGAGGGGGCACTTGTAGCCCCCCTGGAGTACTGAGTTTTTATTCATAACAGAATTCTCACACACTTGTAATTTTCGTGATTCTGCAAAACATCTCGTTTAGCCAACTGTAGCGTTATGTGGCTGATTGCAGTGAAATAATATAAGGTGGCGCACGATAAACCGGCCCCGAGTACAGACTGCTCGCCAATTACGATCGATTTGTTGACCGCTACGAGCAGAACAGATAAGCAAGTAATAATTAGACAGTGGAGAAATAACAAATAAGCTAATGCAAACAACTTCGAAACAATAGATGACGATTGGTAAGCGACAATGAGTAGTCTAGCACTCGGGGCCAGTTTTTCGTGCTCCACCCTGTGCCACTGAAATAATATTGTAGGAGTTTTCATATTCTCGATTACGAACAGCGGGCTTCATTCGGTTGTAAGTCTTTCTGCCTTCTATAGCAGTGAACACGCTCTTTTACCTTAGATCAAAATTAGACGGAAAATGGCCACTCGTGTGTGCCGTGCCGACGTCCTTTGCATGTGTAGTAACAAAAAAATCTTGCCTTTTTACAACTATTTCTTATGCTGTTTATCGAAATAGTGAAGTAAGCTGATACGCCGTTTTGTTACCTGAAGAGATGTATGTACTACATACAACGTAATTTTTATGTAATTTACGTAATTATAAAATACATTTTAATTACGGTCGCGGACGCTGATTAGAATACGAAAATAACCAGAAGTTCAGAGTTCAAAAAAGATTTGAAACAGATCTATATTGGGCGTGCGAAGCCAACGAAACAAACAACAACAACTCGATACTGAACTATGAGCAGTTGGCAGTGGAACTGCGACGAGTGACCACGCGAAGAAGGACGAGTCCGGCCGAGCGAGACCGAGACCGAGACAGACGGGAACGGGACCGAGGCTGGAACGAGACCGGCCGACGTGCCGTTCGGGAACGAAACCGACCGTTTCCCGTTCCCGGGAACTATAAGTAGAAAGCCGCGACCGAAGCGAACTATGAACGTTCCTTAGAATTCGTTCGTCTCTCATTCCGTTCATTTTAGTGACCCGTTCCTTTGGACCCGTTAGTTAGCGAACGACCCATCTCTAGTCTCGATGGCAGGGATGGCCGTGGAGTAGGAGGAGGCCAGTTCAGAGCCTCCGATCAACCTGTCCACGTGCTAGACACATTCGATCTACCTGGAGTTATTGTCTGGAACACGATTTCGTATGGTTGCAGGAGCATTCTCATGATTATTTCATACACCCTGACTGCAAATTTGTACAGCAGTCTGGTGATTCGACCTGTTGCACTGCCTTTCATGAACAGCATTCCAGTGAGTGTTTCCAGCAGGATAACGCTCGCTCACATACCGCTGTTGTAACCCAACACTCTCTGCAGTATGTCGACATATTGGGTTGGCCTGCTCGATCACTATATCTGTCTCCAACCGCGCACATGTGGGACGTTACCAGACGACAACTCCAGCGTCAACCGCTACCAGAATTAACTTACACGTTTGCATCCCTGCATTTAACATTTTAGTGGTGATACCGGTTATTAATGTACCAGCATTTCATTTTTGCAATGCCCTAGCTCACGCTTACACTAACCTGTCATCTTGCAATGTTAATGACTTAAATATGTTACCTAGACAAATATATTCCCGAAATTTCATTACTTTATACTAATTATTTTTTGGTGTCATTGTAAATTATGTTAGTAGAGGAGAGAGGAAAAAATGGAGCACAGACTAGACTGGAAAGGAAGTCGTAACTATGACATTAATGTAAGTAAAATGCTGATGGTGGGACGCTTAGTCAGGATATTGTGGTGTCGGTTGACCGAACTCAGTGTTCAGTATGAGATTTTCACTCTGCAGCGGAGTGTGCGCTGATAAGAAACTTCCTGGCAGATTAAAACTGGCCGGCCGAAGTGGCCGTGCGGTTAAAGGCGCTGCAGTCTGGAACCGCAAGACCGCTACGGTCGCAGGTTCGAATCCTGCCTCGGGCATGGATGTTTGTGATGTCCTTAGGTTAGTTAGGTTTAACTAGTTCTAAGTTCTAGGGGACTAATGACCTCAGCAGTTGAGTCCCATAGTGCTCAGAGCCATTTGAACCATTTGAGATTAAAACTGTGTGCCGGACCGAGACTCGAACTCGGGAGAGCTTCTGTAAAGTTTGGAAGGTAGGAGACGAGGTACTGGCAGAAGTAAAGCTGTGAGGACGGCGCGTGAGTCGTGCTTGGGTAGCTCAGTTTATGCCGGAGCGGTAGCTCAGCGTGTTCGGTCAGAGGGTTAGCTGCCCTCTGTAATAATAATAATAAAAAAAACTGAATTAATTGGTCAACGACGAACATAAACGGGTATCTCGCGACGTCCGCACCGAACAAATACAACGAACGAAAACGAACAAAATGAGATTAAAAAAAAAGTTTTTAGAGCGCTTGCCCGCGAAAGGCAAAGGTCCCGAGTTCGAGTCTCAGTCCGGCACACAGTTTTAATCTGCCAGGAAGTTTCAGTGTTCAAAGCTCAGTCAACCGTGGACACCACAAGATCCTGAAGAAGATCCCACAGAGGGGTCGAAACGTCATTCGTGTAGAAGAAATGACACGGCCTAACGCCCCAAAAGAGTTTACGATCGGTGACAACGACCACGAAAACTTGGACACTTACCTAATAATCAGCTTACTTACTTACTCTTTTCCGTATGTCTTTGTTTTCATTTGACTGCCCCTTATCACTAAATTTTATAAAACCGTATAACTAATATCGTAGTGGTAGGTAGTTTAAAAACTATTCAAAAGAGAAGTTAGGACCATTTCAGCATGAATGTTGACGGATTTGCTTGACCCACGAGCGAATGTCACCGAGAAGCAGACGGTAGCAGATGCTTGAATACAGACTACAACTGTGCACGAAGAACCAAATTTTAAAATTAGGAATCCCATACACATCACTGCAGCAGGGGCCAGAACGTCACGATTGGAGTATTTTCAGAGTGCACAGTTATTTAAACTATCATTCTTTACACGTTCCATAGGCGGAACGGAAAGAGCGCTAACACGTAATAGAATTGGAAGTACCCTTTGCAGTGCAAAGCACAGGATTGGAACCCAGTATGATCAGTTCCCGCGAAAGGCAAGATTCCGGGCGGTTCGAGTCCCGGTCCAACACACAGCATTAGTCTGTTAGGAAGTTTCAAACCAAAGTAAGTAGCAAAATTATTGTAGCGTGCTGTACTTACTGGGAATGTTTTCGTCGTCCTCTCTGCTCTCTACATAAGCGCTGGCAATCACCATTCCTCTGGAGGCTGCGGCTCTACTGCTCGTGGTGCAGACGTTCTCGATGCACGACAGCGACGTGTCAGTGTGGCTGCAGTCCTCGTCGTAGTCGCAAGAGTCGCCCGCGCCTGCGTCACAAAAAGACACACAGGAGCAGCCGTCAAGGTCGCGCTTTCAGAAATGAAACGATCTAAAGCAGCTTCTCTACACCTAAAGTAATACTCAGCAGAAGTATGGACGCGCAACGCAATGTTTCCTATGACTTGTATTAACTTTGGTTTCCTTTCAATCCATATTCAGTGCTCACTAGTCTGTTCATCCCATTCAATAGGCCCTGTAATTTTGTAGAAATGTCGTCGCTGTATCGTTTCATCCTGACTTTTAATCTCGTTACTCATTCTTTCCTTTATTTCCGTGTTTCTTCGCTGGACAGGTTAAATAGCAATGTTGAAAGGTTGCATTTTTGTCTAACACTCTTTTTAATCCGAGCACTGCTCTCTTTTACCTTCATTGCTATTGTTCTTTTTGCTTGTTGTTCATATTGTGTCTTAACCGCCTTACCTTATAGTAGTGATTGCCAATATTTTTGCAACTATTGCCCCTAAGTGAAATTAGGTATTAGTCAGTACCCAAGCCTCCTCCCTCTTTCCCACAGTCATCATCAAAATTAGCTCCGGAATAAAATTTAGAACGAAAAAGAATTATCTTCGCACACTTTTATTTTAAAATTATCTATACCAGGCGAACTTCGTTCCATCTCTGAAAATCTTTATATGTTATAGATGATCCGGCAAACGTTGTTTTGCCATATAAATTATCTCTAGTCTATAAAAATAATGTATACGTGTAACACAACGTATACTTGTAACAGAATAGCCGTTGTTGGAGGGAGCTCGTGACACAAACAATAATAATGGCCGAAAACTGTGTATGGAGTGAGAAAGGGCTTAGAGGGAAGTCCGGCAGTATCGGCCACTATTAGTTCTAGCGTTTCTACGGTAGATCGCGCGGTTTTAACAATTGCAGCCGATACACGGCTCGTCCATGAACATACAAACATAGCGGCAATTTCGTGTCGAAACGTGTTCGCCAGCATTATGAAAAAGGCCAAGCGCACACGCCTCGATTTTTATCGTACGTAAAAATATTGTACGATTAAATTCTTTTAGAGGAACAAAGGGGAACATACGAACATCTTTGTTCCACTAAAAGAATTTGATCGTACGATGTATTAGCGTACGATAAAAATCAATGCGTGTGCGCTAGGCCTAAATGTCGGTTTGGCGAATGACTCGTGCTAGCTAGTTAAACTTCTCTTTCTAGGTAGGTCGATTCAAAGAGGCATATTCGAGTCGTTGGTTTTGGTACGTTTTCTTCAATTACGTGTCTATCGAATAGTGAAAGACTATCACCGGTAGACACCTGGCAGGGATAACTGATCATGTGATAATTGATCAGTTTTCGACCGGGGCTTGACCACCCTTATCACTTAGGGGTATGAAAAATAGATTACGACCGATTCTCAGACGTACCGAATATACGTGTAAAATTTCATCAAACTCGATCGAGCCGTTGATCAAGTGATAATTGATCAGATATGAACCGGGGTTGAAAATTTTTAAATTACTAAAATCGCTGTTAATAAATAGCGGTTGGTGGTAGAAGGGTGAAAATTTAGGGTTGGGTGTATTTTGTAATTCCATATAATAAAAAAGTAAAAATAAAAAGTTCTGTCGAAAACATAAGAAAAATAGATTGCGACCGATTCTCAGACCTACCGAATATACATGTAAAATTTCATCAGAATCGATTGACCTGTTTCGGAGCAGTATGGCAACTAACACTGTGACACGAGAATTTTATATATAAAGATGACGAAAGGTAAATGTTATTTAGTTTTCGTAGGTGAGTAATGAGCCAGTGAGACTGTTGGTACTACTAATTTCTAACAATCTTTTATTATAGCATGATGAAGCCACTCTACGTGGAGAGCGAGTACTATCTACCTACAACTCTTGCTCAGGAAAGAAAGTTAATATCCACGCTGAGGGCAGACAGTTGGTACAAAACATGCTTCCTCTGCACTATTCCTCTCTCTAGCGACAGTGCTTCACCCACATCTTGCAGATCTCCCCCCCCCCCCACTCCCCACCCCCACCCTTCTATCCCATTGAAATTAACCAAGTTAAAATCGTACACTATACTTATAGTTTGTAAATCACTTGAATGCTGAACTCTTTGCCTCAAACTGGAAGTAAATTAAAGACTTCAGTCTGCTAGTGCTTTGTGTCTAATCTCTGACACTAGTAATAATAGCAATCGTTGTAATAATAGTAATATTTATAGTAATAATAACAACAACAATTTTGGTTCTCTGTGGGTCTAAAGCGTCTAAAATCTTAACAAAAGATAACACGGTCCATTGTAGGCTGTGTATTAATGATCTTTATTTAATTTGTACGAATAGCTGATTTCGACTTTATACTACTTTCAAGTACATGCGTGACATTCACTTTTGTACTTCACGTTTTATGTTGTGTAAAGTATTGGATTCGTCACACACACACACACACACACACACACACACACGTGATCGGGCCAAATATCTCACGAAATAAGAGTCAAACGAAAAAACTACAAAGAACGAAACTTGTCTAGCTTGAAGGGGGAAAGCAGATGGCGCTAATGTTTGCCGGCTAGATGGACCTGCCATAGGTCAAACGGATATCAACTGCGTTATTACATAGTCGTGTAGTACGTAAAGAAATATGAATGTTTTAGTTGACCACTTTTTTCGCTTTGTGATAGATGGCGCTGTAATAGTCACAACTAACCTAAGGACATCACACACAGCCATGCCCGAGGCAGGATTTGAACCTGCGCCCGTAGCGGTCGTGCGGTTCCAGACTGAAGCGCCTAGAACCGCTCGGCCACACCGGCCGGCTCATAAATTCTCCAGATCATTATTTACGCCATCTTATGTCGCATAATAGTAATTGTACGAGTAACTACGAGTACAGCAGACCGACAGCTACTTGATCAGAGCTCAACTCTACAGATAAATCTGTACGGGTAGCCGTGCAAGTCATGGAAGGGCAATTTAGTGTCATCAACGAACAGTTGTGCTACGCTATAACTACAGATAACGCTAGGGAGGAAGTTACTAGCTCCTATGGATCTACCAATAGGATCTGGCCTGAATGAAGAACAATGATAGCCGTTCAGAGCCAACTTTCGATTGCTTTCAAATACAGAGTGGAGAAAAGACAGACCAAGCAGCTCATGGTGAAACACCTTATTAACAACGAGGATCTTCCACCATTTAGAGTGTTGCCAGCTGACTGACAGAGAACCCAGGAAGAAGTGGTAACAATGATGCAAGATGACGAGAGTCAACCTACAGACAGTTGTTTCTCCTGTCCTGTGGGCCTTGTGAAGAAGGCGTACGACCCTTCTGCGTCGACTACCGACGACTGAACGAAATCACGAAGAACGATGTCTCTCCATTGTCATGCACTGATGACGTTCTCGAATGTTTGAGAAAAGCAAAATATTTCTCAACTACGGACATGCAGACGGGCTACTGGATAATTGATGTTTATGAGGCTGACAGGGTAAACACTGAATTCATAAATCCTGAGCGTATCTACAAGTTCGAAGTCATGCCGTTTGGCCTGTGTAATAATACAGCCACATTCGAATATATGACGGTCAGCCTACTACATCAACTTAAATGGACGACGTGTTTTTGTTATATCGATTTTACAAAGACATTCAAAGAACGAAATGCCGGGATCGTTCCTTTGCAAGGGCACGGCCGATTTCCTTCCCCATCCTTCCCTAATCCGAGCTTGTGTTACGTCTGTAACGACCTCGCTGTCGACGGGACGTTAAACAGTAATCTCCTCCTCCGCCTGTGTGTGAAAAATTGCCTCTTCGCCGCCCACTAAATAAATATCTTGGGGCATCTAGTGAATGGCGATGTAGTCCGTCGCAGTCCAGAAGAAATTAGAGCAGTCACAAATTTTCCGACTCCGTGGCGCATTCGTGTGAGAAGTTTTCTCGGAATGTGCTGTTACTACTAACGATTTATAATCTGTCCCAAGGGACTTCTTTTGGAAGAACTGCTGCAGCGAGACGCCAAATATCCCTCGAATGAGGTACAACAAAGTTATTTCCTGGTCCTTAAGGAGGAGCTATGTAAGTGAAACGTGGACGATACATAGCTGAGACAAGAAGAGAATAGAAGCTTTCGAAATGTGCTGCTACAGAAGAATGCTGAAGATTAGATGGGTAGATCACACAACTAATGAGGAGGTATTGAATAGAATTGGGGAGAAGAAAAATTTGTGGCGCAACTTGACTAGAAGAAGGAATCGCTTGGTAGGACATATTCTGAGGCATCAAGGGATCACCAATTTCGTATTGGTGAGCAGCATGGAGGGTAAAAATCGTATAGGCAGACCAAGAGATGAATACACTAAACAGATTCAAAAGGATGTAGGTTGCAGTAGGTACTGGGAGATGAAAAAGCTTGCACAGGACAGAATAGCATGGAGAGCTGCATCAAACCCGTTTCTGGACTGAAGATCGCAACAACAACAAGGAGGAGCTAACTCATTCGCTGCCCTAGCATTGTATGAAGTGATGCTGAGACAGAACTTCACCCCGTGCATTTATACGTGCAGTTCTCTTGCAGATACAGGAAGGTGTTGAAAATGCAATAGCTTATACTTTCGAGTACTTCCGATGTCCGAGATGAACTACTCTACAACCGAGAAAGATACCCCTGCAGTTCTGTGGTCAATCGACAAGTTCCGGCTGTATTTATTTGGCAAGCTGATGTGACGGCTCATCTTTGTCTATGCTGGCTATTAGTCTGAAGGGTCCATCAGATCGACTGACGGGACTGGTCCTGAAGCTTCCGTCCTGAAGCCAAATAGAAAACCGGGCACGTATGCACTGTTGCATTTAAAAAAATCCTTTGGCAGTACACCGGAGTATAAAAGAAATCTCAATTATTGCTGCATAAAATGACATTGCTGCTGAACAGAAAGAAGATTCAACACTATTGAAAATCGTAGAAGTCTTGAGGAAGGCGGAACAGACTAAAGGAGAATTTCAATTAATGAACGGAACTTTGTATGAGAGGAACTATGACACAATGGGGTGCCCGTCTACGGTCAGCTATCCTGATGTTCTTTCACGATGTAGATAGTGACACTCGTATACAATACAGCGAAGCAAGACACGCTGTTCTTTCTGTTCCGTGGACGCTAGGCTAAAACGGCAATGGATACACTGTTCTCGTTTTAACTGGACGACACTTGGGATGACTACCTGAGACATCTCATCACCAGGACTGAAAAACAAGGCAGCTGACTCGCATACGAACGCTGGATGCCCAGGAGAAATATCGACAGCACTACAGTGTAACGCTAAGAAAAGGTAGGCGACATACAGCCCATAAGAGTTTTTATGGATTTTTACACCTGTGTGGAATGTGGAGCAGTTGGAAAAGTTACTGAAAAACTGCTGTGGGCCATATCGTAATCTTAGACACTTGTTGGATGTCGCATACCAGTTAGATTAGCATGATCCCTCACTCAAAAGACAAAAGTGTAGAGGCGTCGTTCACATATTCCGTACGAAGAAAGCCCTACTACCATATAATCCTGTGGCACAGATCGACATGGGGGCTTCTCGATGAAGGAAAGTGAAGACCCGCTCGACGATCTCAAAGCTTCGTTTGGAGAGGCCATCCTCGAAGCTTATCACAACGAAAACGACGGGAAAACACGACCACAGAGCGAGTCTCCACCTGAACTGCAGTACAGGAGACCACTGACAAGTTCTAGATCCAGGGTGCTGTAGTTGGCTCCAGTGGCTGAAATAGTGTATCGCTGTTTCTTCATGCCTAGTGATTAGCATCGCTGGTTGGCGCGCTGCCGGTCAGCAACAGTTATTATTAAGTTTATACCATTTCTGGAAGATTTTGGACATTTATTATTTTTCTAAATATTTTATACCTATAGTTTTGTGGACTCTCTGTATAATTCAGATGTGCACCGTCACTCATCACCACTGTGTCGCTGTCATGCTTGCCCTAAATGCAGACCACTTCCATGGTGCGTTGAGGGTTTTCCATACCCTTCAACTTGTGCACAATCGCTGTCTTGTACATAATAGTTTCCTGTACTCAGGGAATGAATGTTGGGGAGCAGATGCAAAAATTCTGCATCACCGTCCTGGACAAGGTCCTAGGTTTGGCAGGGCTTCCCTTTGACCCGTTATGAAGTATCAGGTGTGTATATGTGTTGTGTGCACGACTGTGATGTTGTAACATATTGATTATTCTTTGCTACTATAGTGTTATCGTGAAGCTGTGAGAAAGGAGGACAGGCACTCCAATTCGCGGAAGCAGAGACGATGCTGAGGGCAGACGAAACTAGGAGGGATATTGTTACATGAAGTAAACAGTAAGGGGAGGGCCTTGCGAAAATGCAGACGCCCCCAGACGCGGCCCCAGGGCGCTAGTTACTCTTCAAGGAATTAACATGTAACATCATATGTCGTCTAGACGCTGTAGTAGGTTGAAACCGTAGAACTTTGTAGCCAACAGGCACGTATTAGCGATAAAGCCAGCTTGATACCAGCCCTGAGAACAGAAACGTCAGTAGGCTCACAAGAGTTAGAAAGAGAGCGAAAACGCCAAAAAAATGTTGACCTAGCAGTCCCTACTCCGAGGAGCCCTAGGGGCGAGGCTAAATGACGTATAACAATAATGATGCAAGCCTTATTTGGCAGAGCAGTTACGTTTAGCTTTCAGCTGAACAATGTTGATACGAAATACGGACCCAGTTAGCGCAACTGCATTAACATCCCCGCCTTAGGAGCAGTAGAGGGGACCTAACTAAACCGTGATTGGCAGGCGCCTGCAACAGACCTACGGGCTTGGCTGGGTGGCTTTAAGTGGGAAGAACAGTGCCCCCACGCGACTCCTTAAAACACCTAGGTTCCGCACTTTGGCGGAGTTCTCAGTCAAATGATCTGGCCGCCGAATCAGCGTCCGTCGACTCCAGCCTCGGTCCAGCTCACCGTAAGTCTGCTCTCTCACTTGGAGTGCCTCAGTGAACAGTGTCACATTCAGTATGTTTTGTTTTGCAACTAAGTTGTTGGCTTAATATGCTGCTAGTGTCTGCTACTGTGGTTAGCATCCACTCCTGGGACTTCTTCAGTGGCTTCTGTTGTAACAGTGTTATTCATGCATTTTCTAACACTAGAACTAGCCTCCAGTGTATTAGTTAGTCCTGTATGGAATAAACAACTAATTCAAAACCCGGTTTGTCCAGAGTCTCCACAACCAGTTCCCTACCAAGTCTCATCCCCTGCATTACTAGTAAACGCCTGTACCAGTGTTGGCTCAGATAGAAGAAAACAATCAAATGCCTTCACTGTGAATTGTCCTTCTGCCTTCTGCTCTGTACCGCTCGGGAGTGGAGACTGACCAGTAACCCCTCTCTCCCACTCCCACCTATGTCAGGACACGACAATGTGTGCTTGTACAGTGTAGTGTTGGGTTTGTGTTATGGATGAAGGGAAGGGAGAGGGTGAAACCCAATGCACGCACTTAGCCTACTCTTCTCGAATAGCACCAAGGGTGCCATTGAGCCTAACTTCCCCATCCGCCGGACGGATCACCAGTAACTGTGTCACGTACTCTCACTTCAGAGACACGGCGGAGAGGTTTGGAATTTAATCCAGGATACTGTCGCAAAGAGTGGAGATCAGGAATTTCGCGTCACCATCTATCCTCCCATAACCGGCCAAATACTGTAAGTGAAAATTTTCCACCACCAGGATTCGAAATTGCTGACCTCAGAGTAGAGTGTCATTCCACAAGCGGGCGTCAGCTAGCGCGGTTATGGAGGCGGTTTTTATCTTGTACAGATAGAAGCAAAATCTGGTGTTAAGTGTGTTCATATTCCCTGTGGTTCAGAATGCATCAACCAGAGGAGAAAGTCACAATCGCCGTTTTAAGTGTATCTGGTGTCTGAAGTCGTCGGAGACATGCTTATATTGAAACACTGCGCCACTGCAAATACACTTTGCTTCGCAATACATGGTGTCTTGTGTAAGGTATCTATATTATGAGAGATATTTGCCACACAACGTTTGTTTCCTGTATGCATGGGTAGGGAAGAGTCTTTAGATTCCAAAGTTTATATTGTCGAGCAGTGAGTACGTTCCCGCTAGCACTCATTTGTCAAGTATTGATAGAATTGGATTTGTTGACTTGGTACGTGCTGGTGTGGAAGCCATATTTCGGAAAGGAGTTGCTGCAGCTTGGAACTTGTCGAATAAGGTAATACCTGGCTATCCATTGGCGTGAGCGAGCAGTACATGAAACGGAATGTCGCGTTTACGGAGCATTTTCAGTTCTAGCATTTCCGATGTTGTAACTTGTGTTTTGTCTATTAGAACGTTGTTGATTTAAGCACTTCATGATACATACGAGCTCAGGATCATATCATCCTTTACTCTTATCCTTTTAAAGGTCTATATGTAAGAGGTTGTTTTATGTAAATTGTTCATTCCATGAACTTTCTGTTCTGTATCCAAAGCTACTGCAATCGTTAATAACAATCCTCAGTACATTCTCTAATTCCGCTAGTTAATACAGAAATAAATCACAATACTTTTCTAATTATTAGTTACTGAGCTGTATGTCCCGCTTGCCTATTCAAAAGATCTCTAAACTTAGTTTATCCAGACACGCATTGCATCTCGCGCTATCCGATTACTAACATTTGATCTGCTGGCACTTGGCTTTCTCGTCTTGCACTTAGCATGATATATATCCATAATACCAAAAGTAGCGTGATTTTACCCAGCGCATCTTGTTGCACATTACTATTTGCATTGCAGTAGAGCTACGTTTCGGTTATTGCACAGATAAGCTATATCGTTGTTAGGAGCGGGTTCAATGTCTAGTACGTCTAGGGAGCAGTGAGCGTTTATTCGTTTTGCGCAGATTCTGATTACGTTTAGCTACCATGTATGTTTATTTTGTACGTGCGTTAATTACTGTTGTTAGGCCAACCGTACTATCGTACTGAAAACAATGTGTTAAGAAATATTGTTTTGTTCGTGGTGAATAAATCCGCTGTAGTTGTAATTACAAAGTCCCTTCATCGAATAAAGGCACCTACACTGCCCCTATTTCATGACATTAATTCCACCTTCAGGTACTATTGTAACAATTACTGAAGACTAAGCAGGATACTAAATAAAATTAAGAAACATTAAGGGGGCCGATAAGGCTGTGTACCATCACAAGAACGTACCTTAATTGTGTACAACAAAACTTACAAGTGAGTTGCACGTGTGATGCCGAGTGTACTCAAAATGCAGTTACCTGACCGTGTACCTGAAGTTTTATGGGTCGACCCCACATTTTTCATGCCTCACCCGCACAGGCTCTCTCATACCACTGGTCAAACTTGTTAATTTTTCTGCATTACTTGTATGTTTTGTGGCAAGCAATGAAAGTACGTTTCTACTTATAGTCTATGGCCTTAACACTCCTCTCTGATGTTAAGTAATTCTGTTTAGCGTCCTACTTAGTCTTCATTAGTTCTTATAGTAGCACCTGAAATGACATTAGCGTCAGAAACGCGCATGTTTCTATCGAAATAAATGAATTTTATAATTGCAACTGCAACGGATTTTATTTACCATGAATAATTGAAATGACAGTTGTGGGTGTCCCATTAGGAATATGTTAAATATTGTGTTGCTTTATACCAATTGTTGTGGATGGGATACTTTATATTCAGTGATTGTTCAGTCATGATGTTAGGATCTTACATAGCCACGTACGTAAATGTTGGTTTTGTTACCACACAAACCAATGTTGTACAATTAAAGGATGGTATAAATGTTTAGGCGAAAGATGACAAATAGGTATAAAGTTTATGTAGTTACACAGCAGTCACATCTAGAAGGTCAAATCTACAGACTTCACAGAGGCTGCATATAGCGTAGACAACCATACATGGTGGAACTCTTAAGCTCGGACGTTTCACGTAGCTACAACCAAAAGGTTACACATAGCCACTAATAAGCTTAATGTTACAGCAGATATACTCAAAGAGGTTACAATCTTACAGCACAATAGCTACATGTAGATAGGATGCGTAGGGGAAGAGGGAGTGGTTCAGAAAACGAGGTGGCTGCTTGACACAGTGTCCTGTCGTCGTCATTTGTAGAACTCTAGGGCGACTGTCTGGATCACACGGTAAGTTCTACACTATACTTCGGCAGAGAGACTAGTTGCCATTTTCAGGTGTTCCCTGATGATTATTGTTCTGCTTTTATTGGCGTCCTACATAAATTGGCCTCTATCGCCTCCATCACTCTGTTCGTATAGCTAGGCTCGCCGTTGCCGCGTTGGGTTCGGGATGGGGTGTAGTTGAGTGGCGGGAGGGGGGGGGGGGAGGGGTTGCGACGCTCGGCTTTGCTTTCTCTTGGCTCACTGCATGACTCTGTTATAGTCCGCTATCGTTGTTGACTAGGGTCTTGTACCCCAATTTCGATGGCGCCTTTAAACATGCAATCCCTGAAAGAGAAAGATTGTCTAAGTATCTTGGTTTAAGAGTAATTAGCATTTAGGGAAAAACGGAACGCTTTTGAGATAACTTTATTTTGTCCGTACCTGTCTGTCTGTCCTTCCATATGTTAAGAAGCCTTTTCTCAGGCATGGGTACAGGCAAGTTGAAAGTGGTCAGGTACCAAGTTCGACGCTGCGGTGTAAGCAGGCTCTGCCCCTGTGTATTCCGCCAACACAATTACGTATATGCTTCGCGGGCTAGATGCGGCCCCTGCTTCACCTCGAAGGTCGTTTGTCAACAGAAGAGTGGTCATCTGTTCACCGCCGAGCCTGCTGCAGTCGCCACAGCGTCTGGGGGCGCAAGCTGCGCCGGTGCGGAGCGTGCAGGTCGCGATCGACGGCGCTGCAGTCGCGGGTACCTATTCTCGTCCGCGCGCTACTTGGCCACCTGAGACGACGCCTTTAGTCTTCGGTGAACGCATAATTAGGTCCACTACGGGCTCCGACCGACCATCAGCCACCACGATTACACGACGCCAGCCTTAGCTGCTGCTTGCCAGACAGTGCCGTTTTGCCTTCGTTGTGAGCTCCGTATGACGCTGAACTTCAGTCGTCCGCTCCCTACAGCACTTTTTTGGGTGCTGGCTGCCTTCGACTCACAGCCTTCTGGGACTGTGTGCACCTGGTCGCTCAGCAGTTGACGGTCCGCCAGCTCCTAGCCTCATGGAACCTGTCGTTACTCATTCACAGGTATTCATTACTGCTCGTTGCTGTGACTTTCCTAGTGAGCACTTAATACGCACTATCAAGAATCGGCATTTCTGTTATGAAGTAAGGTGGACATTTCTCCTCAGACGCTGAACTTAGTTTAGATCATGTTACTAAACAACTGATGTTACTGCAACTAGTGCACCTCAATTACTGACTGCTACACCTCTCGTCCGCCGTATACTTCAGACGGTCCATTGGTGGTGTTAAAAAGTTAACCTTCCCCAATCAAATGATATCGCCATTTAAGTTAGTTTTGATACAAACTCGGTCATAAGAAACTGTATATACATAATTATGTTTGTACAGAGCCGCCAGAGTGCAAATCCAACTCGCACTTATATGATACTTTTGTATTGTGGTCGGATACGAGTGATCTGATGGTATGGCGTCATCAGGAAGCACCCGAAGACGGCAATGTAGCAGCGTGGACAACTTACGTGAACCGGGTGGACCCTAGAGAATTATATACGTTAGAAATGCCTCGGAAAACCATTCGATCGCATGTCGTTCTCAATATTTACACGTGACTTCTAAAACTTCACTACATTTGTAGTACAAGTTTTAGACCAACAATAACTTAAGTTCTGGTTTCTTCACAGATTATGAGCTGTGCGTAGCTCGCGCTCGTGCCATCTCTTATTTTACATCCTGTTTTTTTTTTCGTGTTGACACCTCGTTATGTTGGTTTCAATTTCTGTTGTCACTGAGTTGCTGCTTTGTCTGCCCGTCAGCGGGAGCATCAGCGCCTATCGATATAGCCCTCACGTGTTATCTTTGCTGCACTGCTATTACTTCCCAGGTGTCGTCTGTCATGGAGTCAGTTGGAACGTGCCAGGCGGGCAGTTCGGACCTGCCAGTCGTTGAGTTGGAACGCGGCACTAGTTCAGTCGGGCTGGAGCAGCAGTGAGGCCTGGATGTCCATGGTTCGCCCGACCATTGCCGCCACGCATCACTTCAGCTGGGGACGGTCTTCGTGGATCGTCGGTCGGTCGTTCTACTGGACGACGTGAACGGGCTCGCCGATCACTTATGGGTTGGCTTGTGTGTGTATCGACTACCGATTTGTCATCTTGATTGCACAGCCACTGCTGAATGTCGTTCAAGTTTTCGTGCAAATGTTTGTCAAACTGTGTGAGTAGTTGGTGTCATTTCCACTGACAACTTGTTTTAAATGTTGTCGGCGTACTCGTAGCGAGTCGGTCGGTTGGAGTGGATCAGCGAGCAAGTCTCTGCGCGGCGCAGTTGGCCGGGCCCGCAGGCGGTCTCTACGCAATGTCGGAGCGTGTGGGGCTTTTCCGAGTGCTGTTAAGTTCGTGGTTCACCGACCCAGGACATGAAAATTGGGTGATAATTTAATTACCGAAGCCACAGCCACGTCTGTTCATATTGTCCCACTGGTTGGTGGTTCGCTGTTGGTGGTATTCCTGGGAGCAACAGCGAGTGTTCGAGTTGGTGAAGATTTAGCCTTCGTGTGGTGGAATTAACTATACTTGTCGATTTGAAATTAAAGTGCACCAGCGGAATTTTCTGCCTTGTGGCAGTTAGTGTTCCGGTTACCTGCCATGGTCGCTGACGTAAATTCAGGCAGTGTCCTTTCCTCACCTGTTCTCGCTGTCAAACATGGTGTGTAGTTTTTGACAGCTTACTGTATATTTAGTTGTGGGTGGATGTGCCTGTAACGTCTTGGCTTTGGAATCCTCGTATACTGGTCGGTGGTTAGTAAGTCATCTTGTCTGTGGGTCCCTGACTGTCTCTTGGTTGTGTTGCCGGTGGATCGTTGGGCCTACTTCTTGTCTCACCTAAGCGAACGTTAAGATTTCAAGCGCAGAACAAACCCCCCAGAAACTTCTGAGCGCCGTTGTCTATACTGCCTTTCTTATTGGCGTTTAACTGTGTGTTTTAATGCCTCATAGCCGATGGTTTGAATTTGTATGCTTGTAATTGTGTTTATCAAAGGCTTTCTGACTGTCGAAAATTTATTGTATTGTTTTTTAAAAGCATCGGCCTTCAGCTACTTTAAGTTTTAAGGATCTTACTTATCAAAGAATTACATTCTTTCAAAAAAGCTTTGGGCCTTCTGCCTTGGAAAATTGCTTGCACTTTTGTTTAAAACGAAGGACTTCAGCCGTTTTGAAGTTAGGTTTCTTATTGGTCATAAAGCTTGGCCCTTCTGCCTGTTGAAAAGTTATTGTAGTTATGTTGTTTTAAATTTATGGCCCTTCAGCCACTTTTAAAAATTTAATTTATCTTACTAGTCAAGTTTTACATCGCTTGGGCTTAAATACTGTTGTAGGTTAAAGCCTAGAACCTTCTGCCTCTAAAAATAATAATAAAAAAAATGTAGCAGTTGTATTTAATTCATGGACCTTCAGCTGTTTTAGAATTAAAGACGTTTTCAGTCGATAATCAAACTTAGAGGTTGCGCTGTAATGTTTGGACAACTAAATAAAGTGTTATGTTTGGAGTTTAACTGATAACCTCTCATTCTGGCCCCCTTCCACAATTCCTACTACTTGTCCTATCCTGCGGTGTTTAGCAGGGCATATCAGATTACAAGAGATTTAACTGTTGAACGTAATAACCATCGTCAGTGTCACAGATTACTATTTTGTTTCTACTCCGAGAGTGACCAAAATGTTGACTTTCTTCCATGAGTTGAAAAATATGACTTCCGACGTCTGAATTTCTCTGATACAGAATTCCTTCTTACACTCGCTAACTATTCTGCTTTGGATAGCGGCTGATGACATCCATAAGCTACTGTCTGTAACATAATTACGCCTTTTGTCAACAAACTAACATTTACTTTCGTTGGTATTTCAGTGTTAAAAGCAAGGCAAACCTTGACGCTCTTCGAGGATATGCAGTCGGATTTCCTCGTACTGTCGACGCGATATCTCGATGGTCTCCGACCGGCCGCCATCTTCACGTCAGACTGTGAGACTGCAAGTGCACAATCACACCGGAACTGAGGTAACAGGAGATACGGCGAATCCTTTATACCCTGGGAACAAGCCGCCACGGGTGCGCGAAAAACCAAAGGACTGCCCTCTGTGAAGCGAAGAATTCAGGAGCGCCCGCGGTAGAAACTATCAAAAGCGATGAATCTCAAATTAAGATGGTGCCGGTCGAAAAACAGACCGTTATTGTTTGGTATCTCATAAAACGGGATTATACATTTCGCTTCTACGAAAATCGTCATCTCTATTAATGATGTAAGCAGATAATTTATTTAGATATGTTCCCTAAATAAAAAAATTCCAGTAATGGGAAGCCGGGGAAATAATTTGCGTCTCTTGCCCTTCATTGACATAATGTTCAGCAACGGCAGATTTTTCAGGCTGGGGCAAATGTGTGTGACGTTGATGTTCCTCTCATCGGTGATGAACTCTATGAATAGGAGTACCCAAAAAATAATCGGAAGAACTTTTTAAGAGCCAAATATTTTCAAATTGTTACAAAACAGCCTTATTCCCTTCAAAATACTCTCAATTACAACGAATCACGTGTCCCAGCGGTGCTTCCACTGTTCGAAACATTTTTTGTTGTCATCTTTAGAAATGGTTGACAGATCCTCCCTCGTGTTTTTCTCGACCTCTTCAATGTCGTCAAATCGGTGTCCTTTCATGCCCCTTTTCATGTGTAGAAATAAAGTCGCACGGAGCCAGGTCAGGCGAGTAAAGTGCATATGGCAGCGGAACCATGCCATCTTTAGCCAAAAACTGTGTAACAGAGATGGCTGTGTGTGCAGCTGCGTTGTCGTGGTGGAAGAACCAGTCTCCTGTCTGCCAAAATCTTTGGTTAAAATTCGCTGAACCGAGTTCCAAGATAACCCACTAATACCTGACGGTTGATCAGTTGTCTGTCGATGGTCTGTGAGCACAAGCTTTCGAATTTTTTCATTATTTTAATCGATTCGGGCAGTTGATGGACGTCCAGAACGAGGAATGCCATGAATCGATGTCGCCTTTTTTAAATCGAGCAAACCACTGATGCACTTGCGTTTTTCCCATAGCGTCATCATGGTAAGCCGTTTTTCAACATTAGAACAGTTTCAGCAGCATTTTCCCAAGTAGAAAACAAAATTACACTGCTGCAAGCTGTTTTCTTAAACTTGCCATCATAAAAAACTAAACAAGAACAAAACAGTGTTAGCAAAAACAATCACTGCAGATGCACAGAACAAGCCAGGTCGACAACACACTCGGCACTGAACTGGCAATGAGTCGCACTATACGCGCCTAGCGGCAGAAACGCATACTACACAAGCTCCGCCTACGGCAATGTTATTTTATCTTTTATGTTTCTTTTTTTGTGTCCCCCTCGTAGTCTGTCCAATATAAGCCTTTCCACAATGACAGAGAATTTTATATGACCAGGCTTCCTCAACCTCAAATCATCCTTAACAGATCCAAAAAGCTCTAGTTTTGGCAAAAGGCGAACGGACACTTTTAATATCGTATTTTCTGGGGATTGTTGAAATTTTCGGTGAAGTACTTCCCGCAAAGAGAAAAAAAGTAACAGATTTACAAGTGTCCATTATTGGTCCACATGGTGGTCCAAATTGGAAAGCACGAACAGTTTGATGGTCAGTATACCCATTTAGCCTGAAAACAGCCTTAAGATAATCCAGTTCCTGCGTCAAATTATCGGAATCCGGTATAGCGTAAGCTCTCTTGGCCTGTGTACGTAAAACTCCCATGCGTTGACGGGATGGATGAAAACTTGTAGCAGGGAGGTAGCGATCCGTATGCATAGATTCACGGCATACAGCGTGACCCGAAGTCCCACTTTCAGTTTTGCGTAGTAAAACATCCATAACTATTAATGTGCCTTCTTTTTCAATTTCCATAGACTACTTTATGCGTGGGTGAAGGTAGTGAAAATTACCTAAAAACTGATGAAAATCTTCTATTCCATGTGGCCAAACGCTAAGAATAGATTTTGGCTGCGATATCTTCAAAATCTTCCATGAGAAGATTGGTGACAATAGGGGAAGGAGGATTCTCTATAGCGACACCGTCAGTTTTTCAAAAAAGGTATCATTATATAAAAAATATGTCATTGCCAATACGTGGCGACACAGCTCAGTATCATCTAAATCTGCCCAGTTAGCAACACAGACTCCTCCAAAGGTGCCTGAGTTAAAAGTGAAACAACATCAAAACTAACTAGGTCAGATGTTCCAAGCCAGAGACACTTCAAGCGGTGAATACAATCGGTCGATTAGATACATGATGTTCTCATTTCTGCACATGAAGGCTAAGAACAGAAACAGAATATCTGGCCCAATTACAAGTAGGAGCGCCAAAACTGCTGACGATCGGACGAACGTCAAGAGAGCTTATGCTATTTCGGATTCTGATAATCTGACGCAGGAACTGGATTATCTTAAGGTTGTTTTTTGGTAAAATGTATACAGTGATCATCAAATTGTTCGTGCTTTCCAATTTGAACCACGACGTGAACCAACAATGGACACTTATGAATGAGTTGCTTTTTTACCCCTTGCGGAGATAATTTCTCAGAACATTTCAAGAGTCATCGGAAAATACGATATTATAAGTGTCTTTTGCCTTGTTGGAACTGTTGAGGATGATTGGGCAGACGCAGTTTATGGATCAACATTCTTTGTTGCAACAGGATTCCACGGTCTACATGTAATTATCGGAACAATTTTCTTATCAACAGGAGTATATAGAATTCCCTGTCATTGCGGAAAGGCTTATATTGGATAGACTATTAGTACGATTCATGACCGATGTGTGCAACATCAAGGTCACTCTCGTTTGCTCCAGTGTGAAAAATGTGCCGTCACTGAACTTTGCCTTAATGAAGAGCATAATATACCAATAAAAGAGACGCAAATTAATGCTCCGCCTTCCCCTTACTGGCACTGTGTACTTTAGGAACCCATCGAAATACGACTGTCCGATGAGATTATTGACACAGATGAAGGTTTTCCTTTAAGCAATCTGTGGAATCCTATTTTATTAGATACAAGAAATAACCACCTTAATTTGAGATTAATCGCTTTTGCTTCGAAGAAGGCAGCCGTCCCACTTCTCGCGCACGCCCAGAGGCCTATTCTAGGCTATAAAGGAGCCGCCGTGCCTCATGTTACCTCAGATCCGGCGTCACTATGCACCTACGATCTCATCTGAAGATGGCGGCCAGTTGCACCGTCCAAATATCGTGTCGTCAGGACGATGAAATACGGCGCCATGCCCTTCAAGAGCATCAATATTTACTACGCCGGGAAGATCTACGTAATCGCTGAACAAATCTTAACAATTTCTTTTACGTAATTTAGGTACACGTGGCTATCGAACAGCTAATTTGCAAGCAAAATTTCAGAGAAAGAATTACACCTGGAATGTTGTATATACCTGCTCATCTTGTGATCCAAATATTATATCAGGAATGGGGAAAATGAGGAGGTAAGAAATGAAATTAACTGCACACTGACTTACCCCTTGCTTTTAGCCTGCAAGAGCCATAGCGGTCGTAGGCACCGTCGGCGCATGCGCAGACTCCACTGGCACACGTCAAGGTGTGAGTCGCGTAGTTGTCGAAGCAATCGTCACTTTCCGTGCACTGCTCCCCTAGACCTGTAAAACGTAAAAAGTTAACCATAGCCTATGATCTCATATTTACGGGCTCATTTATATTATTCGCTAAAGTACCATCACTGAAAACATTAGGTGAAGAATGTCCACACTTTTCTCGAATGGGTTTTTCAGCTTTAGGTGGAAACTGGTGAACAGACAGAGAAGAAGGTCACTGTACAATTTCTTACATCATGACGAGGCGCAATACTCAGAATACATTTTTGTCAGCTGAGTGAACATTGATTTCAAATTTGTCCAAAAAGTATTTTGTTGAAAGGTGCAAGGACTGCACTGTATTGATGTTATTAGTTTACAAAACGAATCATCTATTACGAACCCGGTACCCAAACGTTGTGATCGTTACGGACCTTCCCCTCGTATACTCTAAAATACTGAGATCGGGTCAGTCATCTTTCCGTGGCATGGTGTTTCACTCACATATTCGTATCTTGCGAATAGTGATGACTGATTCTGAAGCATGAAGCTAAATTTCGCTTTCTGAAGGAAATAAACAAAAGAAAGAGGCTGAAAACAAATGGTTTACTTTGCCTTCTCCTCTACGTGTATATATCACAACCCGTTTTACGGAAGATGGCGTGGGCTCTTCGTACGAATATCAGATGTTTTCTTTCCAGTTTCACTTACATGTTCATCATCGTAAAAAAACAAAAAAACAAAAAAAAAAAACACTTGTGGGCTCTGGCATCATTCACGTTCTTCAGCTTTAATTAACAGGGCTTGGGCTTGGCGAAACAATGTTACCTTCGTTCCGAAGATTCATGAGCTTTACAATTTCATATGGCCTGTGCAGCACACATCGAATTATTAATGAGATACCCATGAATCTTTGGAAGAAAGGAGACATTGTTCTCACGAAACTCACCGATAACAATGAAGGAAAATGCAGTGGATTGCAAAATATGTAAAGAAGATGTAAAACACGCTGTGAATAAATTGCACTCCAATTTTATAAGGAAATACTGTTTTTCGTCTACAAATACCAAAATGGAGAGACATACTAGTACCCATATTTCCAGAATGATCAAAGAAGATGCTTTATAAATATAAGCAATATCGCGTCTGCTGAGATATAGACTTTCACTGTAGTAAGCTAAAGACGGTTGAACGAATAATAATTGATTATAACGGCAATTGCAGTAGATATCTACGCAAAAAATTGATCTGCTAATTCATTCGATGTCCGTTGTCATGCCTATTTGCTGGGGACCCCAAATGCACGAGCTGCAGTGTGTAAGTGCTTGCACTAGCAGCTTGTCTGCTGTCTCCTTTACACATACACTACTTGTACGGTAGGCAATGGGAAATCCACAGATGACTAGATTTCGAACTACAGTGACCAGCAGGTGTTGCCATTTACCAGGCCGGGTAGTGCACTGAAAAGTCACTGGATAACTGTCCCCGTCACAAGGGCAGA
The DNA here is from genome assembly GCF_023898315.1 of Schistocerca nitens. Taxonomy (NCBI): domain Eukaryota; kingdom Metazoa; phylum Arthropoda; class Insecta; order Orthoptera; family Acrididae; genus Schistocerca; species Schistocerca nitens. Next base: position 395,792,887 of record NC_064618.1, on the reverse strand, counting down.
ATCGGAGAACAGTGGTTTGAGGTGCATGGCCACGAAATCAGCCTGATCTGAACCCATGGAAAACATATGTGATGCTTCCAGGTGGCATCTTCGCGTCCACAAATCAAAAGCCCGTAATTTACGAGAATTGCGAGATCTGTGCTTAGGCGTCTGCTGACTCATACCTTCAGAAACATATCAAGAACTTGTCGAATCCATGCCAAACAGAGTTGCACCTCTATTATTTTTGAAAGGTGGACCAACACGGTATTAAGAAGGTAGGTAGAAGGTTTTTTCACATCAGCGTTTTTGCTACATGTGTCCTTCGACAAGAAGAGCCCAAGAATCTAAAACTGAAAAATGATTGAGATTTTACAGCACCGGGACAAAGAAGAATCCTACAGTACACATAAATAATAATTTAAATTCCTGAAAAAATTTGAATCAATAACTTTGTAAAAATATCTTATCTCTTGAAGGTGAAAATACAGTAGTTGTTTTTTGTTTTACGTTTTTTAAAACAATGTGAAAGACATCCAATATGAATTTTGCTTTCGTCATAAATATACTTTATAACTGTCAGTTCCTACACTCCACTCCACTATGTAGGTTTACAGCAGGTCGTACAATACACTGAAAATTCTCTGTTCGACAGTTTTAATTATTAATTCTGACAATGATAATAATTTATATTATAAAACCACAACAAGTGTGTTTAAAAATCTTAATAAATTAGTAACAGTATAAAGCGAAAATAAGTAATGAAACTGAAAAGAAAGATAAATGTATTACATTGCTTCGAATGTGGATTTCTCATAGTTGCCTACCTTCGCATGTCTTCGAGTTTTCCTGCGCATAGCGGGATATGCTCTTCACCTAACAAATATGGACCGTTTGTATTCTCTACTGTAAATAGCCCGCGGTCAGTGTGTGGCGCTTTCTGTTTCGTACCAACGCAACTCCTTACGGAATCCATAAGTAATGTATCTGATTATACCCATTTAAGATTAAAGATTTTAATATTGTAATTATAATTAATAGTCTAGTTATTGCGCGACTCAGCGAACAATTGAATAGCCACAATTCTTTGTAGATGAACATATCTTCCTATTACTTGATACTAACGTAATATTTTCCTCCCCCGCTAGCAGTTAGCCGTTTTCTACCAAAGGCATCTTTCATTCCTATCATAAGATCTTAGATTCCTGTTTCCATTGCTTCCTGTGTGTATTTTTCCCATCTTAATGCTGGGGATCTTCTCCGTCTTCTTCCGAGCGGCTGCCAATTTAAAACCTTCCTTGGTCACATATGGTTTTCCGCACTTACCCGTACCTCTCAAGCGATCTGTTCTCCGAAGTTTTTGTTATGGAGTACGTTATCTGCATTAGCATGCATATTACCCGTTTCGCAACCTATCTTACCTGGTTAACTGCAGAAATTTTCTCCCACAGTCCATTTGCTCTGTTCTAATTTTCTCGCTATTTTTTCTTGTATGAGACCACATATCAGCTCCTTTTAGAACCATATTCTCCACCACACTGTGAAATATCATTTTATTATTGTCTTGCCGAATATTATTATTTCATATTATCCCGTTCAAAGCTCTCTTTCTCTTCTACAGAATATTATTTACCCTCTCTCTGCGTAAATTTTTATCAAATCCTGTCCCTTACACATAGAATCCGCCTTTTCCAGATTTATTCCCAAATCCCATTTGCTATGCTCTTCTTTAACATTTCTCAGCATGTATTCCATAATCATCTTCATCTTGAGAAAATGTTGCCTGGTCATCCCCAGAAAAAAAAGAGCATCGTCACCAATCTGATTCCCATACCTGAACACTTCCTGCAGCAGCCATTCATTCAATGACTATTCCAGAAAAATACACTACTGGCCATTAAAATTGCTACACCAAGAAGAAATGCAGATGATAAACAGGTATTCATTGGACAAATATATTATACTAGAACTGACATGTGATTACATCATCACGCAATTTCGGTGCATAGATCCTGAGAAATCAGTACCCAGAACAACCACCTCTTGCTCTAATAACGGCCTTGAGCCGCATGGGCATTGAGTCAAACAGAGCTTGGATGGCGTGTACAGGTACAGCTGCCCATACAGCTTCAACACGATACCACAGTTCATCAAGAGTAGTGACTGGCGTATTGTGACGAGCCACTTGCTCGGCCACCATTGACCAGACGTTTTCAATTGGCGAGAGATCTGGAGAAAGTGCTGGCTAGGGCAGCAGTCGAACATTTTCTGTATCTAGAAAGGCCCGTACAGGACCTGCACCATGCGGTCGTGCATTATCCTGCTGAAATGTAGGGTTTCACAGGGATCGAATGAAGGGTAGAGCCACGAGTCGTAACACATCTGAAATGTAACTTCCACTGTGCAAAGTGCCGGCTTTGGGAACAAGAAGTGATCGAGACGTGTAACCAATGGCACCCCATACCATCACGCGATGACGAATACACGCTTCAATATGCGTTTACCGCGATGTCGCCAAACACGGATGCGACCATGATGATGCTGTAAACAGAACCTGGATTCATCCGAAAAAAATGACGTTTGCCATTCGTGCACCCAGGTTCGTCGTTGAGTACACCATCGCAATCGCTCCTGTCTGTGATGCAGCGTCAAGGGCAACCGCAGCCATGGTCTCCGAGCTGATAGTGCATACTGCTGCAAACGTCGTCGAACTGTTCGTGCAGATGATTGTTGTCTTGCAAACGTCCGCCATCTGTTGACTCAGGGATCGAGACGTGGCTGCACTTGCCGTTACAGCCATGCGGATAAGACGCCTGTCATCTCGACTGCTAGTGATACGAGGCCGTTGGGATCCAGCACGGCGTTCCGTATTACGCTCCTGAACCCACCGATTCCATATTCTGCTAACAGTCATTGGATATCGGCCAACGCGAGCAGCAATGTCGCGATACGATAAACCGCAATCGCGATCGGCTACAATCCGACCTTTATCAAAGTCGGAAACTGGATGGTATGCATTTCTCCTCCTTACACGAGGCATCACAACAACGCTTCACCAGGCAACACCAGTCAACTGCTGTTTGAGAAAACGGATGGAAACTTTCCTCATGTCAGTACGTTGTAGGTGTCGCCACCGGCGCCAACCTTGTGTGACTGCTCTGAAAAGCTAATCATTTGCATATCACAGCATCTTCTTCCTGTCGGTTAAATTTCGCGTCTGTAGCGCGTTATCTTCGTGGTGTAGCAATTTTAATGGCCAGTAGTGTATTAAACAGAACAGTTGACAATCCGCAACCTTGTTTTAGACCTTTATCAGCGAAAATATTTCAGGTGCTCTTGTTTCCTATATTCGTCATTATTTTTGTGTTCTTGTCTAACTTTTTAACCAGGTTAATCCATTTTTCTCTCGCATAGGTCGTTTTCATTATTGCTCATAATTATATTCTAGGAACATTGTCATACGATTTCTACGGGCCAAGAAAGGTCATTTCCATATCTACATCTACATACATACATACTCCGCAAACCACCGTATGGTGCGTTGTGGAGGACAAGCTGTACAAGTACTAAGCATTTCAGTTTGTATTGGCTCTGAGCACTATGGGACTTAACATCTGAGGTCGTCAGTCCCCTAGAACTTAGAACTACATAAACCTAACTAACCTAAGGACTTCACACACATCCATGCCCGAGGCAGGATTCGAAGCTGCGACCGTAGCGGTCGCGCGGTTCCAGACTGAAGCGCCTAGAACGGCTGGGCGACAGCGGCCGGCTTCGTTTCTGTTCCAATCGCAAACAGAGCGAGATAAAACCATTGTTACGTGGCTTCATGCAAGTCCTAATTTCTGTTATCTTCTTGATGCTTCCGCAAAATTTACGTTGGCACTACAATCGTTGAGCAGTCAGCTTCAAATACCGGTTCTCTAAATTTTGTCAGTAGAGTTCCTCGAAATGAAAGTCGCCTTCGATCCAGACATTCCCATTTCAGTTCCCAAAGAATCTCCATAATATATAGCTATTAAGTGAACCTACTGATAAAAATCTAGGACCTCGTCTCTGAAGTACTTCGATATCTTCCGTTAATACGACCTGGTGAGGTTCTCAGACGCTCAAGCAGTACTTAAGAATTGGTCACCCTAGTGTTATACAGGGTGTTACAAAAAGGTACGGCCAAACTTTCAGGAAACATTCCTCACACACAAACAAAGAAAAGATGTTATGTGGACATGTGTCCGGAAACGCTTAATTTCCATGTTAGAGCTCATTTTAGTTTCTTCCACCTACGCTCAATGGAGCACGTTATCATGATTTCATACGGGATACTCTAGCTGTGCTGCTAGAACATGTGCCTTTACAAGTACGACACAACATGTGGTTCATGCACGATGGAGCTCCTGCACATTTCAGTCGAAGTGTTCGTACGCTTCTCAACAACAGATTCGGTGACCGATGGATTGGTAGAGTCGGACCAATTCCATGGCTTGCACGCTCTCCTGACCTCAACCCTCTTGACTTTCATTTATGGGGGCATTTGAAAGCTCTTGTCTACGCAACCCCTGTACAAAATGTAGAGACTCTTCGTGCTCGTATTGTGGACGGCTGTGATACAATACGCCATTCTCCAGGGCTGCATCAGCGCATCAGGGATTCCACGCGACGGAGGATGGATGCATGTATCCTCGTTAACGGAGGACATTTTGAACATTCCCTGTTACAACGTGTTTGAAGTCACGCTGGTACGTTCTGTTGCTACGTGTTTCCATTCCATGATTAATGTGATTTGAAGAGAAGTAATAAAATGAGCTCTAACATGGAAAGTAAGCGTTTTCGGACACATGTCCACATAACATATTTTCTTTCTTTGTTTGTGAGGAATGTTTCCTGAAAGTTTGGCCGTACCTTTTTGTAACACCCTGTATACGTTGTCTCCTGTACATTTGAACCAGAAAGTCCTAAACTACTTCCAATAAACCATTCGCCTTCACCAGTAGAATCCTTACATGTTCGTTCCATTTGATATAGTTTTGCAGTTTTACACCGAGATATTTAATCAACGTAGCTGTGTCGAGCAGCACACTACTAGTACTAATGCTGTCTTCAAACATTACGCGATTATTTTTCCCATTCATCTGCATTAATGTACACTTTTCCACATTTAGAGCTAGCTGTCACTCATCACGTCAATAAGAAATTTTGTGTAAATCAACTTCTATTCTCCTACACTCATTCAGCGACAACACCTTCTCGTACGACAACGTATCATCCAGAAACAGCCGCAGACTCGTGCTGTCTCTGTCCGTAAAATTATTTACTTACATAGTGATTAATAGCGGTCCTATCACACTTGCCTATCACAGGTCCTTGTCTCTGAACAGCCAGCCGCTGTGGCCGAGCGGCTCTAAGCACTTCAGTCCGGAACCGCGTGACTGCTACGGTGGCAGATTCGAATCCTGCCTCGGGCATGGATGTGTGTGATGCCCTTAGGTTAGTTAGGTTTAAGTACATCTAAGTCTAGGGGACTGATGACCTCAGATGTTAAGTCCCGTAGTGCTTAGAGCCATTTGAACCATCTGATGAACAGTTGGCATCGCGAAGAATGGACTAGGCTCTGTTATTTAAGAAGGCTTTGAGCCACTCACTTGCCTGGGAGCTTATCCGTACGTTCGTGCAGTATGCGGTCTGGCACCGTGTCAAATGCATTTGTTATATATTAAATTACTATTATTATTATTTATTAAATTATCGGATATTACATTACAATAAGTAGGTAATGAACACTTCGTCTGTGAAAACCTCGTGATTACAGTCACCACTAACTCCATCATAAAAGAGATTTGAAAATGCTTGGATTTCTCTAATCTGTCAACTAAGCTTCTGCTATGCAAGGTGAACGTTAATAAAAGCCACAAACTGCAGGGACGGATTCCTGATTGGAAAAGGAAGAAAAAAGATCCTATGAAAATGTGTTTGGAAATGCATCATCGTCACGGTAGAAGGCGCTGACGAATGACAGTCCCTCTGACGACGTACTGTGTATTTCTGGTATATGTAATTGACGCAGCATACTGTAAGGAGTAGAATGGCCCGGTGTTAATGTCAGGAGCAAGCCGAGATGGTGTTTATGTGTGGCCGAGCAAATGGAAACGGTCGAGAGGCAGCACGGCTACACACAAACATGTGTACTCTAAGACAGCAAAAACCTCTTACAACATTTCAAGCCCTTTTTGGGAGTTTGTGTGATCTTGAGTCCATTTAGGCGGACGAACGTGCAAAGAGGTAGCGGACTGTGTGTACACCAGATTTGGAGGACTGGGCTCTACAGGATGAGTCGAACCCCAAGCTCCAGGCAAGTGGCCCACCAACATAGCGTAAGCCAAAGTACGATTATGTATACCCTGCAAGACAACCGCTACTACCCCTACCACCTGCAACACACACGGAACAGACGGTACATAGTCAGAGGTACTGTCATTCGTCAGCGCCATCTGCCGTGGCAACGATGCATTTCCGGGCTCATGTTCATGAGACCTTTTTTTATTCCATTTCGGGACAGGACCTCGTTCCTGCTGTTTTATTAATGTTCATCCTTTACAGATGCACGTTATCTGAACCACTATTTTTAAGAAACCGTTTTTCCTTCTCCTGCAAAATTCAACAAAATGGAATTACGAGGTTTCCATTGCCTTCCATCGACATGCTACTATACAACGTACACAACACTTCACTGATGGCACAACGTTTTACACTACTAGGTGTCTGTGTGAGAGAATTCCTAAGGGACCAAACTGCTGAGGTCATCCGTCCCTAGACTTACACACTACTTGAAGTAACTTATACTAAGAACAACACACACACACACCCATGCCCGAAGGAGGATTCGAAATTCCGGAGGGAGGGGCCGCGCAATCCGTGACACCTAGCGAGGTGGCGCAGTGGTTGGCACACTGGACTCGCATTCTGGAGGATGACGGTTCAATCCCGTCTCCGGCCATCCTGATTTAGGTTTTCCGTGATTTCCCTAAATCGTTTCAGGCAAATGCCGGGATGGTTCCTTTGAAAGGGCACGGCCGATTTCCTTCCCAATCCTTCCCTAACCCGAGCGTGCGCTCCGTCTCTAATGACCTCGTTGTCGACGGGACGTTAAACACTAACCACCACCACCACCAGTCCGTGACAGGGAGCCTCAGACCGAGCGGTTACTCCGCGCGGCTTTCCGCTACTTGTGGCGCTATGTTCAAGCATTTTCTAGCCGTGGCCACCTATCTCGTGTATCAGATCGCGACACTCAGTCTCTCACCACTGGAACTATTGGCGTCTAGTCACACCGCCTCTCCCTATCACAGGAATCTTCCCTCTCACTCGTTTCCTCTACTCTGTCAACATTGCTCATGCCTACTTTCCTGTCTCTGACGTCTACTGTGAACTTATTTTTATTTATTTATTGCCAAATTATAGACCTGTTTCCTGATGTTTTGAAACAGGTCGTACATTTTACAATTTTTGTTTTCCATTTTCTTACAGTATTCTTTTCTTTTGTTTTATCTACAACGTTTACAAAGAATAATACTTTTCAGAATAACAATAATTTAAGATTGAAATACAAATAAAATTTTGTTGTTTTTTAGGGAATAATATAAAATGATAATATGATAGAAGAGAGATTTGTTAGTTCCGTCACCGATTGTGACTGACGGTGAATACCTCGGAATGGTTTCTTCGAGCTGTTGACCACCAGTCACACACACACACACACACACACACACACACACATACACACACACATACACATACACAAATGGCAACTAGTAGAGAATTAGTATTGCTAATTCTATGTATTAGTAACCCTAAGCATTAACCTTAGGGCCGACGGCGGTGGCCGTGCGGTTCTAGGCACTTCAGTCCGGAACCGCGTCACTGCTACAGTCGCAGGTTCGAATCCTGCCTCGGGCATGGATGTGTGTGATGTCCTTAGGTTAGTTAGGTTTAAGTAGTTCTAAGTTCTAGGGGACTGATGACCTCAGATGTTGAGTCCCATAGTGCTCAGAACCATTTGAACCATTAACCTTAGGTGCTCATCCGTTTACAGCATTTGGTGATTTCTTGGCTAGATCGCCAGCACGTTATGCTTATTTACTGTCACATCTCGTCTGCCTCCTCCTGTTCCTCCTCATTGTCACTGTTTCCGCTGTCACTGTGGGTATCGCTGTTCACCCTCTGGATATTGTTGTTACGTTGCGTACAGCCATGTCTCTTATATCGTGCCCGCAGGTACTCTTCATGAGTTGCTTTTGAAATACTGTTTGTCAGTACGTTTAATTGTGCCCATTGTTCTTCGTCTCTCATTGCTGTGTATATCTAAGTCTGTTTCTGTGTAGTCTAAGTGTAGCATATGTATATTGTTCGCCTATTGCCCGCAGAAAAAGACAGTGTATTCTGGGTGACCATCTTCACCGCATGTGCGCATAGGTGTCTGCCTCGGAGTCACCCGGTTCAAGTACGTGGGATAAGGTCCGTGCCCGGTTAAGAAATTACCATACCGAGGCTGGGATCGATATGTTTCACTCTCAACTACTTCCTTATGTCGGGAAGGAAGTCGAACAGTCTACTTCCCTTGTCACAGCCCACTCATCTTGCCATGAATCCAAACGCCAACTTTTAAGGTGACGCATTGTCTCTATCGGCACACCAGTTATTGTGTGTACCTTATCTAGTCTCCCCATCTATAACCAGGATCTTGCAGCTCTGTATTTGATCGTGATATCTAAGGGGGATATTCCGAGCACCACACACAGTACATCCACTGAGGTGGTATCGAATGCTCTAGACAGCCTAACTAGAACACTTCTCTGCCCTCGTCTGACTGATGCTTTATTGGTGACCAGTTTCAGTCTATATGCCCACGTGCTAGCTGCGAAGCTAAGTACTGATTCGAAGAGCGCACAGTGGTATGTCCGTATAACTGGTAGAGGTTGTCTGTACTGTTAATTTTAGCCACACCAGTTTGTGTAGTATTTTTTCTGCTTTGCCTGTAGTTAGCCTTATGTATTCGTGGAAATTCAATTTTTCATTAATGTATACCCAAGATAGCGCGTAACGTGTGCTCGTTCGGTGTTTGTGCCCCCATTTTAACTGAAGGATTCCGTTGGAGTGATCCTTTCAGTAATGTGTATGTTGTTTTGTTTTCACCTATCCTGAGTTTATTGTTTTGAAACCATTGTGTAATTGTTTGTAGTATTCGACTGACTTTCTGTTCTAACTGGGCTCTGTTGTTTGCAGTGACTACAACTAATAGGTCATCTGAGTAGGCGAAAATGCCGTCTGACCTGTCATCCCCGTCCAGAAGTTGTAGGAGGGCTTCGATTGTTATGTCCCAGAAGATGAGGCCGCAGATCGACCCTTGAGGACAGCCTTTGGCGATTGCTGTAATCACTTTCCGGCTGTCCATATGCCATTCGACTGCTCTGTCTTTAGAGTAGTCTAGGAAACTGTTGTACAGTGATTGCGGTACCTCCAGATGTCTTAATCTCTGGAAAATTGCCACCAGAGATTATCGAATGCCCCGGCAATGTCAATCATTATTGCCATGGCGTATTTCTGTGTTGTGGTGGTGGTAAGTTCCTATGGGGCCAAATAGCTGAGGTCATCGGTCCCTAGTCTTACACACTACTTAATCTAAATTAAACTAACTTACGCTAAGGACAACACACACACCCATGCCCGAGGGAGGACTCGAACCTCCAACGGGGAAGGTCTCGCGAACCGTGACAAGGCGCCCAAGACCGCGCGGCTACCTCGCGCGGCTTCCGTGTTGTAGTATTAGCTATGTGTAGGGCCTGCTTGATGGCATCATCTATTGATCTGCTAGTTCTGAAAACAAATTGGTGTTGGCTCATACCCCTGAGAGATTTGTGTGTTTGCAAGGGGTTACGTAGTAGCTTCTCCTGAATCTTTGCTAGGATGTTTATTAGCCATATTGGCCTGCATGTCTTTGAATCTGAAGGATCCCGATCCGCTGTGCTGTGGCCTTCTCCACCAGACATCACGGCGCCTAGAGTATCAGCAAGCAAACTGACAGCCTGCAGCCGCGGGTTGCTCACCTCGCAGGCACACCGAAGCACTACACAACCGACAGGCAACACTGATGATAGGCCATAGCAACAACCACAACAACAACAACACCACAGCAAAGACACCAGGGGCCACTACCGGCCCACATGAACATAAGGAAGAGGTCACTGCAGATCCTGGAACTATTTTCACAACCACGTGATGGAAAATAGTTCCGCGGTACTCATCCGCCGAAGCGCTATAAAGGCCGCCAGCAGACGTGGATAGCTGCCGCACCGGGAGCCCGGCTTGGATCTTCTCGCTGATCTCTGGATTAGGCTTGGTATATCGGAGAAGTCTCTGGCGGAGACTAGTAGGAATTTATTTCAGTTGTTTTCTATATTATTCTTGTGCGTAGTTGTGATTCGAAGACGGATCACTGTTTTGTGTTGGTGTTATACTTGGCGAATTTGTTTTGGTTAATTGAACAGTCCAATAAATTGTTTTCGGACTTTGATCGTTAGTTTCTTCTGCTTACGCAGACATTGCACGCTGATTTCTTAATAATGACTGCTTTGGAGGTTTTCTGTACTGTAAGTACACTGCCTAGCCGTAAGGCATCGTTCAGTAACTTTGTTAGCAACGGGGTGATCTGCAGTGCTAGTTTTCTCAGTGCTTCCGAGTGAATACCATCTGGTCGAGGTTGGTAGCTAGATACGCTGTTTGCAACAAACGAGAGGTGTGGGCACTGACCTGCGGACCGGCGGCAGCTGCCGTGCAGATAGTGGTTCCCGGGTCCGCAGCGACACACGCTGTCGTGGCACTCGACGCCCAGACCCAGGCGGCCGGCGCACTGCATGGCCGTCTCGCACCCCGTGCTGCTGTCCACCGAGGCTGCAACAAACACAAGAGCTTATATTACCCCGGAGTGCTTGCATAACCGGTGGTTACTTGTTCTCTGGGTCGTCAGTCTTCTCACTGGTCTGATACTGCCCTTCACGAATTCTTCACCTGTTGCAGCATCTTCATCTCTCAGTAGCACCCTACACCCTCAACTATTTGTTGGATGTGTTCCAATCCGTCACACGCTAAAATCCCTTGTACTAACGTTCGTCCGGCAAATAACATGGAAACCCTACCCATTACTCAGCAAAAAGAAAACCCACGAATAAAACTACTAACTGTCCAAAAGTGGGGATTACATCCTACCACAATCCTCCACTGTTATAAAACCTTGATCCGACCTGTCCTTTCCTATACTAATATCGCATGAGTGTCCACCCCACCAAAGTTCTACAAGTGCCTCAAAATCCTTGAACGTCGTGCACATCGCCTCGCTAATTCCCCCACGCGGATCCTCTACCATCTCATAAAATTTCCACCCTCATTGCTCCTATCAAACACCTCTGCATATCCTACACTATTCGCAAACTAGATTCCAAAAACCCCATTATTTCCCCTGAGATCACCAGTCCTGGTGTGCCACCGCGCCCCTACACATACACTACACTTTCTACCCAGCGCAACTTCAGTCGACTTCCACTCCTAGACAATAAGATCTGCCCCGATATCTATCCTCCTTACCAGCTACAATTCTTCATATATCCCACTCCACATCTGGGCTCCCCCTCCCCTTCCTCCCTCTTCCCTATCCACCTTTCCCTATCCCACTCCTTCTACCCTCGGCTCTATAGAGCACATTCTCTCTTCCCTGAATCCTTTTCTCCCAATGGAAATCCTTCAGCTGTTAGACGGAAGTGCAATGTTTAACTTTTTATCATTTCACATTATTTCTAAATAAGTCTTACTGTTTTTACGTAAAAGGAAACAAAATACAATTTTTTACAGTTTTTAAAAATCATTGTAAATTTTTCACATTTTAATAATTCTTATTTTTGTATTCTTTAAATTTTTAAAACCACTTGGCCGAAGAGAGGATGTTGTACTGCTAACAGCCCACCCCTCCACATATGAGTCGAGAGGATGAAATTACCATAAAGAAAGCAATCTTTGTCGTCCCTTACAGTTTTTACCTTGCACAGTCCCTCTAGTACTGTGGGAGGTATATCTTCACGTTTTAAGACAAAGTTTGCTACAGACTGTTAGGAAATTAAGTGAAAATAGCACTGCGAGAGTAAGAATTGGAGGTGAAGAAGAGTCTGCAGCAGTGTGTGGGGTTTCTTCAGATGACCAGATTGTATTAACACAAAATGAATATGTTCTGCGCTGGATGACGAATCCGACAAAGGATGGAAATGGATAGGAATATCTGAGACGACATCCAACAAAAACAGCTGGTGTGGTTTGGCCATATGAATAGGATGAACGTAGACAGTCATAGAGACCCTCCGACGATATCTACTTGGTCATTTACATGCAGGGTGAACCGGAACTTCACCGACAAACTTTCAGAGATGAAAGATTAGACCAAAACAAAGAAGAAAGTCTCATAAACATATATAAACTGTATGCCTTAAGAGCTATAAGCATCTGTTCATCTTCGCTACTGTAAGACACATCTCTTCTACTGAACAAGTGCTCATACCTGTTATGGTGTGCATTTTAGAGCCCATGTTTTAATAGTCGCTTTTTTCTTGTTTTGGTCCATACTACCACCTGTGAAAGTTTGTCTGCGGAGTTCTGGCTCACTCTTTATGTTGTGAAATTTTGGAAATTTGTGGTAAGGTCTCATCGGAACAAACTGCGGAGGTCATCGGTTCCTAAGCTTACGCACAACTTAACGTAACTTAAACTAACTTATACTAAGGACAACACACACACCCATGCCCGAGGGAGGACTCGAACCTCCGACAGGGGGAGCCACGCGGGCCGTGCTAGGTGCCTCAGACCTCGCGGCTACCCCGCGCGGCTATGTTGTGAACACTAATGGCTCTGAAACACTTGCTTGGGGTACTACCGCGGTTGCTTTTGTCAAAAATTTGTCTTAACTTCCGTGTATCCTAAACTAAAGTTTGAGCTATTTTTACTATCCACTAGAGACTTCTTTACTGTTCGCCAAAACAGCTTTGTCACACACTTATTTTAGAATTTATACATCATTTCCCTGCAGTGTTATTGATATTGTGAAACTGCGGAAAACTGCAATAATTGTACCTCTTGAATGAGGTACAGGCTGGCTCCTCATATTTTTTAGACCGTTGCTCTTTTCCCTGAATAGATAGGTGAGTTTGTAGGAGAAGAACAGATACTTTGAGATGACTTGATGGAATAGCGATATGCGCATACAGATAACCGTAGTATCGCGTACACAAGGTATAAAAGGGCAGTGCATTGGCGGAGCTATCATTTGTACTGAGGTGACTCGTGTGAAAAGATTTCCAACATTGCTAAGGCCGCACGTTGGGAACTAACAGACTCTGAACGCGGAATGATGGTTCGAGCTAGAAGCATGGGACACTTCATTTGTGAAATTTTCAGGGAATTCAATGTTCCGAGTTCCACATTGTAAAGAGTATGCCGAGAACACCAAATTTCAGGCTCTAACTCTCACCATGGACAACGCAGTGCCGACGGCCTTCACTTAACGACCGAGGACAGCAGCGTTTGCGTAGAGTTGTCAGTGCTAAAAGGCAAGCAACACTATGTGAAGTAACCGCAGAACGTATCCGTTAGCGCAGGACTGCGAAATTTGACGTTAACGGACTATGGTAGCGGACGATCGAAGCAAGCTTTTCTAACAGCACGAAATTGCCTGTCGCGCCTCTCCTAGATTACTGACCATTTCGGTAGGTACCTACACGATTGGAAAATCCCGATTTCAGTTGGTAAGAGCTGATGGTACGTTTAGAGTGTGGCGCAGACCCACGAAGCCATCGACCCAAGGTGCTAACAAGGCACAGTGCAAGTTGCTTACTGCTCTATTATTATGTGGGCTGTGTTTATACGAAATGGGCTGGGTTCTCTGGCCAAAATGAATCGATCATTGATTGTAAATGGTTATGTTCGTCTACTTGGAGATGGAGTTTTTTTTATGGATGTCAATGCGCAGTGTCACCGGGCCTCAATTGTTCGCGATTGGTTTAAAGAACATTCTGGACAATTGGAACGCTTGATTTGGCCACCCAGACAACGAATCCCATCCAACATTTACAAGACATACTCGAGAGGCCAGCCCGTCCACAAAATCCTGTACCGACAAAACTTTCGCAATTATGGACCGCTATAGAGGCAACCTGGCTCAATATTTCTATAGGGGACTTCCAATGAGTTGTTGAGTCTATGCCACATAGTCGCTGGACTATACCGGGCAAAAGGAGGTCCGACGACTTTTATCTCCTCAGTGTAAATTGTAATTGTTGGCGTCAAGGTCTTCGGTGTCAGTATCCCAGTTTAAGAGATTAGAAGCCGGAAGAGGCCGGAAAAAAAGGGGTGGGAGGTAATATCCGACCGTCGTGTAATTTTTTGGAGCCAGTGGAGCACTGTAAACTAGCTGGTTATCCGCTATTACCATGGATAAGTGAGATTGACTGGAGGTTGTGGAGAGTTAATTCAATGCATCACACCGCGGATGTGAGTATGGATGTGTTCATATACTGAGTTAACCGACATGAAACTATGCAGCCACCGCACTTGGTATCCACTGAGCAAGTACATAGTGATGGTTTTATGACGGGAGGCAGTTCGACATGGCAATAACTTTGGTATCTTTACAGACTACTAATTGGTGCCTGGTTTCGTGGGTTTGTTGTACACCAGATACATCAATTTTTTAGTTTTCCCGACCACTTAATCGTAGGTAGAAATCTACGAGGATGTGGATGAAAGCCTGTCTCTTTGCGCATATCTGTCGATGTATCTGAGGATACCCGCAATAATAATTATTTTGCGGTTGAAAATTAACGAACAGTGTCGGTATTTTAATGTCGCCTGCCTGTATTACATTCCTTCGACTGTAAAAACTTTTACTGTTATAAATAACTGTTATGGCACATTAGGACGGAGTGGGACTACATTCACTTGAATAAGCATCGTCTCTGAGAGGGTAGGTGCGCTGTTGACATCTACCGTGGCTAAGGCTGGCGACATGCTCGTTTTCCTGATTCTCTGTACAATTACACGTGGACAATTACAAGTGCATGCTATTTGTATCAGCAGGTGTCTTATACCTGAGTTATTCCAGTTTCGTTTGCAGAAACAAACGTCAGTTTTGCAATTACCGAAAGCTGCTACAGAGCTACCTGAAGGTTGTACTAAGACTTCTCATCCATTTGAAGTCTTTGCTTCATGATGTGACTCCTGTTTATCACATACGGCACAAATAATGTTCGGGGTGAAAAAAAAATGGTTCAAATGGTTCTGAGCACTATGGGACTCAACTGCTGAGGTCATAAGTCCCCTAGAACTTAGAACTACTTAAACCTAACTAACCTAAGGACAACACAAACATCCATGCCCGAGGCAGGATTCGAACCTGCGACCGTAGCGGTCGCGCGGTTCCAGACTGTAGCGCCAGAACCGCTCGGCCACCAGCGGCCGGCAATGTTCGGGGTAAAATCAGTGAATCTTTCAATAGTATGCAACACATGACGCAACTTTTAATGCTACATCATTTTGTATTGTATTATATTGCAAGGAATTGGGGACCTCGAAACGACGGAGAGGATTCGCCCCCAGTCAGAGCCCGCAGTGGTATACAATCCCACAACAGGCTACAGCAGTCCAGTCACCCCACCGCCGCCCCATACCGAACCCAGGGTTATTGCGCGGTTCGGCCCCCAGTGGACTCCCCTGGGAACGTCTCACACAAGACGAGTGTAATCCCGATGTTTGCGTGGTAGAGTAACTATGGTGTACGCGTACGTGGAGAAAGTGTTTGTGCAGTAATCGCCGACATAGCGTAACTGAGGCGGAATAAGGAGAACCAGCTCGCATTCGCCGAGGCAGATGGAAAACTGCTTTAAAAACCATCCACAGACTGGCCGTCACACCGGACCTGGACACAAATCCGCTCGGAAAGCAGTGCTTTAGACAGCATGGCTAACCGGGCGAGCGTACATCATTTTACTTTCCGATACTACGGAAATGTTCCGAAGAAAATTCACAAGATCAGTTTCAATAATTACGACAGAAAGTTGTAAAGTACGGATCGAATCAAGAATATGACTAGTTGTGGTATATTAAAACGTACTGTTAATCATCCTCTACGTTCGTAATTAGTGGAATATAAAATACGAGGTTTGATTTCGATAGACGAAAATTTAATCTGTAGCCAGCGCTATCATCACAGTTGTAGCGTGCAGAACAATTTTAAATTGAATTCAAGTCTCGGCCCGGCACACAATTTTGTTCAAAATGTGTGTGAAATCTTATGGGACTTAACTGCTAAGGTCATCAGTCCGTTAGCTTACACACTACTTAACCTAAATTATCCTAAGGACAAACACACATACAGACACACACCCATGCTCGAGGGAGGACTCGAACCTCCGCCGGGACCAGTCGCACAGTCCATGACTGCAGCGCCTAAGACCGCTCGGCAAATCCCGCGCATTGGCACACAGTTTTAATCTGCCAGGAAGTTTCATATCAGCGCACACTCCGCTGCAGAGTGAAAATCTCATTCCGGCCAATTTTAAATTGTTTACAAAATTTTAAACGCGGATACGAATTAAAGAGTTGCCGATGCGGGTACATAAATGGACCTGCGGATACGAATCACACCTCTTTTATCCGTGCAGCCCTCTAGCTGCAGGCTTACAAGCTATCGGATAGATTAGCGGAAGTGGCTGAGCGGCTTGCCAATGGCCTATCAGTGATGAATGCAGAGGAGGCTGAGTGAAGTCACCAGCCAACACCGTGCTTTTAGGCACAAATAGGGGAAAAAAGACAAGAAAAACTTCCCGAGACTCATAAAAACATTAAAAACTTGGCGCGACACTTTTGTCTTCCACTGACTATCTTCTGCTAATTGAAAATATCGTACACGTAGTTCACAGGAAAGATTGCGTTAGCTCAGCGTTATCAGATCGCACGCACCTGTCTCTTAATCGCTTATCACGCACTGATGTCCAGTTCCACATATGTAATCAGAGCTCAGCTGATCGATAGTGGTCTGACTGTTGATATTCACGTCAGCTCGAAATTCGCGATTACTTACAAATTCTCTATTGTGAAACGACAATGTCTGATCATGCATGTTACGAAACGAAAAATGACTGGATTCGATTTTGGAATTCGATTTATGTCTGATACCTTCCAATAAACGAGAAATAATATGTAGCCGATGACAAGTAACGTATCTACTGTACGGTTACTTTTGTTAGAAAGGTGTTCGCAACGTCTGACATCTGAGGAACCATAGCCAACGTTAATACAGTCAGTATGTTTAACATATCTAAGATCATGTACACCGTGTCTCAGGAGCAATGGTCAATATTCAGGGAAATGACAAGAACGGTCATTCGAAGCAAAGAGTATAGTAAACATCGACTCTAAAATGCGTAGCTTAAGAGCTATGAGCACTTGTTCGTCTTCGGTAATGTGGAACAAATCTCTTCTATTGCAAGCTCTTTGCTTTTCACGTGTTGGGAGGTGATAGTATGCATCGAAAGAAAAAATGAAACAAAAAAAAAAAGAAAGACTCCAGTAAATATCGCCTCCCAAGTGCATACCTTAAACTTCGCTACCGCGAAACACATATGTTCTACTGAACAAGTGGTGATAGCTCTTAAGGTATTTTACAGCGCATGTTTACTTAACAATCATATACAACCGTTCACTCGACGAAAGATCCGCACCCAAAGACTGGAAAAACCAATGTTCAAGAAAGGTAGTAGGAGTAATCCACAAAATTACAGGCCCATATCGTTAACGTGGATATGCAGCAGCATTTTGGAACATATATTGCGCTCGAACATTATGAATTACCTCGAAGAAAACGGTCTATTGACACATAGTCAACATGGGTTTAGAAAATATCGTTCCTGTGAAACACAACTAGGTCTTTATTCACATGAAGTGTTGAGTGCTATTGACAAGGGATTTCAGATCGATTCCGTATTTCTGGATTTCCAGATTTGGGAGACAATCTGAGCAACCGTCTTCGGTTGTTTGCAGATGACGCTGTCTTTTATCGACTAATAAAGCAATCAGAAGATCAAAACAAACTGTAAAACGATCTAGAAAAGATATATGAATGGTGCGAAAAGTGGCGGTTTACCCTAAATAACGAAAAGTGTGAGGTCATCCACATGAGTGCTGAAAGGAACTCGTTAAACTTCGGTTACACGATAAATCAGTCTAATCTAAAAGCCGTAAGTTCAACTAAATACCAAGGTATTACAATTACGAACAACTTAAATTGGAAGGAACACATAGAAAATGTTGTGGGGAAGGCTAACCAAAGACTGCGTTTTCTTGGCAGGACACTTAGAAAATGTAACAGACCTACTAATGAGACCGCCTACACTACTCTCGTCCGTCCTCTCTTAGAATACTGCTGCGCGGAGTGGGATTCTTACCAGATAGGACTGACGGAGTACATCGAAAAAGTTCAAAGAAGGTCAGTACGTTTTGTATTATGGCGAAATCTGGGAGAGAGTGTCACAGAAATGATACAGGATTTGGTCTGGACATCATTAAAGGATAGGCGTTTTTCGTTGCGACGGAATCTTCTCATGAAATTCCAATCACCAACTTTCTCCTCTGAATGCGAAAATATTTTGTTGACACCGACCTACACAGGGAGGAACGATCACCACGATAAAATAAGGGAAATCAGAGCTCGTACTGAAAGATGTAGGTGTTCATTCTTTCCGCGCGCTATACGAGATTGGAATAATAGAGAACTGTGAAGTTGGTTCGATGAACCCTTTGCCAGGCACTTAAATGTGATTTGCAGAGTATCCATGTAGATATAGAATTAGAAGTAGATGTACTAGACATTTTTGATTTTGGTTCATGCTACGTCCTTCCAACACACGGAAAGCAAAGAACCTGTAGTAGAAGAATTTGTTGCACAGTATGGAAGAAAAAGTGCTCCCAGCTGATAAGGTACTCGTTTTAAAGCCCGTATTTACTAGTCTTTTTTGCTTCTAATGATCGTTCCTGTCACATTCCTGAAAATTGCCCGTCTCTCCTGGGACACCCGTATTAATCACCTCAATGCGGCATAAGGATATTTACAATCACCTCTCAAACAAAAATCAAAACTTTTTCGTTCCTCATCGTTTTCGTTTTTTGACTGGTTTCGTGGCGCGCCACGACTTCCTTTCCTGTTCCGACCTCTTCATCTCAGGAGTAGCATTTGCATCCACCTGTCGCGTGTTGCGCAAGCATAACCGAAATCTTGCGAAGTGAGAATTTCCAAAGCGTATGCGAGAGCATTCGTGCTACAAGTCAAGGTGAGTATCTTCTCGGTATCAGGTTTAGAGCGAAAACTTTAAACTGGCTACTAGAGAGTGATTGTGCTGCAAGCGTGAGTGGATTAGTGCAGACTCTCTTGTGTATCGTTCTTTTGTACTGAAAATTGTATACTAATATAGACTTGGTGGTAGTGATTTGTAGATAGAAATGACAATGACGGAATTTATATTCGATGTTTGTTGCTTATTTGGCAGTTTAGTCTGATCAGGAACCTGAATTATCAGTTTCTTTATACACCTTTACAGATGAAGGACGTTATAGGTCTCTCCAGGTAGGTCGATTTTACCTGGAATTCATCATAGGTGAGTGAACTTCCTGCGCTAGTACACGGAAGGACAATAAAACGGATCGGTGCACAAAGTACTTAATTATTTGTTGGGTATATTACTTAAGTTTTGCTTTGCACTTTCTACCCGCCCAAGATCCTTCCAGTACCATGCAAGCTGTTCCTAACTGTCTTGACAGTGTTTCACAAATCCTTTCCTTGCCGATTCTGCGGGAAAATTCCTCGTTTCTTATCGGCCCATATAGTTTTCTACATCCTTGTGTAGCACCACATCTCAAATGCTTCTATTACCTCCTTCTTCGGTTTTCTTCAAGGCCAGTATTCACTTCCATTGACTACTGCGCTCTAGATGTATATTTCTACCTCAGATTAAGATCGACGATTGATACCAACAGACTTCTTTCGGCTGGGTATGTCCTCCTTGCCTTTATTTGGCCTCTGTTTACATCCTCATTGCTTCGCCCATCGTGATTTATTTTGCTTCGAAGGTAATAGTTCCTTCACTTCGTCTACGTTCAGTTTCACGCCACTCACAAGTAATGGTGATAGCTTTCATCTGCATCTACATCTACAGCGATACTTTGCAAATCACCGTGCGCTGCGTGGCGGAGGGTACCCTGTAACACTACTAGTCATTTCCTGTCCAATTCCGATCGCAAAAAGAGCGAGGGAAGAAACGACTAACTATATTCCTCCCTATGAACCCTATATCAGAGCAAACAGACGAAGAAACCAAAAGATTCCAATAACATTTCACTGTCGTCATAACACATTCAAGTTAAGTTAGCTTTAGAAAACTTTAA
Source organism: Schistocerca nitens (assembly GCF_023898315.1). Classification (NCBI taxonomy): domain Eukaryota; kingdom Metazoa; phylum Arthropoda; class Insecta; order Orthoptera; family Acrididae; genus Schistocerca; species Schistocerca nitens. The sequence goes on along the minus strand of NC_064618.1, from coordinate 395,772,388 downwards.
CCGCAATTAGAAAATTTCAACGTTATCATGTCAGACAGGAGGCATTCAGTGTGCACCCCTCCAATTCATTTTTTAAGTAGGCGTTAAGTTATTTCTGAGAAAGAGGATTTACTATTCGTGTTCGAGGAAACTTTCACGTTGTGGCCTCAATCGATATAGAGGAAATATATACCTGGATGACAGATTAATGGAGTCTAAACCCTATACACACCGGATGAAAGTCTGCCATCTTAACATTGAGTCACTTCTTTCAGTCTAACTTCGTTGAGTAACAAAACGAATGCATTACTCCGCAAACAGTCAGTGGAGAGCACGGGTTAATTGTGAAAAACAGCAAACAGCCCTGACAAACCTCTTAAAATTTACCAGTAGAATTCAGACTACTAGGACTGGGTAAACAATACTCGCGTTCGAACGGGCTCAAGGTTTCCCGATACACGGCAGCGTTCGATTCATGTCGTGCTTTGACTTCGCACGGCGCGATGCAAGGGATATGCAAGAAACCACGGACTAGCCAGAACGGTAGGCTATGGCTTTGCATTAAATTTAAAATTCGATAATTTTGTGCAGCACTCGACGAAACAGCATTAATTTATACCACTGCACAAACTCCTATTGCGGGCGAACTTATTTGCAACACAAGTTCTCATAGATTGCCGGTATTATGCATATTCAAACATTTATGTTGATTTTAATATTACGATAACAAAGACAAAGACGAAAATATTCTCCAAAACAATAACACGCGACTGAAACCAGTACAATGTTTAAAAGACTTGCCGAGTAGGTCACACATGAGCAATTCAGTCCCTGTCCACATATCAGAACAACAGATAAAAACGTCACCAGGTTGAGGGAAAGCTCCAGAATTAGACAGATTCGTCATAGAAATCTTTCATTTACTTGTTAATTGCCGTTGTTACACAAGACCTGCACACTAAAAGACATTCCAGCCCTGTTTCACAGTAATTTTTAATATTAAACTCAATAGTGGATTAAAAACGCTAAGGCAGGTCGTTCTTATAGTATCAGCGAAAGTCACTAGATCGCAGGCCGATCAAGCGATCGAAGAGAACACGAACTTTCCCAAACTGTGACGTAAACTGTTCGAACCGTGAGTCGTGCTCAAACACAGCCTTACACACGCCCCTTGTTTTTGTTAATTAACTAACATTATGTCACTGGAAAATCGATAAGGCGCAACACCGGGAAGTACGAGGACCTGGAAGAATCCTGGTAAATGGTAAACATTTAACAGGACGTACTGTGACGGCGGTAAATTACAGTGAGAAGATTGTAGAGGTCTGTTACTCTGATGTACCACCATCAATTTCTATGGGAGTCAGAATGAACCTAGAAGTTCGTGCGAACACATTCGAAAGTGTAACCATATCCATTCTTTGGACTATTGTTGTTAACTGGATTTTTTACATATCAGCATAATAATGCTCCCGTAATTCGAAGAAAATCAGGTGGATTTGTTGCTCTGGTGTATGGAAATCCCCTGATGAACCTCGTAGAACACATGTAGCTTGAAGCAGAGAGTTTTTTGTCTGCCGAATTATTCAGCCCAAAAATCTCGCAGCATATATTCACCGTCCTGCAGACTGGATGAAAACAAGGAGTTTACTGAAAAACCTTCCTCAAAAGGTTAAACGTTCTAGTAAAAGTAAATGCTTGTGTCTTCGCCGGTTTGTGATGAAGAAGCGAAAATATTGAATTTACCTCCGGAAGGAGTTCAAATCGTTCAAATGTCTCTGAACACTTTGGGACTTAACAGGTGAGGTCATCAGTCCCCTAGAACTTAGAACTACTTAAACCTAACTAACCTAAGGACATCACACAATCCATGCCCGAGGCAGGATTCGAACCTGCGACCGTAGCGGTCGCGCGGTTCCAGACGGAAGCGCCTAGAACCGCTTGGCCACTCCGGCCGGCCCGGAAGGAGTCATAAATTGTATGAGAATACAATATTACTGAGAATCTGACGAAATTTCGAAGGAAAAATTCATAGTCTGTTGCCGGTCATCTTCAGGATAAGTATGAAAGACTGATACCGTAACTGGAGAAGATTTTGTTGTAGTGTTAGTCGAACAAAGCGCTCGACTGGCACGAAACACGCCAGCCATAAAGCCTTTGGCCTGTTCCGTACAATAAATCTGACAGCGAGGTAGACACTTTATTGCTTGCGAAGCTTTTAGTCGCATGCCGTATACAGTCTCACTACATCGGATCTACTGTGGTTGTGAAGTTCTGTTGGTTTACGACTGGACTGTTATTGTTAAGTTTACAACAGACTATGCTTCAGTTTATAATCTGTGTTGGCTACCATTTTTCGCTCTTGACAACCTTGCACGAATTGGACTTGTGATTGATCACCGTGCAGGTGCTTACTTCGGTCACGTAAGAAAGTCACTAGTGTAATATCCGGTGTGTTACTAAATTTAGTTGAATGACTGACATATTTTAAGTAAACAGCAACGTGCTTCTAAAAACATTTTGCTACATAAAGGAGTCAATTCTCGTCAGGCCATGTAAGCCTCCTCTGATAACGACTTACGAAAGCATATTTAGCTGGCCATTATGAGAGATGTTTTTTTTTCTTTTTCTTCTGTCTTTTCTTCTGCTTCATTTTGCTTGTACGTGTATCTTTGATGGTCTAGAATTTTGTTTTTTGTTCTGTAGTATGAAATATTACTATATTTTGCTTTATTGGTCTTACTACAAGAGTCTCTTTTAACTATGTTTCACTTCCCTCGTCATGCTTATGCGTAATGTGCTGTGTAAAACCAAATGTAACATGCAGCACTGTTATATGAACCGTGATGCGAGAGCGATATCGATACATGCAGTTGCAGTCGAACAGTACAGACAGAATGTGTGTGGTGTCGTGGCGTAGGCACCGTTTATGTTGTGCAAAGATGGTTGACAGAATCACACGAAAATTCATGGCCGCCTTCTTATTTTTCGGTCACAGATTAAACTAAACTTCAGGGTGGACGCTGTGGACCAAAACGTTAGATTGTGTGAGTGCTGTGAGTTTCGTTGAGTACTATAAACAGCAGTGATAATGCTTGTGCGAATCTACTGTCACTTGTCCTGTGAGAACTGAACTCTTTGCAGAAAACCGAACTGCACGAACTAATGTAGGTACCTTGAACTTATTACCTCATGTGCAACTTAATGAGTTGCCGCAAGCATTGACACGTTGAATGTCACTGTGGAGATTTGCAGACTGATTGTGACGTGTGGCATTGTTTTCGCCAGAACTGTAAATTCGCTATCGTGATTGCTAAAAATATACAGACTGTAGTATAGCGATCAGCGGGTGGAATTGAATATTATGCTGTTTTAAAACTGTGTACGGAACGCTAGAAACATCAGATACGAAATTGGATCTGTCACAACGATTACCGCGGTACGTGGACCATCCTTTGACCACAGAAACGTAAAGGAGGATAATAACATTGAACGGTAGGGCCTGTACCAATCAAGAGGGTGTATCCCTGACATTTCATAATGGAGCCACAATAATTATGCTGCCAGTACCAACGAGCTGTCGCTGACGTCAGGACACATCGTCTACAAAAAGAAAAGCTGCAACGCCAAGCGCTCACTCCCTGAAAAGACACAAAGAATTTCGAATAGTGTTAAATGTAGCTTCTTCTTCTTTTGTGACAAACTTTTCTTCTCACAAGCTTTCTTTAGAAATAGATGTAACTTCAGTGAAGTGTATTACGTGTTTCGACATTGCTGACCTACCATTAACAGTAGTTATTGTAATTTTCTGCGCATATCTTTGTCCTTTATTTTATTGTAGCTATTATTGCATGTGTTTCTACTTGTTCTTTTTGAGCCTGTGTTTTCATAAACGTGTGCAGAGTTTTTATTGGGCGCATGTACGTGTTTGTTGTGGTACGTGCTATACCGCGTGAATTGTGGCGTCCGCCGTTACTTTCCCGCCCCGAACAATCATAGCAAAGCTGCTCGCTCGCTATTAGTGCAAAGCACGCTAACGGCGGGATTTTTGATTTTGATAGTTGTCAACTACGTAAACAGTATTTACATTCTTTAAGACGTCGTATTAGGGCATTATCATTTCCAAATGCGAGTTATTCAGTTAGAAGTGAACAAAATTATAGCCATGTCATTAACCCTCCGTTGCTCGCGCGGATGACACTCGTCATCCACATGACTTTCCCGCTCAGTTTTGTCTGACAGCGCTGGATTGAGTTCGCGCCATTTTCAGTACCTTTCTGTTAACTCTCCGGCTGTTAGCTCCAATCATTGTTGGTTTTCAGTTACGAAATATACATTGTTTATGAAACATTATTATAGTCTGGAGGACAGTTTTCATCCGTGCGAGCTCTGCTGCCACAATCTGAAACGAAGTCCGTATTACTTTATTGCTTTCCTAGATTCAATCACTCTTTTATGTGCGCAAATTTAGACGTACTGAAACTGATTGCAGTTACCTTCCGTGTTACCTAGTATTATCTTTATTTTTAGATTATGGAGGAGATGTCAAAGGCAAAATAACCTCGGACAGAGTTTAGTAGAAATCCTAATGTATGGCTGGAATGGCTCAATGAGCTGAGTGATGAAGATGCCCACAGTGATAGCGCTGACTGAAAGACTGAGGACTGTGTTCACAAAAGCGGTCATGATTGAGGAACAGAACAAGAAGTGTCAGAAAATGGTTAATATGTATCACAGGAAGAAGTAACTCAAGAGGGTGCATTTTTTTAGGGAAATATGGAATAACTAAACGGAGGAAAAATAAATATCCTACAAAAGTTAGAAGCATATCTTGTAATATTATTACACATTCGCCTGGACCAAAAAATCAAGCTCGTATAAAAAAGACAGAAATAGAAATCCTGAATTTGTTCTTAGATGGAAACGTAAGAAGGATTATCGCAACATGCACTAATATATACATCAATTAAGTTCGTGGTAACTTCGCTAGGGAAAGGGACGCTAAAGAAACAGATGCGACAGAGATCAGAGGTTTCATAGGTTTGAGATGTACTAGGAAGAATATGTCGAAATTGTGGGATACCTCAAAGGGTAACAGACTTGAATCGTGTTAGTTATGCATAAGTGAAAACCGATTCATGGTTCTGTTGAGACGTCTGATGTTTGATAATATCCATGACAGAGGTGTTCACAGAGAGAGATTGACGAGTTGGCTGCTATCAGAGAGGTACCGGTACTTTAACTATTCACGAACAATTGCCAAAAATATTTTTCACCTAGTGAATATCTTACTGTCGACGAACAGCTTTTGGCATTTAGAGGAAACTGCCCATTTCAGGCAATACTCGTATATTCCTAGCAAACGAGCAAAGTATGGATTGAAAGTGTTTGCTTTGGTTGATATAAAAACAGCATACACTTTGAGTTTAGAACCGTGCGTCGGTAAGCAACCAGAGGGACAATGCAATGCCAGTAATTCAGCTGAAGATATTGTTCTTCGAATTGTCGAATTGTTTCAAACGTTAGAATATATTATACTGTGTTCAAATATTAACTTATTATATTTAGATTTAATAAAAAACATCATAAAATCTGTCATAAAGACCGTTCAAAGTTTATAAATAGACCTCTTGCTTTGTGGATGACACCTGTCATCCAAGCGAGTGACGATGTCAGGAATTTTTGCGCGAGTAACGGAGGGTTGATTATTTACGGATTTATTTACGGGAGTTTTCATGTTATGCGGTCTTTTGGTGTTAGTTGCCGAACTCTGATGTGGTTACTTTCGTTAAGTTTGGAAGTAAAACACTTTCTTCTGGATTTAAATAATGGTAAATTGCGATCAAAATTGCGCAAAACAAATCTCTGAGAACAGTTTTCTTTACACAGATCGTTCTGTAATAATATATTTTAAAAATATTGTACTTAATTTTACACTCAGCACTGAAAATAAACTAGATAACGTTATAAAGGTGTTATAAAATACTCTGTGGTGACATTGCAGAAAAAAAACATCCCTACAATTTTATCAGACTGTGCTGTAGTTATTAATAGAGATGTCTGCAACTGTAGCTTATATATCTGAACTGCGAATGTGGCAGTTTTCACCGAAGAAGAAGATGAACACATCGTGACCGAATGATAGTGATTAGGCGAAGCAGATGTAACGCACAAAAAATGTGAATGTAATCTTTAAAAATAGCGGTGCAGCTCCCGAACTTTTCAGAAACGATTCTCTTGCTATCACAAAAACTGTGTTTTACATCCTGTTTCGGCCTCTGCCAGTTATTCTTCTGTCCAAATACCAAAGTCGTCTACTACTTTTACTGTCATCTAAGTCCCTCACCATCGCATGATTTTAATCAACCTCACTCCATTACCCTCGTATTATTTTCGCTGGTATTCATCTTATAATCTCTCTTCAGGACATTATCCGTTCCGTTCAACTGTTCTTTCAGGTGGTTTGCTGTCTCTCACAGAATTACAATCTCATAGGCAAACGTTAAAGATTCTGTTTCGTGTCAGTGACCTTTAATCCAACTTCTAAATTTCACCTTGCATTCCCTTACTGCTTACACAGTGTACAGATTGAATGACATCAGGGAGAGTCTACAAACCTCACTCGCTGGCTTCTCAACCACTGCTTCCCCTTCACGTCTTTCGACTGTTATAACTACAGCATGGTTTCTGTACAAACAGTAGGTAATATTTCGCTTCATGTATTTAATCCCTATTACCTACAAAATTTCGGAGTCTAGCCCAATCAGCATTGTCAAAAGCTTTCTCTAAATCTATAAATGCTATAAATGGAGATTTCCTTCTCTTCAATCTACCCTCTAAGATTAGCCGTTAGATCCGAATTGCTTCGTGCGTTCATACATTTCTCCGGAACCTAAAACGGATCTCGTTCAAGGTCGTCTTTAATAGTTTTGCCATTCCCTGTAATTCGGGGATTACGGAAGTGTCTGATTCCACCCGTCTGCTTTGACTCATGAGGTCATCAATATGGCGAAAATGGCTATTCTAAGCGTCTCCAATGTGGCGCCTATATTGTCACTACATACACATGGCAGAACACACGAAAATACGTACAAATAAGACAATAACATTTCCCTCCAAAAATACAATCAAACTAATGGGACAACCGAGGGAAATTGGGGGTTTTAGGGAGGGGACAAGCTAAATATAACAGTAAAAAAACAACACACCACGATCCCAAAATGACGAACAAAAAATGACGCTTCCGTTGACCCTTAATTCGTATCAATATTCGGAATCATGTCTTATTAGAGTGATTCCGTAGTGTTCAAATCTGTCAGCGCCTACTTTCTTTGAAATTGGAATAATTACGTTCTTCTTGAAATCTAACGGTATCACCATTGTGTCATACATCTTGCATACGACGTGGAATGGGTTTATCACCGCTAGGTCTGCTAAGGATTTCAATAATTCTGTGGGAATGTCGTCTACTCTTTGGGCCTTTTTCCCACTTAGGTTTTTCACTAGTCTGTCTCGCAGTATCCTACCTTTCATCTCATTTTCACCTACATCCTCCTCTCCTTGTAACAGCCCATAACGAACCGTTTTTCTGACAGCTTCAAAATGTGCGTAAGAGCTAAAGCAATATTTGAGTCCATTAGTATTTCGGCAGGTTTTCACTTTACTACAGGTCTTATACTTTGTAGATCTAATGGTGCCGTGATCGACGTAACCGACCATCAGTGGGTCACCGTAACGAATACAGGAAGCATCCAAGAATTCCACGATCTACGGTTTTGTGTATGTGATGTCACATGAAATCTGCTGGCATCCTGTATTGATTTTGTCGTTTGCTTCGGAGTCGAAACGATGGCATGAAATTTAGGCTCCACTGAGGGAGGAAAACTATCACTATGATACTGCAGAAGGTTATCTTACAAAACATAGGCATCAAATAAACAATTCGCGTGTTACGTGACAGATTATGACTTTATTATGAATCTCAGAGTGACAGTAAATCGTACGGAGTCATTGCATATCATAGCGACCACATGTTGGTGCCTTTATGTAAGAAAAACTCCGTCACCGAAGTTGCGCAGACACTGCGTCTTCCACTTTCTGTAGTGTGAATGTCAGTTCGGGTACAAAGACACCGCATTCACGTGTCTTAGTCAGTAATGTGTTGATGACAGTGATCGCCCTCGACTATGGCGGATTGTAACAGTCATCGAGGACCAGTTCCTTACTGACAGCCGGCCGCGGTGGCCGAGCGGTTCTAGGCGCTTCAGTCCGGAACCGCGCGACTGCCACGGTCGCAAGTTCGAATCCTGCCTTGGGCATGGATGTGTGTGATGTCCTTAGGATTTGTTAGGTTTAAGTAGTTCTAAGTTCTAGGGGACTGATTACTTCAGATGTCAAGTCCCATAGTGCTCAGAGTCATTTGAACCTTACTGTCATCTACAGAAGCCGCTGTTCCAGACGAATATCACTGTTCTCTGCACGCCTCATCCACAGAGATTATCTTGGGTGCCGTAATTCGACGCATAGGCGGTCATGGTGTATCAAACGATCGCCTGGACTGCTAAGCCGTTGGTAGGCTCCAATATGGTGTAAGACTCATGCCTCGCCCCCATCTTTGGCATTTATGGATAAAAACACATTGACTGCAGGCACCATGGTCATCGCAGATTTAGCGGCTCAGCCACAATCGGCGGTAGCTAGGCAAAGTGAATGCAGTTCACGCAAGTCGGCCACCTCGTAAATACGAAGGTAGCATTGTAACAGGAGGAAGACATTTATCTTCAGGCGGCAGCCTCAAGCAGATCATCGCCAGCTACTCTATGCCGCCGTCTTCTTTACTGCCGCTGTCACTGGACGCCCCGTTCCGCTGGACCCTGCCTAATTCGTCGTTTCGCTATACTGTGCGGGCATGGGAATTTGTCAGCAATGAAAACGCAAATGTCGTCTGGCATTGTTGGCTGGAATGCCCCACAAAGTGTGTCCAGACGCCCGTCGGAAGCTGTTCTTCCTCCGTGCACACTGGAACTATTCTTTGCGGTTATGTGAGAGTTGCCTCGTATGGATTGTTGTACAGTTTGTTTGTGTTGTTGATGATGAGAGAAGGGAGAAGGTGAAAACCGGTGCTGTTAGGTAGCTTACTGCTCTCCAATAACTCCAATGGGGCCGCCAAGCTTAAGGTTCCTCTCCGACGGATGGATTAACATCAACAGTGTCATATGTTCTCAGCTTACGAGACACTGTGGCGAAGTTCACTATTTAAGTTCTTCATGTACTGGTCCACAGTATCAATGGATCATCGCAAACATTATCATTATCACACATTTTAAAATGGCCTAAGGCCGAAACTGGAATTTAATGTAATTTATATGCATGGGGCGTTAGAGGAATAAAACTGACAACACGGTGATTAAATTGGTTCCATAGTTGGAATTTAATCCAAGACCTTTGTGAAAAGACTGGTGACTGGGGAAGTTCACGTCACCACCTCTTCTCCCATTGCCAAATACTACCGGGCAAAATTTCGTCCTCCACCAGGATTCGAATCGGATTACTTACGAGTAGAACAGAACCGCCCAAGAGCGCGTTACTGACTTTTTCGGGCACGCATTTTATCTCTTATTTTATACATAGTAAAAGGAGGGGTCGGGGACAAAGTGGACAATGGTTGCACCCCGAGGCTTGGCCACCGTGTCCATTCTCTCATTCAGAACTAAGAAGGCTGGAGGGCACAGGTTCCAAGAGGGCCAACATGCATCAATGAAAAGAAGATATATTATTAGCATCACCAGCGTGATGCAAAATTTGAGCAATGGCAAACCCCATGATATCGAGCGGGACTAAAACGAAATCGGTCCTCGTCGGAAGAAGAACAAGATCTCAGCTACGGAGCCGGGTTCGCCATGCCTCATAGACTCTGAAACATTTCCTCATGTTATCCGTGCTACGGCCTCGTACGTCATGTTGACAACTGGACTTTCTTGTCACATTTCCTTGATTGCATCCTGTCACAGATGCTGAACTGCTTCGCTTATCTATGGTCACTATAAACTTTCTCGGGTGCAAGGCTGTAGTGATTTAGACTGAATTAATGTCTGATTATAATCTTACCATAAACCCGCCTAGTTATTTGCTATACGTTATGGCATTCTGATGTGAAGAATCATTGTCATGGGATTGGATAAGCTCTTGATATGTTTGCCATCTTCTCTCAGTGGCGAACGACGTTGGTTGGTGAACGTTGTAGGATCATAGTGTCCCATTGTGTGTATCTGTCTGGTTACAGGACGAAAGCGACTGCTACACGTTACTAGGTAGGTTTACCTAGCTCAGTTTCCCATCAGAGTATATTATTGCGTCGCTTCCCGCATATTATGTAAATTTTTAAGATAAACATATTTTATTTATTTACGTTGTTCATTGGATTCAGTGTGTAAGGATCAGACTATAAATCCAAAGACGCAGCTCAGCATTCAATCCCCATTCGTTCCTAGGTTTTTTCTTTCGCTTATTGCTTCTTTCACTGGTGTATGTGGAAAATGCAGAGGTCTCTCATGGTTCTGAGTCCTAGTAACTTGTAGGTCCCCCTGTAACTGGTTGTGTGAGTGAGTTTGAAGATCAGAGAAAAGCGAGTACGCACCAACTTCAATAGCGTCATACTCTTCGTAAGGCACTGAGGTTTCCATATCCGTTTTCATACAGATGGCAGCTTTACTTACAGGTCTCTGTCTGAATGGCATCCTCTACATGTCAGCGTCCGTTATCATGTTGGAGAGAGCGACGAATCGGTGAGCACAATGTGGCGAGATGAACGTATACAGTACACATCAACATTAAATAACATTTTCTTTTAAAGCTCACTATACAACTTCCACTTTCTTTGTAGTCTGCCAGGAACACACAGATCCCCAAGGGTCTGTGATTCGTATGTTGTGTTATAGAGGATAACGTATCGTTAATGCATTCTGCATTACTACAGAAGCTGTTATGACCACTAACCGCATAGCAGCAGTACAGAAAAAGTACCATTTTAACTTCTCAAATACAAAACGTTAATTGTTGCCAGTGACCCGTAGCGTAGCAGATATTCCCACCTCCACAAACAGCAGACAAATCGGCGTGTACAGTATATACTCACGAGGTAGACAGAGCGTGTAGTCGTAGTTGGGGAAGAACTGGGATGGACAGGTGCACTGGCCCTCATAGCAGATGGAGTTTTTCAGCGCCGAGCAGTCACTGTCTTCTTCGCACGTGGCCGCTCCTGAAAACATAAAGCCAGGTGTTTAGCCATTGGATATCTGCTTCTACATTACCAAAGAGACAGAAGGCTCTGAACTGCTATTCACTATACCCGTAGTAGCTTATAATTACAGAAGTCGTACTGGTCAATACCAGGCCCTTTCCAGACAGTGCGGTATTGGCTTTTATTTATTGTGTATAATTCTGGTTATACTAGTTTGCATGTCTCAACGATGCGTACGACGACACCACCGTTGCAACCACAACAGAGGGGCAGCTGTGCAGAGGCGAGGCAGACTCGTGGTTCCTGAAGAGAGGCAACAGCGTGTGATTGAGTGATTTAGTCTTGTAACATTAGCCTTGCTATGTAGTACTGTGAATGACTGGAAGCAACAGAAAACTACAGCTTTAATTTTTCCGTAGTACATGCATCTCTACTGTATGGCTTATGTCAGCATCCTCCTGGGTAAAATATTCTAGAGGTGGATACGTTGATAGATATAGTGGGAAGTAATGAAGTGTGGTGGTCGGAAGGAAAGGACTTCACATCAGATGAGTATAGGATTATAAATATACAATAGAACCGTTATAATGCAGAAATAGGTCTGACGGTTAATAAGAAAATAGGAATGCGGTTAAGCTCCTATGAACAGCATGGTGAACGCCTCCACGGAGCCGAAACAAATATGAAACCATCAATAACGGTAATCGTAAAAGTCGTATGTCAGTTAGCTCCGGTGATGAAGAGATTGAAGCACTCTATGTTGAGATTAAAGAAGTTATTTAGATAGTTGAAGAAAACAAAAATGTTTCATGGGAGACTGAATTCGATAGTTGCAAAAGAAAGTAAAAAAAATAGTAATAGGACTGGGGAAAGGCATGAAGGCGGTAGCATCCTGGCAGTATTTTGCACAATACATAATTTAATCACGGCCCAGTAGATACTTCTCAACAACGTACGAGATACTGAGTTAAAATAACGAAAGAAAGAACATAAAAATGCAAAAAATAAAGCTGGGAAAATGGATTAAAGACTTCTCAAAAGCCGGCCGAAGTGGCCTTGCGGTTCTAGGCGCTGCAGTCTGGAACCGCGAGACCGCTACGGTCGCAGGTTCGAATCCTGCCTCGGGCATGGATGTGTGTGATGTCCCTAGGTTAGTTAGGTTTAACTAGTTCTAAGTTCTAGGGGACTAATGACCTTAGAAGTTGAGTCCCATAGTGCTCAGAGCCATTTGAACCAACTTCTCAAAAATGACTGAAAGAAACTGCAAAATGGCTGGGAAGATGTAGCTAGAGAACAAATACAAGGCTGTAGAAGCACATATGACAAATGGATGTTGCCTATACGTAAATGAGACCTTTAGAGAAGAGATAACAAGCCGTATAAACATCAAGAGATCGACGGCATGTCAGTACCAAGCAAAGAAGAGAAAAGCATGAATATACAGAAGTATTATGCAAGAAAAATGAAGACAATATTCTAGAAATAGAAGAGGAATACGTGAAGATGGGCTGGGAGACTGATACTGCGAGAATTATTTCACAGAGCACTGAAAGGACCGAGTCGAAACAAGGCTCTTACATTAGATTCATTCAAGGCCTTGGGAGAACCAGCCACGTCGAAATACTCCGCCTTGTGTGTAATATACATGAAATACCCTAAAACTTCGTGATAATATAATAATTGCAATTTAAAAAACGACAGGTGCTGATATTCATGTCGGGTCGCCAACCGGAACATAACATCTTGACACAAAATTTCGGCGGTCCATCTGGCCGCCATCTTCATGCCAGTAAGCCGTCGCACAAACTCGCCGGAACTGAAATCAAACACGCCGCAGCGACTCTTTATACACCGCCTGTAGGTCCACCGCGCGTGCGCAAACATAACTGTCCCCGAGAGCGAGGCACACCAGCACACCGGTGGTGAAAACTTGCGGAAACGATAAATTGATATCAGACACTACTGAAAGCTTTTGATGGTTGAAACAAAGACCGTTGTTTTTTAATGTCAAACATAACAGGGTTCCAACTGTTACTTAAAGGATACCCTTTATCTCTGTTTATAATATTGTCAGATAGCCGGATTTCAGTGGCTTCTTTCAGTGCACAGTCCCAATACCGCGACGCAGGGCAACCACTTGTGTCTCATCGTACATTTTATGTTCTTCAGTAAGACAATGCTCCGCAATCGCAAATTTTTCTGCGATGGTGCTCCACACATCGATCCTGGACCTTACGAATCGCTTGTCCGCTTTTCCGCAATGGCAGGGAATTTTGTAGATATCGTGGTTCCTCAAACCCGAATCATCCTTCACTGAGCCTAGCAGAGCTGTAGTCTTAGTTTGTCTAAGGTACACAAGCAAGGGGTTCCACCAATTTGGGCGATCCGTCTTATAACTTGACCAAGTATTTAGCATCCATTCTCAGCCCCCATGTCGGAAAATGCGAACATAATTTTTCTAATTCTCTGGATTTTATTCAGCGTTTGAAGACTTCTTGTCTCAGTCCTACGGATTTGCTCGCTAGTTTTTATGTTGTGTTTCTTTTTAACACAGTTCCTGTTGAAGATTCTTTGCTGTTAATTGGTGAAAAATCGGACGAAGAAACAACTAAGCTTTGTCGACATATTTTTTATTTGATATAAAACTTTGAACAAACTGACTGTGTGACTATGGCGAGTACACTATAGTAGCCAATTTGCTTCTGGAACATTTTGAGAACACGGCACCGAAGACGGCGTTCTTAACACCAACTTGTTTTTGGAGATACGTTGACTACGCGTTTGTGGTATGGCCACGTGAGAGAAATGTTCTGGGTCGTTTCTTAGATTTTTTAATTTCCTGCATCGCCATATTAAGTACACGATGGAAGCTAAAAAGGATTGAAAACTTCCGTTTTTAGATGTCTTGGTCTACAGGAGGGATGATGGGACATTAGGACGCAGTGTTTATTGTAAGCCCACGAATATGGACAGATATCTTCACGCACCAAGTTATCGTCCATAGTACCAACGCCATGAGGTCCTACGTACATTGGTAAAATGAGCTTATGCCATCTCAGATGCAGGTAGTTTGACACAAGAACTGGATCTTTTAAAAGCTCTGTTCAAGCAGAATGGTTATGCCGACAGTCAGATTCGTCGTGCTTTACAGACTGGACCTTCGCGGGCATTTCTACCTTTCGCAAGAAGCATATCTTAAAAAATAGGAAGAATTTTAAAGAGGTTTGATATTAAAAGTGTGTTCCGTCCACCAACTAAGACTAGAGCTTTGCTGGGCTCAGTGAGGGATGATTTGGGTTTGAGGGAGCCCGGTGTTTACAAAACTCCCTGCCATTGCAGAAAAGCCTATATTGGACAAACAATTCGTACGCGTTTTTCAGGCCAGAAAAATTTGCGGTTGCGGAACATTGTCTTACTGAAGAATATAAAATGTTGTACTATGAGACACAAATGGTTGTCCTTGGGTCGCGTTGTTGGGACTGTGTAGTGAATGAAGCTATTGAAATCCGGCTGTCTGACAATATTACAAAAGGGATCATGGGGCATCCTTTAAGTAAGAGTTGTAACCCTGTTTTCTTTGACATTAAAAAACAACGGCCTTTGTTTCGGTCATCAAAAGCTGTCAGTAGTGTTTGACATCGATTTATTGTTTCCGCGAGTTTCACCACCGGTGTGTTGGTGTGCCTTGTACTAGAGAGCAGTTATATTTGCTCACGCGCGGTGGACCTACAGGCGTTGTATAAAGCACCTGCCGCGGAGTGTTTGATTTCAGTTCCGGCGAGTTAGTGCGACGGCTTACTGACCTGAATATGACGGCCAAGTGGATGGCGAAATATTGTGTCAAGATGACGTTATGTTCCGGCTGGAGACCCGACGTGAATATCATCAATTGCTAAATTGCTACGCCAGGGAAGTTTACGAAGCCACATCAAGACAGGTTCTGATAGGTATGGATATCATGAGACGAATTGCTTATAGAAGAATGGGGAAAAGGTAGAAGCTGACCTTGAAGATCGTTTTGGGTTCCTGGAAATGTAGGAAAACGAGTCGCAAAATCGACCCTACCATTTATCTTAGAAGACTGGAGAAACCCAATTTTAGAGCATTTGTAGATTCAGAGGTCATGAGGCACGGCTGCTGTATATAGAAATGCCAACAAGTAGTAGCAGTTCCGAAAAAGTAGTCGAAAGAAGAACCTTTCCTGAAGATAGCATTAGAATTTTTAATCTCTTACTGGCGAAGGGAAACTGGGAAAGCATCGCCACTCAGAACAATGTTGATAGCATGTACATGAATTTTCAGAGCATCTTTCTTCACTATTTTAATGTAGCATTTCCAAAAGTAGTTGAAAATTGAACGTTCTTCGGTGCGGCCCTGAGTGCGATATATCGCTGCCAGTAGTGTTCCACTAAGGGCGGCGCCACCTCCCGGTCTTGGAGAGCAGCATCCGTGATGGGTGCCGCATGAGCCGTGTACTGAACCGTGCCCTATACAGCACGTCGATTTGCAGCCTGGCGTTAGTTCTCAGCGGGACTCATCAGCAGAAGCAGCATTCTCCTGAAGATGGCGACGAGCTGGATCGCCGAAATATCGAGTCAAGTTGATTTTAGGATCCGGCAGCAAACCCGAAGAGACTTTCAAAGACACCTCCCCGTACCAGGTTCATAACTGCAGGCTTCTTTTCACTCAGTATAAGGCATGGTTACCTTCCAGGTTGCAGGTGTTACGCCACACTCACACAATTGTGTGACTGAAGTTTGTTACAACCCAGTAGAACTGATGGGGCAATAAAGAAATGAAAGAAAAGGTTTATTTTCAGGTAGTTTTGTTTTCATTTTCTGTAAATATTGCTAGATGTTAGGGAAAACTGCAACATCAAGAATGATACGTACGACTTAAAGGGACGTTTTTGGCACATCAAAAGACAAAAAGGATGAGGACTACCGAACTGTACTTTGTCTTTGACTGAGCATTTGGCATAATTCGAAGCAGCTACGTCTTTGATCGACTGTTAACATTGTGACACGGAAGCAAATTCGTCTTGATATATTCCTGGCGAATCTCCACCACTGCAGTTTGTACGCGGACTCACAAAGTTCTCTTTGGGTAGTTGCTGGATGATGTTGTTGAATAAGTTATATATGACATGTTAGATGGTCGACATGTCGGTGAACGTACAGACCATATACACTCCTGGAAATGGAAAAAAGAACACATTGACACCGGTGTGTCAGACCCACCATACTTGCTCCGGACACTGCGAGAGGGCTGTACAAGCAATGATCACACGCACGGCACAGCGGACACACCAGGAACCGTGGTGTTGGCCGTCGAATGGCGCTAGCTGCGCAGCATTTGTGCACCGCCGCCGTCAGTGTCAGCCAGTTTGCCGTGGCATACGGAGCTCCATCGCAGTCTTTAACACTGGTAGCATGCCGCGACAGCGTGGACGTGAACCGTATGTGCAGTGGACGGACTTTGAGCGAGGGCGTATAGTGGGCATGCGGGAGGCCGGGTGGACGTACTGCCGAATTGCTCAACACGTGGGGCGTGAGGTCTCCACAGTACATCGATGTTGTCGCCAGTGGTCGGCGGAAGGTGCACGTGCCCGTCGACCTGGGACCGGACCGCAGCGACGCACGGATGCACGCCAAGACCGTAGGATCCTACGCAGTGCCGTAGGGGACCGCACCGCCACTTCCCAGCAAATTAGGGACACTGTTGCTCCTGGGGTATCGGTGAGGACCATTCGCAACCGTCTCCATGAAGCTGGGCTACGGTCCCGCACACCGTTAGGCCGTCTTCCGCTCACGCCCCAACATCGTGCAGCCCGCCTCCAGTGGTGTCGCGACAGGCGTGAATGGAGGGACGAATGGAGACGTGTCGTCTTCAGCGATGAGAGTCGCTTCTGCCTTGGTGCCAATGATGGTCGTATGCGTGTTTGGCGCCGTGCAGGTGAGCGCCACAATCAGGACTGCATACGACCGAGGCACACAGGGCCAACACCCGGCATCATGGTGTGGGGAGCGATCTCCTACACTGGCCGTACACCACTGGTGATCGTCGAGGGGACACTGAATAGTGCACGGTACATCCAAACCGTCATCGAACCCATCGTTCTACCATTCCTAGACCGGCAAGGGAACTTGCTGTTCCAACAGGACAATGCACGTCCGCATGTATCCCGTGCCACCCAACGTGCTCTAGAAGGTGTAAGTCAACTACCCTGGCCAGCAAGATCTCCGGATCTGTCCCCCATTGAGCATGTTTGGGACTGGATGAAGCGTCGTCTCACGCGGTCTGCACGTCCACCACGAACGCTGGTCCAACTGAGGCGCCAGGTGGAAATGGCATGGCAAGCCGTTCCACAGGACTACATCCAGCATCTCTACGATCGTCTCCATGGGAGAATAGCAGCCTGCATTGCTGCGAAAGGTGGATATACACTGTACTAGTGCCGACATTGTGCATGCTCTGTTGCCTGTGTCTATGTGCCTGTGGTTCTGTCAGTGTGATCATGTGATGTATATGACCCCAGGAATGTGTCAATAAAGTTTCCCCTTCCTGGGACAATGAATTCACGGTGTTCTTATTTCAATTTCCAGGAGTGTAAACAGTCGTACCTATACTACTTCGAAGAAGGCATGTACATTCCCCTCCACTTGCTGGTGGACATTGTCTTGCTGAAGCAATCCATCTGCAGAGTCCTAAACAACCAACGACACAGGACATACCAGATATTAAACTGATAAGAACAGATTTTTTGGTATAGAATCAATGTTTAAAAGCTGTGAAGGAAAATGTATGAAAAGGTCACACATAAAAAGTAGCTCGTGCCTTCTGCTGCTGGAGGCCGGCAGCTGGCAAGTGGCCAAAGCTTGCGCCGGAATGGCACTGCGGTCGGGTGGATTGGCCCGCACAGTAGCTCGCAGCAGCCACCATTGCCAAGAGATTTAACTCCAAAAGCCAGTTAATTATGGAATACGTAACAATTATGCCTCTGGTGTGCGCTGCTTAAACCATTTAAATTATATGGAAATGACGAGTGGTAGTGGTAGTGATGTTCAGTGCCAATGGGGCACTGTTAAGTGGGGCGTCCCCCAAGGGTCGGTGCTGGGGCCACTGCTGTCTCTTATTTATATAAATGATATGCCTTCTAGTATTAAAGGTGAATCAAAAATATTTCTGTTTGCTGATGACATCAGCTTGGTAGTGAAGGATCTTGTGTGTAATATTGAAACAGTATCAAATAATGTAGTTCATGAAATAAGTTCGTGGCTTGTGGAAAATAATTTAATGCTAAATCACAGTAAGACTCAGTTTTTACAGTTTCTAACTCACAATTCAACAAGAACCGATATTTTGATCAGACAGAATGGGCATATTATAAGCGAGACGGAACAGTTCAAGTTCCTAGGCGTTTGGATAGATAGTAAGCTGTTGTGGAAAGCCCATGTCCAGGATCTTGTTCAGAAACTAAATGCTGCTTTATTTACCATTAGAACAGTATCTGAAATAAGTGACACTTCGACACGAAAAGTAGTCTACTTCGCATATTTTCATACACTTATGTCGTATGGTATTACTTTTTGGGGTAATTCTTCTGATTCAAAAATGGTATTTTTGGCTCAAAAACGGGCTGTTCGAGCTATATGTGGTGTAAGTTCGAGAACCTCGTGTCGAACCCCTATTCAATAGTCTGGGAATCCTGACATTGCCCTCACAGTATATATTTTCTTTAATGTCGTTTGTTGTTAGCAATATTAGCCTATTCCCAAGAGTTAGCAGCTTTCATTCAGTTAATACTAGGCAGAAATCAAATCTGCATGTGGAATACACTTCCTTGACTCTTGTGCAGAAAGGAGTGCAGTATTCTGCTGCATCCATTTTCAATAAGCTACCACAAGAACTCAAAAATCTTAGCAGTAGCCCAAACTCTTTTAAGTCTAAACTGAAGAGCTTCCTCATGGCTCACTCCTTCTATTCTGTCGAGGAGCTCCTGGAAGAGCTAAAAATTAAGCAAATTCCAGTGTTACATTTAAACTAACGACTTATCGCCTGAATATGTTTTTTATATTTCATGTTATCTGTTTCTACTATCGTGTTATAATTCCATGTATTGACTCGTTCCATGACCATGGAGTCTTCTCCTTAATTTGGTCCCACGGAACAATAAATAAATAAATAAAAAATTAACCAAACGCTGTTCTCCAAATTTTAGTCATGATTCTATGCACTGGCCCGCAGACGAAATTACCGCTATGCCAGACGAGTTGTCCGGCGGTATATACTTCGAGGAGAACACGGAAAGTGCCAGATTTCCCAGGAACTTCGATCTCTAGGGGCCCTACGAACTTCCCTCACCGATTTGATTCATATTGACAGGCTGCGTAGGGCATGACTAGAACTTCAACGTACACTCCTGGAAATTGAAATAAGAACACCGTGAATTCATTGTCCCAGGAAGGGGAAACTTTATTGACACATTCCTGGGGTCAGATACATCACATGATCACACTGACAGAACCACAGGCACATAGACACAGGCAACAGAGCATGCACAATGTCGGCACTAGTACAGTTATATCCACCTTTCGCAGCAATGCAGGCTGCTATTCTCCCATGGAGACGATCGTAGAGATGCTGGATGTAGTCCTGTGGAACGGCTTGCCATGCCATTTCCACCTGGCGCCTCAGTTGGACCAGCGTTCGTGCTGGACGTGCAGACCACGTGAGACGACGCTTCATCCAGTCCCAAACATGCTCAATGGGGGACAGATCCGGAGATCTTGCTGGCCAGGGTAGTTGACTTACACCTTCTAGAGCACGTTGGGTGGCGCGGGATACATGCGGACGTGCATTGTCCTGTTGGAACAGCAGGTTCCCTTGCCGGTCTAGGAATGGTAGAACGATGGGTTCGATGACGGTTTGGATGTACCGTGCACTATTCAGTGTCCCCTCGACGATCACCAGTGGTGTACGGCCAGTGTAGGAGATCGCTCCCCACACCATGATGCCGGGTGTTGGCCCTGTGTGCCTCGGTCGTATGCAGTCCTGATTGTGGCGCTCACCTGCACGGCGCCAAACACGCATACGACCATCATTGGCACCAAGGCAGAAGCGACTCTCATCGTTGAAGACGACACGTCTCCATTCGTCCCTCCATTCACGCCTGTCGCGACACCACTGGAGGCGGGCTGCACGATGTTGGGGCGTGAGCGGAAGACGGCCTAACGGTGTGCGGGACCGTAGCCCAGCTTCATGGAGACGGTTGCGAATGGTCCTCGCCGATACCCCAGGAGCAACAGTGTCCCTAATTTGCTGGGAAGTGGCGGTGCGGTCCCCTACGGCACTGCGTAGGATCCTACGGTCTTGGCGTGCATCCGTGCGTCGCTGCGGTCCGGTCCCAGGTCGACGGGCACGTGCACCTTCCGCCGACCACTGGCGACAACATCGATGTACTGTGAAGACCTCACGCTCCACGTGTTGAGCAATTGGGCGATACGTCCACCCGGCCTCCCACATGCCCACTATACGCCCTCGCTCAAAGTCCGTCAACTGCACATTCGGTTCACGTCCACGCTGTCGCGGCATGCTACCAGTGTTAAAGACTGCGATGGAGCTCCGTATGCCACGGCAAACTGGCTGACACTGACGGCGGCGGTGCACAAATGCTGCGCAGCTAGCGCCATTCGACGGCCAACACCGCGGTTCCTGGTGTGTCCGCTGTGCCGTGCGTGTGATCATTGCTTGTACAGCCCTCTCGGAGTGTCCGGAGCAAGTATGGTGGGTCTGACACATCGGTGTCAATGTGTTCTTTTTTCCATTTCCAGGAGTGTATGTAAATAGCAGAACGTTACTCTGAACTGCTTTCGATAAAAATCGAGTTTGAATATTTTACACGTTCCTACGTACTTCACATGATAGCTACTAAACAAGGATTCTGCAGCCAAGCGAGTAAGCGCTTAGTTTCGTAAGCGCGAGGTCTGTGGATCGAATCTCGCTTCCGATAGTGTCTCTCTCTCTCTCTCTCTCTCCCCTTCTTCTCTTTTTTTCTGTACGTAACTATAATGACAGATATGCGTGGTACGCTGCGAAATTGTGTGATGACTGAGAACCGCTTGCGTAGATAACCTAAGTTTGTTTCGCAGTTGACACACTGGATAAAACCATGGACATGCAAAGATTCAATGTTCGATACAAGCGCTGTACGTCGCAGTAATTATTGTTTCCCACGTTTCCAAGATCATTATCATCCTGATTCGTACAGTGCTCCATAGATTACACATTATAGTTGCCACAAATGTACTTTACTGGCCATTAAAATTGCTACACCACGAAGATGACGTGCTACAGACGCGAAATTTAACCGACAGGAAGAAGATGCTGTGATATGCAAATGATTAGCTTTTCAGAGCAGTCACACAAGGTTGATGCCGGTGGCGATATCTACAACGTGCTGACATGAGGAAAGTTTCGAACCGATTTCTCATACACAAACAGCAGTTGACCGCCTTTGCCCGGTGAAACGTTGTTGTGATGCCTCGTGTAAGGAGGAGAAATGCGTACCATCACGTTTCCGACATTGATAAAGGTCGGATTGTAGCCTATAGAAATTTTGGTTCATCGTATCGCAACATTGCTGCTCGCATTGGTCGAGATCCAATGACTGTTAGCAGAATATGGAATCGGTGGGTTCAAGAGGGTAATACGGAACGCCGTGCTGGATCCCAACGGCCTCGTATCACTAGCAGTCGAGATGACAGGCATCTTATCCTCATGGATGTTACGGATCGATCCCTGAGTCAAAAGATGGGGTCGTTTGCAAGACAACGATCATCTGCACGAACAGTTCGACGTAGTTTGCAGCAGTATGCACTATCAGCTCGGAGACCATGCCTGCGGTTACCTTTGACGCTGCATCACAGACAGAAGCGCCTGCGATGGTGTACTCAACGACGACAAATCGTCATTTTTTCGGATGATTCCAGGTTCTGTTTACAGCATCATGATGGTCGCATCCGTGTTTGGTGACATCGCGGTGAACGCACATTTGGAAGCGTGTATTCGTCATCGCCATACTGGCGTATCACCCGGCGTGATGGTATGGGGTGCCATTGGTTAAACGTCTCGGTCACCTCTTGTTCGCATTGATGGCACTTTGAACAGTGGACGTTACATTTCAGATGTGTTACGAGCCGTGGCTCTACCCTTCATTCGATCCCTGAGATCTCTCACCAATTGAAAACGTTTGGTCAATGGTGGCCGAGCAAGTGGCTCGTCACAATACGCCAGTCACTACTCTTGATGAACTGTGGTATCGTGTTGAAGCTGTATGGGCAGCTGTACCTGTACACGCCATCCAAGCTCTGTTTGACTCAATGCCCATGCGGCTCAAGGCCGTTATTAGAGCCAGAGGTGGTTGTTCTGGGTACTGATTTCTCAGGATCTATGCACCGAAATTGCGTGATGATGTAATCACATGTCACTTTTAGTATAATATAGTTGTCCAATGAATACTCGTTTATCATCTGCATTTCTTCTTGGTGTAGTAATTTTAATGGCCAGTCGTGTAGATAAATTAAATAAAATGGCTAAATTCTGATTTGATTGAAAGTCTTATGTATCCACTTTTTCCCAATCTCATTACGAAAATATTTTCCCTTTTTTCAGGATAAAAATTATGAAAATAATAAATGAGAGATTCAGTGTGACGGTTTGCACAGTCGTAATAATTACGGGGGAAAATAACAAATGAGTGTAGGCAGAGATATTCGTTGCACGGTCCGCGCTTAACACCCTCGGATGCGGACTTTTAGAGTAGTATCGATCATACAAAATATACAAACGCTTATACAATTTTCGAACTAAATTTTCTCGAAAACGGTTGAGAGTTGCGTGCTTCTGTTGACATATACTAAAGTCGTAGTCGTGTCCTACACATCATGTCAATATGAATCAACTCGGTGAGGGGATTTTCGTACGGTCCGCTTGTGAGTAGAGGGGCCAAAATAAGCGAATGTCTAGGCTTATCCGTAGATACGCGTTCGTTTCTGAGAAAATGTCGTTAGAAATTTTCGAGGTACTTGATATGCCTTTTAGCACGCTTCTCATTCAGCCAAAGTGGCGGCATAGTTGCTAGCATCACAGCTTCACCCTTTTGCGCCCTGCATTCTAAACCTGATTTTTTAAAAATTTTTATTTTTTATTTTCCTTATTTTTTTCATTTAGCTACCGATGTCCGTAGAAGATTACTATACTTATCCGTAAAAGAATAAATGTACGAAAAAAATTTGAAATTGTTTTCACTGAAATTCATGTTGTGTGACCTGTTAATAATATTCGTGGTGTTGCTTACTTGATGTGGTGAAACGTCTTTCGATCTGCCAGCAAGTATACCCGTTTATTCGTGTAGCCTGCAGTCCATTCTGACCTGCTCAGCTGTTTCTGTCCTATTAACGGAATCAGCAAAGGAAACACATCATTCCAGAATTAGATATCGAAGCGAACAGACAGCAATGGACCATACACACACACTTTATATAATAAACTTATGACACTTCTTAGGAAACCCAGTTGTGATCCAACAATTATCATAACATTCTCGTATCCCCTTACTTGATAAGAAACATATGAGTAAATAAATGAAAAAAAACAATAATCGGGTTTGAACACTGGGCGCAAAATTGTGAAGCCGCGACGCTGTACAATGTGTCATCGCGTCAGTTGAACTTGGCGGCCCATAAGAGACATCTAAAGTGCATCAAAAATTTGACCGTCGTTTTCTCAGAAACGGTAGAGTATCTACAGATAATCCGAAGCACGTGTTCGCTTATTTTGACCCCTCTTCTTAAGTTTCTGGGAAACCGGGTTATGGCATTTGTGTTCTCCTCGTTAGTGCTACCCGTGCAAAGCCAGTGCAGGTCGCTTGCAAGTGTTACACTTATAACCTAACGCAGAAAGAAAGAAACCACAACTATTTAAGTCAAAAGGATTGTTTTTCTAATTCATCCACCTATATTTACTTTTCTATTTGCGAATTTTTGTAAACCGCGTCAACTGCTCACACACACACACACACACACACACACACACACACACAAAAGAAAAAATGGTTCAAATTGCTCTGAGCACTATGGGACTTCACATCTGAAGTCGTCAGTCCCCTAGAACTTAGAACTACTTAAACCTAACTAACCTAAGGGCATCACACACATCCATGCCCGAGGCAGGATTCGAAACTGCGACCGTAGCGGTCGCACGGTTCCAGACTGTAGCGCCTAGAACTGCTCGGCCACCCCGGCCGGCAGACATACAAACAGACATAAAGACATAAATATGTGCATTATGTAAGCGGTACCAGTACTTTTAATATACAAGGCACGTAGTAAGGCTGTGAGGTTATTAGATGTTGGCAATATTATGCTAATGCTTGAAATTTGGAAAACCACCGGCAACATGGGTGCAAAATTGTGAAGCCGTGGCGCTATCCACTGATGCAACACTTCAGTTGACGTTACCACCTCATAAAAGGCATCTAAACTGCGTCGAAAACGCTGATCGTAGTTTCGTCAGAAACTGCCGAGTATCTACGGATATTCTGAGACTCTTGTTCGTTAATTTTTGACCCCTCTTCCACTGAGCGAAGTTTCTGGGAAATTGAGTTATGGCATTTGCCGTGTTCTCCTTGTTAGTGCTTCCTGTACGAAGCCAGGCCAGATCGCTGGTAATTGTTATACTTCTAACCTGATGTAGCAAACATTATTTACATCTTTAACGACTATCAGACAATGTGTCCCTTACGTGTACAGACACTTGCCGAAGGATACGCCTGACTGGGGGGAAAGCGGGGTACTCGCCTTGGGCCAGCTGAAAGCCGATGCCGACTGCGACGACGCCGACGGCGAGGAACAGCGACGGGAGGTGGGCCATGGCGCGGCGCGGCGTGGCGAGCGAGTGAGACTGCGGAGGAACGCCTCAGCCGGCAGTGCTGACCGGTGTCTCCTGATAAAAGACGGCCGATAACGGCCTCCACCGGCTCTGCGCACACCTGCAACCTCTCTGATAGAGTTCGGAAGAGAGATACGAGCAGGTGGTGAGCTGTCAGCTGCACAAGCGGAGGCTGTCGTTTCTAAAGTAGTACCCGAAAATGTGTTTGCGTCACGGTCAATGAAAACATTACTTCGGAGCTCAGGCGTAAATAGGGCGGCCTCACCGGGTCCAGTGGAACTTTTATTATGACGCGGTTGGGCGGCTAAATTAAAACATGGTTTATTAAAAAAGGGTCTCACATATTCCTGCGGGTGGTAGTACTGGTCAAAACAGGAGAAAAATTCCGATAGTAGTGCATGCGAAAACCAATAATTGTTGGGATATGGGCCGTTTGTTTTGGTGACGTATTTTATTTACAGATGAAGTAGGATACACAAAAAAAGGCATAATAAATTAGTGGGTGGCTGTAATTAAAGTGCAGCTACTCACAGAGGTCCAGTGCGGGCTGTAATTATCGTATAGCAGCTAAACATGGCAGATGCAACCTTTGTGTCAGTTTTCTGACTGAACTGATGCGGCCCTCCACGATTTTTCTCCGGTGCCAACCTATTCATCTCAGAGAAGCAATTGAAAGCGACGGCCTCAACTATTAGCTGGATGTATTCGAATCTATCTCTTCCTCTACAGTTTTTACCCTTTACTGCGCCCTCTGGTACCATGGAGGTTACTGCCTGATATCTTTTCTTTCTAACATATGTCCTATCACCCCGTCCCTTCTTCTTGACAGTGTTTTCCATATATTCCCTTCTTCGCCGATTTTGCGGAGAAGCTCCTCCTCCTTTACTTTATCAGTCCACCTAATTTTCAACAGTCGTCTGTAGCACCACGTCTCAAATGCACCAATTCTCTTCTGTTGTGCTTTTTCTACAGTCCGTTTCTCACTATTATCCGATTCTACGCTCCAAACGTACAGTCTCAGAAATTTCTTGCTGAGATTAAGGGCTACGTTTGATATTAGCAGACTTCTCTCGGTCAGAAATGTCAATTTTGCCAGTACTATATTAGTTCCAATTAAGTTCAGCAGGTGCCAATCTGACGCTGTTTTCATATGTAATGGTGTATGACCGGACGTGGGCAGAAGAGGTGAAACAAGTGAGAAAGAGATACTGCTGATGTTATTATTAACCCCCCACTTACAAATTTGTGCAATATGACCACCGTAGACGTTGACGACATGCTGTACAGCGCCAGAATTGCAGCTGGTGGCCAAAATTGCAACTATTTATTGCAGCGTTAGCATACCTACCAAGTTTCGCTGCCATACTATAGTTACAGTCCACAATGGACCTCCGTGAGTAGTTGAACATAAATTACAACCACCCGGTACCACAATATGCCCGCGTGGGTACATGCAAATCTTTCACCAATCATGGAGGCGAGACATCAGGATCATTGGAGTATCAGTCTATCAGCAGGAATTGTCGACGACTGACTCGTACGGCCATACGCTTTTCCAAAAAGATTAACAGATGTTGCGCATCACCAATTTCTGTGCCATGAATGACTGGCGCTATTGGAAAATGTTACTGTTTCAGAAAGACAACAATTATGGATTAGGCACGACGGACCTTACCCACTTTCTAAGGCTCGTTCGACAGCTCTCGCTGAATGGGCAATGGATGAGTTGAGGAGGCTCAGTAATATGGACTGCTCGTCCATCGGCCTGAATCGATTGGATTTGTGCCTATGGGGACATTTAAAGACATTGGAATGTACTCAACTTCGTCAATGTGCAAAAGTTACAGGATCGTATGACCAATGAAAGTGACGCAGTCCGAATGGTGCCAGTAGCATGCGAGATACACTTCGAAGAAGGGCTGAAAGATGTTTCAGAATGCGTGGTTACCACACGCAGCACTCTACGTAAGAGAGAGATGGGAATGGAAGGACAGCTTGGCTCATATCTCAACAGGTATTGCATTCCAGACAGATCATTATAAAAATGTTTCTTCCAGTTTTGAGCACTACTGCCTCCTGTAGGATTATGTGACCCTTTTTTCAAAAACCCTGTATTTACCTTTATATTCTGTGAATCACTATAAAGAGCGTGACAGCAACTAATTTTATTTTGTATCACATGTTAAGATCAAAAGTACAGAGGCATATGAATAATCTGCAGTGTGTACAAAGGCCAAATGATAGCAATGGAGGTAGAAGACGAGAAAGATAGGTTCTAAATAATGTTTTAGAACAAGGTTCCACATCCTGATACTACTATTAAGTGACGTCATTTTTCCTTCATTAGGGTGTGGTTATCAAACAAAAGCCCATACCAAAATCAAGCCTAATTCAAGGCCTTAATAGGTGCATTATCAATACACTTACTAAAGGTTGATATTAGAAGCTCATGGATGATGTGGTGGTGGTGGATAGTGTTTAACGTCCCGTCGACAACGAGGTCATTAGAGACGGTCACGGATGAGATACTGCCTAGGTCCTAGAACGTCCTGGGATTCCCAAGTAGACTGTGTGAGTTTGGAGATTGTGGACTGAGTTAGTTGGTGGCTGCTGGTCAAGGATTTTGGTCGATTTGTTGCCCAAATGTGAGGACAAAAGGCTCATACTAAGTATACTGAAGTAAACCGAGTCTGAAAATAAAGAGCCGTGTTCGTGATTAAAAGTTCACGGGCAGTAGTTTACTGAGGCAAAAGTGTGTATATTCATGTGTTTTGAGCAATTTGACGATCGCAGAGTGTTACGCGAATGGAAATCATGAAATAGAAAACTAAATTCTACTGCGAGCGTATATAAAAGGTGTTTATCGGAAGAAATCTTGAACAATGACGTGTGAAGTAGCTAAATAATTTAAATATTCGTAAAATGAAATGGGTGAGAGAGACCAACTAACAAGGGTGATTAGTGAGGCTGAATTGATAGAGACTGCTGAGGGAAAAGGATAAAACGTGTTTACTTTGAGTAACTTATATGGTTCAAATGGCTCTGAGCACTATGGGACTTAACTTCTGAGGTCATCAGTCCCCTAGAACTTAGAACTACTTAAACCTAACTAACCTAAGGACATACGCACATCCATGCCCGAGGCAGGATTCGAACCTGTAGCGGCCGCGCGGTTCCAGACTGTAGCACCTAGAACCGCTCGGCCAATGTCTCTGGCACTATGGGACTTAACTGCTGAGGTCATCAGTTCCCCGCTCGGCCATCCCTGCCGGCTTTGGCGGTGGAAGGTGAAACAGAAAGGAAAAATGTTAGGGTCATAGCAAGAGGATAACACGTAAAACAGATAGCAAAAGATGTTGAATGTAGCGACACATAAAGGTGACAAGATTAGCACAAGATAGGAAACGATGGAGGATCTCGTCAAACCAGTCGCAAGATTGATAACGTAGAAAGTATGGACTGAGCGAGACCAAACCGGTTCAGAAACTACAATCTAATAAAAAAAAGCGCACCTCGAAGGAATTATCCGAATTTCGAATTGGATGGAAATCGTAGATGTGATGTACATGTAAACACAAACCTGTGATTGTAATTTTAGAGAATCCGGATGATTTATTCAAGAGAAAGAACTTCACAAATTGAGCAAGTCTGGTCCGTATGCAAGCAATTATTCGGCTTCGCATTGATTGACACAGTTGTTGGATGTCCACCTGAGGGATATATTGACAAACTGTGTACAATTGGCGCGTTAGATCGTCAAAATCCCCAGCTGGTTGGAGGGCCCTGCCCATAACACTCCGGACGTTCTCAATAGGGGAGAGATCTGGTAACCTTCCTGGCCAAGACAGGGTTTGGCAAGAGCGAAGAAAAGCAATTCAAACTCCTGCCGTGTGCAGTGGGGCATTATCTTGCTGAAGTGTATGCTCAGGATGGCTCGCCATGAAGGGCAATAAAATGGTGTGTAGAATATTGTCCATGTACCGTTATCCTGTAACGGTGTCGCGGATGACAACTAAATGGGTCCTGCTATGAAAAGATGGCACTCCAGATCATCACTCCTGGTTGTCGGGCTGTATGGCGGGCGATAATCAGGTTTGTATCCCGTCGCCGATATAGACATGTCTTTGGCGGTCGTCTGGACTCATCAGTGAAGGCAATTCTACTCCAGTCCTGAGATTTGTCTGGAGACGGCATGGATAGCGGTGGGATATAACCAGGAGTGATGGTCTGGAGTACCATTTCTTTTCATAGCAGGTCCGCTACGGCTGTAATCCGCGGCCTTACAGTACAGAGGTATTTCGACGAAATTTTAAGGCTCGTTTGGTTGCCCTTCATGGCAAGTCATTACGGGCTTACGTTTCGCCAAGATAATGCCCGCTCCCACACGGCGAGAGTTTCTAAAGCGTGTCTTTCTTGATCAGCAAGGTCGCCGTATTTCTCCAAATCGAGAACGTTTGGAGCACTGTGAGTAGGGCCGTCCAGTCATCCCGTAATTTTCACGATGTAACGCGCCAGTCAGACAGAATTTGGCCATATGTCCGTCAGGAGGAGTCGAGTCAGTAACTGGCTTTTTCGTTCGGTCGTCTGGAGACTGCGCAAAAAGATACGATTAAAAGTCTTGGGTCACGCCATGATTGTTCCCCACCACAAAAAGGCCAAAGACGCCGCATAATATTACTAGTGTGACGTTCATAGCCACTGCACAGTTTCTATTGAGTTGCCTGATTGTAATTTTCAAAATTAGTAGTGATAGAAAACTCAGCGTAGTTAGTCACCAGGCTGTCCGTGTTGAATAATACGTTGGGGTAAGACAGAGTGCCGGCCGCGGTGGTCTAGCGGTTCTGGCGCTGCAGTCCGGAACCGCGGGACTGCTACGGTCGCAGGTTCGAATCCTGCCTCGGGCATGGGTGTGTGTGATGTCCTTAGGTTTAAGTAGTTCTAAGTTCTAGGGGACTTATGACCTAAGATGTTGAGTCCCATAGTGCTCAGAGCCATTTGAACCATTTAAGACAGAGTGTGACCTCAGAAAACTCTTTGCTGCAGAGTGAATGACTGCCTGTCGTGGCCCGAAAATTGGCGTTCGGATAAAGAAAAAGCTCTTAAATAAGAATACGCTCGTATTCTTGGCTACAAGGACTGATGACACCCTACAATATTGCAACGCGTCGTTTTTGAACCAATAAACAACATTGTGCAGCCTGGACTGTTTCTTTTTATTATGAATCACATTATAAAGTTCCTGTACCACCGCGCCACAATGGACTGGTATAAATTTAAAACAACAGAAATCCCGCATTAAAAACATCAATACCAAGAGAGAAAGAGAGAGAGAGAGAGAGAGAGAGAGAGAGAGAGAGTCCTCCCCATATCGAAAAACATCTTCTACTAAAATAGTGATGATACTTCAGTTGTCCACTAACGATGAAAAACCTACAGCCAGTGAAAATGTAATATTAACATGAGGTGGAATGATTTTATATGGCGGAGCACATTAAAGAAAGAAAATTAAAGAGGAAAAATGATTCTACAAGCTATAGGAATTAACAGAAAAAAAAACTACTATTAGAAATGACAGAGGAACGCATATTTTTTCAGTTTATTATATCCATGTACTACTTTGTACCCACTTAATTATGACTTTTCATCTGTGCCTGTGGTGTCAGTTCTTCCTAACAGTATTTATTATTTATTATTTTTGATTTATTATTTATTTTTGTTTTTATATTAGCCAGGCACCTTAGAGTCATTGTCTTTGCTTTTTAAAGGAAAAAAAGATCGTTTGTTATTGACTGCTCTTCGCATGTCTTATAATTTTGTAGTTCTCTCTTTCATCCGTTAGTTCGACTATTTCTTCATGCAGAATTATTCATTCGTTTCTAACAACTAAAAAGGTCTCTTTAGCTTCAATTATGTGTCTCCTTGTTTTCATTCCTCTTTTTCTAAGCAATCGAAAATAATTGCCCTTACCTTCCGTTGACCACATTCTCAATGTGCCACTTAGTGCTACGGTTTTGCTTTTTCTTAGTGCTTTTGAGCTTTGCACTGAAGATTTAGTAGACGGTTTTCCGAGTGCAGACTTGTCACTTAGTACAGTCAATAGTCAACTATATAGTTGAAATTGCCATATAACTAGCTTGTAGTCATACCAAGGTCTTATACCATCATAAACATTTTTTCTAGTATATCTTTTCCGATTTCCTCCAAGAAAAAATTGTTGTAACAACCTGAGGCCTTCCCTAAAAAAGAATCTTTCCTATTCAGGGGGATATATTCCCTTCTATTTTACGACACAGGCAAGCAGAGAGGTAGACTGCTGTAGATTCTGAGCGATTTTCTTACACTGACTGACGAATGAACATAAGTTTACTAGGCAATCACATTTAAAACGGGAAGATATGGTAGCAGACCCGAATTAAATGTGGTTCGAATACCCCAGTTTCAGTACGGATTTCTGGAGATTTTTTTAGTGAAGCTTCTTCCTTATCCCCTCCAAATTACTCCCAAATACGGAGCCCTTCGGCCCCACTCGCACCTTGCTAAAATATGTCGGAAAAGATTTGAGCTCTACAACGTATCAGGATCTCAAATAACCCGCCACACACATTCGAGCGAGGAATGAAAAATGAAATAAAAAAGAAATCTTTGTTGTTGGAATTCTTTTAGAAAGAGAACTGTCAATTTTAACGCTAACATTAAGTTGTTAACAGACAGTTAACGAACCGCAGAACACTAGTACAGAAGTAGCGTACCGAGTAACTAAACAGTGCTATTTCTTGCTGAATATTACATTTCAAGACACACAGAAACCGTCTTTTACTAATAGCTGCTTAATTTAATGCCTGCTTCTCCGTCACGCTCATAGGTTTGCATAATGTTTTCTCGTCCATTTTGATGTGTGTTGTGGTTCCAGTGTCTGACATCTCTGCAGATGCCTTTGGCGCACACCCGCATCCGTTACTAGAGACCTTATCAGACACTGACATAGCGGACAGGTGGTCAGAATTACCAGTCGGCCTTATCAGATAAAGGCAGTCGTCATCGCAGGTGTTCAGACAATACCGACCAACATCTGAGCAACAGGCTCCACTTTAAAATTCCTTTATTTTGTCTATGTAACCTTCTCTTGGTTATAAGAAATTGTCCTAACGGTGTAAGAATATCGCCAGTTGTTAATGTTTATGGTCCCACTTCTGGTCGCCAATGTTAACGTATACGGGCAGGGTACGGGGGGAGAAAGTTGTTACATATGCTTCGTGACGTCAGTGTGCGGGAGGTTGAGCGGTCAGAATTTGAGAGTGGGCATCCAGGACTGCCGTTAAATGATGAAACAGGAAATAAGGTACAATAAAGAGCATATATTTCAATGTACGGTGTACGAGGAGCTCGCCTAGGGTCGGAAGTTACCAGGCTTAGGCCAGTCTAGGAGGACAAACAATTAATTGAAATGGGAAATGGAAGGGGAAACGGTTCATGTTAACTTACGTTGGTGGCCAGTCGTGAGAAGCAGAGCCAGAGGCTCCGCCTTCCGAAAAGACGTATGTTCTGGTCAAGGTCTGGATCACAAGAAAGAGGGCAAACTGTGTTCCGCACTGCAGAAAACCCCAGCATTCACACACGTGACCTGTATCCCACGCACGCTGTTGGCTAAAACCAATGGCATGAATTCGCTAGCAGTTTCAGCAGAGGGCTCAGGGCTTTAACTGGACAGAACTACCTCGATTTTGCAAGGTAGGGGACTTGTGTCATGCAGGTATAGCGTAAGATACTCTGGGAGAAAACTTGTAAAGATTTCACTGGGCCTTTGAAATAAATTTTTTAAACCAATTCCCTAAAATATTCCTTGGCTGGCTGCCACCATGTACAATATGCAAGATCCTGCGTCCCATTTTCGTATTCAAGTCTTAATCGCACACGAGCACACACACAAGATCCTTTTGGAATTTTATTAAGACTTGTTTAACTGTTTAGTCTTAAGGTATAATTACATGTTACTGTGTTTTTCAAGGTAACGAAAATTAACTTTTAGTCTGCCTTCTTCGAAAAGTTGTTATTACACTAGTCTGAAAGGATTCAAAAATGCGTCCGGAGGCACATACACTCCTGGAAATGGAAAAAAGAACACATTGACACCGGTGTGTCAGACCCACCATACTTGCTCCGGACACTGCGAGAGGGCTGTACCAGCAATGATCACACGCACGGCACAGCGGACACACCAGGAACCGCGGTGTTGGCCGTCGAATGGCGCTAGCTCCGCAGCATTTGTGCACCGCCGCCGTCAGTGTCAGCCAGTTTGCCGTGGCATACGGAGCTCCATCGCAGTCTTTAACACTGGTAGCATGCCGCGACAGCGTGGACGTGAACCGTATGTGCAGTTGACGGACTTTGAGCGAGGGCGTATAGTGGGCATGCGGGAGGCCGGGTGGACGTACCGCCGAATTGCTCAACACGTGGGGCGTGAGGTCTCCACAGTACATCGATGTTGTCGCCAGTGGTCGGCGGAAGGTGCACGTGCCCGTCGACCTGGGACCGGACCGCAGCGACGCACGGATACACGCCAAGACCGTAGGATCCTACGCAGTGCCGTAGGGGACCGCACCGCCACTTCCCAGCAAATTAGGGACACTGTTGCTCCTGGGGTATCGGCGAGGACCATTCGCAACCGTCTCCATGAAGCTGGGCTACGGTCCCGCACACCGTTAGGCCGTCTTCCGCTCACGCCCCAACATCGTGCAGCCCGCCTCCAGTGGTGTCGCGACAGGCGTGAATGGAGGGACGAATGGAGACGTGTCGTCTTCAGCGATGAGAGTCGCTTCTGCCTTGGTGCCAATGATGGTCGTATGCGTGTTTGGCGCCGTGCAGGTGAGCGCCACAATCAGGACTGCATACGACCGAGGCACACAGGGCCAACACCCGGCATCATGGTGTGGGGAGCGATCTCCTACACTGGCCGTACACCACTGGTGATCGTCGAGGGGACACTGAATAGTGCACGGTACATCCAAACCGTCATCGAACCCATCGTTCTACCATTCCTAGACCGGCAAGGGAACTTGCTGTTCCAACAGGACAATGCACGTCCGCATGTATCCCGTGCCACCCAACGTGCTCTAGAAGGTGTAAGTCAACTACCCTGGCCAGCAAGATCTCCGGATCTGTCCCCCATTGAGCATGTTTGGGACTGGATGAAGCGTCGTCTCACGCGGTCTGCACGTCCAGCACGAACGCTGGTCCAACTGAGGCGCCAGGTGGAAATGGCATGGCAAGCCGTTCCACAGGACTACATCCAGCATCTCTACGATCGTCTCCATGGGAGAATAGCAGCCTGCATTGCTGCGAAAGGTGGATATACACTGTACTAGTGCCGACATTGTGCATGCTCTGTTGCCTGTGTCTATGTGCCTGTGGTTCTGTCAGTGTGATCATGTGATGTATCTGACCCCAGGAATGTGTCAATAAAGTTTCCCCTTCCTGGGACAATGAATTCACGGTGTTCTTATTTCAATTTCCAGGAGTGTATAATTTTTCTTCATTAATCGAAAAATTACAAAATGTTTTACTCGTCAAAATTTTTTTGTTACCCACCATCTTTTCTGTGATGTGATGCTACCATTCTCTTATCCTCCCATATGTATATTTCTTCTAGATCGAATGCTAATAACCTGTTCGTCATACAGCTCTTTTTCTTCTTACAATTTATTTTTTCCGTTGATCCCATTACTGACAGACCTACTCTTGAAACTCTTCGCATATAAAACTACCATTCTTTTCAGTGCACGGAGTTTCTACGCAGTTTTTTTCTCGATTAAATTGACTAACACATCTAGATTTATTACTATTTCAATTCGCTTCTTAATAGTCTGATCTACATTTCAAAGACATATTCATTTCCAATGTCTTACCGTCTCGTTTCATATCCATACTCATCCCTTTCTGAATACGATCAACAGCAATTGCTGTCAGGATTTTATACTAATTTGAACCAGAAATACTTTTTCTTCGGTTTTGAGAATTTATTCTTTTATTATCATCAACATCACCGCCATCATCATCGTCAACAAGAACTACAACAAAAACATAAAAAATTAGCCATACTACGACTGTTCCGCCTTCAAAGACCTAACACTACTCATTCCAGCTTTCATTTTTTCAACATGACTTAGCAATATTTTATTTGACTTGTCTCAATTTCTTTACACCAGTTCTCATTCATATATCTTCATTTGGAATGCGATCAGTTCTTCTGTATCCTAAAGTCGACCATGGAAGCCTCATTTTTGCTGCCTGAATCCTTCACTGTTTTGCTGGCAGGATGAAACATTTTGCTCCATGAAAAATTTTGCGTCTCGTACATGTATAGTTCTTCAACTATTATTCAATAACTTTCACATTTTCAGTGTCTCCAGGCCTCTTTCACGTATACAACCTTCTTTCATGATTCTTAAAAATTTTTTTACGATTTGTGTTCCAGCAACCAATTCTATTCAGTATCTTGTCATTAGTCACGTGATCTAGCCATGTAATCTTCAGCATTCATCTGTAGCAACACATTTCGAAAGCTTCTATTCTCTTCTTGTCTGAACTATTTATCGTTCATGTTTCACTTCCATACATGGCTAAACTCCATACAAATACTTTCAGAAAGGACTTCCTGACATTTAAATCTATACTCGATGTTAACAAATTCCTCTTTTTCAGAAACGCTTTCCTTGTCATTGCCAGTCTACATTTTAATCCTCTCTACTTCGACCATCATCAGTTATTTTGCTCCCCAAATAGCAAAACTCATCTACTACTTTAAGTGTGTCATTTCCTAATCTAATTTCCTTAGCATCACCTGATTTAATTCGACTACATTCCAGTATCCTCGTTTTGTTTTTGTTAATGTTTATCTCATATCCTTCTTTCAAGAAATTGTCCATTCCACTTAACTGCTCTTCCAGGTCCTCTGCTGTCTCTGACACAATTACAATGTCGTCGGCAAACCTCAAAGTTTTTATTTCTTCTCCATGGATATTAATTCCTACTCCAAATTTTTCTTTTGTTTCCTTCATATACAATATATATAGAGGATATATATAGAGGATAGGTTACAGAACTGTCTCACTCCCTTCCCAACCACTGCTTCCTTTCGATGCCCCTCGACTCTTATAACTGCCATCTGGTTTCTGTACAAATTGTAAATAGCCGTTCGCTCCCTGTATTTGACCCCTGTCACCTTTAAATTGTGAAAGAGAGTATTCCAGTCAACATTCTCAAAAGCTTTCTCTAAGTCTAGAAATGCTAGAAAAGTAGGTTTGGCTTTCCTTAATCTATTTATTCTATCTTATAAGATAAGTCGTAGGGTCAGTGTTGCCTCACGTGTTCCAACATTTCTACGGAATCCAAGCAGATCTTCCCCGAGGTCGGCTTCTGACAGTTTATCCATTCGTCTGTACAGAATTCGTATCAATATTTTGCAGCTGTGATTTATTAAACTGATAGTTCGGTAATTTTCACACCTGTCAACACCTGATTTCTTTGGGATTGGAATTATTATATTCTTCTTGAAGTCTGAGGGTATTCCGCCTATATCATACATCTTGCTCACTAGATGGAAGAGTTTTGTTCTCTCAAGGCTCAAGGCTATCAGTTGTTCTAGTGGTATGTTATCTACTCCCGGGGCCTTGTTTCGACTTAGAGCTTTCAGTGCTCTGTCAAACTCTTCACGCAGTACCGTATCTCCCATTTCACCTTCATCTACGTCCTCTTCCACTTCATAAGTATTACCCTCAGGTACCTTGCCCTTGTATAGACCCTCTATATACTCCTTCCATCTTTCTGCTTTCCCTTCTTTGCTTATAACTGGTTTTCCACATGAGCTCTTTATATTCAGATAGGTAGTTCTCTTTTCTCCAAAGGTCTCTTTAATTTTCCTGTAGGCTGTATTTATCTGACCCCTAGTGATATATGCCTCTACATCCTTACATGTGTCCTCTAGCCGTCCCTGCTTAGCCATTTTGGACTTCCTGTCGATCTCATTTTTGAGACGTTTCTATTCCTTTGCGCCTGCTTCATTTACTGCGTTTTTATATTTTCTCCTTTCATCAATTAAATTCAATGTCTCTTCTGTTAGCCAAGGATTTCTACTAGCCCTTGCCTGTTTATCTACTTGATCCGCTGCTGCCTTCGGTATTTCGCCTCTCAAAGCCATCCATTCTTCTTCTACTGTATTTCTTTCCTCCGTTCTTGTCAATCGTTCCCTTACGCTCTCTCTGAAATTCTCTACAACCTCTGGTTCTTTCAGTTTATCCTCGTCCCATCTTCTTAAAAATCCACCTTTTTGCAGTTTCTTCAGTTTTAATCTACAGGTCATAACCAATAGATTGTGGTCAGTCCACATCTGCCCCTGGAAATGTCTTACAATTTAAAACCTGGTTCCTAAATCTCTGTCTAACCATTATATAATCCATCTGAAATCTTCCAGTGTCTCCAGGCCTCTTCCACGCATACAACCTTCTTTCACCATTCTTAAAAATTTGTTAGGATTAGTGTTTCAGCAAAAAAGTCTAGAACTTGTCGTTATCTCTTCCTGGATTTGAAGAGGCAGCGACTTACGTTGCAGGTGGTCTCTTCCTCTTGTTTGGATATGATTCATGGCTACCACCGGTTCTTATCGGACACATCAGCACTTGTTTTCTCTGATCAGCTTTGTAAGTGTCCGTGGAAAATTTACCGACGCAACCGACGGCCGTGCACGTGTCAATTACAGTCGAACGATCTTCAGGTCTGTAGCCGAAGATTTCCTTTATTTATCGAAATTTAAAATTACGGTCATTGTATACATGTGCACAATAATTCATCTGAATAAGGATAATGTGTGCTTTATCTGTTTGTCATTAAAAATATGTCTCACAATGAAAGGATTGCATTTTATCTTGCTACGTAAATGCAAATTTATTCCGTTGAGACTTATGTTCATGTTCTTTTGGTAAGTATCGGTTGGTCTTAAATGTGATATGGGGTGTTGTTCTGATGCCTAAGTGTACAGTGTAGAGTGTGTTGTTGATGACGAATAAGGGAGGGTGGAGATAGTGAAGTGCTCCTCAAAGTTAGCAAGAAAGTGACACATTTTTGATCCCCCCACGGTTCAGCACATGACCTAAGGCAGTGGCTTTTCTTTGATCACGAACTATGTTCCGCAACTTGAAATTTCAGAGAATGTACTTTCGGAGCACAACACTGTTTGGAAGTGAATCGTGGATTGTGGGAAAAAGAGAATCTAAGCACTTGAGATGTGGAGTGATAGAAGTATGTTGAAATTAGGTAGACTCATAAGATAAGGATTGGGGAGTTTCTCTGCAAGATCAGCGAAGAAATGAACATATGGGAAATAAGAAGAATGGACAGGTTAATAGGACATCTGTTAAGACATAAGGAAACAACTTCCATCGTACTAGAGGCGGCTGTCGTCTATATACGGTAAAAATTGTAGGGGAAAACAGAGATTGAAATATATCTAATATTCCTAATAATTGAGGACGTTGTGTGTAATTTCTACTCTGAGACGAAAAGTGTGGCGTGTCTCTTTCTTAAAGATGGGTCTTTGAATTTAATGACATTTTATTCAATCCCGAGCGCTAAGATCAGTAATAATTCAGTTCTTACATTTTACTCGGGTGTACCACCGCAGTAAGGGTCTTAAAATAAAAATCCTCTAAAAAATTTACATTCCCAAAATAAAAATCACAACTGGGATCTTAGGTATAGCATCTGACTTCAATACGAAATGCTCTGCCGCTAAGGGCGCTTCTCAACAAACAAATGGACACAGAAATATACATCAAAGAGTAGAAGCTTTTTCAGCCTCACATAGCGATTTAAAAACTGCACATAACTTCCAAGTAGTCTTTGAAAAATATCAATTGCTGTGAGAGTCATTGTACATTTATAAATTGGTCAGTGAATACAATGCAATGGCTGACCATCACAGCGTCCGTTTTACTACTGCTTTTATGCAAGAAACGCTGCACCCATGCATGGCTGCTGTGTCGCTTATGTCATTGTTCCACCGCCTCCACTGCAGCCCCATCAACACTATCGAATTAAGTAAAGAACGTAAAATTATAAGTATTACACTGATTTGTTAATGCCGGTTAAATATTTCATGAAAACAAAGTTTTAATATTTCAATGTGTTTCAAAGAAGTAAATCAATGTAATGTATCTCTTGGTGTAAGTATTTTTGAATTTATATACCTCCAGACGAAATTGTATTTTATTATAATTGTTATTTGAATTCACTTTATTATTATGTAAATTTTTTTCGTCCTAACCCAAACCTTTACATATGCACAATAAAATAGCGGGCGTTGGCTATCAAGTATCACGAAAAACGGAGGTTAGACGTGTGGATTTGTAAACAGCAGCCTCAGTTGGACTAATGCTTGTACATGCGTAAGTTACATTAAGTTATATTGAAATATGTGTTGTCATAATTATGAGTTTACATGAATGCCTATAACGGTGTGGAATTATGAAACTGCCGGCCGGAGTGGCCGAGCGGTTCTAGGCGCTACAGTCTGGAACCGCGCGACCGCAACGGTCACAGGTTCGAATCCTGCCTAGGGCATGGATGTGTGTGATGTCCTTAGATTAGTTAGGTTCAAGCAGTTCTAAGTTCTAGGGGACTGATGACCACAGCAGTTAAGTCCCATAGTGCTCAGAACCAGAGCCTTTTGAACCATTTTTTGAATTAGGAAACTGGAATTGTCAACAACTCTGAAATGGATTTTGATCAATGTGCTGTTTCTACGTCTGATTCTTGTATTATCTGTATTTGTAGCACTGGTGATTGCTGCACTATTAGCTGTAGTGCAGATCTGCAGAAAAAGAAGAATGAGTGAGACGGTTCATATTTTTTTCTAGAGCTTTAGTTACTGACATCACTTTTCTTTTATTGTAATGGATAATTTATGATGAATTTCACTAGCGATTACTTGTAATGTGGTGGGGCAATTTAAATGCCTAATTGCTTGAAGAGGTACCTACATGATGATCGCAGGTGAACGCCACATATTATTCTTACTGTTGCTTTCGTGCAATGAGTGTATTCCAAATGATGAGTTACACCAGAAAATTATTCCAGAAGACATTACTGCGTAGAAACATGAAAAATGTATCAGGAGATGTTGCGTTTGTTTTCAAGATTTGCAATTATACGAAGAGCAGATGTAGCTTATCTTAACTCTCTGAGAAGCTCGGTAATGTGCTTCTTTCTGTTCAAGTCTTCAAACTGTTCGCCCAAAATTTTGGAGAATTATACCCTGTCTAATGACTTTTGATTATATGCTACATCAGGTGTTGGTAAAACTATTTCTACCACAGATTTGAATACAGCGTGTTTTCTCAAACTTTAGGGAGAGTCCATTTTACGAGAATCGCTTAATAAGTCTCTGGAAAATATCATTTACTATCGCTTCTGTTGCTTTCCCTCTAATGGGATTTGTTATAACACTAATATCGTTTGTAAAAAGTACAAATTCTGCTTGTTGAATGTGAAGTGGAAGGTAATTCATACATGTGAGGAATTGCAATGGCCCAAAAATTGAACCCTATGGGACTCTCTTTGCAGTCTCTCGCTAGTCACTCAAATTTTGTACTCTTCCAACACTGTTCCGGTCCCTCTGGCCCTTCCATCTTTTCTCGACAGCGACCGACTCTCAGATATCGCTAGTTCGGAGCAACATGATAAATTTGTTATTGTTTCCAACCCATCTACAAGTAATAGCAACACTGCGTATGTCACCATATTTAACAACTAAGGACTAGAAAGGTTCCATCGGTGTCATGTAAACGCTTTTAACGTCACATGTAGCGAAAGCATTTGTAAGTGCGTTACTTTTATACGAAAATAATTCATCTTCCCCCCGTTTCATTCTACCCCAATCCTCTCATACTGTTGAGAAGAGGAAGATCCATCTCCTGTCGCTACATTTTCTAAGACTTCCGCTAAAGCTCACTTCCATATCATCGATTTCAGTGACACACCGCGCAATGAACAAAGCACGAAAAATTACTCGCTAGGTTGATATCTGGATGGATTATTGAGTGCCTTGCTAACCCATACCAATCGGCATTAAACTTTACGGACGGAGTTGTCTGTCAGCCCAAAGATTACTTTTGCTCCTTAACAGCCTCGTTGTTGTTGTTGTTGTTGTGGTCTTCAGTCCTGAGACTGGTTTGATGCAGCTCTCCATGCTACTCTATCCTGTGCAAGCTTCTTCATCTCCCAGTACCTACTGCAACCTACATCCTTCTGAATCTGCTTAGTGTATGCATCTCTTGGTCTCCCCCTACGATTTTTACCCTCCACGCTGCCCTCCAATACTAAATTGGTGATCCCTTGATGCCTCAGAACATGTCCTACCAACCGATCCCTTCTTCTGGTCAAGTTGTGCCACAAACTCCTCTTCTCCCCAATCCTATTCAGTACCTCCTCATTAGTTATGTGATCTACCCATCTAATCTTCAGCATTCTTCTGTAGCACCACATTTCGAAAGCTTCTATTCTCTTCTTGTCCAAACTATTTATCGTCCATGTTTCACTTCCATACATGGCTACACTCCATACAAATACTTTCAGAAAAGACTTCCTGACACTTAAATCTATACTCAATGTTAACAAATTTCTCTTCTTCAGAAACGCTTTCCTTGCCATTGCCAGTCTACATTTTATATCCTCTCTACTTCGACCATCATCAGTTATTTTGCTCCCCAAATAGCAAAACTCCTTTACTACTTTAAGTGTCTCATTTCCTAATCTAATACCCTCAACATCACCCGACTTAATTCGACTACATTCCATTATCCTCGTTTTGCTTTTGTTGATGTTCATCTTATATCCTCCCTTCAAGACACCATCCATTCCGTTCAACTGCTCTTCCAAGTCCTTTGCTGTCTCTGACAGAATTACAATGTCATCGGCGAACCTCAAAGTTTTTATTTCTTCTCCATGGATTTTAATACCTAATCCGAATTTTTCTTTTGTTTCCTTTACTGCTTGCTCAATATACAGATTGAATAACATCGGGGAGAGGCTACAACCCTGTCTCACTCTCTTCCCAACCACTGCTTCCCTTTCATGTCCCTCGACGCTTATAACTGCCATCTGGTTTCTGTACAAATTGTAAATAGCCTTTCGCTCCCTGTATTTTACCCCTGCCACCTTTAGAATTTGAAAGAGATTATTCCAGTCAACATTGTCAAAAGCTTTCTCTAAGTCTACAAATGCTAGAAACGTAGGTTTGCCTTTCCTTAATCTTTCTTCTAACATAAGTCGTAAGGTCAGTATTGCCTCACGTGTTCCAGTATTTCTACGGAATCCAAACTGATCTTCCCCGAGGTCGGCTTCTACTAGTTTTTGCATTCGTCTGCCTAGTTGTTGCTCAGCCGTACTGCTGAGGTGCTGCCGCTGCCGTGCTGGGACGAGAAGTCGGCGATATGGCTGGGGAGCCGCATGGCCATTTAATAACCGCGGCCGGAACTCTTCCGCTCATGAATAACTTACCGATGCAAATGACGAGCGGCGCGTACGCCGAGCCGGCGCAACACAAGGACGCGGAAACGGGTGAGCTGCACGCACCACGATCCCTGCCCTCCGTCGGCTCTCCGTTCTGCGGTGCAATATATGTGCTGTTTCATTCCTGGCTCTCTTTCTTGAGTCATAAGTCTCCCAACTGGTTAGATGCGGCCCGTCAACATTACATCGATGTGGCGAAAGTCATTGCATGGCGATATGCACATACACAGGCGGTTGTAGTACCACGTACACGAGGTATAGAAGGTCAGTACATCGGCGGAGCTATCATTTGTACTTGGGTGATTGTTGTGAAAAGGTTTCCGACGTGATTATGGCTGCATGACGCATGGTAGTCGGAGACAGACGCATGGGATATTCCATTTCGGAAATCTTCAAGGAATTCAATTTTCCAAGATCACAGTGGCAAGGGTGTGTCGAGAATACCAAATTTCAGGCTCTCACTACAGATAACGCAGTGGGCAAGGGTATTTGCTTAACGACCGAGAGCAGCGGTGTTTTCGTAGAGTTGCCAGTGCTAATAGACAACCAACGTACCGCAGAAATCAACGTGGGACTTACGATGAGAGTTTT
This sequence comes from Schistocerca nitens, assembly GCF_023898315.1. Lineage (NCBI taxonomy): Eukaryota > Metazoa > Arthropoda > Insecta > Orthoptera > Acrididae > Schistocerca > Schistocerca nitens. Next base: position 395,729,070 of record NC_064618.1, on the reverse strand, counting down.
CGTTAGGGCAGGGCGGCGAAATTTGGCGTAAATGGGCTTTGGCAGCAGACGACATAGCCTCGAGCGCCTCTCCTGGACTCGTGATCGTGTCGGTTGGACCCTATAACGACTGGAAAACCGTGGCCTGGTCACATGTGTCCCGATTCCAGTTGGTAAGAGCTGTTGGTAGGGTTCGAGTTCGGCGCAGACACCACGAAACCATGGACACAAGCTGTCAACAAGGCACTGTGCAAGCTGTTGGTGGCTCTATAATGGTGTGGGTTGTCCTCTGGTCCAGCTCAGCTGACCATTGACTGGAAATGGTTATGTTCCGGTACCTGCAGACCGTTTGCACTCACTCATGCATTTCGTGTTCCCAAACAATGACGGAAATTTTATGAAAATGCGCTATGTTACCGGGCCACCATTGTTCGCGATCGTTTGGAGAACATTCTGCACACCTCGAGCGATTTATTTTGCCGTCCAGATTGTCCGACATGATTCCAGTCGAACATTTATGCGACATAATCGAGAGGTCAGTTTGTGCATAAAATATTGCACCGGCAAAAATTTCGGAGTTATGGACCGCTGTAGAGGCAGCTTAGCCTTAATATTTCTGTAGGAGACTTCCAACGAATTGTTGAGTCTATGCCGAGTTGCTACTCTACGCCGGCAATAGGAGGTCCGACGTGATATTCGGAGGTATCCCGTGACTTTTGCACCTCACTGTAGTACAAAGAAGCGGCCGACCACGACTTCCTGTCTTGCGCCAGTCTCTTCATCCAAACAATTCGTGTTGCCCTCTTCTCTATACTTTCAATATTCCCTATCGGTCGTATCTGGTACGGTTTCACAGACTTGAGCAGTATTCTAGGATGAGTCGCAAGAGTGTTTTATAAGAAATCTCCTTCACAGACCTTTCTTACAAGGAAATGTCGTCTTCTCGACTTAAAATTCCTCGTGAAAATTTGGGATATAATTCCGATGGTACGCATTGATGACCTTCTGATAGTATAGCTTTTCAATTTCGCGTGCACAGGCTGTTTGTCGCTTGCTCCGCCCCACTGCACCAGCCTAATGCCCGATTGCGAAGCACATAGCGGAGACGCACCCAGAGCCCTCATATTTGTGTGATGTTGAAGGCGAGGGAAGAGGAAGGGAGTCGTGGACGGACAAATCTGCGAAAGTGTTATAAAATATTGTTCGAGAACAAATGTTGTTCTGTTTATAAGTAATCTGAGTACGGTACATAGCATGTCAACCTCACGAAAATATATATTCAACATTATTTAGAGATATTGTCGTACCGATATTCTGCAGCTATATGTACGCCTCAAAAGCAAAGAAACTGAAAAATTATTATGAAATGAGCTATTTTCGATTTACAATTTAATCTTGCCAATCAAGCTGAATGATACCGCATCTCCTGCAGATGTACGTCACTTTAACATTGACAGCTTTAAAATCAAAAGAAAATAACGCAGAACAGTGGTGTATGAATTAGCACTGCGCTACTTCTTTAATGATACTGTCACGCGTTTAGTGCTTTTACACTGAATTTTTGAATAACAACGTAAAAATGTTCAACATTAAGACATCACTGGCATAAGCTACGTGTTAGAAACCGCAAACTTTGCCGTAATGAACGAAGTAAATTACCAGTGTCAGAGCAGTATTTCACATAAATGGCAAAATGAAGCTATTGTTGCATATCTCACCAACAACTACCCAGGTCGTTTATTTCAGCTCGCAGAAAGTGAGATACGCAAACTTGACGAAAATCATCGTTTCCCCTATGACGTAAAGATTACGTATGAAACAAATTTCTATCTGAACGGAACGTCGATTCCACTGTTGTTGTTGTGGTCTTCAGTCCTGAGACTGGTTTGATGCAGCTCTCCATGCTACTCTATCCTGTGCAAATTTCTTCATCTCCCAGTACCTACTGCAACCTACATCCTTCTGAATCTGCTTAGTGTATTGATCTCTTGGTCTCCCTCTTCGATTTTTACCCTCCACGCTGCCCTCCAATGCTAAATTTGTGATCCCTTGATGCCTCAAAACATGTCCTACCAACCGATCCCTTCTTCTAGTCAAGTTGTGCCACAAACTTCTCCCCAATCCTATTCAATACCTCCTCATTAGTTACGTGATCTACCCACCTTATCTTCAGCATTCTTCTGTAGCACCACATTTCGAAAGCTTCTATTCTCTTCTTGTCCAAACTGGTTATCGTCCATGTTTCACTTCCATACTTGGCTACACTCCATACAAATACTTTCAGAAACGACTTCCTGACACTTAAATCTATACTCGATGTTAACAAATTTCTCTTCTTCAGAAACGATTTCCTTGCCATTGCCAGTCTACATTTTATATCCTCTCTACTTCGACCATCATCAGTTATTTTACTCCCTAAATAGCAAAACTCCTTTACTACTTTAAGTGTCTCATTTCCTAATCTAATCCCCTCAGCATCACCCGATTTAGTTTGACTACATTCCATTATCCTCGTTTTGCTTTTGTTGATGTTCATCTTATATCCTCCTTTCAAGACACTGTCCATTCCGTTCAACTGCTCTTCCAAGTCCTTTGCTGTCTCTGACAGAATTACAATGTCATCGGCGAACCTCTAAGTTTTTACTTCTTCTCCATGAATTTTAATACCAACTCCGAATTTTTCTTTTGTTTCCTTTACTGCTTGCTCAATATACAGATTGAATAACATCGGGGAGAGGCTACAACCCTGTCTCACTCCTTCCCCAACCACTGCTTCCCTTTCATGCCCCTCGACTCTTATAACTGCCATCTGGTTTCTGTACAAATTGTAAATAGCCTTTCGCTCCCTGTATTTTACCCCTGCCACCTTCAGAATTTGAAAGAGAGTATTCCAGTAAACGTAATCAAAAGCTTTCTCTAAGTCTACAAATGCTGGAAACGTGGGTTTGCCTTTTCTTAATCTTTCTTCTAAGATAAGTCGTAAGGTTAGTATTGCCTCACGTGTTCCAACGTTTCTACGGAATCCAAACTGATCTTCCCCGAGGTCCGCTTCTACCAGTTTTTCCATTCGTCTGTAAAGAATTCGCGTTAGTATTTTGCAGCTGTGACTTATTAAACTTATAGTTCGGTAATTTTCACATCTGTCAACACCTGCTTTCTTTGGTATTGGAATTATTATATTCTTCTTGAAGTCTGTGGGTATTTCGCCGGTCTCATACATCTTGCTCACCAGATGGTAGAGTTTTGTCATGACTGGCTCTCCCAAGGCCATCAGTAGTTCTAATGGAATGTTGTCTACTCCCGGGGCCTTGTTTCGACTTAGAGCTTTCAGTGCTCTGTCAAACTCTTCACGCAGTATCTTATCTCCCATTTCATCTTCATCTACATCCTCTTCCATTTCCATAATACTGTCCTCAAGTACATCGCCCTTGTATAAACCCTCTATATACTCCTTCCACCTTTCTGCCTTCCCTTCTTTGCTTAGAACTGGGTTGCCATCTGAGCTCTTGATATTCATACAAGTGGTTCTCTTCTCTCCAAAGGTCTCTTTAATTTTCCTGTAGGCAGTATCTATCTTACCCCTAGTGAAACAAGCCTCTACATCCTTACATTTGTCCTCTAGTCATCCCTGCTTAGCCATTTTGCACTTTCTGTCGATCTCATTTTTGAGACGTTTGTATTCCCTTTTGCCTGCTTCATTTACTGCATTTTTATATTTTGTCCTTTCATCAATTAAATTCAATATTTCTTCTGTTACCCAAGGATTTCTATTAGCCCTCGTCTTTTTACCTACTTGATCCTCTGCTGCCTTCACTACTTCATCCCTCAGAGCTACCCATTCTTCTTCTACTGTATTTCTTTCCCCCATTCCTGTCAATTGTTCCCTTATGCTCTCCCTGAAACTCTCTACAACCTCTGGTTCTTTCAGTTTATCCAGGTCCCATCTCCTTAAATTCCCACCTTTTTGCAGTTTCTTTAGTTTCAATCTGCAGTTCATAACCCATAGATTCTGGTCAGAATCCACATCTGCCTCTGGAAATGTCTTACAATTTAAAACCTGGTTCCTAAATCTCTGTCTTACCATTATATAATCTATCTGATACCTTTTAGTATCTCCAGGATTCTTCCAGGTATACAACCTTCTTTTATGATTCTTGAACCAAGTGTTAGCTATGATTAAGTTATGCTCTGTGCAAAATTCTACAAGGCGGCTTCCTCTTTCATTTCTTTCCCCCCAATCCATATTCACCTACTATGTTTCCTTCTCTCCCTTTTCCTGCTGACGAATTCCAGTCACCCATGACTATTAAATTTTCGTCTCCCTTCACTACCTGAATAATTTCTTTTATCTCGTCATACATTTCATCAGTTTCTTCATCATCTGCAGAGCTAGTTGGCATATAAACTTGTACTACTGTAGTAGGCATGGGCTTTGTGTCTATCTTGGCCACAATAATGCGTTCACTATGCTGTTTGTAGTAGCTAACCCGCACTCCTATTTTTTTATTCATTATTAAACCTACTCCTGCATTACCCCTATTTGATTTTGTATTTATAACCCTGTAATCACCTGACCAAAAGTCTTGTTCCTCCTGCCACCGAACTTCACTAATTCCCACTATATCTAACTTTAACCTATCCATTTCCCTTTTTAAATTTTCTAACCTACCTGCCCGATTAAGGGATTTGACATTCCACGCCCCGATCCGTAGAATGCCAGTTTTCTTTCTCCTGATAACGACGTCCTCTTGAGTAGTCCCCGCCCGGAGATCCGAATGGGGGACTATTTTACCTCCGGAATATTTTACCCAAGAGGACGCCATCATCATTTAATCATACAGTAAAGCTGCATGTCCTCGGGAAAAATTACGGCTGTAGTTTCCCCTTGCTTTCAGCCGTTCGCAGTACCAGCACAGCAAGGCCGTTTTGGTTAATTTTACAAGGCCAGATCAGTCAATCATCCAGACTGTTGCCCCTGCAACTACTGAAAAGGCTGCTGCCCCTCTTCAGGAACCACATGTTTGTCTGGCCTCTTAACAGATACCCCTCCGTTGTGGTTGCACCTACGGTACGGCCATCTGTATCGCTGAGGCACGCAAGCCTCCCCACCAACGGCAAGGTCCATGTTTCATGGGGGAAGTCGATTCCACTAAATATTCGAATTAGGAGGTGAAAAAGTCAGTCGAAGGAAGTACTTGTAGTTCATAGGCTTGAGGACGAAAAATTTAATGGCATAGGTATGCAACGATTTTAACTAAGAAACAATTTTTATTGACCAGGCATATCTAAATTTATCCGTTATCGCTTCTTGAAATATTTACGCAATTGTTCGTTGTCTTTGTTGTAGTGTACAAAAATACGCATTACAAATAACAATTAATACTGAAACAAACAACTTTAACTATCTAAAACTGTAAATACAACATCTAATAGTAGAATCAACGAGAAAAAGAAAAGAAATGAAATTATTTTATGTAACACTTTCTGCTATTCTAGCCTCCCGTTAGTCATGGAAAAAATCAGAAAAATAATCTTTCTGAAATTCGTTTGCTGGTACCGAAATGCTGGCCGCAGACGGTTCATCAAATGACCTAACTTCCATTCGCACATAATTTAAAAACATTCTCCTGTATCTCCTGACCTCATGGCCCACTTCCATAGCTGAGTGGTCAGTGTGACTGACTGCCATGCAATCGGCCTAGGTTTGATTCCCGGCGGAATTGATTTTCTTCGCTCGCGGACTGGGTATTCTGCTTACTTCATCATTATCGACTCGAACGTCAACGATGTGATGCCAAATAAAAACGCTTTCAGCACACTGCCGAGCTCCCTGGTAGGGGATTCACAGACGTATAGGCCATTCGGACATTTCTCTCAAATCATTACAGAAAACTTTCAACACTACAATCATTCTTCTTTCTTCCAGCAGAGGCTGCTCAAGTATTATTTTCCTTTTTTCTATCCTTTTTGTTCTGAGCAATCAAAAAAAATACTACGTTTGTGTTCTCTTCCGAGGGTGATCATGGTACACTGTCTGCACACTGAAAACGAAGAGCCCAGATTACTTCCTCCCTCGTTGGCTCCCCCTGATTGCTCCTACTTTTGGTTGCTGGCAACCATGGCTGCCAGAGTCTTGTGTTACACCTCTAATAACCTCGTAATGCACGAGACTTTAAAATACAATCTTCCTTTTTCCTTTCGACCAACACCAACACTGACACCAAAGTCACAACTTAGCAGACGAAACTGCCATATCTTCCCCCTAACAAGTGACACTAATTAACTTTCAGTTTCTTATAATTCGCAACTTCGGCATTTATAACATGCTTTCTTGTTGCTGGAAGTTTAGGTCTAATCTCTTTTATGGAACACGACATACGTATTTACGCGTTCAGTCAATTACGATTATACTGCTCTTGACGAGAAGGATTAGATGTAACTCCTTTAAGAAAAAAAAAAAAGCAGATACTGCCAGAGGATGTAATGTGCTTCTCGACTTTGTATCACCTATTTACACACTGTCAATGTCATGCTGTGGGGCAGCGGGTAATAATTTATTATACGGTATAAGTTCTTTAATTTTGTAACTGACCTGTTTGGTAGTCTTGTGCAATTTTTAGATACTGCAGCCATTTACAAGGGCCTGAAAAGTCTTTGTGCGGACAGGTAAAAATTGGCGGAGAACATTCTGGCCATAATGGATCAACTCTTCATTCCACATTCCACAGGTCTATTTCTCAGCTCGCTTACAACTGAAATAAAATGTTCTAAACTCTTAAAATAATAATGTTTAACGAAACAGCGTATTATGATCAATATTCACACTCATAGAATAAGTACAGAAATCATTAAAGCTTGTCATGTAGTTCTCAGCACTCTAAACAGTTCAGAGACGATTTCTCCTCTTCGTTCCCATTTACTAAAAGCTAACTGCAGGCCTTAAAACAGGAGAATAATTACGGACACCTGTCACGCACTTTTATATGATACAGCGCACGCGATATATAACAGAACACGGAGACGAAACATGGGTTTTCCAGATAAATTCGTAATTAAAGTAAGGTCACTTTTACACAGTCTCATCAGCTATACGCTGTACATAATTCGATCGACACACAATAGTTCCAGCCATTATGAACGCCATCCGGGGCTTAAGAGGAGTGTCCTGGAGTATAGCACGTTCCCCTAGGACTGACAACGATCGAATAACCTCCTCGGTGCAGACACCTCGTTATTTACGTATGCTCGATGTAGGCCGCGAAGGTAACGCTTGCTCTAACACCGCTCCCAGTGTTGGCAGCAGTGACCAGCCGGCATCCTTTATGACTGCAAAATTATTGATATCGTTCTTAGTTGACTCACAACGATTCAAATTTTTCTATGCGTATCTCTGTACTTGATTTATGTTGTATAAAATTCCTAAGCCGATAACTCTTCAAATTTTGAACTCAAGAATTTTACAAACGGAAATAAGGGTAGGTGGTGGCTTCTGAACTTCGTCTTAATTCTGCGCCTTTTAAAATTTGTAATATTTTCTTGAAACTTGATACAGCTTCATTATTACCTATAATGAATGTAGTGCAGTCATCTTGGCTTTGTAACTTAATAACAAATATTAATGAATCCAAATCGATTTACAAAATTTAGGCACGAAAATTGCGTTTGTTTAATAATTCAAAAAGTAGGTATCTTCGTGTAAACGTCTACCATATGCTTCTATGATAAAGTGAACCTAATTCCAGAAGTTGAAGTCTGTAACTTTAATATGTGCGCTTCTAATACATCGAAAAAACTGGAATAATTCAAAAAGTAAAATATGTAGCTTCCTGAGACCATCTACGTGCGTTTTTATGATAAACTGATTCTAAATCCAAAACTAGAGCTCTCTAGCGTTAATACTCCGCATCTCTTAGAATTTTACAAAATATGAATTTTTCAAAGAAACTAATCAGTGAACCTCATCGAGATTCACAATATTGAACCTTTTCATAGTCTTGCGTAATCAGACCAAGTTTAGAAGCAATACTTAAACGTCTGATTTTGTACAGTCTCTTTGTTAACAGCTCTTTGCCTATGTCAGGCACTCTGTTGTACTGACTTCGGCCGAGGGACTGGGGAAAAAAGCAGTACTTTACTCGCCTCACTACGGCCGGCTTGCTTCCCCAGAGTGTAAGCAACTATTTTAAAAAAGTCTGACTGTGATCCTGTTACTAATGGTTTATTTACTCAGTCGGACACAAAGTTGGTTATTCTTCTCAAAAATATTCCATAATCGGTATACAAAACGGTGTGAAATTGCAAACTCTTTCTGTTATGTCACACAAACCTGTAACTATTTGTCGTAGCACGGTGAAATTATGGTCGTCAGTCCCATATGGACATAGTTTCTAATGAGTGAAGCAATTGGAGCAATTGAACTCAAATATTCAATTTCTAATTAAATGTGTGCACTAACTATATCATGATAAAGCTACTGGTCCAACTTTTACCTCATTTAATACTGATAATGTACTCTGGTGTTACACAGTTAACCAGCGGAGCCTCCCCCTCAAAAAATGGTTCAAATGGCTCTAAGTACTATTTACTTAACATCTTAGGTCATCAGTCCCCTAGACTTAGAAGTACGTAAACCTAACTAACCTAAGGACATCACACACATCCACGCCCGATGCAGGATTCGAACCTGCGACCGTAGCAGCCGCGTGGTTCCCGACTGAAGCGCCTAGAACCGCTCGGCTGCAACGCCGGCTCCTCCCCCTCACTAAAGCTTACGAAAATATTCCTAATGGCTTTGAGCTGAGTAATATCTAAAGTAAGCAACGAAATGAATCCGGAGCATTACTTTCGTTACATAGACGTCCTTTGAAAACAAGTACAGATAAATGAACATGCACTTGCTACAGTTTGCATACAATGAAATGGTAAATAAAAATTAATTAATTGATCTTGAATGTTTGTTGAATAATACTGTCAGAATAAAGCTACTTTTCGATTAATAATTGGCTTTTCCGGAAATGCAAATTCTATTATAACTTTTTCGCAACTAACTGTCTGAACCATTCAACTAGACTCACTCAATAAAATAGTATTTCAAAATAACACAAATTTCTGACAGCCTTTAAGACAATGAGACAGTTTTCTCTCTAAAAATGATGACGCCAAGGTAACTTTCAGCATTTGGGCCATAAACTTGTCACAAGCAGTACTACTTACGTCAATGCACATGTAAATTAAATTGATAAAGGACACACACTAAATACGAGTCCATATGATTTACAATGTTAAAGGAAAGGTAACTTTTCCTGGAGGCAACGATGAGATGTTCTACGTCGGCGACCTGGAATACTGTGTAGTTTTGGCCCCGTCGCCTGGAAGGCTCACACATGGCTCTTCTTCTAAATAAAAATTGCCACGGAGCACTGTTTACCTATTCCACATCTTTACTGTCTGAGCTAATGTCAATCCGAGCCAATACTTCCTTGGCGCTGTTTGGTTTTCGATCCTAGCTGTGCTCACTTTGACTGCTAAGTACTTACTGATGTTCTACCCTCAGTTTTTATGCCCTCTTTATGCCTTCTACCTCTACCATTGGAGCGCTTTTGCCTCCTTAAGACAGGAAGACTTCCCTGTAGCGTTTCCTATCATAACAATTCTGTAGACACTGTACCTGGACCGGTACTCTATAAAATATTACGTGTATAGAAATGGTTCATATTTGACGCGAAATCAGAAATAAACATAAATACAAACAATATGTCCACAGCGAACGGGCAAACAATTAGCTATAAACGATTGAAAATTATAGTTGGGTAAGGTGTAGGTGCTACAACTTTTACATAGACATATAAAACTGAATAAAACAATAATAAATACGGTAAGGCATTTTATTTTATCTTTACGTTTTAACGCCCTATAGACGAAGAGTTTGATTTGATTTGATTTTGACAAGGAAGCTAAAACATCTTAGGTCTAACCCGCCACTGCCCGCACCGAAACTTGTTGTGCGGTAACGCTCCCTGTATATCTAGCAAAGCCAACCAATGCCCTTGAATAGTGCAACGAGTCCCTTTACCAGTTTTTTGTTAGACACAATTTCTTCAGATCTAGTTGTCCCGAAGATTATGTATCATTTGCTCTCCATTGCCATGCATTCGAAGATAGGTGTGATGCAGTTTCTTTACCCTCATCACAGATCCTACATTTATAGTCTTCTTCCATTATACCCATAGTGTGTAGGTGTTTTTTGAAATTCCCATGGCTGGTCATCAGTCCCGTTATGAGTTTGGTCTCTTTCCTGTTCAACCCAGGATTACAGAGCTTCTTATAAAGCATGGCTTGGGCATCATTACCTCCATGTTTTTGTTTGTGGACCTTGGCCCAATATTCTACGTACTGTTTCCTAAGCCAGTTCCGTAGTTCTAGTTTGATCGTAGCCTTGATGATTGTCAGGACAGGTTCTGGTCCAATAAATGGAGTCGTTGCCCCATCCTGGCCAATCTGTTGGCATCTTCATTGGCACAGATCCTACAGTTGCCAGGGAACCAAACTACGCTTACCCGATTGCTTCCCCATAGCTCCACCAGAGCCCTGTGGCATTCTGCAACAATCATAGATCTCGTTGCAAGAGCTGCCAGTGATTTCAGGGCTACCTGGCTGTCTGAATAGGTGTAGATGCTACGGTCCTCGTAGCAACTTCGCATATTCTCCTCCACACATGCCCTGATTGCAGTAATTTCAGCTTGGAATACCGAGGCCAGTTTTCCTAGAGAGATGATGCCCTCCAGTCTTGGCTGAACCCCGTTCACACCTGCCCCAACTCTTTGGTCTAATTTCTACCCATTGGTGAACCAAACAATGTCCCCTGAACAGTGTCGAACTGTTTTCTCCTACTGCTCCCTGCTTCCAATTATTATGCTGTATGGCTTTTTCAAACAGTTGGGAGTTATTATATACTCGGCCGTCATTTCCCCAGCCATTCCTGTATTTACCTCTCTCACTATCTTAGTGTCTTATTCTGGATATCCTGATGAGATCCAGTTTTTACCAGTTTAAAATCTGTATGTCTTCAGCTGCTGCCTCCATCTTGACCCAAAGGTGTAGTGGAGGTATGTCCAGCATGGTTTCCAAAAAATGGTTCAAATGGCTCTGAGCACTATGGGACTCAACATCTATGGTCATAAGTCCCCTAGAACTTAGAACTACTTAAACCTAACTAACCTAAGGACATCACACAACACCCAGTCATCACGCATGGTTTCCATCCCAGTTGCTGGTGTGCTGCTAATTCCGCCTGTTATGGCTAAGCAGTCCAGCCTCTGCATCTCAGCAAGCTCCTTAGCTGATACACACTGCTCTACCTTCTTCCATCACACTGCAGCCCCATAGGAAATCCTGGGTCTAACCACTGTGATTTATATCCAGTGCATACCTCTGGGGCTTAGGCCCCAGTTTTTACCACAAGCCCTTCTACTACTCACTAGAGTACTTTTCGCCTTGGAGCAGATGCTCTTAATGTTAGGAGTCCATGTTAGTTTCTCATCTAAGTTTACCCCTAGTTATTTCATTATCCCCTTCACAGGTAGTACAGACAAACAGCTGCTGAATATCATGTAGAGTTCTGACTTGCAACACTCCCAGTAATATACCAATACATATAAATACAGTAAAAATACGTAAGGACGAACCACTTCAGATGAGAAAAGCTCGAGTTTCTACCGAGACCTCATCACATGAAATAGGCAGAAATAGGCCATTATCAACCGACATGCTACTTAGACGATATTACGCATCCAAATACAGTATATCATTTCTCTCTACAAATTGCAAATTATTTTTAACACACTCATTGCATTACATTTTTTAATTTTTTTTCCAACATTTGCATTAGCCTATATAAATTATATTCCCATTAACAAGGCAGAAACAAATTATATATAGAATCATTTTAACTACTATTAAGCATTACATTCACTGTAACCTTAAAGAAATTTTTATATATGATGTTCTTTATATTATTTTAAAAAGCATTAACAACTGTATACCATTGAGATTGAAACAATGAGAAGTCTTTGCTGTTAGATTTAGAAACATCTGACCCACCTCGAATTTCAAGGCGATGGATTAATCTGTACTGTTAATGAAATACATAAAATAATTAATTAATGATAATAGCTGCCTGACGGAAAATGTAAAACTTGTCAAAATCATAACAGGTCATTTTGTATACCCCACTGTTGGCTAATAGCTGGGTCTTATCTTTGCTATTGAAAATACAATGGGCTGTGGTGTCCTTAACATAGTAGGAAATCCTGTACTTTCAGGATTTCAGAGTTTTTGCGAGTCTGTGATACCTCTCCTAGACATGGTAATGTACACTACTTCTTGGAGACAATGGAAGGGGCAGCAGCTGGAGCGTGAGGGGGAGGGGGTATTATTTTCGGTTTTTGTTTCCCATATATGTTTCCTATATGTGTTTGTGAGTTATGGGCTGTTGTGAGCAAGAAGATATTACTGTGTCTGTAGTTACAGTTTTTTGGAACTATGACTCTGTGTAAATGGTGAGATGTGTAAATGGTGAGATCTAGGAAGTTTATGAACTAGTTTCCAGTCTCCACTGTGAACTGAATATTATTAGACTGACTTTATACGTTTTGCAATAAACAATATGTTCATAGGAAACAGAAAATGAAAATTATATCCTTCCCATATGTCCCCTCTGCTGCACCTTCCAATGTTTGCAGGACGTGGTGTACGTTACCATATCTAGGAGACGTATCACAAAGTGTTGCAAAAACACTGAAGTACTGCAAGTATTCCATTTTGTTAAGAACACCACAACCCAACGTATTTTCAATACCAAAGATAAACCCATTTATTAGCTAACAGTGGGGTGTACAAAATTACCTGGACTAATTGTGACAAGTTTGACATTGTTAGTCAGACAGAGACGAAGAACCTAGGCTGCTTAAACATGAATGCAGCTGTAGGTTGCAGAATTATGACATTTGCTGAGCATGTACTGAGTATGGACCACTACTACCATCCATTGTCCCATGTCTTTCACTTAGCAAACAAAGGCCAAAAACTAAACCTGCGGGAAGCCCTGGAAATTACTAAGAAACATCTAGCTCACAGTGCAGATTTAATCTTAATGACCAGACATAGCTTAATACTTCCCCTCTTCTAAACTTCAAATAATTTTTTTTTCCACACTGTCTGTTCTTCATATTCCCCTATTTTCCTGTATTCACCGGGTTCTTTTATTTTCTAGGAAAGTCATATGTAATACAAAGACTTTTTAGTTACAATAGTTAAGTCATTCTTTTAATTGGTTCTTGTAGTATTACTTTACATGTTTAATACCTCTTGAAGTTGTCCCATCAAGCACTGTTTTTGTTTTTCTCTGTTCATTTATTTAATGCAACCTCTTACATAGGCTCAGTTTTTGAGTATGATCTTAATGTTCTTCCAATTTCCTGCCTCTATATTTGTATATTGTTCAATATTTTACATTAAAAACGCAGTACCACCACACTCTCAGAGATGGCATTTACTGTACGTTCCCTCACATTCCTCCATTTTCCTGCATTTATTCATTTCTGTTTGTCTTACTGATAGGCATAAGTTCTTCATATATCCTGTACCTAAAATTGATAATTCTTGTTTGTATGTAACCCTTCATGTTTTATACCTCTTGGTGAGTACTAATTGTATTTTATTTAATTAGTTTTGTTTATTAATATAAACTGTTATGCAGTCATGCTTTTCCAGTGTTGTGTTAGTTTTTCCTGTTTACTCCCACTATAGTTACGAGTATTTATAATTCAACTTTTTACTTTTTACATTGCTTACCGCCACACTGTTAATGATATCATTTAATTATGTCATTTACTGAGCGTTTTTACTTCAATCTAGATGTGTAGCGCCGTTTCCAGTGTCATTGACAAACATTATATCTTCTTTTGCAACAATATTCAGTAAATGTTTGAGGATGGCCTTGTATGCCGAAACACAGTGAACACAATAAAGACTGTATAAGAAAAGGAAACTGAAGCTTTTCACTTACTGAGAATTCGAAGGAAAATACTGGGACCTATAAGTAATAGTAATGTTCAATACAAATTAGGATCAAACAGAGATCTCTGTTTGAAAATGGAGAAGTTATCTGATGTAATGAGGAAAATAAGACTACAGTTTTATGGATATATGTACCAAATGGATAATAACAGACTAACAAAGCGGTACTTACTTAACAGTTACAAATCCAAACCCACATCTCTCACCGGGATTGACAAAGACATGAAAAACAGAGGAATCACAATGGGTATTATAAAAAAAGAATACTTAGGAGAAGCAACACAAAAGGCAACATTTAAGGAAAGAAAGAGTTCTCCAAAAGTGGATCCCAGAAGAAAAGGAACGACATTCTCAAGGGATGAAGGAAGTCAGGGAGCAACGCAAATTAAACACAAAGAAACATAATCAAAGTGCTTTATCGTACCCTACAAGAGGTTTATATGAATAAAGAAATAGCTGTAAGAGAAATTAGAGCTCACACGAAGATATTTAAGTTTTCACAAGCTGCGACATTGTCGCGAATAGAAAAGTGACCCGTATGTACAATACGTTTCCTTTAATTTACGTCTATGGTCACAAACTTTTTACTAACAGATTATCGGTTTCTATCTATAATGATCATCATTAGATCTGCAGCAGAAACGTTTGCTGCAGATCTGATGATAATCATTACAGGCCGAAAACGGTAATCTGTTAACATAACGTTTGTGACCATAGACGTAAATTAAAGAAAACTTATTATTTAAGTGTTAGTTTTACGCTGCGTTGTGCGAGAGTAGAATGGAAGAGAAATAGTATGAATTTGGTTCGATGAACTCACTGCCAGGCATTTATGTGTGAATTGCACAGGAGTCATGTACTTGTAGATGCAAATGTCCATTGAGATGGGAACAACAGGCCTCAATCTTGTTTGAAGGAAATGCGCTGTTCGACTGAAATTACTTAATGTAGCTTCGGCAAACAAAACTGAAGGTGTGCGTTTATAATTTTTAAATCCTCTTGGCATACGAGTCTGGTGCTGTAACCGTTGCGACAACCCGCTCTGTCTTTAGTTATTCTAATACGGAAACATATTTGCTACCGCCTGGGAGGGCGGCAACTCTTTCAACCGTTTCGGAAAGCGGGTAACATAAGTGCTTAACTAGCAGGCGCAGCTTGAAATACCGCTTGACATTCGCGTTTTGTATATTGGGCTATAGAGCGTTGTGGTGGATTCTTTAGGGGACTGAATCCTGTGATAGTCAATTAATCTAAGTGGTACAAATTTTAAGCTAGTATCAAGAAGGCAAACATAATTGGCAAAAGAAGAAAATACAGTTACGGAAATGGAAAGGGTTATACCATGAAGCACCAGTCTGATATTTACCTAACTTCGGACGTAACAACTACTTAATTTTTAAACACCTATTCCATTCGAAATTGATGCCCGTCATTAACATCACTATGAGATGTGGCCCACACTTGCACGAATACCCACTTGTGTTTGTAGTAACGTGGAAGCAAAAAGAAACAGCTCCAGAAAGTCACTTTGTGGAATTTAATATCATACCTGAAACACATTGCCTGCTGATTCGTGAATATGTCGGACTGGAGGCTGGTATGGAAAAATACACATTCGCAATGAATCCCAAGTACGATCTATGGATGAAGGGGTGGGGGCAGGGGGTGGGGGGCGGAGCGACTCAAGGGGCTGGGCAAGAATTCATCAAGCCTGTTGTGATCGCCAGTGCTGTGTTGTGTCTTGCATTATCCTGCTCGAATATGCCATTTGATACCCTGGACATAAACTCCACCGTCCATATTTCACTAGGTAACACAATGCTGTGCTCCAAACGCACATTCTCAGAAATTTTTTCCTTGAATTAAGGCCTATGTTTCATACAAGTAGCCTTCCCTTGCTAGGGATGCCTTTTTTTGCCAGTTCTAGTCTCCTTTTTATGTCTTCCTTGCTTCGTCGGGTTATTTTGCTGCCTAGATACCAAAATCCCTTAACTTTGTCCATTTCGTTAGCTTCAGTTCTGTTGTTTCTCGCTGTTCTGATACACGATGCTTCTCATTACTTTTGTCTTTCTTCGATTTACTCTCAATCCATGTTCTGTACTCATTAGACGGTTATTACATTCGTCTTCTTTTTCAATGAGGATAGGAATGTCATCGCAAATCTTAATATTGATGTCATTTAGTACTGAATTTTAGTCCGAGTATTGAATCTTTCTTTAACTATGGCGCAGTTGACACCATACAAGTCTGTTATCTGAGTTTTGGTGTCAGCGGTAAACGACGCATGGAAAATGTAGATCCTGGTCTAGTTTCCCGGAATCTGTTGAGCGCTAGAGTTCTTATTCGTGGTGACAATCTGCTGGATACCTCTACCCGGACTTCAGCTGTTGTTATCCGTATATTCGCCTGAGGCGGTTGAACGATCCTATTCTCGTGATGAAGTCCTTCTGGAAGGAGGCATACCTCTCTTCTTTCCACACTGTTGAGCTGAGTCCACCTCTGCACCACACGTTTTGCCATTATTGTTCTGTAACTGTCTGTGCCATCTATCTGTGTGATGTTCCCATGTGCCAATGATTCGACTTATCTCAAAGGTTGAAACATGGGGATAATCTGTGCGCGCACGTCCTCTGGACATGCGACCTCCACTTGAGATGTTCCAGTATTGTTAGGCACATCTAGCACGCATCACCACACAGTTCATCTTCTGTGCGAATGGCTGACAATACTGAAAATAAGCTCGCATACTTATGAAATTTGAATCAAAATATTCCACAGGCATGGAAATGTTGGAGTTTGTTTAGTGTCGTTCGGTGAAGGTGTCTGTGGGTATCGGCTTTTGGTCCACCACAATACAGAGAGAGAAAATGTGGCCAAAGAAAGAGATCGTTAAGGTTTCTTCAGAAACTAGGTTTGTGGTACCTATTTTGGAATATTCTCCACTTCGAATAACCATGTAATTAAAAGACGATGAAGAGGAGTTCCTTACTGTTATAACAAACCATTCATGTTCGCACTTTAATTGGGAGCTTGGTGTAACTTCTTGGTGAAATTTACAACGAAATTCACAGTCGTCGTTTGGGCAGTGTTTTCAGACTGTAGCTGTCGTCTCAACAGCGCTTGCTGCGCTAGGAAGTGCATTTACAACTGTTTGGCGACGGTTACGAGACACGGGAAATGTTCGTCGAAGGCCAGTGAAAGTTTGAACACGAGTAAGCGCTCAGGAGGACTGCCCGACAAAATCACTATCAGGTTTTATTCCGTATGGAAACAAATGCGCCACTCTCGAACCCTACTATCAGCTCCTAAAGACTGAAATCGGGACTCATCCGATCAGACCACGGTTTTCCAGTCGTCTAGGGTCCAACCGATACGGTCATGAGGCCTGCACGCGGTGTCGTGCTGTTAGCAAAGGCACTCACTCGCGTCGCTTGTCTGCTGCCACAGCCCATTAACGCCAAATTTCGCCGCACTGTCCTAACGGATACGTTCGTCGTACGCCTCACGTTGATTTCTGTGGTAATGTCACTCAGAGTTTCTTGTCTGTTTGCACTGAGAACCCTACGCAATCGCCCCTGCTCTCGGTCGTTAAGTGGAGACCGTTGGTCACTGTGTTGCCCTTGGCGCGAGGTATTGCCTGAAATCTGGTATTCCCGAAATGTTGAATTCTCAAAGGATTTTCGAAATGGAATGTCCCATGGGTCGAGTTTCAACTACCATTCCGCGTTCAAAGTCTGTAAATTTTGTCGTGCGGATATAATCACGCCGGAAATCTTTTCACATGAATCACCTGAGTACAAATGACAGCTCCACCAATGGACTGGCCGTTTATACCCTGTGTGCAAGCGATATCAGCGCCATCCGTGTAAGAGCAGATCGCTGTCCGATGACCTGTCGCCTCAGTGTATCTTTACTGTCTGCATTGAAGATATGCCGCATATATAGGCCCTACCTTTCAGGATGTCAGGATGCATTATGCGGCAGCCAGAATCAAGGTCATACCACGCACAGTGAAGTCACATATGTTTGAAATAGTTTTATGGTAGCAACAATGATGTTAAGCTTCTTGGAATTATTAGCCAATGTTCGTATTGTTCATCTGGTTTTAATTGAGCTGCAAGTAAAAACGAATTACATATGTTTATTTTGTTACTAGTTGGCAACACAACAGTAAAACAACCTTAGATATCAAAAGAAATCTTGAATTTTTGGACAAAACGGCACCGAAAGAAAAGTTTACCAACGGGAGATGTGTATTTACGAACCTACAAATGCATATTCATTGGCACTCGGTTTCCTGCTAAAACATTCCTTAATATCATCTGGATCGGTGATTTCGTCAGAAGGCATAGGAAAAAATAAGGTTAATGCACCTACAATAACAAGACAGGTCGTTACAGAACACCGACCTGACGCACATTGCAGTGTTGCACGGAGCGTCGCATATGGATTCAGAAATAGCGACGTATTGTGAACTGAGAAGATTCTTGCGTGAACCGTTGTGAAGGTGCTTGTCGTAGTAAGATTCGAAACCTTAGCGAACAACGAAATAACCGGGCATAGGCGTATAAACTCCTTGCATTGCGAGAACCAGCGTTACGGTTTCGAAGGGCTATCAATTATATCCAGATACTGTAAAAAGGAAGTATGAGAGAATACGGTTTAAGGTCCTTTCTTGGACGAAGAGGTCATTAGGTACAAACCTCTGGATGGGGAAGGATGGCAATGGAAATTTTTATTGATTGGCGACTCCATAGTGTCCTGTGCACTACGACCAGATAATGGGTATACTTGAAAGGAGAGACAGCATTGGTCGTATATTTTTGTTTATTATCGCAAAATCGATTTTCGGTCACTTAGTGACCATCTTCAGTGCTGTCATATATAACTTAAATTAGTAAGCACTGGTGTCAATAAGCTTACGGCGATCATAGAGTCTGTGTGATCGCCGTAAGCGTATTGACACCAGTGCTTACTAATTTAAGTTATATATGACAGCACTGAAGATGGTCACTAAGTGACCGAAAATCGATTTTGCGATAATAAACAAAAATATACGACCAATGCTGTCTCTCCTTTCAAGTATGCAATGGAAATTGATTGTACGCTTTTCAGACGAATTATCAGTACATTTGAAATCACTGATGAACGTAAAACACGGCAAAATACTAATTGGACGACCAGATGGTACTTTAAACGCCGTCTACTCGAATGCATGTCTACTGTGTCACCCTTCTCGGTTGAGCACACACATGATTCCCAGTTAGTACTGCGGCAACGGAGTAGTCAGTCCATGACATTTTGCTGCCCTACTTCCTGCTACTTCGCTAATCACCACTATTACAGAAGATGACTGCGCAAGTGCTCATCCAGCTTTCTTCACCCTAGCGGCGTTATGACTTGAGGACTTGTTCTTCGGCCTTCTTATCGTTGCGATATACTTTAGATGTTTAAAGATATAGGTTGCTAACCGAGCAATACGATCTCTACAAATAATTACAAACAGAATAGCGAAAAGCGCTAGAGGAGGCTATTTCAAACCGGTTTCACATTTCGCATTGTCATCCGCGTTCTTTTATGGTTTAGCGTCTCCATTTCTGCAATATGGGATTTATATCTTTATCCATTCGACTATACTGCACATGAGAGTCAGACGCCTTAACACTGCACTGTGCTAATCAAGTTATTTTTAGAGATAATGTTTGTTGACGAAGTGAAAAGTATTATTCACAACGGCTCTTTTCCGAATGTTTGAAACTAGTAATAAAATCTGAGTTCCTCTAAAATATTGCTTAAAGACGACGAACAGATGTATTGGCCTATGGTCCAGCTGGTTTGCATCTATTGTACATCCATGCCCGAGGCAGGACTCGAACCTGCGACCGTAGCGGTCGCGTGGTTCCACACTGAACGCCTAGAACCGCTCGGCCACTCCGGCCGACGATGAAGGTAAACTTGACGTAAAATCACATGATATATCTGGAAGTATACCAGTGTACTATAATTATAATGGGAATTGTAGGTGCCAATTACGAAGGGGAGTTACAAACGACGGGAGCAATCGATGCTGATTTATTGCGCCCGTAACGTGAAGTGAATTTGATTGCGGTGTTCTTCGACAATGGTTCGTGCTACATAAATATGGCTTCACTAATTAGCACCACTTGTTGCTGGCTGAAAATGAATTGGTGTCATAAATATTCTGTGAAACATTCAGTGCACCTGTAACGCTTGTAGTTCTCATGTCCCGGAAGTTAGTGCCATCTCTCAGCCAGACAATTGCTTCTAAGCGGACGTAGAGCAAATGGGTATTATTTACAGGCGTGAAATTAGAAGAAAATTTTAAGAGTAGTTAGAATGAGCTCCGGCGCTAATGTTCGCGTGGCATTGTGTAATTCGGTAGTAGCAGTTTATTACTCTTGACTAGTCAGATTACAACATACAGAGCAATATTTTTGTCAAGAATGTTTAGCCGTTATAAAATCTAAAGTATTTAAGAATTTCGATTTGGCAAGTTATTTCGATACTTATATAAGAAAAGACGTTGCGGAACATACATGTTCTGTTTTAGTTTTTATCTATTTTATTGCTGAATTTCTCAACTGGCCTCCAGCTGATAAACATAACAATCTTTGGTACGTATTGCAGACGTGTACGTTGCGCCCTACACTGCTGAATAAATTGGACCACGTCCACGAGCCTGTACGAATAGGAATTTCAGTATCACAATTTATTTGAAACATTAAAACTGAAACTGAATTTTCGAAGTAGATTACGCATTCAGTTACTGCTATTACATTATCTACGTTACTGATAATTTACCACATAGTATAAACATCAGTTTGATAGCCGATTTCTGCGAATCTTGGAAGCCATGGTAATCGCACCAAATATTCTTATAGTGTATAATACTTTACACATTCGCTTTGCAATTTCTGATAACATACAGTTTTATTGTTGTTCTTGTTACTGAAACTACGAAACTAAATCAGTTCTTATTATTTTGCATATGTAGCGAATAGCTGAAGCAGTTGGTCGATAAATGTGTATTTGTGGTGTCTGTTCTTTTAAACCTGTGCTAAAGAATAGACACAATTTTGGCCCTGCGGCCCCTACGAAACAAGATACAAAGCAATGAAAGACATTAGCTTCCAGTCGGCATTGATTTATATCAAGGAGGCAGGTTGAAAATTTGTGCCGGACCGGGATTCAAACCTGGATATCCTACTTACTAGACAGATGCGGTGATCACTACGCCTTCCGGACACGGTGGTCACCACAAATTCTGCCCTACCACACACTGATGATGTCGTGCTCCTGCTCACTTATCTCATTACTCGCAGCATCTTGTCGATTCCTGTAAAGAGTTCGAGATTGCTGTGCATCTACACTGAACGGATCATCGGTCGTCATCACCTTAATTGTATGTACGTAGTGTCCGTTCTTTCGGACACGTCCAAAACGTACGGATCTGGCATAAATTTTCAACTTACCCTATTCATACAAATCAGGTCCACTGGCAACTAATGTCTTTAATCTCTCTGTGTCGTGATTCCTCGATAAGTGTTTCACACAGCTACTTGCACTGAATTATTCGTGAAGCTCATAATGTCAAAAGCCCAGCGAGCACCACTTGGCGAAAAAAAATACTTTTTCGAATTCACCGTTTTGTACTACTACAGGCCAATCGTTCGGCCAGCTTTATTGTTATGTGGTCGATACACAGCGAGAAAACATGTGATAGCTCGATTCTACAGTGGCTATTGTGTTGTATTGTGATTGACATTGTTCTGACGGAGCAGAACGCAGCTTCATTAAAATGTATCAGTTAAGTTCCTCTACAAATAGAAAATATCATGTCAGATTTGAGGGAACTGCTTCTTTTCACACTGTGTCTCTTTAAAAATTATTAGTGCCTGTACATGTTTTCTTTAATATACCTTATGCTTTATCACTTAGTCGAGCCACAAGTTACTTCGAAGGATGGAAGGAAGATGAGGGTCAACGAGAGCCCCAGTGACGGAGGACGAACAGGACCGGAAAAGGATGTGGAAGGAATTCGGACTTGTTCTTTTCAAAGGAACCACCCTATAATTCAGTTGAATGCTAAAGATAAACCACAGAAATCGAAAATCTGGAATGTTATTGTTTGATAATCTAAAGATTCGAGTCTCTTGTCCTACACTTATAAGAGTTTAAGGAATGTCTCACCATAATAATAAACGAACGCCGTGTGGCATCGGGCTGTTAAGGAAAATAGGACTGAGAGGCAATAACTAAAAAGGAGAGAATAACAGATTTGAAGGTCTCGCGGAATCAATATCATTAGAGACAGTGCACAAGAGTTTAATTCCTGTGACGCTGAAAAAAATTGCAGTACAGCAGTCACTACTAAAGCATCTAAAACCGCAACTCACCAAAGTACCGGGGCTCGGCGGAGTTCCTGTCGTAGATAGAATCTGCGAGTGAGTTGGTTTCATTCCTGATCTTAACCAACCGCAACCCTAGTTATCAGTGAACTTCCCACAGTCATTGAAAAAAAAAAAAAGAAAAACCGTCTACACAAAGGCAAGAGAACTGATCTCTGAAGTACCGTCCCATGCTACTAAGGTATATTTTTAGCGTAATTCGACAACAAGTTCCGTATGTGGAATACGTGGGAAAAAACAGATATGTCACATTGCGATTTTTATTGCTATTTTGAATTATCACGTATCTTTGAAGGCTGATTAATTTCAAATCAGATATTCAATTAAATGTTTAATTGTTTTTGGACTTCTGGATTGAAATTAGTTCTGAAATCATTCACAAGATTCAGTATAGCATATCTAGTGAAGATCCTAATTCATTTAAAGAAAGAAGCGACTGGAATACGGCCGCGCTCAGTGCAATGCGTGCCGGATTGTGTAACTCAGCTAATTTGTTAACTAATTAATGAGCATCTGCAGGCTCTCTCGCTATCTTATCAAACTCAGTTTTTACATACCATTATAAATTCTTGCACTCTTAACGGAAGTGATCTGAAACAGCAAAGAGGTGTAAAGAATCTAGTTAAGCCTCACCATTTGTTCCAAAAGACGTTTAATAACTAATCTTCCCTCGTGAAATTCAGTGACTTGTACAGCGAGCAATAGCTTCGATAAAGCTAAACCAAATCACACTTTCGTCTCCAGCACTGCTCAAGAGCAGACGGTATGATATTACGTACTTCTTTCCGATAGGGAATTCAAACAATAGAACGGAGCGTGGAGATCGAACTAAAAAACGTTTCTCTGGTCAATAAATTGGCACACTGTCAGTATAAATATTTCTTTTACACACCTAAGTGTAATATAATAAATGGTATATTATAATTTTTCGTTGCTCTAACTAGTTCACCTCAGACGTGTCTGCTTAATCAATAATTCCATAAAGTTTTGTAGTAGGTGTCAGTAAATGCTTTTATTTCAAATTATGAAACGAAAAATACAAGGTATTCTGTACCTCGGACAGTGTAAAAAACCGAATCATTACAAAAGAGGTAAATTAATAATGAAAATTTGAGATGCTTTTTTACGGGATTCGAAGCCTCCAAACAGACAAGAAACTATGTAAGCTTTCAGTAGCGAGGGGGAAACGACTACGCTGCCTTACACACTTATTAAGATAAAATGTCTTCATTCATATTTCATTAGTAAGCATGGAATTAGAACGCCTTTTCTGACACCTTTACCTCTTCCAAAGTCAAACCGATCTTCGTCCAGTAGCTCTTCAATTTTTATTTCTTTTGTTATACTGTCGTCTGAACTTTATAAACATGTAAGACTGAGAGTCCCATTAGTTTTCCCCTTTTTTTGTCATATGCCACGTTTGGTAGCCCATTGACAATACTTTCCTGAAGCTTGTTGGTAACTATTTTTTAGATTTTAGGTACTACAATAATTGCCACATACTCAAGTTAATTAACCAACTTCGGAACAGAATCGTCGACACCAGCTGAGTTTCAAATTTAAATGGTTCAATGTTCTGCCAAAATCTGCACGCATAACTTACTCATTTTTATCTTTCATATATGAGGTCTTATCATTTCCTATAACGTTTGAAGAAAACTCTTTTCTATTGTGTGGAAATTCGGTGTACTCCTGCTATATGTATGCTCTTTTTCTGCACAGAGGTTTTCCTCCTGTATCCTATAGATTAATGCCGTTACTTTCCATTTTTCGTCAACAACATCTTTCCGTACATTTCACAAATTTTTCAACATATGTAATTTAGTATTTTTTCGTGATATATATGTCGTGTCCACGCTTACTGTGCTTTTTTCTACACTGAATAAATTTCATGTTTAAGCTACTTTGTCGCTTACCAATGCCATATTTTTTAAATTTACACTTCTCTTTAACTTTGTTCTAAGACAATGAAATGGTCATTTTTAGTACCGTACGATTTGTACTTACGTTTCTCATCGATTATCTTCAGCGAGTCGTTTTCTATGCATGACTTTTTCACCTCTATTTTCACTATATCTATAATGCTCTATTCTCTCTTGTTACTTTTTATAACATTCCACTCACCTTCCACTCAACAATGCTCAAAAATTACTATCTCTGAAAATATTTCTTTCCTTTCATTCTTTTTATTTGAGTGTACTTCTTTCTCATAATCTTCTCCTGTTTTTCATTTAAATTTCAGCTTGGTGTCAACCAGTACTAGGTTATAAACTGAAACTATATTCGCGGAGTCCAGCATTTGCTTCTCAAATCGTTGTGTAGATATCACCTAGCCAGCTGATAGCCTTTCGAAAATATTTGCAACAGTTATGATTCAAGCAAGGAGATTCGTTACAGCCAGTTGAAGCCTATCGTAGAACTTTGTAACGGGTGCTCTTCGTTTCACTTCTGCTCACAGTGATTCTGTCGTCTTTACCTTAAAATTATATTTCCCTCTAGTGCTGAAAGATCACTAGATTTTCATTTCCATTTACGTTTTGCGCAGTTCGTGTATTTTCTCTTATATTCTCTTTATTTAATGCCAGCATACTGTATCGGGACAGGGATACAGGTTTTGTTTCCTTAAAATCGTTACTGTTTCTTCTTCATTTTTGCACAGTTTCTCAAATCAAGCTCTATCATTTCACATTGTTTTGATAGGACCGCTGACAGTAAGTAACTGACTGTATACAACGGGAGTAACCATCTAATAATATGTGATTTATATTTCAACAATGGCTAGAAAGGATGGAAGACTTTTATACTGAAAATTTAAGATAGAGAACGACTCTTCAATGCTGTCTAAGTCCCCAAATGGACTCCACCTTCGGGAAAAAGTGAGATTTCCTGGTATAAACTGCTGCCCACTGCATCTACTTCTACATCTACATGAATACTCTGCAAATCACATTTAAGTGCCTAGCAGAGGGTTCATCGAACCACCTTCACAATTCTCTTTATTCCAATCTCGTATAGGGCGCGGAAAGAATGAACACCTATATCTTTCCGTACGAGCTCTGATTTCCCTTATTTTATCGTGGTGATCGTTCCGCCCTATGTAGGTCGGTATCAACAAAATATTTTCGCATTCGGAGGAGAAAGTTGGTGACTGGATATTCGTGAGAAGATTCCGTCGCAACGAAAAACGCCTTTCTTTTAATGATTTCCAGCCCAAAACCTGTATCATTTCTTTGACACCCTCTTCCATATTTCGCGATAATAGAAAACGTGTTGCCTTTCTTTGAACTTTTTCGATGTACTCCGTCAGTCCTATCTGGTAAGGATCCCACACCGCGCAGCAGTATTCTAAAAGAGGACGGACAAGCGTGGTATAAAACGCAGCCATTGATTAGTCTTCCCTACAACATTTTCTATGTGTAATTCCAATTTAAGTTGCTCTTAATTGTACTCGTAATATCTAGGTATTTAGTTGAATTTACGGCTTTTAGATTAGACTGATTTATCGTGTAACTGAAGTTTAACGAATCCCTTTTAGTACTTACGTGGATGACCTCAAACTTTTCGTTATTTAGGGTCAACTGCCACTTTTCGCACCATTCAGATATTTTTTTCTAAGTCGTTTTGTAGTTTTGTTTTGATCTTCTGACGACTTTATTAGCCGGTGAACGACAGCGTCATCTGCAAACAACCGAAGACGGCTGCTCAGATTGTCTCCCAAATCGTTTATATAGATAAGGAACAGCAAAGGGCCTATAACACTACCTTGCGGAACGCCTGAAATCACTTCTCTTTTACTCGCTGACTTTCCGTCAATTACTTCAAAATGTGACCTCTCTGACAGGAAATCGCAAATCCTGTCACATAACTGAGACGATATTCCATAAGCACGCAATTTTACTACGAGCCGCTTGTCTGGTACAGTGTCAAAAGCCTTCCGGAAATCCAAGAATACGGAGTCGATCTGAAAGCCCTTGTCAATAGCACTCAGTACTTCATGTGAATAAAGAGCTAGTCTTGTTTCACAGGAACGATATTTCCAAACCCATGTTGACTGTGTGTCAATAGACCGTTTCCTTCGAGGTAATTCATGATGTTCGAACACAATATGTGTTCTAAAATCCTGCTGCATATCGACGTTAACGATATGGTCCTGTAATTTAG
This sequence comes from Schistocerca nitens, assembly GCF_023898315.1. Lineage (NCBI taxonomy): Eukaryota > Metazoa > Arthropoda > Insecta > Orthoptera > Acrididae > Schistocerca > Schistocerca nitens. Next base: position 395,702,425 of record NC_064618.1, on the reverse strand, counting down.
TGGATTACTTCTACTACCTTTCTTGAATATTGGAGTGACCTGTGCAACTTTTCAGACTTTGGGTACGGATCTTCCGTCGATCGAACGGTTGTATATGATTGTTAAGTATGGAGATAATGCATCAGCATACTCCGAAAGGAACCTAATTGGTATGCAGTCTGGACCAGAAGACTTGCTTTTATTAACTGATTTGAGTTGCTTCACTACTCTGAGGATATTTACTTCTGCGTTACTCACGTTGGCAGCTGTTCTCGATTAGAATTATGGAATATTTACTTCGTCTTCTTTTCCGAAGGCATTTCGGAAGACTGTGTTTAGTAAATCTGCTTTGGCATCACTATCTTCGATAGTATCTCCATTGTTATCGCGCAGAAAAGGCATTGATTGTTTCTTGCCGCTAACATACTTCACATACGACCTGAATCTCTTTGAATTTTCTGCCAGGTTTCGAGACAAAGTTTCGTTGTGGAAACTGTACGTCCACTCGCAACTAAATGAATATTATTTGTCCCTATCAGGTGTCTAATCCTCATCTACAAAAAGAAAGAAAGAATCGTAACTCAGTGTTGGTTGGGAGGGGTAGGATTAGCCACCTATTCGGTGTTCTTATGAGAGTTGTATCTTAGACGTACATATTGAGTGTAGGTGACTTTAATGGGCGTGAGTGGAGTGTGGAGACGTATTTTAAAAAGGTGAAGAGAGAGAAGAGAAGGTGAAACTTGATGCCAGGACACAGTCTTCTCTTCTCGGATGGCACCGATGGGGTCTCTGCGGTTGACGTCCTCATAAAGTGTCACGCGCCGTCGTTCTATGAGACACTGCAGCGACGGCGAGGTTTCGTCTTGAAGCTTGGACATTGGCACCCAGTCTAGTGATCAGTAACTGTACGCCACCACCTCTCCTCTCGTTGCTCGCCAAAGTACCGGGTGTTATAATTAAAGTCCAGCTACTGATGGGGCTCCAGTGCGGCCTGTAATTCTGTATGGCATCGAAACTTAGTACATGCGCTAATGTGTTAATGGAGAACCCATTTACAACTGGAAAAAAAGTTAGTTCCAATTTCGGCCACCAGGTGCAAATCTGGCGCTGTGAATGTAAGAAGGACGTAACAATTGTTTCCAAATGTAATGGGTTAGGAAGGAGATACGGGCAGAAAAGGTCAAACAAGAGAGAAAGGCATAATGTTGATTTTATTATTGACGACTGTGGCTTGTACAGTGACATCGTTGACGTCGTGCTGTCATACAATGTACCGTGCTAGATTTACACCTAGTAGGAAAGATTGGAAATAATTTTCTTCCATCGTAAATCGGTTCCGCATTAGCGCATTAACATATCTTCCAAGTTACGCTGTCATACGATAATTGCAGTCGACACCGGACCTAAGTGAGTAGTTCCACTTCAGGTATAACCACTCGGTGTGTCAGTGAAACGTTCTTCCACCACCGGGATTGGAACGGACTACGTCCAAGTCAGGCACCACCGGCCTTAGCTAGGCAGGCGCATATTTCGTCATACTTTTACTGCTGACCATCGGCCGACGTTAGGAAGGGTTTCTTACGTTGGCGGTCCTAACAGAAGAAAATGAATTTATTAGTTTGTTGATAATACACTGGAGAGCTGTGTTTCTCAGATGTGCTCGTTGTAATTGGGAATGTGTTTCATTTTTCTCAATCGTGCGAGAAATGTTTCCACGAACGTGAAAAATGTTTGTGTGAGCGTGGAAAATCTCAGAAAGTATGTTTCGGCACTGATACCCAGCAGGCCGCAACATAGTGATCGTGTCGCATTAACTTGTTCACTGTTTATCTCATGTCATACGTTGCTGTGGTGCGACGAATTTCACAGGCAGTTAAGTCATCGGTGGCTAACTGATAAGTTTAGTGTGACGTAAATCTTCTTTCCAGTGTCCCGTCTCTTCCTCGTACGGGCTCAAGATTGAGGCAGGCGAGCCAATGATTGCGTAACTACTAAGGTGGGAATATCCCAACGCATATCGGGTTCTTGTCATAAAGCGTTCGTGCTGCGAGGAAGCGTGTGCGTTAGCTGGCAGCTAAACAACTAATGTATGAAGAAAGTGACTGTGAGTTCAGTGCGGCGTTGTTCATTATGGCATTATATCTATGCTCCGAGTCGCAAAAATATAAGAATGCTTTCAGGTTGAAAATATTTATAACTGCTAGTTTAAACTATAATCCAACGAGTATTTTTAATGTAGTGAGACACTCAGATTTATAGACCTCTCAGTGACGATGAAGAGGAAAAGTACGTTAGTTCAAACCTGTACTAGCAGTTATGATGCAAAGCTGAACACAAATATCTGATGTTACTGTTAGCGTAATTATCATTGCTTATGAAACTTTTTTCTATATCTTTTATTTTGAACCCTCTTTTTCTCTCAGTATCTTCGAACTATCAGATTCATATGAAAAATAATGCACCTGCCTCTGATTGGAGGTTGTGCTGTGATTAACTTTCTAAATTTAAATGCTAAGGTGGAAAATTAATATTAATAACGCATAGTAGTGTGAAATGAACCAACAGGGCTGGTCTTGCATTCGAAATGACGGCCTTCGTCTGGCGATGCAGATTCAGGCTTCCCGTCGGTTCCTTATATCGCCAAAGGCAAATGTAGGGCTGATTCCTTTGAGAATAACAGGGCTGACCTCCTTCCACAACCGTCTCCTGTACGAGCTTGTGCTAGGTCTCTGATGAACTCGTCGCCGACGGAACATTAAACTCTAACCTGCCTCCATTCCTGCCCTCGACCAATAGGGGAAAGATGACGCAGAGAAACAGAGATTCAGTAAGGCGGGAATGTAATTCGACGACGGTGAAAGCGTGTATAGAGGGCGGTGACCTTGTTGATCAGTGTTTCAGCTGGATTTAACTTGCCCTAGACAGACACGCATATTGAAATGTTTGCGTACGAGCGGATGTGATTCAAGGATAGCTCTGCTCGGCAAAAATCTTACTGTTACGTGTAATGAGGAGGAGGATACATCTTCTATATACGCGCCTGTTGTCCGTTCTTCGCAATGGCGAAAAGATTATGGTAGCTGACTAGCCACGTACGTGATCACTGGTTTGATCCCCACCGTCTACATTACTTATCGTTTAATGTTTGTCATTTATGGTTCTGGAACTTACTTTTTTGTAGTATGGCGTAATTTGTTTGCGCGTTCTACAGAATGTTCCGCAATTCATGTTACACATTTGTAAAGGTTTTTGAGGAGACTTAGAAGATCAAGTTTTACATAGGAACCCATGTCCGGTAACGTAATCGAACGAGGCTACAGAACTTCAATGTTATAGGGGCCGGCGCCTGTAAATGCATGTATATATAGGGTGATTCCCTGATGCTATTACAAAGTTTCGAGGGTTATGGAGAGGGATAATTGCATCAATTTGAGGTAAGGGTCTCTGGTTCAGAAACGAACAAGTCGAAAGTTAAAAGCGGAAATCAGTCTGATTCTTGTGACAGCGTAATACATGTATCGGTACTTTTGTTAAGAATGTAGGATATGCAACTTTCAGAGGTGATAGTATGGACCTAGACAAGAAAAAAAATGACTTGTAAACATGGGCCGTAATTGCATACCTATGGAGCTGTGAGCATTTGTTCATCTTCGCTGGTATGAAACACATCTGTTCTACTGAACAAGTGCTGATAGCTCTTAAGTTATGCATTTTAGAGCCAATGTTTAGCAGATATTTTTTCTTGTTTTGGCCCATGCTATTACCTCTGAAAGTTGCCTACCGTAAAATCTTAGCAACAACAGTTTCGGTACATATATTCCACTGTCAGAGGTATAAGAACGGTAAATTTCGTATCGTTTGTTTCCGGTACGTGGAGCCTTATCTCAGTTTGAAACATTTGTCCTTCTCCATCGGCCTTGAAAGTTTGTTACATCATCCCGGAATCACCCTATATATAGAAACATTTACAATCGCTGGCGCCTGTAACTCTGACGCTCTGCAGCGCCGTTGGATGACGTTTCCGGACATGGGTTTCTAGGTTAAACTTGAAGTCCCCTCTACAATCTCAAGAAGCGTGTAACATGGAAAGTGAAACACCCTCATATGTGCATAAACAGGAGCAATGTAAAGCGTTAGACCTTGTTGACGACGCTGCTGTCATGACTGGTACCTGATTATGGAGTCTACATGACAATAAAAATGGTTCAAATGGCTCTGAGCACTATGCGACTTAACTTTTGTGGTCATCAGTCGCCTAGACCTTGATAAAGAACTGTTCGGTTCTCATTGTCCAAATATAACATGCAAAATGGTAAATTATGCTACCTGTATTTTAAAGAAATATTTTCTACATTATAAAGAATGCTTCTATTCAAGATTAGTTTGTAACATCCTTAAAAAATATATTCAACTAGATGCTGTGTATCTTTTCTCCTCTCTATTCCTCTTTGACTTTATGGTGTTCTACCCTTCGCTGAAAACCTCTACATCTGTTTTCGCACTTTATAGATTACTAACTACTTATAGATTACTAACTTGTCAGCAGGTAAACGATTATTTACAAAGAAATGTTAATGTTGAAACTCACAAAGCACACGTATACGCCATCACAAAAGTTATCTATTGGAAGTATTGGGGCACAAGCCAGACAAACAGCGCGACATCAGGAAAAAAAAGGAAAAAAGAATGAGGCGATGGGGTGATGGAGTACATGTCGCTCACAACTCACTCTTTTACTTAAGGAAAGAAGTTTTACGCGACCAAGTAGCGAATTACAAAGTGTACAGCACTATGACAAGCACACCCACATTCAGCTTTATCGTGTGTGTCGGCAGCCCCGACAGCTCTAATGAGGTTAGAAACTCTACAGAGTATGCAGCAGCGTCGCCTCTTGTCATCACTGTATCGAATGACGTGCAGATGGCCGCCGCAACAAGATACTTGGCCAATAATTTTTTGTGTTAACGGAATGTTACGTCGGTTCTTGGTGGAACAACATTATAGCAAATGAAAAGCGCTAGTTTGCTTTTGTTCTACAATGTTACTTTAATTGTGTTAACCGGTTTTCGGCTTGCAGGGCCATCTTCAGACATTTGATGAGTATTGTCACCGAATAAGTTACAATTTTGTAAACAAAATTGGAAGAGAAGTTACGCAATAAAAGTTATACTGTAGAACAAAAGCAAACTAGTGCTTTTCATTTATTGTAATGTTGTTCTACCAAGAACCGAAGGAAGATTTAGTTAATACGATAAACTGTGCCACAACAGCACAATTATCCGTCTTTTATAGTAGATTACTGAGACAAAAAGCAAGTCAACACGACACATTTGGTTTAACAAATAGTGTTTGCAACGCAGAATTACTGTTTTAACTTTTTACTTTTTACGTTGCATTACCACCACATTGTTCTTTACTATACTTTCCTGCTTCAATGTAGACGTGTTACTTCTCTTCCAATGTTGTTAACAAACATTATAAGTTCTTTGGTGACAATATTGTAATAACTTTTTTGTTGACGTTCCACACCGATTCATTCTTGCGCGCCAATAGCTCTACGCTAAAGGTAACGCATACATTTGATAGTTTAACTTTCATGGATGACTTTTTAGTCACGTTAACCATTGCATGGGAAAAGTAGTCACATTGACCATCCTACGGGAACAGTGACTTCTTTTTCGGAATGAAAGGTATTCTTTGTATTTATTCATGGTATAGATTATCTCCATTCCAAATTTCATTCATATCCGTCCAGCTGATTTCGGCACATGAAAGAGTGAGAAACATACTAACTCGGCGAAGAAAAAAAAAAGCAGTTTCTAGGTAGATGAAGCGCAAATTTTATAATATTTGTACGTGCAGAAACGTCATCTATCCTTTAGTGTGTGTCTGTTACCAGCGAATACACTCGCATACCATTACCAAATCGAGCCTCACTAAAAGCCTCTAAATTCTACATATGAAGGCACTATGGAACTTAACATCTGAGGTCATCCGTCCCCTAGACATAGAACTACTTAAACCTAGCCGGCCGAAGTGGCCGTGCGGTTAAAGGCGCTGCAGTCTGGAACCGCAAGACCGCTACGGTCGCAGGTTCGAATCCTGCCTCGGGCATGGATGTTTGTGATGTCCTTAGGTTAGTTAGGTTTAACTAGTTCTAAGTTCTAGGGGACTAATGACCTCAGCAGTTGAGTCCCATAGTGCTCAGAGCCATTTGAACCATACTTAAACCTAACGAACCTAAGGACATTACACACTTCCATGCCCGAGGCAGGATTCAACCTGCGACTGTAGCAGCAACGTGGTTCCGGACTGAAGCTCCTAGAACCGCTCGGCCACAACGACCGGCTACGCTTACTTACAAAAGCGGAAATACGTAAGATGTTCTTAGTTACGCTTGCATTGAGACATGTTCCTTTCCTTGTATCTTCTGTCTGCTATACGAAAAACTACAGCCGGACACGACGCATATATTGACCATTAAGTAAAACTCTGAAGGTAACGTAGTTACGTCAGTTTACTCCAATTTCTTTCGACTATTTAATGAGTAAGTAAACAGCTGTTTACTCGTCCTGCGCTCGCCGCCATTTTGCTATTCTAAACTCCTGGCTTCGGTGACAGCGAAGATACTGCATATGATATTGCCGGTTTACTGATGTATGACTGACGTCGTTGTGAGTCGTCCAGCGTCTCAGAAGCTATGAAATACTCCTGACGATCAGCGGCTAAAATGGAACGGGCTTTTATTGAAGTATGGATTGTGTAAGCATTGTATTCACTATATTGAATCGTATTATGTAGGACATATTAAACAATTACAGAACTGTCACAAATACGATACAGTTCAAACAGTCAATAGCTTTTTAGCAAGAGTAAATATTGTTCCACGTTTTTTAAATCAGTAAATATCCTGTAGTGCACACTTTTAAAAATAGCCTACATGTCAGTTCTAGATACCAGCCAAATCCTTTCCAGTTTCTTCCGAATCCGTAAAGCCATTTCAGCGTGAAGGAGTTACAAACATACACACAAACTTTCTCATTTATAATATACACTGAAGCGCCAAAGAAACTGGTAAAGGCATGCGTGTTCAAATACAGATATATGTAAACAGGCAGAATAGGGCCCTGAGGTCGGCAACGCCTATATAAGACAAGTGTCTGGCGCAGTTGTTAGATCGGTTAATACTGCTACTCTGGCAGGTTATCAAGATATAAGTGAGTTTGAACGTGGCGTTACAGTCGGCGCACGAGCGATGAGACACAGCATATCCGAGGTAGCGATGAAGCAGGGATTTTCCAGTAAGATCATTTCACTGGTGTACCGTGAATATCAGGAATACGGTAAAACATCAAATGTCCGACACAGCTGCAGCAGGAAAAAGGATCCTACAAGAACGGGACCAACGACAACTGAAAAGAATCGTTCAAAGTGACAGAAGTGCAACCTGTGGTGTCACCGCTAGACACCACACTTGCTAGGTGGTAACTTAAATCGGCCGCGGTCCTGTAGTACATGTCGGACCCGCGTGTCGCCACTGTGTACTCGCAATCCTAGCGCCACCACATGGCAGGTCACAAGACACGGACATGACCTCGCCCCAGTTGTACGGACGACATAGCTTGCGACAAGACCTACCAAGTATTCCTCTCATTTGCCGAGAGACAGATTAAATAGCCTTCAGCTAGTCCATCGCTACTACCTAGCAAGGCGCCATGTGTATCATTGCTAATTGCTTACTACTATGCAAGAGATGTATTTCAACAAGAAGAACATCATTAAAAGTTAAGTAGATGACAATCTCTCTTCTTTTCTTTATAGTTTTTCATCCAGTCTCCTGTTTCAGAATTTACGCCCGTCTGCGTTAGTTTCGCGTGCACCTAGCCACTCATTGTGTCGAGACCTTAGGGAATCGACACAACACAACCCTTCAGCAGATTGCTGCAGATTTCGATGCTGGGCCATCAACAAGTGTCAGAGTGCAAACCATTCAACGAAACATCATCAATAAGGCCTTTCAGAGCCGAAGGTCCACACGTGTACCCTTGATGACTGCACGACACAAAGCTTTACGCCTCGCCTGGGCTCGTCAACATCGGCATTGGACTGTTGATGACTGTAAACATGTTGCCTGGTCGGACGAGTCTCGTTTCAAATTGTATCGAGCGGATGGACGTATACGGGTATGGAGACAACCTCATGATTCCATGGGCCCTGCATGTGAGCAGAGGACTGTTCAACCTGGCAGAGGCCCTTGTAATGTTGTGGGACGTGTGCAGTTGCAGTGATATGGGACGCCTGATACGTCTATATGCGACTCTCACAGGTAACACGTAAGTAAGTATCCTGTCTGATAATCTGTATCCATTCATGTCCATTGTGCATTCCGACGGACTTAGGCAATTTCAGCAGGACAATGCGACATCCCACACGTCCAGAATTGCTACATAGTGGCTCCAGGAACACTCCTCTGAGTTTAAACACTTCCGATGGCCACCAACCCCCTCCCCCCAGACATGAACATTACTAAGCATATCTGAGATGCCTTGCAACCCCCTCGTACTCACACGGATTTATGGACAGCCCTGCAGGATTCATGGTGTCAATTCCCTCCAGCACTAGTTCAGACTTATGTAGAGTCCATGCCACGTCGTGTTGTGGCACTTCCGCGTGGTCGCTGGAGCCCTACGCGATATTAGGCAGGAGTACCAGTTTCTTTGGTTTTTCAGTGTATATGGGATATACATAAATAGTTATGTATTCATAAGCTAATCAATACATATATCGCATATATAAAAGGCAATGTGTGTACTTAATGATACATTTTTCTCCATGACAACTCACTGCCACCCACTAGCAGTTGTGGCGGTAGACTGCCTACGATCTGCTGCTGTTAATAAGGGTGTTTGGTCGCGGTGGGTGGAAGTGGCTGCAGTGGGTGGAAGTGTGTGTGTGTCGGTGGCGAAAATCGTCTTCTTTCAGATGTGTTTATGAATAGCGTCTAAAATGTTTTGAATGGCGTTTCATGTGTCAGTGAGGAACGGAGATGTATTTGGAATTTTCTAGAAGTGTGTTTTGAACTGAATTTTTCGAGAAAGTTCCATAACCTTGGAAGATAAATGTGGCTGATAAATTATAGCATTATAATCATGATTCCCGGGGAAGAGAAATTTTACCTGTTGTTCGACAGCATAACTGACGAAAATGAAACAGTAAATTTTCCTACTGTAATTTTAAATTCGTTGGATGTTCCAGCAATGCCATTACACTGCCTCAGATGTTGGTCCGACAGTCATTTTACTGCGGAGTCTAAATTCGCCGAAATTGTGCAATGGTACAAGACTCTGCATCAAACAACTGCAGAATAACGCCATCAAAGCCAATATAATGACTGGCAAAGAGAAAATGCAGACGGCATTTGTATCAAGAATACCTTTTAGTATCAGGTGGATTGCCCTTCAGTTTAAAGCAATTGCAATTTACAGTAAAGTTGGTTTACAGCATGATAATCAAAGAAGCACAGGGCCAAACATTTTCGTATTGTGGCGTTAAATGGTTCAAATGGCTCTGAGCACTATGGGACTCAACTGCTGAGGTCATTAGTCCCCTAGAACTTAGAACTAGTTAAACCTAACCTACCTAAGGACATCACAAACATCCATGCCCGAGGCAGGATTCGAACCTGCGACCGTAGCGGTCTTGCGGTTCCAGACTGCAGCGCCTTTAACCGCACGGCCACTGCGGCCGGCTTGTGGCGTTAACGTAAGGCGAATTGTACGTCGCATGCTCACGAGTTGGATCACCTAAAAATTTCTTAATTTATAGCCCGAAAAATAAAACTACAACTACAGTCTAAGATTTGCTTAAAAGGACATCCGTAACTGAGCTTCATGATAGAATGAGATAATTAATCAAGTCAGATGTAAATAGTTTTATTGACTCATCCATGACCAGTTGTGATTGAAGCAATAACTCTATTTACGAGCGGTTAATTATCTGATTCTAGAAATATAGTGTACAAGCAAGAGTTGTAAAAAAATTATTTTTACAGACTTGCTTATATATGTGTAAGATAAAAATTTTATTTCTTAAAAAAATTAAGTAACTTTTGTTTCGGGCAAGTTTTATTTGAATAATAGTATTTTATTGCATAATCCATTAAGTAATGTAATGTACACAACATACACGATCTTTTTTTGTGGTAATTTCCTATGGGACCAAAATGCTTACGTCATCGGTCCCTAGACTTAACACACTAAATCTAACTTCAGATAACTTACTCTAAGGACAACACACCCATGCCCAAGGGAGGACTCCAACCTCCGACGGGGGGGAGCCGCACGAACTGTGGGAAGGCGCCTCAGAACGCACAGCTAACCCACGTGGCATCGTGCGTTTAATGGAATATATGTCTGTATATACGAGGGTAATCCCAAAAGTAAGGTCTCCTATTTTTTATAAGTACATAGACCTGTTTATTTCTACAATGGCTTACATCAGCCCTTGCTCAACATTCCTCTTCTCTAGTTCTGAATTGCCCGTTTGAGTTTTTTCAGAGTCTCACACTACCTGTCAGCGTTTATTGTGGTTCCAGCGATTCAGCTCCGACGACGAGGTGAAAGAAGAGGTTCATAACTTTCTGAACAGCATGGTGGCGAGCTTGTATGACATGGGCATACAAAGACTGCCACATACAAAGACTGCCACAGCGTCTACAAAAATTCATGGCCAGAAATGGTGATTAAGTCGAAAAATAGCTAAATGTTCAAGCTGTAAACTGATGTAAACCATTGTAGAAATAAACAGGTCTATGTACTTATAAAAAAATAGGAGACCTTACTTTTGGGATTACCCTGTATGTGATAAAGAGTCCTCATGCCGTCAACGTGTGATATATTCTGAATCGGGCAACGCCAGGTAATGGAGCCACTAACACTGTAAAAACGCTATAGCACGTCAACTATAGTTTCCCAGATAACGTGTTTAGGGCGGCAAATAAATAAAAAGGCTAGTGACGATGATTCACAAGAGGCTGTACAACATTATAACCGTTTTCGTTACTGTTTTTAGAGAGCAGCACTGAACTGTCGGACCACAACTAGAAACATTTTATGCCTTCAATCAGTAAGACTATAGGTAGATTTAGAATTCACCCCACGACATGAGTATAGTCCGGCGATCAGAAACTGTACTGTGTCGCGTGGCTCCCAAATGACGCCATAAACGTCATTGCATCAACCCAATGTGACTAATGGTGACAGTAATTTTGTTGAGGTACGAATATTAATAGTGTAACTTTCCGATAATAGTGGACATAATTTAATGCTTTGGGTGTTGTTGAAGCCAGTGGATCGTTACATATGTGTTAGAATTCAAATTGCTCTGAGCACTATGGGACTTAACAGCTGTGGTCATCAGTCCCCTAGAACTTAGAACTACTTAAACCTAACTAACCTAAGGACATCACACACATCCATGCCCGAGGCAGGATTCGAACCTGCGACCATAGCAGTCGCGCGGTATGTGTTAGAGTACTGCTCTTTTCAGTAAAGGGAGTACTCATGAAGTTTTAATTAGCGTCTCGAAAAAGTAGACTGCGACCATGAAACTTGACGATGATGTTAGCCGTTTTCTTCATATTTAGCCTTGAATGTGACATTTTTTGCAATGAAATTATTCTGGCTAACAAGGGAAGGCCGCCAATTGTGAAATTCAGATTCGATTCATACTGCGCATAATAAAAGCTCATGGCCAGAGGTGTAATGTGGCAAAGCACCAAGATACACTTCTCAGCCGTTGTCGAGAAAATCGACGGTTAAAAGAAACCGTTGCGGTGAAATACTCTCTACGATTAATAATTTTCTACAGCGTCGTGGCGCAGCGGTAAGCGCTCGGGTTCGTAATCCGAAGGTCGCCGGATCGAATCTCGCGCCATGCAACCTTTTTTTTTTTAGTATTGGTTTTTTGATATATGAATTACAAAAAACAAATACTAAAAAAAAAAGGTTGCATAGCGCGAGATTCGATCCGGCGACCTTCGGATTACGAACCCGAGCGCTTATATATATATATATATATATATATATATATATATATATATATATATAATTCCCGGCAATCAGTTGCAACAATTATGCATATAATAGGTTGTTGAAAGTCGTTTTTCGTGGAAAAACTGGCGACTTCGAACATCATTATGTTTTCCGCAAACAAAGTTGTATTTCACAAATGTTATTAATTGTCTTCATAATGTTAACCACGTATAGTTAACGGAAGACGTAGAAACGGTATTCCGAAACGAATACGTATAGCGTATGTCAAACGTTGGAATTAGAATAGAGACTCCACGAACACAAATTTGCTGCGGCAGGTATGAAATATAAACTCCGTTACTCGCTCGTTACACTTGAAGACCAGATGTTGAATGGGCCGGAACGAGCCGCCGCATAACAGCGTAGTTAACTGCTAACTTCGAAAGAAGGTAGATGCGGTCCCAAGCGCAGCTTATAACATCGTCGAAAATCAGTGCGAACGGGAGAGCTTTGGTACATCCTGTTAAAAAAAAACGGAAAAATGGAGGCGGTACAATTGGAGAGCGATCCGCCTTCACCAACATGCATAAGCAATTCTTTAATAGTTTATATATATATATATATATATATATATATATATATATATATATATATATATATATTACAAAAAACTAATAATAAAAAAAATTGCATGGCGCGAGACTCGATCCGGCGACCTTCGGATTACGAATCCGAGCGCTTACCGGTGCGCCACGACGCTGTAGGATATTATTAATCGTGGAGAGTATTTCACCGTAACGGTTTCTTTAAACTGTCGATTTTCTCGACAACGGCTGAGAAGTGCATCTTGGTGCTTTGCCACATTACACCTCTGGCCATAAGCTTTTATTATGCGCAGTATGAATCGAATCTGAATTTCACAATTGGCGGCCTCCCCTTAAGCCTGCCATGCAGCAGTTTCTTCATTCGACGAAAGAAGAAGAACAAGTATATTTGGTAGCCAAGAAAGCTTCCTGTGACATTTCAATTTTAATTTTGTTTTTGCAGTGACCAGTTTCGATATGTCTACCTGTAGAAAATATTTCCGTGCATGAATCGCACAAAAATAACGAGAGCACATAGAACTTGTAATCTACCCACTGGAAAATTACCCTCTATCACGCAATCATTAATAATGGTCAATCAAATCATCCACATTTATTTACGTTTGTAAAGTATCTGATCAGATTTCCTAGTAATATATGCGCCGACAGCTCGTCGACGCCAAGGTATTTTGCTAGTACGTTTATTCCTTGGAACAACAGAGGTACGAAAATGTATGCTCCATGGTTATTATAGTTAGAGAGAGGATCAGCTTCGGAAGTATTCGTTTGAAGATTATCAGATTGCTAAAAGGGTGTTATTTATTCTTCTTCGCGCTAAAGCGAGCTAGTAAAGAGTATAGTTTGTGCCGTTAGTGCGATAGGAAAGAGAAAGATAAAACTGTACAAGTAAATTGCAAGAGACTTGGAACCAACACCAAACGGAACATGTATGGAAATGAATCAATATAATTTTGCCTCAGAAATAAGGTTGGTGATCATTTTATTCTAGAGTGAATGACGAATGAGTTCTCTGTCTGAATCATTAATGATTGTCTGGGCCCTGTAATTAATTGGGAAGTTTCAGCTGTGACGAAGAGAGCCTGCAATCTCTGAGTTTAGAAATCGTCCAAAAAGGCTTCGTCCACATCTGAAATTTTAGATCTGTCGTAAACTGAACGAATTGTTCAAACGATCGATTTTCCCAACTGAATGCAGCGCTTAATAATAATAACCAATGCAAAGATCTTTTCTAACAAGCCAGTCGCTGAATATTAAGACGAAGGGCTCCACCAGAGATTCTACTAGGCTGATTTCAAGTAATTAATATAGTTTAAACTGTATACAGATAAAGAACATTTCTGTGTGAGAGTGAAAGAGCGATAAAGGCGACAGATACACTTCTGTACAGACAACATATTACACCGAGTTAGCGGCAAGCTGCATTCACCACATATAGACTTTCATCATTTACACAAGTAAATCAGAGAATTCAATTATAATGGCCAATCCGTGACAGGACACGTTTTTGGACGTTGTTAAAATAATTTTGTTCTCTGTTTCATGTGAACTACGACGAGACAACTTAACTTGGAAAAGAGAAGAGATACTCGCAGGCGAATTAGTTGGATCTTCAAAGAAAAGCAGCACGCTGGGCGCAGAAAATTGGCCAGATCTATAGTTTTGTATTAAAGCTTGCTAGTATTGAGGATGTAGACGTAGATTTGAACATTTACGAATTGTGTGCATGCTACATGTAGATTGGTTGAACTGCCCTAGTTGCATTTACCTGAATAAGTACTATAAGAAAGTAGCCACACAGAAGTATTATTGTGTGAAAGGAGATATATACATATGGACTGTAGACAAGTTTCAGCTGTGACGAAGAGAGCCTGCAATCTCTGAGTTTAGAAATCGTCCAAAAAGGCTTCGTCCACATCTGAAATTTTAGATCTGTCGTAAACTGAACGAATTGTTCAAACGATCGATTTTCCCAACTGAATGCAGCGCTTAATAATAATAACCAATGCAAAGATCTTTTCTAACAAGCCAGTCGCTGAATATTAAGACGAAGGGCTCCACCAGAGATTCTACTAGGCTGATTTCAAGTAATTAATATAGTTTAAACTGTATACAGATAAAGAACATTTCTGTGTGAGAGTGAAAGAGCGATAAAGGCGACAGATACACTTCTGTACAGACAACATATTACACCGAGTTAGCGGCAAGCTGCATTCACCACATATAGACTTTCATCATTTACACAAGTAAATCAGAGAATTCAATTATAATGGCCAATCCGTGACAGGACACGTTTTTGGACGTTGTATTTTGTATTAAAGCTTGCTAGTATTGAGGATGTAGACGTAGATTTGAACATTTACGAATTGTGTGCATGCTACATGTAGATTGGTTGAACTGCCCTAGTTGCATTTACCTGAATAAGTACTATAAGAAAGTAGCCACACAGAAGTATTATTGTGTGAAAGGAGATATATACATATGGACTGTAGATATGGTTTTAACTAGGGCAATGTTTAAGATGAGTCAAGCAGAGCAGAGCAACACGCAACAGCCTTCAGCTGTGAGCACGGATGATAGTGATGTAGTAAGAAGTGTGGTAGAACCGATCGCTACAGATAGCGTAATAGAACGCCCTGTAGACACGGCTGGAGAGGTAACAGCAGGTATGCAACATGGATTAGATCCATTAGTAATTATCATGAGACAGATGCAGATGATAACCGAGAGCATGAATAATATGAAAATCGACATAAACGCGAAATTAGCCTCAGTTACTGAAGGCCAAGAAAATATGAAAATTGACATTAATGCGAAGTTAGCCTCAGTTACCGAGGGGCAAAATAATTTGAATTCGAAGTTAGCCTCAGTTACTGAGGGGCAAAATGATTTGAATGCGAAATTAGCCTCAGTTACTGAAGGGCAAGAAAATCTGAAAAGCGACATTAACGCGAAGTTCGCCTCAGTTAATGAGGGGCAGGAAAATCTGAAAGCTGAGATTAAGCAGCAGTTACACGACCGTTTTTCCGAATTAGAGCAGCGGATAGAGGCGAAGACAAAGGAACTTAAAGATCAGGCCGAAGAGACGGAACGAAAATTAACTGCACAAATAGAATTGGTTAAGGCTCAATGTGAGGAATCTACTCAACGCGTACGTGTAGAAATGAAGGAGTATGTGGCTATTAAGATAGACACCGTACGGGAACAGGTGGAAATGGTTCCGCAATTAGTACAGAAGCAAGATGCCATGTCATGTGCAATTGCGCAACTTCCTGAATTGGCACGTACGCAGACGAACTTAAAGGAAAGTGTGGAACATCTGACAGAAGGTCAGGACGTTATAGACCACCAAATTAATGTATTAACGGGTAAATTATCCGAAATCACATTAGAAAACAAAAGGCTAATGTGTGAAAACGTTGAGCAAAATGTTAAAGCAGCATTCCAGAGTCTATGCGGCAAACAGGAAGAGAATTTGTTTGCGAAAGGACTTGAGGAAGTGCGACAGCAGTTAGGTGCTGATTTTGAGCAATGGAAACAAACGCTAGCAGAGTCGATACGCGTTTCACAACAAGGCTCAGAACAAATGAATACCGGCCAGCAGCAGAAGTTGCCAGCGACTATAGAGCCAGTTACTGCACATTCGCACACGATACCGACTTGTGTGAGTAACTCGAATATTAAATTGCCACGAGCTAGTTGTTCGCGTGAAGTTTTATCGGACGGAGATTACGAAAGCCTGTGCCATGCCGAAGAAAAAATGATAAAGCATCGGCAATTTCAGATTTTTAACACTGACAAAAGGGGGGTCCATCCGATTGTTTTTATCAGGAGTTTTAGAGGAGTGCTACCCAGAAATTGGTCGGAGTGGCAGAAGATCAGTTTCGTTACTGGGTATATACAAGGTTCGGGGGCGATCTGGGCCTCGGACATGACGTCTGTTTGCTCGACCTATGACGATTTTGAGAAAGCGTTTTTAGCAAAATTCTGGTCAGAAGGGGTACAGGAACGCCTAAGGCAGGAGGTGCTCTACCCAGAGCCTTTCTCTTTTTCGAAAGGAAGCCTTAGGAAGTATTTTGAGAAATATATAAATAAAACTAGATATTGGGACAGACCTATGCCTTTACCAGATATAATAAACATACTTAAGGCAAGACTACCAACTAGTATACGGAATCAATTAATTTACGGCAATGATAAAGACTTGGAGTCGTTCCTCACGACGTTAGATCATATAGACATTATAGAAGAGAACAACCAGAAAGCCCGCAACAATAGATTCCAATATAGGGAGATAGAACCTCCGCCAAATGGTAGGCAAGGGAACGAACAGAGATCGATAAATAGTGGAGAAACCCCTCAAAATATCAACAATAATACCGGCAATAGTCTTGCGAGGGGCTATACAAGGAACAACAGGAATGGGAAACGATACAATCCCGTATGGGGGAACGAAAGGAATTTCAGACCGCAAGCATGGAACAATAACGGTAATAGAAAGTGGAACCAACCGGGGGGACTAAACTCAAATAGCCAAAATCAGTGGGGACGGACATCTACGAATCAACCGGTGATTACCGAAGTGACGGACGATGTCAACCACCAAGCGAATCAAAATCCAACAAACTAGTAAGGACCCACTCGTGCCCCGGAGGAGCGGTCAACAATAGGTTGAGGGGCAACAGGATATGTGTACCAATGCTAACGTACAATGATGGACGATTACTGGCAGATGAATTGACCGAGGACTTAGAACCCAAAGATGAGGATAAGGAACAGGTGGCAGTAGCCGAAGTGCAAGTCATTTTGGAGACTGTACCTATAACGGCGGTTTTAGACACAGCTGCAACCACGAATGTTATTTCGGAGGCTCTATTCAACAAGATCAGAAATATAAGACGAGTACCAATTTTTCCAGTTCAAAATTGTAGAATAATAGGCGCCGTTGGGGCCAGATCGGCTAATGTAAAAGTGCAGTCACTGCTTAGTGTAGAAGTAGGAAATGTAGCAATATTAAGCACATTCCTTGTTGTGAAAAATTTGGTGGTAGACTGCATTATCGGAGTCGACAGCCTACGTCAATACGGATGCAGAATAGATTTTAAAACAGGAAAAATTTGGTTAAATGTAAATAAACAAGAAATTGAGTTGGACTTGTTGAAAAAGGAAAGCCTTAGCAGAAAATATGATAGTGGGATCAGCGTGCAAGTAATCAGGACTGCACAGAATTCTAAACAGCACGTAAATAATGAGGTCCAAGTCAAAGGGGATTTCGGTCAATTAGTGTATGAGAAATTAAATGAATCCGACTGCATTATTGAAGATCAGAAGCAGCAGCTCAAAGAATTATTATTAGCGTATGAAAACGTGTTTGATGAGAGGCCAGGAGTTATTAAGGGATACATATGCCATCTCTACGTTAAGCCGCACGAAACATATTGTAGAACTTTCTATCCTGTTCCCTGGAGGCTAAAGGCTCAAGTCCAAAAAGATATAGATCGCATGTTGAAATGGGGTTTGATCGAACCCTCCACAAGCCCATACTGCTCCCCATTGTTGGTCGTGCCAAAAGCATACCCGGGATCGAACAAAATAAAAGGGTTATTTTCTCATAACGACTTAAAAAAGTATAATGAAGATTAGAAGATAGTGAGTAATGGTGTTCCGAGTGACAGAAATGAACGCTCGTAAAAAACATAACCATAAACTCTGTGTGTAGTGATAGAAACCTTTAAATTGAAATAGTTAATCAGTAACATAGAGTATAGAAATAGTGACTAAATGTTATTATCGAGTGTTGTAAAGAAGATAGTGGAGATAGGCTTCACCTGTGTTGGGGTGAATATAAGACTTTAGCATTGCTAATGTCATCAAGAATGATTAAGGATCTGACTGAACTTCAAAAAAAAAAAAAAAAAAATGATATGTTTCCCGCAAATGACGCTGAATAATCTAAAGAGGTTCCGAGTGAATATTCATATATAATCTCATGTGAACGCTTAGATGTGTAAACGTGTGAAGGAATGTGTTGTGGTAGTGAATTGTGAGTGACGGTTAACGCCGCAAAGATAATTTCCCGCGCAAAACAGTTGACGTCGGCGCGAGAATTAAAATCGATATAGACGATACAGAGATGCTTTGTAAGAGACTCGCACCAAAACCGCGAGGATAAACTGATTCATGTTGCACTTTAAAAGGAATAGGTGTTATAATTAGAAGTTAAGAGTTTTTTTATTTTATTAATGAATGATTAAAGAAAGTAAATATTCATAGATTCAGTAGTAATTTAAGGGTTCGTGTTCGTTTGAGAATTTTTTTGTGAAAAATCCATTCCCATATATGAGCATGGATGAACACCGTATGAATCAGAGAGTAAATGAAAGAGGTGAATCCGCATTTCTCAATGATAATAATTTTTACATTTCAGCGCTCAAACGTAAAAATATATGTATTTAAAATAAAAGGTTTTGAGTATAGCTAAATTATATGACTTATCAAGGAAATATGGATGATGTCTTGGTATAAAATGAACTACACTTTCCATTATTCGATGATTTGAATCCAAAATCTATAGTAAGTTACATGAATCCTTTAAATTACGAAGAACAAATCAATGATAGAAAATCTGTGAAAACTTTTGGACTTATAAACACAAGTGGGAAGGCAAAGTAAAAAAGGAGTATTCAAACGAGAAAAAATCGGATGATGCTTTTGGCAACATCATTAAGTAATCGTTGAATTCCGTGAAGTATGTCGTAACAAAAAGGATCCATGAAGCCATAAGGATTTTGCTTTCAAAAAGGAGAATCTTGGACGGTGCAACCTAATCAGTTCTCTTACAGGAAGAGTTTCCCTTTTGGTCATTGCTAATTCTTTTGGAATGAATGTTGCATGTGAATTCGAGTATCCCCGTTCCTTCTAATCTTCCCATTGTGGGCCGCGTAGAAGATCAACTACAGAGTGGGCCGCGTAGAAGACCGACTACATATGTGGACGTCGGGGACATGCAAGACCCGGGGGAGTTTAGCACCGCAAGATATTGTACTAGAAGCAAGATTGTAAAACGCGAATTCACGTTATTTATTGTAAAACGTTTTTTTTTTTTTGCTAGAGGCACAAACCACTCTTCTCCAAATTGTGATACAAATTGATCCCTGTCTTTCCTTTAGAGATGAATTTCAAAATTATTTTTGTTCTTCTATAGGCTTTCCTATCTTCTATGTACCGTAGGATGGGGGTCTAAGCTTAAGAGGTTTTCCAAGGTTTCCCTGCTTAAGAAAGTTCCCGAATGGGTAGACCCTGACATCAGTTCATAAAAGATCATCTTCCTTGGTTGTGCACAGCAAACATAACACCTAGATGCACGTAAAAGCAATACAGCCGCGGTACCTGTCTCTTCATTTCTCCTGTCTTCAACATTTCTTTTCTTCGTCTGTCTCAAACATAATATTCTTTTTCAGTCAGAGGACTGACAATCATCACTTCCGGGTTATCCACGCTAATAGATAGCTCGCGAAGTGTGTTCGGTGAATCAAAATTGAGCTCACAAACTTCGCTCGCTGCGAGGGGCATTGTAATCTACCCACTGGAAAATTACCCTCTATCACGCAATCATTAATAATGGTCAATCAAATCATCCACATTTATTTACGTTTGTAAAGTATCTGATCAGATTTCCTAGTAATATATGCGCCGACAGCTCGTCGACGCCAAGGTATTTTGCTAGTACGTTTATTCCTTGGAACAACAGAGGTACGAAAATGTATGCTCCATGGTTATTATAGTTAGAGAGAGGATCAGCTTCGGAAGTATTCGTTTGAAGATTATCAGATTGCTAAAAGGGTGTTATTTATTCTTCTTCGCGCTAAAGCGAGCTAGTAAAGAGTATAGTTTGTGCCGTTAGCGCGATAGGAAAGAGAAAGATAAAACTGTACAAGTAAATTGCAAGAGACTTGGAACCAACACCAAACGGAACATGTATGGAAATGAATCAATATAATTTTGCCTCAGAAATAAGGTTGGTGATCATTTTATTCCAGAGTGAATGACGAATGAGTTCTCTGTCTGAATCATTAATGATTGTCTGGGCCCTGTAATTAATTGGGAAGTTTCAGCTGTGACGAAGAGAGCCTGCAATCTCTGAGTTTAGAAATCGTCCAAAAAGGCTTCGTCCACATCTGAAATTTTAGATCTGTCGTAAACTGAACGAATTGTTCAAACGATCGATTTTCCCAACTGAATGCAGCGCTTAATAATAATAACCAATGCAAAGATCTTTTCTAGCAAGCCAGCCGCTGAATATTAAGACGAAGGGCTCCACCAGAGATTCTACTAGGCTGATTTCAAGTAATTAATATAGTTTAAACTGTATACAGATAAAGAACATTTCTGTGTGAGAGTGAAAGAGCGATAAAGGCGACAGATACACTTCTGTACAGACAACATATTACACCGAGTTAGCGGCAAGCTGCATTCACCACATATAGACTTTCATCATTTACACAAGTAAATCAGAGAATTCAATTATAAACTTATAGAACAGAGGCGCCACATTGGCTTGTGAACTCCGTGCCCTATCGTTGCGGCGAGGAATTGAGCGAGTGAAATATGATGTATTACTGTTTGTTTAATGCAGGGGTCTCCAAACTACGGCCCGCGGGCCGAAACCGGCCCGCGTTAGCTGGCCGGACATTCCCGGTAACCGGCCCGCCAAATATTTGAGGTGGTACCTATACTGTTATGTAGAAGGGAAAAGGAAGCGAGGAAGGAAAAAACTCCAGATACTGGATGACATGATGGACAGTACAACATACAGCAGCCTTAAGAAGGACGCAATGGATCGCAGAAAATAGAGAGGCCAAGGACCTGCTAATATAGCAGAAAACTGATAATGATGACCTATACTGCCAACAATTGAGTTTCGAGTCCTATCGCGACCAATACACCGCTACATTGTCGGAGCTCTATCTTTACAAAGCGGAAGGTCATGGTTAAACTTGTGGCTATCCACAATAAACAGACAGACCATTCTCTGTGCGATAGTGAAAAAAAAAGGTTAACAGACTAGTTTGGCGTAAACATTTTAAGTAAAAAAAATTCTTTGCATTTGATTCTACTCACGAGTCTGGTGCAAGTCTTTCAAATGGACGCTACTTTGGCGACTAGCCTTAGTAATCAATCGTTATGGAAGCTGCTTCTTAAGCGAGGTTTCACTTTCTTTTGATTACGTTGTAAAATACATACAGAATGTGTAGTGACATACTTTTTTGTCGGTGAAATTCGCCAGAATAAAATACGCCAGAATTTCGGTCAGGTACGTCCACCAACCAAAATTATGTAATGAAATAAAAATCGTAGTTCGTTTCAGTGCTAGCTATTTCCACAACCTTAGATTTTTGCGATTTCATCTTTCCTGTAACCTTACATGACGGTGATCATGCAGTGCTTGTGTGCTTTAATCCCACTAGGTAGATCTTGGCCCTTATGACTTCCTGGAGGAGTCAATGTGGCCCGCGGACTAAAAAGTTTGGAGACTCCTGATTTAAAAGGTCTTATGAGTCAACCATGAGTGGAACCACCAATGTTTCACTCACACCTCACCCTTTGAGCCAAGGAAATAACCCATTCCACCGTCCACAAAGTGTCGTTTTCCCTCCCACCATCCATGACAAAATAATGACCTATGCACCCCTCTGTCGCTGACGCTCAATATCTACTGTCACAAAACCCCAACTCGCTACACTTTTTCCAATATACGAATCTAAAATTACGAAAATTTTAAAAACTTTCAATAAAACTTTTTAGAGTTTTCAAAAGTTTCCTGTATATTGTCTCAATTGCTTTTAAAATGAACTTTTTTTTTCGAAGTGATGACTAGGCTTGGTAGTTTAACTACCATCTTCATATCACATGTAGTATTATAAATGCAACTAATGTGTACAAAACCGTTGCATCGCCCAATAAATTCTTATTTTATAATTTTCAGGTAAAATCTGGTATGTTCAGTCACACTATCTGTGACTGCAAATCTATGTTTGCAGTTACTGAATGTAGCATGGAGGCTACTGAAGACGGTGCTCAAGACGATTAGGAAAGGAAATAAACCCTTTCCTATTGAAAGGAACCGTTTTGGCGCTAACTTTAAGTGATTTAGGGTAAGGTCCGAGAATTATACGCAATAAAGGCTCATCGAAGCAGGATACCACAGTTTCCCCTCCTTATTTGGGCTACTAGATAATGTAGTATTAAATCTATTTAAATGATTCTTGTGTTGTAACTGAGCTATAGAATCTCCCTCCCCCCCCCCCCCCCCCCCAACCGTCTCTTTTCTAGATAGTATTGAGTATTGCTTATACGCATAGCATGACACATGGGCTGCTATCTGATTGTGCTGAAAAGTAATGCTTCAGTATTTTTTATTCCGTTTTCCGTATCGGTTGACATGTTACATGTCCTGCACGTTACTCGGTCGACTGTCCCGCTTCGCAGTCGCAAGTTGCAACCCTCTGCCGCTAGAGGGCTTCGACTTTTAGCGTGTAACATGGCGGTCTGTAACGTAACTATGATGGTGAGCGAGAAAGAAGAAAGCTGTATTCGAGTTCCGCATTCGAAGAGTTCGTCCTCATATCGAGCACCCTCTCCTCCAGCATGACAACGCACTGCAATATCAGCAACTATTCTCCATAGAATCCCGAATTAGACCCATCTGTTTCCAAAATTTAAATAACTGCCTTCGAGGACTTCACTTTTTTAGCGATGAAGGGGTGCAAGCAGAGGTGCGATTGTGGCTAAGTGAACAAACATTCTACAGTAACGGTACCAATAAACAAGTCTCTCGTTGTAAGAAAAGTGTTCAACGCCAGGGTGACTATGTTGAGAAATACATTTGAAGGCACGAAGAATAAAGGTGTACAATGTGAACATCGCTTGTTTTACTTTAAAAAAAACCTTTAAGCGTTATCACTTTACAAATTCGAAGACGTTACTCTTCAGCACGCCCTCATATGTCCATGGAATGAACAGTCTAATGAGTAGAAAATATGGATTACGAAAGCGAAGAAAGGCGACATTAATTAGGAGTTGCAAAAATGAGAATAGCGATGTACTTAACATCACAACTGTGGACCAGTAAATAGGTGGAGTTGAGGAGTCTTGATACTTTGGAAGCAAGGCAGCACTTGATGAGCGAGGCACGGAGGACATTAGCAGAGTCGAAGAGGATATTCCTAAACAAGACAAGTTTAAATCTGAGGAATATATTTCCGATAAAGTGCTTTTCGAGCAGAGCATTGCATGGCAGTTAGTCATGAAATATGGGGAAAATCGGAAAAGAAGAGAATGGAAGAGTTTAAAAATTAGATGGAGTGATAAGATAAGGAATGAAGTAGTTCTCCTCAGAACTGGTGCAGTAAGGACCACATGGAGACCATCGACAAGAAACAGGGACAGGATGACAAGAGTAAACCGAAGAACGTCGAAATTAATAAGCAGCAGCAAAAATGAGATTAGCGATAACAGTATCATCAAAAAGTAGACGAAATTTTGCTACCTTCGAAGAAAATAATACTATACAGAGAACCGAGGACGACTTAGAAAGCTGTTGAGCGCATGTAAAGATGACATTTCTAACTACAGTAAGTCAACTAGTCTCAAAAATTTGAGGAAGAAATTTCTAATAATATATATTGATGAGCCAAAGCGTTATGACCACCTGCTTAATAGCTTTTTTGTCCGTCTTTGGATCGAAATACATCACTGATCATGCGTATCAGGGATATGTTGCTATGTTTGTGGAGATATGTGGCATTAGATGTCTACACACAGGTCATGTAATTCGCGTAAATAAGGGGCCGCTGACTTGCGTACTCGGCGATGGCGCCCGATAGCGACAAAGATGTGTTTCACAGGATTTACATCACCGGAATTTGGTTGCCGAGACATCAACGTGAGTTCACTATTATGCTCCTCAAACGACTGTAGCACGATTCTGGCTCCGAGACAGGGGCAATTATTCTGTTAAAAGACTCCATTGCCTTCAGGGAAGACCTCAAGCACGAACTGACGCAGGTGGTTCGCAGCTGTCAGCGTGTCTTCGATTGCTACCAGGGGTAGGAAACTGCCTCCCATGGTAAAATACTGCTCCCACCAGCCTACGCCCATGGCGCGCTGCACGTTTTGGAGTCGCCGTTCACCTCGATGCTCGATGACGGTGTTTCTGTAGACGATTAGCGACCTAGTGTAGTAAAAACGTGATTTACCCGAAGAGCCGACACGTTTCCATTGATCGACGGTGGACTTCCGATGGTCCCGTGCCCTCTGAAATCGTAATCGACGATGTCGGTGGGTCACCATGTGAACAAGTAAGGTTTCCATGTTCAACAATGTACAACGAACGGTGTGTTCCGAAGAATTTGCGCGTGCACCAGCAATGCGCTCTTTCGGCAGAGATGCCACAGATCCTACTTTACAGAGCAGACAAGCCTCTGAGCTCCAGGTTCTATGAAGAGCCGTGGACGTCCAACTATTAAGCGCCTGGTGGTAGTTTCTCTGTCCTTTACGTCTTTCCTCATCACGGTAGCATGTGAACATTCGGCATTTCCTAGATACTTGCTCACTGGCACTGCCTAATAATAATCTCCTCTTTGTCAAAGCTGCTTATCTCAATGATTTTCCCCATTTGCAGCCCATATCCTCTCTAGGGTGATTCCCCGTCCATGCCTGCTCCGCTTACATACTTCTGTTACCGCGTGCTGTGCCCGTATCACCAACAGGCGGCATCCAACGTCACGGTGCGTAGTGGTCATAATGTTTTGGAGGATCAATGTAAATTTAGAATAAGATATTGTATGTAAGTGAATCACAGACTGTTTAATATATGGTGCTATAGAAGGATGTTCTCAGCTACACGTCCATATAATCATACCTTGCTAATAAAGTGGAGGGATATGACAAACGAAGTTCTCCATAGAATCAGGGAAGAGAGGTTCGTATGGAGAACACTAAAAGGAAGAGGGGCAGGATTATAAGACATGTGTTAAGATATCAGGAAACACCTCGCATGGTACCAGAGGAAGCTGTAGGGGAAGACAGGGGCTGCAAAATACGCAGTAAGTGATTGAGGACGTAGGGTGAAAGATGAAGAGGCTGACACAGAAAAGGAATTAGCGGTGGGCTTTATCGAGCCAGAACACTGATAACCCCATACGGCAATTTGAAAAAGAGAGCGTGTTCGTGGGAGAGAGATGGTGATATTTATACTTGGAGTATGATAAACTTCTTCCCTCAAAAACATTTCTCTTCTTCATACGTCCTCTGTGTTACTACAGATGACGTGTCGCTGATCTCATTTTTACTGAGATTGCTGTACACGTGAGATGCCTATTTGCATCCACCGCCCTCAGTGGAATGCATACGTTCTAATAAATCTTCACCAACTTGCAGTCTTCTACAGTTGTTGTCCCCTGCGCAGAAAACAGCATTTAGGTCGTGATTTTATAATCGTGATGCTCTTAGCGAGGAATTGTTTATTCTGGAAATGATTAAATTTCCAATCAGTTTGTTGATACGGGATGCCACTTGCTTTTTTTTTTAATTGGCATAACACGAGAAACTGCACAATGACATTCGACTTTAGAGTCACAAATCATTTCTATTCTTCAACAAACTAGTGAACTGCGTATTTCTGCAGTTAAAATCACACTGTTCTCAGCAACACGTCCATATAATCATACCTTGCTAATAAAGTCTTAACATGTCTGTCCTCCGACAACATGTCTGTCCTCCGAGACTTCAGAACCAGCTCTATTAACAAACCATAGATTACTAAAAAGAATTAACTAACACCGACCGCATCAGACAACATGTCTGTACTCCGACACTGCTGAACCAGCTCTTATCTTACAGCCGATCCACTTCGCCCGTCATCCAAATTAGGTGCGATCCAAAAATAACCGGTGTGCTTCCTCTGCCTTTTCGTTTAGTAGTTTTTGTTATTCTGCTGGTTACTATTACTTAATGGAATGATAACAAGCTCTTCAGAGATGCTTTAATTATGAAATTAAAGTAAACAAGCTGTGTAGTTTGTCTAACATTAAGAGTAGAACTTCCGAATGCAGAGGCCAATTACGGAGAAGGACCACAATTTAGGTGGTATATCTCACAATATCCATACCGAACAAACCATCTGCATCGGTACCTCACGGCACATTACAGCATATTGCTACTGCCGCCTTCTCAACTGCTCGAAGAAGAGCTTTTTGTAGCCGAATATGATGGATGCAAAGCATGAAATACTAAGCATCCCCCTGCTTCTGAGATTTGCGAAAATTGCAATGTTCTCGCAGACAACAATCAATTTGAGAAATAAACCTCTACTTTATATTTTTTCATTCTCATACTATTAATCAACATATATAATCATAGACTTAAGTATTTTGTGGTTAGAAAAAAACTAATTGTTACCGTCAATAAATTCGTGTATAACCTTCTGTCCCATAATTATTAATTTTTAGTAAGACTTTCTATACTAATTACATTATTCTTTTTTACAGTAAAGATTTTCAAGGTAGTATTATTCTGCACCTCTACGTCATTCGTAGTCTTTTATTACCTTACAATCTATCATTCCTGCTAGAATACTATATAGCAGTCCGCTATTTCCTAGCCAGACTTCAATTAATCAGGAATTGTATACTGCTTTTAAACTACCGTCGGTGCCGTCCATTAAATACAATAAAATATTTCTCATGAAGAATTTACATTGTTACTCTCTTTTGGCACACCGCCGTTCTTTAAACTGACCAACTGCTACACCTCTACTATCGGTGCATTGCCGTCCATTAAATTCAACAAAATATATTTCGAGAAGTTACACCGCTACACAATTACTATCCGCGCATTGCTGTCCTTTCAATACGATGAAACATTCTTTACACTTTACACTATTCCTCACTATTATGTCAGCACCATGCAGTTCTGCACTTAAATATATCTGAATACGTCAATAAAGACATCAACTTCACATGGTCACAAATACAATAAACACAACATCTATACATTTCACAAACATGTGGAGACGGAAGAACATTACACTCACACCTTTTACCAGAACATACGCAAGCAGCCCACAACAGCAACCCTTATTGACGATTCTGTTATCAAATGATGTGATCTCGCGTTGAAACAGTAGGCTTTCCAAAGTGGTCTGAATTCAACAACTGTGAGACCATTCTTCCATCTCCAGCCTCAGCGTACAGGACCAGTAGAATTGCATGAGACAGTACAAAATGCCTTAAATTAGTTTTATAAATATATTTTAAATAAATATGTTTTCATAGACTACTACAATAAAAATAAAAAATACACAATGTTTTGCTCTAATTTAGTGCGTTTTTAAACAAAGCCAACGTTTACATCGTAATACGACAATGATCCATCAATGTTTTTGTTTTGGTCGCAGATGTAGCTACATTCAGCTGGGGCATTGCCCTTCGCATTCTTGAAGAGCTCTGTGTTTGCTCGCATCATCTGCTGCTACCGACCCAGTTCCCTAATGAGTCACGCCATTAGCTGGCGACACCTGCTATGTTCTTTAAACCTTGTCTTCGGAGGCTCGCAATTGCGATTCACAGATACATCGAGAGAACATTTCAGGATCTTGTTTCAAACATAATGCACAAACACTCATTTACCAAATCGTTGCTTCATTCTACAGTATGAGGTATCATTCCTTCTACATTTGTGTGTCATTGTTGCTACAAAAAGTGCTAATGGAACTCTAATTCATGTAATGGCAGTGTATTTTCTACTGAATTTCACATACGAACACTGTGTGACTTTGTAATGTGTAGGGGCTGATTATTTTTAGCTAGACATTTATTATACCGTCCTTTCATATTTAAAACCAGTATTTCATATTTCGTGGCGTTCTATTTAGACCTTATGTACTACGTTAGTTTCTTTTATAAGATTTCCATGGCAGTGTTGTGTCTTACGTCGACAATACGTCTACTCCCTTGTACTACATAAAATGGTTGGAGGAAACCACTTCGCCCATAAATACTACTTAATGACCAACTCACACGTCACATTTTGCCTGTCCTCCTTCGCTGGTCATTAGTGAGTGGCCGACTTTCCTGTAGCATAGTAACAATATTTCTCCTTTCTCCCTCTGCGTAAATAATTGGCCGACTTTTCTGTCGCCTAATAACCATTACTCTCCACTTACCTCTTTTCTCTCTTCGAAAATAATTGGCCAACTTTTCTGTCACCTTATAGCCATAAATCTCAATTTACCATAAACGTCATTGGCATGACTATTCCTAGTCTATCAGTGTATCATAATTCATTGCTGCGAAACCACTTTGCCGTTCAATACATTCTGAACAGTAACGCTATGGTTATTTTGGCACAATCTGTACATTATCTCAAAGCAACAATAGTTATTTCCATTACTTTTTGCTATCAGAATTGCTTCTATTGTACATTGTTATATTCAGTTACCTGGATTGGCGTCGTCTACTTCTTCTGCAGCCTTCAGCTTATTTTTACACGTTATTTCATCTGTGCCGGCCGCGGTGGTCTCGCGGTTCTAGGCGCGCAGTCCGGAACCGCGCGACTGCTACGGTCGCAGGTTCGAATACTGCCTGGGGCATGGATGTGTGTGATGTCCTTAGGTTTAACTAGTTTTAAGTTCTAGGGGACTGATGACCTAAGATGTTAAGTCCCATAGTGCTCAGAGCCATTTGAACCATTTTTGAATTTCATCTGTATTATAAATAATACCCTCGCTTTGCTTTCCTACTCAATATTTACAAACATAAACGTTTGTGTATCGCCTTTATAAACATTTAAAAGGTGTTCCCCTACGTGCTGTATGATATGTTTTTGTTATGTACATTAATCAGGTACTGGTGTCTTGTAACTATATATTGTGTCCTCTTGCCGGCGTATCTGTAATCCCAACTTCGTATATTCTCGCCTGTCCGCTTATATACCGTCAAATGTTTGCTTTTCACCCCTGCTATCCAAATGTTTATTCTGCTAGGTTACTTTGTTTGTGTCATTGCTTGTTTCTTTGTTGTCACATTCAGTGTAAAGAAAGTTCCTGATTCTGATCTTCACAGTGAATAATGTTAAAGGAGACATGTAATAGCTCTGAATGAAAGAAGGGGAAGAACTAACAGCAAAAACAAGAAAATGAAGTATGCTCTCAGGTAACTCGGGCACCTGGTAATCGTCAGTTACCTAGAAATACAAAGAAAGTAATCCTACAGCCGATCCCCATCGGTGGTTCGTCTTTTTCGTTTATCAGTTGTTTGTTATTCTGCTGATTATTAATACTTGTGAAATAATTGAATGAGAGATACTTTAAATATGAAATGCAAGTACACACACTGTGCAGTTTGTCTAATATGAATAATATAAGATTACCATTTTGGGACATAACTTCCAAACGCAGCTGGCAATCGTGTTTTTTTTTTTTTTCTTTATTGTGATTTTATCACCTTACACAAGGCGGGCTGTCAGCAGCAGAGTACGCCGCTCTTCAGCCTTGAGTTTTACAATTAGTAATACAGAGAGGGGGCACAGAGAATACAATCAAAACGGCGGGCAAAACAATGTAGACACTAAAAAACAAAAAACATGGAGCCGTTCACGCTGGACGAGAAAACATCACTGACACTAGTTGACACGGCGCACATAACATGGATGATGGCGACGGTACACGGGAACAGTGGCGGCGTGACGGCGAACAAACACTAAACACAAACGAAGGCACACACACGAGACACTGATGGCGATGATCTCTGGCGCGCGAATATTCACTATGCGTGTGCGAGTCCGGGGACCTGCCAAGAGAGGAGGAGGAGGAAGGGGAGTGGGAGAGCGAGAGGGGAGAGCAGAGATGCCACGGGCAGGGGAGATAGGGGGAGGGAGGAAGGGGGAGGGGAAGCCCGGGGGAAGGGGGGTGGAGGGAGGGGACGGGGGAAAGGAAAGAGAAGGGAAGGGAAGAGAAGGGAGAGAGGGTGCCTAAAGGAAAGGACACCGGAAGTGGGGGGTGGGGCAGGGTCAAAGTTGATAGGAGGGGTAGATGGAGGGGAGGAGGACATCATCAGGGAGGGGGAGCTGACGGAAGCCACCTTGGGAGAGGGTAAGGAGGGTGGAGAGATGGAGGATGGTGGAGGGGTCCAGACCCCACGTACGGCCGGAGAGGAGCTTGAGGAGACTGAGTCGGGAGCGTGCCTTGGCTTGGAGAGGCGACGGTCGAGGGTGACGCCAAGGTACTTAATGGTGGGAGTGAGGGCGATAGGACGGCCAGAGATGGTGATATAGAAATCAAGGAGGCGGAAGGAAGGGGTGGTTTTGGCTACAATGATCGCCTGGGTTTTAGAGGGATTGACCTTGAGCAACCACTGGTTGCACCAAGCGGTGAACCGGTCAAGATGGGATTGGAGAAGGTGATTGGAGCGCTGTAGGGTGGGGGCAAGGGCAAGGGCAAGGAAGGCGGTGTCATCGGCAAACTGGAGAAGGTGGATGGGGGGTGACGGCGGCGGCATGTCCGCCATGTACAAAAGGTACAGAAGGGGGGAGAGGACGAGCCTTGGGGCGCACCGGCGGAGGGGAAAAACGTGTAGGAATCTGTGTTATGGAAGGACGGCAGGAGAGAAAGGAGCCGATCAGACGGACGTAGTTAATGGGAAGGGCGAAGGTTTGGAGCTTGAAGAGGAGACCGGAATGCCATACACGGTCATAAGCACGTTCGAGGTCCAGGGAGAGGAAGATTGCAGAGCGACGGGAATTAAGCTGGTCGGAAAGGAGATGGGTGAGGTGAAGGAGAAGGTCGTCGGAAGAGAAGGACGGCCGAAAGCCACACTGCGTAACGGGAAGGAGGCAGTACTGGCGGAGATGCTGGTGGATGCGTCGGGTGAGGATAGATTCCAGGACCTTGCTGATGGGACGGTATGAGGAGACGGTGGACGGCGGTTTGCCAGGTTTAAGGAACATGAGGATACGGGAGGTTTTCCACATGTCGGGGTAGTAACCGGTGGACAGGACTACATTGTAGAGCCTGGCCAGGGTGGAGAGGAAAGAGACAGGAGCTTCACGAAGGTAGGTGAACGATCGTGACCAGGAGCGGTGTTGCGTTTGGTGCGGAGTGTAGCAAGGAGATCCTGTGTGTTGTCCAAGTACTGGAAACCAGGAGCGAGGGGAGGGACAGAGGTGTCAGTTCGATCGCGGATATCCGGGAAGAGGGAGTAATCAAACTGGGGTCATCGGGGATGGAAAATACATCGGAGAGGTAGGAAGCAAAGTGATTGGCCTTACTAAGGGTGTCAGGGAAGGGGTGATCACCATGGAGAAGAGGATAGTAGGGGGAGGGTTTAGTTCCGGTAAGGCGACAGAAGGCTGACCAGAACTTGGACGAGTTGATAGGTAGGGTAGCATTTAAACGGGTGCATGTCTGTCGCCTGTCCTGGCGTTTTTTAGCCGCGAGCAAATTACGAATGTGTCGCTGGAGTTGCCGGTGGCGTCGTAGTGTGTCCGGGTCACGCGTGCGGAGGAAGGCACGGTAGAGACGGCGGGATTCATGGAGGAGGAGGATGGCCTGTGGGGGTAAAGTAGGACGGTGGGGCTGGATGGCGACACGGCGACACGGCCTCAGACAAGGTCTGCTGGAGAAAGGAGGAGGCATGGGTGACATCGTCGGGGTGGTGGTAGGTGAAAGGGTGGCTGTCGACCCGGGTGGAGAGGGTATCCCGGTAGGCATTCCAGTTGGCATGGGAATAGTCATGGACGTACTTACGGGGAGGGTCATTACGAGGGTCGGGGGGGGGGGGCGACGACCGTCTGAAACGGTGAGGAGAACAGGGGGATGGTCGCTATCAATAGGCTCCAGGACATCCACCGTTATGCGGCCAAGGAGGTTGGGGGAGGAGAGGATAACATCGGGAGTGGAGATGGATTCGGGACGGGTGTGCTGGGGGATGGGGATGAGGTTGCCTTGAAGGGAGGAGAGGAACCGATGCCACCACCGTAACTGGGCAGCAGAACGACTATGGATGTTGAGGTCGGCGGCGATCACGTAGGAGGAGAAGGTACGGTCGATGTGGGAGAGGAAGTCGAAGGGAATAGGGGCGTTGGGGCAGACATAGATGGTGGCGCAGGTAATGGTAAGGCCGGGGAAGAAGAGACTAAGGATCAGGTGTTCGGTGGGGTTGGGAAGAAGAGGTTGGAGCCGAACGGGGATCTGGCGGTGGTGACCAATGGCAACTCCGCCACGTGCAATTGGGAGGGGATTATCGGAGTGGTGGAGGAGATAGGGCGAAGTGTGAATGGAGTGGTGGGGTTGGAGGAAGGTTTCATTGAGGAGGAAGGCATCCACACGGTGGGTGGCAAGGGTGTGCAGGAAGAGGTTCTTGTTGGCGGGAAGGGAGTGGATATTGTTGAAAAGGATACATTGCTGTCGCACCATGACAGGGATTTAGACGAGGGTGTCAAGACGGGAGAAGGTGAAATGGGCCTGGTTGTTGGAGTAGGTGGCGTACATTTTGAGTTGGAAAATGGAACGGGCGGCGACGGAGATCTGTTGGAGGGTGTGGGGGCGCTGAAAGGGATGAACATTCTGAAGGACGATGGTGAGGAACCTGATGATGTCCTCAGCGGTGGGGGGGGGGGGGGACGAAGGGAATTGTCAGGAGGGGTGGGGGCGTCCAAAGGACGGACAGGTACGGTGAGTTCAGGAGTGGTCGGAGGGGGTCGGGCTTTACACTTTTGGGAGTAGGTGGGATGGGGGAGATTGCAGGTATTTCAGGAGGGAGGGGATTGAAGGTTAGGCAATCGCGGATAAGGACTACAATTTAAGCGGTATTTCTCACGATAACCGTACCGAGCACACCATCTGTTCAAATGGTTCAAATGGCTCTGAGCACTATGGGACTTAACTTCTGAGGTCATCAGTCGCCTAGAACTACTTAAACCTAACTAACCTAAGGATTCGAACCTGCGACCGTAGCGGTCCCGCGGTTCCAGACTGTAGCGCCTAGAACCGCATGGCCACTCCGGCCGGCACACCATCTCTCATCGGCTCCTCACACCACATTACGTCACCTTGCCACTGCTGCCTTCTCAAAAGCTCTAAGAAAAGCTTCTTGTTGCCGAATATGATGGCTGCAAATCAATAAATATTACACTCCCCCCACCAAAAAGAAAAAAAAATGCCATTCTTAACTATAGCACTGTGGGATGTGAACCGCTAACAAAGAGTATTTTGTCCCGTTGTATGTCATCTGCAGCACTACAACGTAAATGGAGAACGTTGAATAGGGGAATACAGTTTCAAATCGATAGGTAAAATAATCAAACAAAACGGAAGTGTAACGAAAGAATAACAGTTGGATGATCATTTATTTTGGGTATACACTAATAAACTAACAACGATTCTAGAATGAGTTTTTCACTCTGCAGCCGACTGTGCGCTGATATGAAACTTCCTGGAAGATTAAAACCCGTGCTTGGGTGGCTCAGTTGATAGGTCCCGAGTTTGAATCTTGGTCCAGCACACAGTTTTAATCTGCCAGGAAATTTCTAACTAACAATGTTCGTCATATTGACAACAATGTCGAAGCTGAGGGGCATGATGGGGATTAGTATGCGAAGCCCACTTACATTTGGATGGGTTCGTTAATAAGTAAAATTTGTGCATTTGGGGGACTGAGAATCCGCATTTCGCGATCGAGAAATCTCTTCACCCTCAACAGGTGACTGTGTGGTGTGCAATGTCCAGTCATGGAATAATTGGTGCGATATTCCTTGATGGCACGGTGACTGCCGAACGGTAGGTTTCATCCCCATTATCCATAGTGATCCTGATTTCGACAAGATGTGGTTCTTGCAAGTCGGAGCTCGACCCCATCGAAGCAGGAGAGTGATGTCCTGAAGGAGCACTTTGGGGACCGCATTCTGGATCTGCGGTACCTAGAGGCCACTGGCATGAACCTCAACTGGTCGCCACCTTCGCCGGATCTGAACACAAGCAACTCCTTTTTGTGGGACTATATTAAAGACAAGGCGTACAGAAACAACCCCAAAACCATTGTTGAGCTGAAAACAGCCATTCAGGAGTCCATCGACAGCATCGATGTTCCGACACTTCAGCGAGTCATGCAGAATTTCGCTACCTGGCTGCGCCATATCATGGCCAATGATGGCAGGCATATCGAACATGTCATAACCTAAATCCGAATATCTGTAGTGTTTGCAGGCCATAGTTCGTAACTAATTTACGTTTTTTTTCGTATAGTTCAATATTTGTCGCCCTGCATGTTAACATGAGCCTGGACAAAAGCAGCAGGGCATTATTGATGAATCTGCAGCTGCACTTCGAGAATATCGCCGGATGAAAGGATTACGTAAGAGTCCTCTTTCTCCACCTGCTGTGCGGGGCATGATGAATAAGTTTGAATCAGCTGGAACCATGAACTGGGCGTCGCTCCGGGAAGTGGCCGACGACCATTTGGACCACAGGTAGTTCATTAAATCGCTGCTGTTATGGCAGACAAAGCTGCATGCAATTCCCGATAGTCAGGTGGCGCGCGTACTGGGTCACGACAGTTGAACATCCCGTATGGTATACGTACAAGATCCATATCGAACAGCAGCTTCCACCACAGGTTATTGACGAAGAACCTTTGGACAATGCATGCCACGTGTGGTCGCGCATTATCCTGTTGAAATATGGCTGTTTCCAAGCCCTGAAGGTAAGGAAGGACAACTGGCTCCAGCACCTCGGATATGTAGCGCCGGCTATTTAAAGTACCGGCAATCCGTACTAGAGGCGTGCGAGAGTAATATCCAATACCGCCCCATACCATAATACCCGGTGCAAGACCAGTGTGGCGGTACATAATGCAGCTGTCCAGCATCCTCTCTCCACGGTGTCTCCACACTTGAATCCGACCATCGTGGTGCTGCAGACAGAAGCGTGCCTCGTCAGTAAAGACAACGTCATTCCATTCTGCCGTCCACATCCGTCTGTCATCACACCATTGGCGACGGAGACGTCTGTGGTTCTGCGTCAATGGTAGACGAAGCAATGGACGTCTTGCGGACAGACCACTCTGCTGTAAACGGCGTCGAATGGTACGCGCAGACACTGGATGAAGCGTTACAGACGCAATGTGCTGTTCTATGGTTCGGGATGTCACTGAGCGATCCGTCACTGCCATGCGCACAATTTGCCTATCAGCACGTGCAGTGGTGCACCGAGGTGAATGCGATCGACCACGTCGGTCCGTCGTGCCCTCCTGCATCCAACGGTCACATATCCGCATTACAGTTGTTTGGTTTCGTCCAACGCGACTAGCGATTTCTCTGTATGATAATCCACAATCTCGATAAGCCACTATCCGTCCTCTGTCGAACTCGGATACTTGATCAAAAGATGTTCGCTGTTGTCTACGAGGCATAACTGATCGTCTTGTGAAACAACCACAAGGTAAACACACGTGCCGAACGTACACTCGTCGAAATCGCCAAGCCTTAAATGGCGCTATGAGGTGGCGCCACAGGCGCGCGTGATGTGCGTCTGCGCTGAAATTCTAATCAGTTGCATATCTCATCGCTGCAAACTCATGGTGTAA
This sequence comes from Schistocerca nitens, assembly GCF_023898315.1. Lineage (NCBI taxonomy): Eukaryota > Metazoa > Arthropoda > Insecta > Orthoptera > Acrididae > Schistocerca > Schistocerca nitens. The sequence goes on along the minus strand of NC_064618.1, from coordinate 395,666,173 downwards.
ATTTCACTCGATTCGGATGCTTCCTTCAGGGTGTTGCATTTACGGTGGCCAGCAGTGTAGGTGTAAATTCGATGCGCAACAGGGATGGAGCTCTTAACAGACAAACATCGTGAAGAGAATCAGCTGTCTCCTTGATTAAAGTAATTTACCGTAATAAATTTGGAGCGAAACAACAGCTGATACCAGAATGTTAGAGTACTGGGGTTCGTTATTGGATTAGCAGTTCCTCGTGTCTCAGATGAAACACAGTCAGTCTGTGTGTGAGATGAAGAGCTTCGCCTCACTAGTGTGTAATACATCGTGTGTCAGCCTGCGACCTTGTGCTGGATCTACTGCAAGGCCCGATCGTGATCAACGAGCAGGTGATTTGTGATGACAACCTTTACTTCGAAGTTTATTGTTTGGAAGGGGCCCCTGTCATCGATTACGTGGAGGTGACCTTCAGATATTTCTGCCGTAATTGCGCTCCACTCAGTGTAATGACTAGTTATTATGTGAGGGGTCGTGGTCACCGAGCATCACTGTAAATTCGTAATTACGAAGTGACGTTCCGCTGGCCTTATTTGCCTCGCTTGTCCGCCGCTTACCTGAGGCTTCTCAAAAGATGAGTTTACGGTCATCGTTATGTTTCATCCAGAAAGATTTCTGACTCGCATGTCTCCTATTTTGTTACTGAGTGTTGGCTACAACAGAAACAAATATGTAACGAATTTACACAAGAATTGGAAGGAAATCTTGCTCAGGCGCTTACCATATTTATTTCAAACGTCGCTACTGCGATGTTGTGCAACATGGTGCAGGCAATGTAAACTCCAGTCCATAGAACTAGTTACTAATAGTTGCGTGCTATATGTTTGGAAGCTGAAGTAGTTCTCCTGCACGAATTTCGGTATGCAGATTTACTCATGGCACACTACGTTAGCACTCAAAAAATGGTTCAAGTGGCTCTGAGCACTATGGGACTTAACTTCTGAGGTCATCAGTCCCCTAGAACTTAGAACTACTTAAACCTAATTAACCTAAGGACATCACACACATCCATGCCCGAGGCAGGATTCGAACCTGCGACCGTAGCGGTCGCGCGGTTCCCGACTGAAGCGCCTAGAACCGCTCGGCCACTCCGGCCGGCGTTAGCACTCAGAAACCTTTGTGGTGTCCTACGCTTTTAAGCTGCGTTGACTGAAATTGTGAAGCAGTCAGATGTGAATGGCTTTATCGTCCTTATCGCCATCATCCATACGGAGTGTCTTTTTAAATGCGTGATTATCTCGATCAATGTTCCGCCTGCAGAATCCAGTACATAATATCGGATGGCAAATGTTCTACAAATACGGGAGTGACATTGAGCAACGGATTTCCTCGGCAGGAGATGTAGCACTGTGTCGTAACATGACGTGGGTCGCAACATATTTACTTAGCTGACGCTCAGATCGGAGGTGAACCAGGGTTTGAAACTGTCCATTTCTTGGAATACGAGGAGCTGCGTACAGGAATGAAACGAGCTCACGCTGAGATTTTTCAGAACTCCGTGATTGGAGACAGCACAGAATGACGTGGATGTGGGGCTTAGGAGGTAGTTATGGTAATAACGAAACGAGACTGTGAACAGCACAGGAATTAATTTATAACTTCAGTAAGTGTAAGATATATTTTATTCCCCAATCAGTTACCAGAACAACTGGCCAACCTGGCCAATAATTTCCCTAGTAAGCAGGAGATCTCAAGTTCGAATCCTGGTCCAGCACATATTGTTACTTGTTGTCGCTAATTCTGTATGCAGTACCGATGTAGCTGACATCAATAGTTCCTTTCCTTTCGTTTCCTTTCTCCGATTGCACCCCAATTATTTAACCACTCAAGATTTTTTATTGCAACAGTGCATATAGAGTACATGAAATTATTACATTTACAGATCAATGGCACAAGCGGTTCTGAGGTACCAGGTATCTACCAATGCTGAAACACCTATATTAGTACACGGGCTGCAATGCAAGCGCTCACTCTGACATCCAGTCGATGATACAGGCGGCGAATACTGTCCTGGGATACATTATTTCACTCCTGCTAGACCTGTTCACGTAATTCTGTAAGAGTTGTTAGTTGACGAGTCATATGAGTCACTTCCCGTGCATCGTATACCACACGTGATCTATTGGAGACAAGCTCGGAGATCGTCCTGCCGAAGGAAGTCGCTGCACTTCTTCCAGAACAATTTTAAGTTTCACGGGCAGTGTGTGTGCGAGCACCTTCGTGTCGCGCGGAGTGGCCGTGCGGTTTAGGGTGCTATGTCACGGATTGCGCGGCCTCTCCCTCCGGAGGCTCGAGTCCTCCCTTGGACCTGGGTGTGTTTCTTGTTCTTAGCATAAGTTAGTTTAAGTAGTGTGTAAATGTAGGAACCGATGACCTCAGCAGTTTGGTCCCTTAGGAATTCACACACATTTGAAGATTTGAGCATTTTTGTGTTGGAAGAATACATCATCTTCCTGTTCTAAGAACGGCAAAATCCGAGTCTAACAACATTCTGCATGTACCGAGAACTGGTTAGCGTCCTCTCCAGAAATACCAAAGGCGAACGAGAGTTGTAGCGTATTGCAACCCAGACCTTAAGACCTGAGATGGAGCCAGTGTATCTTGCACGAATGCCGCACAACCCTTCATGAAACACTCATTACAGTTCCCACTGGGAGAAGGTTTGCCCTCAAATCTTAGACACAAATTTTACACTTCTTTCTTATACAAATTACATTAGAGTGTACATATAGATACATAAATATGTTCTTTTAACACATAAACATACATAGATTTATTCATTGATACAATTAATACATCCCTATAACACAAATATGTGCAATAGGTAATAACGTCTTCTCCATTCTTCTCTATCTTTCATCTGCGATCCTGTGAATCCGGTGACCTAACTCTAGGGGGAGATAATCTGAGCAGCCGTCTTGGCTTGTTTGCAGATGATGCTGTCGTTTATCGTCCAGTAAGGTCATCAGAAGATCAGAATAAATTGCAAAGCGATTTAGAAAAGGTATCTGCATGGTCGAAAATTGGAAATTGGCCTTAAATAATGGAAAGTGTGAGGTCATCCACATGAGTGCTAATATCGTATAACTTACGTTACACGATAAATCAGTCAAATGTGAATTCAACTGAATACCTAGGAATTACAATTACGAAGAACGTAAATTAGAAAGAACACATAGAAAATGTTGTGTGGAAGGCGAACCAAAGATTGCGTTTTATTGGCTAAACACTTTAAAAGTTACAGCTAATTGACGAAAGAATCTGCCTACACTGCGCTTGTACGTCCTCTTTTGGAGTTCTGCTGCCCGGTCTAATATCCTTACCAGATAGGCTTAGCGGGGTACATCGAGAAAGTTCAAAGAAGGGCAGCATGTTTTATATTATCGAGAAATCACGGACGTGCTACAGGATCGCATCGTTAAACCAAAGGCGTTTCGCGCTGCGGTCGGATCTTCTCATAAAATTTCAATCACCAAATTTCTCCTCCGAATATTAAAATATTTTTTTTGACGCCGAGCTAGATAGGAAGAAACGATCATCATAATAAAAGGAAGGAAATCAGAGTTCGCACTGAACGATATAGGTATTCGTTTTTCCCGCGTCCTGTTCGAGCTTGGAATAAAAGAGAATTATTGTGAAGGTGGTTCGATTAACCCACTGCCAGGCATTTAAGTATTATTTGCAGAGTTTCCATGTTGATACATATGTAGAGGTAGGTAATTTCACTTACGAGGTGCACTTCTTGTGAAATTTACTTCGAGCTGGAGCACAATTATCAAGCACATAGTCGTAATATTTGTCTTCTTTCCACTTCCTGCACTGGATGCTGCGTCTGAGACGCCCAAGCGTCAATCCCACGGCCTCAAAAACGGAGTAAAATCGTGTGTACCACAAGAAGAGTGATAGGTCTTCTAATGTTGTCAATGTACGTCGTTTTAAATGTCGTAAGTGCCTATGTGGCAATATCTTTTCGTGACCATGTATACCAGACAGCGTTGTATGACAGTTAAATATGAGTTGCATTTCATGCATTCTATCCCTCAACGTACGGCGGACTCAATGATGATCTAAAACCGGTCCTAATAAAGAGGTAGGGGAACTCGGGACAGAACGGGATAGCACAATGAGAAATTGTTCTCTTCTAGACTGGACAGTATTGCAACCTGTTGTATGGGCATGTAACTATTTCTCCGGATGGAAGGGGAGTGAGGGCAGCCATTCTGATTTAGTTTGAAGTGCGAAATGTAAGTGAATTGTAGTCCGTCACGTTACAGCTTGCGTTGTTCTAACGTTTGGTGAATTTCAACGCCAGGTAAGCTGTTAATTGTATACCCTAAAATGACACATTCCCTTAAAGTGCATGGCATTTGTTATACTTAAGTTATTTAATGCGTTTAAATACGTCAGTTATTACACTCCATAAAAGTTGTTAACCTCACAAGTGCTCTTGGGGCGGAACGGGACGGGGCTGAATGGGATAGTGTCCCGTTCTGCCCCGTCATATTTTGATGCAAGTAGAAAGCAAACCCAGCCTGGGTGTTCATGGATGCCAGACTCTCCCTACCAGCTATGTTCGCCGAACAACTCAGCTTTCTAGATATCGCCCGAGGCTGTCATTCCAATCCCAGTAATCTGTCAAAATACTCGGCGGACTACAAGACGTAAAGGAAAAACCGTCGTATTAACAGAGTCTCCTTATAAGAAAGAACTGCAGAATGCTGTCGCACGTAAGGTAGGCCTACAGAAAGGAGGAGGATACACTAACATAAACAATGTCGGGACAGAGATGTCAGGTGCAATGCAATTTGAGGCAAAAATATCAGACTGTACACCCAAAACAACCAAAACAGAGGACATCAAAGACCTTAAGAAAAATAAAATGAAGAAGATGATGGAGAAGGGAGAATCAGAGAGTGAGGACGCTGAGGTCTCTACTGTGGGGACTTCTACTCCGTTTCTAATGGGGACTGGGTCGCATGCCAGACTGGGCACACAATTCATGTGCTGTCGTAGACAGTGAAGATGAAGAGGAAATACTGATTAGTTGGTTCAAATGGCTCTCAGCACTATGCGACTTAACTTCTGAGGTCATCAGTCACCTAGACCTTAGAACTAATTAAACCTAACTAACCTAAGGACATCACACACATCTATGCCCGAGGCAGGATTCGAACCTGCGACCGTAGCGGTCGCTCGGTTCCAGACTGTAGCGCCTAGAACCGCACGGCCACTCCGGCCGGCTAGTAGTTAGTGGTTTGGTGGTTATTAAGCATTGTACATTTTTCAGAATGACATTAAAATATTTTCTTATTTTGAAGAATGACTTTTTAATTGTTTAAATTACACATTCCATAGTCTGAATTGCCCGTTACACAACATTTTGTCATAGTTTAATACGATATCCGTGATTCAAATTCAACGTTTATGCAATAATTTAACAAAAAATACCCTTATCCCATTCTGCTCCGTGGGTGGGGCGGAACAGGAAAAATGCAAGACTTCCTTTGAAAAATTGTAAAAAATGCAAAATGTATTGTTTTAAGTGATTTTATGATAAGGTACATTAGGTTACAGTACAAGGTGTTTTTTATCACTTTAAGAAGTGTTTCCTTGTGTTCCCTTATTTTATAGAAATTGTTAAACATTAAGTATCCCGTTCCGCCCCGAGTTCCCCTATGTATTATCAATTCTTGTCAGTGAACTGTGACTTCTTTTATATATTTTCAATCTGTGGTGCACCGCCTTCACAAAATATAATCTTATGATTTCGTATTATTTCATTGGCATTTGAACAGGCCTGGGTTAACAGTACCGAATCAGATTTTGTTAGAGAGTTTGTCTGCAATGGGGGGATTGGATGACTGTGTTGATAAAATATTTCTGGAGGCCCGTAGCTGCAATTCGTTTTACGACTCGGAGTGAGAAGTGAAAGGAATCTTGTACACTGCATGTAGAATATGCTTCAGTTTCTAAACTGTGTACCGCAACACGATCTTTCCCTTTTGCGGGCAGTGCGGAACAAAATACGCTATCCAAGGACATCTTGCAGAATAATTAAAATCTTCAACTTATTACTGCCTGCCACATGCAATATCTGCAATGTTTTTCCCGCGATGCTGTGAGACTTGCAGCTCTGAGAGGACGGATATTCGGGTTTGAATCCCGGTTTGGAACGCAATTTTAATTTCACAGGTATAATGGAGTAGGCTCTACTTCGCAACAACAACGCTTCGTGGTTCACTCTTGACAGGTGAGAATTAATTTTGCATCAGATAAGGTATCGCAATTTATGTAACTTGGACAACAGCTGGAAGCAATATAAAGCCTGCCAACTTTTGATATTGCTCGTAAGTCGTGGTTCAGTGACATTCTATGCACTCCGAGACGAAAGATTAAGTACAGTATGTCTTCGTCTCGAACTGTGTGTTAATTCAAATGTGCAGTATTTTATGCCTCCTTCGTGAGATGAAAGAAACGACGATAATAAATAAGCGCACCAGTTACGATTCATGACGCTGTAGAAAGGAAAAAAGTTCCATTGTTTAATTTCGCAATAAAGAACTAAATAAAGCAATATGACTACTAGACAGCAATAAAGTGTGCTGTAAAACACACACGTGGATGAAATAACGCCAGGTGAGGTCACATTAAACAGGACTTCACAGTAAAATAACGAAATGCGGTTACCGGACAGCTAGTGATTTTATGGTTCGATGTATCAGATGGGCACAACATCATACTAACGACAAACAGTGTACATGGGTGAATCGCGTTATAGATAATCTGTAATTATGGAACACGAGAGAGGTGGAAATGAAACATGTATTTTTTTCTTGTAAATATCTGTAGGTCTATTATAGAACTTTTGTTGCTGGATAGGTTCCGCCATGAGCACACACAGTTTTTTCTTGTATTTACCGAGACAGACTTTGTTGAAGTTATCGCTTATCATTGGTATTTTTTACTTAATTTCTGTTAAATAACAGAATAAAATCGCTTTTTACTATCCGTAGATACAAAACAACAGTTTTTCAGTAAATTTTTCACAAGCTCAAAAGCATAAAAAACATATACCATATTAACCCACGCTATGGTTTATTCTACTTTGGATTATAGCTGTTTTTTTCACAGTTTGTCTTGTGCAACCATGTTGTTGTTGTTGTTGTGGTCTTCAGTCCTGAGACTGGTTAGATGCAGCTCTCCATGCTACTCTATCCTGTGCAAGCTTCTTCATCTCCCAGTACCTACTGCAACCTACATCCTTCTGAATCTGCTTAGTGTATTGATCTCTTGGTCTCCCTCTACGATTTTTACCCTCCACGCTGCCCTCCAATGCTAAATTTGTGATCCCTTGATGCCTCAAAACATGTCCTACCAACCGATCCCTTCTTCTAGTCAAGTTGTGCCACAAACTCCTCTTCTCCCCAATCCTATTCAATACCTCCTCATTAGTTACGTGATCTACCCACCTTATCTTCAGCATTCTTCTGTAGCACCACATTTCAAAAGCTTCTATTCTCTTCTTGTCCAAACTGGTTATCGTCCATGTTTCACTTCCATACATGGCTACACTCCATACAAATACTTTCAGAAACGACTTCCTGACACTTAAATCTATACTCGATGTTAACAAATTTCTCTTCTTCAGAAACGATTTCCTTGCCATTGCCAGTCTACATTTTATATCCTCTCTACTTCGACCATCATCAGTTATTTTACTCCCCAAATAGCAAAACTCCTTTACTACTTGAAGTGTCTCATTTCCTAATCTAATCCCCTCAGCATCACCCGATTTAATTTGACTACATTCCATTATCCTCGTTTTGCTTTTGTTGATGTTCATCTTATATCCTCCTTTCAAGACACTGTCCATTCCGTTCAACTGCTCTCCCAAGTCCTTTGCTGTCTCTGACAGAATTACAATGTCATCGGCGAACCTCAAAGTTTTTACTTCTTCTCCATGAATTTTAATACCTACTCCGAATTTTTCTTTTGTTTCCTTTACTGCTTGCTCAATATACAGATTGAATAACATCGGGGAGAGGCTACAACCCTGTCTCACTCCTTTCCCAACCACTGCTTCCCTTTCATGCCCCTCGACTCTTATAACTGCCACCTGGTTTCTGTACAAATTGTAAATAGCCTTTCGCTCCCTGTATTTTACCCCTGCCACCTTCAGAATTTGAAAGAGAGTATTCCAGTTAACGTTGTCAAAAGCTTTCTCTAAGTCTACAAATGCTAGAAACGTAGGTTTGCCTTTCCTTAATCTTTCTTCTAAGATAAGTCGTAAGGTTAATATTGCCTCACGTGTTCCAACATTTCTACGGAATCCAAACTGATCTTCCCCGAGGTCCGCTTCTACCAGTTTTTCCATTCGTCTGTAAAGAATTCGTGTTAGTATTTTGCAGCTGTGACTTATTAAACTGATAGTTCGGTAATTTTCACATCTGTCAACACCTGCTTTCTTTGGTATTGGAATTATTATATTCTTCTTGAAGGCTGTGGGTATTTCGCCTGTCTCATACATCTTGCTCACCAGATGGTAGAGTTTTGTCATGACTGGCTCTCCCAAGGCCATCAGTAGTTCTAATGGAATGTTGTCTACTCCCGGGGCCTTGTTTCGACTCAGGTCTTTCAGTGCTCTGTCAAACTCTTCACGCAGTATCTTATCTCCCATTTCATCTTCATCTACATCCTCTTCTATTTCCATAATATTGTCCTCAAGTACATCGCCCTTGTATAAACCCTCTATATACTCCTTCCACCTTTCTGCCTTCCCTTCTTTGCTTAGAACTGGGTTGCCATCTGAGCTCTTGATATTCATACAACTGGTTCTCTTCTCTCCAAAGGTCTCTTTAATTTTCCTGTAGGCAGTATCTATCTTACCCCTAGTGAGACAAGCCTCTACATCCTTACATTTGTCCTCTAGCCATCCCTGCTTAGCCATTTTGCACTTTCTGTCGATCTCATTTTTGAGACGTTTGTATTCCCTTTTGCCTGCTTCATTCACTGCATTTTTATATTTTCTCCTTTCATCAATTAAATTCAATATTTCTTCTGTTACCCAAGGATTTCTACTAGCCCTCGTCTTTTTACCTACTTGATCCTCTGCTGCCTTCACTACTTCATCCCTCAGAGCTACCCATTCTTCTTCTACTGTATTTCTTTCCCCCATTCCTGTCAATTGTTCCCTTATGCTCTCCCTGAAGTTCTCTACAACCTCTGGTTCTTTCAGTTTATCCAGGTCCCATCTCCTTAAATTCCCACCTTTTTGCAGTTTCTTCAGTTTCAATCTGCAGTTCATAACCAATAGATTGTGGTCAGAATCCACATCTGCCCCTGGAAATGTCTTACAATTTAAAACCTGGTTCCTAAATCTCTGTCTTACCATTATATAATCTATCTGATACCTATTAGTATCTCCAGGATTCTTCCAGGTATACAACCTTCTTTTATGGTTCTTGAACCAAGTGTTAGCTATGATTAAGTTATGCTCTGTGCAAAATTCTACAAGGCGGCTTCCTCTTTCATTTCTTCCCCCCAATCCATATTCACCTACTATGTTTCCTTCTCTCCCTTTTCCTACTGACGAATTCCAGTCACCCATGACTATTAAATTTTCGTCTCCCTTCACTACCTGAATAATTTCTTTTATCTCGTCATACATTTCATCAATTTCTTCATCATCTGCAGAGCTAGTTGGCATATAAACTTGTACTACTGTAGTAGGCATGGGCTTTGTGTCTATCTTGGCCACAATAATTCGTTCACTATGCTGTTTGTAGTAGCTAACCCGGACTCCTATTTTTTTTATTCATTATTAAACCTACTCCTGCATTACCGCTATTTGATTTTGTATTTATAACCCTGTAATCACCTGACCAAAAGTCTTGTTCCTCCTGCCACCGAACTTCACTAATTCCCACTATATCTAACGTTAACCTATCCATTTCCCTTTTTAAATTTTCTAACCTACCTGCCCGATTAAGGGATCTGACATTCCACGCTCCGATCCGTAGAATGCCAGTTTTCTTTCTCCTGATAACGACGTCCTCTTGAGTAGTCCCCGCCCGGAGATCCGAATGGGGGACTATTTTACCTCCGGAATATTTTACCCAAGAGGACGCCATCATCATTTAATCATACAGTAAAGCTGCATGTCCTCGGGAAAAATTACGGCTGTAGTTTCCCCTTGCTTTCAGCCGTTCGCAGTACCAGCACAGCAAGGCCGTTTTGGTTAATGTTACAAGGCCAAATCAGTCAATCATCCAGACTGTTGCCCCTGCAACTACTGAAAAGGCTGCTGCCCCTCTTCAGGAACCACATGTTTGTCTGGCCTCTCAACAGATACCCCTCCGTTGTGGTTGCACCTACGGTACGGCCATCTGTATCGCTGAGGCACGCAAGCCTCCCCACCAACGGCAAGGTCCATGGTTCATGGGGGAGGTGTGCAACCATAGAGAATTAATATAGAAAGCATTTTTCATCGAAGATTAGACCATCGTGGTTAAACTTGTGTGAATGATTGTGTGTGTGTGTGTGTGTGTGTGTGTGCGTACAATATGTTTACACTTACCCTTTTTTCTTCATGTCATCATTTTGTACTATATTATGATAAAATTGTTTCATCGCCGGCTGCTATGGTCGCAGGTTCGAAATCTGCCTCGGGCATGGCTGTGTGTGATGTCCTTAGGTTGGTTAGGTTTAAGTAGTTCTAAGTCTAGGGGACTGATGACCACAGATGTTAAGTCCCATAATGCTTAGAGCCATATTTCATCTCTGCGTACATGAAACGTACTCTACTACTTATTTAATGTATTCTAATCTTTGCATACTATCATTTTTTCTGCTTCTGTCTCTGATAGTCATTCCAGAGCCGTGGTACCTATTGCGGGAGTGCTACAACGCATCAAGTTAATTTATTTCTACAGTGGATCCATCAAATTAATTTATGCTGCATGAGTAGTGATGCGTTGGTGATGCGTCAGCCTTTTCTTATCTCTACATATGTCTATAAAAGTTCGTCTGTTTCTCCAACAAAAGTAATCGAGACATTTCAGAGGTTTACTCACACCGTTTTCTTTCCTCATGTTTTACACTTTTCGCTTGTGGCTACAGTATAAAGCCTGTAAAATTTCTCAATAGTTGTTGTTGAACTAGGTAGCACGTAGCAGTTCGTGCCTAACACGCTGGTCATGTAACAAGCAGGAACCTGTTTTGCTACTTGTACAGCGTTCAATATTGGGTGAAATCTTGAATAGAAAGGAAGGAAGATTAGGTTTTAACGTCTCCGCGACAACGAAGTCATTGGAGACGGAGCACAAGCTCGGATTGTTTCTAGGATGAGGAAGTAAAGCGGCCATACCCTTTCATAGGAACCATCCCGGCGTTTAGGGAAATCACGGCAAACAGGAATCGGGATCGTCGGAAGTGGATCTGAACCATCGTCTTCCGAATGCGAGTCCAGTGTACTTACCACTGCGCCATCTCGGTCGGTTGGTCGTCGGTCGTACCGGTCGGTGGACAGTCGTTCGTAAATGGTTCAAATGGCTCTGAGCACTATGGGACTCAACTGCTGTGGTCATCAGTCCCCTAGAACTTAGAACTACTTAAACCTAACTAACCTAAGGACATCTCACACACATCCATGCCCGAGGCAGGATTCGAACCTGCGACCGTAGCAGTCGCACGGTTCCGGACTGCGCGCCTAGAACCGCGAGACCACCGCGGCCGGCCGTTCGTAAATTCTTGTATAATGAAGGCAGAATTTGTTTCCCCGCGCACCACATCTTTGTGAATAGCTGTTGCTGGCTCAATATTTCAAACTGATGCGAAAATACGGGAAACAAGAAATTGTTTAAAATATTTCTATTAAATGCTGAAATTCATTTTGGAATTGATCAAAACATTATGTTCGAGCGCAAACTCAAAAAAATAGTCCTGCTGTGTGACACCAAAACATCGCACATCAGTGTCCCCTCAACACGCTCACTTCTCCGTAACCCAAAAAAGATCACATCTGCACTAATCGTTGTTTTATTTAAGGGAGGTGTACACAGTACAATCATCAACAATCTTGAAACTTTGCTACATCACGAGATGATTTGATGTTGAAATAACATCTATTAAAGTTCACAGTGGTTTGTTGATCAAACTGACATTGCCGATATATTAATTTAGAACGAACAGCTGCTCATGATTTCGTTTCTTACAGGACTTGAATGTTATCAGAAGGTGTGCGACGCTATTTTCACTCATTGGTCAGGTTCGCACTAAGGCCGTAAACCCATCTGAGTACCGTATCATGTTCCGTGCCTCATCACTCAAAGCAAAACATACCAGACACCAGTAACGCCACTCTAACAGTAAGCGACACGCGATTTGTTCTTATTATCAGCAGCTTCAGAACGGTAAAAGGACCACGAGAATAGTATTTTATAGTATTTCGAAGGATACTTTCGTCTTTCAGCTCGTCTTGTGTAGGTCTAGTATCCCGACTGGAAGAAGAGGACGCCACTGGAACTAATTCCAGAACTGGGTGCCGACAAACTGAGTGGTGCAGCAAAAGGCGATGTTCCCAAGGCTGGCGATCTCTGCGATGAGTACGTGGCACAGTTGATGGAGAAACCACTGGAATTGGGAGTAAAGTATCGTCCGTGATTTTACAACATGGTCCGTGGCAGCAAAACCACACCTCATCATTGTCCAACACAAGGCCCGAAACCGAATGAAATTACTACAGTTACTAATTAACTGTACCTGGATTCTGCATCTTTTCACCATTATCCCTAGCTATGTCTCTTACTCATTCTATTCTAACATAACTGTTGTTTGGACCTCTGGTCTCTCTAAATTGCACAAGTCACTTGATACAGAAAGACATGCATTACGTCTTAACCTTTTCATCCACCTACCTTTTCGAGCTTGCATTCTGTTACCACACCTTACCTTCTGGAACCCTTTCGAAACTAGTACATACACAGGAAAATCACATCCCAGCACCCAGTATTCTACTCTGTAATCATAAATCAAAGTATCCTGCTGTGCCACTACACCCATAGCAAGCTTTATCCACCCTATACAACTGGAACCTGAACCATGTTGTACTTTCGATCCATGATCTCTTCCTTTTTTTCCAGTTAAAAGTGTTTCATCCCAGCCTCATGCCAGTGTAAGGTTTCTAGTTTATTTTTAGTATTCAAGAAAAGTGATGTGAGCTTTACATTTAACATTTCACTTTTGTACGTTAAACATTTTTCAGTAGTCGATACGTTAACCACAGAGGCTCTGAGTTCAAGTAGTGGGATCTTTAGTTGCTAGTAGCATTGCCGTTGCAGTAGGCATTCTTAAGTGTGTTAGTGAGAGAGGTGGGTGTTGGCTTTGCTACTGAGCGTATGGAAACAGGTTGCAGAGAACAGAGATAAGGATGCAGAGAAGTATGAATCATGAATTATGATTTGGTAAAGATTAATTGGAGAACTGAAGATTTTTTGAGGTAAAAATGTTGCTGCATAGCTTGGCTGTACATGCTTTGATGTGTGTTTGAAAAATGTCATGTTTTAGTGGATTTTTTTGTTTATTGGTTTGGGTTACACAACTTATTGTTCAGGTGAGAATAAGTAAAGTTACCAGATCACACAGATTGCACTCAGAGGTTACAGATTTTAATTCTCTTTGCCGTTTCCAGAAATTAAATATTTGGAAGAATAAAATTTGTTACAAAAGACAAAATTTTTGGCTTTCATTGTAATAGACAATGAAATACAGTTTTTGTAATATAAAGGTCAGTTATTTTTAATCATATAGCAAGTACAAATACCACCACAGTCGAACATGTAAGACGTCAGCCTCAGTTGCAAATAGAAACTAAACTTTACCCGGGTTTCAGCCAAAATAATCTGGCCTTCTTCAGAAGTGAGTGACACTAAACTACTACATTCCAAAGTTTGGTCATGTCAAGTATAAAACTGTAGCACAATGGTAACCAGTTATAATCTACATTACTTGGGCTAAAGAGAAACAGCAGGTCCCACTGCGCGGACGAGGTCGCTAGGCCGCGAGAGTTGCACCGGTATTTTAGTGTCACTCGCTTCTGAAGAAGGCCAAATTATTTTGGCTGAAACCCGGGTATAGTTTGGTTTCTATATGCAACTGAGGCTGACATGTTACATGTTCAGTTATCACAGTTGCTGACAGGGCTGCACAATGTTAAAAATTCTTAAACCACCACAGTCACCTCCCAAAAGAATTTCATATTTTCTGATTATGTGTGTCGCTGCATTGTTCTCTGCAGAATATGGGGGCTAAAAATGAGACAGGGTCTCATTAGAATAGTTGCAAGTCCTTGCATTGTACTTGCACAAGGTTTTTCTTTTATTTAGCTTGCTTGTTGCTGCGTTGCATATTTTAGGGGTCCAGTCCCAGACTCCTAGATTTTTCAGGAGAGAGCCAGGTGGGATGCATGGGCGAGATGTAGTTATGCTTGAGAGTGCCGAGGGAAACATCGTTGACAATAACACATAAATTAGGCAGTAATACAGGCTCGTCTTCAAAAGCGCCACACCTCAGCCAGGCCAGCAGAACGGTGCCTCGTTAGCAGAGGACAGCCAGTGTGTGCTCGGCTCACAGTAATATGGCCTGTGCAGCAAAACATAGCGGCTGCTACGTCACTGGCGGCCGTCGACTGCGAAATCCAGCTGCCTCCAAGTTTGTGTATCGATCTGTAAAGTCCTCTCATGGACGTCGAAGATTTCCCCTCAGGAGTCTCGACCCAGGTCCACCTGCAGTATTCACCAGCTCGCGGAGGTCAGCTCTCAGCCCCTGTTTACGAGACAGAAGGCAACAGCATCACGTCTGCAACAGGAACTGGATGAGCAGCAATGATGCCCACTCACTCAAAGGCGGATTGTGAACAGCATCCAGATCGTACAAGATAGTGTCTGTCTCCTTCTTTCACAAAATTCGTCCCAAATTTTTAAGTTTGGAGTACTCATCCAATATATTTTGCACACTATAAAACTTCAGTTATTCTTCCATTAACATATAGCCAATTTACATGGTTTTCAACAGTTGATACATGAAAGCGATAACGAAGGTCTTACTAGGAGTCGTTTCTTACATACTAACATTATTCATATACTAACACAATACACAATTTGCCCTTACTATGCATGAGCTTTATTTAAAAACCAATCAACGAGTATTTGATGCACAGGTAAATCTGAGCAGTGCACTGACTTTCGTTTAAAACAAAAGTACATTACACAAATCGCAATCGGAACCACTAAAGCGCTGGCAGATGTCACGCTTATATTCGTGATACCATGATGTCGTCTACCGTGGTATTCCTGCATGTGCTGGAACATTTGCTCAGCTGTAATTCTCCCTTTTTCCATTGCTACTAGTTTGTCTAGTTAGTCTAGACTATCTGGATTAACGATATTATTTAGAAAGGTTTGGGTTGAAATGCCTAGGCTAATAGGACAGAGCGGATCTGCCGCTGTGGTTGCCCCGGTTGCTGCCCGCAGTGGGGCTGAGCCCTCGCCTGTGGTTGATTGGGAGGTCGTTCCAAGGCGTGGCAGGCAGCGAAAGACGTCCCCGGAGGCTGATCAGAAAGCCTCCCCGGTGCGTCTGACAAACAGGTTTCAGGTACTGTCTCTGGCTCAGCCAGATGCAGCTGCCTGCCCTGTTTCAGAGGATGATTCTCGGCCTTCAAGGTCCGGGCAATCGCAGAGGGTGGGCTTATTGGTAGTTGGGAGCTCCAATGTTAGGCGCGTAATGGGGCCCCTTAGGGATATGGCGGCTAAGGAGGGGAAGAAATCCAGTGTGCACTCCGTGTGCATTCCGTGTGGAGTCATTCCTGATGTCGAAAGAGTCCTTCCGGATGCCATGAAGAGCACAGGGTGCAGCCAGCTGCAGGTGGTGGCACATATCGGCACTAATGACGTGTGTCGCTTTGGATCTGAGGAAATTCTCTCTGGATTCCAGCGGCTATCTGATTTGGTGAAGGCTGCCGGTCTTGCTTACGAGATGAAGGCATAGCTCACCACCTGCAGCATCGTTGACAGAACCGACTGCGGACCTTTGGTGCAGAGCCGGGTGGAGGGTCTGAATCAGAGGCTCAGACGGTTTTGCGACCGTGTTGGCTGCAGATTCCTTGACTTGCGCCATAGGGTGGTGGGGTTTCGGGTTCCGCTGAATAGGTCAGGAGTGCACTACACTCAGCTGGCGGCTACACGGGTAGCAGGGGTTGTGTGGCGTGGACTGGGCGGTTTTTTACGTTAGAAGGCCTCGGGAAAGTACGGGGTGGGCTGCAATCTCAAAGGGTGCATGGCAAATACAGGACGTGCTTGGATCAAGGAACAGTCGGAATTGTAGTTGTAAATTGTTGTAGTTGTGCTGGGAAAGTCCCTGAGCTTCAAGTGCTAATAGAAAGCACAGAAGCTGAAATCGTTATAGGTACAGAAAGCTGGCTAAAGCCTGAAATAAGTTCTGCAGAAATTTTTACATAGTCTCAGACGGTGTTCAGGAAAGATAGATTAGGCAGAATTGTTGGTGGAGTGTTTGTGTCTGTCAGTAGTGGTTTATCTTGTAGTGAAGTCGAAGTAGATACTCCGTGCGAATTGGTATGGGTGGAGATTATACTTAACAGCCGAACTAAGTTAATAATTGGCTCCTTCTACCGACCCCCAGACTCCGATGATATAGTTGCTGAACAGTTCAGAGAAAATTTGAGTCTCGTAACAAATAAATACTCCATTCATACCGTTATAGTTGGTGGGGACTTCAACCTTCCCTCGATATGTTGGCAAAAATACTTGTTCAAAACCGGTGGTAGGCAGAAAACATCTTCCGAGATTGTCCTAAATGCTTTCTCCGAAAATTATTTCGAGCAGTTAGTCCACGAACCTACGCGAATTGTAAATGGTTGCGAAAACACACTTGACCTCTTAGCCACAAACAATCCAGAGCTAATAGAGAGCATCATGACTGGTACAGGGATTAGTGATCACAAGGTCGTTGTAGCTAGGCTCAATACCGTTTCTTCCAAAGCCACCAGAAACAAACGCAAAATAATTTTATTTAAAAAAGCGGATAAAGTGTCACTAGAAGCTTTCCTAAGAGAGAATCTCCATTCCTTCCGAACTGACTATGCAAATGTAGACGAGATGTGGCTCAAATTCAAAGATATAGTAGCAACAGCAATTGAGAGATTCATACCTCATAAATTGGTAAGAAATGGAACCGATCCCCCATGGTACACAAAACAGGTCCGAACGGTATTGCAGAGACAACGGAAAAAGCATGCGAAGTTCATAAGAACGCGAAATCCCGAAGATTGGCTAAAATTTAGAGACGCGCGAAATTTGGCACGGACTTCAATGCGAGATGCCTTTAATAGGTTCCACAACGAAACATTGTCTCGAAATTTGGTAGAAAATCCGAAGAAATTCTGGTCGTATGTAAAGTACACAAGCGGCAAGACGCAGTCGATACCTTTGCTGCGCAGTGCCGATGGTACTGTTAACGACGATTGTGCCGCTAAAGCGGAGTTATTGAACGCAGTTTTCCGAAATTCCTTCACCAGGGAAGATAAATGGAATATTCCAGAATTTGAAACACGAACAGTTGCTAGCATGAGTTTCTTAGAAGTAGATACCTTAGGGGTTGCGAAGCAACTCAAATCGCTTGATACGGGCAAGTCTTCAGGTCCGGATTGTATACCGATTAGGTTCCTTTCAGATTACGCTGATACAAAAGCTCCCTACTTAGCAATCATATACAACCGCTTGCTCACCGATAGATCTGTACCTACAGATTGGAAAATTGCGCAGGTCGTACCAGTGTAGGGTAGTAGGAGTAATCCATCGAACTACAGACCTATATCATTGACGTCGGTTTGCAGTAGGGTTTTGGAGCATATACTGTATTCAAACATAATGAATCACCTCGAGGGGAACGATCTATTGATACGTAATCAGCATGGTTTCAGAAAACATCGTTCTTGTGCAACGCAGCTAGCTCTTTATTCGCACGAAGTAATGGCCGCTATCGACAGGGGATCTCAAGTTGATTCCGTATTTCTAGGTTTCCGGAAAGCTTTTGACACCGTTCCTCACAAGCGACTTCTAATCAAGCTGCGAGCTTATGGGGTATCGTCTTAGTTGTGCGACTGGATTCGTGATTTCCTGTCAGGAAGGTCGCAGTTCGTAGTAATAGACGGCAAATCATCGAGTAAAACTGAAGTAATATCAGGTGTTCCCCAGGGAAGCGTCCTGGGACCTCTGCTGTTCCTGATCTATGTAAATGACCTGGGTGACAATCTGAGCAGTTCTCTTAGGTTGTTCGCTGATGATGCTGTAATTTACTGTCTAGTAAGGTCATCCGAAGACCAGTATCAGTTGCAAAGCGATTTAGAAAAGATTGCTGTATGGTGTGGCAGGTGGCAGTTGACGCTAAATAACGAAAAGTGTGAGGTGATCCACATGAGTTCCAAAAGAAATCCGTTGGAATTCGATTACTCGATAAATAGTACAATTCTCAAGGCTGTCAATTCAACTAAGTACCTGGGTGTAAAAATTACAAACAACTTCAGTTGGAAAGACCACATAGATAATATTGTGGGGAAGGCGAGCCAAAGGTTGCGTTTCATTGGCAGGACACTTAGAAGATGCGACAAGTCCACTAATGAGACAGCTTACACTACACTCGTTCGTCCTCTGTTAGAATATTGCTGTGCGGTGTGGGATCCTTACCAGGTGGGATTGATCGAGGACATCGAAAGGGTGCAAAAAAGGGCAGCTCGTTTTGTATTATCGCGTAATAGGGGAGAGAGTGTGGCAGATATGATACGCGAGTTGGGATGGAAGTCATTAAAGCAAAGACGTTTTTCGTCGTGGCGAGATCTATTTACGAAATTTCAGTCACCAACTTTCTCTTCCGAATGCGAAAATATTTTGTTGAGCCCAACCTACATAGGTAGGAATGATCATCAAAATAAAATAAGAAAAATCAGAGCTCGAACAGAAAGGTTTAGGTGTTCGTTTTTCCCGCGCGCTGTTCGGGAGTGGAATGGTAGGGAGATAGTATGATTGTGGTTCGATGAACCCTCTGCCAAGCACTTAAACGTGAATTGCAGAGTAATCATGTAGATGTAGATGTAGATGTATTTGTGGAAAGGGGTCAAAATACGTTACTGTCAGTTGCACTCAACATATAAACTTTATTTCTTAATACACACAATCATACAAGCAAGAATCAAAACTCTCAACGCTTTAACGAAAGCCGGCTGCGGTGGCCGAGCGGTTCTAGGCGCTTCGCTCCGGAACCGCGCGACTGCTACGGTCGCAGGTTCGAATCCTGCCTCGGGCATGGATGTGTGTGATATCCTTAGGTTAGTTAGGTTTAAGTAGTTCTAAGTTCTAGGGGACTGATGACGTCAGATGTTAAGTCCCATAGTGCTCAGAGGCATTTGAACCATTTTTTAACGAAATACCTCCTTTGATTTAATTTAGATCGGCTGAAGGCCACATCGAAAATCCAAGGCACAAGGCCTTAAGCAAAGCAGTGAGGTACAGGAGTTGTTCTGGAAGTTTCACTTCCCTAGAAAAAAAAAATTATCTTCAATATAAATAGGCAACCTCTTAATCGGAAGGCAACCACCTGAAAGCCAGCCGACGAACCAACCAACAAGATCAGTTCTGCTCCACCCGACCAGCAAATCGACAACAAGATGTCAATAGCACTACGTTCTGGATACAGGTGCCCTATCCAGCCAAGTCAGAATAAACGCCCAAAACTACCAGCTGTCGAACTACACGCCGTGCTGGACAGCATCAACACGCCGAGGAAAATACACTGCCAAAAACTACGTCAACGACCATGGGAGGTCACCGGAATGTCAATGGCCACAAAGCAGAAGATACCGCTGGTACACTTCATTAATGAAGGAAGGAATTAAGTTAAACACCACCCAGGAAAACGGCTGCAATTCTAGCCGACTTCAATGCACACACGTTGTTGCTCACGGGAATCTCCCAGAAAGCACAACCAGGATCAAATAAAGAGATGTGATAGCAGTTGAGGCCTGATAGTAGGTTAAGTGAGCACTCAACTTTAGTGTCCATCATCGGTGGGCGACGAACTTCGTAACCCTCGCAAGAAGCACCTCACAACTCCAACCACGCGTGCACGCCGTCAGCGGCTCCAGCCTGACCACGCGCCACGAAGACCTCCTCGCTGCTCTGCCCCAATCGGCCGACTGCCTAGGCCCAGAAACAGTCAAAGGACCAAATACACGTCAGCCGATGAGGCGACAGACCGAACGACCAACCAACGGCCGTTCCAGCTCTAGCCGGACAGTTCAAGAGTGTCGCCAGCGGTCGGCGAGCTCTGGCTATCCGCGCCTCATGGGCGCTCCATCCCCGTATTCACTGCTGCTGCGTCCCGACTGAACTCCACACACACTACGACCCGGAAATACTATCGGTTGCTCCAGAGATGGTACGACAGTGCACTTACCGATAAGCGCTGCTGCTGCCACTCACGGCTGGTAAGGCAGGAAGTTTTGACGCCAGTAAATGGAATAAGAAAACGAGGCGGCTGTACCGTAAGAGAAGAAGACAAACAATAAACAGCATGAACACGAGCTGCGCAAGGCTCAGGTAGGAAATACCTATAGTGGCTTCTCAGACAATTACAACATAGGCTGTTCCCACTTAAATGTGGTTGTACTGGTGATCGTAGCAGATAGACAGAATGTCACGCCTGTTAAGCCACAAGTGGTACTATTTAGTATTATTTCACTATCCTGTAATTCCATTCTATTCGTATCTATTGATCTCCTGTGTTTGTTGTAACAGTTCGCTAAGACCAATTCTAGTGAAAGAACTGAGAAAGTCCGTGGGTATGTGGTCTCTGAATATGTGGATATGGCTGTAACACTTCTTTCTGACATTCACTTTCTTCGGTTTTTTCCCAGGAATAACTACACCTTTCATGCCTGTACGCCATTCTGTATCATCCTACTCTGGCAGATCGTAACATTTTTCCTCTGGCATCTCTGTAGGCCTTCCTACGACATTAGACGGTAGCCTTCTCTTTGCTCTGAAATTGTTAATATATCTTTGGTTCGTACTTGCACGCGTTTCGGTATGCGACCTGAGAGAAAGGATTCTTTATCACTATCCCACATCCCTTCAGAAGGTGAGATTACCCAGACAAAACTATACAGCTGCATATACAAAAACAACGTTCTATCGATCCCTCGACAATGAAAATTAAAGAAACACATTAAATAGAACAAAATAAAGCTGGATGACTTCCTAATAATCTATACAAGATAAAACTAAGTGCAATATAGGCAAACAACTATCTCATATCTTACCTATCGATGTGGCCTAAGGACGTAAAATTTTTTAGACGTACTCTGGTCATCAGTGGTCTGTTTCTTTTTTACTCCAAACGCAGATGAAATACCTTCTGCATCATCCAAAAATTTTTGCTGTTTAATATCCGTTGATAACTTATACTGTTCTTCTGATTCTGAGTCTGTAAGCTGTATTACAGAAACTATATTCAAAAAGTAATCAATGTAATAGTGTATTTATTGCTGACTGTTTATAATTGATTGTAATTATAAAGAAATTAATGGGTAATAGCAAGGGAACTTTATTTAACTGCATCGATAGCAACTACGAAATAGCAATAGCTGTGCCGTTGTTTATCTTTGAATAGGGAGACACTCTGTCTCGTTACGAGCAGAGAGGAGGCAGAACAGCTTGAGTGACGAAAGAGTGCGAAGTGTTTGTTGGGCGCTCCCACAGATACGGTGTGCAGCTATGCTCGCGCCAGTGTAGACACGCCTGATTCGTTAACTCGCGAGTTTTGAGAGTGGACGGGAGGAGGAAGCCGCAGTTTTACTTGTCGCCTATCCCATAAGTATCCGTGCCTCTTTAGGCGGCTCGGGGTTCTCAAACAGCAGCAACAACAGAGGTAGCTCAGCACTGTCGTCGGCTATATTATTCGTCGTATGCACAACTGTAACATCGTGTCTGTTAAGCGGTAAATTATAAACTGATATAGGCATTAACCAGCGACATTTCTTTCACAAAGTATGACTAACTGGATTAGTAACCTGTAATAGTTAAAACTTGTGGGACAGCTGTGTTGTCATTGTCCTTAGACATTATCACGAGGCAGGGTCCCTTTCTCTTCCATGCAATAACCCAGTCTCGTAAGAATATGAAAAATGATTAACTATTTACTGCCAGTTTTGTGTGTTTGCTAATGACCAGTTTCAGTCTAAATTTTCTGCCTTAGTAATTGTTCACTCTTGTGTTGCATAACAGAAGTTTAACAATTTCAGTTTTGCGTAATAGCTTCATTCACTGAAAGTAACGTAAAAGTTCACTGGCCAAATTCATAACTAAAGATACAGCACAAATTAAGAGTGCGCAGTTTCATTTATTCTGTATTTAGCTTAGCAAGTGACTTCTGCTGGCTTGGTATGTAGCTTAGTGTTGTTATATTAAAACTAAAATCATTTACTCATTTGCTTAAAGTAAATTCCCTTCAATCTTTCAATAATCTTTTTTTAAATTTTGCTTTACGTTACACTGAGGTTACTGAAAGTCGATTTTTACATAACAAAGTTTAAGCCAGACATTTATTTAACCGGTAACTCCACTCAAATAAATTTCAAAATTTTCTATTTCAGAATAAGTAACTGCAAACTCGGTGCTTTCTAATTCATTTATTTTCTCGTGAACTGTTGTTCTGTAGAAATGCGTGACAACCTTCTGTTGCCTCGCCAGTCATTATTTGCTTAAATTTCTTTGCCATTACCTTTCTTAAGATTCTAGAGATTCATTGCTCTATGGGGCTGGCGACCGTTTAATTATCCCCTTTTTAGTTAATCAGTGTTTTCTTTGTGTCATCAATAATTTTTGAAGTAAATATTAAGTGGTACCTTTTCTACCCCCTGTGTGGTTCGTGAGCGATTACACTATATTCCACGCATTTCAAAATTATCATCAGCATTTAGCTTAAGTTTAGAATCGATTCTTTCTTCAGAAGAGTCTGTTGTACACTTTCCTCCAACTAACCGATGTTATCTTCCTTCGGTAACGATAGCCGTATTCACTGTAATATTTCATTAGGCATATGCGATGACGGCCAGTTATATCGCAGTCCAGCAGGTCAATTAGGAAGCGGGAGGTTATACCATGAGGCTTCGCATTCTGTACTATCTGCGGCAGTGTCTCGATAGCTCCCTTAGAAAGCTTGATACGTACCAGGTGAATAATCGAAGTCTTCGTTGACATCTGTATTTTAACATTGACAGGTTCAAAAAATGTTCAAATGTGTGTGAAATCTTATGGGACTTACCTGCTAAGGTCATGAATCCCTTAGCTTACACAAAACCTAAACTATCCTAAGGATAAACACACACACCCATGCCCGAGGGAGGACTCGAACCTCCGCCGGTATCAGCCGCACAGTCCATGGCTGCAGCGCCTAGACCGCTCGGCATTGACAGGTGACATCATTTCCACTACTTAGTAAGGTCCATGATATCGGGTCAGGAAATTCTTTGTTTTGCCTTTTGGTGTATATGGGTTCGTTACTAATACTCATTGGCCAATCCTGTGCTGCGGTTACTTCTCTACAAGTTGCCCTATCTTCTCTTGACGTTCAAAGGTTTTCCTACTTGCTCGTTTTACTTGTTGCCAAATGTATCGCACTTTTTTAGAAAACTTTTTACGATTGGGCATCGGATCCATGGTTTGGCTTAACCACGTCGAAAGGTGAAGGCAATTTCTTCCCATATATAACCTAATATGGCGAAAGACTGGTGGCCATATGGACTTTAGTACTATATGCGCTGGTTACAAAATTTAAACGTACATCCGAATTGCCATAATTACTGTTAACATAATAGCTTGACATCTTCGCAATCGTGCCTTGAACTTTCCCATTGGCTTGAGGATGGAGCGCTGTAGTTTGAAAACTGTGAATTCGGAGGAATCGACGCAACACCCTCATAAAATCGGACATTAACTTGGTACTCTCGTTAGATAAAGTTCGTTAAGATTGTATCTGTTCGCTTGTTGCCGCTGGAAGAGACGCCACTTCGGAGAAAAACACCTCCCTACACTAAAACATAAAAAAGCCAGTATTTGGTGGTTTCTTTTTTTTCCAGAGACGCAGGTTTCTTAACTCTTGCGCTGATTCGACATCAGTTTGTGCTGTCGTGTAGGAGGTAGAAGGGGAGATTTAGCGCCTCTAAAGCCCTGTGATTGGTTCAAGACGGGGTGAAGGCGGAGTCGTTCGTGCTCTTTGCGGAAAAACGGATTTTTTTAAATTTTTTATTATATTTATATATATAAAGTCTGGAGAGGCGCGAGGCACTCGGGTTCTGGACTTCGGTCTTGAAGCATCTTCTGGTCGAAGCTCTGGCATGTGTGGTTGGTGCTCGTGACCTGTCCTGAGACTCACTTCACTTGCAGATAGTTAGACTGGAGAGCCTCTGGTGAAGTTCTTACTGTACCGACAGTGCGACTTCAAGCGTCTCGCACTACTCGGTTGCCGAGGGCACACTTATTTGTTTCTGGTTTAGCAGTCTTGACGTTTAGTATCCTTGTGCGCTCTGTCGCATTAGTGAGCCAAATTGATCCTTGGTACCGTGATTTCAGGCCTCTGGTAGAGAGTAAATTGCAATATACCAGCCTGATCGCTAGACCGTGAGATTCTGCGGTTCTTTTGTTGCCGCGATCGATTTACAGGTGCCGCCTTACACCTCGCCTCCGCAGCACACATCTCGCCAGCTGAAAGTTACGTCGCCGCACGAAGGCAACATGGTAATGTACTGCTGCTTTGGCCTTGTCAGAGCGTACAGAACTCAATCGCCACTTTCTCTCTGTTGCACCTATATATTATCAATCAAAGTCTGCTCAGCGCAGATCGTTTCAGATTGCGTTACACACATTTTTAAGGCCTGAGTACTTGACTCACTTCTGCCACCCAGAATCCTTGTCCATTGTTCTCTTAACCCAACTGTTAGTTGTTTACTGTATTCAATCAATAACTATAATTTATGTCTGTTTTTCTTTACAAAAATAAATATTGTTTGTAAATTTTGCTACATTCTCAATCATTTTATATAGTCAGCACCACGGGTTAACTTTCATTGTGGCGTCCCACGCCAGGATAAGTTTCATCTTCTCTAGTGTTCCCATGGAACTGCGAAAAGTCTGCAGGTTACAACTGTCTAACAAACGACACTTTTAATATACTGTAAAGGTCCGTACAACTCAACAAGGCCAATCGAAAATACAGTACAAGAAAGCAAACATATATCAGTCTCTGATCACACCACATTTTTACGAACTGCATTTGTTGACTTCATGTCGGAGTTTCATAGACAGTTGCCTGCTATTGTCCTAGATTCGTGGGTGTGGTACCAGGCCTAGGTATCTCTACGGCTGACAGCCAATTGCTGACCCCAGATATAGATGTCCAGTCCCAGATTACTATAGTCGTATAGACAGCCAGAGAGGAAGCGATGGTGAGGTCCTAGGTATGCTCGACAGCACCAAGGAAACATCATAGAGAATAATAGATCTATTAGGCAGTAATTAAGGTTTGTCTTCCAAAGCTACACATCTCAGCCATACCGGCAGGGCAATGCCTCGTCAGTGGAGGAAGGCTGGAGTGCACTCGACTCACAGCAATACGGCCAGCTCAGCAAAGCATTGGGTACTGGCTGCTATATCATGGTCAGCCATCGACTGCGGTATCCAGTGGCCTCCAAGTCTGTGTATCGATCTTCAGTGTGCTCTCGTGGACATCAGAGATTTGCACTCAGGAGTCTCGACCGAAGTCCACATGATGTATTCACTAGCTTGCAGCGGTCGTCTTTCAACCCTAGTTTAAGAACCAGAAGCCAGCAGCGTCAGTATTTATCACAAGATCAGTCCACCCACTCGAAGGTGGATGACGGGCAGTGTTCAGATGATGCTTGTCAAGCCTCCAGCAGACCTGCATGGTGATGGCAGCCTCTGCAACCTATCAGTGTAACCTCAGAAGTTGGCAGTGCAGCTTACAGCAGCAGTGTCTTTCCAGCCGGACTCTGGAACAATAGACAATCGAGACAGTTAGGCGAACTGAGGACCAACCTCCATAGCCTCCCCTCACACTGGACTTCTGCAGCTGACACAAGCGTCGACATTATGTATTGGGCAGTCCGCAATCGGCACTCAGCAGTCAGGAATGACGTTTGTTAACAAGGGTGCAGTATTTATGTTGGCTCTTCCCGCGCGCTCTGGAGCGGTAAGGGTGCTATGACACGAGATGTCCTGGTTTTACCTCGCTGAAAGCTCTCCTAGAGGTTCAGACTTTTGCAACTTGACGTTTCAGAGGCTCTTTTCTACCGGATTGTCACCTGAATACTTGAAGTTATACCTAGCCTACCTTACAAAACTCTGGCTTCGCCAGTAGCATGTCGGCATCTCTAGCCTTCCATGATGTCATTACGCTTCGCTTGCAGACTCGGACGCTTTGTTGTACCCCCGGGCTGCGATAACTCGCGTTTTCCGCAACTCGCTCATCATTTCCCCCTAACTGGTAGTCTGCTGGTCATTGACACAGGCGGTTCGGCTTCCGGGAGCCGCCAAGGTAGAACTTTTACGAATTTTTAATGTTCGCTATGCTGACGTGCAACAGTATTTTATGTTCATCGCTTCGAACAGTCCAAGTTTCCGTTGCCAAAGTTAAGCCACATGAAGATTTTACATTACAGTCAAGACAATAAGATCATTTACAGTCAGATTTGCTTTTCAAAATCCATTATCAGACTATGTAAAGTTCATTTCAGATTACATTATGTATCTAGACAGCTGTTCTCACAGTGGAGTGTCGCATTTGAATATTTATTATTCAAGATTTGGAAATTTGTTCAGCCATACTTTGTATGTATATTGTCAGGGCATTTTTTTAGAAACATTTTGGTTATTTATTCTTTCAAAATTCGACTGGTTATTTCATGCAGCCTTTTTCATTATGCAATGGATTAGCAAATGCCGCATTGTGACGACACGCATTGTGTACTGTTCACTGTAGCACACAACAATGGTTCACGGGATAGCTGATTTAGTTTACAGTCTTGATTTTCTAATTACTTTGGCAAAGTTAGTTAAAAATGCGATTATACAATTTAAATTTTGACGAATCATTTATCAGATAGCTTTTCCGTAAGTACGCCATTCGCATTGTGCAGACGTGCAACGCAGAGACACACAAGTATATAGAATAGCAGTACAGTTTACCTTTGTTTCAGTTCACAAAAATAGAGGAAAACTTACACCAGTTACGATGTTTCCTGGACCTTCCTTCCACCCTCGCTTCCCCCTTCGTTTCATCCATCCTTTGTCAGTTGCCATCATAATAAACCATTTCATCTCCAAAAGGCTTCGTGAAGGAGAGAATTTCATTCATTATCAACATCATCGTATCACAGTAGCATTAAAATAATGATTTCTATCTGCACTGTTATCTTCTTGTAGAGTCACTCGCCAATTTTAAATATGTAATGCATATTTTCTAAACCATAACAAGAATCACAAATTTATCGTTACAAATGCTTATTGACTGAAGAGCAGTTTTATCCACTGCAAAATTGCTCCCTTGCAGGGATCTTATGTAGAAATACAGAAAAGAAGGCAACACATCGTGGTTGGATCTCGCAACAACTCCGATTGTGATTTGGGTACGATCTCGGTTTATTTATGTATCGTATGACGCTCTTAGACGATGAAAAGAATATTAACTTACAAACAAAGAGACTATAAACAACCAGTCAAAATAAAAAAAAAGGAAAAAAATCAAAGATAGATGTGCAGGTTCTCCAACCATGCAATAACTTTAGAGCCAGCTTGATGTAGTCCTTCCAGAGATCCAGTGAAACTAGCGAAGAAGAGGTCCTGAACGATATGTCGCACTGTGTGCGCGACTATGCCGCAGTCACGGCTTGACGAGTATCGTCATCCGCAGGTGTGGATGTCAGCAGGTCAGCAGGTGTCCTTCCAGTCCAACATGTCATTCAATTCTGTTTGCGCCAGGTAACACGGCTAGACTGAAGTCTGCGAGTTTGATATTAAGCACGCGAACTTGGTAGTTGAGTTTTCGACTCGCAGGAAATCTTGATGGACTGAAGATGACCGCTCCGATTTCCATATAGCCACGGGATTGAAAGTGCTGTCTAACAGCTGTATGGCGATTCCCCTGGCTAGTTGGCGAGATTTAAATCGCACGACATCGTTTACGGGAAGAAAATGATTCTTCTATATTCGTGTCCATAACCGAGGAGACACTGAACTAGCGCTGGAAGAAGCGTACCGGATACAATGGACACGGCAGGTCGAAGCTAAACATGTGAAACGTCTCTTTCGCACAGGCCTCGGGGTTTACGTGCCTTGGCACGAAGTCAGACTCGCGGCCAGAATCCACGGCGATGTGCGGTGTGTTAGACAGATCAAGCAACAGACGACTCAGCGGATTTAGTTAGAAAGTTTATAAGTGGACCAGAATTAATTCTATGCTTTGTTACACTATAATATCAGTTTAAATAAGTGTCACCATCCACCGGAGAGACAGGGTAAAATTTCTCATTATTCCAAAGTCACTAATCAAAGCCCTGTAGCAATCCAGCTACTTCCAAAAGGGTTCCAAGATCCGACTACTGGACTGGAACATGTCAACCGACTCGAACTGGCTGGCCACTAGCAACTCTCGCCGGTGGTCACATCAAAAACAAAGCGGGACTACAGTTTAATTTCAGTCGGGAAAGAGTAACACAGAAAAGACCACTCTCAAAATTGCACGGAATCAAATTAAGTTTATTGGCAAGAATTAAGCGAAGCCAAGAGTGTTACTTTTATCTAACACCATCTCCAATTAGCTGACGTCTCCACGCCCTACTCTGAGGTCTTTCTCTTCACCGAAGATGCGCAGGCACACCTGTCCGAAACACGAGCCGAAAAAAAAACAACATAAAAACACCTATGTAGAATTCGACTTTCGAATGGTTTGCAGGATTTCGGAAAAGAAAAAGTAATCGTGTTGACCACTAACTCGAGATATAAATACTTAAAAAAAAACGCCCACCCCCACCCCAAAGTGCCCACGACGTGCCGCTTCAAACCCACGAGGGTTATCGGCCGACTCTTCCATCCCATGAGCTTGTACTAAATTATTCAACACTAACTTAGAGCCCGCTACTTCGCTCGCCTAGACCGTCTGTCCTGCAGAGATCTTTTATTTTTATTTAATCGAATTTGTGTATTTTCCACAAATTGCAACACCTTCTAAGCTTTTCACGGAAATTAAGGACTTATAAGCACTTCTCAACAAAAAGTTATTCTGATAGCTGGAGTCCAAAGTTTTTGTTGATCATCTCTTTTGCGTGCTTGTGGAGGTATTTTCATTGCAACTTTCATTCCCTCATAAATATTTATTTATGTCTAACCGAGTTTTCAGAAATTCAGCATTAATTTTTTTTAATGTATCGAAATATTTCCTTAAAAATTTTCATCCCCCTTTGCACTCCCTTCGAAGGCGAATTTCCAGAAACTTTAAAAGATGTATGTTTTTATTTCTAACCGAGAAATCAAATAACAGTTGTCATAGATATAGCCTTAAAAACCTTCAGTATTCTTCAGTAATTATTTATTTTCAAAAAAACTTTCACCATCTATTTTACCCTCTTAGTGGTTGAATTTCCAAAAATACAGAAGCACGTATTTTTTATTTTCTGACTGAGAAACCAAATACCAGTTTTCGTAATTCCAGCTTCAGAATTCCCTTAATAGCGTCAAGCTTTCAAAAGCCCTTTCATCCCCTATGTCATACCCTTAAGACTGGAATTTCGGATAATCTCTTCCACAACGGTGCCTATGGTAGAAGAGCCACACCCTCTCCAAACTAAAAGCTTCTGTCCTTAGCGATTTGGGCTGGGCGAGGATGAGTCATTGAGTCAATCTGTGACTATTTCACTCCCATAGATGTTGAATTTACAGAAACAGCGAAACACGTATTTTTTCATCTGTAACCGAGAAGCCAACACCAGATTTAGCTTTAAGAATGCTTTCGCAATGAAATAGTTTCATAAAACCCTTCACCCTATTTCCAAAAATAGTGACATCTGTGTGTTTTATTCCTAACAGAGAATCCAAATACAAACTTTTATAGATTTAGCTTAAAAATGATCGTACAATGAAATATTTCCATAAACACTTTCATCCCCCGTTTCAACTCTATAGGGGTTGTATTTCCAAATACAATGAAACACATATTTTTTTTATTTCTTACTGGGAAACCATACTTAAATTTTCATAGATTTAGGTTTAAAAATGCTTTCACAATAAAATATTTTCATAAAAATCTCATCCCCTATTTCACCCCCTTAGAGGTTCAATTTCCAAAAACACTGAAAGACGTATAATTTATAACCGAGAAGTCAAATACCAATATTCATAGATGTAACTTTAAAAATCATTTAATAGTTCTTTAACAAAGATGTATTAAAAAAAGAGTTTGCCCACTAATCCATCCCCATAGGGTTAAATTTCCAAAAATTGTGAAACGTATTTCTTTTTACTGTCTGAGAAACCAAATACCAATTCTCCTAAGTCTATCTTCAATATTGCGTTAATAGCGACTCTTTCCAAAAAACTCTTTATCCCTTACGGTTGGAGCTTCGAAAAGTCCCTTCTTAAACGACACCTGCAGTAGAAGATCCACCCATTTCCACGTTCTCCAAATTACAAGTTTATATCCTTCGCGATTTGGGCTTGACGATTATGAGCCAATAAGTCAGTCAGGACATTCTCTAAGAAGTACAACGGTCACCAACATCTAAGAAATAGGGGTGGGGGCTATGATTTGATCTGTGCCGGAATAGCAGATGTGTTCCGATGGCAAAAAGTGTGTGCATTAGGAGCTATAATGCTATCGCTGTATTGCGCTTGCGGTTGCGGATTGCGTAACCTGCGGAAACCAGCAGACCTGCTTTGTACTGCTCAAACACAATTGCCCCGCAGGCTACACCTTCACCTTGTGACCTGTAGAACAACGGATACGACCAACATTCAACACACTGAATGTGTGACAACACTAACAGGAACTAATAAAGTAGCCAAGGTCGCCACCGGTTTTCCTACACGGAATAAAGTTGAGCCAGGATAAGATATTTTTATTATAATAGTCACATCCTACATACAATACGCTTTTATTAACAGCGTGGAATCATAATATACATCTTATGCCATTATTTTCACTAACGCGGTTAGGCAAAAAATTGTTCTTGGTTAGGGAAAACTAACGTCAGTACAACAAAGTTAATACACCTAATTTTCTGCAGCATTACAGTCAAACCTATCGGCAACCATACTTAAACTTCTGAAGGGACTCCATATTTCGAG
The DNA here is from genome assembly GCF_023898315.1 of Schistocerca nitens. Taxonomy (NCBI): domain Eukaryota; kingdom Metazoa; phylum Arthropoda; class Insecta; order Orthoptera; family Acrididae; genus Schistocerca; species Schistocerca nitens. Next base: position 395,634,665 of record NC_064618.1, on the reverse strand, counting down.
AGGTCTGAATCAGCTCCAAAGTAGGACTCCAATTTTTTCCGCTTGTATTACGGAATTGAGAATCGACAGAGCGTGAGTTACTATTTTTTGCATCATATGTTTTAATTTGTGAATCATCATCTTGAACTCTGAACTCTTTTGAGCTGATGAATATTTCGTGTATCTTTGATGAATATTTAGTTTGTGTGTTTTGCTGCCTTCTGATAATGCTCTAGCGTAACTTTGCTTTTAATAAGCGTATTTTTTCTGTTTTTTAACTGAACGTCATAGAACCACTTACCGTTTGTTTGAGATGTCATTTCTTGAACAGACGTTGTTCAACACTATTCTCTGTCATCTGAATAAATTAGGGACGTTTAAAATAGAGCCCTTGTTATCAAACTATTCATTTAACTTCGATTTCATATGTCTGTGTTGTTTATTAACTCGCAGTTCTTAGGAATTCATAGAATATTTAACTACAGGATCACAGCTGCGGGTTACTATTTGCAGCGAATTAGCTGCGAGGCATGAGAGCAGATGTGCGCGGCTCAACCCTACGACTGCATCGAGCTATTCTTTTTTAAACAGAACCGTGCATAGCCCCAGTACTTAAAGCGCGAGTAACCACAAATAAAGACGCAACTGGTTTGCACGTATGGGATGCTGTTAGAAAGAGCAACTACAGTCAGCAGTAAACCTAAGGTACCGCCGCAAAGGTAACTACGAAGAAACCATGGTTAACAGAAGAAATACTTCAGATGATCGACGAAAGAAGCAAGTACCAAAATGGTCAGGGAAATTCACCAATACGGAAATACAAGACGCTCAGGAATGAAATAAATAGAAAGGCCAGGGAATCTAAGGCGAAATGGTTGCTTGAAAAGTGTGAAGAAGTCAAAAAATAAATAACTATCGGAAGAACTGACTCAGCACATAGAGAAGTAAGAAAAACTTTCGTCCGGCCCCGTTAGCCGAGTGGTCAGCGCGGCGGTATGCCACGCCAAGGGCCCGAGTTCGATTCGCGGATGAGGCAGGAGATCTCCGCTCAGGGACTGGGTGTTGTGTTGTCCTCATCATCATTTCATCCCCATTTCCGACGTGCAAGTCGCCCAGTGTAGCGTCGAATGTATTAGGTACTTTCCCTCGGCAGCCGAACTTCCCCGAATGGGTGACTCCCGGCTCACAATGCCGTACGCTCATTCCCATTTCCAAGAAAAACCTTCGGTTAAATTAAAAGCGAGGGTGGCAACAGTAAGAATCAATAGGAACTCCACCGTTAAATGCAAAGGAGAGAGCAGACAGGTGGAAAGAGTACATCGGAAGTCTCCATGAGAGGGAAGGCTTGTCTTATGACGTAATAGAAGAACAAAAACGAGTCGATATTGAAGAGATAGGAGATCCTGTATTAGAATCAAAGTTTAGAAAGCGCTTTAGAAGATGTAAAATTTAATAAGGCAGGAGGGATGGATAAAATTCCATGACAATTTCTAAAATCTTTAGGGTAAATAGAAACAAAATGACTAATCACGTTGGTGTATAGAATGTGTGAGTCTGGCGATGTATTATCTGACCTTCGCCAAAATATTACCCATACAATTCCGACAAGTGCGAGAATTATCGCACAGTCAGCTTAATAGCCCATGCGTCCAAGTTGTTGAGAATAATAATATACAGAAGAATGGTAATGAAAATTGAGGATCTGTTAGAGGACGATTAGTTTGCCTTTAGTAAAGGTAAAGTCATGAGACCGGCAGTCCTCAGGTGGAGGTTGATAATGGAAGCAAGACTAAAGAAAAATGAAGACAAGTTTATAGGATTTGGTGACCTGGAAAAAACGTTCGTTAGTGTCAAACGGTGCAAGATGTTCGAAATCCTGAGAAACATAAGGGTAATCTATAAGGAAAGACGAGTAATATCCAATATGTACTAGAACCAAGAGGGAATAATAGGAGTGGAAGACCAAGAACGAAGTACTCGTATTAAAAATAATGTAAGACAAGGATGTAGCCTTTCACCCCTACTGTTCAATTCATACATCGTTGAAGCAACGACAAAAATAAAAGATTCAAGAGTGGAATTAAAATTCAAGGTCAAAGGATATCAATTGTAAGATGCGCTGGTCGCATTGCTATCGTGAACGAAAGTGAAGAAAAATTGCAGGATGTGCTGACTGGAATGAAGAGTGTAATGAGTACAGAATATTGATTCAGTGTTAATCGAAGAAAGATGAAAAGAGTGAGAAGTAGTAGAAATGGGGACAGGAAGAAAAGGAGAAAGTTGACATCACTATTGGTGATACGAAGTTACGGAACACCGCTACTTAGGCATAATCCATGACGGACGGAGAAAGGACATAAAAGGCGGACTAGCACTGGCAAAATGGCATTCCTGGCCTAGAGAAGTATGCTAGTATCTCACAGAATGTAACGTTGGAAGCACAGCACTGTATGGCAGTGAAATAGTGACTGTGAGAAAACCAGAACAGTAGAGAATCGAAGCATTTTCGATGTGGTGCTACAGACGAATGTTGAAATTTGAATGGACTTACAAGATAAGGAACCAGAAGGCTTTGCGCTGAGTGGGAGAGAAAAGGAATGCACGGAAAACCAGGACAAGTATATGGGGCAGGATGCTAGGATATCTGTTAAGACATCATGCTATAATTTCCATGGTACTAGAGGGAACTGTAGACTCTAAAAACTGTAGAGGAAGACAGAGACTGGAATACACCCGGAAACTAATTGAAGACATAGGTTGCAACAGCTATTCTGAGTTGAAGAGACTGGCACAGGAGAGAATTTCTTGGCGGAGCAAATCAAATCAGACAGAAGACAATTGGTTGAAAAAAAAAGAAAACCAATCTTAGCCGAAATTTGCACTCTCAAGTCCAAATCTTCTGATAAAATAGAGGAGTGGCTACTACTATTCTCTTTTGACTTGTTTGAGGATGTCTTCCGATTTTCATTTTTCTTACCGATATCGATTGCTTTGTTTCTTTTTAGACAGAACCTGTGTTTCTTTCTTTTACTGAAAACATTTCTATTTCGAAGAGAAGATGAATAGTTCTGTAGTTTCTGCATCGTTTTTCGGTCATCGTTCTTCCTCAGTGAACAAATGCAGAATGCCGGCCGCTGTGGGCGAACGTTTCTAGGAACTTCGGTTCCTAACAGCGCTGCTGCTACGGTCGCAGGTTCGAATCCTGCCTCGGGAATGGATGTGTGTGATGTCCTTAGGTTAGTTTGGTTTAAGTAGTTCTAAGTCTAGGGGACTGATGACCTCAGATGTTAAGTCCCATAGTGCTCAGAGCCATTTGAACCATTTTTTGAACTTGTAGAGTTGTTTTGCTTGTGAGGAAATGCCCTGTGTACCACACGTCAGGAAGTCTGAACATATCACCAATGAAGCGCCCGTTTTCAAATACACTGAAGAGGCAAAGAAACTGGTACACTTCCATAATATCGTGTAGGACCCTCGCGAGCACACAGAAGTGCCCCAACTCGACGTGGCATGGACTCGAGTAATGTCTGAAGTAGTGCTGTAGGGAACTGACACCATGAATCCTGCAGGCCTGTCCATAAATCAGAAAGAATACGAAGGGGTGGAGATCTCTTCTGAACAGCTCGTTGCAAGGCATCCCAGATATACTGAATAATGTTCATGTCTGGGGAGTCTGCTGGGCAGCGGCAGTGTTTACACTCAGAAGACTGTTCCTGGAGCTACTCTGTAGCAATTATTGACGTATAGGGTGTCGCATTGTCCTTCTGAAACTGCCCAAGTCCGTCAAAATGCGCAATGGACATGAATGGATGCAAGGGATTATACAGGATGCGTTCGTACGTGTCACCTCTCATAGTCGTATGTAGGCGTATCAGGCGTCAGTCCAACGGCACACAGTCTTCACCATCTTGAACAGTCCCCTGCTGATATGCAGGGTCCATTGATTTATGAGATTGTGTCAATACCCGTACATGTCTTTCCGCTCGATACAACATGAAACGAGACTCGTTCCCCAAGGCAACGTGTTTCCAGTCATCAACAGTCCAGTGTCGGTTTTGACGCGCCCAGACGAGGCGTAAAGCTTTGTGTCGATCACTCATCAAGGGGACACGAGTGGGCCTTCGGCTCCGAAAGACCGTATCGATTATCCGGTGACAGTTATTGATGGCTCAGCATTGAAATCCGCAGCAATTTGCGGAAGGGTTGCACATCTGTCACAATGAACGGCTCTCTTCAGTCATCGTTGGTCCCGTTCTTGTAGCATCTTTCTCCGGCCGCAGCGATGTCGGAGATTTGATGTCTTCGGATTCCTGATATTCACAGCTCATTCGGGATATGGTCGTATTGGAAAATCCACATTTAATCGCTACCTCGTAGATGCTGTGTCCCATCGCTCGTTCACCGACTCTAACACCACGTTCAAACACACTTAAATCTTGATAACCTGCCATTGTAGCAGCAGTAACCGATCTGACGACTGTGCCAGACACTTGTTGTCTTTTGTAGGCGTTGTCTACCGCAGTGCTACATTCTGCCTTTTTACATATCTCTGTATTTGAATACGCGTGCCTTATTTGAATACGCATGCCCGTACCACTTGTTTTGGCGCTTCAATGTAAGGTAGAAACTGTTGTATAATGATGCCTTATAATTTCCTGAATAAAAATTCTCTTATAAAATTCTTATTTCCTGTGTCGAAATACAGCTTCTGAATCCAGAAGATTTATGTGAAATAACGTTCTCCTGTTTCATCGTATTGTGTGTTACTAGCCTATCCTACGGAAATGTTGTTTTCGGCATTTCTGTTCTAGATCTTCATTACCTGCTTTCACAACTTTTACTCTCAATTTATAAATATAAATTAACATACATATAAATAAATTACATGCACACTCAATTGCTTTTGTAATTTAGCATTTAATAACTGACGGTTTGAAGTTGCATTCGTTTCGTCTTAGTTTTCCATCGTACCCAGGTCGCATGTTTTCACTTTTTCGACCCTTTTTACCCTCACGAAATTGTAGTGTGTATTATCTCCGATACCCGCTAGGATAGGTAAGCGTGTGTGCTCGCCGCTTTCGGGACGCAAGGGGATGAAGCTTTCGTATCGAACCTGCCTCTCGTATTGACGAGAGCTGGTGAGCCTCCCAGCCTAGAAGTTGTTTCTAGGCGGCTTCCCACATCCCACTAGTCCAGGGCCGGCCAGAAATTCTGCACGCGTGCGGTGCTCCTGCACATGTGCAACTTCCGGGTCACAGCGTGCACGCCGCAGCCGTCAGCGTTTATGTAGTGCATGTTTCTACCCACAGATGTCGCTTTATCCACTTTCTGGGATACTCTGTACCGGCGCATTCTAGTGCTCTTTCCACAGCTTGCAAGCCAACCATGGGAAGGTATTTCGCGTATTAAACATTTAAAATACTGTCACAGTCAACTCATTGAGACGTCTACTTTCATGTTAACAGTTTAACCCAGTAAGGCAAGTAATACAGTTAACAACCGTGGGTTTTTATTAAGGCAGCTTGACTGACGGCACGTAAATACGAGTAACGTTTTTGATCTAGTATTTAAGAAAGAGAGCACTTAGCGACTTCCTCCTATGTCACCATCCATAACGCAGATTCCTACACCTTTTTCCCCTCCGCCGGTGTGCCCCAAGGCTCCGTCCTCTCCCCCCCTTCTGTACCTTTTGTACACGGCGGACATGCCGCCGCCGTCACCCCCCGTCCACCTTCTCCAGTTTGCCGATGACACCGCCTTCCTTGCCCTTGCCCCCACCCTGCAGCGCTCCCAACACCTTCTCCAATCCCATCTTGACCGGTTCACCGCTTGGTGCAACCAGTGGTTGCTCAAGGTCAATCCCTCCAAAATCCAAGCGATCATTGTAGGCAAAACCACCCCTTCCTTCCGCCTCCTTGATTTCTACATCACCATCTATGGCCGTCCTATCGCCCTCACCTCACTTAAGTACCTTGGCGTCACCCTCGACCGTCGCCTCTCCTGGACTCCCCACCTCCGGACAATCCAAGCCAAGGCACGCTCCCGACTCAGTCTCCTCAAGCTCCTCTCCGGCCGCACGTGGGGTCTGGACCCCTCCACCATCCTCCACACTTATCAATCCCTCATCCGCCCTATCCTTTGTTATGCCCATCCGGCTTGGATCTCCGCCCCCCCTTCCTTTTATAAATCCCTCCAAATCCTTGAACGCCATGCTCTCCGCCTCGCCTATCGCATCCGTCTCCCCTCCCCTATGCGGATCCTGTACGATCTCCTCCCCTTCCCCCACCTCCTCCTTTTCCTTGAAAGGATACGGATCCTGTACACCTCCCGTAAACTCGATCCTCCTCACCCGCTCGTCTCCCCGATCCTCTCCCACCCCCGCCCGCTGCCGCGCCTGTATGCCCACGTCCCACCTGGTCTCCATCTCTCCACCCTCCTTACCCTCTCCCAAGGTGGCTTCCGCCAGCTCCCCCTCCCTGATGATGTCCTCCTCCCCTCCATCTACCCCTCCTATCAACCTTGATCCTCCCCCCCCACCTCCTGTGTCCTTTCCTTTAGGCACCCTCCCTCCCTCCTTTCCCTTCCCTTCTCTTTCCTTCCCCCCCTCCCTCCTCCCCTCTCCCCTGGGCTTCCCCTTCCCCTTGCTCCCTCCCCCTCTCTCTCCTTTGCCCATGGCATCTCTGCTCTCCCCTCTCGCTCTCCCACTCCCCTTCCTCCTCCTCCTCTCTTGACAGATCCCCGGACTCGCACGCGCATAGTGAACATTCGCGCGCCGGAGATCATCGCCTTCTGTGTCTCGTGTGTGTGACGTCGTTTAGTGTTTTTGGTGTCCGCCGTCCCACTACTACGTTCACTTGTGCCGTCGGATTCGTCAGTGTTCTGTGCGCCGTGCCAACGTGTTTTCAGTGTTGTTATCGTCACGTTTGAACGACTCCGTGTTTTTTGTGTCTCTGTGACCTCTCTCTTTTGCCCGTCACTTTGTTCATTATCATTCTCCGTTTTTATACTATTGTAAAACGCTATGGCTGAAGAGCGGCGTACTGTGCCGCTGCCAGCCTACCTGATTTGTACAGGTTTTAAAATAACAATAAAGTAAAAAAAAAATAGCGACTTCCAACGAACCTTATTGATGATTTCAAATAACATTAAAGTAATACAAGGTTTCCTATAACTAATTCTCGGTGCCCTCAATTACACCCACGTAATTTCTGTCTCATTGACCTCTGAACAGAATGATAACCGCAGACCTCTCGATGATCACCTGTTATTTCAATACCATTATTGCTACAGCTTTCATCAGCTCCGTCTGAAATCTGCATAATAACCGACAATTAGATGAATGTTACGTTTTATCGACTTCAGCTGAGCGTACCCCCTTCACACATTAAAAAAAACCGGTAAATGTAAGTACACATTGGAACAATCGGTTCAATGATCAACATTCCTGATAATAATGTAACATGGAGCAGAATGAGGCACTAATGCACAGTTAGTAAACAATAATTTTTAATTATGGAAGGAATAAATCCAAACACGTTTATCACTGGTCATGAGAAATGATAATCGAGTTGGTGCGTCTCATCCATTTTCTTAAGGACATTTAACTTTGCTTGCCATTCTTCACTGTTGAGTTCACTACACTCGTCTTTGTGATATGTATTGTAGTGTCTTTCAATTGAAAACTTACGCTGGCCGCCTATTATTCGGCGGCATAGCAAACACTGTGAGTTTTCACCAACGGCTACAAAAAAGAATTGCAGTTCCCAGTCATTTTTAAACGACTGAGAACATAGATCTCCCGTCCTTTGCTTGTTCACAGTACCTGCCATTTCTCAGTACTTCTCTCTTAAGGTTACGGTTACCAGGGGTAAACGAGACTGGGTATGTTGCGCTCTTGCTTGTACCACATAAACAGGGAAGTGGAGCCACCGCCGTTCATTTAGGACACATGTCTAATAACAGATGTCCCTGTCGCTCGCTGTCACACACGTGCGCACATGTGCAGCACTTCCACACGTCTGCACACTGTGCAGCGTTTGGCCGGCCCTGCACTAGGCGAATATCGGACTGTACCATGTTCCAATTCGGGTACATGTAACGCAAACAGGCTTGTACGTAGGAGATTACCTCTAGACGCAGACGGATGGCGTACACGATTATGGGGGCGGGGGGAGTAAATAAGAGACTAATGACATCAGATCTCGGATCTTTAGCCTCTTCAAACAGTTAATCACATTCAGCATTATTTGTGATGTACACAAAAAAGAAAGAAAGAAAAGAGAGAGAGAGGTGAAGTAGTTGTACAGAGAAACAAATGATTACAATGTCTGAAAAAAATTGATGATTTATTTAAGGGAATGAGCTTCCCAAATTGAGCAAGTCAATAACGCGTCAGTCCACCTTTGTCGCTTGCACAAGGAATTACTCGGCTTGGCATTGATTGATATAGTTGTTGAATTCCTTTTGAGGGATATCATGTCACATTTTGTCCAACTGACGCGTTAGATTATGAAAATCCCGAGCTACTTGGAGGGCCTTCCTCATAACGCTCCACACATTCTCAATTGCGTAAAGATCTGGTGACCTTGCTGGTCAAGGTATGGTTTGGCTAGCACGAAGACAAGTAGTAGAAATACTCGCCTTGCGCGGGCGGGCATTATCTTGCTGAAACGTAAGCCCATGAAGGCTTGCCATTAAGGGAAACAAAACGGGGCGTAGAATATCGTCGACGTACCGCTATGCTTTGATGGCACCGTCGATGACAACCAAAGCTGTCCTGATATGAAATGAAACGGCACCCCCAACCATGGTTGTCGGGCCGTATGGCAGACGACAGTCGCATTGGTATCCCGTTGCTGTCTGTGGCGCGTTCTAGCTGGAATCTCATTGACTGGAGTATATCGGTTTTCAGTGATGAATCCCGCTTCAAACTGAGCCTCGATGATCAGCGAAGATGTGCATGCAGACGCCCCGGACAATGATAGGATACCAAACTGAATGCAGTCCACCTAACGGCCCAACATCCTGGAATGATGATCTGGGGTGCCATTTCATTTAATAGCAGGACTCCTTTGGTCGTCACTCTCGGCACCCTCGCAGCAAAGCGGTAGGTCAACGACATTCTACGCTTCATTTTGTTGCCCTTCATGGCGAGCCACCCTGGGCTTACTTTTCAGCAAGATAATGCCCGCCCGCACACGGCGAGCGTTCTTACTGCTTGACTTTGTGTTGCCAGATCTGCGTAGGCCAGCAAGATCGCCGGATCTCTCCACAGATCAGAGCGTGTGGAGCGTTATGGGCTCTCCAAGCAGCTCGGTATTTTGACTATCTAACGCACCGATTGGACAGGATTTGGCAAGACATCCCTCAGGACAAAATCTAACAACTCTGTCGATCAATGCTCATTGCATAACGGCCAGAGGTTGACCAATGCGTTATTGACTTGCTCAGTTTGTGAAGATCTTTCTGTTGAATAACTTATTCAGTTTTTCTGAAATTGTAATGTTTTGTTCGTCTGTACAAGCAAATCACATCCCATTGGAATTATACCTTCGTGGTGCGTCTTTTCTTTTTCTTTTTTCTTGGGGTGTATTTGTGGTATTTCACCTACCTGCTGCCTGATACTCTCAGATTAATGTTAGAAAGTAAGGAAGAAAGATCTGGGTCTGAAATTTATGCCGAGGTCATTAGACATCCTCCTCACAGTATCAGCTAGTAAAGAGTGTCGTAGTGTCAGTAAGGAAGAAGGCGGTCAGCTTTACGCTACAGTTGTAATTAAGAGCTGACAACGGATCAGGGCATCGAGTAAATGTCTACAGTTCTGGAAGAAAATTATCTAAATGGCTCTAAGCGCTATGGGACTTAACATCTGAGGTCATCTGTCCCCTACACTTAGAGCTAACTACTTAAACCCAACTAACCTAAGGACATCACGCACATCCATGCCCGAGGCAGTATTCGAACCTGCGACTGTAGCAGCAGCGCGGTTCCGGACTAAGCACCTAGAACCGCTCGACCGCAGGGGCAGGCAAGAAAATTATCTCTCTAACGTATTGCGTTTGTCGAGAGCTCCTCACATGACTCGCAGACTCTCGGTACTCAGTATGTCGTTCTTCATATGTCGTTGAGAGTGTTGATGCTCTGCAGGAACTACAGGAAGAAGAATCTTCTGCCTTATCGTCAAAAGCAGAATCATGGGGCTTGCAACTTGTATCAGTTCTTTGTCAAAAGAATAGATGCAAAGCTGTGAACAGTTGTTTACTTGCAAGTATATCTTAATAACTTTTAATTAAAATTCAACTTTTTGTTTCTTTTTAAAAATTTTGTAGCGTGGCGCCGTTGTGACAGAACAAAACAGTGCTTTGACGCGACATAATATATACATCCATTGTTTCAGTTTCAGAGAGATTCTCTACATTATTAATTAAAATGTGAGACTGTTACGCAATGGATATAAGTAAAGAAAATAATTACAACTGTGTAAAAACAGAAGATTAACAAAAATACAACAGCAATATTAGTGGAATATTATTGTGTCAGAGTTAAGAGAATGCTGTTAAATTGAGTACAGAGTAACAATCATTTCGTAATTTATGTTTTGAATGCTTGTTTTATTACGATGTCTTTTATATCTTCCAATTTCACTCATTACATGCTGAATAGACTAACCTATCGATTTGTGTCAAGTGTGGCGGTTTGGCTACACTAAGGCAAAAATCTCAGTAAAGATATTTAATGAAAGATTCATTGACAGTTTTTTCCTGATAAGAAAATAAGAATACTTGTTCATACAGCTGCACTGTTACGACCACTTCAGATAAATTGATAACGCAGGAGATCTCACTGGTTACAGTTCACGTAGGAACATTGTTTAATAATGTATAAAATAAGTGTCCACTAAGTGGAGCTGTGTCACAGCGTAGCTCAGTTTGTTAGTATGGCACGACACTGCTCATAAGTATGTCAGAGGACCTCACTTCCTCCTACTGTAAAATGATGACAGAAGTACTGAGTGATTTGGTGACCATGTATTTCATTTAAAAAAATATATTGCGTACTCTACGACAGTAATAACAGTTGCACTAACTGAACGTAGTTTCGAACCATTTGATGACAAGTAAATTACATAAGAAGTATCAGACATTCTTAATACAAAGCACAAAAGCATTGTCTTTCAAACACGCGTTCGACCATCCTGATTTAGGTTTTCCGTGATTTCCCTAAATTGCTACCGAGCGGGGTGGCGCAGTGGTTAGCACACTGGACTCGCATTCGGGAGCACGACGGTTCAATCCCGTCTCCGGCCATCCTGATTTAGGTTTTCCGTGATTTCCCTAAATCGCTTTAGGAAAATGCTGGGATGGTTCCTTTGAAAGGGCACGGCCGATTTCCTTCCCCATCCTTCCGCCACCCGAGCTTGCGCTCCGTCTCTAATGACCTCGTTGTCGTCGGGACGTTAAACACAAATCTCCTCCTCCTCCTAAATTGCTTCAGGCAAATGCCGGAGTCGTTCCTGTTGAAACGTCCCCTTAGAACAATTATACAGGACCGTGCTTAAACTGACACACAATATTTTTAGCGCAACGCAATCTGACTTTCAATAATCCCTACAAAAGAATGACCCTGACTAACATTAACCTATACCTTCCACAAATCACTTACCTCACCAAAAATCTTCGTTACTCGAACTACTGCAATACAGCGAGCGCCACTACTGCCAGCTAAATAAAAGATCAAACTACGGAAGGCACTAACTACTGATAGGCATAGTTAGCAGATGAAAGATTTTAATAGAGAACAAAAAATGTATTTACCTTAATAGTCATAATATATATAGCAGTTCATGACATCCAGTCTTACAAATTTCAAAACTCCGCCATTTCTCTCCCCACATCCACCACTGCTGGCGGCTCACCTCCAACTGCGCAACGCTATGCGCTGTTAACAGCCAACAGCCCAACACTACAATGGCGAATATTACAACAATGCCACCCAGCCACAGACTGCACACAGCACAGCCAGTGATTTTCATATAGAGCGCTACATGGCGTTACCAATATAAAAACCTAAACAGCCTACTTACATAGCCCCCATGGTCCCCCAAAAAAATTTTACAAATTGTTTTGGGCACTGGCCAATACATATTTGTTAAAATTTTTGCACAATTACAATAACATAGAAATCAAATGCACGCACTTATTGATACAATGTTGGTCAAAAGCTAAAATTTTCTCACAGTCCATAAAGTCAGTCCTGATCGTTCATCACAGTAAAATAGCAGTGTTTTTCTCAAAGTCTCAGCAGTAAAAGAAAATGCACACGGAAGTAGTGGATTTCCATGCAGTCTTGAAGTAGTGTTGTCCTTCTAACGGAAAGACAGTGCTGACTCTTGACATGCAGGCAGGTAATGGGCCACAACAGAGCAAAACCACTGCAGAGTCAGTCGAAGGTTTGAAGAATATTGGTAGGTAGGTCATCACAGAGTAGACCCACTGTAGTCCTGGTAGAGATTGTGGTATTGGTGGGCCACCAGAGGTGCAGACCCACTGCAGTCCTTGTAGAAATAATGGTATTGGTGGGTCATCAAAGATGCAGACCCACTGTAGTCCTTGTAGAGATAGCTAGCAGCCATCCGTTGCGACTGTGCAGGTGCACAATCACCATCGAAGAGTATTGTGGACAATATAGCAAGTCCATGAACCACCACTTGTGCACTCACAAAAAATTTTTTTTGAAATGTCCTTAGAACCAGCAATGCTGTTATCCAGTCCCTTGCTGAATTATTAACACACGTGCAAACACTAACAGTCCCTACTTCTCACATATTGTCCATATACTACGACCAACAGAAACGTGTGCAGTGAAATGGAACTTACAAGTTAATAATATGATGAACTGGTGTCAATTACAATTTTATAACATAAGAATACAATTACAAAGGTACAAAATACATCATTAAAGAACATAACAATACAGATAACATTTGTAGTACAGGCTTTGCAAAACAATCGAAATAACATATACATCAGTGTTACAGGAATTATGACATGAGTACATACATAAAAGATCAGAATAACTTTCGAAACATCAACTTCACACATGAGCATTAAAACAAAACAGAACAAATAATTTTTAAACATCTTTACAAAGTAAATAACATAGTATTAAAAAAATTCTACAACATAACAACATCAGCTAAACACATAAAGACAAGAAAAACACAAATACACAAGGGAACACAAACACATAGTGGGATAACACAAGGAAAGGACAGGGTTTCTTTTACTGCAGTATTTTGCAAACGAAACTTTCTTTACTTCTCGGAGATCTCCCTTCGTTCTTCATTATTTCCAAAAAGTCCTATCTATACCTGCTTTCTGTACTTTTTTCGTATGACTTCTCAATGCATTTCTTCCAATTCATCGCAACTCATTCTCTTATATTGTCTACCCCCTCTTAAGCTAACTTAAATCTACTAAGCTCAGATGCTAAACTAAGGGACGAGGCAATGCAGCAGCACAGAACAATTAACACAAACAGCAATGATAAAAAATACAAATGGCAAAGCAAGCAGCATAAATTAGCAAAGCAAATGCAATATTACAACTAATATAAGGCAATGCGCAGCAAACAAGAAAAATAAACTCGTAGTAAAACTGGCTTAACAGAGTAATGTAAAGTGAAATTTAGTAGCACTATGCCTGGCAAACAGCAGCAGCAAATGCAATAACTTATATCTAAACATGACATAGCTCAAGCAGAAAAAATATTACAGTAAAAATGGCCATGTTTAATACCTATGTCACATCTTAACACTTGAGTGATGCATCACGATAACTTACTCTACCAAAAAAATTACCAAGTAGTTGAAAAGAAAATTATGTATGCAGTTACTGTTATTAGTCCCTTCTTATTGTTCTTTCCATTCCAAGAGCTCCTGTTTCGAAGAATGTAGATCATAAAATAACTATTTAATAGATCTGTTGACAGAAAGTGTTCACATTAGCAAATGCATTTAAGTTTATTTTATAAAACCAATGCTGCAACACAGCTGGAAAACAGATATCAAATGAAATAAGCAACTATGTACAAAGTAAAGCATAAAAATATCATTCAATAGTCATGTGGCATTTCATAAGTTAGTAGAAATTCTCTCAACTCTCGTAGAAAGACGCTTGTCGTAATCAGGTGTGCAGATGTAAGAATATTTCCCATCAGTTCATAAGCATTTCAGTAAGTAGCACAAAGTACGAGTAATCATATGTTTTCAAGTAATGAGCGTGTCATATTTGCGATGCTTTCTACAAAGGAACGTCAATAGCGAGGTTAATGGTCTCTTTTCTTTTTTCTCCACCTGTGCCTTTGAAAGGCACACACTAATGGTTTTTTCCCAGGCGACTATCGCACAGTTGTGTGCCCACCACGCATTACGTGAAGGTCACTTAACTTTCTTACCAAAATATTTACGACAGCAGTTTCCGCTACAGTGACAGTTTGATGCACATAAAATTTCACAGGTCGAAATATTTGCATTACAAATCTGTAGAAACAAAATCCTGTAAATATAGCAGTGTCCAAAAAATTTTCGCCAGCATTGTGATATATTCATGCATTTACACACATTTCATAACTCTTAAAGTATGATTCTTGGTTTCCAACATCCTTGTTCACAAGTCAGAGTCCCTAACCACTACTCATTATTCCTTATCTTATTACACATATACATATTCGTCGACACTTCTTCAATATTTATCATAATAAATACGTAGCATAATCAAATTCCTCATATATGGTAGCATCATCTTATTGATCATAAACATACCTCAACAGCATAATACATTCGTCGAAATAATATCATAACATCTCAGTCAATTCTCAAAACCGTCGTAGCTTCCTCCAATAATTTCAAAACCTAAAACAAAATTCTCTGCTCATTTCAATAGTGTCATCTACCTCAAACGTACTTTAAAATCATTATCCCATACCAAATACATCATTCAGAGCTCTCACAGTATCACAATGGTTCCGAAAAAAAGTACAGATGAAATACAATTTCATAAGTGTGAAGTTATCCACCGGTGTAATTGTGTTAACATGTGTCACTGATGTAGTAAAAAAAATGTTTGTCTCTCTCAGTTAAATGATCATATAGCTGTGTAATTTATGTGTTAGAGAAATATGGTAACGATCTGTAAAGTTGTATAAGCAAATACCATATTAGCTAGGGTTCCTTGTGCTTGCCAAACACATGGTACACAAAGTAAGTGTGTACCCCCCTGAGGATTAATGTAATTATACCCTCAGGTGTTACAGATTACAGCAATGGAATGAAATTTATCACGGAAAACCTTTGTATCATTGTAATTAAAAAAATCTGTAAGAATAAATGTGTTAAGTACAAAATTAATCACTCAAATACGTGTCTGTTAGCGCTAAATGTACGTCTTGCTATAAGACAATTCTGTGGAAGTGTCGTAGTTATCGTCCTCCGAAAGCTAAGTTCTGCAGAAGTCAATGTACTTACCTCATGATAAACAAAAGTGAAATGCTATGCGTTTAGATATCGTAGTTATTACGTACATTACCGTGATCAAGAAATTACTATACTGTAACGTATTGTTGCAAAGGCTGTCACATTGTTCCTATACCACAAAAGTTGCTACTAAAACATGTTTTACTTTCCAGAATAATACAGAAAAACTGTGCAGATATAAAACAGAAACACCGCAAAAGCAACATTGTAAATTGTCACTCATTAGTAGCGTCGTGATAAAATCGTGTAGCTGTTACATAAACTAACCACTGTGTCATCTGGTATCTCGCAGAAAGTACTTTAAGTCCAGAATGTATTTTCAAGGAAACCAAAATGTTGCATTAAAATGTCATTAGCAGTACAAGTATATGTTCTAAGTATGGAAGGCTGATAGTCGTTACGTAATCGTGCAACTAACAAACAAGAATGTACAAATAACAACACTGTGTCGTCTGTTCACTATAACAATGCATTCGTAACTACTGTCTAGATTGGATAGTTAACTTCAAACACTGTTGCATGTTAACAGTTTCTAAGTCTAACGAAGCATACTAGCAATGTAAAGTGAAAAATTTTATGGCAAAGACTAAGTTAAAAAGCAGATTATCTCTCAATAAGCGGTTTTATATGTGAAGTGTGGTGAAATCCTTTACTCTTCATAGTACTCAGAGTTTGAACTTGAATGCAATTGTCATGCGGTATACGACGGTAAAGAATACTGGAATTTTTCTCAAGGTTAGCGTCTATGTTATTTTTCTCTGAGCCAGCCGGCGCACGTGGCTGCCTGCGGTGTGGGTCATTGTCTGTTTCTTTGTTGACGCGCATCGTTATTGGGATTAGGAGACCTAACTTCTACAAATTGACCTTGTCGAGAGGGCCCTGCCCTGTAGGAATCCCGCCAGTTCTGATGCAATTCAGGTCTGTCGCTACGATTATATCGTCTGTCGTCATGTCGGTAATTTCTGTAATTAATTTCTTGTCGGTCACGTGGTGGAGAACTTCTCCCTGAGTCGTAACTGCGTGGAGGACCGTTGTGTCTAAAGTTATTCTGTCTCCCTTGATAATAATTGTTTTGGTTCCCATATTCTCTGATTGTCTCTGTGATAGTCACTACCGCAGAGAGGCGATCTGTCCCTGTAATTATTACTACTCTGCCAACGGTTGTCATACGGGTGGTGTCTGTTTTGGTCACGATTTGTGTTGTGAGAATAGCCTTGTCATGTCCAGTTATTATTTCTTTCATCGCGGAATTGCGACGGATGTGACCTGTAATTGTTGTGTTCTTGTTTTCGTGTTCCGCGATTGTCAGTGTCAATTTCTAATTCTTGTAAGAGTCCCTGAAAAGCTTCACTGTCGTCTTTGCAACGTCCTGCCAAAATAATATGTCGTAAATGTTCAGGTAATTTGATTAAGCAAATGCGGATGAGTTCTGAGGGGCTGTATGGGTTTGACAGGTACTGATTCTTGTGCAACATGTCTTCAAAATATTTCACAAGACTGGAGAATTCAGATAGTTCAAAATGTTTCATCATTATGATGCTATGTTTTACTTGGTCTTGTGTAGCTTGAGACCAATATGCTGAGAGGAAGGCATGATAAAATTCTCCTTCACTGTGGCAATCGTGAATGACCGATCGCATTCTTACACCTGGTTCATTCTCTAAATAGCCACACATAAATTCTAATCTGTGCTCTAATGACCAGTTGGGAGGAAAACAATGAGAGAATTGATGGAGCCATGCTTGTGGATGAATGTCCCCTGAATTCTTAAATGTTTTGAATTTACGTGTAGTAATGAACAGCTTATAGTCAAAATTATCATGTCGGCGAGTCGCATGTCGGTCATTGTTACGTCGTGTCGGCGGTTCCATCTCAAAATTCGGTGCACCTTGCCAACTTCTTTCATAATTTCCGAAATGCCCTGTGTTATTATTTTGTGACTTTTCCGTATTTCTAAGTTCCTCTTCCCGTGTTGGAGCGCGAGTGTCCTCTGAAATATGTAATTCTTGTATTACTTGTGCCAACTGATCTTGTACTTCCTGAATTTCTCTTTTGTACTGTGTATTGATTTGATTTTGTTTTTGTTTGAATTTTCTAATTTGTTCATACTCTTCAGTGTCAGTGAAGGCTACAGGTCTTGTGTCATTCAGAACATCATCTACCTTTGTAGATAAATTATTTAGCTGATCCAAAAGTTCAACTACTTTCTCTGATAATGAACTAATTACCTCTATGTGTCTTTCTGAACCAATTTTCAGAGTATCTACTGTGTCCTTTAAGTTTTCCTGAGTTTTTGCAAGTTGCGTAACCGAATCGGTAGATGCAACTGAGTCAATTTTAGCTTGCAAGGTCTCATGATTTTCATGAACAATAGTTTGCAGTTCTTTTATGACTGCTTCGTGATTCTGTAATGCATTTTCATGCCGCGAAAAAATAGGTTGAAAATGCTCACAAATTTGTGTTTTTACGTCATTATAGACTTTTTGACATTTCGATTCAATGTTATGTAACTCAGTAGTTAAATCTTCACGTGTTTGTTCAAGCGTGGTGTCTAACTTCCGAAGATTTTGTTCCATTGTGTCTAACTTTTGAAGATTTTGTCCCATTTGTTGCATTAATTGTAATAACAATGCACTGGTGTCTGAAACATGTTCCTCAGTGCTTTTAGGCAGTGAAGTTGCACCGGCAACATTCACATTTTGACAAGCAGAAAATGTGTCTTGACTCATTTGAGAAAACGGTGAGAACCCAAAACCTGAGTCTACAGTATTTGCAATCTTGTGTTCTGCCATTCCCGATTCCTGAGGCGAGCTGTTGCCGACCGATCGATCGATAATGCTTCCCTGTTCACTACCTGTTTCACTGTCTACACCATTATTTGACGCCCGCTCCATTTCCCTATGCACAGTTACCAAATTACTACTTTGAATGTCTGTTAATTCATTACGCAGTGGTGCTGGTAAGCTATGCTCGTCGTCACTATTATTTCTCAGTTTACTTTGGAGCCTAGTGTTACGTTTTTCAAACGCCATTATTGTCACAATATTTCACACGTTAACACAGAAAATCACAATTTGAAGAGCAAAAGTAAGAGAACACATTAACATAGCACTGAAAATAATATGTAGTTAATTGCATGCGGAGCTGCGAAATACTTGGTGCAAATCTACATGCATGCCACAACTGTTTTACTGTACAACAATGAAAGACTGCAACTACAAAGGAGATTCTCTCTACAATTACGCGCTAGCAATAAACAAAAGTAAACACTAATTACACAAACTACAAGAAAAAATCCGGAGATTCCAGAGAGGTATCCTCTGCTAAGGGCCGATATATGAAACGTCCCCTTAGAATTATTATACATGACTGTCCTTAATCTGACACACAATATTTTTTAGCGCAACGCAATCTGACTTTCAATAATCCCTACAAAAGAATGGCCCTGACTAACATTAACCTATACCTTTCACAAATCACTTACCTCACAAAAATCTTCGTTACTCGAACTACTGCAATACAGCGAGCGCCACTACTGCCAGCTAAATAAAAGATTCAAACTACGGGAGGCACTAACTATTGATAGGCATAGTTAGCAAATGAAAGATTTTAATAGAGAACAAAAAATGTATTTACCTTAATAGTCATAATATATATAGCAGTTAATGACATCCAGTCTTACAAATTTCAAAACTCCGCCATCTCTCTCCCCACATCCACCACTGCTGGCGGCTCACCTCCAACTGCGCAACGCTATGCGCTGTTAACAGCCAACAGCCCAACACTACAATGGCGAATATTACAACAATGCCACCCAGCCACAGACTGCACACAGCACAGCCAGTGATTTTCATATAGAGCGCTACATGGCGTTACCAATATAAAAACCTAAACAGTCTACTTACACTGTGAAAGGGCACGTCTGCCTTCCGTCCCCATCTTTCCATAATCCGATGGGACCGGTGGCCTCGCTGTTTGGTCCACTCGCCCAAACCAACCAGCATTGTCAACACACGAGCTTACTTACGAACTGGTAGTATATTGTGCCCTGTCGTATGAATAAATGATCCAAAATGTATAAAGAGGTGCATCTTGGTATTGGAACGTTATCGGTACAGAAGAAGAAACTCGGCTTTCTAGTGTTACGTTCCACCAAAAGCTCAGAGAAAGGAACGAGCGTTTGAAGATTTAAGTGTACTCGTTAGATTTCGAATATTTATAGGTGTAAAGAAAAGAATAACTTGTTTTTACTGTAAGACGTGACGCATTTCGTTCGGCCCTCGAAACGTTGACAATGGGAAATGGTGGTGATAATAGTATGTACAGCAAGTGCTACAGCTATCTAAGACATTTTGTTTCTGGAAAGAATATTCGGCTTTAACAAAATATTTCTTATGCCGTTGAAGACTAAATTAAAAAAGGCTTTACGCACTGTTACGAAGGAGAAACGAATTAAGAATGGTGGAAATAGTTTTGAAGAAAAACGCTGTTTGAAGCTGTACCAAAAAAATTGTATTGTCTTCCGTAATAATTAGAAAAAATTATCTGTGACATTTTTCTTCCGGCAGAATAACAGTAAATCTATTTTTTGCTCAACCGATACATATTCAGCCTTTATTATGTTCATGTCACGTTGCTTTCATGACTTAAGTAACTATGTACTGGCAGGTACAGCTCGTGTGGAAAACTATAATGAGAACCTACAACTGCTGTGACTGTTATTGAATATCTATAGTGATCTGAATATTTAATGACTGTTGTTAAAGATCTAAAAAGTTTTGAATATTTAACTACTGTAGTTATTTTTCTTTATCATTTTTGCATGATATTCGCATCTGACTTGAGTCACGCCCTGTTTATCACTTGTTTTCTGAAATGGTGAAGTAACTAAAAACAATATTAGAATAGATCATATAACTGAGTCACATAATTAAGAAACGTAAAGGGTCCAACTACGATACCCATCTTTCCGAAAGTTCACCAATTTTTTTTTTGTTTCGTAACAGTTTCGTACTGCTTTTTTCATCGTGATAACTTTGTATGTGCCAAAATTAAGTTCAACAGATGGTTAAAGTTTCCTTCAGCCTTGCTTCAACTGTTTCTTTTAACTGTCGGAATTCTACATATTTCCACAAACGTGGAGCAGTTTACTTACGTTCAAGGCAGCTCGTGTTGGATAGGAAAGTCTTCTTGCCCTGTGTATCCACAGAGCTGTGTGCCTGTTTGCTTTACAATGTAACAAGTCTTACGGGTTTGGGCATGCTTACTGTGACAGCCTCTGCCTCTGGATGCACCAGTCCATCCAATTCAAGCGCTGCCTTTTAAATAAATCTGTCTTTTCCGCAAATCAATGAATAGTTTAAAACACATATTTCTGTGACAATGGTGAAAAAACTTCAAGTTCAGTGGTAAAAAATCTCTGCCCCTACCCTAACAACAAAATGTCTACGTAACCAAAATAGCCTCCTGCCCCACACACACTCATAAAGACTCAAAGCTCATCAACTGTAATTTAATGCAAACTTTAAACAGGTATTCCATACGGAATTTACACTACCGACTATTAAAATCGCAATGCTATGAATGCGGCAAGCTACATACGTGAAACTGGTATGAAGTGGACTGTATGCTTAGATATGCTTGATTGGCATTTCATTGCAATCGCACAATGTAGATGACAGTAATACCACCTACCCATCTGTATGTAAAGAAAGATAATGCCTCTCATTCATAAATCACATTAGTATGCAATTTCTAATAATATTGAGTTATGCCTAACATTGTAAGTAGGAGAAATATTTACCAGCAAGGGCCGGAATTTGACAATGGCAGGATCATAGCCAGTTGAGACTATTGTTCAACGTTCTACGGTATTGCAGTTCGTATTGCAACGTTTAACGGCCCCACATGACTAGCAAGACATGTATCCACATGGTCAGTGCGACGATGTATAAAGAACCAGGGAGGGTCCATGCACCGACCACTGATCCAACTTTCCTTGATGCAGCAGCAGGGATGTAAAGAAAGATAATGCCTCTCATTCATAAATCACATTAGTATGCAATTTCTAATAATATTGAGTTATGCCTAACATTGTAAGTAGGAGAAATATTTACCAGCAAGGGCCGGAATTTGACAATGGCAGGATCATAGCCAGTTGAGACTATTGTTCAACGTTCTACGGTATTGCAGTTCGTATTGCAACGTTTAACGGCCCCACATGACTAGCAAGACATGTATCCACATGGTCAGTGCGACGATGTATAAAGAACCAGGGAGGGTCCATGCACCGACCACTGATCCAACTTTCCTTGATGCAGCAGCAGGGAAATGTACACACGAGTGGCTCCCTGTTTTCATTTCAGACGAGTTCTTATTCTGCATAAAGCATGTCGATGGGCGTATCCACAGCCGCCATTCAAGTTCAGTTCGACTCTATGCCCAGCTAGGTTGCTGCTGTAAGATGTAATAGTGGTGCATACTGTTTAATTTGCTTCCCATATATCCCAAATCACCTACAAATTAGACATTATGGTATACTGTATACACGCAATACGTGAATTTTCGTTACATGCTACCCTTCACTGTGCTGCAGTTTTCATTGTCAGCAGTGTGTAAGTATCGCTAGCAGTCGTGGTTTCGGTGTGGCAACATTGTGCACATTTCGGTATCTCACTCGCCGTTCCATTTGCTTTTAGCCGTATGTCTGGCTACAGCAACTAGATGTCTCTCTCTTATTCCAATATCTGATGAGTTCTTTGGTAGTTGGTCGCCTTCTCATTCTTCATAATTTCAGCATGCTACTTGGTGCATACAACTCATACTTGTGCACCGTTTATTCATAGCTATGATACGATAACAACAATACAGTCTTCAACAATTGATGTTAGTGTTCCCAAAACGGAGAGCGAGTCCTTTACTAAGATGAGCGTTCAGCAAGTAATGCAGCAATTTTTTTTTCTCATCTGATTTCGGTTGAAAAAATGCTGACTTTGTTGTGAGACATCGTAGAATATTTCCGCTACAGCCCCTATAAATTCACGAAGTTCCGATCGGTGGCGGCGCTGATATTTAGCCTTTAAAATGGCGTCTACAAAGGAGTTGCGTTCCAAGCAGAGAGATGTCATTCTTTTGGTGGAAAACCAGAGCTTTTCAGATAATCATAGTCGCTTGTAGTCTGCCTATGGAGACCTAGCAGTGAACAAAAGCACGGTGAGTCGTTGGGGAGGCAAACCTGTCCGATCTCCCGTGTGCTGGCCGGCCGCACACAGCTGTGACTCTTTCCATGTTGGAACGTGCGGACACTCTCATTTGCGGCGATTCACGAGTCTCAGTCAAACACTTCTCTGCACAGCTGGACGACTCTGTTGGTAGTGCTGACCTACTCGTTCACCAGATGGGGTACTCATAGGTGTGCGCCCGCTCGGTTCTTCGCCGCCTATAAGCGGACAATAAAAATCTGCGTTGTATGAGCGTTACGTGGGTGATAATGAAACTTTTTGTCTAACATTGTCACAGGCTATGAAACATGGATTCATCACTTCGAGCCGGAAACAATCCATGGAGTGGTACCACACCACCTTGTAACCTTCCCGTGTAAATAAAAAAATGTAAAATAATGATGTGTAGCCTTCCCGAATATAAAATAAAAAAATAAAAATAATTAGATTTGGATAATTAAATTCTGACTATGAAAACTGATAAATTTTAACTCATGAAAAACTGATAAATTTTGACATAATCAGAGCTACGCTATGGCCCTGTGAAATCAATCTGAATTTGTCCGTGAGAAATAAACTGAAAAATTCTTACCTCGTGATGGTGTCGCCGGATAACGCTGTCTATATATCTGTTCGTAAATGGCACAGCTTAGTGCAATGCTGTCCTATCTACTAATGCTGGATAACATTTGTCTGAGATATGAATTACGAGAGAAACTGACTTTACTTAGTGACACAGCAGCCCAGCTGGTCGTCTGGTTACTAAAGAGCACATAACTGCCATCTGACAAACGTTCTGAAATACTTTAATTTAGATAAATGACTGGATCGGGACTTAAGGGGAAATTATACTTTTACAGCTGACTGTTAAAAACAATTCTATTCTGAAAATTTTTTACGTTATTGATAAAGATCTACAATCCATTACACGGGAAAATTGCATACATTACAAATCTGGGTCAACTGGTGCTGACGAATCACAAAAGAAAAGATTGAAACAAATTCATATTAACATCTCAGACAACAAACTTAACTACGCTCATGCCAGTAAAAATAATAAAATTTACCTTACAATAGATGGTTGACTTAATTACACTGTTGATTTTTCATTATATTAACCATTATTCATTTGTTTATCATCATCTCATCCCATGGTATTATTTAGCTCTGCGGCTGATCACAATTATTATTCAGTTCCATATAATAAAATTTTACAATTTGTTCTGCACTGTGACTTTAACAGCTACTAACTATAAACTGCGCTGTACCAGCGACAGACTACAACTACACTGTAGCAGCGAGCGACTGCAACTGCGGCAGAGACTGCTCTGACCTGCGACTGTCTTGCAGGTCTCTTTTGACAGGGGCAAAGATATTTCATATCTCAGGCAGCACCTTTGAATTGTCGTTCTATCAAGTGAGCAATACATCGAGATTACATTTGCTCCAGCAGGGTAGTGAACCTCTTACAACCTCTCCTTCGAAGAAAAAGTTTAAAGCCGCACCCTCAGACGTTAATGTCAGGGTGACGGTCCTCTCGAACTTACAAGGGGTTATTCTGTTTGATGTCCTCCCTCACGGTGCAACAAGCAACTCGAAAGTGAATTGTGCTGCCCTCAGGAAATTGAAGAAATTTCGACTTCTTCATCGCCACAAAAGTGGCTAACGAATTTCTCCTTCTCCATGACAACGCAAGGCCTGACACAACTCTGCGCACACGCGAGGAGCTCACAAAACTTAACTGGACTGATTTTCCTCATCCACGATACGGCCCGGATCTGGCACCTCACGACTCCTGATTTTGTTTGTGCCAATGAAGGATGCACTCCGCGGGAAGCAGTATGTGGATGATTGGGAGGTTATTGATGCAGCAAGACATTGGCTCAGAGTTAGACCAGTAGAGTGGTACAATGCGGGCATACAGGCTCTCTTAGTAAAGTGGCTTACGGCGGTCGCATGAACGGACATTATGTTGAAAAATAAAGTTTTGTAGTCAGAAGAGTGTGGAATAATATGGTCTACTGGAATTCTGAACAAAACCAATTTACGTTCAGAAAAAAAAAAATGTTGACTTGTTTACTGAACGCGCCTCATACACTCCTGGAAATTGAAATAAGAACACCGTGAATTCATTGTCCCAGGAAGGGGAAACTTTATTGACACATTCCTGGGGTCAGATACATCACATGATCACACTGACAGAACCACAGGCACATAGACACAGGCAACAGAGCATGCACAATGTCGGCACTAGTACAGTGTATATCCACCTTTCGCAGCAATGCAGGCTGCTATTCTCCCATGGAGACGATCGTAGAGATGCTGGATGTAGTCCTGTGGAACGGCTTGCCATGCCATTTCCACCTGGCGCCTCAGTTGGACCAGCGTTCGTGCTGGACGTGCAGACCGCGTGAGACGACGCTTCATCCAGTCCCAAACATGCTCAATGGGGGACAGATCCGGAGATCTTGCTGGCCAGGGTAGTTGACTTACACCTTCTAGAGCACGTTGGGTGGCACGGGATACATGCGGACGTGCATTGTCCTGTTGGAACAGCAAGTTCCCTTGCCGGTCTAGGAATGGTAGAACGATGGGTTCGATGACGGTTTGGATGTACCGTGCACTATTCAGTGTCCCCTCGACGATCACCAGTGGTGAACGGCCGGTGTAGGAGATCGCTCCCCACACCATGATGCCGGGTGTTGGCCCTGTGTGCCTCGGTCGTATGCAGTCCTGATTGTGGCGCTCACCTGCACGGCGCCAAACAAGCATACGACCATCATTGGCACCAAGGCAGAAGCGACTCTCATCGCTGAAGACGACACGTCTCCATTCGTCCCTCCATTCACGCCTGTCGCGACACCACTGGAGGCGGGCTGCACGATGTTGGGGCGTGAGCGGAAGACGGCCTAACGGTGTGCGGGACCGTAGGCCAGCTTCATGGAGAGGGTTGCGAATGGTCCTCGCCGATACCCCAGGAGCAACAGTGTCCCTAATTTGCTGGGAAGTGGCGGTGCGGTCCCCTACGGCACTGCGTAGGATCCTACGGTCTTGGCGTGCATCCGTGCGTCGCTGCGGTCCGGTCCCAGGTCGACGGGCACGTGCACCTTCCGCCGACCACTGGCGACAACATCGATGTACTGTGGAGACCTCACGCCCCACGTGTTGAGCAATTCGGCGGTACGTCCACCCGGCCTCCCGCATGCCCACTATACGCCCTCGCTCAAAGTCCGTCAACTGCACATACGGTTCACGTCCACGCTGTCGCGGCATGCTGCCACGGCAAACTGGCTGACACTGACGGCGGCGGTGCACAAATGCTGCGCAGCTAGCGCCATTCGACGGCCAACACCGCGGTTCCTGGTGTGTCCGCTGTGCCGTGCGTGTGATCATTGCTTGTACAGCCCTCTCGCAGTGTCCGGAGCAAGTATGGTGGGTCTGACACACCGGTGTCAATGTGTTAATTTTTCCATTTCCAGGAGTGTATTACGATACGATCAACTTACATTCTCATACTCTGTCTTTAGTGTTTTTTCAATGGTTCAGATTTCCACCATATAAAACTAATCCTCTTTCGGTAGACGGAATAGTCCATACATTCTAATTCTGATGAGAAATGTTTATTGATTCTAAACAATAACCTCTTCAGGATCATTTTGATAGCGTTTGTTAGCAAAACCTCATTTAACCGCATGAAAATATATTGGTCACAATTAGTTTCTCGACTGCTAAAACTGCAAACAGCTTTCACAACATTGAAAACCAGTGTTCAAGAATGTACGTTCTACGTTCTGTGTACGTTGTACGTAGAAATGAGACTAAAACGTGGCAGTGCGTGTAGCGGTACATTCTTTAAGGCGGTGGACGCTTACCGAGATGAATAAGGTTTCCGCTTATTAATACAGGTCTTTAAGAACCAAAGGTACATATCACATGCATCCTATAACAGAGCCATCATTGATTATCCCTCAGTCCCTTGTTGAAGACAGCTTTACTTCCCCCCAACAACAACGATCTCGACAGGACACCAGACCATAATCTATACTAACTGTAGAGCTATCACAAAGCTTGGCGACTCATTTAAAACAAATTTTTATCATGTTAATATTTTACGCGGTTTTTTGTCGAGTAATACTAATTCAGCTGCAAACTATGACATTCAGATGTCAAGAAATACTGTTCACTGCTATTGCGCGCTTCATACTGTACGTAAATTAAAAAGAGGCACAACAGATACCCCACGGTGCACAAAACAGGTCAGAACAGTGTTGCATAAGTAACGAAAGGAGCACGGCAGGTTTAAAAGAACGGAAAATCTACAAGATTGGCGATGCGTTTTGCAAACTCAAGATTTATCACGGATTCCAGCATAAGACTGTCTCGACAGTAAACTGGGTGTTTGGATGCTTACTGTTATGTGTTCAAGAAAGTGTTCGGGAGCTCCAGTGCCTTGAGGCCAGACCATAAACGTGTCGTCAACGTAACGATAAAATGAAGATGAACGAAGGGGAGACAAATTTAATGCACCTTCCTCAAAATCATCAATAAAAATGTTGGCCATTGCTGGTGACAACGGAGAATCAATAGCCATTCCGTTCGTCGGTTCAGAAAATTTACATTGGGCTATATAAGGCCATCACAGCAATTGGTCAGTTTCTTCCGACGAAGACGGTACTGGTGGGGTGGGGGGTGTAATCGTCGGAGGATCGAGGTTTTACCGTAAATTGGCGTTGCAAGAAGTCCAAGAATGTTTTATACAAAATAAAGCTGAAACAAACTAACGGTGTCTACATAAATTCACGAAATGAGAACGCTTGCACGCAGTAAGTTCTTCATAATAAAACACAGTACAAATAAGGAAAACATATGTTTTAACTGGTTCACTTGTACTCAGGCGTGGACACCACTAAGTGGCACGTCATACATAAGACGTAATGTTACGCCACTCGCACACAAATATCGCTTATATCCTACGAAGGTCTACGTTAAAGCATGTTTAATATTAATTCTCTTTTCAATGGCTTTGGAGAGTTGAGACACGCTTCTTGATTACCCTCACCTTTCGGAGACGTCAGATTCATTTTAAGCGTGACTATATTACAAATATGGCATGGACGGCACGCCAGTGGTACTGGAATTTTAATTACTATATAATTACATTACTCTTTTCAGGACAGACACCCGGTATTTAGAAGTTTACATACTGTATGTGCATACGAAAATTACTTCTTAGAGTTGACAGGGGAAATGAAATATACTTAAAACTGACTGCTTTGATCCGAATGTTTAATTGTGTTCCCGTTGTAGTTCATGTTTCGGAACTTACTTCAAAATAAACGAGGTGTCAAAATGGTAAGACACCGGCCTGCTGTTGAAATCCCCATCCGGCCATCCACATTTTTAGATTTTCCGTTATTTCCCTAAATCGATTAGGCAAACATCGGGATGATTTCCTTGAATACGAGAAGGAAGATCTTCTTCATCCTCCACTACCCCATTTGTACTCCGTGTCTATTGATTTAGTCGCCAGTGGCAAGTCAAGCAATAATCTTTCTTCTTTACGGCGGGTGTTTTGCACCTGCTGTTTCATTTTCTACGAACCATCACTTTAACTGTGTTCCGTGCACAGATATCAGCGTTAACTGTAGTGCAGTGCACGTTTTCGTACACTAACAACACAATCGACTGATCTTGTTATCGCCGGCCGGGGTGGCATGGATGTATGTGATGTCCTTAAGTTAGTTAGGTTTACGTAGTTCTAAGTTCTAGGGGACTGATGACCTCAGAAGTAAAGTCCCATAGTGCTCAGAGCCATTTTTGATCTTGTTATCGTGCGGCAATGTAATCTCTGATCGCTTTTATGATAATATGATGTCAATAACGTAAACAAAAGAAGCCAGAGAATATTATGTGACTGGTGTGCAACCCATTTTTGAAGCCGCGTTGCTCATTTTCCAGTCTTCTCATTTTTCATCTGTGGTGCGGTGTAGTAATCTTTTTTGTTTTGGTATCAGTATATGAAAGGTTGTTATAAAATGTAAGTACTTGACGCGCAACACTATCAAGCGAATTGTGGTAGTTGGTGGACAGTGGCATACTTAAGAACTCGTTAAAATACAGTCCGCGCAGTTAGGCTTGCTTCCCTATTATTACGTGTTCTTTCTCCAGAGGAGAATAATATCTACAGTAAAACGTAGTATGTTCCATTTTTCACTTGTTCCTTATGACCGACAACAAGGCAGGGTACTGCCCTCACTGCCAAGCAAACGCTCTGCTTGATCGAACTGTTTCTGACTGTCGAGTCCGGCATGTGAAAGAGGGGGAAAGGGAGTTACACGTCAGTATGCAATTCCTGAGCGGTTAGGAGCAAATGCAGAAGACACGCTTACAGTGCTGGCAGGTGATTGTTTAGATCAGCGCCAAATACTGCCATTGGGCACCTACGAGAGGCGCGGATTTTGGGCCTCGACAAGGACACTTGTAGCAGGCAAGGAGCTCAAGGGTCTGAATAACACGGTTTTATTACATTCATACTAAGTTCCACGCCGAAAGCTAATTCTAAACATCAGATAAAGCAAAGGATTCGAGTGTTGGCACAACAGAAGTCAGTGTCTGAGTTCGTGGGATGAGAGCTAATACATGTAGATATCACAAACAGCATTTGAGCAGCGTTCCAAATGAGAAAAAAGACTTAGTAGGAGCTTACCCAAGGCTGACGACAAGTGACACATAACTGGTGTTCGAATGGTCTAACTGAGAACTCTTCTGAATACGGAAATCCTGCATTATTAAAGAATTGTGGCTGCCCCTAGTCGGCCCGCCAATCCATCCACACCTTACAGGCATGAGGCAATTCCCGAGGGTGCCTGTGGCCAATCACATTCGGTTGCCTACCTTTCTCTTACTCTGTAGATAGGGATGTTCCTGGCTTTTATACTACCATACTTCTTGTTTGGCAGCAACAGCGTTAAATTGAAAGCTACCTGCCCTTCCTAATACGGGTGGCAAAACAGTGTTCTACATCACTTTGCTGCGCCATGAAGGACTCTTCTGGTTGGGGACCACTGTTCCAGCAGTTTTACTCATTTTCCATCGTGAATCCACTGACGTTGCTGTTCTCAGGACCAAATATCTGGCTTGCTGTCTGTGCTAAGACATTCCTGTGCCATGTTAGAACAGTGTCTCGACGGTATACTGACAAGAGATTTAATTCTGCTTTGAAGTGAAATTTCTACGCTGGGACAGTTGTCAGCAGCATCTGTAACTTACTGTTACTGTTTACATCTGGTAACCTAATCGCTACCACTTTTTCCTGCTCTCGGCAATGTGTCTCTAGTTCCCTACCCTGCAGTGATGTCGCTTCCAACAGATTGTAAGCCATCAATACATGACATTACAACGCTTAATATGGCATTGGACTGTTCTGGCCGATGTGCCGTTTGTGTGTGAGATATGCCTACAGTTTGTAAATTACTTCCAAAGTGACGTTATACCTCTCATCCCAGTGATGATAAGAAAGCATATCTGTGCTGGGTTCTAGGCTTACAACGGTAGTCTGTAAATCGCTATTAAGTGTCTGACAGAGAGTACTTTTCCATTATGTTAAATACTAACGTGTATTCCTCTTCCTTTCTCCAGTAAGGAGTGGGAAAATAATTGCTTAAAAGTTTCTCTGGGAACTGTTAATCTATTTTTACGATGGCGATATCTACTTGGCAGAAGACTGTGGTAGGTTTCAATGTGAAAACAGAATCATCAAATTCTAAAAGTACGTTTTTCACGTAGTTTCATGAGTATTTAGTGTGTAAAAGAAATGTACACTGGACTCGCATTCGGGAGGACGACGGTTCAATCCCGTCTCCAGCCATCCTGATTTAGGTTTTCCGTAATTTCCCTAAATCGTTTCAGGCAAATGCCGGGATGGTTCCTTTGAAAGGGCACGGCCGATTTCCTTCCCCATCCTTCCCTAACCCGAGCTTGCTCTCCGTCTCTAATGACCCCGTTGTCGACGGGACGTTAAATAACACTAACCTAACCTAACCTAAAAGAAATGTTTTTTTAAGAGATTTTCAAAAATCCAAAACGGTTGGTTTACCTTTTCGAGACTGGATTGATAAATATAGAGGATAGTTGGTGATTTTCACGCTTCAGATGTTCTATATTGGCCGGCCGGAATGGCCGAGCGGTTCTAGGCGCTACAGTCTGGAACCGTGCGACCGCTACGGTAGCAGGCTCTAATCCTGCCTCGGGCATGGATGTGTGTGATGTCCTTAGGTTAGTTAGGTTTAAGTAGTTCTAAGTTCTAGGGGACTGATGACCTCAGAAGTAAAGTCCCATAGTGCTGAGAGCCATTTGAACATTTTTTTGTTCTATATAGTAGTCCCCATCAGATTAATATACACAAAACGTTCATACAACCATGTGGGACTGGTAGAAAAGACCTTCTTTTGGATGTTGTTCAACTCGCACGTTGCGCTGGCTTGAATGTCGGTGTGTCGTTAAAGCGTTGACCTTTCATGTGAATTTGTGCACTTTATCGGTTTTTGGTAGGTTCGTATTGAAAACATTAAAACTCCTCACTCACTATAACTTTTTCCAGAGAAGAATTGTCCGCGGTTTGCATTTCAATCAAGTCGCAGCAAGCGTCCACCTGTTTATTTATTTATTTCTTCTTCTTCTTTTCCGGGGATCATCGTGTGCGGGACAAATTTAGCATGCCTTTTCCTCTTCTTAAGAACATTCTGGAAATGTCTCGAACACATATTTAGAGATGTTAGTAGATTGCGGTTTGTGACACAGTAACTTCATACACTGCGGCTGCAGG
Source organism: Schistocerca nitens (assembly GCF_023898315.1). NCBI lineage: Eukaryota > Metazoa > Arthropoda > Insecta > Orthoptera > Acrididae > Schistocerca > Schistocerca nitens. The sequence goes on along the minus strand of NC_064618.1, from coordinate 395,603,110 downwards.
TCCACTACTTAACGTTGCCCTACAACTCACTGATCGAATGCACAGCTGTTTACAGTTCCTAGTTATAGCTGCCACCGTAATTACTGGGCTGACGTCGCTTGTACGCCAGGAATGAAAGAAGTCTCCGAACTTTTTGGCCAGGCGTCTGCATATTCCTTTGATTTACCTACAACTCGGTTTCTTTGATAGTTCCAATGCATATCCACACTTACTGTTGCTTACGGGTATTTTTACAACATGTTGGATTTTAGTCGCGTAATCAAAGGAGTCAACGTATTTACATTTCGCATAATGCAACGATGTTTCTCTTCATTAAGAACTAATATTCAATATTTGCATCACATTTTATAAAGATCTAACTATAAATAACAAACGTATCAATTTTATCGGATAAAACGCACTGTAACGGCGTCATTCCTGAATAGCCATATTGCAGCTAACACCGTACACTAATAATAGATAGCATCAACAGAGATGGATACATCGCAAGAGGACACAAAACTACCCCCATATCTATGAATGGCTCTCCGTTCGAGATATGTTGTGTGGTGCCTGACAGTAATTTGTCATTCCTATCACAAACCTGGCTAGGTATTCCACAGGTACGTGTCTTCTTCGCTTGATGTCGACATAGTATAGAATCGAAGCTTCTCCTAATGTATGTAAGTAGCGAATATTGGTTATAGGTAGTTGTTTGAATGAGCTCATTGAAACATTTCACAGGGCAGTGTCTCTCTTCCATCACTTACGAAAGTCTAATTTTGTCACTCTCTTATGGTATGGTTAAGGTCGAAAAGCATATCATGACTGGGGGATCAAGCTGTCAAACTTCGGTTTCTCTACAGTTTCTTCTGGGGGTGGCTTTGCTGACTGGTAGAAGAACTTTTAGTCTACATTCTACTCAAAAACGCACTGCAGATAGATATGACGTCAAATCTGCGTGAGTTGCCGTGTTAGGGCATGTACTGGCGTTAATCCTCATATTCGTTAAATTATGCCTGAAGTGCATCTTAGGTTAGAATATAGTTGCAGCAAACTCTGTTTCGGAGATAGAATTTGGCCACCATCGGATCAGAAAGACTTTTGCAATATAAATCTTCTGTCGATAAGGTTAAACGAAAAAGTTTCCCAACTCATTCATTTCCGTTTCTATTCTCCTACCTATGTATCGTCACTCTATACTGTGCTTACCTGTTAACTATAATACAACATACAGGAATGTACTTTCTTCTTTAGGCGTCGACCTTATCACAAATGTCGTATTAAATCAAGAAAGGTGACGAGATAATAGAAATAGCAGCAATGGAAATCCGAAAAGACAATGGTCAATGACCAAAGTTGCGTAAAAAGCAAGGCACCTCCTTTTCATCGGCATATATTCTGTGGTGTTCGATCTGCCTATCGGGAGGTGGATATTATAACAGCTGTTTAGTAAGTCCGTTCACTTTCCACCTTCCCGAACCAAGATGAGCAAAAATTTTAAAACCCGATCCACTTGCAAACGCCAGCTGAAGGAAACTGAAGTAAATTCCTGAGAATGCGCAGAGATTCTTAGTTATTATGGGTCTGATAAAAATGTTATCTGGGAAAAAGATTAGAAAAGAAAAATACCTTCGGTCACAAATTTTGCGTGTCTTATGAAATACACGATGCATTTCGGACCCTGGGGTCATCATCAAGTGTAAATTGTCTTAATAGTTGAATTATTTTTGCTGTTGAATGAGGTGAAATTCTTGTCCCTGTCATGAAATGGTTTGATGTTAGGTTATGAGATTTGTAAGTGAAATGCGAAAAACATGTACTAAACAGCAGAAAAATAAACAGTATAAACTTTCCACACAATCAAATTAAAGCATTAGACATACGAAATTCATAACCTAACGTAAAATCATTTAATGAGATTAACATACAAAGTCAATTTACACCTGATGATGGAACCACAGGGTTGGAAATGCACCTTGTATTTAATAAAACATGAAAGTTTGCGACTGAAGGCTTTTTTTAAATTCATGCTTCCAGTGTATTGCATACAGTCACGTTTGCAACTGCAAAATAAAGATAAAATTAAAACGATATTTTCTCATCTAACTGCGTGGGTTTTCAAGTAAAAAATTGCTACTGCTCACGACTGGTAAAAGCTTCAACACTAACGGAGATTCTAATGTATTCAAAGAACACCCATTTGTGACTTACCGTAAACCTCTACTACTGATTTAAGTAAAACTATTCAGTGTTGAACTTCATTAAGTAATCACGGCAAAAGGCAACCACTTCGTTAAGCACCAGACTACAGGCCATAAGAACACAAATCTTCATACATTGAGTGTATCATTTACACATAAAGCGGCGAAATATCGTCAGAGTAACCTTGGCCTGGTGCTTATGTCGTTTACAATTGCAATGCAATGGTGAACTCAGCTTGTAACATTCTTTTTATTATTTTTTAGTGTTCCGTAACTCAATTGGTAGAAATGGAACCACTATATGATAACTTCGTTGTCCGTCTGTCTGTCCGACTTTTAAGACCCTTTTTTCTCAGGAACGGGTAAAAATATAAAGTTGAAATTTATATTACATGCTGAAGTCTACGGTGCCTTCGCGCAGTAGAAGATTTAAGCTTGTAAGTAAATGCGATCAGAAGATACGACCATTTAAGTAATATATTTCGATACTTACAAACTCACTCAAAAAACCTATAGGGCACATTTCCTTGACCTAGAAATATGATCTTCGACAAGAAGCGAGATTTCACAGTTCGAGTAAAGGAACAAAATTCTAAAACTGCTAATTTTTAATCATATATATACTCCGTCTTTAGGCCACAAGTGGCCCGTCCGGGACCGTCCGGCCGCCGTGTCATCTTCCGAGGAGGATGCGGATAAGGAGGGGCGTGTGGTCAGCACACCGCACTCCCGACCGTTAGGACGGTATTCTTTGACCGAAGCCGCTACTAATCGGTCGAGTAGCTCCTCAATTGGCATCACGAGGCTGAGTGCACCCCGAAAAATGGCAACAGCACGTGGCGGCGGGATGGTGACCCATCCAAGCGCCGGCCACGCCCGACAGCGCTTAACTTCGGTGATCTCACGGGAACCGGTGTAGCCACTGCGGCAAGGCCGTTGCAATTTTTAATCATACCAAATAATATCTTTTGCCATTTATTGTCCGACAGTCTGTCTGTCGGTCTGTCTTTTTCTCAGAAACGTGTATTGATATAAGTTTGAAATTGTACTAAGATGTACGGTCCCTTGCCGTGTAAGTCAATGCATTCAAAAGACTCGGACATTCATGTCACATATTTCCATAACAGGAAAAATGGTTCAAATGGCTCTGAGCACTATGGGACTCAACTGCTGAGGTCATTAGTCCCCTAGAACTTAGAACTAGTTAAACCTAACTAACCTAAGGACATCACAAACAACCATGCCCGAGGCAGGATTCGAACCTGCGACCGTAGCGGCCTTGCGGTTCCAGACTGCAGCGCCTTTAACCGCACGGCCACTTCGGCCGGCGATAACAGGAAACTTACTCATCGAAACTTATAGGGTGCTTCTCCTTGAGCTACAATCGTAAAATTTGATATGTAGTAAGATTTCAAAGTACAAACAAAGAGACAAGTCCGAAAATTGTCATTTGGTAATTATATCGCATAATTTTTGTTTTGCCGTTGCTGTCCGTCTGTTTGTCTCTCCGTTTGTTAAGTCTACTTTTCTCAGGAACCAGTGGAGGTATCACATTCAATTTCACGTCAAATACACTCCTGGAAATTGAAATAAGAACACCGTGAATTCATTGTCCCAGGAAGGGGAAACTTTATTGACACATTCCTGGGGTCAGATACATCACATGATCACACTGACAGAACCACAGGCACATAGACACAGGCAACAGAGCATGCACAATTTCGGCACTAGTACAGTGTATATCCACCTTTCGCAGCAATGCAGGCTGCTATTCTCCCATGGAGACGATCGTAGAGATGCTGGATGTAGTCCTGTGGAACGGCTTGCCATGCCATTTCCACCTGGCGCCTCAGTTGGACCAGCGTTCGTGCTGGACGTGCAGACCGCGTGAGACGACGCTTCATCCAGTCCCAAACATGCTCAATGGGGGACAGATCCGGAGATCTTGCTAGCCAGGGTAGTTGACTTACACCTTCTAGAGCACGTTGGGTGGCACGGGATACATGCGGACGTGCATTGTCCTGTTGGAACAGCAAGTTCCCTTGCCGGTCTAGGAATGGTAGAACGATGGGTTCGATGACGGTTTGGATGTACCGTGCACTATTCAGTGTCCCCTCGACGATCACCAGTGGTGTACGGCCAGTGTAGGAGATCGCTCCCCACACCATGATGCCGGGTGTTGGCCCTGTGTGCCTCGGTCGTATGCAGTCCTGATTGTGGCGCTCACCTGCACGGCGCCAAACACGCATACGACCATCATTGGCACCAAGGCAGAAGCGACTCTCATCGCTGAAGACGACACGTCTCCATTCGTCCCTCCATTCACGCCTGTCGCGACACCACTGGAGGCGGGCTGCACGATGTTGGGGCGTGAGCGGAAGACGGCCTAACGGTGTGCGGGACCGTAGGCCAGCTTCATGGAGACGGTTGCGAATGGTCCTCGCCGATACCCCAGGAGCAACAGTGTCCCTAATTTGCTGGGAAGTGGCGGTGCGGTCCCCTACGGCACTGCGTAGTATCCTACGGTCTTGGCGTGCATCCGTGCGTCGCTGCGGTCCGGTCCCAGGTCGACGGGCACGTGCACCTTCCGCCGACCACTGGCGACAACATCGATGTACTGTGGAGACCTCACGCCCCACGTGTTGAGCAATTCGGCGGTACGTCCACCCGGCCTCCCGCATGCCCACTATACGCCCTCGCTCAAAGTCCGTCAACTGCACATACGGTTCACGTCCACGCTGTCGCGGCATGCTGCCAGTGTTAAAGACTGCGATGGAGCTCCGTATGCCACGGCAGACTGGCTGACACTGACGGCGGCGGTGCACAAATGCTGCGCAGCTAGCGCCATTCGACGGCCAACACCGCGGTTCCTGGTGTGTCCGCTGTGCCGTGCGTGTGATCATTGCTTGTACAGCCCTCTCGCAGTGTCCGGAGCAAGTATGGTGGGTCTGACACACCGGTGTCAATGTGTTCTTTTTTCCATTTCCAGGAGTGTACTAAGGTATACGGTCCATTGTCGGAGTAGAAAATTTTAGCTCCTAAGTCAGTGTAGTCAAAAGATACAGTCATGTGTGTTACATATTTTTGACTCGCAACTCACTCAGCAAAGCCTATGTCTAACCTGTTGGTTTAACGGTTAAGCATATGTCGGGAAACCGAGAGGTCTTGGGATTGAATCTCGGTCGGAGTACGAATTTTTTAGTCTTCGTTTTAACCTATCCTTCACCTCCCAACGATGTGACGAGTCGCCAGAAACAACACGTGGTTCGGATTCCACGTTAAACTATAGGTCACCTTTCCCCGATTGGATGGCAGGGGTGGGTTATGGACACGCAAGTCGCCAAAGCTGCATCGAACAGAAAACCTTGCACCAGGTCGTGGAGCCACACAAAATTATTATTTTCATTGTTATCTGTTTGCGAAATTAAGTTTCTACGAAACACTCAGAGTGCGAGTCCTGTTCGCAGTTGTCCGGCTTTTTCTTTATTTAGGAATGATGCTCTGAAACAACTGCTGTCACTTTTCGTCAGTTTTGTTAACAGGTAGTGTTAGCTCTTCCGAGACTTCGGGACGCAGCTAGGCTCATTCTAATTCATAACCAGCGCAACATTTTCATACAAACATTAGGATAAAAACATTTCCTTACATGTAGCCGGTTTATCCTCTCAGCAGAAACGTTTATTAAAAATCTGGTAAAAGCACTTGTCAATTGCTAATGGAATCATTAGCAACTGACAACAAGTATCAGTCGCACGTACACATGCTCAGGGACCTTTCGATAGGTATATGAACTGAAGAATGACGGAGCTAGTTCCACAACGATGGTAAAATAAATTTTATGAATGAAAGAAATAGAATGAAATGGTTCCTAGGAGGAACAAAGCAATATACATCTCATGAGCTTTCACAAAAGATCGTCATAGGTCAAACAACGCGGGAACCTCATGAAGCTTATGGAATTGGTAGCAACATGATCACAAGAGACACCATGAATTGGATCAATTACAAAATCGCACGTGAGTAGGGGCGATAACACTAAATCAGACTTTACCGCTATGAAGTAATACATATCACCAGAAATAGCGTGTTGCTGAAAGTGACACAATAAAAGTGCTCATCCATTGAGGTGGCTGAATTTTAAAAACGTCACACACTCATATTTCAAGAAATGAAACTTCAAGTGAAAAAAAGTTGAATTCTGTTAACGAAATTGCCCAATAGAATCTGATTAACAACTATTACCAGTCCTCTGAGCACGATTTTGCTGACTCGATGGTGCTAACTGAGTCCACCTCCAATGTAAATCCATATCAGCCAACGTGTTTTCTACAGCCTACAACGGATGTTCTCTGACGTTACGTCACGTGAAAAGAATTTCTACAGAAGTATTTGGTGCTGTCAACCTTCCCTGTATTCCAAACAAGGATGTTCAGTGCAAGAGATTCATAGACACAGACATGTGCCGCGATAGTCGACTGCAGCAAGGAAGAGAGAGTGAGATATGTGTTTATGTGCAGTGATTAATCGGCTGCTGCAAGGCAATCGTATGTAAACGTTGTACATTTCTTGATGACGAAACTTGCGGAAGACGTAACCACTTATCACACGTAACTCCGTTGGAAAATAATGCTTTCTGTCTTCAGTTAGCGGGAGTTCAACCTTTGCTTCTCATTGAGTCCCTGCACATCGCAATTTTCAATCTTTGAAGGTTGTTGACGAAAGTTCTTTTCTTCTTGCCATGTTACGCTTTTATATTCTAGTTAATATAGTATAAGTGATAATGTTGTTTAATGTGATGTGATTAATACGTATGTCTATGAGGAGAGTTCGGTTCGATGCTAGGCAAGAAATATGACCTGAATGAACTGGAAAGCCCATGGCTAGTTGTTACAATTTTTTCAATAATGTTTCGTGCAAGAAGATTTTAGATCTATTTCACTGTCAAAAAACTTATAATGTAGCATCATTGTTGTAGATTCGCATATTTTATTCGTTATGCTCAGCTATCGGAATATCACTGACTTGACATTATTTCTGGACATATACTCGTACATTGTAGCAATTTAACCCAGAATGTGTCACGTTGTTACACAGGGTGGGGTAAATTGTTACACATAGTGTGGCCTATTAAACATTTATAAAATGTTACAGTTTCGTATTATTTATTGTTGTTTCTTCTTATATACAATTTGTTATCAGTACAAAGGAAAAGCCTATTTTATTTTTACGAACTAGTGTAATTTTATATTACTTATTTTGTAGCTCCGTTATATGTTTCTTTCAGTATTGTGCCTCCATTTGTGTTCATTTTATAATTTCTCATGTTGTCTTCACAAGGAAAATGCATGATAGAAAACTAGCCCCGACGGAACTGAAACAGATTCATCGTTATTTCATATTCGTTTTGGAGATAAGCATCAATTTTCAATTATAGAGAAATTTTAAATATTTTATCACTCACTTGTAGTTGAGACTACTAGGTGGTCCAACACTTGCAGTTATATAAAAAATGGCTATGTCGCTATTAGATAACATAATCAGAGAAGAAAGAAGTTGCAAACAGATGGAGAAACAATATTTTCTCTCGCAGTCTCTTTACTGCAGATAGCCTACCCTCCGGCGATCGATTCGAAAACTCTTTCATCAGCTACTACCATCTACTAGAAGGAAAGTGCTTTGCTATCAGCAGTTTATTCAAAACTCGCATGTAACAAGTTACACCACATAACAACTAGCCCCAATCTCCCCTAAATACACGTAATAAAGTTATTCTTCCCTGAATTACTAATTATTAAGCGCTAAAGAGGGTCTTCTGCGTGCTTGTGTTGTGAAAATTGACCACTTTCAATAAAACATCATCCAGATAAACAATTTAATTTGAGAGTAAGCTGTCCAGCAATAAAATGTGATATCATAATGTCAAAGTAATATTGAAAATTTAGAAGAATTGTACAATGCAAGACAAAATGGATTTTCACTCTTCGCAGTATTGTTGTCTGTTATGGTTAGTGAGCTGAGGGTAACGTCGCCCATTTTGGAATGAATCAGAAAAATACACAGACAGTAAAACTGATGATCTGTTAGATAAATGTGAGCAGTTTTACCCCCGGCACCTCCTCATTCAGTTTGACAGAGCTTATTGAGCCTACATGACTACCTCAACCACCAGGGCATGCTGAAAAGTAATGTCTCCGAATTGTTTATGTGCAAACTCGAACATATTTTTAAATTAAACAAATTTTATTGGCATTCTACATATTTATTCTCATATTTATTTCTGAACATAGTGACCATAGGGACGAACACATTTCTCCCAACGAGAGGCCTGTTTGGTGATACCGTCACTGTACAATGTCTGACTTCGTTGACGGAGCCACAATATCACATCTGCTTGCACCGCTTCATCAGTATAAAAGTGAACTTCTCGAAAGTATTATTTAAATTCTGGAAAAAAATGGAAACGAGCTGTGGTCAAGTGGGAACTGTATGGAGGATAATCGATGACGGTGAACCCAAGGCGTTAAATTGTCCCAAATGTCGTAGCACTCGTGTTTGGTCTGGCATAGTCATACTGAAGCAAAGAAGGTGCTCTATGCGTGGAGGAAGTCATCGAATTCTCTATTACATAATGCTATTTCTGACACACCGACATTGTTACATTACACACCGCCATTTTACACTCTGTAAGTCGGAGACCTCTACCGGAAGAGGGCTACAAATATGTAACACGAAGAACAATGATGTAGAATATTAATAACTTGTTTTATTTAACACACTTCAAGAATTTTCACATAAAAAATTCAGAGGCATTACTTCTCGACATCTCCTCGTACAGGAGCTCATAGCCTGGTACAAGCATCTGACTCCCTTCCCACTCCTTTGGAACGAACCACGATCCAGACAAATAGATAAGAGGCAACTATATGCAGTACCAGAAATCCAAATCGAGATCACTGTGACAGCCGTCTGTGAAACTAACCATATAAACAATGAGCTAGAGACTGGACGATCAGTAATGGAAAAGCGTCTCATCACTCATTGCTACCATATCATGCCATACTACACTACTGCAACCTACATTCATTTGAACACGGTTACTGTAGTCATCCCTTCGTCTGTCGCTACAATTCTAGCCCCTCTTGGTTTCTTCTACTACCAATCTGTCGACTCCTTGATGCCTCGAGATGTCTCCTTGTGACTTAAATTTCTTTTTTCCCCAGTTCGATTCAGTATCTACTCATCACTTAGTCGATCTGTCCACCGCATAATTAGCACTATTCTGTAGTACGACATTTCAAAAGCTTCTTTCACACTACAGGCAAATTCCTAACCCTTAGACTTGTATTAAATTTTTAATTTTCAGACCTGCTTTTCTTGCTCTATATCGGCTATCATTTATTTTCGTGCCCGAATAGCAGTACACGTTTACTACTTTTAGTGTCTCATTTTAATCTAATTCTCTCAGGGTCGTCTCCTTTAATTTGACAAATTCCATTACATTTATTTTACTTTTGTTTATGTTCATCTCACAACTTTTCTTTCCCAAAACACTATCCACTCCGCTCAACAGGTCTCCCAAGTAATTTGCTGTGTCTAACAGAATTACAATATCACTGGTAACTCTCAATGTACATCATTTTTCTCCTTGAACATTAATTTCCTCCCCTTTTTCTTTTTTTTTTTTTTTTTTTTTCTTTGCTACCTCATGGTAGAAGTGTAATGAATAGGGAACAGGTTACTACGAGGTCTCATTGCTTGCTCAAGCACTACATATTTTTTCAAGTCTTTCGGTTCTTACAACTGCAGCCTATTTTCTATGCAACTTATAAATGATATTTCTATCCCTGAATTTTATCCCTCCTCCCTTCATAATTTCAAAGCGTGTATTCCAGACAACATTATCAAACGCTTTCTCTATATATACGACTGATATAAACGTAAGTTTGCCTTTCTTTAACCTACACTCGAAGATAAGGCGTAAGGTGAGTATTGTCCTACATTTCTCCAGAATCTAAAATGATCTTCGTCAATATTAGCTTCTACAAGTTTTCCGTTATTCCACAAATAATTCATGTCAGAATTTTGCAATCATGACGTATAGAACCGATGTTTCGGTAGCATTCACACCAATCAACCCCTACCCTTTTTTTAAAAATTGGAATTATTACATCTTTCTTGAAGTCTGATATATCCTACACATCAAGTGGAAATGTTGTCATGGCTAGCTCTCCAATGGATATCAATAATTGTGAGGGAGTGTCATCTATTCCAAGTACTATGTTTCTGCCTAGGTATTCCAGTGTTCTGTCAAATTCTGTTCGCGGTACCCTGTCTCTAATCTTCCCTTTCCATATTATTCCTTTCAGGTTCCTTCCCCTTTTACAACCTTTATCTACATCACTTTCACCAATCAGCTTTCCTTTCTTTGGTCAGTACTGGTTTGCCATCTGAATTCTTGATGTTCATACAGATGCTCTTCTTTTCTCCAAAGGAATCTTTAATTTCGCTGAAGGCGGGATTCAGCTTTCCCCTTAGCTATGCATACTTCCACATTCCTGGTATTTGTCTTCTAGCCATTTCTACGTAGCCGTTTATCACTTTTTGTCAATTTCATTTTTTAGACGTCTTGATTTCCTTTTGCCTGCATCATTTGATCCAGTTTATTGGTTTCTCCTCTTATCTATGTAAGTATATATCTCTTCTGTTGTCCAAGCATTTCTACAAGGAGTTTGTCTTCTTATCTACTCGATAACTGCCTTCTTTCGAAGCCACCAACTCGCCTTCTATTGTATTTCTTTACCCTTTCGCCTGCTGTCAACTCTTTTTGAATTTATGCAGCTCCTTTCTCCTTAATTTCCTATATTTTTGCGATCTCTTCAGTTTTAATCTGCACTTCATAATCAATAAATTATAGTCAGAGCGCATACTTGCACCTCCAAATGTCTTACAGTTTCAAACGTTGTTACGGAATCTCTGTCCTGTCATTATATAACAAATTTTAAACCTTCAGGTGACTCGTGACAGAGCAACAACGTAATAATTTTTAATTCGTTTTGCCTCCTGAGTTACATCCGTTTCTAATGAAAATACCTTCACGACAATGGAAAAGCTTATGTAATGCAATCACACAAACAAGAGCAGTGAAACAACTGCCAGATGGGAAAATACTGTCTTGTGTCGTCTTCGCTGCTGGAATAGCTCAGCGTAGCGTCATTGTGCCGTACTTCAATGAAATGCAGTGAACCCACAGACGATTTGCATTTCTGTCAGCTCTTCATCGGTTAAGTCTATCCATAGTGCTGTGCATCATTGTGAATGTACAGCTAACACAGCCGGGAAAACAAACCATTAACGGAAGCGAGCAGTGTTAAATGCAATATTGAGAGACCAGTACGACACACAACACAAAGTCCAAATGCTGGTGGGAGCGACCATGTACCCCTAACATTAGCGAGTGTACTGTTCACGACATCTGACGGTCAAAATTTAGATTGATGTACCAGACAACAGATTTAAGAAACCACGAACTGTCATCTGCTGCAGTGAAAGCTAACTTCACCGGCCGGTGTGGCCGAGCTGTTCTAGACGCTTCAGTATGGGACCACGCGACCTCTACAGTCGCAGGTTCGAATCCTGCCTCGCGCATGGATGTGTGTGATGTCCTTAGGTTAGTTAGGTTTAAGTAGTTCTAAGTTCTAGGGGACTGATGACCTCAGATGTTAAGTCCCATAGTGCTCAGAGCCATTTGAACCAAAGCCAACTTCTTTCATGTACCACTGAGGCACTAATTACAGACTACCACTTAATGTAACGTGGATATATTGTAAACCAACCAACAGGGTCAAACCAAAGTAAAGTGACATAATTCCTGCAATGACAGTCAAGAACTCATTTGACACGCTTAGAGAGCATAGTCTCTAATTGTCACTAATTTGTACAATTTGTAGCAGATTTTATCGTTGACAATGACTAACAATTGAACCGTGTTTTATTTTCAAAGAATATTCTTAAGAATTTATTTTATTTACTAGCGATTCATCAAGAACATTAACACATCTAATCACACTATGTAAGCGTGGTAGTAGTTGCCAGGGAGTAACTGATGAAATCATAACCAAATTCTTTTTAACAAATGGGAATTTTATTCACTTTAATAGTGCCTAAAAGCATTTTTCTAGAAGAAACAGATTTGAAATTATAATCAGAAAGCACCCTCTAAATATCAAAGTTACAACTTATTCATAGGCAGAAAGAAACAAGTTTTGACTGTATGTGCTTTCGGGCAGAGAACCTTGCCGCTCCCTTTTGAGACGGCCGTAGTTACGACCGCTCACAACAGCCTCTGAAGGACTATACTGGTGCAAATCTGCAACACACCAAATAACCTTAAACTAAGAGTTTTAACAATTTACTCAAGCACACAAGCTATGCACCCCCCGTAGGAGGGAAGGAAATGGTACAAAACACTAACAACTAAAACATTAACCTTGCCACCGAAGGTGCAACTTGATTTTAACTTCTAAGAAAAGTCTTACGGTGAAAGGGTGGCAACTTTATATACTAAAATGATCATTTAAATAAAAGCCCATGAAATGCAATCTTACATAAAATTCTGAAAGGTTGGCCAAATAATAGTTAAGATGCTCTACAGTACACAGATACCACCTCTCAAGATCATAGGTAATAATATCAAAGTTTTCAAAGATCAAAAGATATTTCAGGTATTAGGCCGTTACACTCCAAGCAATAAATTCGTTAACACACCAAATCCGACAAACATGACAGAGGCAGCTACTAACGTACGGTAGATTGATAGGGAGATTACCGAACAACCCGAATTGCAGGTTGCTCTAACCCGCCCCTACTCCACAAGGGAAAAACGGACCACTCAATTTATAAAGAACCACCTTCCCGCGGGTTGGAAAACGGAGAGGAATGGTGGGACGACCCCAAAGCAAAACGGCTGGTGACCTCACGAAGAAAACAAGTAGAATTTAACAAGAGTAAATCAATAAGATATCACCAATCCCTTAACTTCCAATAAACTGCGATTTCTCGAGAAGACCCGACGAAGCACTCCCAAATCGCTCTCCCGAACATTCCGCTGCCAACCGCTTCAAGGGATGCAGGAAAGCGCCGATCTCCCGTCTCACGGCGTCGCAGCTCGCACCGGCCAGACTGATGTCGTGGGTTGACTCCCGTTGCTGTCGTGTCGACCGCGAAGTCACTACCCCTCGCTATACGCCGCGGCCTACTGGACTCACGTGGCGACCTCACATGCGCCGACGCTCAAGACGGACAAGTCATCTTGTGTCTCAGTGCGCGACCGACCAACCTATCGATCCAACCGCCAGTGACCATTGCCTGAGCAAACTCGAGCTGACTGGCGGCAGACTCAGATGCAGGAACTAAGCCCCGACCAGACGACCACTCGATAAGTTCTCTTACTGGCAGAGTGGAAAGACTCTCATTTTGCCGGCTTTAAAGGTTGATCCGAACAGTGGGGTCTGGACCCCTCCACCATCCTCCACACCTGTAAATCCCTCATCCGCCCTATCCTTTGTTACGCCCACCCGGCCTGGATCTCCACCCCCCCCCCCCTACCTTTTATAAATCCCTCCAAATCCTTGAACGCCATGCTCTCCGCCTCGCCTATCGCATCCGTCTCCCCTCCCCCACACGGATCCTGTACGATCTCATCCCCTTCCCCCACCTCCTCCTTTTCCTTGAAAGGATACGGATCCTGTACACCTCCCGCCAACTCGATCCTCCTCATCCGCTTGTCTCACCCATCCTCTCCCACCCCCACCCGCTGCCACGCCTGTATTCCCACGTCCCACCTGGTCTCCATCTCTCCACCCTCCTTACCGTCTCCCAAGGTGGCTTCCGCCAGCTCCCCCTCCCTGATTATGTCCTCCTCCCCTCCATCTACCCCTCCTATCTACTTTGATCCTCCCCTCCCACTTCCTGTGTCCTTTCCTTTAGGCACCCTCCCTCCCTTCTCTTCCCTTCCCTTCTCTTTCCTTTTCCCCCGTCCCCTCCTTCCACCCCTCTTCCCACGGGCTTCCCCTCCCCCTTCCTCCCTCCCCTATCTCCCCTGCCCATGGCATCTCTGCTCTCCCCTCTCCCTCTCCCTTCCCCGGACTCGCACACGCTCAGTGAACATTCGCGCGCCGGAGATCATCGCCATCAGTGTCTCGTGTGTGTGCCTTCGTTTGTGTTTAGTGTTTGTTCGCCGTCACGGCACCCCTGTTCCCGTGTACCGTCGCCGTCATCCATGTTATGTACGCCGTGTCAACTAGTGTTAGTGATGTTTCTCGTCCAACGTGAACGGCTCTTTTGTTTTTTAGTGTCTACTTTTTTTGCCCGCCGTTTTGATTGTATTCTCTGTGCCCCCTCTATGTAATACTTATTGTCAAACTCAAGGCTGATGAGCGGCGTACTGTGCTGCTGACAGCCCGCCTTTGTGTAAGGTGTTTAAAATCACAATAAAGAAAAAAAAATTGATCCGAACGACAGACATACGAGCACTCCGAACGACAGACAGACACTAACTGCCTAACAAATGCGGACGAGAGCAGACTAGCAAGCTGGGGACGAGAGACTGACCCAGACACATCGACTGGCGAACTCGTAGCGCCCCTTAAATGCACGTTAACAGGCAACCTTTCCCCTTTACCACCAGAGGGAGACACCAAAGCTGCGATTGCCACAGCGGCGCTACCGCCAGAAACGGAGGGCGACCGCTTCACACTACGCGCTGCGGCGCGCTCTTCAAAACAGCAATTTTTACCACGGCTCAACAATTAAACATGTTCCGTGAAGAGAAACGTGTCCGAAATGTAAATACTCTGCATCGAGCCACTGGAGACCATGAGTCCCTGATGCCAAAATACTGAGAAAATGTCCCTGAACAACCGCCAAAATTTTGTCTTTAGAATTCGCGTTCATCCTGTAATTATCATGTACATTGCAAGAGATATTTCCTAACATAGAGCAAACTATTGTATGCGATGTGTTATGAATGCCGACCACCGAAGATCACTCCAGCTTTTACTAACATCATTAATGGGGCCAGCACAAGCACATTAAACGTAACACGTCGATGAAGAATACTGACGGCACGAATTTTTCTCTGTAGGCTGACGTACTTAATGCTTGTAGCAATTCTAACAAGACAACGATTTTTCTGTTACACGGTGCTCCATTCATCAAGCCACTGACCGTCGACGTGAAACACTTTCGATGTGGTACTATCCTGGAAACGTAGGGAGGTCTGCAACTACGCAACCGCCACTAATTATTACATTGCGCAGTCATTCTGGAGTAGATTCCGAATCTTTCCGTTGCATCACAGAGAGCAACCCACTGTTGACCGTGATTCTACTCTTGCGCTGCATGGATACGACGGCTGCCTGTCGCAGCTTCAAGTTGTTTCTTGTCATTGCCCGCTTATGCACACCTACCGCGCTGGACGACTCCCAATATTTTTAAGAAATTATTTGCTGTCCTACAGTACGTTAATATCTTCTGGAGAGTAGCGTAAAATTACCCTGGAACTATCTGCATTTAAGATATACGTGGGATTTCAAAATGTTCAAGTGTTTCTCTTTCAAATGCCTTTATCGATTTCATCCCTTTTTTTATCCAGATGCGCTAGTGCTGCAGCTCTACAGACCCTGACACCTAAAACAGTCTTTGATCCAGCTTAAAGATATGTCACCACAACATGATTCCCAACAGCAGGGAACCTCCACCTTGCTGCACTCGCTGGATAGTGTGTCTAAGGCGTTCAGTCTGACCGTATCCCCTCTAAACACATCTACAACGATCGTCTGGTTGAAGGCGTATGCGACACTCATCAGTGAAGACAACACGATGCCAATCCTGATCGGTCCATTCGTCTTGTTATAGGGCCCATCTGTACCACTCTGCATGGTGTTACGGTTGGAAAGATGGACCTCGTCATGGACGTCGGGAGTGAAGTTGCGCATCATGCAGCCTATTGCGCACAGTTTCAGTCGTAACACGACGTCCTGTGGCTGCACGAAAAGCTTTATTCAATATGGTAGCGTTCCTGTCAGGGTTCCTCCGAGCCATAATCCGTAGATAGCAGTCATCCACTGTAGTAGTACCCCTTGGGCGGCCTGAGCGAGGAATGTCATCGACAGTTCCTGTCTGTCTGTCTGTATCTCCTCCACATGGCCGAACAATATCGCTTTGGTTCACTCCGAGAAGCCTGGACACTGCCCTTGTTGACAGCCCTTCCTGGCACAAAGTAACAATAAGGACGCGGTGGAACCGCGGTATTGACCGCCTAGGGATGGTTGAACTACAGACAACACGAGCCGTGTACCTCCTACCAGGTGGAATGACTGAAACTGTTCGGCTGTCGGACCCCCTCTGTCAAATAGGCGTTGCTCATGTATGGTTGTTTAAATATTTGGGAGGGTTTAGTGGCATCTCTGAACAGTCAAAGGGACTGTGTCTGTGATACAATATCCACAGTCAACGTCTATCTTCAGGAGTTCTGGGAACCGGAGTGATGCAGAACTTTTTTTGATGTGTGTTTTAAGTTTTTAAAGTGAATCGTACACCTCCGCAACAGATCGTCGTTAATTCACGCTTTTGCGTTGACGCTCGACACACAGATAAAAGGGTTCTGACGCAGGTGGGGGATAAAATTTTCACTGCCACTATTTGGCCGGTAAGGAGGGGAGAGGTCGTGACGTAATATTCCTGATCACCAGTCTTTGCTCCAATATCCTAGGTTATATTCCAAACCTCTCAGTAGTGCCTCATGAAGTGAGCACATGTGACACTGTTGATGGTGATTCGTCTATCGCCCTTCGTGTTTTTCGCGAGGAGCAGGCTATGTGCCAGAACCCCTTCAGCCTCTTACCAGATGTCACATAGGATTGCTAAAAGCAAGAAACCATGGCTGTAGAACACCTGGTAGTATTAGTAACGTCTGATTTGGTATCAACAATGTTTGGTGATTCATTCGCTCAACAGTTGAAAAGTATTCCTATCTCTAATGACACAGTGCGTAGAAGAATTTTAGACATTTCTGACGATTTACTTGAGCAGTTAATCGATAAAATGCGTAACACCTGTTTTGCTCTTCAGGTAGACGAAGCGACTGCTATTCATAAACACGCTATAACAATGATTTATTTATTCCTAGAATTATTAGCAGTGGTCGAAGTTACAAAGATTAATGAAGGATTATTCCTAAAATTGCTTACATTCGTTTCATTGATAATTTTAGCATTCAAGAGGAACTGTGTCTGTGAGCCGATACTGAAAACAGCTACAGCTCACAACCATCTTCGCATGATCAGTGCGTTGTTTTTATCAAAACTGGATGTTATGGAATAGGTGCACTGGAGTATGCGCAGATGGAGCTCACTCAGTGCCCGTAATTCATGTGGGTTGCAAGCGAAAGTTAAAGTTGTAGCTCCTGATGCAGAATGGAATGACTGCTTGATGCACTACGATGCTTTGGACCTTAAAGAAATTAGTCCAACCCTTCATTAAGTGTTGTAAACTGTTATTTATACAGTTAATATTGTTAAGGCAAAATCTACAAATTAAACGATTTTTAAAGAGTTTTGTGAACACCCTCAGCTGCTCTTTTTTTTTTTTAGTAGTGGCCGATGGCTTTCATGGGGCATAGTACTAAAAAGAATATCTGAACTGAGGAATGAAGTATTTTGTTTCTTAGTCATTTTCTGGCAAACTGTCCCAGCTGTGGAGATTTTCTACTAAACGTGGCTGACCTCACTGACACTTTTTGAGAAACTAAATATTCTTAACACTTCAAGTTAATTAGGCAGCTGCACTATCTTGGAATGAAAAGTGAAGGCATTAATAAAGAAATTAGAGCTGTGACAAAACACAATGGAAAGTAGCATTCTAATACGTTCCCTACTTTAATGTCACTGTTAAAGGACACAGAAAATTCAATACTTCCAATGGAAAAGGAAGACTGCCTTCATTTTGCAACACTAAAACTTCAGTTCGAGAAATATTTCTGTCACGATCTGGATTAATTTAATTGGACTAAAAATCCATTCAAAAATGCTTTTGGATCTTCAGGTCTAGATATAAAACAGTCAGAAAACAGTTTATTTTTGTCACTTGTGATGCTTCATTGCAGAGTAATCTGTATAAACTGACTTAGTTGGAGTTTAGGATATATATTAGCAAGGAATTACCAAAGTTGAGCCAAAATGCAATGAAAGTCCTCATTCCTTTTGCAACAACATATTTTTGCGAGACTGGTTTTTCAGCTTTGTCAATTATGAAGTCGAACTACCGCTGAAAACCGAATATAAGCATAGACCTCCGTGTGGCTGTTCCTGCTGTTACACCACGTCTTGCGAATCTTTCTTCTCAAAAGCAAGCTCATCCATCAAACTGAACTTTGTACTGTAAATTTTTAACATTCTAATAATCGTTGTTTGCTGAATTCTAAAATACTGTTTCTTTCACAGTTTTTAAATAAATGAAATGTGTTAAATATAAACAATTTGTTTCGTATTTTCGTTATAATAATTGATTTAGTTTTTTTTTTCTTGCAGCGTAAAATCTTTCTAAATTCAGTTTGATGAAACAGGGAATAAGGCAAAGAATATGTAAGGACATGACTGTTTCTATTAATAAATAGGCTGATGGGCTGATGCAAATTTTGCCCGTGAAAGTATGGAAAGCACTACTGTTCACTGGTCACAGCCATCTGAACGTCACAGAGAAACACTGGACACTTCGTGACAGATCGAAGGAAGGCAATGAAAGGCCGGCCGAGGTGGTCGAGCGGTTCTAGGCACTACAGTCTGGAACCGCGCGACCGCTACGGTCGCAGGTTCGAATCCTGCCTCGGGCATGGATGTGTGTGATGTCCTTAGGTTAGTTAGGTTTAAGTAGTTCTAAGTTCTAGGGGACTGATGACCTCAGAAGTTAAGTCCCATAGTGCTCAGAGCCAATTTTTTGAAGGCAATGAAAAGTTAGCTCCACTGTGACCTTGGCCAGAACGACGATGCTGGAATCTTGCATCTGATCCACACAGTCAGTTCCTGAATATGGGACCCCATGTCATAGCAAATTGTAATCAAGTTTATCATGTTTATCCATCGCAGTGGATGGTGTGTTGGTTTTGTCTTTTCTGTAAATCTCCCCCAGTCTGGCCTACATGAAGGCCTTTGCATGTACTAGACAGTATTTTGTAAATGCTTGATTGTGCATCCTTATCAAAAATTCAAATTCAAATGGTTCTGAGCACTATGGGACTTAACATCTGAGGTCATCAGTCCCCTAGAACTTAGAACTACTTAAACCTAACTAATCTAAGGACATCACACACATCCATGCCCGAGGCAGGATTCGGACCTGCGACCGTAGCAGTCTAGTGGTTCCGGACTGAAGCGCCTAGAACCGCTCGGCCACCGCGGCCGGCTGCATCTTAAATTGAAGGGAACACTGAGAGATAACATCAACATTCAGAGAGATAGTTATGCGTTCTAAAAACGATGTAAATCTTGTGTAATCTAAAAATATTTGCCATTCTCCAGGAGAATTTTCTTGTGAATGGTATACAATCAGTGGGTACCTTTTTGTTTTCTGTATAGCAGATGGTTTATTATTGTTTTCTTTCTGAATGAAGTTGCCAATAAGTCTTCTTGACGACGTCATAAACAAGAAGATGAAAGTTAGTTAGTTAGGTACATGTTCCACAGATAATTTGAACGATTCTTTTGAGGCAATAATATGTAACGAGTCAGTTTACAGGATATGTACAGATGATTAGCGTTAAATTAATGAACACATTATTATTTTGTTCCAACTCACGCAACTACACTTAAGACAAGTGCTTCTTTTCTCGGCAATCATTAGAAATTCGCCAATGGAACAGAAGGCGTTGTCCAGGAGTAATGATTTTAAATTAAATTTAAAAATTGCTTTACTATGCGTCAGACGTGTTATTGGGCAAATGGTCAAAAAATTTTGTTGCTGCGTATTGAACTCCTCTCTGAGCCACTGACAACTTTAACAATGGGTAATAAAGGTCATTTTTCATTCTAGTGCTGTAGATATGTTCTTCTGATATTATGACGAATTTCATTAGCGAATATATATATATATATATATATATATATATATTGTGAGGTCGCAACTAAAATGCCTAGATCCCTAGATCCTTGAAGAGATATGTACATCATTTTCTTGGGTGAATACCATATATTCCTCTTAGTGCTCGCTTTTGTGCAGATAAGTCACCCCAGAGAATCACTCAGTAAGATATTATTGAGTGGCAATATGGAAAATATCTTGGGAGTTTGAAATGTTTGTTGCCAAGATTAGCAATTATACGAAGAGCAAAAATAGCTAAACTTGAGTGTTTGAGAATCTCTGTAGTATGTTTTTTTTTCAGTTCAAGTTTTCATCAGTGTGTACACCCAAAAGTTTGGAGCATTATACCATAATTACTGACTCCTGCTCATGTGCTACATCAGTTGTTGGTATGACTGTTTGTTACACAGAATTGAAAGTGATTTTTTTTTCAAAATTTTGGGAAAGTCCGTTTCAGTGAACGACTTAATAATTGTTTAGAAAATATAATTTGCCAACTATTCTGTTGTTTTGGCTCTAATAGGCTTTATTACAACATTAGTATCTTCAAAATTATCAATTTTACTTGTCGAATGCTAAGGGAAAGGTCATCCACATACATATGGGATAAGAGTGGACCAAAAGTTGAACCCTGTGGAACTCTCTTTATGATTTTTTACCACAGGCACCAATATTTTCTTTCTTCGCGACATTGTTCGAATTATTCAGCATAACTTTTTGCATTTTGTTTGTCAAGTATGTTTCAAACCAACTGTGTGTAAAGCCACCAGTTCCATAAAACGTAAGTTTTTCTAAGGGTGTATCATGATCTACACAATCAAAGGTCTTGGAGAGATCAAAAATTATTATTTAAGGCTTGTACTACTTGAAGTGTGGATGTGTGCACTACATTCCCAGTCGAGCAATCTTTCTGGAGTCCAAAGTATGATACGGCGAGAAAACTGTTTCCACTTAAGTGTGCAACTACTCTTGAGTATATTACTTTTCCGAATGTTTTCCAAAAAGAATAATAAACCAACTGAAAGACATAAACTAAAAACGGTTTCATCATTAGTGCACTGTTCTACACCTCCTCAAAGTGAAGAGTAATTCGCGCTGTTCTTTCTGGGTGTTCAAATTCTCTCAAATGTTAGTGAGCATTGTCCCGTTACAAAGGCGGCCAGGCACAGTAGTGCCTGACCAATTTAGGTCTCTCTGAAGATGACTGAGCAAGATTTCTGCATTTGCTAGCTAAGGGAAAGGTCTGTCAGTGACAGAGTCCCCGCCTCTGCTACGAGACCTGTTATCAAGAGCCGGACTCTGAAAACGAAGCACTTAAATTCGACAAGATATGTCACTTAAACAACGGCCCTGACTCTGGCGGTCGACGAGAAGGTATGTAGCGCAGTGAGGACAACCGCCGGTGCGTCCGCTCATTTCCGCTTCGCTGACGTCACTTGATGGCTGTCCTTCTCTCTACGTTCCTTGGCCGGCGCTTTGTGTGGCACGCTTCTTTTCGTTGTGTCTTCACTTAGTAGAATCATTATACTTGAAATGAACCTGGACTTTCACCGGCAGTTAGATGAAAGAGCAGTTTGAGTTAGACATTTAACTATTATACGAGGACGCTCAGTAAGTAAAGCAAGACATTTCTTCCTCCGCCAATTTCGGTTGAAAAAATGCGGAATGCCGTAGAGTACTGTTTTCAAAACAGCTCCGATAGTTTCATGAAGTTCCGACTGGTGACGACAGCTTATGTAGCCTTCAGAATGGCGCCTGTAACGGAGGTTCATTCCAAGCAGTTTCTTCCTGCGAAAAACTAGATCACCGCAGGTGTTCAATAGGCTCTTGCAGAATGTCTACGGAGACGTGGCAGTGAACAAAAGCCCGGTAAGTCGTTGGGCTAGGTGTCTGTCATCATCGGAAAAACGTCGCGCAAAGCTGTCCGCCCTCCCGCGTGCCGGTCTGCCGCACACACGTGTGACTCCTGCGACGAAGAAACGACTTCAGCATGTTCGTCGCCTCATAAAACCAAATGAACTTATCCTTCTGCATCACAACGCATGGCCTCACACAAGTCCGTGCACACGAGAGAAGTTCAGAAAACTTCCTCATCCACGCTACAGCCCGGATTTCACCTTCGGACTTCCATCTATCTGGCCTAATGAAAGTTGCACCCCGCGGGAAGCAGTACGTGAGTGATGGAGAGGTTATTGATGCAGCAAGACGTTGTCTTGACCAATAGAGTGATACCATGCTGTCATACAGGCTCTGCTACTAAAGTGGCGTAAGGTGACGCCCCCGGTTACAGGAGTCAAGGATGACACTTTATTAATAATTGTAGTACAGAGTTACATCACCAGTTAGACTTAGATTTTCCGCAAGTACACCAAGTCTTTTAATCCAAACATGTAGTTTTTCACCATTACTAACTTTACGACAGGATCGCGTATACAGAGTGAAAGGCATATTACTATAGACAAAACGAGGTCTACTAGTCCCATACGGCCTCCAATGTATAAGAACTTCAACTTTGCTGCCTCAATCTCCGACCGCTGACGTCATCAACCGCTAGATGTACATCTAGAACCAGGGGCTCAAGGATGCAACAAATTGATAAAAAATCACTATACTGAGTGCAATGATCAATATTTAGCAACAGCATGTTGTATTGTGCAATCGCACGGTGGGCAGTTTTAGGGGGTGGGTTGGTGGGTCTTACCAACAGACGCGTGCTGTCAGTGAGACTACAGCACGCGTACGCTATAACGTCTGTAGGACGAAAAAGCAGAGTCCTTGTATTTTGACTTTCAAGCACTTAAATGAGAGATACAGTTACAAATAATCAGCTGTCTGAGTATCAGCCCAGCTATACTAACAAATAACGAACTTATTAACAACGGATATTATGGTGAAAAATCGGGTTTTGTCGCCAAAAGAGTGGGGAATAACAAAGATGTATTGGAATCTTAAGTAAAACCAACCTGCTTTCAAAAACAAAACAAAAAATATTGCTTTACTTATTGAACGCCCGTCGTATCTCAATAATTGCTAATGATTGCACTATTGATATGCAAAAATGTCTTCTGTTAAAAGTTGGTGAAACAACAGAAAATCTCGCTCTCACACAATCAATCTTGTAGTCCGCATAAATCGTTGAATATTATAACCGTGTATCAACACTGACTGAAACACAATCGTCGAAAAAATTGTGCGCACAAAGAGAACCTTGAGAAATGGAGGTACATTTCATGTGTGCTTTCGAACATTATTGTATACTGGGTGTTTCAGTATTGACGGTGCAATATTTCATCAAAAAGTTTACGAGAAGAATGTAGTGAATTAAGTTAAAATCTTAGATCCTGGAACGACCCAGCCACAGCACTATGCTTTCGCGTTTCAATCTCTATTTCTTTTCATAAAAACATAGTGCTGAGTAAAGACGTCAAGGCAGTCATGCGGAATTGACAGCACTGCCGAATGGGACTCGTGAGACACAGAACAGTTGCTTATTTTCTGCAGACTCTAGTTGTCAATATATGGTTTTATACCAGTCATGAGCCTTAAAGTCGTAAGCTTTAAGCTAGTGTTTTCAATGGATAAAATAAAACGCAATTTAGAATACTGTGTTGTTAAGGACACGCTCTAATCACTCTTTTAGATTTTTTTATACTTTTATTGTTTTTGCCTCTAAAATTCCCATTGTCTTACGTCACCCCGTAACTGCGAAGAGATATAGAAAGTATATTTTAATACATCTAACACTACTAACTTTTGTTGTAATTTCTTCCTAGTATTCTGAACGTCACCGCGAAGAAAAGTTTGGGTAAGTGGTAAAGTACCTCCGACTCAATACTGATTTTGTAATAGTCTTGAAAACATTGTTTTGGCTTATGACGTTTCTCATTAACGCTCATAATAGACAAATACCTTATCAAGTAACTTGTGGCGCAAGCTAATGGATTAACGAGACTCCAAGTCTCCCTAAAAGATAACGTGCTTGATAAGACAGTCCAACCGGCTGCCAGCTCTTCATCATATGTTAGCAAATATGGATGAAGAGACATTCGGCTGGAAATAAAATTTATCCCTAGAGTCGGAAGATCAGTACGTTTTAGCTCGGTGTTTTGAAAGTCAACTTTATTATCTACAAAATACGAAAAAGAAGGAAGGAATGTTAAAGTTTAGAGTATTGTTGATATCGAGATCATTATAGACAGAACACAAGCTCACTTGGATAACGATGAGGAATCGCGTCGATCGTGGCCTTGTCGAAGACTGCATCGCAGAACTTTACCCAAAACAAGTATTGCAACCTCCAATCCAAACGAACACGACGCCTGTCTCTTACCACTGCGCCGACGCGGCTCATACATATTTTACAATAAACGTGTCGGCTTGAGCCGTACGTTCACTCCAAATTTTTTTTTCGTGCTTTACGGTTTTCGATGAGAAATAGTACTATACGAGTACATGCTACTCCTTTACGTTCCTAATGCCATCCACCCACCGTGCATTATGACATCTCGGTCTTTTCGTCTCACTGAATTCGTAAAGAGACCTCCTTGGTCTGTTGAACATCCATTTGCCTGAGTATAAGTTCCGCATCCTGCAGTTCATTCTCACTACCGCCATAGTTATATCTTGAACGCCACTTTGTTGCCTCTTTCATGTTCTTTTTGTTTTTGTTTTCCTGCATTTACTGGTAGTTTCAACCATGCATGTCTCTATTTTATTGAGTTCACATTTCGCTGCCATAAGATACAATTAATAATACTTACTGATTATAAATTTTAAATTTCATAGGCATCGGAAGACAGTTTTGAAAACACTATTTAGTTTAACAAAAGCGTCCAAGGTCGCTATTACTTTCCCATTCGTTCCTTTTTCTATCCATCTAGACACTGATTTCAACTTTCATAAACATGAAAACTCAGCTGGTTCTATTGTTTCATTTTTAATTGGTACAATTCTATTCTGTGTGTAGACTAAACGTGATTTTTGTTTTCTCAAAATTAATTTTCAGGTTTACTTTGAAAAACGTTCTCTTAACTTCTGCCATAAGCTACTGAAATTTATTTGCACCAGTTCCAACAACATTACGTCATTATCAAAACTACGGTGGTTAAAGGACGTTTTATAACACGTTACTTTTCCACATTTGAAGATCTGAAGATTTTTTTCTATGTTCGGATTAGTTTTTGTGATATGGAATTTCCTTGCCTCATCCCACTTTCATTTGCTGATTCTTACTACCTCAGTTTACTAAATAATGGTAACGGGAATTTTAATGAAATCTAAGATATAAACTAAAAGACAATCTTTCAGTTGGAAAATTTGAATATGCTTCTAGAAATGACATACATCTTATGTTAGTAGATTTTTCCGGGTTAAAGATACAAAGAAACAACCTA
Source organism: Schistocerca nitens (assembly GCF_023898315.1). Taxonomy (NCBI): domain Eukaryota; kingdom Metazoa; phylum Arthropoda; class Insecta; order Orthoptera; family Acrididae; genus Schistocerca; species Schistocerca nitens. Next base: position 395,577,402 of record NC_064618.1, on the reverse strand, counting down.
ATGATGCATAACCGTATATTACGAAAAGAAAGCAGACCAAAATGAAAATAAACCATAGAACCTATTGATATTTCCTCCTACTTTTTTATTAATCACACCCGGAGACAATGGCTGGATGGATAAGAAAAACAGAGGAATAAAAGTGGCGAAATAAATAGAGTTATCAAAACAAAAGTTGCAATGCTTCTGAAAAGCTAAATTTCGTCAAAGTTGAGATCATTAGAGACAGAGCATAAGTCCGAATTGTAGCAACGATAAGTAAGGCCGTACTCTTTTCAAAGGAACCATCGTGTCATTTTCCGTGAGTGAGTTGGGATAACAACGGAAAACCTAAATGTGGGTGGCCGGAAGGGGAATTTAAGTGTCGTCACCCTAGTGCGATTCCAGTGTGATAACCACTGCGTCGCCTCGCCCGGTAAATAGACTAGAGAGAAAAACGAAACAACGACTGTAATTCAAATGAAACATTTAAGAAGCGCGACTAACGGATGATAGATGGACCATGGAAGTTCTTTGCTGCATTACAGAAGACAAACAAGTGCAAGGCAAATGACATGATGATAGGTTGACGACTCTGGAAAACATACAGGAGCATCATGAATGCGTATCTCAGTAATTTTTGGAAATGTATCAGAGATTCCTTTCTCCAGCAACGGATGTGACTTAGCTGATGGTGAGTATGATGATGACGATGATAACAACATAGATTGCGTCTTTGGCTTATTGTATAATGAGGGTTCAAACGAATAGGTACGGAACGTCGTAACAACCTAACCGGTTGATTACCCACTCCATCAACCATGTCCTTCACAAAGTTATTCTTTGATTAGTTGTTAGAATTTAGCTGATAATTACTCACACACACACACACACACACACACACACACACACACACACACACGCAAGAAGTAATATTCAGTGAAGATTACAAAATTAAAAGATTACATTATTGCTGTTAATATATCTATACGTGAAGGTGGTTGGTTGATTTGGGGTGGGAGCGGGAGAGGGGATCAAAAAGCGAGGTCACCGATCTCCTCAAATTAGGGAAGAACGGGGAAGGAAGTCGGCCATGCCCTTTCAAAGGAACCATCCTGGCAATTGCATAAAGCGATTTACGGAAATCACGGAAAACCTCAATCAGGATGGCCGGACGCAGGTTGAACCGTCGTCCTTACGAATGCGAGTCCACTGCGCCAATTCCCTCAGTAAATGTCAAGTGAGTAAACTCCTTTGTATGATGTGTGCGCTAGCCTATCATGTTCTTCACTCACCGAGCTCAATTCTATTGTAGTTACGGCTTGTGTGTGTTCTTAGTCTTTATTTGCTTTGTTTTTATGACACACTGGGAATGCCGCACAACGCTATCCTATCTCCCCTTCCAGTGTTCTTCCACAAGAGAGACAAGATATGTAAAAATAAAAAGGTATTTGGGTATATATGAAGAAAAGTGTATACTGTGAACAAATCAGAACTTAAATAGAGAAACATTTGGTTAATAAAAATTGTTTCAACACTGAAAATGTGAGATCTGTTTACGGCAAAAAAAATATATCTAGATTATTTGGCATTTGTAAAAATAAGTACTATACATGTCTTCTAAATACTGGTTGATGTATTTGAAAGAATATATTTTCTGGGGAAAATGAACGTAAATACTTTGAAACGTTTGGGCGACTCTTTTCCTACAGTAGTTCTCACGAGTGTGGAGTATTTATCAAACACTGCTTGTTACTACATTTTCTTATTATATTCTACCCTTCTAGTAAAAAGGGTGGTCGCTCTTGAGCTGACTTTCACCGTCCAGGTGCCAAACAGCACAGCAGACACCCGTCACAACACAGACAATTCTGGCGCTAACGTGTAAATGTAAATGACGCAACAGGCGAGACTCAGGAAGGGAATAAAACTCCCGGGGCGACGCAGCAGACTAACGTGCCACAAGCAGTCGACAGAGACAGGAAAGGCGCTCGGGTAAATGGAGCGTGACATTACACAACGAGAGCTCATATGGATCTGCTTCGATAATCGACACGTAGGAAGCAACCTGAATTTGAGGTAGACAAATAACTGTTGCGGTTACGTTTTTATTTTTTATTTTTTATTGTAACTTCGTACCCCTCTCTCCACAATGGCGGGAGAGCTGTCAGCGGTTGTAATCCGCTGCTTATTAGCGAAAGGATTTAAAAAATTTAAAACAAAGAAAGTTTTTAGTGGCGTTAAAAATTGATTGTTTTGCAAAAATAAAAAAGGTGGGTGAATTGCGTTGGTTTAAAAATAAAAGTCTGATTTGTTGACATAGGGCCGGCCGCTGTGGCCGAGCGGTTCTAGGCCCTTTATTTCGGAACCGTTCTGCTGCTACGGTCGCAGGTTCGAATCCTGCCTCGGGCACGGATGTCTGTGATGTCCTTAGGTTAGTTAGGTTTATTTAGTTCTAAGTCTACGGGACTGATGACCTCAGATTTTAAGTCCCATAATGCTTAGAGCCATTTCAACCATTTCTTGACATAGCGAAGAATGAAGCAATGAGCCTATAAGCTGTCTGGGATAAGGATATAATAAGATCTTCAGGTTGTAACCGCAGAATATTTGACGAATAGAATCACTGACAAATTTCACAGAAGGAAAAGGGGGACGAAATGTCTCCCACTGGAAGGTCATGTTGTTTTATTTAAATGATTACAAAATCAGGTAAAACGAACAGTCAGGGTGTCAGTATAAGCATATTACTGTTTTCAGTATGATGTTGCACTGCCCAGAGCCTGTAATGATAAAGGGCCCGTTTAGGTCAGGCATATTGTATACAGAAGTGGTAGAGAGAGCACAACTAAATTCTAATCCGATGCATTGCATACACACAGAAATTACTGTCACAGTGTACTTATGAAGCCCAATGAGTGAATGGCGTATTTTCCGGTGAGAAAGAGCACTGGCAAACAGTCTTCGCTACATTAAGTTATTTAATCTGGTGTCACTCTGAGCTAGAATTTATGGTCAGCGACTAAGTGTAAGGTCAATGAGTCGGAAGCGAGTTTTGCAACTGGGAAACACTTTCCTACATTATAGAAGCGAATATTAAATTTGAACTAATACTGCGAAGATTTTGTACTTGGATACTTAGAATGAAAATCTTTCTGTTTATTGCAAAGGAAAACAATTGATTTTCTAAAACATTGTCTGTCATACACAACTTGAAACAGGTCATGTCGACCAAATCATATGGAAGAACTGACAGCTACGTTTATCGGAAGGCAGTAAGATCTCTTGCCTTTTGGTTTGGCAGTACTCCATAGCCATTTCTAGGCGCAAGTAAATGAAGGAAGGCAGCGCGTTTTTGTTATCAAGTAACGTCTTCATCAATTACTTTAGTTTTAGTGTAATCTACGAGTAATTACTGATGTTTGATATTAACATGAAAAGGATTCCGTAGACAGGGAAAGAACCTGTTCTTGGGAGTCTACTTCTATAGTGACCAAAAGGTATCACATGATCTTCAAGTACAGTGTTCCAGCAGCAGTATGAAGAAAATGATAGTAATAATGACGGTAATAATCGAATTATCCGGTAACTTCACACTTCCCAGTGGATTTTCTAGAACTAAGAAATTTGCTGAATCTGTGAAAATTTCAAAATGCCTAGAGGTGTCTTTTCATCCTGTGAACATGAGAATAGCATAATCTCCGCTTCAGAAGCTTGCTTCTACTTAACCATTTAATAGACTCGCGTTTTTTCCACCTTGACTAATTTTTTAAGCTAAGCACATCATCTGTTACAGCACACTCCTGGGGCTGCGAAATGTGGCCACAATGGTCTGGCGGAACGAACTATCACAGGTGTAATGCGTGGGTTCAGGCATTTACTTTTAAGAGGCACAAACGGATTTACTTTACCCCTGGTAACATCAAGAGAAAGACGTTATAATCTAGAATCCGCATTAAACATCACGTTCCTTCCTTACCAACTGGGCAGAGCCGGTTTACGTTGGGAAATGACATAGCGGAAGTCATGGTAAACAGAAATATAGTCGCCAGTAACATTAGAAAATTTTATTTTATTTGAAGAACCGATGGCCATTTAAAGGAACAGGGCTCTTACTTTACTTGTACTTGATTCAACTAGAGACATTGAAAAATTTGGAGCTGGACTGTGATTCGAATTCGTATCTCCTCTTTCGAGGATCTGAATCTCTCGGTACAGTATAGTTCAATCATTTCGTTCCTTTTCTCAAGACTGCAGTCTTCTCTAGGTCTCCTCCAAAGGTAAGTATGTGGGTCCGAATCCTGATCCAGTACAAAAATATTCATAATTTCATTTCAAGCCCTATCACGTGCACACCGGTCTGTACATTTTTAATGTCTGTTCATGTGTTGCCAACAATCGGAATAGGTGTCGTTATTTCTGGTCAAACACGCACACATCTTACTATTGGTGCGTAAGCAACTGATACTTAAGCTATATTCGTAAATGCACGGTAGGTTGTCAGTTCGATTGTCGCTTAGGCACAAAGGTTTGTATCCTTATTTTAGATTCAAACACCTAGCAGCTGGTAACAAAAACCGATACGAAACATTTGATTTTACTTGGTTAACAACCCGATTACGTGTTGGGTTCGTATCTCCGTCACAGAACTTCACATTATGCACTTCATCTTTAAATGCATGCACACTTTGTTACTTCACAATAGAGGTATATCAGACATCTTTCGTGGTTAGTTAACAGGGACGAAAGGGTATTGATAAATGTCCCGGTTTATTGCAAAAACTGTCGTCTTTTATTTTCAAATTTAGATTTGGTTACTGGTATTAGCAAAAATTTCGGTAATTCATGACTCTTCATGGCTAGTCATCAATATGATATAATTAGATTAGATTACATTAAATTAATTCTTGTTTCATAGATCATGAATACGATATTTCGTAATGATGTGGAACGTGTCATTTTAATGAATGATTTCTTTACATACTATGATCCAATTTCTTTACAATTTTTTACTCTCTCTCTCTCTCTCATTCTTTTTGATTTTTATCTCTCTCCCTCTCTCTGTCACACACACACACACACACACACACATCCTTTTTTTCTTTTTTCTTTTGTTTGTTGTGCTCTAATATCGGCGAGGCACTAAAACGTCTGTGAATTAGTTTCTTAGTTTTGAGTACACTTACGAAAGAAATATAAAAACAACTATGAGAGTTACTGATTTATGATGCTTAGTTTGCAGTCAGTTCTGAGTATTATTAGTAACTACGCTCCAGTCCCTAAACCTAGCAACAGAAATGCGAATCAGACGCATTTAGTATACCAAGCCGATGCAGCCGCCCCTTGGAGACACCAGCTGTGGTCACTTCCCAGCCCGCTGTAAGATCAGATCGGTTAGTTTTCTTCCTGATGGTATTGTAACTGAGATTTGGCAACAAGGCAATGTATGTCTGGCAACTCTGTGATCAACGAGTTACTTGCTGGTGTGCACGGAATTAAGCCTCAAAGTTCACTTGATTTTACCTGTCATTTCCATTGAATAATCTGAGTTATTATCGCTTGAGGTGTAACAAAAGATTGTAAATTTACGGTTTTCAGCCCAGGAAAGTCGTTGCACGTGGAAATCGCGACTAATCTCGTCCTTCAAATAGCGGTTTACGAGTTCTAGCCACTATTGGTCTCGTAAGAGGAAGCTAAGACATATACTTCTTCGCCAGCTCTGTGGTAACGTACTGACCTGTAAAACAGCGTCTGTTATTGTTCACAGTTCCAGTCTCACTGACTGTAGCTTTTTTATCCCTTCTATGAAAGAGCTACAACCAGTCAGATCAAACATCGATAAGGAAATCGCAAGAAAATACTTTCGGCTCATAGTGCAATGGTGAAAAAATTACAACGCTGCACAACAGGTAACGCCTCTTTCCGCTGCTGACAAGCAAATTTTGGGTTTCTAGGAATACATAACTTTATTTATGAAATGCCACATTTACATACATCTTGAGTATGACACAACATACCAATTAAACACAGACCCAATCAAAATCTAAGTGAGTAGTATTTTACGAATTCGTGACAATAGAGGCTAGCTTGTTTAAAGATACTCAGTTTTATTAAAACAGACTTACGTCGTAAGGTTATTGTGGGTAGTTTTATTACATTTCTTATAATACAGCTCACAATTTTCGTAAGGTTTCCTTTAGTGTTGTTAAAACAATAGTAAACATGAGAGAGAAATTAATCATCAAGGATATAAAGTATATAGCAGTGAATGTACTCGAACTCGCGACATCTTATCTACCATGCGCGATACTTACCATTACGCTACTAGCCGACACATGGATATAACAGCTCCAGAAGTCAAAAACAATTCTTCCAGAACTTCTGCCTTCCACAGCGCTGTGAGATAATGGATATGGCCAGGTAAATACTAATGAGAAACAAACAGTTACACCTTTTCTTTTGTACTGCACGACGTTTTCAACAAACAGATAGCGCAATAGAGTAGCTCAAGTGGAAAGGAACACTTCCTATTTAAATTTCTGCATCCTACACTGTTGGCAGTTCTGTGTTGGTGGCAGTTACGTGATTTTATTTTGGTGATTACAAAATAAAGTTGTATGTATGCACTGGGTAGCCGAGGCAGCTAGTTCATGGTTATTCGGTCAACCAAGTAAATGAATTTACTGAACATGCTGCAAATTGATACAGGGAGCCTGTGTGCCAGAATTCTCAGACAGTGTGGCACAACGGCGTTATGATAGAAAAATGAGGCACTCAGAAGAGGCTTTGGTGGTCTGTTGGGCTGATGTGAGGTTCATATGTCTATGGCCTGGGTTCGATTTCAAATTCGATCAGTGATTTTAGATAGGGAGAGACAGATTCCATTCTCTTCTGGCTACACCAAGTGAAGAAGATATAATGGCATCGTGGTCTGAAATTCACATTAAAAATGATATTCCTTCGCTAACAAGAAGACGTTAGGTTGAGCCACAATAAAGTCTGGAGTGGCGACATGTAGAAACTCTATCACCAGTAACCTTTCTTACACTAGTTATTTATTTCTAGTGACGAAACAAACGCTATGTAGGCTCACAGGACACTTATTCCATCTTTTATTTGAGCTTCTGTATGTCGATAAAATTGGTTCTGAACTGGGAATGCAACTCAGACCGCCCTTAACGCGGAATTTGTTCCCTTCGTGACAATACAGCTCGGCTACAATTTGTTGTTTGTTCAATACTGCAGATTCCTCAACATCTCCACATATTGCGCGTGAATGGGTTCGAATCCTGGCCCGGCACTACAGATTTCATTATGTATTATCAAGATCTAGTATGAGAACACCTATCTGCTGGTGGATAATAATTTCGATTTTTTATGTATTTTCATTCGTTGTCAACACTAACGATATTTGACGTTATGACTCCCAGTGAGACACAGAACTATTTGCGAGATCACTGTAAGTTCAACAAGATGTTATTCCGAGCTGCTGGTGGAGAAAAATTCGGTAGCTGACGTCTCCTTGCGTGTAGTCAACAACGATATATGTGGGGCTCTATTCCCACTCAGCACTGAACTCTTCGTCATATTATTTATAGTTCAAACATGCTCACATGTCGTTGCTGGTGCAACAAACCCATATTTAACGTTCGTTTTCTGTAGAATATAACAGCGATAGGTGCCGGGTTGGAGTCCTGGGAAGGAAAAAATTAATTTTTCGTCTCGTCTTTTCAGTTAAAACATCTAGCTACTGCCGAGAAAATGCGATATGTCACAGTTGATTGTGCTTCGATATCTATCCGATTAGGTTCTGGGTTCGAATCCCTGTCCAACACAAAGCTTTACCTCACGGCATTTCAAATAAGTTACTTGTTAAGAAGCAATATTTAACATCTCTCGTAGTTCGTTAACAGGGACAATAGGAGCTGGGTATGAATTCGGGTCCGTTAAAAATGTTTGCGTTATGTAATTTAAAGTTGGTATTTGCTAATTGATAGGTCTAAAATCGAGGTATATCACTCTGTATGCCTAATCAGGAATGGCTGTTAGTTTCCGTCAATCACGAAATATTTGCTTAGTCTGCATGACCGGGGTTTGAATCCATACGCAGAACGAGACGGTTCGTCGTGTCATTTGAAGTTCATACATATTCTCAACTAGCTGCTCGTGAATAACTTAAATTTTTAATGTCATTTTGTGTTAAATAATAAGTACGGTATGTTACTTTGAAGAGGAAATCATGAATACGACGAACTTACTACGTGCATTACCTATCTGACGTAATAATGAGAGTGGTAACGTTTCAGGTATGTCATTTATTGTAATAAATGTGAGCTTACAAGCCTTAAGGACAGACTTACCTGTGATAAGCGATATTTGTAGTATCGTAGTATTACTTTACATCTAGAGTTATTGCGATACAGAGTAGTGTTTTCTAGTGGTGACTTGTTGGAACCATTTTCAATAGTCAAACGATTGTACCAAGGAGCGATTAGAGGACCTGCTAGACAGTTGCGTTATGTGGGTTGCATGCGAATCAGGAGAAATGCAATTCAGGTCGTTCGGATACTTTTGAGCATGACTTTATACATCGAACGTCGAAATACTCCAAACGAATGGTTGAAGGGGATGGAGGTATGGGACGTAGTTAGTGCGTTGCCAAGGGAACATCGTTTAACGTTTAGCTTTGTGAATTAAAGTGAATGAAGCCATTATAGTGTGGAGTTCCGATACTCTTACCTGGCAAAACTTCATTCCTCGATTGCGTAGTGTGCAATTTCGTTTCGATTTCTGTTGGGAATATGGACTGCTGCCATATGACGATTTCACGATTTGTGTGAATTGTCATGGAGACAGGTGTGTGAGATTTCGTAAGAAAGGCGCCGAGGCCTATTTTCCATATCAGCTATACTGCGCGCGGTGTCAGGAAAGGACATCGATAACGAAAAACGCATGCTTCGAAAATTGTACGTTGATCATCGAAAAGAGTATTATTTCAATGTCGTCCTGGGTAAGAAGCCATGACCCACTAGCAACCCTTCTGAAAATGATTTACCAACAAACGCCATTGGTGACTACCACGGGTTCTGTCGAAAAGTCTGCCGTGTGATAGCAACGAATGACAATGTTCTTATCGGTGGACAAAACAAGGAAGTTGAAATAAACGAATCGCATACAGCCACTCGGCAATACAAGAAATGGCGATTATTAAAAAAGCGGATCTTTGGGGACATTGAAAGGGAATCCTGGAAGTGCATCTTAGTTCGAATATATTGTAGGGAGAAGAAAACTTTAGTACTTCTTATAAAGCACTTCATCCTGCCAAGGATCAAAGTTAAAACAGACGGCTTAAAGTGGTACAACGCCTGAAGGAAGAAGGATTCCAACATAAATTTGTAGATCATTCCGTGGAATGTGTCACTTTGGACGATGCATGTATCGACACACAGAATGTACGCTGGTCACCCAGAACATTATCGATATAGACGGGTCCAGGTGATAGAAGCGTCACCTGACGAGGAAAGACTGCTAGTCAAGAAATATCAAGCAGCGTGCTGACCGTGCGTAGAATGGGGAAGGCGCGAGATCTATCTGAGTCAGACCGAGGCCAGATCGTGATGGCCCGAAGGCTCGGCCAGAGCAGTTCGGAAACTGCGCAAGTTATCGGATGTTCGTGGAGTGCTGTGTTCAGTGTCTTCAACACGTGCCGAAACCAAGGTGTAGACGTTGTGGGTTTGGGTGGCCACCCCTCATTACAAGTGTTGGACGTCGTAGGCTGGGCAGACTGGTAAAACACGGCAGGCGGCGAACTGTGGTTGAATTAACATCAGACTTTAACGCTCGACAGTGCACCGAACACTCGTAAAGATGGGCCTCCGCAGCTGACGACCTATGCATGTGACAGTATTAAAAGCACGACGTCGGCATCTACGACAGAAATGGGTACGTAACCATCGGCAGTGGACGTTGGCGCAAAGGCAGCGCGTTGCGTGGTCCCATGAATACCGATATCTTCTTCATCATGCCGATGGGAGGGCGCGAATCTGTCGCGTTTCAGGGCAACAGCTCCTTGACACCTGTACTGCCAGACGGAAACAAGCTGGCGGCGACTCCGTTATGCTCTCGGGAACATTCATGGATGCAGTGGAGTTCGTGCAAGGCACCATTGCAGACAAGGAGTATTGTACACTGGTTGCAGGCAACGTATGCCCCTTCATGATGAACGTGTTTCCCGACGGCGCTGGCATTTTTCAACAAGATAATGCGCCACGTCACACAAGGCCAGGAGTGTGGTGAAGTGGTTCGAGGAACAAAGTGGTGAGTTCTAATTGATGTGCAGGCCCCCTAACTAGCTAGATCTGAACCCGATCGAATACATCTGTGACTGAACGTGTCGTCAGAGCACATCGCCCCCCCTCCCCCCCCCCCGCGCCTTTCGTTGAATTTACGGGAATTATGCGATTTATATGTGCATATATAGTGTCATCTCCTTCAAGGGACGTTCCAAGACCTCATTGCTTCCACCCCGGGACGCGTCGCCACTGTTACTCGTGCCAAAGTTGGACATACCGATTATGAGGTAGACTGTCATAATCTTCTGGCTGATCAGTGTAGAGTTCTTGGGCAAATCTGTCAAATCGGCGATTATAAGAGAGGGCAAACCGGGGGACAGGGACGGACAGTACCTCTTCCAGTACCTATGCTCCCAGAGTTTGCTCTTGAGTGGGAAAACTCAACGTTCTGAGGCTCTCCCAGTCCTCTGCAGAGTCATATCTAGGGTGTACCCTAGTTACGGGAAACAAGGTTTGCTCCTGGCGGCGATATAACCCACGGTATAGTCACTGAAGAAGACATGGCTGATGAGTACAGTTAGTAAAATTACTAGTTTCCTTCGTAATTGTGTTAACTTAGTAAACGTTCGTCTTTTGTCGTCGCTCTAGGCACCACAATAAACTGGATCTATATTTGCCACCACGAGAGTCGTGTGTTCAATATACAGGATGGTCCATTGATCGTGACCGGCCAAATATCTCACGAAATAAGTGTCAAACGAAAAAACAACAAAGAACGAAACTTGTCTAGCTTGAAGGGGGAAACCAGATGGCGCCATGGTTGGCCCGCTAGATGGCGCTGCCATAGGTCAAACGGAATCAACTGCTTTTTTTAAAAATAGGAACCCGCATTTTCATTACATATTCGTGTAGTACGTACAGAAATATGAATGTTTTAGTTGGACCACTTTTTTCGCTTTGTGATAAATGGTGCTGTAATAGTCTGTAACCTCCCCACAATAATATTGAAATGATTTTACTTAATAGAAATGGAGCCAAATGTAACCTTCCCGCAAAAATATTAATGACAAAGACAATTAAACAAAATTTAGCAATCTGACTCAAGTATAAGTTCTCCACACAAAATGTAAGATAATCCCATGATAATGAAACTACAGTGATAATCAAAACTCAATTTAACCGAAATGTCGGTCTTTGGCCCTGTGCAAAAATCAGAATTAATTTCTTACCTTAGTATAACTGCATGTGAAATATCTGCTCTTATTCTGCGCCAGGAGGAGATGCATCGCAATAATTAAATTTTTTTGAAGTTAACTGAAATTTTTCTTTAAAGGAAATGGAAGGAATTCGAATCATTGTTTAGTTAAAAATTGCTTTGAAATCAGATTATTATTGGGGCGATTTGAAAATTAATTACATCGAATATAGATTAGATTATGTGATGAGCGCAAAGCTGCATGAATACTTATTTAATAAAATTATACCTCATCCTGAATCTCGACCATTGCTGTGCCGACGCCCGCAGACTGCTCTGGGCTACCACTACTCACAGACTCCTAGCACTACTGAGGACTGACTACTACAGACAGACTGACTGCTCGCTACTGCGAGTCGAGCGCAACTGCTCTGGTCAGAGATTCTACAATGTCTCAGCATCGCTGCCACACAACATACGTGTTTCATAACCCTCCACTGGGGGGGCAAAAATTTGGCAGCGATGGTGAGTCATTTGGACTTGCCATCGTAACAAATTTTTCCTTTAATTAATTAACATTTACAAAATATTTGGATGTAATACATGAATTAAATGTTGTGCGCATGCACCAATTACAAAACATTACAGACAAGACAAAATATAAGTACAAAACAAATCAGGAAAAATGTATATACAAATTATTTGACAGATAATAAAATGCACACACACTGAAAAATTCTTTAGCAGTTTCATAACAGGCAAAAAAAAAAAAAACATGTTGACAAGTGTCATGAGTGCACATGCACTGCAGTGGAGAACATATCAGTAAAAAACGAAATGTATATACAATGAGTAACAAGTGACATAAATCATAAAAGGTATACAGAATGAACAGAAATCATATCGTAAATTGGGAAGAGTGCAGAGGCACTGGAGTTCAGTTGAAAACATATTCACATAAGTGCACATGCACTAAAAAGCTTTTGAACATTTTCATAACAAATAAACACAAGGGTAAATAATCATCAAATCACAAAAAGTATATACAATAGAGATGACAAGAGTGCACACATACTGCACTTCAAAACAAATCGAAAATGTCTTTAGTATTTTGACAACAAATGGCAAAAATCATGTCGACAAGTGACACAAGTGTACTCACACTGGAGTTCAATAAATCGAAAAAATGTATAGGTCATGAACATAAATGATGTTAGCTAAAAATGTTTTTCACTATTAGGATAGGAAAGGAAAGGATTGCATCATGGTTATAGCACTTTAGTTTGCACATAGCTGCACTGAAAGTCCATATCTTTCCACAGAATCACAACTAAGTGATACAATCTGCAGTTCCGTTCCCAGAAGTATTTATCAACGTATCAAGACAGTGAAACGTCGTAGAATTATTCCATGCTATCATTTGGCAGTACATCAGGTACACCAAACAGTGGGACCATAATAACGTCTTCTTCGCTTACGGTGGTGGACAGCATGTCGTGTCAACACCACGCTCTTAAGAGGCACACCAACGTAGAATTAGTGCAAAACCAAATATAGTGCTCCATGATTAGGAGGATGTATAGGACAAATGGATATTACAGTAATTCAGGGTAGTTAGCTCAGAAGTTGAAGGACATTAACTAACAGACAAGCCTTAATAGGTGATTACATAAGTAGTATGCGGCATACATAGCTCAGTTATTGAACATTTCTGTACCATGAATGTAATATTACAGAAAAATGTTCGTTAATTAATTTACAGACAAGAGTGGCAATCAATGGCCATCAAGTATTGAGTATTACAAAACATTTTTCCTCATTCAAATGACATATTTACAAATAATTATTGGCACTCAGTGGCTAGCAATTATTGATTAGTTCAAAACATTTATCATCATTCAGTATTATCATGAGAAGTCATCATTGAAAAATAGGAGCTCATTAATGGCATAATTACTAACAAAACATTTAGTTACATTAATTATTGGCACTCAGTGGCCTAGCAATTATTGATTAGTACAAAACATTTATCATCATTCAGTATTATCGTGAGAAGTCATCATTGAAAAATAGGAGCTCATTAATGGCGTAATTACTAACAAAACATTTAGTTACATTAATTATTGGCACTCAGTGGCCTAGCAACTTTTATCATCATGCAGTATTAATAGGAGAAGTCATCATTGAAAACAGTAGTTAATTAATGGCATAATTACTAACAAAACATTTAGTTACATTAATTATTGGCACTCAGTGGCCTATTATTAAAAACATGAAGTCAGAATTGAATACAGTAGCTAATTAATGACAATTAATACATAATTCATTAAGTGACACTAATTATTGGCACTCAGTGGCCATCAATTATCGAATTAACAAGTCATTGTTAAAAATCAGTTAATTACAATCATAGCATTAAGAATCATGGGCATAATAAGTAGTCTCATTACAATAAGAAGTCATTATTCAAGTGACATACTATTCAGAGCTAATTAGTATTATGCAGAATTATCATAAACTAGTGACATTATATGGGACTGGTAATACATTTTGTTTTTTGTGCTAGCAATGCATTGCTTGCGTAATTATAAGGGAAAACAAAAAAAAAAGAAAAAATTGCTTCTAGGTTGTTCCTATAAATGAAAAATGTGTAACGTCATTCGTCATGAGTCAGCTGTAGCAAGGTTGTGACACAAGGTATTATATGTGATCACGTTTGTAAATTATATACAAATGGGTAAAAAAAAATAAATTGCAAGTACTAGAACAGGTATAATAAGTAACAAGTTTAGTAAGTATCATGAAAAGCTTCTCCTGGAAAAAATACAAAATGAATTATTGAGCTGAAAGAAGAAACGCAGACTATGCTGAAAAGTAGTGAACTTCGAATTAACAGGTAGTGAAATGTGTATAAAAAATATGTGTTCCATGGCTGTCCTTTCCAAAACCTTCAGTCATCCTACTACGCAATATAACACCTGCTGTCAAAGTAAACTGCAACAAATACTTAAATAACTACATAGCATAAATACATAACTTCAACATTATCCTCATCTGTAAAAAAAAAACTTCATTATTCATATCATCATAACTTCATCATTATCATCACCTGTAAACAAAAACTTCATTATTCATAGTACCATATTCTTCATCATTATTCATTATCAGCATTCATTATCATCTGCAAAAATCATTTCATTATTCATCACACAACTATTCCTAATCCCTAGCATATTTCATCACTTAAAACTAAAATGTGTAGTTCTGTCTGACAGCTTGCATCAATCGCCTTGTATTCTGAAAGAAAAAATTAGTTAAGACTGCTATTCTGCGATGTGTATAATATATTCTGGTTAATGCTTGTTAATTCTGATCCATTTACTCGTCCTCATTAGCTTATTGCATCTTCTTTCGTTTATTCCGTAGGTGAAATTCCCACTTCTGTTTAATTCATTTCCTTTACGCATCATTTATTTCTGAAATTGATGAACAAAGATTAATGTCTTGCATTTAAATCATATACCCATTAAATAATGACTGGTTAATGGTGACACAATTAAGCATACAGCATAACATGACAGAAAAACGTAATATGTCAAAAGCATAGACAGTGTTCAAAGGCAAAAATGTACAGAGAATATCACAATGCAGCAGCAAAAAAAAAAAAGAAAATGTAAAACAGTCACGATGTTGAGATATCATAGGGCAAAAAGTCAAAGTCAAATGGTGTGTGTTATACCTTAACTAGTTCACAGTGCATACAAACAAAACATGAAAACAATCGTACATACATAAGAAAGACAAAATGTGATATTCGTTGTGCTCAGCTTGTTAATTAAAGACTTCAATGGAGAGAGAATTTGATAAAATTAATGCGTCATTACAGAGGATTACATAATTATTCATAAAATGCGTAAGTTCATCTGAAAAAATGCACGGTCTAGTGTGTAACGACAAGAAGAGCGACCTGCTAACCTTACCTTGCCGGGCACTTGCCAAGAAAAAATACGATAATCATCAATAGGTAGTCACATAAATGTAATTGCATAAGTGGTCACAAAATATGTAAGTTCATCTGGAAAATATGCACGGTCTGTTGTGTAACGACAAGAAGAGCGATCTGCTAGCCTTACCTTGCCGGGCACTTGCCAAGAAAAAATACGATAATCATCAATAATTGTTCACATAAATATCTGAAAATGTATTACAGTGTGATAAATCATAAAGTATGTTCATTCATTAAACGGTTTAACATTGGAGATATGGTGATTGCCTTTCGATTTTCTGGTTCTCAAAGTTTCGACGTGTACAACATTAGGGTGAGGAATGCTGCGAATCCGATATGGACCTGCGTATAGAAGTTCAAATTTACTGCACTTACCTTTTAATTTACTGGATAAATAGTGTGTACGTACTAGTATCTTCTGTCCAATGTGAAAGTCTCGGCGTCTACAAACCTGTTTTTGCTGTCTTCTCCGGCGCTCTGCGGCACGTTTGATGTTGTTCAGCGTAATGTCAATTATTTCGTGGTGTCGTAATCGACGAGATGTAGGAAAATTTACTAACTCTTTGATTTTGTTTGGTGGTTCAACGTTTTTCAGTATAACAGACGGAGATAGCATAGTGGATTCATTTGGAATGGAATTAATTACATCTTGGAATGAGTGTATGTGTGTGTCCCAATTAACATGTCTTTTGTGGCAGTATATTCTACACAGTTTACCAATTTCTTTCATTAGTCGTTCACAAGGGTTCGAAGAAGCGTGGTACTTGGATATATAGATCGGAGAAATGTTTCTAGCTCGTAACATGCGTGTCCATATAGCAGAACGAAATTGTGATCCATTGTCAGAAATTACTTTCATCACATGCCCTACATGAAATAAGAAATGCTTTACAAATGCTTTCGAAACAGTTTTGGCAGTAGCTTTACGTAACGGAGTGAAAGTAACAAATTTTGAAGTGAGTTCAACAGCGACAAAGATGTAGCAAAAACCTCTCTTAGTTATCGGAATTGGACCAAAAATGTCTACTGCGGCCATATGTCTTAATTTAACAGGTACAATGGGATATAATGGAGGAATGTGTGAAGTGGTGTCTGACTTAGCTTTCTGACAAATTTTACATGACGCTAAAACTCGTCGTATACGTTTTTCCATGTTCGAAAAATAACAGTTCTGTCTCAGTATAAGAAAACATTTTCTTGCTCCATAATGTGCGTAACTTAAATGCGTGTACCATATTAATTTGTTAATCAGTTCGTCAGGAATGCATAATAACCAGTTGTTGCTGTCTGGATGAGAGCGGCGAAACAGAATGTCATTGCGTACAGTGTAGTGGTTTCTAACCGTAACATTATTCTTATCTTGCCAAAGGTGTTTAATTTCTTTCCACACATTGTCTTTGCTTTGCTCTCGTGCTATATCCTGTAGAGACGACGAAATAAAATTTTCAAATGCAACTTGCTGAATGTACATAACACTGAAATTTGCTTTGCAGAAGTTGGTTGCTACTTCTTGCTGATTGTTGCTGATAGAGCGCGAAAGTGCGTCTGCTATTACATTTTGTGTGCCGGGAATGTGAACAATCGTAAAATTAAATTCCTGTAAATAAAGTTTCCATCTGCTTAATCTGTCGTGAGTAAATTTAGCTGAAAGTAAAAATTGAATAGCTCTGTGGTCTGTGTAGACGGTCGTATGTCTTCCATAAAGAAAATGCCTAAATCTCGTAAAAGCCCATACAACACATAACGTTTCCAATTCTGTGACGGAATAATTTCGTTCAGCAGGTGACAAAATACGGCTTGCAAATGCGATATTTTTAATTACTGTAGAGCTATCTTCTTCAATTTCCTGAAAAATGTGTACGCCTAAAGCTGTGTTGGAACTGTCGGTGGCAATGGAAAAATTTCTGGTAAGATCTGGGTGTGATAAAAGTGGAGCATTCAACAAAGCATGTTTCAGGTTCACGAATTCAGAATGTGCTTGCTTATCCCATGACCAAATAGTATTTTTACCTGTTAATTGGCATAATCTAGGTGTATCTAAAGCAGAGTGATGAATAAATTTACGAAAAAAGTTAATTAAGCCCAAAAAACTGCGTAATTGTTTCTTCGTTGTAGGAACAGTAATGTCACGTAGAGCTTGAAGTTTTTCTGGATCAGGCGCGATGCCTTCTGCTGAAATTACGTGTCCAAGAAATTTTATAGAAGTTTTGCCAAAATGCGATTTACTGAGATTAATTGTAAGTCCTTGTGCATGAAAGGTTTGCAACAGTTGTTCTAAAATCAGATTGTGTTCAGTCCAGTTAGCTTCTGCGATAAGAATGTCGTCTACGTACGTCGTAATTCTGTCTTTAAGTTCTGTCGGAAGTATTGTGTTCAAACCGCGAATAAAAGCAGCTGAAGAAATAGTTAAGCCGAATGGTAATTTGCAAAACTGATAACAGTCACCAAAACAGAGAAAAGCTGTGTACTTTCTGCAATTCGGATGAAGTTGAATTTGCCAAAATCCCGATTTCAAATCTAATGTGGAATAAATAGCAGTACCATGAAATTTTTGTAGAAGTTCTTCCAGTGTCTGTGGTCGATCGGTTTCATTAATAATAATGTCATTAATGTGACGTGAATCAAGTACAAGGCGAAGTGAGCCATCTTTTTTTTTAACAATATGCAGCGGGTTTATGTACGGACTAACTGCTGGTTCTATAATTCCTTGGTCAAGCATATCCTGCAACTCTTTTTTAACTTGTTCTCTGTGGATATATGGAATGGGATAATGCTTTGCTTTAAATGTATCGTGCTGTTTGACTTGAAATTCGTACATAAAGCCGGACATAGTACCAGGAATGTTGTCGAAAACTGGAGCTTGCTGTAAAAGAATTTTGTGTAATTGCGTTCGTTCGTCGTCTGTATTTGCACTGCTTTGTTCAACTTTATCGGAAATCATCTGCATTACGTCGTAGTCAGTTTCGTCTGGAGTGTTATAGTTATGTACGTACGTGTCTGTGAACAATGCGGAATTACAGTCTATGTTACGTGTTGCGGAAATGACCTCTGTGCGGTTAATTGTTTGTTCTTCCGCAGATAAAGAATGCTGAAACTCTAAAGCTAATTGTACTTTTTCGTCCTTCAACATTAAATAAGAATTTTGAAAATCAACCACTGCGTCGTGTTGTACGAGAAAATTAGTACCTAAAATTACGTCTGTTGTCAATAAAGGAACAATCCAAAAATTTGAGTGAAAAGTATGACCTCCAATACAAAATGATAAATGCGTCTGTAATTTAACGTCTACTCCTTTACTCGATACTGCTCCTTTTACTTTCGTTTTGCCTAAAGGTAATGTGGGATAGGTGTTCTCTTTGTTACACTCGTTAAAAGTTTCCTCATTAATGACTGACATGGGTGAGCCAGAATCAATTACTGCTGAAAATTTCGATGAACCTATTTTAATTTCTATAACAGGATGTGAAATATTTTTCTGAACAACTGGTCTTTCCTGTAAAAGAGTGTCTCTGATATCGTCAAAAGTAATTACATTTTCGTGAACAACATTTTGCGTGTCAAAACTAGTGCTTGTGTTACTGCAAGATGCGATCTTTACTGTATCTAGTCAAATTCTATCTGACGTGTTACTATTATCAGCAGGATGTTGTGGCATTTCTACAATTTGAACAGTTCTATTACTTCTTCCAGACGTATTACGCTCTGGATGATACCTACTGTCGGGTTCATTCATGAGAATAGGTTCTTGTGGATAATTTTGCTGTTGGTATGACCGACTGTTGTTAGATGTACGCTGAAAATTGTGCTCATCGTTTTTACGTCTGTCGTAATATTCATTCCTATACGGTGCATTGCGATAGGAATTGAAATACTGTCTTCTCTGTACGTAGTTATTTCCTTGCTGCCGTGCGTTACTATTTGTTGTATCAGGGACTATACGTGCACGCGGCGAAACATTAAAGCCTGGTTGACCTTGTGCATTCCATTGTTGGTTAGGCATGTTAACCGGTTGACTTTCATGCTGTTGTGGTGGAAAACGTCTATTGTTACCAAAATGTGATTCCTGTTGCTCAAAATTTTGACGATATTGATAATTAGAATTTTGTCTGTTATTAAAGCTTTGGTGGTTTTCATTCCTAAAACGTCTGTTACTTTTCCTATTAAAATTACGTGTCTGATCATAATTGCTGTACGTCTGTTGGCCTTGGTTGTTATATGAAAAATTTTTGTTTACGAAAGAATAATCTGATTGCTGCACTTCTAAAAGCTGCAGCAGATCCCTGAATGCCGAAATATTTTCTTTTTGTTGACCTGTTAAAAGTGACACTCTTAATGATCGTGGCAATTTAGAGATACATAATTGAATGAGTGCAGATTCACTATAGGGTTCACTTAAATACTGATTTTGTTGCACCATGTGTTCAAAGAATTGAGTGACACTGGGAAAATTGGAGTTCTCATAATTTGGTAAGCTAATTAACTGATCTTTAATTCCGCGCTGTGTCGTCTTCGACCAGTACGCTGACAGAAACGCATTCTGAAACTCTTCCACTGAATAACATTGCCTCGCGATCGGCCTCATACGAGTTGCCGGTTCGCCTTCCAAAAAGCTGCAAATAAATTCAAGTTTATGCGTTACAGGCCAAGTCGGTGGAAAAGCAAAGCTAAATTGTTGGATCCAATCTAGCGGGTGAATCTGTGTTCTGTCGTTTTTAAACACTTTAAATTTTCTTACTGAAAGAAAATGTTTGTAATCGAAATTATCATCTCTGTATGATGGAACAGGATCAGGATTGTAAGAGAATCTGTTGAACTGTGGTTGTTCGGAATCCAAGTCCCGTACTCTCTGTAGATTACCCAAATGATACGCGTTGCGCGAGTCTGACAAATGTTCGCAAGGTGGCGTCTGTTGTGATGTGTTATTAACTGAAATATTTTTCATCTCTGTTACTTCTTGCTGTAAACTTGACAGTTTTCTACGCAAGGTGTTATTAGACGAATCGATCTCATTAATTGTTTGCTGTAAATTTTGAAATTCAGGTGTTTGGTTAAATGAAACCGGTGAAGTATCGTCTGATTTGCTGTCATTATTACTTTCCATAGCATCAATACGACTGGCCAATTCATCATATTTTTCAGTCAGTATTTTTGTCTGATCATCGGTTTTAGTGTCAGTGGCATTAATCTGGTTTTGCAATTTACGTGTTGTTTCGTTCAGTTTTCTAACGTCAGCTTTGACGACATCGGAATCCTGTGTTAGTTCTAATTGTTCGAGTCTGTCGGTCACTGTTTGAATATCTATTGTGTGTGTATCTATTTTTGATTTAAGATCCGAAATTTCATCACGTAATTCTGTGTTCGACTGTTTGAATGTATTAATTTCGTCGGACACTGTGGCAATATTATTGTCTACATATGTTTTTGCCTTCGCAAACATTTTACGTTTGTCTTCTTGTCTCTGTGCAGTGATTGTTTCCATGACTTGACGTTTGACTTTATTTTGATCATCAATAAATTTGCGGAAACGCGTATCACTGTTCTGTATGTGAAGACTAAGACGTTCGTTAATTTGAGTGTTCTGTTGTTCGAATTTCGCGTCAATCTTTGCATCTACTGTGCGCGAAAGTTCTGCTGTCATTGCTTTAAATTCGTCGCGTAATTGTGTAGCTTTTTCAGAGCATTGTTTAGCGACTCCGCTAATTTCGTCTCTGAGTGTTTCTGTTGCAGCTGTTTGCAATTCCCTTAATTCCTGAGCAACAGACTTAATTTCTTCGCTACTTTTTCGCGAACAAGCCTCGATTTCCTCGCGTAACTGTTCCTTAGTGTCATGGCACTGCGCGGCAACGGCACTAATTTGTTCACTTAACTGTCTATTCTGTTCACTAAGTTGTTTGAGATTTACATCATTGTTGTCTAATTTTTTATTCTGTTTGTCTTGTTTTTCATTAAGTTGTTTGAATTCTTCCCTAAATTGTAGCAGCATTGCCATAATTGGATTCGACCCAAAGTCAGCATTCCTATTCTCTGTGCTAATTAATGCTGGATCTGGAATTGTCTGGTTTTGTGTGACCATTTGGTCATTCTGTAATTTACAAAAAGGATTATCAGTCGGACGTACACTGTCACTCACTATTTCGGAATTAAATAAATCCGTCGTACTTTGTGTATCCCGTTCATTTTCATTAGACAAATTTGTGTGTTCATCACGTAAATTTAGTAAACCGGTTGTGTTAGGCTGGGCAGCGCTCATTACAATAGTGCGCCCCGCGTCATCAATTGTCGTCAAATTAACAGAGGAGACAATTGAGTTCTCTTGTTCATCATTAAGGTACAAGTCGTCATTAGCGGTTGGAACGCATTGATTGTCAGTGAACGCAGGATTGTTATCATTACATTGCGTGTCACAATTACTATCAGTCACATTGTTTAAGTCGGTAATTTCGTTCATAATACCTCGCGATACACTATTCACAGTCTTTCGCGGCATTTTTACAATAGTCACAATTATTCACAAAACAAATAAACACAATGCAAAAAAGCAACACTCAAATACAACAGAGCAACGAATTGCCGATGATCTGAGGAAAGAAAGTCACAAGATTAGTAAAAGCGTTGCGCCAAATTCTAATTATATTTAAGCAATAAGAGCAGATATCTAACTGTTTTACAAAAGATTCTCACGAAATACGATCCTGGACTGGGTGTCGCCAAGTGTAACCTCCCCACAATAATATTGAAATGATTTTACTTAATAGAAATGGAGCCAAATGTAACCTTCCCGCAAAAATATTAATGACAAAGACAATTAAACAAAATTTAGCAATCTGACTCAAGTATAAGTTCTCCACACAAAATGTAAGATAATCCCATGATAATGAAACTACAGTGATAATCAAAACTCAATTTAACCGAAATGTCGGTCTTTGGCCCTGTGCAAAAATCAGAATTAATTTCTTACCTTAGTATAACTGCATGTGAAATATCTGCTCTTATTCTGCGCCAGGAGGAGATGCATCGCAATAATTAAATTTTTTTGAAGTTAACTGAAATTTTTCTTTAAAGGAAATGGAAGGAATTCGAATCATTGTTTAGTTAAAAATTGCTTTGAAATCAGATTATTATTGGGGCGATTTGAAAATTAATTACATCGAATATAGATTAGATTATGTGATGAGCGCAAAGCTGCATGAATACTTATTTAATAAAATTATACCTCATCCTGAATCTCGACCATTGCTGTGCCGACGCCCGCAGACTGCTCTGGGCTACCACTACTCACAGACTCCTAGCACTACTGAGGACTGACTACTACAGACAGACTGACTGCTCGCTACTGCGAGTCGAGCGCAACTGCTCTGGTCAGAGATTCTACAATGTCTCAGCATCGCTGCCACACAACATACGTGTTTCAAGTCACAAACGTATAAGTACGTGGTATCGCGTAACATTCCGCCAGTGCCGACGGTTTTTGCTTCATGATACATTACCCGTGTTATAATGGACCGCTTACCAATTGCTGAAAAGGTCGATATCGTGTTGACGTATGGCTATTGTGATCAAAATGCCCAACGGGCGTGTGCTATGTATGCTGCTCGGTATCCTGGACGACATCATCCAAGTGTCTGGACCGTTCGCCGGATAGTTCCGTCATTTAAGGAAACAGGAAGTGTACAGCCACATGTGAAACGTCAACCACGACCTGCAACAAATGATGATGCCCAAGTAGGTGTTTTAGCTGCTGTCGCGGCTAATCCGCACATCAGTAGCAGACAAATTGCGCCAGAATCGGGAATCTCAAAAAAGTCGGTGTTGAGAATGCTACATCAACATCGATTGCACCCGTACCATATTTCTGTGCACCAGGAATTGCATGGCGACAACTTTGAATGTCATGTACAGTTCTGCCACTGGGCACAAGAGAAATTACGGGACGATGAACGATTTTTTGCACGCGTTCTATTTAGCGACGAAGCGTCATTCAGCAACAGTGGTAACGTAAACCGGCATAATATGCACTATTGGGCAACGGAAAACCAACGATGGCTGCTACAAGTGGAACATCAGCGACCTTGGCGGGTTAATGTATGGTGCGGCATTATGGGAGGAAGGATAATTGCCCCCCATTTTATCAATGGAAATCTAAATGGTGCAGTGTATGCTGATTTCCTACGTAGTGTTCTACCGATGTTACTACAAGATCTTTCACTGCATGACAGAATGGCGATGTACTTCCAACATGATGGATGTCCGGCACATAGCTCGCGTGCGGTTGAAGCGGTATTGAATACCATATTTCATGACAGGTGTATTGGTCGTCGAAGCACCATACCATGGCCCGCACGTTCACCGGATCTGATGTCCCCGGGTTTCTTTCTGTGGGAAAAGTTGAAGGATATTTGCCATCGTGAGCCACCGACAACGCCTGACAACATGCGTCAGAGCATTGTCAATGCATGTGCGAACATTACGGAAGGCGATCTACTCGCTGTTGAGAGGAATGTCGCTACAGGTATTGCCAAATGCATTGAGGTAGACGGACATCATTTTGAGCATTTATTGCATTAATGTGATATTTACAGGTAATCACGCTGTAACAGCATGCGTTCTCAGAAATGATAAGATCACAAAGGTACATGTATCACATTGGAACAATCGAAATAAAATGTTCTACGTACCTACGTTCTGTATTTTAATTTAAAAATCCTACCTGTTACCAACTATCTAGCTATCGCTTGAGCCTTGTCCTGCAGTTACGCAGGGTCAGCCATCGTTAATCGGATTTGGCATGTTAATGTTTTAAAGGGATGGCCGGATGCTGTTCCTGCCGCCACCCCGTACCCCCGGGAAGGAATTTATGTATCCCAACTGTCTGCGTCGAGTGTAATCCATGGAACAGTGCGAAAGTGTACAGATGCCTGCGAGCCGTGTAATTGGGGCGGAGCATGGGGAACAGCCCGGTATTCACCTAGCGGGATGTGGAAAGCCGCCTAAAAACCACATCCGGGCTGGTTAGCACATCGCCCCTCGTCGTTAATCCGCTGGGCGGATTCGATCTGGGGCCGGCGCCCCTACCCGAGTCCAGGAAGCAGCGCGTTAGCGGTCTCGGCTACCCTGGCGGGTCTACCTGTTACCAACTGTTCGTCTAAAATTGTGAGCCACATGTTTGTGACTATTACAGCGCCATCTATCACAAAGCGAAAAAAGTGGTCCAACTAAAACATTCATATTTCTTTACGTACTACACGAATATGTAATAAAAAATGGGGGTTCCTATTTTAAAAAACGCAGTTGATACCCGTTTGACCTATGGCAGTGCCATCTAGCGGGCCAACCATAGAGGCATCTGGTTTCCCCCTTCAAGCTAGACAAGTTTCGATCTTTGTAGTTTTTTCGTTTGATGCTTATTTCGTGAGATATTTGGCCCGGTCACTATCAATGGACCACCCTGTATATAGTCGGTCGGAGCCAGAGCGTTCGATAGGCTTGGAAATTGCCGAACTGTTTATCATCCTTGTGGCCAGCATTGCATCACGTTGCAGAGCATGCGTTGGCTTCCGTGGCCATCACATCCTACTAAGAACCATATCCCGCCTTTTGTAACGCCCAGGGCCTGTCATAAATCACAGTGACTTCAATGTAATTAGTGTATTTTGAATAAAAGTGTCATTTCTTTCCATATCAGTGCGTATTTCTTTGCAACACAATAGCAGCTCTTACTTAGTACGGTCCTAGTTTCTTCGAGCAATTCTTACTTGCTGCTGACAGACCTCGCGGTAGTTGCTTTCGCCCTTCTTTGTACTCCAGTGTTTTTGTAAGTAGTATACTGCGGCTGTGTCAGGACGCAGCGTTTAACAGCGTGGCGGCAAGCAGGTGCGAGAGGGGGAGGGGGCGGGCGCGCGTTGCCGCGGCGGCAGTTTCCACGGCACGGCGTTGCATTATAGCGGCTGGGCTGGGCCGGGCCTCGTCCCGGTGTCGTCTTGCGCGGCCAGTGAGAGTGTCGGAGTGAAAGCGAGCCGCCGGATGCCGGCCGCCCGCCGCGCAGCCCGCACAGTGCTCTGGCCGGCGCTCCACACGACGCAACTCCGGCCTGGCGCCTCGCCGCCGCTCACCGCGTTCGCCAGACGCGCGCACCCAGGAAACCCGCCGTCTCCTGTCGCTGCAGTCAGCGCCGAGTCTTCCGCGCGTCGGCGTTGTCGCCGACTGCAGAGTGCTTCGTTTGCCGTGTTCTCGTGTCTTCTGGACACCGAGCAGCCTGCAGGGTCGGAACGGCGCACGGAGGAGGCCAGCAGTCTCAGAACGTCAGTGAAGACGAGAACTGCTGATTGTATCAGACAGGTAAGCTACGGCGCGCACGGCCATCGCTGGGAAGCTAAAATTTGCTGACATTTGTTCGCTTTGGACCTTGTGTCTCTCTTGTGAACGTAGTCGTGTTGTTATAAGCAGCCAATGAGACCTACAGAAATACCATACAGGGCGATTCAATAAGAAAACTCAGATTTCAGTTACTTATTACAGACAAATTATTAAACATAAGCCGGCCCTAGTGGCCGAGCGGTTCTAGTCGCTACAGTCTGGAACCGCGTGACCGCTACTGTCGCAGGCTCGAATCCTGCCTCGGGCATGGATGTGTGTGATGTCCTTAGGTTAGTTAGGTTTAAGTAGTTCTAAGTTCTATGGGACTGATGACCATAGAGGTTAAGTCCCATAGTGCTCAGAGCCATTTGTACCATTAAACATAGAAACACTTCCGCATGTAGCTAGCTAGAGGAAGGTTCGAAGTTTTATGTTCCCACCATACACCAGCCACCCGATTCTTCAAAGAATGTCTATAGTCAATAGCGCGTAAATACACGAGGCATGCATTTATACGAGAGTAATCCCAAAAGTAAGGTCTATTTTTTTTTATAAGTACGTAGACCTGTTTATTCCTACAATGGTTTACATTAGTTTACAGCTTGAACATTTAGCTGTTTTTCGACATAATCAACATTTCTGTCGATTATTTTTGTATACGCTGTGGCAGTTTTTGTATGCCCATGTCATACCAGCTCGCCGCCATGCCAGAAAGTTATGAACCTCTTCTTTCACCTCGTCGTCGGAGCTGAATCACTTTCCGGCCAAATGTTCTTTTAACCTAGGGAACAGGTGATGTTCACTGGGCGCCAGGTCGAGACTATTGGGTGGATGGGTGATTATGTTCCACTGAAACTGTTGCAGGAGAGCAACGGTTTGCCGAGTGATGTGTGGGCGACCGTTGGCATGGAGAATGTGTACGCCCTTGCTCAACATTTCTCGGGTTCTGAACTGCCCGTTTGATTTTTTTCAGAGTCTCCCAGTACCTGTCAGCGTTAATTGTTGTCCCAGTGGGCATAAAGTCGACCAACAATACCCCTTTCCGATCCCAAAAAACGGTTTTCATGTTTTTACCGACAAACTGTGTTTGTTTGAATTCCCGCGGCTTTGGCGAATAAGGATGCCGCCACTGGCGTGATTGCTACTTGGTCTCAGGTGTAAAGTGGTATGCCCAGGTTTCGCCACTCGTGACAATTGACTCCAGAAACTTGTCCTTTTCGGCTGCAAGGCGGTGAAGGAATGGGCGGGAAGCATCAGCTTGTTTCCACATGTGGTCCTCAGTCAACATGCGTGGCACCCATCTTGCGCACACCTTCCGTTAGTTCAATGTTTCCATTAAAATTCTGTGAGCGGTGCTTCGGGAAACCTCAGGAACCAAGGTGCAGAGATCATCCAGCGAGATCCGCTGATCTTCACGCATGCTTAGCTCAACCTTCAACACTGTCTCCTCAGAAATTGATGGTCTCCCGCTCCTTTGTTCGTCCTGAATTTCGGTCCGACCAGCTGTAAACTCTCTACACCACTTACGAACATTTTTGACATCCATACACTTCCGTCAATTGGCGATCTATTTCAATCGGTTCAGTGTCCTTTGCGTTCAAAAACCGAATAACTGCGCGCAATTCGCACTTGGCGGTAACATCCAACTGGAGCTCCATTTTCAACGGCTGTCAAGCCAAGACTGAGCGCCTTGGCGCGGCGTTCGCATGTTTACACATAGCTCGTGAAGCACTCTTCATAACTGTGTGACCAACTGCCTCACAAACAGAGTTCTGTACTTATAAAAAAATAGGAGACCTTACTTTTGGGATTACCCTCATACTTGGAGGCGATGAACCCTCTGCTAGGCACTTCAATGTGATTCGCAGAGTATCCATGTATAGACTCGGTTGTCTATGAATTCGTTGCAAGGGGTGCAGGCAGATAGTTAAGCGAATTTCTTTTGAACACGTTTCCCAAAAACTGTCTTGAGCAGCCAGTTCGGCAGCCCACAGGCAGTGGAAATATTTTAGACCGTGTAGCTAGGCCGGACCTTTTCGACAACGTCAGTACAGAAACTGGGACTGTAGCAACTAGGGTTGCGAAAGGTAATAAGTAAATAAAGAAGGCTAGAAGAGTGCTTCTGCTGAAGAGAGAAGATAAGCAGTTTCTAGCATCTTATTTAGTGAACTGACATCACTTTGTTTCAGTAAGATTGACGTAGAGGGTTATAGGCAAAGTTTAAGCAGATTGTAAATCGTAGTCTGGAGAATTACGTGCCTAGTAAGTGTTTTCAGGACGGTAATGACCCACCATGGAGATTCGGAAAATGCTGAGGAAGCAGAGGCTGCTGCACCTCAGTTCAAAAGAGAACGCCCAAATAACGACAAGCAAGGGTTAGTAGAGATTCGTGCATCTGTGAAGAGATCTACCACCCTCATACCTTAGCAAAACATCTGAGAGAGAATCCGAGAAAGTTCGTGTCCTACGTAAAAACGCTGAGTGGGTCTAAGGCTTTCGTCCACCCACTTATTAACCGGTTAGCAAAACGGAAGCCAAGGCTTGAAATTTCCCGTTCAAGAAATCGTTCACACAGGAGAATCATACAAACATATGTCATTTGACAATCGTACAGACTCCGGTATGGACGACATAGTAAGAAGATACCTCGCGAAGAGAAACAACTGAAAGTTTTGAAAGCGAATAAACCAACAGGTCCGGATAGAATCCCAGTTCGATTTCACAAGTGGACTCTACGGCATTAGCCCCTTTCCTACCTTGTATTTATCGTGAAACTCTCGCCCAGTACAAAATCGTAGCGTAGCGTAGCGTAGGTGATTCCAACATACAAGAAGGATAAGAGAACAGAACCACAAAATTACAGACCAATATTCCTGTCCCCTGTTTGCTGCAGAATCCTTGAACATGTTCTTAGTTCCAATACAATAAACTTTCTTGAGACCGAGAAGCTTATATCCACGAATCGGTGTGGTTTTAGAAAGCATCGCTCATGCGAAACACAACTTGCCCTATTCTCACATCATATACTGCGACCTATGGATAAAGAGCAACGGGTGGAGTCCATATTTCCGGAAAGCGTTTAACATGGTGTCCCATTGCAGAAAGTACGAGCATGTGGAATAATTTCACGCATAAGTCACTGGCTCGAAGACATATCAAGTCATAGAACCCAATGTATTATCCTTGATGTAGAGCGTTCATCAGAGACAAGGGTATCTTCAGGAGTGCCCCAGGGCAGTGTGATAGGACCACTGTCATTCTCTATACAAATAAATGACTTACGGACAGGGTGGGCAGCAATCTGCTGCTGTTTGGTGATGATGCTGTGGTGTACGGTCAAGTGTCGGAGTTGAGTCATTGTAGGGGGATACAAGATGACTTCGACAACATTTATAGTTGGTGTGATAAATGATAGCTAGCTCTAAACGTAGGAAAATGTAAGTTAATGCGGATGAGTAGGAAAAACAAACCCATTGCGTTCGGATACAGTATTAGCAGTGTCCTGCTTGACACAGTCACGTCGTTTAAATATCAGGGCGTAACGTTGCAAAGCGATACGACATGGAACGAATATGTGAGAACTGTGGTAGGGAAGACGAATGGTCGACTTCGATTTAATGGTAGAATTTTAGGAAAGTGTGGTTCGTCTGTAAAGGAGACCGCATTTGGGACGCTTGTGCGACCTACTGTTGAGTACTGGTACAGTGTTTGGGATCCGCACCAGGTCGGAGTAAAGGTAGATATCGAAGCAATTCAGAGACGGGCTTTTAGATGTGTTATTGGTAGGTTCGAACAAAACGCAAGTGTTACGGAGATGCATCGGGAACTCAAATGGAAATCCCTCTAGGGAATGTGACGTTCTTTTCGAAGAACACCACTGAGAAAATTTAGAGAACTGGCATTTGAAGCTGACTGCAGAACGATTCTGTTGCCTCCAACACATTTTGCGCGTAAGAATCAAGAAGATAAGAGAAATTAGCGCTTATACGGAGGCATGTAGATAGTTGTTTTTCCTCGTTCTTTTTGCGAGTTGAACAAGAGAGGAAATTTGTAGTAGTGGTATGATGTACCCTCTTCCACAAGCCGCAGGGTGAATTGCGGAATGTAAATGTAGTTGTAGATATCATACACTCAACAGGAGCACCATGCGTTGCTCGAGATACATCAAAACGGTAGTCTATTTCATTTCACAAACGAATCAACAAGTCCCTGTTTATTGAACCGACAGCTTCAAGATTTCGATTTCTCAGATCTCGAAGGGTCTCTGACATAGATGGGACGAAAAGCTTGTCTTTATTGTATATCCCCACAGAAAAAAAGAAATCGCAAGATATGAGGTGTGCTGACCTGGGAGGTCAAAAACAATTAACAACATCTTGTCCATTTCTTACAATCCATCGTTGTGGGATAATGTTATTAAGGTGGCGCCAGCAGCACCTGAAGGTGAAAGCGAGGCAGTGTGGCATCATCGATAAAACTTAAGTCATTGGCATCTTCGTAAAGTTGAGGAAACAACCACCTTTGGAGAATTTTACCAAACAAAAAACCGGCAGTTTTCAGAAATTGTTACTTTATTTACACGAGCAGTTTCGGCATCTCATTTATCCGATCTTCAGTCCTGCGCTCCTGGGTATACAGAATCAAATACATCGATAAATACGTAACCAGAGCCATCAATACCTGGATTGTTTGAAATTTTTGTGGAGCTTTTCAAAGGAATTGACAACGTGGATTCTTGTCAAGTCTTCGAAGTACACACTCCTCAAAAAAGATACGACATCCAGGTATTGATGGCTCCAGTTATGCTTGTATCGATGTATTTGATTGCCGATACATGGATTGCGTAGAGACCTGAAGACGGAATTAATTAGATGGCGAAGCTGATCGTGCAAATAAAATAACAATATCTGAAAACATACGGCTGTGGTGATTTTTCTTCGGCTGTGCCGCCGCTGACCCGTATCCATGATGGATGAAGAGAGAATTTTGCAGCATGTCCGGATACGATATTCCTGCCACAGTTTCCTCCGCAAAAAAGAAACAGGATCGGTATAAAACACATTCAGTTTTAGTAAGTCTCTTTCATGTTCGACGACGACGACAAGTTTTTGTGAGCCCCAAATTCTTACATTATAGCGTTTTACTTCACCCGATGGATGAAACGTCGGTTCGACTTGAAAGATGTATCGTTGAAGAAAAAGGTGTTCTCTTTTGTCTGTTGTCTATTGTCTATTTTCGATATAGATACTGTTAGGACATCGGTTCCGAAAAATCTAAGACCGTATCAAAATCTGTAAAGTAGTTCCTCAGACCAGCTCGGACACACAAAAAGAAGCGAGCAGGGGACTTCAGTTTACATATGTAGATATAGAAAATTTAATAAAATATTTTGATTTAATTACTGAAAGGTTACTACAACTTATGTTTTACCTTTACACGCAGTAGTGTTCGTCTATTACACTTTCAACGGATGATGAATGCAATGTTGTTCTAATGGCGAAAAGATATTTTTATATGATATAATTACAGTTTAATCATTTTCGGATTTCTTTCCTTTACTTGTACTGTGAAAATTCGCTTTTTGCTAAATTTCATGATTCTACGGCAACGAGAAGTACCCTATAGGTTTTAATGTGTGAGTTTTCGAGTATCAAAATAAGTGACATAAACGGCCGTATCTTTTGACTGAATTGACTTAGAAGCTTAAAGTGTTTACACAGCCAAAGGACCATAGACCCTAGTAGGTGACATTAATTTGGACACGATAGGTCCACCTGTTACCGAGAAAAAGGTTTCTTAACAGTCGGACAGAGGGCAACAAAGTTATCCTATAACGATTCCTTTTTTAGAGACAGAGGCGCGTCACAATCAAAAGACGTTCTGCGCTCGTATCTTCGTAACGAAGAATGGTAGAATAAAGTCATCTATGTTGGCCAATGTCCTCCTGGTAGGTAAACATCATTTGTTTGAAATTTTTATTTTGCCTTGAGATAAGAAAGGATACGAGACACAGGAAACATTAAAATGAAGTATTGTTACCTTTGCGTATTTCTTAACTCGGAGGAAATGTTAAAACTGATTCGTTTTAGAATACAATGAATTATCAAACTTAATTCGTAAGGTTAAACTGAGTTGTTTGCAGTAAAAAAAAGTGTTAGGTAATGTTGCATTAAAGTGAAATCTGCATAATATACCCACTGGCGTATGGGTGAATTGAGAATACTTCTCTCTGAAAGTCACTGGAACGACACACAGACTTTGTTTCTGATGGAATTCGGCGTAAATAGTGCCGATTCGATGCACGTGGCGCGTCTCTGTTGATTAACCCTATCGGCTAAGCCCCATACCTACCATTTCTGTTGTGGCGTGATAGGATTTCGCTCCACCGTCAACGTTATTTACACGGCACAGAATCGTCAATTTTGTTACAGGAGGTTGACAAAAATGTGGAAGCACCAAACACAACAAATTACCGTGAATAATACGGTATAGAAAAACCGTTGGCATTCAAAACAGCTTGCAGCCGTCTCGCAGTGGATAAATACGGGTCCTGTACGGTTTTCAAGAGAATCTCACACCATTCATCCTGAGGACCAGTGGAAAGTTCAGGTAGATCACAGAGGCTCAATAACATTGAAGTATGGTGACTGTGGTGGCCATGAGAGATGTAACAATTGATTCTCGTGTTCACAAAACGAGTCCGGGACCATGCGAGATGTGTGGAGAAGGGCCTTGTCATCTTGGAACACGGCATCACCACTGGGGAACAAACACTGTACCATGGGATGGATCTGATCAGCCAGAATGGTCACCTAATTATTGCTAGTAATGCCACCTTGCGAATTAACCATGGGGCCCACGGGAAACCACGATATGGCTGCCCAAATCACCACCACGTTTCAGTCGTGGGACGTGGACTCGCCCAGAAGTTGGAAACAGATTCATCCGAGTAAATGAATCTCAGCTCGCCCTGCAGTTCCCTGCTTTTGGAGCTCTCTCCATGTTGCTTTGGTGCTGACAGGCTTAGCGAGTTCGACTTTTCCAGCTGTTGTCTCCTTATTTTTCATCACAATCCTATTGAATTTACGTCTGTCACGATCGCCCAACACACACTTCCGTTCGCGATGTGACAAGCGGATGATGTTTGTCCGTTTTCTCTGCATACGGTATAAATCTTCGACACGGTGCCTCCTGAAACACCAAACACTTCGGCGACCTTGGTTACGGAAGCTCCCACTTATCGTCGACATAATGCACTCACAACTACACAGAATACTGTTCTGGCCACGACTGACACTTGCAACGTATTGAGAGCATCCCACAAGTGCCGTTCGTGGTCAAATTCAACAGCGCAACCCTCTGAGTTGACCAGCTTATCCATTTATATTCAAACATGCATTTATCACAGTGTTTCCATATTTTTGTCCAACTCTTATACGATGTCAGGGTAACTTTAGAACATATTTACGGAATGGCGGATGTAGGAGACAAACTGTTAATAAAGTTAATAAAACTACCAAGAAGGCTAGGAGAGTTATTGTGCTGGAAAGAACATGTAAACGGTTATTAGCATTCTTTTTAGACAATGAATTTAATTCCGTTGTTATGGGCTGAGAGGAACTATGGGGGGAGGGGAGAGAGAGAGAGAGAGAGAGAGAGAGAGAGAGAGAGAGAGAGAGAGAGAGAAAGAGAGTTTAAACTGATTTGAAGTTGCGCTCTGGAGAAATTATAGTTGTATTCTCGGTTCAGAAAAGAAAGGGGGAATGTCGAGATGCGAAAGTACGTGGAAATTAGTGCGTCTATAACTCGATGCTAGAAGTATGTCACTTACACCGTCGTGATTTATCGAAATATCATGCCGGACAGCCGAGAAAATTCTGGTTTTACGTAAAAATCACCAAAATCATCACAAGTTGACAAGTCTGGTGTTGCAATACCAAATGGCAAAAGGAAAAGTGAAGTTTAAAATTTCGCGTTCAAAACATCATTGAAGCAGGTCATACAGACAATACCAGCGGCTGGCCCTCGCACAGATTCCTGTGTGGAAGATATGGAAATAGGCATCCCTGTGTTTGAGAAGCAAGTGAAAGAGCTGAAAACAAATGAGTCGCCAGAGCCAGATGGAATCCCAATTAGATTTTACGAAGAGCGTTCTATGGCATTAGCCCCTTACTTAGCTCGCATTTGTCGCTAATCTCTCGCAAAAGAGTGGACCCGCAAAATCATAGACAAGTATCCCTAACATTAGGCTTCTGCAGAATCGTTGAGCATATACTAAGCACGATTATAATTTATTTCCTGGAGACTGAAAGGTTTATATCCACAAATCAGCACAAATATACGAAGCATCGTTCGTACGAAACTAATCTTGTTCTTTTCTCATATGATGTCCTGAGAAACATGGATAAAGGGCAGCAGGCAGATTCCACAGGTCACACGGAGCCCTACTTTAGATTGTTAACGAAGGGCGGAGCATATGCAAGGTCCCCAGATACACTATGTGATCAAAAGTATCAGCACACCTGCCTAAAAATGACTTATAAGTGCGTGGCGCCCTCCATCGGTAATGCTGGAATTCAATATGGTGTTGGCCCACACTTAAGCCTTGATGGCAGCTTTCACTCTCGCAGGCATACCTTCAATCAGGTGCTGGAAATTTTCTTGGGGAATTGCAGCCCGTTCTTCACAGAGTGGTGCACTGAGAGGTGTCGATGTCGGTCGCTGAGGCCTGGCACAAAGTCGGCGTCCCAAAACATCCTAAAGGTGTCCTGTAGGATTCAGGTCAGGACTCGGTGCAGATCAGTCAGTTATAGGGATGTTATTGTCGTGTAACCACCCAGCAACAGACCGTGCAATTTGAACTGATGCTCTATCGTGTTGAAAGATGCAATCGCCATCCCCGAATTGCTCTTCAACAGTGAGAAGCAAGAAGGTGCTTAAAACATCAATGTAAGCCTGTGCTGTGATAGTGCCACGCGAAACAAGGGGTGCAAGCCCCTCCATGAAAAACACGACCACACCATAACACTGCCTCCTCCGAAGTTTACTGTTGGCACTACACACGCTGGCAGATGACATTCATCGGGCATTCGCCATACCCAGACCCTGCCATCGGATCGACAGATTGTGTACCGTGATTCGTCATTCCACACATCGTTTTTCCATTGTTCAATCGTCCAATGTTAACCTCTTTACACCAAGCGAGGCGTCGTTTGGCATTTACCGGCGTGATGTGTAGCTTATGAGCAGCCGTTCGACCATGAAATCCAAGTTTTCTCACCTCCCGCCTAACTTTCATACTACTTGCAGTGGATCTTGTAATAGTTTGGAATTCCTGTGTGATGGTCTGGACAGATATCTGCCTATTACACATTACGACCCTATTCAACTGCTGGCGGTCTCTGTCAGTTACCAGAAGAGGTCGGCCTGTACGCTTTTGTGCTGTACGTGTCCATTCACGTTTCCACTTCACTATCACATCGGAAACAGTAGACCTAGGAATGTTTAGGAGTGTGGAAATCTCGCGTTCAGACGTATGACACAAGCGACACTCAATCACCTGACCACGTCCGAAGTCCTGGAGTTCCGCGGAGCGCCCCATTCTGCTCTCTCACGATGTTTAATGACTACTGAGGTCGATGATACGGAGTACCTGGCTGTAGGTGGCAGCACTATGCATCTAATATGAAAAACATATGTTTTTTTTGGGGGGGGGGGTGCGGATACTTTTAATCTCTGTGTATGTGAGTGGCCCGAGTACTTCGATGTGATGAATGGCAAGTCGCTCCAAATGTAGAAAAAATAGGTTTAATGCAGCTGGGTGGAGAAATCAATAAGGTGATGTTTGAATACAGTATTAGTGATGTGCTACTTCACACAGCCACGTCGATTATACATGCAAGCGTAACGTTGCATAGCGATGTGAAATGCAACGAACACGCAACGTCGTTAGTGGGGGAGGCGAATGGTCGACTTCCGTTTATTGGGAGAATTATAGGAAAGTATAGCTCTTCCATAAAGGAAGTGTTGGCGATCTCCAACAGGCCGCATTAAAGGAAGACATCGAAGAAATTCAGAGGCACGCTGTCAGATTTGTTACCGGTGGGTTCGATCAGTAAGCGAATATCACGGAGATGTTTCGTGAACTGAAGTGGGGATCCTTGGGGGAATGACAAAGTTCTTTACGCGAAACGCTACTGGGAAAATTTAGAGAACTGGACTTGCAGTTGACTGCAGAAGGATTCTATTGCCACCAACGTACAGTCTCCTTAAGAATCACGAGGAAAAGGGGACAAGATAAGCGATGTTAGTGATCGTACGGAGGTATATAAACAGTCGTTTTTCACTCGTTTCATTTGCGAGTACGAATGGCTAGCAGTTGAAGGTACCCTCTGCCACGCACCATGCAGTGGCTTGCAGAGTATATATGTTTGTAAGGGTCATGTTTGACAACAGAATCAGTAAGAGGATTAAGCACAGGGCTTACACGACCATCAAGAAACCAGCGCGGTCTAAGGCGCTGCAGTCATGGACTGTGCGGCTGGTCCCGGTGGAGGTTCGAGTCCTCCCTCGGGCATGGGTGTGTGTGTGTTCGTCCTTAGGATAATTTAGGTTAAGTAGTGTGTAAGCTTAGGGACTGATGACCTTAGCAATTAAGTCGCATAAGATTTCACACACATTTGAACAACAAGAAACCAGCAGTGAGCGTCAACAAGCAGACAGGAGACCAGTATCTTAACAAGTAATTACAGCCAGGCATTTGCTACAGGACATTTCTCTAGTTTTGAACAGGACTATCTCCTAGAAGAATATGGGACACTTTTTTTGAAACACCCTGTGTGTTTTGTTGATTGCTTAAATGATGTCACCTTTCGAAGAAAGGACGCCAGCTAAAATTATTTTATGTTGTAAATGTGGGTGCTTGCAAAAATAACCGTACGACAACAGAAATGAAAACACAGCTCATAAAAAATATACTAGTTGTACACGAGATATTATAGAAAAAGGGGGATACCGAAGAGAAAAGTTCCCTATAATACGATATGAATAAGTTTAGTTCAAAGAGGAGAAAACTGTTTCACTTATTGTATACAAGTATGAAGGAAGGATGCATAGGATTTGACGTCCGTCTGCGGCGAGGTCCGTAGAGACCGTACACAAACTTGGAGGGTGACTAGGATAAGGCGGAAAATTGCCTCGAGTGATTTAGAGGGAAAAACCTACTGTGGACGGAATGAAAGTTCATTGCCTTACCCACCTCCAACTCCGTTTTCTCCAGATATGATAATCGGTCGTTGCACACATTCACGCGGCCACATTTAGCTTTACACGGCCCGTACACGTGATGCCTGGTGGTCCTTGCCCACACAGAACAATGGCTCCAAATCCCTTCCTTCAGCCACGGAAGGCGCGGAGTTGCAGAGTGTGCGTGTGCGTGATTGTGTCGGTGACGATATGGAACCAGCGGCCGTTACCCTGAGCGGATGTTTACGTAGAGTTTTAGATGCGGTGAGCAAGCGTGCGCCATCTGCTCAAAAGAACTGCATCCGTGAACGGGGGAGCACAGGAGCCACCGTAGAGCGAAATGTGACTGGCAGCGTAAGATGTTTGTGTCCTTGGTCTGTGTTAGTATGTGTCAATGAAATGAGCAGATGGCTATAAAAGACCGGTCTCAGTAGTCAATAAAAAATGAAGAAATCAGATTCTGGAAGATAGCTGATGCAAATGAAGCTAGGATGTTCGTGTCAAAAGTAACTGGCTGATAGTTTTACAGTGAAAAGATTCGTTTTCTGTTGTCTGCTGACTGGTCAAGGGCGTTTCTAAGGTAATTGCGCCTTATAATCTCATTGCCTTACGCTTTTCTTCTATCGTAACTTGTAGCAGCAGACAAATTTCAATGGCTGCAGCACACCCATCAGCCTGCTGTGCGCGCGCGCGCGCGTGTGTGTGTGTGTGTGTGTATGTAGTCTTAGGAATCTTGTGTGCGTGTGCGTGTGCGTGTGTGTGTGTGTGTATGTAGTCTTAGGAATCTTGTGTGTGTGTGTGTGTGTGTGTGTGTGTGTGTGTGTGTGTGTGTGTGTGTAGTCTTAGGAATCTTGAATATATTTATGCAGTGATATTCAGACATTTGATCACGGCTGTAGACTGAGAATGTCGTATACGGCTGTTTCACAATTTTCGCGTGTAGCTGCGTCTACGTACGTTGAGTGTATGCTGCATGAAGCACATGACATCAGTCTATGCAAGGCTACCGTTGAGTCCAGAGACTTTTAATCGCTGGCGTGGCTTTTGATATTGATGATGTCCTTCAGTAGGTAAAGTTTTTGACACTCCTTAGGCAATAATGACTCCTTCACTGTTAAATTCAATGCAGTATATTTTAGACGCCCAACGTTTTGGGTGGCACAGGGTCACGTAATTCAAGTAAATAACTTTATAGTATGAGCCACTGTCAGAGGAAGTATGAGGCGATCATCTATATTTGAGAGTCTAGTATCCTTTTACAACACTGTAGATCAAAAATGGCTCTGAGCACTATGGGACTCAACTGCTGCGGTCATAAGTCCCCTAGAACTTAGAACTACTTAAACCTAACTAACCTAAGGACATCAAACACATCCATGCCCGAGGCAGGATTCGAACCTGCGACCGTAGCGGTCGTGCGGTTCCAGACTGTAGCGCCTTTAACCGCTCGGCCACTCAGGCCGGCACAACACTGTAGTGGCTAGATCTTCTGATCCATAATCCAAGAACTTGCAACATGTTCGAGCACTCTTACATAGCGCAAAAAAGTGGCGCAGAATCTCATCGTATGATAAGCTTACACTTTTAGAGATAATCACTATAAGCAATATGACACGCCATCCTGCATGATATGGGAACCAGTTGCAGCTATTCCGCTGACGGACACAGACAAAGTAGAGTTATTTCAGAAATTGTAAGATCATAAAACACATGAGATTCTGCACCGTTTTTTGCTCTATGTGTTCAGTGCTCTATACAGAGTCTAATATGTTGTAAGTTCTGGGATTCTGCATATGAAGGTAGCCATTGAACTGGCCGAAACTGGTTGTCTATGTCACAAAACTGGCGATATAGGCAGTAATTTGTTCCAAAAGCACACTAGACTCAATTTTATAGTAACTACAGCCTGTTAATGCACCAAAGGCTGAACTCAAACATTATCGGCGAGTTGATACAGTGAGCTAAAATGTAGTTTTTGTGCTAACGATTAGGGTTTTACAGCATTGTTTGCTGCTGCCCAGCGCATAATCTCCATGAATTATTTGACACATTTAGACCGAACACACCATTAAAATCAGATGTGTACACGGCGATAAGAGACCCTGAAAATAGCATCTAATGAACGACCTCGAAAATAAAATTTCAAACAGACTTTAAGTAGATGATAAGAGAATATGTCATTCTCAATTGAGAGAAGTCTTCCGAAGTAAGAGTGATTTCAGGTGTGCCGCAGGGGAGTGTCGTAGGACCGTTGCTGTTCACAATATACATAAATGACCTTGTGGATAACATTGGAAGTTCACTGAGGCTTTATGCGGATGATGCTGTAGTATATCGAGAGGTTGTAACAACAGAAAATTATACTGAAATGCAGGGGGATCTGCAACGAATTGCCGCATGGTGCAGGGAATAGGAATTGAATCTCAATGTAGACAAGTGTAATGTGCTGCGAATACATAGAGAGAAAGATCCTTAATCATTTAGCTACAATATAGCACGTCGGCAACTGGAAGCAGTTAACTCCATAAATTATCTGGGAGTACGCATTAGGAGTGATTTAAAATGGAATGATTATATAAAGCTGATCGATGGTAAAGCAAATGCCAGACTGAGATTCATTGGAAGAATCCTAAGGAAATACAATACGAAAACAAAGGCAGTAGATTACAGTACACTTGTTCGCCCACTGCTTGAATACTGCTCACCGGTGTGGGATCCGTACCAGATAGGGTTGATAGAAGAGACAGCGAAGATCCAACGGAGAGCAGCGCGCTTTTTACAGGATCATTTAGTAATCGCGAAAGCGTTGTTGTTGTTGTGGTCTTCAGTCCTGAGACTGGTTTGATGCAGCTCTCCATGCTACTCTATCCTGTGCAAGCTTATTCATCTCCCAGTACCTACTGCAGCCTACGTCCTTCTGAATCTGCTTAGTGTATTCATCTCTTGGTCTCCCTCTACGATTTTTACCCTCCACGCTGCCCTCCAATGCTAAATTTGTGATCCCTTGATGCCTCAAAACAGGTCCTACCAACCGATCCCTTCTTCTAGTCAAGTTGTGCCACAAACTTCTCTTCTCCCGAATCCTATTCAATACCTCCTCATTAGTTACATGATCTACCCACCTTATCTTCAGCATTCTTCTGTAGCACCACATTTCGAAAGCTTCTATTCTCTTCTTGTCCAAACTGGTTATCGTCCATGTTT
The DNA here is from genome assembly GCF_023898315.1 of Schistocerca nitens. Lineage (NCBI taxonomy): Eukaryota > Metazoa > Arthropoda > Insecta > Orthoptera > Acrididae > Schistocerca > Schistocerca nitens. The sequence continues at coordinate 395,537,129 of NC_064618.1, read as the reverse complement.
CACTTCCATACATGGCTACACTCCATACAAATACTTTCAGAAACGACTTCCTGACACTTAAATCTATACTCGATGTTAACAAATTTCTCTTCTTCAGAAACGATTTCCTTGCCATTGCCAGTCTACATTTTACATCCTCTCTACTTCGACCATCATCAGTTATTTTGCTCCCCAAATAGTAAAACTCCTTTACTACTTTAGGTGTCTCATTATCCAATCTAATTCCCTCAGCATCACCCGACTTAATTCGACTACATTCCATCATCCTCGTTTTGCTTTTGTTGATGTTCATCTTATATCCTCCTTTCAAGACACTGTCCATTCCGTTCAACGGCTCTTCCAAGTCCTTTGCTGTCTCTGACAGAATTACAATGTCATCGGCGAACCTCAAAGTTTTTACTTCTTCTCCATGAATTTTAATACCAACTCCGAATTTTTCTTTTGTTTGCTTTACTGCTTGCTCAATATACAGATTAAATAACATCGGGGAGAGACTACAACCCTGTCTCACTCCTTTCCCAACCACTGCTTCCCTTTCATGCCCCTCGACTCTTATAACTGCCATCTGGTTTCTGTACAAATTGTAAATAGCCTTTTGCTCCCTGTATTTTACCCCTGCCACCTTCAGAATTCGAAAGAGAGTATTCCAGTTAACGTTGTCAAAAGCTTTCTCTAAGTCTACAAATGCTAGAAACGTAGGTTTGCCTTTTCTTAATCTTTCTTCTAAGATAAGTCGTAAGGTTAGTATTGCCTCACGTGTTCCAACATTTCTACGGAATCCAAACTGATCTTCCCCGAGGTCCGCTTCTACCAGTTTTTCCATTCGTCTGTAAAGAATTCGCGTTAGTATTTTGCAGCTGTGACTTATTAAACTGATAGTTCGGTAATTTTCACATCTGTCAACACCTGCTTTCTTTGGGATTGGAATTATTATATTCTTCTTGAAGTCTGAGGGTATTTCGCCTGTCTCATACATCTTGCTCACCAGATGGTAGAGTTTTGTCAGGACTGGCTCTCCCAAAGCTGTCAGTAGTTCTAATGGAATGTTGTCTACTCCCGGGGCCTTGTTTCGACTCAGGTCTTTCAGTGCTCTGTCAAACTCTTCACGCAGTATCGTATCTCCCATTTCATCTTTATCTACATCCTCTTCCATTTCCATAATATTGTCTTCAAGTACATCGCCCTTGTATAAACCCTCTATATACTCCTTTCACCTTTCTGCCTTCCCTTCTTTGCTTAGAACTGGGTTGCCATCTGAGCTCTTGATATGCATACAAGTGGTTCTCTTCTCTCCAAAGGTCTCTTTAATTTTCCTGTAGCCAATATCTATCTTACCCCTAGTGAGACAACCCTCTACATCCTTACATTTGTCCTCTAGCCATCCCTGCTTAGCCATTTTGCACTTCCTGTCGATCTCATTTTTGAGACGTTTGTATTCCTTTTTGCCCGCTTCATTTACTGCATTTTTATATTTTCTCCTTTCATCAATTAAATTCAATATTTATTCTGTTACCCAAGGATTTCTATTAGCCCTCGTCTTTTTACCTACTTGATCCTCTGCTGCCTTCACTACTTCATCCCTCAGAGCTACCCATTCTTCTTCTACTGTATTTCTTTCCCCCATTCCTGTCAATTGTTCCCTTATGCTCTCCCTGAAACTCTCTACAACCTCTGGTTCTTTCAGTTTTTCCAGGTCCCATCTCCTTAAATTCCCACCTTTTTGCAGTTTCTTCAGTTTCAATCTGCAGTTCATAACCAATAGATTGTGGTCAGAATCCACATCTGCCCCTGGAAATGTCTTACAATTTAAAACCTGGTTCCTAAATCTCTCTCTTACCATTATATAATCTATCTTATACCTTTTAGTATCTCCATGATTCTTCCAGGTATACAACCTTCTTTTATGATTCTTGAACCAAGTGTTAGCTATGATTAAGTTATGCTCTGTGCAAAATTCTACAAGGCGGCTTCCTCTTTCATTTCTTCCCCCCAATCCATATTCATCTACTATGTTTCCTTCTCTCCCTTTTCCTACTGACGAATTCCAGTCACCCATGACTATTAAATTTTCGTCTCCCTTCACTACCTGAATAATTTCCTTTACCTAGTCATACATTTCATCAATTTCTTCATCATCTGCAGAGCTAGTTGGCATATAAACTTGTACTACTGTAGTAGGCATGGGCTTTGTGTCTATCTTGGCCACAATAATGCGTTCACTATGCTGTTTGTAGTAGCTAACCCGCACTCCTATTTTTTTATTCATTATTAAACCTACTCCTGCATTACCCCTATCATCTCCGTAACGCGAAAGCGTTACGGAGATGATAGATAACTCCAGTGGAAGACTCTGCAGGAGAGACGCTCAGCAGCTCGGTACGTGCTTTTGTTGAAGTTTCGAGAACATACCGTCACCGAGGAGTCAAGCAGTATATTGCTCCCTCCTATGTATATCTCGCGAAGAGACTATAAGGATAAAATCAAAGAGATTAGAGCCCACACAGAGGCATACCGACAATCTTTCTTTCCACGAACAATACGAGACTGGAATAGAAGGGAGAACCGATAGAGGTACTCGATGTACCCTCCGCCACACACCGTCAGGTGGCTTGCGGAGTATGGATGTAGATGTAGATGTAGATGAGAATGTGTCGCCGTGGACTTCCCAGGGTGAACCCACAGCGAATACGAGAAACGTGGAAGTGTATGATAGTGAAAGCGCAGTGATTAGTGAAGATATTGTTCACGGCTGTCATACCTGCATGGTCATGTGTCCACATCGTTGAAACCTCACACACTCAAACGCCACCTAAACGACAAAAATAGGAGTTCAATTACTACATCTGAGGTAGATGAAACACTTCGGTGTAGGTAACTATAGAATTACACTATACTATAATAGCAGTAGGTATTACTGTTTTTCGAAATTAAGTTGTAACTTCACAGTGCACACAATGTTTCATAGACAGTACTAATAACAGCCCTGTAACAGTAACAAAAGCTCTAGATTACCAGAGCATGAGCCACACTTACATGATCGCATAGAAATGGAAATAGTAATAGAATGTAGGCAACTGACCATGAGGTGTTGACTTAACGTATATTCCAAGGCCAGTAACACCCGCTGCTACTACGGACTCTTAAACATATCTCTTCCTGATTTCTATCCTCTCATTCCTCTCTGTCTTTTCGTTAGATCCTTTCAGTTTTGATGCATTGTTTAAATATTTATATAAAGCGGTAATTTTCTCCACAAATCACTAACAGAACTGTCATTCCTTCAACTATTTTGTTGTGCTACCAGACAATAGAGTATACACAAATTGTGGATGAATGCGACAATTGTATATCAGTTCACTATAATTATGGTTTTTAGTTTTGCAATTAATGGAATGTATTTGTAGGGCCCGTCATAGTATCTAGACCGATGACCATAAAATTGATGCATAATCTCACAGTGAGGCAAGACGGTCAATGCCTACATAGAAAAATGTTTGCGGCTGCCTTCGGAACCATGATTGTACCCAGGGGTGCACCTCCTCGTCCGAAGCAGATCGACGGCCACGAAATTCTTTCTTCAGGGCTGTACTCTGAACAGCCTCAGCAACATGTGGAATCGTCTATATGTTGTTTCGACTACGCTGCAGAACCTTCGCCGGGAAGCTCTTACACATCCTTGCCGGCCGCAGTGGCCGAGCGGTTCTGGGCGCTTCAGTCTGGAACCGCGCTAACGCAGGTTCGAATCCTGCCTCGGGCATTGATGTGTGTGCTGTCCTTAGGTTAGTTAGGTTTAAGTAGTTCTAAGTTCTAGTGGACTGATGACCATAGATGTTAAGTCCCATAGTGCTCAGAGCCATTTGAACCATTTTTGAACAGAATTTGTATCAGTTTTTGATTCCAAGTGTGTTTTATAACTTATCAGATTACTAGTTTCGGTTAACTATTAGCATGTTCAGGTCGGTCTATAAGAGATAAACAGAATGTGCACAAGTGCTCCCATTTATAATTATATGAAACATCGTAAGACAATATTAGCAATAACAGCTATATGAAACTTATCGTCTTGCACTGGTCCGACTTATAACTATGTACGTACCTAAAGGATAGTGTACCTAGGACCACATGATGTTTTTTTGGCAGGTACTTGACTCTAGCGACTGATTTTAGAATCACATGAAGCAATGCGCACTAGAGACCGCAGTTTCCATAATTTTCTTCAGTTTTTATTGTTGGATATCTGGTCGTGTTTTCTGCTGCATTTGTAAATATTTAGAGTTCTACGTATTTGAGTGATTTATCTAAGTGCCGTACCTTGTACCAAGGCACAAGATGATCATGAACTGGGAAAAAATATTGTACTGAAATTTAAAAGCGTTGTAATCGAGGAAATCTTGTCAGTCCTGTTTTCTGGCGTCTGTTTGTTACATTATTACTCTACTGCAACCAATAATCAGTAAGTACCTTAATTTTCCGAAGTAATTTATATAATTTTGGAAAAAGACTGCAGCACATAAAAATTGAATGCCATCATTTAAAAATGGAATAGGAAAATATATTAAGCTTCTATTACAGGGCTGGCTCGAGTCTGGAAAGTGTTCCATGGTACAATGCTCTCCGCTACATAATCATAGTTCATCGGAATTAATAAGCAAATAAAATATAAAAAGACTTGCGACTAAAGACTGATGCAAAGTTTACATTTTATCACTACTTTCTGGACTTTGTCACTGTGTGCATAATTATCATACCTCTCCACGCTGCGCTGGGGAGTAAAGAGCGGCAGGTGGTGATTATACAAGCTGGGATTACATCTCAGTTCACCTCAGGCCGCGTGCTGGCTCCTGGCTTCAGCTTCCTTTGTCTTTCATTACCATAATCACTCACAAGAAACTCAGACGCGGCACAGCACTTGAATTACGCTCAGCACATACGTCATCACATATGAGATAACATACAGGAGGTCGCAGCTGAGCAAGGCAAACTACTGCCTTAAGAATTTAGCCAGGAGCACAGAGCAAGGTCTCCACATCGCCAACGCACACTGTAACTTGCCGTGAAACTAATCTGTATGGATTAAGTATACCTTGCCAACTTGGGCATTCATACAGCCTGTGTAACTGAAAAACAATGATGTCTAAATTATTGCATGAAACTACAGGCATCGCATCGCTGTCGCAAACAGTGTACAACAGTAGAATCTTTCTGGAGACCAGTGAGATCTTATCGATAAATATATCACTTCAAAAAAGGCAAATATTTCTAATGGCTGGCTTTCAGACTAGTTTCGGGCGGGACTAACAAACTGGAGGAACACGTACAGTTTTAATTACCACCTCGGAAAATCAAACTTCAAATGGTTCAAGTGGCTCTGAGCACTATGGGACTTAATATCTGAGGTCATCAGTCCTCTAGAACTTAGAACTACTTAAACCTAACCAACCTAAGGACATCAAACACATCGCGAGGTTCCAGACTGAAGCGTCTAGAACCGCTCGGCCACATCGGCTGGCAATCAAATTTCGACGATGAAATTTGGTGTTACTCCTCCTCTACATATTCACCCCCCAATTCAACATATGTTTCCGACAGTGGATGATTTGGGAGAAACCTTGGTTGTAGAAATCTACTATTCAGGAACTTTCCAGGTCGAAAATTACCTCGTCGTATTCTGGGAACGACTACTATACAATGGTTTATTTATCAGAGGAAAGACAGGGGATCCACTGAATGTCATGTCAGGAGAATATGGGGAGGTTGCGAAGCAAAATTTTAAATATGGTAGCGGAAGGAACCAGCATGCTTGACTATACTGCGAAGAATGTGCTGGGACATCATCTTGATAACCTCCCATAACCCCAACAGAAAATTTCGGTAGTATATGCTTGCGACAGCTTGCCACTTACGACCATAATCTTGAAAATCAGCAAGCCATTTGGCATTTTCATTTAGTATGTGAATGACACTCTACTAACAAGGGAAACTTCCCGTCACACCTCCCCTCCCTCACATTTAATTGTAATAAGGCTCAGTGGATAGCCCGTCACAAACCGAACACAGATCAAGCACAAGACAGGAAGAAGGTGTACTGAACTGTAAAAAACGAAGCACAATAGTGCAGCCCAAACTCTAGATGTGCAGCACGGAGCTAACTGAAAGATCACAGTTTCGTGGTTATGTGGCCACGGTACTGGACTGCAAAGCGGGAGATATGTGTTCGAATCTCTCTCCCTCGTGCACCTTACTTTTTTTTCACAAAATTATGTACTGTCCGTCATGTCATTGTTCTATTTCTGTAGTCTTGGCAATTGTCATACTATACATTGGTACAAAATATAAGTCATGTGGTAACAATATATTACCGTCACAAGTAAATGCGATGAATAGTGAGAGCAAGCGAGATGCCGCATAGACCTCCAGTTGTGCAGCGAGGTGTGATCCGTCGATCTCCTCGAATGAGGATGTCAGCACGTTCCAACATTGCATGAATGACAGATGTGTGCTGCCGACTGGCACGTGAGAGGTCGGATAGGTTTGCGCGACCTTGTTGCGATAATGACAGATGCTTTGCCCAACGACTCACTGTGCTTTTGCCCATTGCCAGGTCTCCGTAGACATTATGCAAGACGCTGAGAATATCTGCGATGCTCTGGTTTCCGACAGAAGAAACTCAATAACGGCTCTCTGCTTGGACCGTACCTCCATTACAGAAGGTTGCGTGCAGCGTCACCACCAATTGGATCTTCATGAAACGATAGGAGTTGAAGCGGGAATATTCCACGATGTGCCACAGCAAAAATGATTCAAATGGCTGTAAGCACTATGGGACTTAACACCTGGCGTCATCAGTCTCCTAGAACTTAGAACTACTTAAACCTAACTAACCTAAGGACATCACACACAACCACGCCCGAGGCAGGATTCGAACCTGCAACCGTAGCAGCAGCGCGGTTCCGGACTGAAGCGCCTAGAACCGCTCAGCCACAGCGCCCGTGCCACAACAAATTCCGCGTCTTTTCAACGGAAACAAGCCGAGGAAAAAATGTATTGCTTTACTTGCTGAACGCCCCTCCTCCTTTCTGTTGTCATTATCGTAATTCTAAAAGAGACGAATTCAACGGATTTTCTCTATGCTGAAAATAATTCAAAGCTGTCTTCTCTGGTTTGTGAGGTAGTATACATCAGTTAATAATGAAGTTACAAAAAATGGTTCAAATGGCTCTGAGCACTATGGTACATAACTTCTGAGGTCATCAGTCCCCTAGAACTTAGAACTACCTAAAGCTAACTAACCTAAGGACGGCACACACATCCATGCCCGAGGCAGGATTCGAACCTGCGACCGTAGCGGCGGCGCGGTTCCAGACTATAGCGCCTAGAACCGCTCGGCCACCCCGGCCGGCAATGAAGTTACAGCCACTTACATATTGCTTTCAGCAAAGTCTTCCGAAAAGATACTAGGTAGTATTAGAAAGAATCTCTCATTCTGTAGAAAGCTTTTCACAATTTTGAAATTTTCTGACAGATTAAAACTCTGCGTCGCGTCGGGACTTAACCTTTACCTTCCACACCAATGCCCTGACCGACTTCGCTATCCAGATATGATTCACGTTCCACAGTCACAGCTCGAATATTAGCAGTACTTCGCTCTTATTTTCCAAAATTCACTGCCCGTCTATAAAGATATACAGAAGCGCTTATGCGAAGTAGAGCAGAATTATTTGCAAAACGGAGACTGCGCGGGAAGATCCTGTGTTATCAGAGAATATATCAGTCGGTAAGAGTGTTGTATGAAAAACGAGACTCAGATTAGATTAACAAAACTTGGAAAGATTCATAAACGAAATTTAATGTAACATCGACCATTTTGTCATTAGGACAAGGATAGGGAATGAAACCGGTTGTGCCTCGCTGAAGGAACTGGCATTAGTCATGAGTGTTTCAGGGAAACGATGAAAAACAAATCAAGATCATTAGATGGCGACTTGAATTCTTTTAAGTCCAAGTAAGTCTACTGTTGAGACCGCAGTGCTATCTGAGTCACTCGTGAAAACGGGCCGTTATACTTGGAAACATTACCACTCCCAGTACACGTTAGTGTTTACATCCTGACTATTTACACACTCCACAAGCCTCCTTACGATTTGTGACTTAGGGTACTTCTGGTACCACTATAAATTCCTCCGTTCCCTGTTCTATTCACGAATAATTCAAATGGCTCTGAGCACTATGGGACTCAACTGCTGTGGTTATCAGTCCCCTAGAACTTAGAACTACTTAAACCTAACTAACCTAAGGACATCACACACATCCATGCCCGAGGCAGGATTCGAACCTGCGGCCGTAGCAGTCCCACAGTTCCGGACTGCGCGCCTAGAACCGCGAGACCACCGCGGCCGGCCCCACGAATAATTATTGAGAAGAAAGACAGTCGGTAAGCATCCGTTCTATGTTTAACTTCTCAGATTTTCCTTTCCTACTCATTTCGTGAGACGTTTATGGTTGAGCAGCGTGAGATATGGATGGATTTGGGCTTACTTTGACAAACAATTTTATTAAACACAAAAATATATTTCTTGACAACTGACAAATATTGATATTGTAGTGTGGGCAGAAGAGCCAACACCGTGTTGCTAGAGGAGGCCGAAATGCACGCGTTTAATTACACGCAGACTGGCGTGAGGTCTGGAACAATCAAAGGAGTTGAGTCTAATAAGAAAAGAACGTAGTTCTTGGAATACTTAACTTTAATCCATATTTGGTGTACAGCGCTCTTGACGGTACATGTTTTATAATTTCAATATTAATTGAATACGGCGCCTTGCTAGGTCGTAGCAAATGACGTAGCTGAAGGCTATGCTAACTATCGTCTCGGCAAATGAGAGCGTGATTGTCAGTGAACCATTCCTATGAACGTCGGCTGTACAACTGGGGCGAGTGCTAGTAAGTCTCTCTAGACCTGCCGTGTGGCGGCGCTCGGTCTGCGATCACTGACGATGGCGACACGCGGGTCCGACGTATACTAATGGACCGCGGCCGATTTAAAGGCTACCACCTGTAACGTCGGAAATGCATATCCTCCTATTTCCATCTATTGTACTGTAAGTTTTTTCCTTAATTTGTTACCTGAATATATGACATTTCTGTGCCTTTATATATTGTAATTGGTTTACTATATATATATATATATATATATATATATATATATATATATATGCATTTATGTCGATGTATAATTGGTTTGTTTCGTAAATATTATTTGTATTTTTACGCTGGGTCTTGCCTAGGGAAAACTGCTATCGAACGATTACATCGATAGGTCGTGTGAAGAATCAAAGTGTGTAGGATCTTTGGTAGGGTTAACTCTGCCGCGTGGAGCGCGGGCAGGGCAGTTGGAGTCTGGCTGGAGTAGCGAGTGGAGCAGGTGTGTGGTGTGACGCTCCCGCGAGTTGCCGCGCTTTCGGAGTTTAGCAGCATGTAATTGCGCTCGACTTGCGATGATAGTTTCTGACATGGTGTCGCGGACGGGAAGCATTAGCTGGCGCACATCAAGAGCCCGTTTCGCCTGGTGACCGTGTCGAGAAGAAGGCGCGCCAACATCCAGCTTCTGCAACAGCGACGGCCGACAATGAGTGACCGTCGCCACCTCCTCGATCGACGGCTTCAAACCTTCAATCAACTAACAAGGAAGACTAAAAGCACGTAAAGTTTCAGAACTGTATGGCAGACCTCAGCTTTTCAAATTGTTCCATTTGCCTCGCAAAATTACAGCAACTCAGCATGAACCTTTGTTGCTCATTGTCCCAATTGCATTACCAAGCAGGGTCCCTTCCTTTTCCGAAATGAAACCGAGTGTCGTTGAAATTCAGACGCCAGCATTAAAGTACTATCATTGCATTTCATTACTTTAGTTTCAAAGTGCAGTTAAAGCATAGCTGGCTACAATAGTTAGATTACACAAGCACAAATTAAGAGTGCGAGTTTTGTTAGCATATTTTAGCTTACCTGTGACTGCAGCTCAGCTTGGTACGTACTAAATTTTACTATTGTTAATTATTCAGAATCATTTATTTCAAGTTCAAAGTTAAATCTCTTGTTTCTAAATTGCGTAGAGTCAAGTTGCTTTTGAAATGATTGTTGAGGTAGTCCAAGGCTAACCGTATTCTGCTGGATTTCGATGTGCTTCAGAAAGAAAGCTCACTATTAACTTCAGTCACTAAATTAACTTTCGATTTTCCGGATTTATTAATTCTTGTGCTAAATTAAGTCAGAGTGTAGCGAAATTTATTACTTCTGACAAACTTTCAGTTTTCACACTACACGTGTCAACCTTCAGTTGCCACGCTTCTAGTGCTAATTATATGTGTAATAACCTTTCTTTTTCAGTTACTATAGTAATTGTCCTTAGGACAGGTGACCGTGATTTCCCCCAAATCTCAAATATCTAATTACCGCTAGTTAATTGTTGACGTAACGGCCGCACATTTACTTTCTTTATTAACTTTACCCCTTTTCAAAATTAATTTCCACCAGTTTCATTTGCATTTTTCCTTTCATTTAGATGTAACCCTTTCCTCCCTCTTTACCGACAGATTAACTTCGGTGACGATTGCTTTCCCAAATTTCCCATTAGGTACACGCGGTTTAATTTTTCACTGTCATTAAGGTCGATAAGTGAGGGGGAGGTTACACGTGGCGACCGTGACAGGACAATCTTCAAATTTGAGGTTGTTCTGGACACGAATTTTGCATTGTGCAAATCTCGTAACAAAGTACTGGTTACGAAATGGTCGATACGTCAGCGAGAATATTAGTCTGAGGAATCCTAATTAGATTTGAGATTTGTTATTTATATTGAAAATTATTAAAATGAGTGAAGGCAACAATTACCAAAATTTGGTAGACTTGGGTACGGAACAATCGGTCGAGCAGTGGGAAACACGCACCGCGGTACCCATTGTTCAGGGGCAGGCGGCTAGCATGAAAGACGCGACCGCCGAGACGCAACAAAGAGCAGAAATGGAATTCCAAACATTAGAAAATGTTTCGGAATCGGAAGTGAAAATCAAATCGGAATCCCTTGATGACGAATACGGGGGGACAATTAAAGAGGAAGCCGCTACGGAAGTAAAACCGGTAGTTTCCGGGAATTTAACCGATTTATTGAATGTTTTGATTAACGAAATCAAGGCTCAGTCTAGCAAGATAGAAACTCAATCGGCAGAAATTAAAGCTCAGTCTGGAAAAATTGACAGGAAGCTAGACAATCAGAACAAAGCTATTAATGTTGTTAACAACAATGTTGGAGTTGTTAACACAAAAGTTGATAAAATCAAAGAAGATATTGTTGTGATTAATACCGAAATCGGTAATCTTAAACAGGAAATGATAGGCGTTCAGGCGGAAATTGCGAGCATAAATACGCGTTTTAATTCCGAAATTAGCAGAATCGAGAAAAGTGTAGGAGACGCAGTTGCTCCGATCATCGAGAATAAGGTGACGGAACAAATTCAATTAGTGAGAAAAGACGATCAACAGAAGGTGGAAACTTTAAAGATTTTAGTATCCGAAGTAGATACCAAAGTGAGGAAGCAGGCTAATACCTGCGAAGAGAAAAAGAGGGAAGTGGAAACGCTTGCGACAACCACTTGCCAAGTGATTACGAGAGTGTCGGAATTAGAAAAGAAACTTGAAGAAAAACAGAGCTATGTGCCAATCTGTGCACATAGTTCGGAATTGTTGACGAAAGAGGAGCGGTTCGACCCCTTGAAAAAAGGCCGTATACACGCGACGGATTTCATTAAAAACTGTGAAAGAGTTTTACCCAGATCATGGACTAATGAGAGAAAAATTAATGCGGTTATTGATGTGTTGGCTGGTGATGCCAAGCGTTGGGGCTTAAACCTCAACATTACGAACCTGACCTTTGACGAGTTTAAAAATTTGTTTCTGGCTGAATACTGGTCAGAGCAAAAACAGCAAAGTGTCTGGCGCGAATTTGTCGTATCGAGGCCTTTCGATGCGAATTCGCGCGGCTCGATGAAGGAGTTTTGTGAGGGCTGGATCCGCAAGTTGGAATATTTGCGTGATCGCCGCACGGAATCCGAAATAGTCTGGGAACTCTACAAAAAGCTTCCAGATGATACAAAACGCTACGTAGGAAGCAATTACAGGACAATAAATGATTTCCTGGAAAGGGTGGAGGACGAGGACAATTGGCGCAATAATCGCGACAGTGGTAGAGGCCGTGGTAACAACAACGGGTACCACAACAATGATCACCATGGGAATAATGCATTCCGCAACCATGGCAGCATTAACGATAATGGTTGGAACCGTAATAACAACCGGTACAATACAAATAATGACAGGAATGACGGAAACCAGTATCGTACTAACGTGATACGGGCGTCACAGAATAGTAATAACGCCAGAGGGTGTGATCAGCCGCCTCAGCAGCATCCGGGGACCGTATCTGCTGGGACGAGACAGGGAAACCATTAGCCGCGCCGGTGAGGGGCCGACCGGGCGTGGAGAAATTTTGGCGGCCCAATAACAGTAGAAAACCCAGGTGTCGTCGTTATGAAAATTCCGTGTGGAATAATCAACGGCGGGAGAGTGTGCCAGTGTTAGGAGAAAGGAGTGCGCCCACAAGTAGTAGATCAGCTGTATACACGGCAGTGGGAAGTACATTCACTGTCAGTGAGAGCAATTTAAGTAGTGTTCCGGAAATCGATTATAAAGTGGCAGCTGTAATACCCACAGCGGAACTGGAGATTGAGTTTAAGAATGATTCGCAAGTGTTGAGAGAAGATCAGATGTCGGATAAAACGTCCGTCATCGAGCGAGGGGATGCAGAGAGGGATGAGGTCTGGTTAAGGCAGTTCGGTCGCTTATACGACGAACTAAGAGATTATAGGGGTCTGTATGGGAGAAGCGTTTATGGGGAGCGCGGGCAGGATTTGCCGCGTCTCGTCCCGCAGGTAGATAGTGTTTGTGAAGTGATAGAAAGTTCTGGCCCTAACCGGCAGACTTTACCAGAAATAGTTGATGTTAATGGGGAGCACGACCAAGATTCGTCGTGTTTCGTCCCGCAGGAGTTGGATGTTGAAGCAGTAACGGAAAGTTCTGGCCCTGACCGGCAGACTTTACCGAAAGTTGTAGTGTTAGAAGTGACCGACCCATCCGACGCAAAACTCCAGTTTAAACATTGCGAAAGTATTGAGGAGAAAGATTACGAGAATTTTAGTGATAGCCGGACACGATTGGTAGAAAAGCACGTAGATTACAGCGTGTATGAGGTTAGAGCTGACGTTATACGGTCGGACGGTAGCAATGTGGGTTGCGCGGATCCAGAGGGAGTAATTGCATATACTACTGGGCACATTCCTCCAGGTAGATTGGCGGATGATATCAATCTGGCCAAAGTGGAATCAACGAAGGTGACAATTAGTGAAATGATAGCAGGGCAACACTCACTAGTTGACGAGTTAGAGGAAAAGGTTTCGGTATTGGAGGCGAAGCTACAGACTAAGCCTCAGGACAAACGTGTTGAAATTAAGACTGTATGTGAACAGAGGCTGAAAAAGCCGCCAGATAAACCGGATTTAGGATCAAAGCCGGATGGTTTTTTTCTGGAATGACCTGGATATAGACGAGGATTTACTGTGGGAAAATAAAGAAACAGTCGAGGACAAGTGTAGACAGATAGTAGTGTCTGCTAATATGCACGACCTACAACTAAACGTGTTGATTGACACCGGTGCAGAATTGAGTGCTGTATCTGGGAAAATATTTGAGTTACTGAAAGACAGACCTGGTATCGTAGTTATGCCAGTAACAGGAGTGAAAATTATCGGTGCTACTGGGAAGGCCAGTAAACCGGTCACAAAACAGATTTTGGTCAACTTCGAGATATGTGGGGCACGATTTGAGCAAGAGTTTGTCGTCGTGCCAGACTTAACTACGGATGTAATTATCGGGTTAGATTGGCTATTAAAGTACCGTGCAGTCATTAATTGCGAAAGCAAAACTTTGACATGTACGTCACCAGATAAAACAATAGTAGTTAGTTTTGACGAGGCAGGAGACGGTGTGCATAGGCAATACCAGCCTATACACATTGTTAACTGGCCGGATGATATTGACGTAGGTATGAATTTGAACTACTGTAATGTGAGGAATCTCGGCATTGACAATAGTGTAGAAAGTGAATTGGGAAGTATTGTAGACAGTGTGTCAAACGTAACACACGAACAAAGACGAGGCCTGTATGAAGTAATAATGAGGAATAAGAGTGTGTTTCCAGACAAACCGAGTACTGGTGTGAAAAAAGATCGTTTGCGAGAAGTAATGAAGCTAAAAGCTGATGCTCGCATACGTCGTCATGACGCTAAAGCGCGTTTTGCTAAGTTTGCAATCGGAGACTTAGTTCTTGTAAACGCTCACGAGAAATCGAGCGAGATAGACAATGAAATCTCTAAATTTAAGTTTGTGTATAATGGACCATATAAAGTCATTGGTATACCTCACACAAATGCTTATTGCTTAGAGTATCCAAGCTCTGGAAAACGATTAGGTATACGGAATATTGTAGACTCGAAATTGTACCAACCTAGGATTGATTAATACCACGGAATGGGTAATTTGTACAGTATGTAATATAGAGTGTAAGATTTAAGGATGTGCCATGTTGCGATGCTTTTGCCTGACCTAGAGGTCATTAAAGAACTTGTAATTAACAAGTAATTAATTTTTGATTAGACGTTTTAACCAATTGAAAAATCCAAGCTGCTAGTTTAAGTTTTCAGCTGAGTCACAGTAGATTAAGGAATGTAAATATGCTTTTGTAACTAGCTGTCAGATTTCATGAATGTGTGTTTTACTAGTCATTGCCGATGTACTTAGACGCTGTTTTAAGTTTCAGGCTAGTACATGCGTGTGGTGATGGACAGTATTGAGTTATCCACTGTGATAGTATTAAGGGACTCCTTGAGATTACTCGGGAGTGAGTTTTCCTAAAGAATTCAGTGAAACGGACGTTCTGGAAATGCCGCTACACAGGCGAGTGACCGAGCGAGGCGGCGCAGTGGTTAGACACTGGACTCGCATTCGGGAGGACGACGGTTCAATCCCGCGTCCGGCCATCCTGATTTAGGTTTTCCGTGATTTCCCTAAATCACTCCAGGCAAATGCCGGGATGGTTCCTCCTAAAGGGCACGGCCGACTTCCTTCCCCATTCCTTCCCTAATTCGATGAGACCGATGACCACGCTGTCTGGTCTCCTTCCCCAAACCAACCAACCAACACAGGCGAGTGAGATCAAGCGTGCCGCACAGGCGGGCGCAACAATACTGGCAAGGTGGAGCCGCTGTCGGCTCTTGGGTCGCTGTCGGCTCTTGTGCCGCTGTCGGCATTCTTTCTACTTGCGAGTACGGAAGGCGGAGTTGTTTTTCTTCCCGGACAGCTGATGTGAAAGAATTCTGCTGTCAATATTTATGTTTTTGTCGATCTACTGTATATTATTTTCTTGTTTAGCGTTAAGTGGACTCTCATGACGAGTTAATAATTATGAAAAGGTTATATAAAATGTGTATTCTATGTAATTAATAATTAATTTGCGTATTTTGATCTACCTGTTTTTATGACCATGTACTCTAATTAATTTTGCAAATAGTATTCCATTTCTTATAATGTTACGAATTTTAATGGTTTTGGAATAGCTAAACCATTTTCTATGCTTTCTATGAATTTTAATATGTCGTCAACCTGTTTTATTTTGTGCAAGATGACAGAGTGGAATAACATTATGACTGTCTCCACTCAATTTTTATGGTCTAAAAAATTGATTTATGCTTAATTAGACGAATGCTAAATTTTGATGATGTTTTGAGCATATGCATTTCCGCTGTTTATTTTTTGGGACATTTTCTGAGTCTGTTTAGGTTACACGAACATCCTCAGACAATGTGGGGCACGTGTAACGCCGGAAATGCATATCCTCCTATTTCCATCTATTGTACTGTAAGTTTTTTTCCTTAATTTGTTACCTGAATATATGACATTTCTGTGCCTTTATATATTGTAATTGGTTTACTATATATATATATATATATATATATATATATATATATATATATATATATATATGCATTTATGTCGATGTATAATTGGTTTGTTTCGTAAATATTATTTGTATTTTTACGCTGGGTCTTGCCTAGGGAAAACTGCTATCGAACGATTACATCGATAGGTCGTGTGAAGAATCAAAGTGTGTAGGATCTTTGGTAGGGTTAACTCTGCCGCGTGGAGCGCGGGCAGGGCAGTTGGAGTCTGGCTGGAGTAGCGAGTGGAGCAGGTGTGTGGTGTGACGCTCCCGCGAGTTGCCGCGCTTTCGGAGTTTAGCAGCATGTAATTGCGCTCGACTTGCGATGATAGTTTCTGACATGGTGTCGCGGACGGGAAGCATTAGCTGGCGCACATCAAGAGCCCGTTTCGCCTGGTGACCGTGTCGAGAAGAAGGCGCGCCAACATCCAGCTTCTGCAACAGCGACGGCCGACAATGAGTGACCGTCGCCACCTCCTCGATCGACGGCTTCAAACCTTCAATCAACTAACAAGGAAGACTAAAAGCACGTAAAGTTTCAGAACTGTATGGCAGACCTCAGCTTTTCAAATTGTTCCATTTGCCTCGCAAAATTACAGCAACTCAGCATGAACCTTTGTTGCTCATTGTCCCAATTGCATTACCAAGCAGGGTCCCTTCCTTTTCCGAAATGAAACCGAGTGTCGTTGAAATTCAGATGCCAGCATTAAAGTACTATCATTGCATTTCATTACTTTAGTTTCAAAGTGCAGTTAAAGCATAGCTGGCTACAATAGTTAGATTACACAAGCACAAATTAAGAGTGCGAGTTTTGTTAGCATATTTTAGCTTACCTGTGACTGCAGCTCAGCTTGGTACGTACTAAATTTTACTATTGTTAATTATTCAGAATCATTTATTTCAAGTTCAAAGTTAAATCTCTTGTTTCTAAATTGCGTAGAGTCAAGTTGCTTTTGAAATGATTGTTGAGGTAGTCCAAGGCTAACCGTATTCTGCTGGATTTCGATGTGCTTCAGAAAGAAAGCTCACTATTAACTTCAGTCACTAAATTAACTTTCGATTTTCCGGATTTATTAATTCTTGTGCTAAATTAAGTCAGAGTGTAGCGAAATTTATTACTTCTGACAAACTTTCAGTTTTCACACTACACGTGTCAACCTTCAGTTGCCACGCTTCTAGTGCTAATTATATGTGTAATAACCTTTCTTTTTCAGTTACTATAGTAATTGTCCTTAGGACAGGCGACCGTGATTTCCCCCAAATCTCAAATATCTAATTACCGCTAGTTAATTGTTGACGTAACGGCCGCACATTTACTTTCTTTATTAACTTTACCCCTTTTCAAAATTAATTTCCACCAGTTTCATTTGCATTTTTCCTTTCATTTAGATGTAACCCTTTCCTCCCTCTTTACCGACAGATTAACTTCGGTGACGATTGCTTTCCCAAATTTCCCATTAGGTACACGCGGTTTAATTTTTCACTGTCATTAAGGTCGATAAGTGAGGGGGAGGTTACACACCGAGCATCGCATTCGGGAGGACGACGGTTCAATCCCGTCTCCGGCCATCCTGATTTAGGTTTTCCGTGATTTCCATAAATCGTTTCAGGCAAATGCCGGGATGGTTCCTTTGAAAGGGCACGGCCGATTTCCTTCCCAATCCTTCCCTAACCCGAGCTAGCACTCCGTCTCTAATGACCTCGTTGTCGACGGGACGTTAAACACTAACCACCACCACCACCACCACCTAGCAAGTGTGGTGTCTAGCGGTGACACCACATTCCTCCCCCGCAAATCGGCGAACGGTTGTGTTATAAGGCTTCCGCCCGCCGTGGGGAGGACCCCATGTTGACGTATGCGACGAGGTGGGGAGCCTAACAACAGGCGAGGCTGTGCCACCCGCATCCGGCCATTCGGTCCGAGGGGAGCTAGGAAACGCCTGAAAACCTAGTCCAGGGTGCACGCCAACATGCGGTGTATGCGCCTTTAGATAGACAGGAGGGGCCGAAGGGTCGACTTCAATCGCGTCGGGGTACCCGACGGGCGAAGACGACATCTGGTCCGGAGCGGGCAAGAGTTCCATGTCGGAGGACAGCTGGTCACGGGAAGCGATCGGCGGCGCGTGACCCAGGGAGGCGCCCGGCGGTTGCAGCGACGCGTCCACTGCGGGCGTCGCCGGCGGGAGAACAGGCGGCAGCGGCGGCGGCGCGACGCCATGGGGCAAAATGGAAGGCAGCGTCGGTAACACCTGGGGATGAGGCGAGCCAGTAGATGGGTCCCCGTGATGGCTGGGTGTTGTGTGATGTCCTTAGGTTAGTTAGGTTTAAGTAGTTCTAAGTTCTAGGGGACTGATGACCATAGATGTTGAGTCCCATAGTGCTCAGAGCCATTTTTAGATGGGTCCCCAGGGCGCAGACCGGACGGCACCGTCGCTGAAAGCAGACGGGGAGCGGCAGAACCCGTGCGACGACAGAGGCGCAGCTGATTGAGATGCCGACGCACCTCACCAGAGGCCCCCAAAACGAGATACATAGCGCGGCCGAGGCAGCGAAGAATGCGCCCTGCGAGCCAACGCCGTGAACCACGATAGTTGCGATAATATACAACGTCGCCTGGAGCAAAAGCAGGTGGCTGCCGCTGCACAGTAACCTGATGCGGCGGATGTAGCAAAGACATCAAGGCTCGATAGTGACGAACGTGGAGCAACTCAGCCGGCGAGCGACCATCTCAGGGCTGAGAGCGATACGAAGACAAAAAGAGCAATATCGCGTCCTCCCGAGAATGCGACTCTTTCAACCTTAACATCTGTGACTTGAAAGTCCGGACCAATCGTTCAGCGGCACCGTTTGACGGAGGCGAAAACGGCGCGGATGTCAGATGTTGAATACCATTGGCCTTGCAGAATGACTGAAATTCTGCGGACATGAATTGTGGGCCATTGTCGGAAACAATAGTCTGTGGAAGACCTTCTATGCAAAAGATAGCAGATAATGCTTGGATGGTGGTAGATGACGTCGTGGAAGGCATCTTGACAACAAAAGGAAAATTACTGAATGAATCTACCACAACCAACCATCGAGCATTCCAGAATGGACCAGCAAAATCTATGTGTAAACGTTACCAAGGGGAAGTGGCTTGTGGCCATGCAAAGAATTTCCGCCGTGGTGAGGATTGTTCTTTGGCACACGCCATGCAAGAAGTGCACATATTCGTAATCGCAGCATCGATTCCGAACCAAGTACAGTGCTGACGAGCAAGTTGTTTCGTTCGCACTATACCCCAATGTCCTCGGTGGAGAAGTCGTAAGACAGAGGACTGTAACGAACGTGGGACCACGACCCTGGACTGACCATTATCAGAACGCAACAGCAAAACACCACGTCGTACAAAAAGTCTCCCCTTGTAAGCAAAAAATCGGCGAACCAACGGATCCTCGATCCGTGACTTTGACAAGGGCCATTGCGTAGCAACAAAACGCAAAACGGTAGCAAGGACAGGGTCAGCAGCTGTGGCCGTAGCTACACGACGAAAATCGATCGGAAACGATTCGACCACGTCATCGGTTTCCGCATCAATGAACATGCAAGCAAGTTCGGAAGAATCGAATGCTCTATCCTCAGCAACAGGCAAACGGCACAACGCATCGTCGTTTCCGTGCTTAGCAGTGGACCGATACAAGATATCGTAGCGGTACTGCGAGAGGAAAATAGACCAGCGAATGAATTTCTGCGCTGTATGTGGAGGTACAGGCTTGTTCGGATGAAAAAGCGATGTCAAAGGTTTGTGGTCTGTGATGATGGTAAAGTGACGACCATACAAGAAATCATGAAATTTAGGAACACCAAACACGAGAGCCAAAGCTTCTTTCTCGAACTGTGAATAATTTCTTTGCGCAGACGAGAGCAATTTGGACGCAAAGGCAATAGGGCGATCATGCGATCCAACTTTGTGCGCAAGCACAGCACCGATCCCGAAATCCGATGCATCTACCATCACCAAAAGGGGTTTCTGGGGATCGAATGGCGTAAGGCAAGTAGTGGAAAGCAACGCCGATTTCAACTGGCGAAAGGCGCGTTCGCATTCCGTCGTCCAGACGAACGGAACACCTTTACGGCGTAAGCGATGAAGCGGAGCTGAAATGGAAGAGGCGTGGCGCACATATTTCTTATAGTAATTCATTTTTTTCAGCACACTCTGTAGCTGCTTCAAATTCTGCGGCGAAGGCAAGTCTTGTATGGCACGGAGGTGCTCTGGACGGGGATGTATGCCTTGGGCATTGATTACATGTCCCAGATAGTGTAAGTCACGAGCAAAAAAACACACATTTGTCCTTCCGCAAGCGAAGACCATTTTGTCGCAAGACCTGAAATAATGTTCGGAGATTGGCTAAATGTTCTTCTTCCGTCTTTCCGGAGATCACGATATCGTCCAGATAGTTTGCTGCAGTAGGGACCGATGCACAAACAGTTTGTAAATATTGCTGAAACAATGCAGAGGCGGATGCACACCCGAATGGCAGTCTTTTGAATCGATACAAACCAAGATGCGTGTTAACCACCAAAACGCGCTGGGATTCTGCGTCCACCGGTATTGGCAAGTACGCATCTGCTAGGTCCAACTTCGAAAAATATTTACCCGGGCACAGTTTGTCAAAAAGATCTTCCGGGCGGGGTAAAGGAAAAGTTGCAATCACTAGTTGTGGATTCACCGTTGCCTTGAAGTCCACACAAAGTCTCAATTTTCCGGAAGGTTTTGGCAAAATTACTAAGGGTGAGGCCTAGAGAGAAGCCTGCACATATTCAATCACACCTTGTGATTCCAAATCGTGTAAGGTTCGTGCGACCTCATCACTCAATGAGTGGGGAACATTGCGCGCTCGGAAAAGTTTCGGTTGCGCGTTTACTTTCAGTTCCAAATGTGCTTTATAGTTCTTAGCGCAACCTAGGCCCAGTGCAAAAATGTCTGCAAATTCTTCACATAGACGAGAAACACTGGCGGAAGGCACAGTCTGGTTCACTGATAGGACCTGATTTACTATAGACAAGTTAAACAACCGAAATAAATCTAAACCAAACGAGTTCACAGCAGAAGAAGAACGAAGTACGTAAAATGACACAAGTTTTGTTTGTCCCTTGTATGTTGCAAGAAGGCTGCACTGTCCTAACACAGGGATATTCTGACCGGAATAACTATTTAACTTAACATTTGCAGCACGCAAGAGAGGTGTGCCCAGTTGTTTGTACATGTCGTTATTGATTAGTGAAACTGCAGCTCCGGTATCGAGCTGGAACGGTATGACCTTGCCATGAAAGTCCAAATCTACAAAAAGTTTATTGTCCTGCTGACGACAAGAGTGACTGTCTCATGCAACGTGAACTGACACTGGTACAGAATCACTTGCGACTCGACGTGATTTCCGTCGATGTCGACGCACACTTTTTGTGGGATGAACACAGTCACCGTTAGAGAGAGTGGCACTGGGCGGAGTGGAATAAACTACATGAATGTCCATGGGCGAAGGTTCACGAGCCCGTGTATTCTTGGTTCGATTCCGGCGCGAAGCAAAGGGCCTGGAATGGTTGTTAGTGTCCGATCTAAGCTTTTTCTGGCAAACACTTTGAACATGTCCTTTTTTATTACAGAAAAAGCAAATGGCTTGGCGTGACGGGCAATTCTTACGCGAATGTCTAGTAGCACACCGCGGGCATGACTTGAGCACTGCATTTGCTTGCTGGCGCGGCAAACGTAGCGGAGAGCTTGGCGGCGGTTGCGCGGACGAGCGCGAGGGCTGTTTACTGTTCCGTGCAGCTCGCCCGGCGGGCCGGTTAATGTGACTCACAGCTGGCGAAGTTTCAAATGATTCCTGAGCAAAGTCAAGTGGTCTTGCCTATCCAATATGTCTATCACTTGTTGAAGGGAGGGATTGACTAGTTTCAAAATCTGTTCCCTTATACGAACATCAGAAACGTTCTGTGCAATAGCATCACGCACCATAGTATCTGAATAAGGGAGTCCACATTCACACTCAAAAGCACAATCCCTAGTAAGGCCTTGCAAAGTTGCAACCTACTCCCGATTAGTCTGACCGGCCGTACGTTTTGTACGAAAGAACGTATACCATTTTGGAACGACATTGACTGATTCTTTGAAATATGCATCTAATGCAGACAAAATTTCGTCGTAGGAAGAGTTGCTACATCGCGTCGGGGAAATAATTTCACTATCACTTGGTACGTGGATACGCCGACGCAAGAAAGCAAAAAAGGCTGCCGCTCATTACCTTGAATACTGTAGGCGGCGAGATGGAATCTAAATTGGCGTGACCACTCCGTCCAGCTTTCCAGTGCCGCATCAAAAGGACGAAAAGGTGGTGCAACAGCGTGTTGTGGCTGCGTTAGCGGTGGAGCGGCGGCGGCCGCATCGTTTTGCATCGCACGTTGACCCTGGACGAGCTGTCCAAGGGCATCCAATAAGGCCTGCGTCTGCTGATTCTGCAAGCGATAAAATTCGGACAGTACATCTGGAGATTGTCGCGAAGTCATGACACATGTAAATTAGAGCGTACGACCGTTAAATCTTCGTCGCCAATGTAGTGTTGGCAGAAGAGCCAACACCGTGTTACTAGAGGAGGCCGAAATGCACGCGTTTAATTACACGCAGACTGGCGTGAGGTCTGGAACAATTAAAGGAGTCGAGTCTCATAAGAAAAGAACGTAGTTCTTGGAATACTTAACTTTAATCCATATTTGGTGTACAGCACTCTTGACGGTACATGTTTTATAATTTCAATATTAATTGAATACGGCGCCTTGCTAGGTCGTAGCAAATGACGTAGCTGAAGGCTATGCTAACTATCGTCTCGGCAAATGAGAGCGCGATTGTCAGTGAACCATTCCTATGAACGTCGGCTGTACAACTGGGGCGAGTGCTAGTAAGTCTCTCTAGACCTGCCGTGTGGCGGCGCTCGGTCTGCGATCACTGACAGTGGTGACACGCGGGTCCGACGTATACTAATGGACCGCGGCCGATTTAAAGGCTACCACCTAGCAAGTGTGGTGTCTGGCGGTGACACCACAGATATAACTGAATTTAACATGTAGCCCATTTATAATTCCTGTAGCCAAGTCATAAAAACAGAACGATAGAAGAATAAAATTCCTTCAGCACCATGATAAACAATTTAAATTAAACGTCGTCCGAGTGTTAAATGTGGGCCAACGATAACAGCTCAGCAACTCTTGGCCAAAAAATACTATAAAAACAAATAAAAATAACTACCACATACAGCCACTAGTGCAACTAATAAATCAGAAAGACAGTCCTCTGGCTCAGTTGACATTTTTCACGTTTACACTAAAACTAAATCTAGATCTATTAACCATTTGCATCACCAGCTACTCACTAAAGTAACACCGCTATTACCCACTAAAATACTAACTACACAATCTTAGCACTTAAGGTCTGTTTACAGTGGCGTATACAATTTCGGTTACACTCACAAGATCAATATGGTTCTCACTCTGACAAACAACTGCACGTCTCGCGTGCCAGCGAAGGCACACGATCCTCCCGTGTGAATTGTAACTGACAATTAACTGCACTCAACGCACACCTTGTGCCCTTTTCTGTACACCAGCTTTCGTCACTCAACCAACGAAAACACCTCTGTAAGTCATTAAAAACAGTCTTTTAGTGTTACTCTTGTAATTAGGGATGATGTTCATCGCTGACGCAACCGGTTTTCGGTTATATAGGATTCTTTCCACACCAGTTTAACCTGACTGTTGAAACCGCTCAAAACAACCGGTTCCTGGGATAAACGATTTTCAGTCTCCTATTATTTCCTTTAAAAAAGGTAGAAATCTAACAAAGATTGAAAATTTTGACTCTCACAGTTTCAAGATACATAGAACCAAAATATTAAATTAAATAGCTCGCTGTTTTTTTTTTTCGAAAACTGGTAAGTGATTGAATAGTACAAAAAATCATTAGTAGTTTCATATTGATTCTAATTTTTTTGAGACTCTGCTCAAAAATCCTAATGTAATTAAGGATCATATCACTATTTGGGCATTACGAGCAGTCTGTGCTAAAGTTGAAAACTGAGATGAAGAACTCTGTTTTTCGTCTTAAGTTGTCCGTTTTCAACGCTTGGTTTCATCCATCCACAAATACACATGGATGAAACCAATCGTTAACCTCAAGTCCATTATATACTATGTCGTAACAAAGCAAACAACAAAGCTAATAGCACAAGACTTGAGGGCTATGAGAGGTGCAGAGTGCGGATCAGACCATTTTCTGCTAATGTCTAACATATTATTCAAGTTCATCAAAGACACAGAAATTCAAGTGGAAACCGAGCCAGAGAAAGCCAATAATATTCAGTATAATTTACAAAGCCTTGACCATAGTTCCACCTGCTTCTTGCACCAGCAAGAGTTTTGGATATTCCAGGCTTGTTCGTATTAGAAATGATAGAATCGGAGAAGTTATGAATGTAGAAAGCACAATCCTAGACTACACAGAAAGGAAGCACCTACTCTGGTGTTGTCAGTTACAGCAGGTCTCTAGAAGAGCGTAGCGTTCCAAAGGATTGGAAAAGGGCGCAGGTCATCCCCGTTTCAAGAAGAGACGTCGAACAGATGTGCAGAGCTATAGACCTATATCTCTAACGTCTATCAGTTGTAGAATTTTGGAACACGTATTATGTTCGAGTATAATGACTTTACTGGAGACTAGAAATCTACGCTGTAGGAATCAGAATGGGTTTCGAAAAAGACGATCGTGTGAAACCCAGCTCGCGCTATTCGTTCATGAGACTCAGAGGGCCATAGACACGGGTTCACAGGTAGATGCCGTGTTTCTTGACTTCCGAAAGGCATTGGATACAGTTCCCCACAGTCGTTTAATGAACAAAGTAAGAGCATATGGACTATCAGACCAATTGTGTGATTGGATTGAAGAGTTCCTAGATAACAGAACGCAGCATGTCATTCTCAGTGGAGAGAAGTCTTCCGAAGCAAGAGTGATTTCAGGTGTGCCGCAGGGGAGTGTCGTAGGACCGTTGCTATTCACAATATACATAAATGACCTTATGGATGACATCGGAAGTTCACTGAGGCTTTTCGCGGGTGATGCTGTGGTATATCGAGAGGTTGTAAAAATGGAAAATTGTACTGAAGTGCAGGAGGATCTGCAGCGAATTGACGCATGGTGCAGGGAATAGCAATTGAATCTCAATGTAGACAAGTGTAATGTGCTGCGAATATATAGAAAGAAAGATCCCTTATCATTTAGCTACAATATAGCAGGTCAGCAACTGGAAGCAGTTAATTCCATAAATTATCTGGGAGTACGCATTAGGAGTGATTTAAAATGGAATGATCATGTAAAGTTGATCGGCGGTAAAGTAGATGCCAGACTGAGATTCATTGGAAATGTAATCCGAAAACAAAGGAAGTAGGTTACTGTACGCTTGTTCGCCCACTGCTTGAATACTGCTCAGGAGTGTGGGATATATACCAGATAGGGTTGATAGAAGAGAGAGAGAAGACCCAACGGAGAGCAGCGCGCTTGGTTACAGGATCATTTAGTAGTTACGGAAATGATATATAAACTCCAGTGGAAGACTCTGCAGGAGAGTCGCTCAGTAGCTCGGTACGGGCTTTTGTTGAAGTTTCGAGAACATACCTTCACCGAGGAGTCAAGCAGTATATTGCTCCCTCTTACGTATATCTCGCGAAGAGACCATGAGGATAAAATCAGAGAGATTAGAGCTCACACAGAGGCATACCGACAATCCTTCTTTCCACCAACAATACGAGACTGGAATAGAAGGGAGAACCGATAGAGGTACTCAAGGTACCCTCCGCCACACACCGTCAGGTGGCTTGCGGAGTATGGATGTAGATGTAGATGTAGATGCAAGACACAAGATGGCCAAAACGTGTATGACAATGGACTCCACGTCAAAGAAGAAAGTGCTGTAGACCTGCGAGATGCTGGAAAGACGACGTCAACGAAGCAATGGCGGCGAGACGTCTTAATGATATATATATATATATATATATATATATATATATATATATATATATATATATATATGTGTGTGTGTGTGTGTGTGTGTGTGTGTGTGTGTGTGTGTGTGTGCCGGCCGAGGTGGCCGAGCGGTTGGCGCTACAGCCTGGAACCGCGCGACTTCTACGGTCGCAGGTTCGAATCCTACTTCGGGCATGGATGTGTCTGATGTCCTTAGGTTAGTTAGGTTTAAGTAGTTCTAAGTTCTAGAGGACTGATGACCTCAGAAGTCCCATAGTGCTCAGAGCCATTTGAACCATTTGTGTGTGTGTGTGTGTGTGATCTTGGCTACAGAAAGTTTTTTTACCAAAAATTACTCCTTTTCTTAAAAAGGGTATATTTAAAAGGGAAAAATTTTAGCAATGCTGCTGTGGGTAGATGACACTTCGGTTTTTTTTTACTTGTTTGTTTGATACCGGTTACTGTTTTAACACGTCGGTTTTTACATCCCTATTTGCAATCTGGAAGCCCCTGCCTGCGTCTCGTCTGGAATCGCCGTCCTCTCTACCCGGATAGGACTCCTAGCGCCCTTCTGGCTGATTGGTGTCCACCCTCATCGGTCACGGCCGCGTTGACCGTTAGTGAGGTCCCAACTCGGCTCCTCGACGCACCGGCAGTGGAGAAGGTTTTGGGTTGCTGGCTGCCTATAAGAGACTGCTTTTTTGCTTTGACGCCGCAACTGCTACTGCGGCCACTTCTACATTTGAAGCCGATCTTTCTCCATCAGTTGATATCAAATGCGTGATGATGATGATTTTCGTTTAAGCAAATATAAATTACGTCGTTTATAATTAGTTACACCGACACTATTTTTTATTTTTTGAAGCGGAGAAGAAAATCTGCCAAAATTGTCAACCTGTAATGTAATGAAACCACTACTTCTGAAGACAGCTTAAGTGAAACGAGTATGTCTGTACAGATAGATATGTCGAGTAAAATTTGCCTGTTGCAGGTGTCTTTGGAGTCAGTAGTATGACAATTCTGTTTTGCAATCCTGTTTGTAAGATTTTGTTCCATTTTTCCTCATATTTGAAATATGTCGTGGTAAACCACCAGAAGCCGCTAAAAGAATAATTATTTTTCCAGTAGTTTCAATTAAAATATTCACCGTCTTGCAATATAAAACTAAATTTCATGAGACATAAGTAATGCTATGGAATTAATTATGGCTCTTAAAAAATGGGAATGAATTAAATTTCACCCCCATTGCTGTTGCCAGAATGAAGCATTGTACTGGGTGATCAGAAAGTCAGTATAAATTTGAAATTTGAATAAATCACAGAATAATGTAGATAGAGAGGTACAAATTGACACACATGCTTGGAATGACACGGGGTTTTATTAGAACCAAAAAAATACTAACGTTCAAAAAAAAAGTCCGACAGATGGCTCTTCATCTGATCAGAATAGCAATAATTAGCATAACAAAGTAAGACAAAGCAAAGATGATGTTCTTTACAGGAAATGCTCAATATGTCCACCATCATTCCTCAACAATAGCTGTAGTCGAGGAATAATGTTGTGAACAGCACTGTAAAGTATGTCCAGAGCTATGGTGAGGCATTGGCGTCGGATGTTGTCTTTCAACATCCCTAGAGATGTCGGTCGATCACGATACACTAGCGACTTCAGGTAACCCCAAAGCCAATAATCGCACGGACTGAGATCTGGGGTCCTGGAAGGCCAAGCATGATGAAAGTGGCGGCTGAGCACACGATCGTCACCAAACGACACGCGCAAAAGATCTTTCACGCGTCTAGCAATAATTTTTTGGGTTCTAATAAAACCCCATGTCATTCCAAGGATGTATGTCAATTTTTACCACTCTATCTACATTATTCCGTGGTTTATTAAGTTTTCAAATTTATACTGACTTTTTGATCACCCGGTATGTTTCATAGGATTTTTCGAGTTTACTACTATCAGTTCGTTATCCTTATTTTAGGAAAGCAGCTATATCGCTGCTGTCAAAACTGTCCTTCTTAAGTACGAATTATATTTACCTTACATGAATTACTTCTGTTTCCTGAATATGTAGCATCAGGCGATATCTCAGACACTCTCTATTGTGTTAAATAACAAGTCAAAGTCGCTTCTAAATAGCTACGTGTTGGAAAATGTTCTCGCTGAGAATTTGTCATGTTCATAACTTTACAACAGGTTGTCTTGTTAAAATTAAAGTCTAATTAATAAGCTTTAAAATACTAGCCAAAGCTTACGCCTGTCCGTAACCGAGACAGAGATAACCTCCGAATTTAAAATTAATCTTCGTCGTGAATGTCTGCCGTTCAGTAAATTTAGTTTAGTTTATAGCTTTAGTTTAGCTTATAGCTACTTCATTCTAACTCTAACAAATTTAAGTAGTCAGTGAAATATTCTGTGCGCAGTGTTTATGCTTTACAGTAACAAAGTTTTATTGAATTGTGTAGTCGTTACTATCTCGGTAACCTAGCTAAAGTGTTAGGATACCAAGGACAAATGTATTAAACAGGAGGACTTAGCTTGCGGTAAGTGCCAAGACGAGATAATGGTGATGTCGTAAAGCACTGCTAGTAGCTATAAAAATTTTCCTTTCTGTTGGCGAGAATCCCCCACAGCGTACCTTGATTATACTCATCTCTACTGTTGCCTGCTCCAAAGACACAACACACCTTATCTCAAAAACGTTCAGCAAAACAGTGTGAATCCCCTGTTTAATTCTTCTCTCGTCCAGTAACAGCTGAACCTTATACACGAGCGCTCTGCATTGTCTACTGCCACATCTAACGATGACGCTGTAATAATGTTCATCTCCTAAATGTCACATTAATGTGCGTGGTTAGAACGGTTACCGTTCCTAGTATTGACAACACTGTCACTCAAAATGCTCGTGGCAGGGAGCTTTGACGTACTCCGCACAGATTACTGTCTTAAAACTCACTGTGTACTATTATTTAATACTTTCATACATTGAACTTTGGGATTTACTGTTATTATGCCAGGCAATAAATATAATTCATATGCAAATACTTTTGAAAACCAAAAAACGAACTACTTTACAACACGGCTTATTCCGAATGACGAAACCCCTGAGAGACAACCATAAGCAAGCCATTCGCTTGAAAAAATAAAAGATGAATGCCGCAAGCTCCACGGACAACATTTCGGAGTCTCTTCGTGGATATTTTCTGCTTTGGTCTACGGTGACTAGTTACAGAGTACTTACATATTGTTTGAATTCATACTACCGTTTATGGTTCAAATGGCTCTGAGCACTATGGGACTCAACTGCTGAGGTCATTAGTCCCCTAGAACTTAGAACTAGTTAAACCTAACTAACCTAAGGACAACACAAACATCCATGCCCGAGGCAGGATTCGAACCTGCGACCGTAGCGGTCTTGCGGTTCCAGACTGCAGCGCCTTTAACCGCACGGCCACTTCGGCCATACTACCGTTTATCTTTGTTTCTGTATCGCGCTGAAAATATCTGCATACTAGTGCAAATGACGTCAGTATCCGTTGCCTTTTTTGTTTCCAAACTTGTTCCATTCACTCATGGTACTCGCTGTTAACAAATGTACATAATACTCTACAATCTCAAGCTCGCGTTTGGCATTGCTCCTGTTTGTACTTGTGGCAGTGTTAGATGTGTTTGACAGTGATACATCTTACGGTTAAGGTTGCTGGTTACACACTATCCGAGTTAGATGACGTGAATCTCATGAATATAAATAAGAGGGGTCGTTACTTACCTCAGCAACAAAATCTAGTAAAACTACCACGTTCTAAAAAGAAAATACGTCAGCAGTAGCAAGTTTCATATTCGAACGTGCAGCAATATAAATAACTGAAATGATAACGCCAAGTCCCAGTGTCCTATTTCGAGTACACCAAATTGTATAACAATGGAAAGCAATGAATATAACTCCAATTGAGCTAACAATGCAAGTAGTTTAAAAGACACATTTTTGACTATAAATAATCACAAAAAGATCTTTGCCACATATTTCAAATATTACTAAATTGTCGATAAAGTAAATACCTGTAATAACGAAAAGTGTGCCTTAGTATTCCATAATCAATTAATGGAATGAGTTACTGCTTTTAATTTCCTGGAAGCATAGATTTTTTATAAAAAGCATCAACAAATGACGTAGAACAGTAAAAGTTGCAAATTAATAATTTATTGTGTATTTATAAATAAATATGTGCTCTGTCCTCAAAATAGGACACTGGCACTTAATGGGTTAACATACGGATGTGAAGCGTGGGCTCTGGGAAAGGCAGAGAAAAAGAGACTGGAAGCAATGGAAATGTGAATAGGGAGAAGAATGACGAAATCAAGCTGGTTAGATAGAAAAAGTAATGAACAGGTCTTAAGAGAAGTGAATGAGAACAGAACGCTGCTAAATTATATAGGAAGAAAAAAATCAAAAATGATAAGGCACATAATGAGACACAACCAGTACCTAAGGAATGTATTTGAAGGAAAAGTTTTAGGGAAAAAACCAAGAGGCAGGCCAAGAGCAACGTATTTTAATAACATCAAATAAGATATGGGGATAAAATCGTATGAAGAATTGAAGAGGATGACAATGGAGAGAGTGACGTGGCTAGATCGACAAGGCATATTATGATGATGATGATGATGATGATGATGATGTTCGCCCGCATCTCGTGGTCGTGCGGTAGCGTTCTCGCTTCCCACGCCCGGGTTCCCGGGTTCGATTCCCGGCGGGGTCAGGGATTTTCTCTGCCTCGTGATGGCTGGGTGTTGTGTGCCGTCCTTAGGTTAGTTAGGTTTAAGTAGTTCTAAGTTCTAGGGGACTTATGACCACAGCAGTTGAGTCCCATAGTGCTCAGAGCCATTTGAACCATTTTTGATGATGATGTTCTTAAAACCACACGCGAACTCTAAAACACAACACGGCGCGTATCTTGCTCTACGAAGTTAGGTGAGAGTTACAGAAATCAATCCTGATGAAAGAACTACCACTTGTTGCGTAAATTGACTCATAACCGCCAAACACGGGGCTTGCAAGTCAGCGCTAGGAATAGCGGCTTGTAATTAGTTGCAGTTGTATTGCAAGTAGCCGTAAAGCCGAACGACCGCCTGATTATACCCGCGAGGAAAGGGGTTACACACAACCACTTGTCGTGAGGTAATCGACGGAATACTTTATATTCAAAAAATGGCTCTGAGCACTATGGGACTCAACATCTTAGGTCATAAGTCCCCTATAACTTAGAACTACTTAAACCTAACTAACCTAAGGACATCACACACACCCATGCCCGAGGCAGGATTCGAACCTGCGACCGCAGCAGTCCCGCGGTTCCGGACTGCAGCGCCAGAACCGCTAGACCACCGCGGCCGGCCTTTATATTCACACTTAGGACTAATTTCAGAACTGCAACGACGTTCTGGATATTCGAGCTAAATTTGATCTAGCGTCAGAATAATCTGCGTTCCCGTAGCATGCGTGTTTCACAATGTGTGATTTGGGATGACCATAAAAAAGTGGCTGGTTACACACTATCCGAGTTAGATGACATGAATCTCATTTAAGGGTAGGCGAGATGCAATACTCGAGTAGCACAGCGCTTATATGCAGGAAGGTTTCCACGGAGGAGGAGATTATCAAATTATGTCACATTTCAAAGACTTGATGGCTGCCTGCGTGAAACAGGATTCTTTAGACAAAGCTAAAGAGAAAGTGATTAACTTCGTCATCTGAGCTGTTTGAGGAAGCCATATTACAGCGAAGTGAGGAAAACTACAGCAGCAGCACACCATCCACAGTTAAGGAACTTAATTCCTCCCACGCAAATGGGTGGAACGTCCTGCACGAGATGAAGTGTTTGGTGTACGAGATGATAGACGCTCCAGAGGAACTGGTTGTCCTTTACCTGAATCTGCAGCCATTGTTGTAAATAATGTAAATGGACGACATTTTCGGTAACATGTCCAAGACAACATTCATCGCACGGTAGTTTGAACACCGTCTCTGAACATCTCTAGCGTCAAAACCCTCATGGACTGCTAGCGAGGAAACGGTGCATGTGTGTTATTTTTGTGACATAAAAAAAGTTTCTTGTAACACAAAAAAGATTCTTTTTACCTGCCCTTAACGCTCTAATATTTTGTATACGTAATATTTTTACATCATTAATTTTGTAATAAGGATGCTTCTTTAGGTCAAAGCTTTATGTTGTCTATTTTACGTTTACATTTTTTATTTTTTTTCGGAAAATTATAATGAAACAAAAATGTTCGACATGAGTTCGGTAAGAAAATTAAGAAGAAACGTAGAAAACTAGAGATTTTTCCGTCTCATCCTTGAATTACCATAATCTGACAAGGTGTAATAGCATTAAGGGTACGTTCAGGGGCAACATTCTTGCTACAACATACGTAACTGATATAATATCCATACGACGACGTGTAAAAGAATCTTATTTTACAGTTATCGGGAGGCGAGAAGTATCGTAGTTCAACCGAAAGATTCGATCAGGCCGTTTTAGGATAAGTAAATATGTACTGTTTCTTAGATTCAGGATCCTACAATCAACTGCTGCTGCATCTGCAAAACATATGATAAGAAAGTTGCATTCAGTTTATCATTTTATGTAGAGTGAAACTTAAGAAAGTGGTTAATTACAAGTATTTTACATTTGGTTGGTTCTACAACTTCAAGCCTCATGAAATGTTACCATTTGCTAGTTAAATTTAACTCGTAAGCAATTTAATTTGTTATGCTGAAGAGATGCTACGGAATGCAGTAGCACGTAGCGCTTCGAAAATGTGCTTTGGAATGGTAATTGCGCTCAAAATGCACAAAACACGACTTATGAGCGCGTTTGATAGTTGTCGTTCAAAGGTGGCTGACGCATGACGTGCACCGGCGCTAGGAATGCCCAGACCTGTTCACCGTCGACTGTATCACAGCCATTATTTGGCTTAAGTTGCCTTCACTACGGCAAACTGAAGTTTTCAAACAGAGTGTAGATGACGGAGAAGCCCAAAGTGCAGCAAATCAGTTCCTTATCTCCAACAAGTGTATGAGTGCAGAACTCAGGTGTTTATTATATTTCTGTCGGGGCTCTCAGTGTAGTAAAAGCCTCACTGCTGGACGTTATGTCGGCGGCTTCTATGACCGACCTGTCCGACGTGTAGCCGAGTGATATGGCGAATGGAATAAACAGGAAGTGAAGGGAAGTCAAGGCGAAATACCCGCAGGGAAAATGTGAAGAAATCACAAAAGAATAAATAGGAAATGAAGGGAAGTCAAGGCGAAATAGCTGCAGGGAAAATGTGAAGACATAAAAAAAGAAATGTTCCTCGTAAGCACTGATTTAGAATAAAGAAAAGCGAAACAACCTTCACTGAAATTAAAAGTAAGGCCGTCAGCATTAAGAATGCGAGAGGAGTTCCACACTGAACTGCGGAGGAGAGATCGAATACATGGAAAGAGTACGCAGAATGCCTCTGCGAGATGGCGGACGTGACTGTTGACGCGGTAGAAGAGAAAATGGAAGTCAGTATGGAAGAGACAGGGGATCAGTATTGGGGTTAGAGTCTAACAGAGCGTCTGAAGACTTGCGTCCAAATAAGGCATAAGGGATGGACAACATTCCATCGGAATTTCTAAAATCATTGGGGGATGTGGCAACCAAAGGACTACTCAAGTTGGTGCGTAGAGCCTATGAGACTGAAGGCATACCATCAGACCTTCGGAAAAATGTTACCCACACAATCGCGAAGATAGCGAGGGAAAATATGTCTGAGAACTATCGCACAATCAGCTTAAAAGTTCATGCAACCAAATCCCTGACAAGAATAATACACACACTGGGCTTGTATTCGGGAGAACGATGGCTCGAACAAGCGTCTGGCCATCTTGTTTAAGGTTTTCCGTGATTTCTCTAAATCGCTTCAGGTAAACGCCTGGATGGTTCCTATGAAAGGACACGGCCGACTTCCTCCCCATCCTTACCCAGTCTGATGGGACCGATGGCCTCGCTGTTTTGTCGCTTCCCCCGAATTAACCAACCAACCTACCAAGGATGTATACAGAATTATGGAATAGATAACTGACGATTTGTTAGATGCCGATCAGTTTGCCTTTATGAAAGACAATGGCACCAGATAGATAGTACCGACGTTGCGCTTAGTAACAGAAGCGTGACTGATGAAAATCAGGGCACGTTCATAGAAATTGTCGACCCAGAACAAGAGTTCGACAGCATAAAACGGTGCAAGATGTTCGGAATTCTGAAAAAAAGAGATATACAATATATACATGTACCAAGAAGGAACAATATTAATGGAAGGCTATGAGTGATGTACTAGGATTTAAAAAAAGTGTAAGACAGGGACGCATTCTTTCGCCCACCTACCGTTTAGTCTATATATCGCAGAAGCAATGACGGAAATGAAAGAAAAGTTCCAAAGTGGAACTGAATTTCAGGTGAAAGTATGTCAATAACATTCGCTGATGACGTTGCTCTTCTCAATGAGAGCGAGGAAGAATTACAGGTCATACTGAATGGAATGAACCGTCAAAGAGCAGAGAGTATGGACTGAGAGTAAAGAATTTGATCTGATGTAGTCAGGGAAACAAAACAGTGGTCCTAGCTTCCTGTTGCCGTAACAGAAAATGAATTTGTAGCGCAGTATCTCTCCCTAGCATTCTAGAAAAGCCAGCCAGTATCCTCCAAGAATAGTAGGAGTTCTTTTATTAGATCTCTGTTAGCCACAATTTCTTCAGGAGTTAATAACATAAATATTTTAGCCTCCAGTGAAAGATTAAATGTGGTGTAGCTTCATCTGCCCCAATACATAGCCTGCACTTAGGAGCTTCTTTATCTAAGCCCATCACATGCAGCTGCTTCCTGAAGCTCCCATTGTTAATTATTAGACCTACCACGAATTTAGCCTGCCTCCTGTTCAAGCCAAGGACTGCAGATCTTCTCTTAAAACATGGTTTCAGTATCATTAGCTTGCCAGGTTTTTGTTTTCTTTTTTAATTTGTATTTACCGATTTTATTTTAGCCTAGTACTCTACGTGTTGCCTCTTGATCCAGTTTAGAATTTACCGTCGTCTTAGTGGTGGTTAAAACACGTACCAATACAACAAAAAGAATCGCCGCCCCTGCTCTGGCCAGCGAAAATGGTTCAAACGGTTCTAAGCACTATAGGACTGAATATCTGAGGTCATCAGTCCCCTAGACATAGAACTACGTAAACCTAACTAACCTAAGGACATCATACACATCCATGCCCGAGGCAGGGTTCGAACCTGCGATCGTAGCAGCCGCGTAGTTCCGGACTAACCGACCAGCGAATCAGCTTGTTCATTGTCAGTAATTGGTGAGTGCACAGGGACTTACAGCAGGCTTACCGTATTTTTTTCCCCTACCCTCATAAGGGTTTTAAGGCATTCTACAACCATGTCCGATCTCGTTTGGGGGGGGGGGGGGGTTTGATAGAGATTCAGAACGTTGGCTTTCTAAATGATTGTAGATGATACAGTTCTTGTCACACATACGTGAATTATCCTCCTCGCATATTATGACAGCGAATGTGTCCGCCTGTAAAGCCGTAGCCAGCTTTCGTAGAGAGAATGCACTCTTCAGTCGAGGCTGCGATCGGTGTTCTCCAGCTCCGGCATCTTCGTCTGTTTTCGGCCCGGCGGTAAACAAGACTATGTCAGATCAAACCAAAAGTGAAGAAGACGAAAGTAATGAGGAGCAGAAGAAATAAGATAAGCGATAAACTTAATATCAAAATTAGTGTCCGATATGAAGACGATGGAATTCTTCTACCTTGGAAACAAAATAACGCATGACGAACAAAACACGGAGACCATAAAAGGAGACTAGGTATTCCTTGCCAAAAATGTCTGATATTACCAAACATTGGTCTTAATTTGAGGAAGAAATTATTGAGAAATGTACTTTTGGACCAAACCTTTGTATGGAAACGAAGAGAATCGAAGCGTTTGAGATGTGGTGCTGTAGAATGATACTGGAAATTAGTTAGACTGATAAGACAAGGAATGAGTTGGTTCTTCGCGAAAAGAAGGAGCAAATGAAAAAACTTTCAAGAAGAAGGGACAGGATCGTAGGTCATGTGCTAAGACATCAAGGAATAATTTCCATGGTACTGGAGGGAAGTGTAGAGAGTAGAAACTGCGAAAGAAGACAGGGATTGGAATACACAAATAAGCGTAAGATGCAAGAGCTACTCCGAGAGGAAAAGGGTGGCAAAAGGGCGGAATTAGTAACGGTTCCCATAAAACTAGACAGAAGAAGAAAAAGTCGCTTAAGGCGCAAGCTGGGATAATTGCTCTATGAAAGTCGGGTTTGATTTCATTTATCTGCCGTTATCTAATTCGACCTTGTATGTCTATCTCTTCACTGAGGTGAGGTGAAGTCCTAAAGCGCTTTCTTCTCCTGTGTCCTCCATAATAACAAAGCTAATTTTGAAGACTGTCAGAAAAAGTCAAGACAGGTTGGCTTATTATCCAAGCCTGTCACACATGAATGTCCCCTTCAGTGCATGTTGTGTTGGTCCATATTGTGCCTCTCTGATCAAGGTTTGTAAGAACGGCCCTTTATTGGCATTCCACACTGCGGTAGCGGGTTACATTTTTTGGAGACAGGAGATAATTTCATCGTGAACTTTTGGCTTGGAAGGAGATTTGTTATGGTGAGTTTAAGTTCATAGATACCATGGAAATCTGTTCTTCTTTTCCTCATTGTATCCCAGAGATTTTCGGTAGTTTGATAAAGGGTTGCATTTATGATGTGGGTTAGTTTGTTGTTGCGGAGTCTGGGGCCAAGGATTTTCCATAATATATTCCTTTCTTTCATCTGCAGCCTTTCAACTGGGCCATGGTTAGTGATGGATAAGGTTTCGACTGCATACAAGGCTTCCGGTTTGATTACTGATTAGCTATTCAGTTAAAATAAACTTTTTTATGATTAACAAATTATTATTCTGCTTATTGCACTACGACCTCTTTGATAGTTTCGGCAGCATATGCTCACAAGCTCATCTAGGAGAACCCTTGTAAGGATATAGCCTCATAAAATTAGAAGAAGACGTGCGGAATCGGACTCTGTCTTTCAAGAGAAGCAGCCCTTCGTGGCGTCTTCAGCAAGCAACACAAAATGAGTCCACGTACCTTTCTCCAGCCTTTGGAAACTCCCTGAGGGACGAACATAGCGGAGAGAAAGGACTCAGCCGAGAATGATAGCTGCTGCCTAAGTGCCGGTTCCAAAGTGAAACTTTCACTTCGCAGCGGAGCGTACGCTGAAATGACGACGCTGCCCAGAGTGGTCGAGGAGCGCAGTCAGTCGAGCACAGGACAGAAAATTCTCTCCCTAAGGCACAAAACTGTAGCCTGTCGGAACTACGCAGGACAGCGAATCCTCGGCATAGAGTAAAGAAGGCTGATTCGTGCAACAACACCGAGGTTATGCCTATGCCTCTCAATCCGTTAAACGCACATTCCCAGAGTCACAAACATGGGAGTCTCTGTGGCGGACGTGGCGCGAAGCAGAAAGCTTTAGGAATCGTTTGCAGAAGCCTGGATTTTAAGAGCACTGTCTGCATCCGTAAATAGAACGTGCAAACTATGAACATCGTATATTCCAAATTCTTCGTCAAAAGCCATTTGCAGTATTGTAATCTGGCAAGGTGATCTTGTGGCCTGAGAGCTTGTATCCACAGTACGAGATTTGGATAAAGTAGCTGCTCACAACTGACCACACTTGTAATTCTCTTTCAAACGAGGCTTGCGAACTGTGTGATTCTAGCGTGATCCTTCGTTTTTGTTTGGAAGTAGCTTATACCTGGAGTTACTTTCTGAACAATATTTTAAATTGGAATTCGGCTTTATAGAGGTCGTTCGGCACAAATCACAATCACCTGTTGATCAGAGCCATTGTCTACATCATGGGAGAATAGCACATTTGGCGTTTCCCGATTGGAATAAGAGGACTCAATTTCACTGTTTGTGACGTTCAGTGCACACGAAATCGCTAATATTGTTCTGAAATCAGCACAACCTCAGTACGATACATTGGCTTCGGGTGATATAGGAGGCCGCTGTAGCAAATTTGACCGACAACACCACCACAATAGTAGGATAAGGGCAAACTAGATAAACCTTCAGGAAAATAGCCAACGCCACAGAGTACTGAGCTTTCCTGATGCCTGTAAAATGGCCCATAGCTCGAAAAGTTTTTGTTTTAGGACTTATGCTAATAAGATTTTCTTCTAATTATCCTTCATTGTATGAGATTAAAACACATAACTTTTTAAAAGACATCAGTGTCACGCTCGATAGCTAAATTTATTTATTTATGAAATTCGCCATGGCAATTTTGGCCTATGACCATTTTCAAATAGAACTCAGCGAACAACACGAAATCTTCTGTTTTACCCTTTAAAATCGTTGAATGCCGAACTTGCAGCCACGGGAATTCATAAACAAATAATTTTAACAGTGGAAGGTGACGATGGCGCAATCTAAAAACATTTTTTCTAGTTCTGACCAGTACCCTCACCTGCCGGAATATGGGACGATTTTTTCTAACTCTCAGCGTAAATATGTAAAACCATACAGGAAAGAATCACGGACAATTGTTTAGGTATTTAAAATACACTGAAAACAAACGAAAGTTCTTTCTTTTAAATCTCTGTAGTCACGAAACAAGTCGACTGGAAGATAGTCAGAGAAGAGTACTTAACAAGTCATTAACACGTAACACTATATTTACTCACTTTTTCTGTGGTAATTATCCACCAGAAGGTGCAATCTACAATGCATTTGCAGCGTATGACGTGTGTGTACTACATGAGTGCACGCAGTATGACGCATCTACACTCCTGGAAATGGAAAAAAAGAACACATTGACACCGGTGTGTGAGACCCACCATACTTGCTCCGGACACTGCGAGAGGGCTGTACAAGCAATGATCACACGCACGGCACAGCGGACACACCAGGAACCGCGGTGTTGGCCGTCGAATGGCGCTAGCTGCGCAGCATTTGTGCACCGTCGCCGTCAGTGTCAGCCAGTTTGCCGTGGCATACGGAGCTCCATCGCAGTCTTTAACACTGGTAGCAAGCCGCGACAGCGTG
Organism: Schistocerca nitens; assembly: GCF_023898315.1. Lineage (NCBI taxonomy): Eukaryota > Metazoa > Arthropoda > Insecta > Orthoptera > Acrididae > Schistocerca > Schistocerca nitens. The sequence goes on along the minus strand of NC_064618.1, from coordinate 395,497,808 downwards.
GACGTGAACCGTATGTGCAGTTGACGGACTTTGAGCGAGGGCGTATAGTGGGCATGCGGGAGGCCGGGTGGACGTACCGCCGAATTGCTCAACACGTGGGGCGTGAGGTCTCCACAGTACATCGATGTTGTCGCCAGTGGTCGGCGGAAGGTGCACGTGCCCGTCGACCTGGGACCGGACCGCAGCGACGCACGGATGTACGCCAAGACCGTAGGATCCTACGCAGTGCCGTAGGGGACCGCACCGCCACTTCCCAGCAAATTAGGGACACTGTTGCTCCTGAGGTATCGGCGAGGACCATTCGCAACCGTCTCCATGAAGCTGGGCTACGGTCCCGCACACCGTTAGGCCGTCTTCCGCTCACGCCCCAACATCGTGCAGCCCGCCTCCAGTGGTGTCGCGACAGGCGTGAATGGAGGGACGAATGGAGACGTGTCGTCTTCAGCGATGAGAGTCGCTTCTGCCTTGGTGCCAATGATGGTCGTATGCGTGTTTGGCGCCGTGCAGGTGAGCGCCACAATCAGGACTGCATACGACCGAGGCACACAGGGCCAACACCCGGCATCATGGTGTGAGGAGCGATCTCCTACGCTGGCCGTACACCACTGGTGATCGTCGAGGGGACACTGAATAGTGCACGGTACATCCAAACCGTCATCGAACCCATCGTTCTACCATTCCTAGACCGGCAAGGGAACTTGCTGTTCCAACAGGACAATGCACGTCCGCATGTATCCCGTGCCACCCAACGTGCTCTAGAAGGTGTAAGTCAACTACCCTGGCCAGCAAGATCTCCGGATCCGTCCCCCATTGAGCATATTTGGGTCTGGATGAAGCGTCGTCTCACGCGGTCTGCACGTCCAGCACGAACGATGGTCCAACTGAGGCGCCAGGTGGAAATGGCATGGCAAGCCGTTCCACAGGACTACATCCAGCATCTCTACGATCGTCTCCATGGGAGAATAGCAGCCTGCATTGCTGCGAAAGGTGGATATACACTGTACTAGTGCCGACATTGTGCATGCTCTGTTGCCTGTGTCTATGTGCCTGTGGTTCTGTCGGTGTGATCATGTGATGTATCTGACCCCAGGAATGTGTCAATAAAGTTTCCCCTTCCTGGGACAATGAATTCACGGTGTTCTTATTTCAATTTCCAGCAGTGTACATGCCACTTCAATCACGCCATCGTCGAGAAAGCTTTCATTGGTGTAGGGAGTATGTTACCTGGGGCCAGCAACAGCGGTCCAGAATGATGTTTGCAGTTGAATCCTGCTCCACTGTGGCCACCAGTTAGTTCATGAACATCATCGGTATGACCTATGCGTTATCATGTGGGCAGGCATTATGCGCAATGGCCAAACACTGCTACACATATCTTTGCGCGAGATGCCATTACAGCACAATGGTATTGCAGGGAGATTATTCTGGATCATGTCCGTCTCTTTAGGGCTGCGGTATATCCTAACTTCCTGTTTACGGACAACAGTGCCCACCCACACAGGACCGTTGAGGTGTGGGACACACTAGAATGTAAAGATAATGAATGTATCGAATATCCTGCGTATTCCTCTTGCCTAAATGCTATAGAGCATCGTTTTTCAACCATTTTCAATACACGACCCCTTTCCAACTAAAAGTATTCTGGTGACCCCCAGAACCATAATACAAGTAAGTCAGCGATTTCAAAGGTAACGTATATAATTTTCTTTCTATTGATACTACATTGATCGAGAAATCAAGTGCAGTGTGAGAAGAGGTGGCAGTGCTCTGCGGGCAGAGATATAATTATATTCTTTGCCGCAGTAGAGGCGTGGGCGTGAAAAGGGGTCAGCGGGGGCATAGTCGCGAGTTTACGGTCTCTACAGTCGGTTGTCCGAGTACACCAGTAAGTATGGACGTGATTACTGTCTTCGCGCTTCGCTCTAAGGGAGCATAAAATGGACAAGTTTTTCTAAGTTTTTTCTGAAATCTTTCTTGGATATTCTCCATTCACTTATCGATCGGTTCCTGAAAACAGTTTTCCAGTTTTGCGTTTATTTATCGTTAACACGGTGTATTTATTATAAAACAATCTACATTATGCTCAATCCAGAATTAATGTTAAACAAGGAATTACGTAATTTTAATAAAAATAAATACAATTTTCCATAGGCCTATGTTTTTGTATTGCAGAACCCCTAGTTTTGAGACATATAGCAGGGTGTTATTTCATTTACTTTCATTTAGTTTCAAAAGAAGAAAGTATTTCCTTTTAATTAGTTGCGAGAACGTGTAGTATATATTTTTACAATTGATGGCACTAGTTTTTTGTAAGATATTTTTCAACTATTTTATAAAGCACTCTCAAAACAACAATGATTCACTTCACGGCAATCACCACAATTAACTACACGAAAGAAACGAGAAATTAACCAGGTGACCAGCAAAGACGATTTTGTGGGAATCCCGATGAAACCCCAAAACTAGGAAAATAGAAACGTCATCATGCAGTGTGTGAATTAAATTCTGAGTTGAGCTCAGGCATCCTAGATCTCATCGGCACAAATTGCTGTACTTCGTGCCTTGTCTCACTGCTACCAATCCTAGCGATCTATTGTTTGATTTGAAACTTGTTACCGAAATCCATTTTAGTAACCGTGGCGCCAAATCTTGCACGTGGGCTGTGTGCGTGTTGTTGCAGCCGTTTTGTATCACATTTGAACGTGAGCATCTTTTAAATGTGCTTTCATAAATTGTTCTCGTTGCGTTTGAAATTTTTATCACAGCAGATGATTGGCATGTAAACTAAGTTGTCTGGACTACACAAGACGCTGCCACTGCACCGCCGTTCCATTCCGGAAGTTAATGTGGTCTTTTCCCTTTCCCTGCAAACGTCTCGGAGGTAAATACTATCTGTACAAGACTGAGTTTCATTCCGCAGAAGTGTGAAGAGATCGATAGACATCGTGTTGCCTCTCACTGCTGCAAGGGTCTATACGCATTTGAACGGTTCAAGAGGTTTAAATTAAGTTCGTATTCATTATTATAAATAAGTACCAGATCTGAACTTGAGCGAATCTGCAAGGTGCTTTCACAAAACCTTGTCACTTCCGTGTGCCATTTATACCATAGCAGATGATCGTCATGTATATGGGTTACCAGCCATGCTGCAACTGTTTTCTCCTGCGACCGCGGCCCCTGAGCAAAGCTTTGTGAGCCCCCAGGGGGTCGCGACCGTCAGGTTGAAAAACACTGCTATAGAGTAAACACTGTGCTTGGAATGCTCTTGGGAGACCTATTTATCTGCCAGCTCCCCCTCTCCGAACCATACAATAACTGAATACTTGTTTTGAGCGTGGAGTGGGACAATAATCCTCAAGAACTCTTCAATAGTTTGGTAGCTAGCATGAATAACAGGTATGGAGGGTGCATTAGTGCCCGATATCGACCTTTATCTTGGAGCTCTGATCTGTGTCAAACTTGAACGTTACTTATGACTGTTATCCTGCTTTCCTATGTGGTGAAAAACATCTACCACTCCACCTCTGTTGCGTATGTTCTGTGTCTTTTGTTGTCCATCATTGCCTGTGATTATTCCTGTCCAACAATGCCTCTGTTCCGTAGCAACTGCCAAGCAGTGTATTTACAATATTTATGATAGCCTTGGGAAGCCGATAAGGAACTTGAAGAAAATGATAATTCCTCTCAGATTCATATTTCATTTGCTGAAGTGATTTCGGGACCACATACGTGACTGCGATGAACACCTCGAGTTAGTAAGCAGAGGGACTCCGTTTCAATCCGTCAGTATGTTCAGTGCCAAAGCAATGTGAAATGTTTCCGCCGGCCGGTGTGGCCAAGCGGTCCTAGGCGCTTCAGTCTGGAACCGCGCTACCGCTACGGTCGCAGGTTCGAATACTGCCTTGTGCATGGATGAGTGTGATGTCCTTGGGTTACTTAGGTTTAAGTAGTTCTAAGTTCAGGTGTTAAGTCCCATAGTGCTCAGAGCCACTTCTGAAATGTTTCCAACCGGACAGTGCAAGTTTTTTGTGTGTGTCAATAGTTCACTTAATTATCCACCGACATCCATTGCACCTGTGCTAGGAAAATGTAATTTACCTCTGAAAGACTTAAATTTTCTAAACTCCCTCTCTTCTGATTGCTGCGTGTTACTCGCCAGTCGGGGACACCAACTAGGTGAGATTAATACAGGGATCACAGAGGATTCAAGACGAGGAGTACGTTTCGTTATGAGTTCACGAAGAAAATGAGCGAGCGGCACGGAGATATTAACACAACTGTAATGTCTGTCGCTGCGACAGAAGCGCTGTGCGTCACAGAGTTATTTATTGCCAAATTTAACGGGACGCACATTCCGAGGAGAGCCAGGCAAGACTTCCTCATACATGTTTCTCGGAAAATAATGATGACGCAAAAATACAGTGAAATTACTATAGGACATGCGGAGGCTAAACCGCAGCCGTTCTTCCGCGCATCATTCGCGAAAGGAACTTAAGAGGGGGAAATTACAGCTGCATCTTAAAAATACTTTGTCCCACGCCGTAAGGTGGCTTTTAAAGTGGAGATGTAGATTCAAACTGTTATCATCCAAAGAGTTTTATGACGACATACTATTCCAAATGGTTCCAATGGCTCTGATCACTATGGGACTTAACATATGAGGTCATCAGTCCCCTAGAACTTAGAACTATTTAAACCTAACTCACGTAAGAATATCACACACATCCATGCCCGAGGAAGGATTCGGACCTGCGACCGTAGCGGTCGCGTGGTTTCAGACTGAAGCGTCTAGAACCGCTCGACCACAGCGGCCGGCATATAATTCCAGTTTCTACTTTCTGATAAAAAAAAAAAACACAGAACACCATTACATTAAAAAGCCGTGTACGCAAGTCTTCCAGAGATCAACTTGATACTGACGTCGTTGAGAAATATATACACGGATAATTAATAACAAAAATTATCTTGATAACAATGCTATATCCGGACGAGGCAGAGAACTTTTCACCTTGACCGCGTTTGGCGATAATCTGCAACGCTACAAAACAACGCGTGAAAACCTTGTTTGGAGTGCTTTATTTCTCTACTTCTTTTGTGTATGCAAGGGTGATGTTGCAATGTTACACGTAGCAGCCACGTGTTCGAGTAGCCAGGGACGGCGTCCGAAGGCTGGGTCAGCAGAGCCGCGGCGCTCACTGTGGTCTCGGCGCTCGTGTGTGCGCCACGGGGAGGCGCGCCAGCGTGTCAAGGTCTCGGCCCTCTCGCACCTGACAACACTTCGTAGAAGCGCAGGCGCCGCAAGCAAACGCTCTCACCGGCACGACTCGCGCGCCGTCCACACAACTGTGTGCTTCGCTTTCCCAGCTGCAACCAAGTTACTACCACTGAGTTTCGGTGGAATAATGACAAAAAATCGCAAGTAATGGATAAACTGTGCGAACGGACAGGATTACTTTATACACTGCCGGAAAAAATCGCAACACCAAAAAAAATAATTAATATACAGAATGAAATTTCTAGAATACATTTGTCTAGGTAACATATACACTACTGGCCATTAAAATTGCTACACCAAGAATAAATGCAGATGATAAACGGGTATTCATTGGACAAATATATTATACTAGAACTGACATGTGATTACATTTTCACGCAATTTGGGTGCATAGATCCGGAGAAATCAGTGCCCAGAAAAACTACCTCTCGCCGTAATAACGGCCTTGATACGCCTGGGCATTGAGTCAAACGGAGCTTGCATGGCGTGTACAGGTAGCTTCAACACGATACCACAGTTCATCAAGAGTAGTGACTGGCGTATTGTGACGAGGCGGTTGCTCGGCCACCATTGACTAGACGTTTTCAATTGGTGAGAGATCTAGACAATGTGCTGGCCAGGGCAGCAGTCGAACATTTTCTGTATCCAGAAAGGCCCGTGCAGGACCTGCATGCAACATGCGGTCGTGCATTATCCTGCTGAAATGTAGGGTTTCGCAGGGATCGAATGAAGTGTAGAGCCACGGGTCGTAACACAGCTGAAATGTAACGTCCACTGTTCAAAGTGACGTCAATGCGAACAGGAGGTGACCGAGACGTGCGTTCACCGTGATGTCGCCAAACACGGATGCGAGCATCATGATGCTGTAAACAGAACCTGGATTCATCCGAAAAAATGACGTTTTGCCATTCGTGCACGCAGGTTCGTCGTTGAGTACACCATCGCAGGCGCTCCTGTCTGTGATGCAGCATCAAGGGTAACCGCAGCCATGGTCTCCGAGCTGATAGTCCATGTTGCTGCAAACGTCGTCGAACTGTTCGTGCAGATGGTTGTTGTCTTGCAAAAGTCCCCACCTGCTCACTCAGGGATCGAGACGTGGCTGCACGATACGTTACAGCGATGCGGATAAGATGCCTGTCATCTCGACTCCTAGTGATATGAGGCCGTTGGCATCCAGAACGGCGTTCCGTATTACCCTCCTGTACCCACCGAATCCATCTTCTGCTAACAGTCATTGGATCTCGACCAACGCGAGCAGCAATGTCGCGATACGATAAACCGCAATCGCGATAGGCTACAACCCGACCTTTATCAAAGTCAGAAACGTGATGGTACACACTTCTCCTCCTTACACGAAGCACCACAACAGCGTTTCACCAGGCAACGCCGGTCAACTGCTGTTTGTGTATGAGAAGTCGGTTGGAGACTTTCCTCATGTCAACACGTTGTAGGTGTCGCCACCGGCGCCAGCCTTGTGTGAATGCTCTGAAAAGCTAATCATTTGCATATCACAGCATCTTCTTCCTGTCGGTTAAATTTCGCATCTATAGCACGTCATCTTCGTTGCGTAGCAATTTTAATGGCCAGTAATGTATAACTAACTAACATTGCAAGATCGCAGGTTAATGTAAACGCGAGGTAATATACTGCACATGTCAAATGCTGGTACATTAATAAGCGATGTAACCGTCAGAATACTGAATGCAAGGCAAACGTTTATACATTGCGCTGTGCAGGTGCCCGATATTAGTTTGTAGCATGGAGTTCCATTCATGTTGCACTTGGTCGGTCAATACAGCAGCGGTTACTTTCTGATAGTTGTAGACCCTGTAGTTGTCGTCAAATGATGTCCCATATTTGCTCGATCGAAGGGAGATCTGTTGATCGAGCAAGCCAACGCAACAAGTGGACATACTGTAGAGTGTGTTGTGTTACAACAGCGGTATGTGGGCGAGCGTTATCCTGCTGGAAAACACCCGCTGGAATGCTGTTCATGGAAGGCAGCACAACAGATCGTGTTATCAGACTAACGTTCAATTTTGCAGTCACGATGCGTGGGATAACCACGGGAGTACTGCTTCTGTCGTACAAAATCGCACCCCAGGCCGTAACTCCAGGTGTAGGTCCAGCGTGTCTAGCTCGCAGATAGGTTAGCTGCACCGAGGTAGGACCAGCTTTCATCAGGGAACACAGCAGACCTACACCCTGCCCACCAATGAACTCTCACTTGATACCACTGAAGTCGCAAATGCCAGTGGTTTGGGGTCAATAGAATGCACGCTACAGGGCGTCTAGCTAGGATCTGTCCTTGAAGTAACAGGTTTGTAACAGTTTGTTGTATCACTGGTTATGCCAGCTGCTGCTCAAATTGCTGCTGCAGATGCAGTGCGCCAAAGCGATACTCCAGACAGGAAAGTATTCCCTTTCGGTAGCACCACTTGGTCTCCCGGAGCCCGGTCATCTTGCAACCGTACATTCTCGCGACCACTGCTGCCAGCAATGATGTACGATGATTACATCCCCGCCAAGTTTTTCTGTATTGTCGCAGAGAAAACTTCCAACATGTCATTATCCTATTACACTACCTCGTTCAAACTCAGTGAGGATTTCATAATGGCGTCTTTGTCGCCTTAAAGGCATTTTTGACTTAATCAACTCACACGTCCAGCCTCAAAGGTAACTAAAGATCACAACGGTTACAGAGTGTATTTAAAGCAAATCTGATTTTCATCCTCAAAGTGACGCTACTAGCGCCACTCTTATGCGACTGGTGCGAAATTTGAATAGACATCATATTTCAGATGTAGAAACAACTCGCCTACCAATTTTCGTTTACGTCACACAACTTTTCTCTTAGTGAATTACTCAGATTCTTGAATATCCGTTACTACATATGTACCACAGTGACGGTGGAGAGAAGATTTTTTTTTTGGAGGGGGGGGGGGGGGGAGGGGCGGCGTCTACAGACATCTGCTGGTTTGATGTGTCCCGACACCAATTGCTCTCAAGTGCTAACCTCTTAGAGTCCTACTTGCACCCTACGTCCCCAATTATTTGCTGAATATATTCAGATCTCTCTCTTCCTGCATAACTTCTGTGCGGTCCTGCTCACTCGTCTCGTATAGGGTGCCTAAATGATGCTATATGACAATTCAAGCAAATGACATTAATAGTTTTTATTACAATAAGGGCGATAGACAGTATTGAACTTTGTATTACAAGAGCCTGTCGCAAGTTATGGGCGACAGGAAAACAGTGTCTTCCTCTATATACTATGTCCATTCAATAAATGGGTATGGATCACTAATAACTGCTAATGCAGTGCTTTCCTAGTGCCGGCTAGTACAGTCCGGCCGAGGCTGGCAGTAGCGGCGCTTACATTCTCTTCTTCTAGAGGCCGCTCCTGTCGCGGTGTGGTCCTAGTAAGCGAACTACTGGCTGACATCGTCTCATACCCTGCTCTGCTCATGTGTTCTTCATTTTCGTGACGGCAAGTCTTATCATACTGTCTCTTCCTCTTTTTAGTTTTTTACACATATTTCCTCCCTCACTGAATCTGCAGAGAACTTTCTCATTTTTTACCTTATCAGTCGAGCTAATTTTCAACATTTTTTATAGCAACACATTTCATATGCTTCGATTTTGGATTTTATTTTCCTAGCCTGTGATTCACTTCAAGCAATTCTATGCTTCAGGCGAACGTTCTCAGAGATTTATTCCTCAAATTCAGGCCTATCTTTGATGTTAGTAAACTACTTTTTTCTAGAAAAGCCCTTTGTCTGTGATTGACTGGTTTTTACTTCTTCGTTGCTTCGTCCGTAGCAGAATTCCTACACTTTGTGTGTTTCCTGGTGCCTAAGTTTGATGTTAAGTTTATCGCTAATCTCGTTTCTGCTGACCCTCGTTCCTTTTGTCTTCCTTCTGTTTATTTTGAATCCATATTCTGTGCTTATTTGACTTCATTCCATTCAGCATACACTGTATTTCTTCCTCGCTATCACATAGGACAGCAATGTCATTCATATTCTTTCACTCAAAAATTTTGATGCCGCTCCTGAACTTATCTTGTATTTTTGTCATTGCTTCTTCGATGTAAGATTGCAAACTTTGGGAGAAAGACTGCATCCCTCTCTTACACCTTTTCTAATCCGAGCGCTTCGATTTTAGTCTTCCATTGTTATTGTTGTTTCTTGGTTCTTATACACATTGTACCCGTCCTTTCCTGTATCGTACACTTATTTTTCTGAGAATTTCGAACATGTTGCATCATTTTACACTGTCGAAGGCTTTTACTGGGTCAACAAATGGTATGAGTGTGTACTGATTTATCTTACTTTTTGTTTCTACTATCGCCGGCCGCGGTGGTCTCTCGGTTCTAGGCGCGCAGTCCGGAACCGTGCGACTGCTACGGTCGCAGGTTCGAATCCTGCCTCGGGCATGGATGTGTGTGATGTCCTTAGGTTAGTTAGGTTTAAGTAGTTCTAAGTTCTAGGGGACTTATGACCACAGCAGTTGAGACCCATAGTGCTCAGAGCCATTTGAACCATTTTTTTGTTTCTACTATCAAACGCAATCTCAGAACTGTCTCTCTGGTTCCAGAATGAGATTTTCACTCTGCAGCGGAGTGTGCGCTGATATGAAACTTCCTGGCAGATTAAAACTGTGTGCGCGACCGAGACTTGAACTCGGGACCTTTGCCTTTCGCGGGCAAGTGCTCTACCAACTGAGCTACCGAAGCACGACTCACGCCCGGTACTCATAGCTTTACTTCTGCCAGTACCTCGTCTCCTACCTTCCAAACTTTACAGAAGCTCTCCTGCGAACCATGCAGAACTAGCACTCCTGAAAGAAAGGATATTGCAGAGACATGACTTAGCCACAGCCTAGGGAATGTTTCCAGAATGAGATTTTCACTCTGGTGTCTTTACCTTTCCTAAGGCCAAACTGATCACCACTTATGAGATACTTAATTTGCCTTCATTTAATCCCATTTAAATTCATCAATAACCCTACAACTTGTCTATCCGACTCCACCTTCCTTCCAAACATCACGAAAGAATGCCAATAAAATTCTTCAGGGTATGTGAACGCACTCTCAACATTTAAAATTCTTCGATGTTTCGGTCACTCTTCCAAATGACTCTTCAGTCAGCAAAACACAGTGAGGAAGGCAATTTGTAACCGCTGCCGAAACGTAGGAGAAGTTTACATGTTGACAATGCGGTGACATACCTCACTGGATCAACGTCCGCGCAAGCCTGCTCTTACACCACGAAACGATATTTATTTGTTGTTACTCTTAGGATAATCCAAGTTGCTTTGATTTTCTTTGTCAATTTGGAACGTGTACTTGTTAAGTAGTTCTCGCTCAACTAACTCACCCGAGCGCATGCATTCTCTTCGTTCCAAACTCATATAGGTATGTGGACAGACTCGTGGCACCTCCCAGAGAATAAATACACTGGAGCTGCGGAGCTGTTGTTCCAACCACAGTTTGAGAATTTCGATGTGAAACAAGGCACCCTACGTAAATTTCAACCCTGAACTGATCCAGAAGAGATGTGCTCAGATTACTCAATTTGATGAGTGATAAAAGCAGGTGTCAGCATCCGTCGCACGGTCAGGCACATACATTTACTTTCCTGTAGGCGATGCTCCACAGCTTTCACATGATTCAGGCATAACATTTTCAAATCGCAGAGAACCGCTGTGTCAGTATTATTTTTATTTTCAACCAGTTTAGATCATAATTCATCATGTGGTCGATATATTACCAGGGTATAGGAAGCAAGGACATATCGGTGACATCAGACATTCGCATGAATCTACTATGAGTATCTTGATTTTACATCTACACTGCCTTACAAAGAAAGTGAAGCACCCAGAAGACAGGGTCAAATGTAATGCGATTTCATACATACACGCAGTATCAGGTAATACGTTAACGATTAGAGCTGCAATTCTGTGTGGCAGTTAGAATGGCCACGAGAGTGCATTAGCGTTGTTCGTGTTTAGCTTTGTTACAAGGCGTGGTAGGGTATTTAACAGACGTGAACGGCGTCAGATGTTGAGTGATTACTGTGGAGGGTACTGATTGTTGCGTACCCGTGTAAGGTAGCGTTATCAGCACCTGACTGTGTTTGAAATGGACCTTACTGAGGGTCTCCATTTGGCCGACTGGTCGAATCATTCAGTATAAGTGTACATGGGAATCAGAGGGAAAGGAATCTGTCGTCAAGATTCCAGTTGACCACTACTGACTAACACAAGGGGGAGGAGGGGGAGGTGTCGCTGCATGCACCAAGCACATAGTAACCCCTTCAGATCTGCTCCTAACGTCTGAGAACAGCTAATAGACTCCCTGCTATATTGTGTGTCATCCCCCACCGTTCGCTGGAGGCTAACTGCAGCATGGACTGCTGATGAATACCGTCGGATTATGTTCAAATGGTTCAAATGGCTCTGAGCACTATGGGACTTAACTTCTGAGGTCATCAGTCCCCTAGAACTTAGAACTACTTAAACCTTACTAACCTAAGGACATCACACACATCCATGCCCGAGGCAGGATTCGAACCTGCGGCCGTAGCGGTCGCGCGGTTCCAGACTGTAGCGCCTAGAACCGCTCGGCCACTTCGGCCGGCGGAATATGTTCAGCGGTGAATGACCGATCTGCACTACCACGCATGACCGTCATCGGCGAGCACTGCAGCGAGTTTGAAAGGGCCCATTCTTCCAGTACTTTCAAGTGGCACAGCGGTGTTGCTCCTGGCGGCGGGTATACGGAGCTATCGGGTATAACCTCAGGTTACGGCTAGCAGAGGTTGAGAGTGCTCCGGAGACGCAACAGAATCTCACGGTTATCCTGAATCCTACTGTGTTATCTTTCATGTGACACTATCATGGTGCCATTTTTCAATACGCGATGTTCGTCTACATATGTCACGTGTCTCTATGAACTGTTTGTGTGATTTTGAGGTTCTACCGTGGCCAGTAAGTTTCCGAGTTCTGTCCCAGGCAGAACGTGTGGGACCAGCTCGGATATCAGCTTTGTTCGAGCGTCAGTATCCAGAAGATTAGGGACAAGTTAAAAGAGTTGTTGGTCCAGCTTGGCTGCTCATACATAGAGAAAGCCACTACTGTACAACTACATTATTGGTGAGAAAGAAATGATAATTAATCGAAACCCTCAGCTGTCAACAGGTGTTGTTGATATACTTCAATGGGGACAGCTGAAAATGTGTGCTCCGACTGGGACTCAAACCCGAGATCTCCTGCTTACAAGGCAGACGTTCTATCCATCTGAGCCACCGAGGGCACAGAGGATAGTGCGACTGCAGGGACTTATCCCTTGCACTCTTCCCCGTGAAACCCACATTCCCAACTGTCCACAACATACTTTCGTAATGTTCCTAAAGAATATTGACCCATTCGCTCATTACTCGCGTCAAATAAGGTGACGATTCCCGGGCAAAGTGTGCGCATTAGCACAGAAGGAGGTCAATGGCCAGGTAGCCTTTAACTATATGAAGATAGTAACTGTTCCCTGTGCCCTCGGTGGCTGAGATGGATAGAGCGTCTGCAAGGTAAGCAGGAGATCCCGGGTTCGAGTCCCGGTCAGGCATACATTTTCAGCTGTCGCCATTGAGGTATATCAACAACACCCGTTGGCAGATGAGGGTTTCGATTAATTATTTCTTTCTAGAGAAGCTGCATGGTCATCATTGGCATCTGTTCTTACGGAACAGTTACTACTTTTATATTGGTGAGAAACTGCTGGAAACTGTATCTGCCGTAAAATATCTAGGAGTAAGTATCCAGAGCGAACTTAAGTGGAATGAGGAAATAAAACAAATACTAGGGAAAGCAAATGCCAGACAGTTTCATAGGAAGAATCTTAAGGAAATGTAACTCATCCACGAAGGAAGTGGCTTATAAGGCGCTTGTTCGACCGATTCTTGGGTATTGTTCATTAACACGGGATCATTACCAGGTAAGACTGATAGAAGAGATAGACAGCGGCGCGTTTCGTCATGTGATCGTTTAGTTGGCGTGAGACCGTTACCGAGATAACCAACAAATTTCATTGGCAGAGGTTACAAAAGACGCGACCTGTAACACAGAGAGGTTCAAAATGGTTCAAATGGCTCTAAGCACTATGGGACTTAACATCTGAGGTCACCAGTCCCCTAGACTTAGAACTACGTGAACCTAACTAACCTAAGGACATCACACATCCTGCCCGAGGAAGGATTCGAACCTGCGACCGTAGCAGCCGCGTGGTTCCGGACTGAAGCGCCTAGAACCGCTCAGCCACAGCGGCTGGTTCACAGAGAGGTTTAATACTTAATATTCGTGAGAGTACTATGCGGGAAGAGTCAGACAACATATTACTTCCTCCCACATACATCTCGCGTAATGACCACGACGAGAAAATTCGAGAAATTAGAACCTGCAGAGAGACTTACAGACAATTATTCTTCTAACGGGCCATTTACATGTGGGACAGGGTAAGGGGCGACCAGTTACTAGTGCCAGAAATTCCTACCGCCACACCACCACTAGGTGGCTTGCGGAGTATGTTCCAGACGTAGAGAGGATACAACGGCCCTGTGATACACTTCACAACCAAATCAGGACATGCATCCAGGACAGAGTGGAATCAACATCATCTCGTTAACTGGGGTCATACTGCAAAGTTCTTTGTAAAACTAATTCGAGTCTGTAATCACTGAAGTAACAAAATACGCCCTCTCATCCCTTGAAGTTTCATTTCGTTTCCCCGTGGCAAAAGTTGATGAGTAATGTGAAGTTTGTACGAATGTCAGAATTGTTGGCAGCACTTTCGAAAGGTGAACTATGGAATGCTCACTTGTTGGAACACAACTCATGCGCTGCTTGAAGATCGTACATGGCGTCCATCATTCGCAGCCATGGAAACAATGACATCTTCAACAATTTGTTGCGCCATTGGCCTCCTCTCTCAGGAGAAAACCGAATTATTGACCGATCGTTCCAAACTGCGTAAAAACAAAGATCAACAGATTTCAACCCTCTCATGTGGATAATGAAGTGTGTTTCTTTCAGTGTTTTTTTTGGTTATTGCTCTTCCCCGTGTCCTTGCAAATTTTTCCGTAAAGTTTCATTGCCTACGATCACTTGTTTTTCTCAAATGGCGAAAGTTAAATTCTAACCATCCTGTACTTCAGATCTTTGAAATCAGAACTGTCAGGCAGTGTACTTCAGATCTTCCACATCAGACGTACGAACAAGAATGCTCACTGTATAGCGCGTAATAACTTTTCTTCGGAGCCATTATACACAACAGGAAAAATAGGGTAGATGGCCATGATTTTTTCAAATGCCAATTTCAAATCCTAAAACATAAAAAACGCTAGGAGATGTACATATATTGCTTTATATATTCATAAGATAATAAGACTTCGTTCACGAAGTTAGTCCAAATTTCAAAGTATTTTTTTTAAATTGTGTAAAACTTTGCCATCTCACCCATGTATCGGGGTTAGATGACCCATCAAGGGATAGATATCCAGCCGACAAAACACTTTAAAAACAAAGATAAAATCGCATTAAAACAGTATTCAATAATCTTAACGTGTTTTGATTGAAATAGTTGTTACATGTAAATTTTGTGGGAAAAATTATACGAAATCACACAAGTTGTTCCTGGTTGGGTGAGCCCAAACAGGAATCTAGACGCATTGCATTTTTGAATAATAGTCAGTTTTTATATTCCGCTGTAGGGTCTTCCTAGGAACATTGTCCGCCCCCGGTAGCTGAGTGGTCAGCGCGACAGACTGTCAATCTTAAGGGTCCGGGTTCGATTCCCGGCTGGGTCGGAGATTTTCTCCGCTCAGGGACTGGGTGTTGTGTTGTCCTAATCATCATCATTTCATCCCCATCGACGCGCAGGTCGCCGAAGTGGCGTCAAATCGAAAGACCTGCACCAGGCGAACGGTCTACCCGACGGGAGGCCCTAGCCACACGACATTTCATTTCATTTCCTAGGAACATTAAACTCTGTGAAACCATTACTGTATTATTTTTTTTTCTTTATTAGTTGGAATGTCAAGTCTTCTTCTCTCCATCTGTCTTGAGTAGAATCATTATTGGGAATGTACGTAGGTGGTGTCTATAGAAAAAATGAATTCCCAATAAAACTAAAAAATAGACAAACTTTTGTGCGGTGTCTAACTCGCCCAAAGATGATACTGGTCATATCTCCAAATCGGCAGGGAGAGATGGCACGTCATCATTCGTGGTGGCAGAGACTGCAAAGAGAAACAATCTGCCTGTATGCAGCTGGACCTATACAGCCCAGAAATGTAAGTTTTCGTAACGACCCACAGTCTAACTTATGGAAAAATGAAAATGTATTGGCATGCTGTATAATATGCTATGTTAAAACCTAGAAAAATGGAAAATACTTGCTTTTTGTTGAAATAAGAATCAGGTGAAGCGTCAACGTGTAACTCATGACAAAGACTCGCTATCAACTGACCGGGCCGGCCTCGGTGGCCGAGCAGTTCTAGGCGCTTCAGTCCGGAACCGCACGACTGCTACGGTCGCACGTTCGAATCCTGCCTCGGGGATGGATGTGTGTGATGTCCTTAAGTTAGGTTTAAGTAGTTCTAAGTTCTAGGGTACTGATGACCTGAGATGTCAAGTCCCATAGTGCTCAGAGCCATTTGAAACAACTGACCGGCAACGTTGTAAAGCTGGAGCTGGAGAACCACAGCCGTTGGCCATCTCGTCCGTATGGCTGTCTGTCCACGTTTTACCCTACATAGAAACAAAGTTAAAATAAAAGTAGCCTCTTCGAAAGTACACGTCTTATACAGAACTGCTTTATCGCCTTAAGTAGCTTGTTGATCCAACCTATCCTCCTCAACATTCTTGGATCTTCCCTGGCATGTCGTCCACAAGCAAATCGGCACGATGGTGCTCAAGCCGGTCCCAATCTTTTCCTGGCTCATTCAGAGTGTGAGGAGCGTTCCTGCGGTGATGCATTACCTTGTATGCGGACACATGTCAGGAAATATCCCACGTTATTCCATTTGTGAGAGTCCCGCTTACTGGGTTTGGGGTTGTTTGGGGGGAAAGAGACCAAATAGCGAGGTCATCGGTCTCATCGGATTAGAGAAGGATGGGAGAGGAAGTCGGCCGTGCCCTTTCAAAGAAACGATCCCGGCATTTGCCTGGAGCGATTTAGGGAAATCACGGAAAACCTAAATCAGGATGGCCGGACGCGGGATTGAACCGTCGTCCTCCCGAATGCGAGTCCAGTGTGCTCCCACCTGCTGGAGGAACACCTTCACGCTGGGGGCGCCGTGTGTTCGGTCACTGTCTCCTTAAGAGATGAACTCAAAAATGGTTCAAATGGCTCTGAGCACTATGGGACTTAACATCTATGGTCATCAGTCCCCTAGAACTTAGAACTACTTAAACCTAACTAACCTAAGGACAGCACACAACACCCAGCCATCACGAGGCAGAGAAAATCCCTGACCCCGCCGGGAATCGAACCCGGGAACCCGTGCGTGGGACGCGAGAACGCTACCGCACGACCACGAGATGCGGGCAGATGAACTCAGCTTCGATACGTTTACTATACACTGACGTGACAAAAGCTGTGGGATAGTGATATGGCCGTGCACAAATTGCGGTAATATAGCGTGAAACGTCCCCTTAGAAAAATTATACATGACTGTGCTTAAACTGACACACAATATTTTTTAGCGCAACGCAATCTGACTTTCAAAAATCCCTACAAAAGAATGGCCCTGACTAACATTAACCTATACCTTTCACAAATCACTTACCTCACCAAAAATCTTCGTTACTTGAACTACTGCAATACAGCGAGCGCCACTACTGCCAGATAAATAAAAGATTCAAACTACTGAAGGCACTAACTACTGATAGGCATAGTTAGCAAATGAAAGATTTTGATAGAGAACAAACAATGTATTTACCTTAATAGTGTTCAAAAGTCATAATATATATAGCAGTTCATGACATCCAGTCTTACAAATTTCAAAACTCTGCCATTTCTCTCCCCACATCCACCACTACCGGTGGCTCGCCTCCAACTGCGCAACGCTACGCGCTGTTAACAGCCAACTGCCCAACACTACAATGGCAAATTCCAACAATGCCACCGAGCCACAGACTGCACACAGCACAGCCAGTGATTTTGATATAGAGCGCTACATGGGGTTACCAACATAAAAGCCGGCCGGTGTGGTCGAGCGGTTCTAGGCGCTTGAGTTCGGAACCGCGCGACCGCTACGGTCGCAGGTTCGAATCCTGCCTCGGACATGGATGTGTGTGATGTCCTTAGGTTAGTTAAGTTTAAGTAGTTCTAAGTTCTATGGGACTAATGACCTCAGATATTAAGTCCAATAGTGCTCAGAGCCATTTGAACCATTTGAACCAACATAAAAACCTAAACAGCCTACTTACATAACCCCTTATGTAAGTAGGCTGTTTAGGTTCTTATATTGGTAACGCCACGTAGCGCTTTGTATGAACATCACTGGCTGTGCTGTGTGCAGTCTGTGGCTAGTTTGCATTGTTGTCTGTCATTGCAGTCTTGGGCAGCTGGATATGAACAGCGCTTAGCGTTGCGCAGTTGGAGGTGAGCCGCCAGTAGTGGTGGATGTGGGGAGAGAAATGGCTGAGTTTTGAAATTTGTAAGACTGGATGTCATGAACTGCTATATATGTTATGACTTTTGAACACTATTAAGGTAAATACATTGTTTGTTCTCTATCAAACCCTTCCATTTGCTAACTGTGCCTATCAGTAGTTAGTGCCTTCAGTAGTTTGAATCTTTTATTTAGCTGGCAGTAGTGGCGCTCGCTGTATTGCAGTAGTTGGAGTAACGAAGATTTTTGGTGAGGTAAGTGATTCATGAAAGGTATAGGTCATTGTTAGTCAGGGCCATTCTTTTGTAGGGATTATTGAAAGTCAGATTGCGTTGCGCTAAAAAATATTGTGTGTCAGTTTACGTGTACAAGGTATAAAAGGGCAGTACAATGGTGAAGTGGTCATTTTACTCAGGTGATTCATATTAAAACTTTTCCGACGTGATTATGGCCGCACGATGGGAATTAACAAACTCTGAACGCGGAATGGTAGTTGTAACTAGACGCATTGGATTTTCCACTTCGTAAATTGTTAGGGAATTCAATATTCCGAGACACAGTGTGACGTGTGTGCTGTGAATACCATATTTCAGGCATTGCCTCTCACCACGAACAACGAAGTGACCGACGGTGTTCATGTAACGACCGAAAACACCGGCGTTGGTGTATAGTTGTCAGTGCCAACATACAAGCAACACCGCGTGAAACAACCACAGAAATGAGTCTGGGGCGTACGACGAACCTATCCATTAGGAAAGTGCGGCGAAACTTGGCGTTAATGGGCTACAGCAGCAGAATTTGCTAACAGCCACCTGTAGCGGCTCTGCTGGTCTCGTGACAATATCGGTTGGACCCTAGACGAGAGGAAACCATGGCCTGATCAGGGGAGTCCCGATTTCAGTTGGTAGGAACTGATGGTAGGCTTCGATTTTCGTGCAGACCCCGCGAAGCCATGGACATACGTTGTGACCAGGCACTGTGCAAACATGTGGTGGCTCCATAATGGTGTGGGCTGTGCTTACATCGAATGGACTGGGTCCTCTGGTCCAGCTGATCCGGGAAATGGATGTGCCCAGCTACTTGGAGACCATTTGCTGCCATTCATGGACTTCAGTTTTTATGGATGAGAAAGCACGATGTCACCAGGCCACAGCTGATCGAGTGTATGATTTGGCCACCCAGATCGCCCGACATGGATCCCATCGAATATTTATGGAATATATTGGAGAGGTCAGTTCGTTCATAAAATCCTGCACTAGCAATACTTTCGCAATTATGGACAGCTATGGAGGCAGCAGGGCTCAATATTTCTGCAGGATACTTCCAACGATTTGTTGTTTCCATTCCACGTCGAGTTGCTGCACTGTGCGCGGGCAAAGGAGGTCCGACACGATATTAAGAGGTATCCTATGAGTTTTGTCATCGCACTGTAGGGGGAGTACAATAGGTTGAGGCATCTTATCCTAGTAATGTACAGCTTTTAAATTCCATTCGTCAGCGATGAAAGTCGTACGTGACACAGAAAAAAAATGATTGATACACTTCCCCACTGAGCCCAAGAGACAGCTTGCATGTGACGTGTGGTGGTAGTTGGTCGCCTCCATGATCCATTACGACGCGAATCAATAGGCGTCAGGATATCCTGCAGTCGTTGCTGAAGAGACCCCGACGACTGAAAGGGGTATGGTGTTGGGTGAAACACCTTTCACGCCACGTATTCATTCGTGCAACAAAAGGCGGTGGTCTGCCTCAAAAATGTGTAGTCACGTATCTCTCTACTGGGGCAGTAAGTCACCGGGTGGAAACTGTGACATTTGTCCCGACGAGCAGTGTGAACCTTGACGGGAGTCAGCCGACACGGGAGCTTTGCGGCAGAATCAGTTCGCGAGGCGTCTTGGGCGGCAGACAGGAGGACACTCTTACCTCAAGGCTGCTGCCGCGACGACGATGTGCTCATTTTTAGTAGTGTAGACGCTTTGTCTTAAGATAATGAAATGGGCACACTCATCCGACCTCGTTTTGAATTATGGTCAGACTATTGCTGGCTTTGTACATTTCTGCTGCATTCACGTCATAGTATGATTACGGAGCATAAATTTTCTGACCATGATACATGCAGTCACTTCATATTGAGAACGTGAGGTCTTTGTTCGCGGTATCAACTTCTTTAGAAGACTTGTGGATCGACATTCAATTTTTATTGAGACATCCCAGGTTTCAAGTGGCTTATCTCATGGGTCTTTCGTTTGTGAAATAATGTTTCAGGCGTTAATGCCAATATATGGTGATTTTCTTTTGTGTGTTGTGTCCGGTGGTAACACAAAGACACGTGATTTGCTTGATTGTATTTTGCACATGGAATATGTTATGTTCAAATATTGGAAAAGATAGAATGTTTGAGCATACAGGAATATTTACGGGTGTATTGTCATCCTCCCGTCTTTGCTGAATTTAACATTCCACGTGTTCCATGCCTCCACATGTTCAAAAATGGTTCAAATGGCTCTGAGCACTATGAGACTTAACATCTATGGTCATCAGTCCCCTAGAACTTAGAACTACTTAAACCTAACTAACCTAAGGACATCACACACACCCATGCCCGAGGCAGGATTCGAACCTGCGACCGTAGCAGTCGCGCGGTTCCGGACTGAGCGCCTAGAACCGCTAGACCACCGCGGCCGGCCCTCCACATGTGTTTACTAAACAACCACGTTCTCGAAACGTAGAACATTCATTGATTGCGTGTAAAATCTGTGAGAAATAGTCTAAGCAGACTCTGGAGACTTATTACGTAAATTCCTCAGCTACGTACGTGAGCTCGAGCTACTGTTGAACTTCCCATATTTAATATAAATTGATGGCATTTCATGGGACTAAAAACCGGTGTCATAGTTCTGAACTTCCAGGTTAAAGTACATACCGGAGGACAGGCTTTCATGCGATTGATCCAGATGTTCCCTTGGCTAACGAGTCAGTGCAGCACGATGTTGAGAAATTCTTGCCCGTCTTCTTAATGGATGTCTGGAGGCCAAATTCATTTTGTGGAGGACATTGCTCGCTGCCTGAGTCGACGTAGCCCTCCAAGTTGCTTCCAAGAAGGCAATGTGGGCGTGCTGTCGCATTCTCCTCGGTGTACCTAAAGCCTGTAATCTGTAGGTCGTGGTCATCAGCTCATGTCGTTGACCACTCGAGTAAAACGAAGAAAACCTTGAATGTCTTATCTCTCATGTGAATGGTCCGCGGCTGGAATGAAGACGCCACCGTGGACTAGGATTCGCTGGGTTGCTTCTCGTTTTGACAACCTTTCTTGACAGGTAGTGGAAACTTAATACTTCGAGGCTAGTTGAAAGACTGATTATCGCTCACAGACCTCATTGTGTGGTTCACGATTGGAGCCACATCACACTGCTCTGAACTACACTGAGAAAGAACGCGTACTTCCACTGACATTATTACAGGTGGCTGTGCGCACCGATTTCCTGTTGTTATATACGTATTGAGAAAGAAGTTTAGAAGTTTCTGGAAAAAAAAGTTTCCAAGCCATGAGGGTGACGCAAAACTTTTTTGGGGCAGTTTATAAGCTTACCTACAATCAGTCTGATTCGGCTAAAGTAGTCAAAAACAAATCTACAAGAAACTGAAGCTTGGCCGCCCGTCTTCTGTTCTGGTATCAGTATTTGGCCTTCTCGATTCAGATTAAACGTTATAAATTCCCTTTCTGGTTTTTAAGTCGAGTAACATGCAAGAGTAAGTTCTAAGAATACCCTGAATTGAAATGAACTCTCATGTACATAGCTTAGACCCATTAATTTTTATAGTAACGCGATTTGACTGCAATATTTAGGAAATGTGACCATCGAACAGGAGACACTTGCTTCTCTCAACGCATTTATATAATGGACATAGCAAAATAGTTGCATGAATCCGATTAAACGTAGCAGACCTCCGAATTCACGCGAAAAGCGAGTTGAGGGAACAGCGACCGTTCAAGTCAGTCTGCTGTCTAATCCGCCGCCATCATAGAGTAAAGATTTTAGTTATAGTTTCGTCTTGGTTAATTCTGCTTTTCCCCCCTTTTATTATTCAGTAGTGCTTCGGCAAGGTGCACATATTTGAGTAATGTCCATTCCGTCGGACATGTCCGACAGAAAATACGCCTCTAAAATACATATTCATTTCTGTAAGAGCGTGACGGCTCCTTCACATTTTTTTCAGTGCGGATGCACTAATATTGTCCGAACTCCTACCGAAATCAGTAATCTACATCTACATGCATAGTCTGCAAATCACGTTTAAGTGTATAACAGAAAGTTCATCGAACCACTTCCACAATCTCTATTATTCCAATCTCGTATAGCTCGCGGAAAAAACGAACACCTGTATCTGTCCGTGCGAGCTCTGATTTCGCTTATTTTATTATGGTGATCTTTTCCCTCTATGTAGGTCGACGTCAACAAAATAATTCCGCATTCTGAGGAGAAAGTTGGTGATTGAAATTTCGGTAGAAGATTCCGCCGCAACGAAAAACGCCCCAAAACCGTTATCATTTCAGTGACACTTTCTACCCTATTTAGCGATAGTACATAAAAAATGAGCTGCTCTTCTTTGAACTTTTTCGATGTACTCCGTCAATCCTATCTAGTAATGGTCCCAGACCATGCAGCAGTATTCTAAAAGAGGACGGACAAGCGTAGTGTAGGCAGTCTCTTTAACGGATCTGTTACATTTTCTAAGTGTCCTGCCAATAAAACGCAATCTTTGGTTAGCCTTCCTCACAACATTTTCTATGTGTTCCTTCCAGTTTAAGTGGATCGTAATTGTAATTCCTAGATCTTTAGTTGCGTTTACAGCCTTCAAATTTGACTACTTAATCGCGTAATCGAGGTTTAATGGATTCCTTTTCGCACTAATGTAGATGACTTCACACTTTTCGTTATTTAGTGTCAATTACCAATTTTCGCACCATACAGATATCTTTTCTAAATTGTTTTGCAATTTGTTTTGATAATCTGATGTTTTTACTAGACGATAAACGACTTCGTCATCTGCAGGCAACCCAAGCCGGCTGCTCAGATTGTATCCTAAATCGTTTATATTGATAAGGAACAGCAAACAGTACCTTGGAGAACACCAGAAATCACTTCTACTTTATTCCATGACTTTCCGTCAGTTATTACGGACTGTGACCTCTTCGATAGGAAATCACATTTCCAGTCACATAATTGAGACGATATTCCGTAAGGACATAATTTCACTACAAGCCGCTTGCGTGGAACAGTGTCAAAGCCTTCCGGAAATTCAGAAATACGGAATCAGTTTGAAATCGCTTTTCAACGGCACTCAACACTTCGTGCGAGTAAAGAGCTAGTTGTGTTTCCCAAGAACGATGTTTTCTAAATCCGTATTGACTGTGCAAATCGCTTCCCAACACGGCTGAGAGCCCACTGCCGCTTCGGCCATCCGGATGCCTGACCGACTCAAATTTACAGCTTACCGCATGCTTCAACGCAGTGTCCCTCGTCCATTAACCCCATACTCGTAAATTATTATTTCCGAAATTCCTTCACAAGAGGAGACGAAGTAAACATTCCAGAATTCGAATCACGAACAGCTGCCAACTTGAGTAACGTAGAAGTAGGTATCCTCGGAGTAGTCAAGCCATTTAAATCACTTAACAAAAGCAACTCTTCTGGTCTAGATTGTGTACCAGTTATGTTCCTTTCAGAATATGCTGATGAAATAGCTTCATACTTAACAAACCTGTACAACCGTTCGCTCGACGAAAGATCCGTACCACAAAACTGGTAAGTTGCACAGGTCACACAAATTTTCGTGATCGATAGTAGGAGTAAGCCAGTGAATTACAGGTAATGTCGATATGCAGCAGGATTTTGAAACATATATTGTGCTAGAACATTATGAATTACTTCGAAGAAAACGGCGAGCGAACCGTCGTTTACTCGCGCGAGGAGTGGTGTTGCTGTGTCAACAGATCACCTCGAACGATAATGACGCTTTCGTACAGAAAGGCCACAATAAAATTAACATTGCATGCCCAGTACGCACGAAGCAAGGCATACGATTTCTATGAGAACTAATAGACGTGGATCCACAGGAGCTCCTCGGAATACATCTCTCGAACGTCTCCAGCACGGTTTACCTGAAATTTGTCGATGAAGCAGCGTGCGAATGGCTTATTCGCCGTTCCGCCGTTGGATATGGTTTCCATCACTCGGACGGGAATGTACGCGCAGTGACTGTCGACCATACAGGACTTCAGGTTCGGACCATACGAATCTTCGAGTGCTGTTTGAAGTTCCGGACACGCTTGCTGTGGACGCTTTGTGGCCATATGTGGAGGTATAAAGTCACGTGGAAGAAAAGTGGCACATACTCGAGACGTATCCTGTTTTTAACAGAGTTCGTCAGGTACAAACTGAAGTGCACAAACACATCCCATCGTACGTGACTGTTGCTGGCTGCCGAGTGATCGTCACTTACGACGGTCAGCCGCGGACATGTTCGGGGTGCGGGCAAGAAGGTCACGTTCGCTCCGAATGCGGGCAGAGACGTCTCGTACAGATATCTCGTGCAGACTCGACGCCTACATTGCAACCGAAGACGTTGCCTTTTCCTACGTTGAGGTTGCGGCCCAGGCTGTGGATCCTACTCCAGAGACTCCCGGTTCGCTGCTGGCAACGACCGCCCAAAGACAAAGACAGTTTGACAATGTTCATCCAACTGATGAGCTCCCTGGCGATGTTGTTGCTAAGACACCAGATGAACTTCAAAAATGGTTCAAATGGCTCTGAGCGCTATGAGACTTAACATCTGAGGTCATCAGTCCCCTAGAACTTGGAACTACTTAAACCTAACTAACCTAAGGACATCACACACATCCATGCCCGAGGCAGGATTCGAACCTGCGACCGTAGCGGTCGCGCGGTTTCAGACTGAAGCGCCTAGAACCGCTCGACCACACCAGCCGGCGCAGATGAACTTCGTTCGTTGCCAGAGGACCTGGGCGTCTGAGGTGGAAATGGAAAGAATGATGACAGGGACGGTCAGACGGACGACGTAGCCCTTAGTTGCTCAAACGACAGCAGTGTATGTCGTCTTACTATCCAGGTACCCAGGCGTATCGAACAGGTTCCACGATCAAACCTCAGCCGTTAAAGAACGTGATTCAGAGGGCGGACATTGATATCGTGCTTCTTCAAGTGGTACGGCCGGATCTGCGCCTCGATGTTTATGGTTATACTTCTTAGAGCAACCCATCCACCGACAGTGGTGCTGGCATGGCCATACTAATACGCGATGTTGTAGAAGCAACGGGTATTCAATATTTGCCATCAGCGCGAGGCGTTGCACTCACCATCGGTGCGGTCTGGCTTGTGAATCCCTATGTACGGTATGGAATGGCTAAGCTTGGAGAGTGAACAGTCTGTTATCCTAAATAGGCGGCTCCGTAGTTCCTAGGCGCCACAGAGCATTTAGCAGTGGGCGCGGACTAACAGTATCTCACGTTCTTAAGATCAGATCTCTCGCAATGTCCCATTTCTTGCCCTTTACGCGATGGTCAGGGACCTACCTTTATACGGAACATGGACAATTATCCACCACTGTGAACGATGCGGATGTACGTACTCCACCAGCAACTCGGCAAGCAGGTTGGACAGGATTTACGTTTTCCGGGATCTTCGGGCAGCGACTACATTCAACGACCTTCAGGTCATCATCTGCACCGCGACCCTGCCACAACAGACGAGCAGTAGTAAGGGACCATGGACTCTTAATACGATATTGCAATGCCTGTGTTATTCTGATTACGATGCCAAGTTCCTTTGTACGTGCATGCATGTATAAAGGAACTTTTCATCGTAATCAGAATATCACAAGCACTGCAGTATCGAATTTATTTGCTGATATCGAGCAAGCAGCTTTCTCAAGTACAACGTCTGACCTGTAGGGGAATATACATAATGGATGTACGAATATAGGTCGTAGATGCGTGGCTGACGACACAAGGAAGTTTGGGTCTGGACGTGAGTCGTGCACAGATAGCCAAATGGTAAGGCGACTGCTCGCAAAGAGCGGGAAAACCGGGTTCAAGTCCACGTCCGGTACAAATTTCCATTGTCTTCATTCCATTCTACAGCTAATGGTTGTCCTCATTCGCAAATGCGAATTCATTTAATGTATGGACTCTTAAGGCGAGCATTCTCCGGGAAGAGGCTTGCCGTCCAGCCCTGACTGATACCTGACACAAATGTGAACGACGACGTCATACCTATGATTCCGCAACACGGTGGTGGACACACTGCGCCAAACCAGCTATTCGTCACACGCCCATGGCGTGTGGGCGAGACAGAGCGCTTTGGCAACGATCGACCTCTGAGTATTACGACATGGTCTTGAGGGAACTACCGCCGCAACCACATTCGCCAGATCGCCAAATGGCCGTCCTCGGGATACAGGCGCGGCTCCTGCAGATTACAGCGGCCAGATTGGGAGGCACGCGAGTTCGAGCGAGACTGCAAGATTCCGTCCCAGATGAATGTGCTTCTCTCTATCACGACATCAAACAATGGAAACATCGCAACAGGCGACTGATCACGGCATTTATAGCGGCGGACGGGCAATGTGCAGAGACACACACTGCCAGCTCCTGTGTCGTCACAGATTTTTACCGTGCTCTATATCTGGCTGATCAACGACCTGACGGTGACGTTGAGGCTGTCCTGCAAGACCTGCCACCTCTGGGTAGGGCACAAGGAGACGACACACTCCTGGGGGCTACTACGCTTCAATAATTAGGCATGCCCTGTCGATGGACGCGAGAAACAATACTCCTAGACGTGAAAGTCTTCCGCTTGAATTTTATAGCACTTTTTCGGAAGTTCGGCAGCAGATGTGCTGCGAGCTCCTGGATCCGGACTTTCGCTTGCTCCTACCCCCCCTCCCTCCCGCCCCCAAGGAATTTTTGGAGGGCATGGTAATCCCTCTGCCAAAACCGAACGGAGGCTGCAAACCGCAAGACTTCTGGCCATTGACCGACGTGAATTCGTTTTGTAAGCTGTTCCCATGTATCCTTCGTGTGCGCCTCCTCACTACTGTTAAGAATGCCATTAACGTTGACCAAACACGTCTGGGAGATGGCAGTAATATAGGCACAGCATTAATCTCTTATAAAGATGTGATGGCGCTCTAATCGGCGTGTCGGTTAGAAGGCGTCCTCGTGGCGGTTTACTCGACCACGCGTTTGACTGCGTTGAGCACGGTTTCTTGCAAGGTGTCTCAGAGAAGATGGGTCTATTTCCAGTATAGGCTGGTGCAGTTCTCCGTTTCATTCGCGGGGCCCCTTCCACTGTTCTGGTCAATGGTTACTGCTCGTCACCATTCACTATTAGGCGTTCGGTGCGATAACGCTGTCTTCTGTCAGCCTTTCTCTTCGCCGTCACCCTCGAGCCTGCACTTCACGGTCTACATTAGCGTTTGGAGGGCATTCGCCTCCGCAATGTGCATTTTAAATGTTGTGCATACATGGACGATGTAGTGTTCTGGGCGAGGTCGGCAGAAAGCGTATGTACGGCGATCGCCACTTCAGCGCTATGGCGAGGTGGCCGTCAGTTGTAACAACCTGCGGGAGTCGCATTACATCGATGTGAGCAGATGACCGTCCGACAGTTCGCCGGTGCCCGTTACCAAGGTTCCGGTGATGAAATGTTTGGGAGTGACCTTCCACAGGAACGTGCAGCGTACACCAGCAGCTTATTATCGCAGACTACTTAATATGATCCGCACGCAAATTCGTCTCCATACGTACAGGGCTATTACAAATGATTGAAGCGATTTCATAAATTCACTGTAGCTCCATTCATTGACATATGGTCACGACACACTACAGATACGTAGAAAAACTCATAAAGTTTTGTTCGGCTGAAGCCGCACTTCAGGTTTCTGCCACCATAGCGCTCGAGAGCGCAGTGAGGCAAAATGGCGACAGGAGCTGAGAAAGCGTATGTCGTGCTTGAAATGCACTCACATCAGTCAGTCATAACAGTGCAACGACACTTCAGGACGAAGTTCAACAAAGATCCACCAACTGCTGACTCCATTCAGCGATGGTATGCGCAGTTTAAAGCTTCTGGAT
This sequence comes from Schistocerca nitens, assembly GCF_023898315.1. Classification (NCBI taxonomy): domain Eukaryota; kingdom Metazoa; phylum Arthropoda; class Insecta; order Orthoptera; family Acrididae; genus Schistocerca; species Schistocerca nitens. Next base: position 395,469,706 of record NC_064618.1, on the reverse strand, counting down.
GCCTCTGTAAGGGGAAATCAACGGGTCGGCCTGCAGTGAGCGAAGAAATGGTTGAACGCGTGCGGGCAAGTTTCACGCGTAGCCCGCGGAAATTGCCTCATGCCACAACTGGAGACCGACAGCGCCGACTTCATCTTTCAACAGGATGGTGCTCCACCGCACTTCCATCATGATGTTCGGCATTTCTTAAACAGGAGATTGGAAAACCGATGGATCGATCGTGGTGGAGATCATGATCAGCAATTCATGTCATGGCCTCCACGCCATGCGATTTCTTTCTGTGGGGTTATGTGAAAGATTCAGTGTTTAAACCTCCTCTACCAAGAAACGTGCCAGAACTGCGAGCTCGCACCAACGATGCTTTCGAACTCATTGATGGGGACATGCTGCGCCGAGTGTGGGAGGAACTTGATTATCGGCTTGATGTCTGCCGAATCACTAAAGGGGCACAAATCGAACATTTGTGAATGCCTAAAAAAACTTTTTGAGTTTTTGTATGTGTGTGCAAAGCATTGTGAAAATATCTCAAATAATAAAGTTACTGTAGAGCTGTGAAATCGCTTCAATCATTTGTAATAACCCTGTATTTAACGCCTTACTTGATCATAAGGGAACATATTGTGAAAGTCTACTACTCCACGAAAGTTATTCTTTACATTCCCGTTCTCCCACTGCCCATTACAGTGGCTGTCAAGTTCCAGGCAGTCTTTAATCATTTCGTCAGCGAGGGTAGAATCTTCAAGACTCGTTATGAGACGCTGACGTTGCCCACACATGTGGGCGGCATTGGAATGATAAATATGCAAAACAGGGCACGAGCTCCTTTCTGCGGACGATGTGTCACCTACGTGCTTCGCGCAAGCACATCCTCGCACGTTCACTGATTGAGGAAGCGGCGCCTCAGTCCCTCCGGCCGCCAGTTCCTGTTGAACCCATCACGCCGCAATTAAATCACATTCGCACCTATCTGGTCGACGCGAGTCATCTTGTGGATGTCCTACCGATGACGCAGACTTCTACCGCTACTTTCAACGGACACTGCTAACGCCGATGTCGGGCGGTTGGCTGGAAGCGGACGTGGAGTAACGTACACTCGCCTCTCCTTCCCACCGCTGTGATGCCACTAGCCGGCCGAAGTGGCCGTGCGGTTAAAGGCGCTGCAGTCTGGAACCGCAAGACCGCTACGGTCGCAGGTTCGAATCCTGCCTCGGGCATGGATGTTTGTGATGTCCTTAGGTTAGTTAGGTTTAACTAGTTCTAAGTTCTAGGGGACTAGTGACCTCAGCAGTTGAGTCCCATAGTGCTCAGAGCCATTTTTTTGTGATGCCACTGTGGTGAGTGTGATAATGACTGAAAAACTTCCCACACGACAAAAATTCGCCGCCCGACAGCGTTTATACACTACACATCTTGCCGAGGAACTTCTCTGTCCCAGATGCGCCGCTGTCGACACCGACATTCACCGTTTCGTATGTGATATGGCAGCCGATTGTTGGGTTCTCACACGTCGTATGCTGGCACTTTTGCTGCGATGGACGCCTCAGTCCGTAGAGCCCACCGAACTGATCCATCCTGACGTCACTTGCTACTGTGCTACTCGGCATAATGCCACGGTCTGGGCTAAAGATATGGCGCTGTCATAGTTTTTTATTGAGGGAATTGTAGAGTTCCCAGAATGAGATTTTCACTCTGCAGCGGAGCGTGCGCTGATATGAAACTTCCTGGCAGATTAAAACTGTGTTCCAGACCGAGACTCGAACTCGGGACCTTTGCCTTTCGCGGGCAAGTGCTCTACCAATTGAGCTACCCAAGCACGACTCACGCCCCGTCCTCACAACATTACTTCTGCCAGGTGAGCAGGAGAACTTTTGTAAAGTTTGGAAGCTAGGAGACGAGTCGTGCTTGGGTAGCTCAGTTGGTAGAGCACTTGCCCGCGAAGCGCAAAGTTCTCGAGTTCGAGTCTCGGTCCGGCACACAGTTTTAATCTGCCACGAAGTTTCAGTTGTAGAGTTGTTAGATTTTGACACTATTTAAAGTGCCAGTACACGGTTTTAGGCCTCAAGGCGTCGTACGATTCGCCCTTTGCGACTTACATGGGCTCGTTTGCGCGCCCTCGAGAGCGTGGGGTGTACATGGTATGGGAGAGGTTAAAAGTATAGCACGGGATGGATTGACGAAAGACATCAACGGTAATTACAGGGTATTTAACCCTCAATGTACGAAAAGACGACCTAGATATCCCACGAAAAGGGCACAAAAGTAGCTACTCCGCACGGAAGACATGCTTTAAAGTCATGAAACATCTCAGTAAGAACAAAAAGTCAGTATGCCTCAACTATACGTCATCCCATTCACCGACCGACGCAAGTAGGAGACTATATTCGACACGCTATTGTGTCTTTCAAATGACGTGTCCACCAATTGATCAGGAGGCGCGCTGGAACCTGGTTGGCTCATGGAACCGGTACTTAGAGAGACGTTCCGACCACCCTTCAGACCTTGCCAGAGACAACTATGCTTGCAGAAAACGATATATTAGCACAGAATGTGTCTCTGCAGTGAATTTATGAGTTAATAACACGTGAAATAGTTCAGCTGCAAATGTGCAGGTAACTTCCAGGTCGTACATTACGATACAGGTGCAATAACTCAGGTTTTGGTTCGTAGTATTGATTGTTTGAAGTACGGTGTCTTGTTATTTTCTGTACTCTGCCATACTTCCATCAACGTACTTCACTTCTGCTATTCCTAATGATGGCTAACGGGACAATATGCCATTTGCAAATAACGCAACCTAACTGTTTCTTCTCAAAGCATCCTCTATTTGCATTAGCTCTGCAATGGAGTAGTTGAATTTAGTTGCATGATCGTTGCACGAAAACGTTGGATATTACACGCACACGGGCATGTTATCAACGATCACCGACATTTCGCTCAACAATGATTCGGAAAATTTTACAATATGTGTTTACTCCCTCTCTGTGCATTGGCAGGTCTGCGAAATTTCTTTGTTATTTTTTTCTTTATTGTTTGCAAATTTCCTTTGGTTACTAACATGCAGTGACTGGTAGGAAGACAGTTATCTGTGAGAGAACTAGATCAGTGTTAAACAAAGGCCGCATAGAAGTATGAAAAGTCATCTGTTTGTCAGTTCAAAACTACGTTCATATAACGTGCAGTACTAACATGAGTAAGGGAGGTATAAAGCTGTAAAATGATGGTAGCAAGCGTTGTTGAAAATTACCACAAGTCACATGCTGATCCTGCAGACTTTAAAGTGTGCAAGTGAGAGAGTTTCATAGAAAATCACTCTAGCAAAACCGCATTGTAGACTCGACGAAATCGCATAGTTCAAGAAATGTAACGGCTTTTAAAAAGTTATCAAGGCAGTAAATTATTTGTATTTTTGTAAAAACATTGGAAGAGACCGCGAGTATCTGGGGTATGTTATGTCTACTTTTATTGAGATAATACTTGCAAAACAGTAATTATTTGTTGTATGTAAATCTTTTTTCTTTATTCGTAATTTTTTACTGTCAGACTTGCAACAGTTGTCGATATTGTTAATTATAGTTTTTATTTCTCGATCTCATGCAAATTTTCTCATGGAAGCAGTCGGAAGGCATCAAAGCATCACTTTCCGTGTCAAATGAACAGCTGATTATCGTAACAGAGTGGTAACACTGCACAGAATTCATTTGACTAACAAATTAGACATACAACGAGCACGGAAGCGAGTACTACCGCTTATAATTTCACTGGCGTCACAGCCCTAATTACAACGAGGAAGGTTCTAGAGTTTCGATAAACACCACTGCTTCCGCGAGATATGTAGTAATGGTTTCAAAAAAATGTTAATGTTGTGTGAAAAATGCGCATTGAGAGTGAGAACTTCGTAATACAGATAACTTTGAAGGAAGAAAGCCGCGCGACGGTTATGGTCGCAGGTTCGAATCCTACCTCGGGCATGGATGTGTGTGATGTCCTTTGGTTAGTTAGGTTTAAGTAGTCCTAAGTTCTAGGGGACTGAAGACCTCAGATGTTAAGTCCCATAGTGCTCAGAGCCATTTGAACCATTCTGAAGGAAGGATGATTAGGGTTTAATACCCCGTCGACATGGAGGTCATTAGAGACGGAGAACATGCTTGGAAAGTTTCATGTATGGGGAAGGAAATCGGCCGGAATTTGCCCGGAACGATTTATGGAAATTACGGGAAACCTAAATCTGTGTGGCCGGATGCATGTTTGAACCATCGTCCTTCCGAATGTGAGTCTAGTGTGCTAACCACTGCCCCGGGTCGCTAGGTGATAATTCTGAGAATAATAGATATCACGATTAAAAACAGTATGCGCTCTAGGTAAGTTAAAATAATTGACTTTAGTGTTAATTACACGAGCCACATAGTTAAGAGGTGATAGTGTTTAGCTGTATGTGCTTTTATTCGACTTTGGAACTTTACTTAAATTATTTATTCAGTGAAGTAATATAAGATTATACAAAGTTTTCTTTGTTTATACTGTTTTATGGTGAGTGAAGCATCATTATTTGGAATAGCAGCGTTATTTACGATCAAAGACCCTCAAAACTGCGCGAGTTGACACTTGCCTCCCTGTAGAAATGTTTACAAGCATCGTGTATTTTAATCGTTGGAGAACACTGATAACACAGTAAACAGTAATATTTGAGTGTTAACTCAGCAAAATAATGTGAATAAAAAACTGTATAAGGACACATCAGAATTTTATTACAGATGACATGTGAGTAATACCGAAAGATGCCAAGTAACATCTCTCGCATGTTTTTTCCACAGTTATTGTAGAACATAATCCATCATTAGGGGCGTGCCAGTGTTGTCGTCCAGAGAGGTGCTCAACAACAGTGAGCGACGTGACACGGTCCATAAGACATTGCACTTGCATTCCAGGGTACGGACATCTTAAGTTATGTTTCCCCTCGTATCCGTAAATTGCTGATCGCACATACTAGTTTCTGCAGTAACTACTACAGTCACAACTATCCCAAATAGTACACAAAGAAATTTCTTGGTTTAAGTGGCTTCTGCAGTGCCCTTTTTACGCCTAGCACCTGCTTTGCGCAGGTCTAAATTCGTCATTAAACATCCTTACATCCCTATGAATAGCCACTTGCGAGCTTCCACCTCCTCTCTCTATATTTAGATTGTTATAAGAGATCATAAATTAAATTAAAGGTAGTCGGAAATTATTTAGTCGGGGGTGAAGGACTCACAAGCAGGTAAACAAGAGAAGTCTAACAGCTGTATCTTTGTACCAAATGTCAATTACACGGTCCTGTTTCGATCCTTTAACACGTTTTGGTGAATTCTTCGTTTTAATAGTTAGTAGGATTGTCTGGTTTATATTTAATAATTAAGATGGAGCACTTGTAATAATGGTGACGAAAAGTCAACTTTATATATTAGTGTTAATATTAAAGGTTTCATTTCGCACTTAGACACGCTGCTGCTTTATAGTACTGTTTTTACTTTGGTAATTCCATTCTGGTGTATTCCCCTCCAGCACAGTTACTTTTCTTATCAAGTAAGCACGTTTGTTAACCTTCAGTACCTTAGCCACTTAAATTTGAATGCGACTTCCTTCATTGTGTATTATTCGCATCTTTTCCTGTGAATTCTCTAATTAAAATTGTAACTCTAACCGCTTGTTCCATTCTTAGATATGGATTACATTTATTTCAATTAAATCTGCGCTAATATACAGTACTATGCAAATCTATTTCACTCCTTATTCTATCTATCTCCTCACGACGCGATCTACTGGCTAATTCCAATTGCGCTACCAAGCGACGTAGCACGGCAGCGACGGCAGCACGACTGTTCAAATTCGCATCCGGCTATCCAGATTTAGGTCTTCCCTGGTTTCTCTGAATCACTACAGCCAATACAGATTGTTTCTTTGCAAAGGGCACGACCGATTTCCTTCCCCGTCCTTGAAATGTTCCGAAAATGTGCTCCGTCTCTTACGACCGAGATGTCGACGGGACGTTAAACCTTAACCTTTCTTTTTAAAGCCATATTTACTGTTAACTGACCGTGACTGTTTCATAAACAGGTTTTTCAAATGCCGCAGACAGTTTTCCTTCCATCTTCGGCTTACCCTTGATTACCCAACGCATGCACGCTCAAATCGTAGAACTCAACGTCAATGCCCGCCTTCCAAACGACTTGGCTCCCGGTAGTTACGTGTTAGGCTTACAAACTGTGGAAATGATTTGGTCATGGCCTTGAACTGTTGCTTTTAATTTAAATGCATTTGCCTCCATAATGCCATGAGCCCATTACGTTGTCTTTGTAAGAAAATATACAAAAGCCATTACAGCCGCCTGTAACCCTGTTGTGTAGTCGTGTTTTCATTTATCATCTTTTATCAATAGTCAGATTTCAGTCACTTCCTTTTGTAAAAACTCAACATAGCGATGATAGCTGGCAAGATATTACTCTGTTAGCTGTTTCTGCCATTAGGCCAGCCAACCGTTGTGGCCGAGCGGTTCTAGGCGTTTCAGTCTGGAACCGCGCGACCGCTACAGTCGCAGGTTCGAATCCTGCCTCGGGCATGGATGTGTGTTATGTCCTTAGATTAACTAGATTTAAGTAGTTCTAAGTTCTAGGGGACTGATGACCTCAGAGTTAAGTCCCATAGTGCTCACAGCCATTTGAAGCCATTAGGCTATCAGGATGAATTTGGCAGCTACGAAAATCCCTCCAAGTGACGGACAATTAAGTGTATTATGAAGATAGAAATCTGTGAAATTAGTTATATTATCAGTCCAAAGTAACGAGCAATTAAATGTATTTCTAAGATAGAAAATTGTGAAATTATATCTATTATCAGTTCATACCAGTCAACAGTCCAAGGAATTACTAATTACATCCATTAAAAACAAGTAACATCACACCGAAATATGAGACGGAAAGCTCCCTCTGATATACACTGATGAGCCAAAACATTATGACCACTGTCCACAGGAAAACAGAATGCCTCACGGGGGCGTTTCAGGTATGACGTCGCAAAGTAAGTACAAATAATCGGAGAAGAGACGGACGGGAAATCATTGTAGCGACGAATGGGTAAATCCACTGGCATAAGTGGCTGGACGTTATGGCGCGGCTTGTGGGAATGAACATTTGAAAAGGTTAAGGTGGTCGGCTGTTAGCGTGCTACTGTCGTGATTGTCTATGGTTGAAGAACGGTGAAACCACGAGAAGGCAACAAGATACTGGACGACCACGCCTCATTACAGAACGTGGAGGTAGCAGCGTTGCCCGATCTGCAGAACAGCAGAGACAGTGATCTGTGGCCGATCTGACGATAGAGAACAATGTGGGTGCATGCACGCGTTTCAAGGCATTCCATTCAGCGTACATTGCTGAACAAGTGCGTCTGCAGCAGACGATCCCATAGTTTTCCCATGTTGACTCAAACGACATCGTCAATTAAGACTGCTGTGGGCACGGGATCATCGAGAATGGACCCTGGATCAATGGAAACGTGTCGCCGAATAGGACGATTCTCGTTTTCTGTTACAGCAGGTCGATGGTCATATCTGGATACGCCGTCATCCAGGGGATTCGCTGCTGGGAAAGCGCAGCGTGCCACGGACGCAGGACAATGGTAGCGGTATTGTGCTACTGGGGACATTCGTCTGCGCTTCCATGGGACCTGTCTTAGTGCTAAAATTAACCATGACTATGTGAACTACAAAAAACATCATGGCGGACCAACCCCATTTTTTAATGCTTGATATATTCCCCGACGATTATGGCATCTACCAGCAGAATAACTGTCCGTGCTACAACGCCACAATCGTTAGACAGTGATCTGAGGAGCATGATAAGCAAATCATTTTGATGTCTTGTCCACCAGATTGGTCCGATATGAACCCGATGGAGCACATCTGGGACGCTAGGCACCAGGACTGCTCCGACGTACCACCGACCCGTAATTTGTGTGATCTGTGCGTCGATATCTGCCACTTCATACCTCCGGAAGCCTTCTAAGGACTTCTCGAATCTATCTACGCAGAACTACTGCTTTACTGCGTTCCGAAAGTGGTACGGCAAGCCGTTAAGCAGAAAATGATTCCGTTTCGGCCTATTAGTGGATGGTCCATCTACATCTACACCTATGAAGATACTACGCAAGCCACCGTACGGTGCGTGGCGGAGAGTACCCTACACCGCTACTAGTCACGTCCTTTCTTGTTCCACTCGCAAACAGAGAGAGGGAAAAGCGACTGTCCATATGCCTCCATATGAAACCTGATTTCTTGTATCTTATCTTCGTGGTCCTTACGCGCAACACATGTTGGCGGCAGTAGAATCGTTTTGCAGTCAACTTTAAATACCGGTTCTCTAAATTTTCTCAGTAGCGTTTCTCGAAAAGAACGCCGCCTTCCCTCCAGGGATTCCCATTTGAGTTCCCGAAGCATCTCCGTAACACTTACGTGCTGTTCTAACCTATCGGTGACAAATTTGGCAGTGAATCTCTGTCGTCCTTCAATCTGACCTGGTACGATGCCAAACACTCCAGCAGTACTCAAGAATAGGTTGTAGCAGCGTCCTATATGCGCTCTCCTTTACAGGTGAACCACCCTCCTAAGAATTCTCCCAATAAGCCAGTCGACCATTAACCTTCCGTAACACAGTTCTCACATGCTCGTTCCATTCCATTTCATATCTGTTTGTAACGTTACGCCCTGATCACTTTACAACGTTACGACCAGATATTTAAACGATTTGACTATGCCAAGCAGAGCGCTAGTAATACTGTATCCGAACATTACAGGTTTGTTCTTCTACTCATCCGCATTAACATACATTTTTCCAGTTTTGTATATGGAAATTCTGAGGTTCTTTTATGGGAGCAGTTTATCTCTAAGAATAAATACTAATCCTGTGTTCTAATAATAAATAAAACTAATAAGCATGAAAGTCAGAAGGCGCTGGTAACTTCCCACGCTCCCGGAACCTCGCCACGTGAAGTATATTTGCTCAGCCATCCGTCACTCAGCATTGTGCTGTTCCGTCACACCCGTCACCGCAGCCACTGCTTTTGTAAGGACTCAAGGCCAGCAAGACCTTTCGTGACGTTGACAGGACAGCAAACATTAAAGGACTTACGGTCAACGGCGAGTCACTGCAGCACTAGCAGCTACTCTGACGGAGGTGCAAATGACGGCGATTAGTCCTTCGGTAAAGCAAGCTCCTTTGTAGCTAATGGTGCTTGGCTCAAATGGTCCAGAACTGTAACAAATATTTTTTCCAAGAACCAAGTATAACACACTGGGACTTAAAACTTCCTGGCAGATTAAAACTGTGTGCCGGGTCGAGACTCTAACTCGGGAACTTTGCCTTTTGCGGGCAAGTGCGCTTTGGCACAGTTCCGAGTTCGAGTCTCGGTCCGGCACACAGTTTTAATCTGCCAGGAACTTTCATATCAGCGCACACTCCGCTGCAGAGTGAAAAATCTCATTCTGGATACTGGAACTTGTTTGAGGGAGACGTAATTCACATTTGTGTCAGTGTTCAGGTGCATATCGGTTCAAATATGGTATACAGGTCACCTTTTAGATACCACTTTTTTATCTAAATGTCGCATACTATCGTATCCTTGTCCTGATGAATTAGCTTGCTGCCTCTGATGTACAGTACTGGGTTTGGATGCAACGTAAAAGGCGTCAAGCTGTTAAACGCACATCAAGGAAACCAGGTACAATGCTACACGTTCTTACGCAAATGAATTGAATCGCGGAGGTAAATCTATCTGGGTGCACTGAACTGGCACCAATTGTACACCAGCATTTAATGCTAAATACAAAGGCACCACCTACTGTCTCAGCTTTAGGCAATTATTCAAATAAAACTGAATTTTTAATATTTCACGTTTTTAAATTGTACTAAAAAGTTTAAAATAATTTCTCGCAGCCCCTTACAAATCCCTAGCTCCATACAAATGGTTCTGAAAATGCATGCTTATGAATTTTTAGCAACTATTAAAACACTTGTAAGATTTAAAACGAAGCTGCTTATCAGTTATGTACTGCTTGTGCCTCACGTTCTTCCTTTTTAATCTTACCATTTGTGATAGCTATTAAAAATTTACTATCGCAAATTTTCAGGACTATCTTCAAGGAGCTAGGATTCTGTATGTGATTAGGAGAAATTATTTTATACTTTTTAGTCCGATTTAAAAACATAGTGTACAAAAAAATTCATATTTATTTAAGTAAATGCTGTATATTTTGCTTTGTAGCCTTGTGTATGTGTGTGAAATATTTCAATCGATTTCAAACATTTTGATGAAATTTTTGGTGAGATTAAAACTGAGACATGCGGTAAATTTCAGTTATTTCCAGTTTTACCCCACCTGACTCAACCAATATGTTGCTTCCTCCTATGTATATCTCGTGAAACGACCATAAAGGTAAAAAAATGTCCATTCTACCAAATAATAGACAAGAAAGTGAGTTAGTATTGCACTGTCATCCAGTTCTGAACTAGGTTAAAAATTTCACATCTGTAGCTCACTGGGCACTTAGTTTAAAATCAATTGCAAAATTTGTACGGGACAGACAGACAGACAAGAAAGCGACGTAATAGAAAGATGGTAAAATGTACAATATGAAATTGTGCTTAATATTTTGAAGACAGTAGAACATGTCACAAAACAGCTATCAGGTGAACGGTACGTGGCTGCATAAGTTACAATGGTCAGTTGCTTAAAAGAGTAGATAAATGTTTTAAGTACACCTGACTATACCCATGACAGCAGTGTAGAAGAGGCAGCAAAAGATAAGCCGTACAAGCAAACTGTAGTGTCGGCAGACTTGCCAACACTACGCACATTAATTGAAAGAGGCGGCCAAGATGGACGCGCTAACTCACGAAGGATGGAGTGAGGTCTGAAACAGGAGACTTAATGAATGTGATAAAGAAAATACGTATCTTTGGAATATACTTAACTTTTAATACATCCTTGTATACATCGTTCTTCATGAGACATCTGGAGATTGTGGCGATACAAGTGACTCTTTATATACAAGCTATTTAAGGCTAATGGCGCCTTGCTAAGTCGTAGCCCTTAACTTAGCTGAAGGCTATTCTAACTGTCTCTCGGCAAATGAGAGAAATGGCTTCGTCCGTATAGTCGCTAGCAACGTCGCCGTACAACTGGGGCGAGTTCTCGTACGTCTCTCGAGACCTGCCGTGTGGTGGCGCTCGGTCTGCGGTCACACAGTGGCGACACGCGGGTCCGACATGTACTAATGGACCGCGGCCGATTTAAGCTACCACCTAGCAAGTGTGGTGTCTGGCAGTGACACCACATTCCTCCCCCGCAAATCGGCGAACGGTCGTGTTATAAGGCTTCCGCCCGCCGTGGGGAGTACCCCATGTTGACGTATGCGATGAGGTGGGGAGCCTAACAACAGGCGAGGCCGTGCCACCCGCACCCGGCCATTCGGTCCGAGGGGAGCTAGGAAACGCCTGAAAACCTAGTCCAGGGTGCACGTCAACATGCGGTGTATGCGCCCGTAGAGAGACAGGAGGGACCGACCTGCATGTGGCCGGGGCACCCGACGGGCGAAGACGACATCTGGTCCGGAGCGGGCAAGAGTTCCATGGCGGAGGACAGCCGGTCACGGGAAGCGAGCGGCGGCGCGTGACCCAGGGAGGCGCCAGGCGGTTGCAGCGACGCGGCCACTGCGGGCGGCGCCTGCGGGAGAACAGGCGGCGGCGGCGGCGCGTCGCCATGAGGCAAAATGGAAGGCAGCGTCGGTAACACCTGGGGATGAGGCGAGCCAGTAGATGGGTCCCCAGGGCGCTGACCGGACGGCACCGTCGCTGAAAGCAGACGGGGAGCGGCAGAACCCAGGCGACGACAGAGGCGCAGCTGATTTAGATGCCGACGCACCTCACCAGAGGCCCCCAAAACCAAATACATCGCGCGGCCGAGGCAGCGAAGAATGCGCCCTGCGAGCCAACGCCGTGAACCGCGATAGTTGCGATAGAAAACAACGTCGCCAGGAGCAAAAGCAGTAGTCTGCCGCTGCACTGGAACCTGATGCGGCGGATGCAGCAAAGACATCAAGGTTCGATGAGGACGACCATGGAGCAACTCAGCCGTCGAGCGACCATCGCGGAGCTGAGAGCGATACGAAGACAAAAAGAGCAACAATGCGTCCTCCCTAGAATGCGACTCTTTCAACTTCAACATCTGTGACTTGAAAGTCCGGACCAATCGTTCAGCGGCACCATTTGACTGAGGCGAAAACGGCGCGGATGTCAGATGTTGAATACCATTGGCCTCGCAGAATGACTGAAATTCTGCGGACATGAATTGTGTGCCATTGTCGGAAACAATAGTCTGGGGAAGACCTTCAATGCAAAAAATAGCGGACAACGCGTGGATGGTGGCAGATGACGTCGTGGAAGACATCCGGACAACAAAAGGAAAATTACTGAAGGAATCCACCACAACCAACCATCGAGCATTCCAGAATGGACCAGCAAAATCTACGTGCAAGCGTTGCTAAGGGGAAGTGGCTGTCGGCCATGCAAAGAATTTCCGCGGCGGGGCGGATTGTTGTTCGGCACACGCCACGCAAGAAGAGCACATATTCGTAATCGCAGCATCGATTCCGAACCAAGTACAGTGCTGACGAGCAAGTTGTTTCGTACGCACTATACCCCAATGTCCTTGGTGAAGAAGCCGTAAGACAGAGGACTGTAACGAACGTGGGACCACGACTCTGCATTGATCATTATCCGAACGCAACAACAAAACACCACGTCGTACAAAAAGGCCCTCCTGGTGAGCAAAAAATCGGCGAACCAATGGATCCTCGACCGTGACTTTGACAAGGGCCATTGCGTAACAACAAAACGCAAAACAGTAGCAAGGACAGGGTCAGCAGCTGTGGCTGTAGCTACACGACGAAAATCAATCGGAAACGATTCGACCACGTCATCGGTTTCCGAATCAATGAACATGTAAGCAAGTTCGGAAGAATCGAATGCTTTATCCTCAGCAACAGGCAAACGGGACAACGCATCAGCGTTTCCGTGCTTAGCAGTGGACCGATACAAGATATCGTAGCGGTACTGCGAGAGGAAAAGAGACCAGCGAATGAATTTCTGCGCTGTACGTGGAGGTACAGGCTTGTTTGGATGAAAAAGCGATGTCAAAGGTTTGTGGTCTGTGATGATGGTAAAGTGACGACCATACAAGAAATCATGGAACTCAGTAACACCAAACACGAGAGCTAAAGCTTCTTTCTCTATCTGGGAATAATTGCGTTGTGCAGACGAGAGCAATTTTGAAGCAAAGGCAATAGGACGATCATGCGATCCATCTTTGTGCGCAAGCACAGCACCGATCCCGAAATCCGATGCATCGACCATCAACAAAAGTGGTTTCTGGGGATCGAATGGCGTAAGGCAAGTATGAGAAAGCAACGCCGATTTCAACGTGCGAAAGGCGCGTTCGCATTCCGTCGTCCAGACGAACGGAACACCTTTACGGCGTAAGCGATGAAGCGGAGCTGAAATGGAAGAAGCGCGCGGCACAAACCTGGCATAGTAGTTAATTTTTCCCAACACACTCTGGAGCTGTTTCAAGTTCTGTGGCGAAGGCAACTCCTGTATGGCACGGAGGTGCTCTGGACTCGGATGTATGCCTTGGGCATTTATGACATGGCCCAGATATGGGAAGTCACGAGCAAAAAACACACATTTGTCCTTCCTCAAGCGAAGACCATTTGGTCGCAAGACCTGAAATAACGTTCGTAGGTTGGCTAAATGTTCGGCGTCTGTCTTTCCGGAGATCACAATATCGTCCAGATAGTTCGCAGCAGTAGGGACCGATGCACAAACAGTTTGTAAATATTGCTGAAACAATGCAGGGGCGGATGCACACCCGAATGGCAGTCTTTTGAATCGGTACAATCCAAGATGCGTGTTAACCACCAAGACGCGCTGGGATTCTGCGTCCACCGGTATTTGCAAGTACGCATCTGCTAGGTCCAATTTCGAAAAATACTTTCCCGGGCACAGTTTGTCAAAAAGATCTTCCGGGCGTGGCAAAGGAAAAGTAGCAGTCAAGTTGTGGATTCACAGTTGCCTTGAAGTCCACGCAAAGTCTCAATTTTCCGGAAGGTTTGGGCAAAATTACTAAGGGAGAGCCCCAGAGAGAAGCCTGCACACGTTCAATTACACCTTGAGATTCTAAATCGTTCAATGTTCTTGCGACCTCATCACGCAATGCATGGGGAACATTGCGCGCTCTGAAAAATTTCGGTTGCGCGTTTACTTTCAGTTCCAAATGAGCTTCATAGTTCTTAGCGCAACCAAGGCCCGGTGCAAAAATGTCTGCAAATTCCTCACATAGACGAGAAACACCGTCTGAAGGCACAGTCTGGTTCACTGATAGGACCTGATTTACGATAGACATGTTAAACAACTGAAATAAATCTAAACCAAACAAGTTCACTGCAGTAGAAGAACGAAGAACGTAAAATGACACAAGTTTTGTTTGTCCCTTGTATGTGGCAAGAAGGCTGCACTGTCCTAACACAGGTATCTGCTGTCCTAAATAACTATTGAGCTGAACATTTGCGGCACGCAATGGAGGTTCGCCCAGTTGTTTGTACGTGTCTTTATTGAGCAATGAAACTGCAGCTCCGGTATCGAGCTGGAATGGTATCACTTTGCCTCCAAAGTCTAAGTCTACAAAAAGTTTATTGTCCTGCTGACGACAAGAGCGACTTTCACGTGCAATTTGAACTGATACAGGTACAGAAGCACTTGCGACTTTACGGGAGTTCCGGCGACGTCGACGCACACTATTTGTGGGACGAACACAGTCACTGTGAGATAAAGTGGCACTGGACGGGGTGGAATTAACGACATGAATGTCCATGGGCGAAGGTTCACGAGCCTGATCGTCCCTGGTTCGATTCCGGTGCGAAGCAAAGGGCCTGGAATGGTTTTGATTGTCTGATCTTAGCTTTTTCTGGCAAACACTTTGAACATGTCCTTTCTTATGACAGTAAAAGCAAATAGCTTGGCGTGACGGGCAATTGTCACACGAACGTCGAGTTGCACACCGCGGGCATGATTTTAGAACTGCATTGGCATGCTTACGCGGCACACGTGTTTGCGAGCTAGGCTGCAGCTGCACTGACGTGCGCGAGGGCCGTTTAGTGTCCCGTGCTGCGCACCCGGCGGGCCGGTCAATGCGACACACTGCTGGCGAAGTTTCAAATGATTCCTGAGCAGAGTCAAGTGTGTCTTGCCTATCCAATATGTCTATCACTTGTTGAAGGGAGGGATTAACTAGTTTCAAAATCTGTTCCCGTATGCGAACATCAGAAACGTTCTGCGCTATTGCATCACGCACCATAGTATCTGAATATGGAAGTCCACATTCACAAGCAAAATCACAATTCCTAGTAAGTCCTTGCAATGTTGCAACCCACTCCCTATGAGTCTGACCGGCCGTACGTTTGGTACGAAAGAACGTATACCTTTTGGCAACTACATTAACTGTTTCTTTGAAATAGGCATCTAAAGCAGACAAAATTTCTTCGTAGGACAGAGTTGCTATGTCGCGTCAGGGAAACAATTTCACTATCACACGGTAGGTGGACACACCGACACAAGAAAGCAAAAACGGCTGCCGCTCATTACCTTGAATTCTGTAGGCGGCTAGATGGAAGCCAAATTGTCGGGACCATTCAGTCCACGACTCGTTGGCCGCCTCGTAGGGCCTAAATGGAGGTGCAACAGCATGGTGTGGCTGCGGTAGCGATGAAGCGGCGGCGGCCGCATCGGTTTGCAGCGCACGTTGACCCTGGACGAGGGCATCCAATAAGGCCTGCGTCTGCTGATTCTGCAAGCGATAAAATTCGGACAGTACGTCTGGCGAAGCCATGACACAAGTAATGTAAGCAAAGCAAGAAGAATGAAGTCCGTTTTTACGCTCGTCGCCAAAATTGTAGTGTCGGCAGACTTGCCAACACTACGCACATTAATTGAAAGAGGCGGCCAAGATGCACGCGCTAACTCACGAAGGATGGAGTGAGGTCTGAAACAGGAGACTTAATGAATGTGATAAAGAAAATACGTATCTTTGGAATATACTTAACTTTTAATACATCCTTGTTACATCGTTCTTGATGAGACATCTGGAGATTGTGGCGATACAAGTGACTCTTTATATACAAGCTATTTAAGGCTAATGGCGCCTTGCTAAGTCGTAGCCCTTAACTTAGCTGAAGGCTATTCTAACTGTCTCTCGGCAAATGAGAGAAATGGCTTCGTCCGTATAGACGCTAGCAACGTCGTCGTACAACTGGGGCGAGTTCTCGTACGTCTCTCGAGACCTGCCGTGTGGTGGCGCTCGGTCTGCGATCACACAGTGGCGACACGCGGGTCCGACATGTACTAATGGACCGCGGCCGATTTAAGCTACCACCTAGCAAGTGTGGTGTCTGGCAGTGACACCACACAAACTGAACACAGCTTTGGACAAATCGTATATAATCATTAGGCTGCAATAACATGCTTGCTTGACCGAAGATTTGGAAATATCCCAGAGCTTGAGTTATAGCAGTATAGTACAATAATGCATTTATCAGCAATTGCTGCTACTTCCCTACCAGCAGCAATTAACCGTGTAGTGAGTGTTCTTTTTAAGCGGTATACGACCATTTGGTGTCAATACAAGACATCAGAACCCATGTACAAAAGAAAAAAAATCTTCTCTGATCAATAAATACATCAAATGAGCCTGCATTTGGCAACATGTCTAGTGCTTTGCTTTAATCTTTAGAACAATGGGAAACCATGAAAAAACAAAGAAGATAACATGTATTTTGTTCCTCCAATTGTATAAACTATGCAAGGAGTATCTAACAATTCCAGAGACTTCCGTACCACCTGAGCGTTTATTTTCAGAGCCAGGTAGCACGTTGTCAAAGTTACACAATTGAACAACAGGAAAGCGACTGGATAAAATATTGTATGCAAGCGACTGTGTGAAGGAAAAATGGAAGTTTACGTAAGATTTAATTTATTTACATTTCGGTACAATTCAACGTTTTTCTGGTAATCTGTTCTAAAATTCTACATTTCAAGTTCCAAATTTTAAAAAATTATAATCGACATGTAAATAAAAACAGATTGAGTTGACGCTTGTTTTACTCTATTTAGAACTTGTGAAAATCAAATGGTTCAAATGGCTCTGAGCACTCTGGGACTTAACATCTTAGGTCATCAGTCCCCTCGAACTTAGAACTAATTAAACCTAACTAACCTAAGAACATCACACACATCCATGCCCGAGGCAGGATTCGAACCTGCGACCGTAGCAGAGCGCGGTTCCGGACTGCAGCGCCTAGAACCGCACGGCCACTGCGGCCGGCTTTGTGAAAATCTCTCGCTCTATTACAGACAAATTTTAAAAAGGATGGTGGAGAGATTGGAGCCAGTAGAGACTAAAATTTTTCATCAGCGATAAGTATCGATACCTCAAGGTACCATTCCATACAAAGTGCCTAGGTAGAACCCAATCCCCAGAGCCGCGTGGGATTATCCGAGCGGTCTACGGGCGCTGCAGTCATGTATTGTGCGGCTGGTCCCAGCGGAGATTCGAGTCCTCCCTCGGGCATGGGAGTGTGTATTTGTCCTAGGATAATTTAGGTTAAGTAGTGTGTAAGCTTAGGGACTGATGACCTTAGCAGTTAAGTCTCATAAGATATCACTCACATTTCATTTCATTTCAATCTACAGACCAACCTTCGATTTGTTTGAAAACTACAGTTAGTCAGATTACTGAGTCTGACGTCTATTAATATTCTACATTTGATATATCGGCAGTGATGAACATGTAATGAACGGTTTTCTTATTAATGCTAGTGTGTACAAGCTCTACATGAAAAGGGAATCGCGGGGACTATCAAAATATTGTCATCGTTTCTTTATTTCGTCCTACATTATGTGTGTGTGTGTGTGTGTGTGTGTGTGCGTGTGTGTGTGAATGAGAGAGAGAGAGAGAGAGAGAGAGAGAGAGAGAGAGAGAGAGAGAGAGAGAGAGAGAGAGGAAGGGAGGGAGGGAGGGAGAGCGCTGTTGAATACATGAGGTAATTTTGACATTTGGAAATATGGGAGTAACTTGTGATGACCAATAATTTTTGCAATTGTTGGCTGTGGGTGAAGTTGTGCATAGAATAAAGAAACTAGCTACTGGAGGACGAATTTTATTCAACTGATCATACCACAGAACCAGTTGTGGCACTCGAAACGGCTTGCAAGCTTCTGGGTATATCATAAATAAATATGATGTACGTAGCATGTACCTTCACTTTGGGCTCTTTTCCAATGATCGATTACCATTTCGCAGACATCTACAAAGGTATACTTTGACACTTGAACTAATGAATGTTACATAAGTATTTATTATGCACACGCTCTGCCAGCTAAGAGCAACAGTGGAAAAAACACTCTCGACAACACTCAGCGTCTCGTTACACACAAATAACCGTACCATTAACTGAAGGTGAGTCAACGGCTGTAGCAGGAACTAAAGCAGTTAACGACACTTGAAATTTTTATTAGATTGTACTTTGCTACAAAACAGAGAAAAAACTGGTAGTATAAGAAATAGAAGTAGTACCCACCGATGGCATATCAAATTGTACCTAACATGCAAATGGTTACCAAAACATATAAATAACTACTGTATGTTGTAAATCACATCATCTTTCGAAAAGTAGTTCTTCATTGTTGTGAAGGCCAGTGGCCTACGTCATAAATATGACTCAGTGCACTTACAAAGGTGCTAAAGGTATCCAGAAACTATTTCTGATTTCTCAGAGGGACCTCATGAATTGCTTTGCTCACTTAAAAATTCTTCGTTCTTATAGGAAATGAAGGGCAATGTCCGGACATCAGTTTCCTAAAGTAGTAGCAAGCAGTTCTGAAAAACACTACACCACTGTTAACAAAAAGCCAGTTCCAGGCTGTCAACATAGTTGACAGTAGCTGAGTATATACTGTAAAAGTCTAGTAATCGTAATGTTGCTGCTTCCAGTCTCACAGGTATCAACTTTTTTTACTTCTGTTTGAATTCTATATTTTTAACAAATAGAAACGTTGATTGACAAATGTTGAGTCATATTTTTTTAAACAAAGATAACATATTTCTTTTTATAATTACTTACTGCATGAAAATGAGGGTATTTCCAATAAGTAAAATTTAGTACATAGTTTTGGAACATTTAACACAAAAAATATTTTCTTATTTCTAGAGACAGAACAATATTTTTAATGTACAGGATGCAGTAGACACACCTGACGGTATTTAAACTTTCAGTGCACTCAAAAACTGGTATCAGTCGTGACCACTGTATTTATTAATTTTATACCGTCTTACGCGCTTCGGCATTACGCCATTCACAAAGACTACAAGAGAAATACATGACAGAGTATCAGTAAAAATACGTTCTTACAACTTCATAAAACGTACTTTGCACAAACGGAAGAAACAAGCACTCAGTGAAAAACATTGCTAAAACACATGAAATGGACATCGTAAAGAAAGAGAGGTAGAATTCAGTAAATATGTATAGCAAATTGATAGGTAAAACGAAACTAAATTTGTCAAACATGGATAGAAAATATCTAGCCTACATTATTTGAGGTCATCTGAGTGCAAACTAACTCACTGTACACATCGGAGTATTAGGTGAAGAAGCCGCCAGTGCTACACCGCGTTAATGAAAATTCTGTGTTCTGAAACACAGAAGTACTGATGCAATTGACAGAACATACAACTTTCATTAACGTCGTACAGTATTGCCATCTGGCGGCTTCTTGACCAAATACTTCGATGTGCACAGTGAGTCAGTTGGCACTCAGATATCATCTGACAATATAGACCAGATACTTTGTATCCGTGTTTGACAGATTTAGTTTCGTTTTACCTAAGAATGTGCTACCGATTTTTGGTAAGTTCTATCTCTCTTTTTTACGATGTTCATTTCAAGGTTTTTCCCTGATTGCTTCCTTCTTCCACGTGTTCGAAGTAATTTTTATGGAACTGACCGATGTATTTTTACTGATTACTTTTCGTGTATTTCTCTTGCGGAGCTTTTGAGAATGGCCTAACGCCGAAACGCGGAAGGTAGAAAAAATTTATACAGTTCAAACCTAATATCAGTTTCTGATTGCGTTAAAAAATAGCCAGCACATCTGAGACAGCATTTGTGCATTTCGCTGCTGTTTTAAACTTTCTTTCACAGAATACCCACCACGGGTCCTGTAATACTACGCTCCATGTTAGGCACTGTTCTCTGGTGTGTAGTTGAGATGGAGGCTGGTACGTGGAGCGTCGCATAGCACTGGTGGCGGAGTTTATAAATACAGAGCCCATCACAGCTGCAAGACGCTACTTTCACCGCAGGATTGGTCGCTGTGATGCCGCTATTCACAATACTCTGCTGCTGTTGGTATCGAAATGGCGTCAAGATGGTACTGTGAAGGACAATACACCCTCAGGGCGTCTTCGTATACCGGAAAACGCGAGTCGTGTACGGTACGCGATCTTGCATAGCCCTCAACTGTCAGCTCGGAGGCAAGCTATCGCACTCGGGTTGGCGGATATCAGCTTTCCCCGTATTTTGCACAACCGTCTTCACTACGATACGTACAATATCCCAGTTTTCCATAAGCTTACTGAAAGACAAAGGACGACGAGACTTTAATTTTACCACGAACTGTTGGAGCTTTTGCAAGTTGCAGAGGACTTTGTGAACGTATCACTGAGGAAAATGAGAGCCATATTGTAACAGTACATTCCGAGGGCTACACAGCCATATTGCAAACATTTCTGCGTCATAAAGTCAATTCCCATCGTTATTCATTGTTTCAGCAAGATGTAGCAATAGACCGTACTTCCCATGGGAGTCCTGAATCAAATGTTTCCACGCAGACAAATGTCTCGCTTTGCGGTCAACAAATGGTCTATTCATTCGCCTTCTCCGATAGCACTTTGTTACTTTTGTGGGATTATCTGAAATAAAAAGCTTATGACCAACGCCCAACCAGCTAAGAGTACATTCGGAAGATATCAAACGACATGTTGTGGCGAGTTATTTTACCTCTTCGAGATAGAACACATGGATGTGTTTCTCAGCATGGTGGGCTGTTACCAAATCTTATTTTCTACGAATAGCGATATGCATTACTATTCAAAAACAAAAGAAAAGAATGGATCCGTATCGTGAAATAGATATTTACACTTAACCGCGAATTGTTATTGTTTTGAAAACCGTCAGCTCTTTCTGGTGCACCATGTACATAACTTTTCAGTTTCACAATAAGACATTTCGCATCTGTACCAAATTTTAGTTCATTTTCATGTGATTAGTTATTAAAATTAAAATTTCCATATCTCAATGGAAATGGAGTTAAATGAAAAGTAGACAAATGATTGATTCTTGCGAGATTCGAACCAGTGACATAACTTTTGATAGACTTTTAGTAATTGAAGTAAGAAGTAATAGGCACTAAATAGCATCAGTCTACTGAACAGCTGCAGAATACCTTCATTAAAGCAAATTAGAATGAGAAGGAGATAATTTATAGTTATAGTTCCTAAAACCAGAAAAATTAGAATAAAGAGAAACGATAATTCAGTAAAATTCTACTTATTTCCTGAATGGTAGATAGGATATCAATTTATTGCCACTGCCGTGTATCTTGTATGTCAAAGAAGCAGTGAACGAAATCCAAGAAAACCCTAGAATGATAGAGTACAAGGGCGGAGCTACCGACACCGAAGGTGGCAGATTACACGCTCTTCCCCGTTGAACGAAAGGAACACACATTACTGCCCAGCAGTATGACCGGCAGCTTAGAGGATACACAAATACAGGAGGATAGTAGAAACAAGAAAAGATATACGCGAAACGTCGGCACTGCAGAAGTTGCGAGACAATAAGTGAAGGGGTACTGATACCTAGAAACATTTGAGCTAGGAGAAGTAGTAGGGTAAAAACAACATGCTGGCATATTTTTGAAGGATGGAGCGAAAGAGCGAAGCTTTGAAAGTAAGAAATGGACTACGGGAGTAGAGCAGATAGAAACTTCTGTAAAAAGGCGTTACTGTTGTATTTTAAAAATCAAATTAACGCACGAATCAAAAAGAAGTGTACCTCAGCCAGATATGGAAGGAACGCAATTTGTGGATAATTGTCTGGTGGAACATGCGCCAGACCTGTGGTGATGGAGCAAACAGTAACAGTCGAAAATAACAGGGGACAGCAGAGATTATCTAGACTTTTTATTGTAGGCAGCTTACAGAGATAAACGGAATGGAGCAGAGTAGAAAGAAATTTTGGGTAGTCAAACAACTCAAGGGGAAACAATTAAGGCTTGCTGCAGACCACTAGAGCGCCCAAACGGCGCCATTTATGGGTTATGTAAAGCGAATTCAGCTGTTTTTGTTTTATTTGCCGGAACAGCGAGCCTTGAACCGCAAAGTACTCACATTACAGAACAGCAGCTGAGGTATCAGCTTCTTCTGATACAAGCCCAAGGGGAGCCGGTGAGGACGAGCCACTTTGCTCTCAGTGAAGAGCGGGGAGCAACTGCTCGCGATCATTTACTTTGAAAATAAAACTATGCTGGAAATTACAGTTCTCTAATAAAAAGGGTACACAAAAATTTTATATGAGTGCTTAAGTACTTATAGTATCTATGACATGGCCGTAGTGATGAGAAAGAGAGAGAGAGACAGACAGACAGAGCGAGAGCGCCTTATCTAAAACCGTGACCCGCACGTCATTGTGTTTCTCGAACCCACTGAACCCAAAGGCGCAACTGAAGGTCATGTGCCGCTGCTTGTTTCGTAGCCTTACTTAGAAATAACAAGGGACACGTTTCTTGGCGTCATCGAAGAACGCGATTACCGCTTTTTGTCCTTATTATGGGCAGCGGCGTCTATATAATCGGGAGTAGCCGGATTAATATCAGCTTCTGGCCATCCTGATTTATATGACGTTAAAAAAATACTGAAGCAACCAGAAGGGGAGGAGGAACCGAAATGAAACTTTGTAATTTTCTTCCTGTGATTACAAAATCGAGTAAAATTTTCGAAGACCTTGACAGTATGAAGCCGGTTATCAGTAAGATTTCGAACCGCTCTGTCCTGGATGAATGCCTTGTTTCGGTTGAGAGAGGTATCACAAAGCTGTTGTATTCTTTCGTGAGACAACCCGGCACACAACTCTTGTAATCATCCTTCATATCCTGGATATTCACAATGTGACGAAGCTGACGTCCGAGCTTATCCCAGATATGTCCTAACAGGGACATATATAGTAGTGATCTTTCTTACCAGTGTTGTGCCTCAAAATCACGCGAACAGTTCGTAGAGACACGTGCCCTGTGTGAACGAGCAATATCCTACAGGAGAATTGCAGCATTGTATTGTAACACATGATACAGCAACACAAGAGGACTCGGGTGTCCGTGACGTACCGTTGTGCCATCAGAGATCTCGCAGTTACTGCCATCCGCGGCTTGAAATCATTTCCAATGGCTTCCCACTCCATGACGCCAGGAATAACATGCTTTCCTTCTCTCTAGGTCACCGCCTACTCGCCTGCGATGGTGATATGGGGAAGTGCAAACCGTGATTCGTCACTGAACACAATGCGTTGCTATAGATCTTATAATTAAATGTTTCTCTGAGACATTTAAGTCTCTTTTTATTATCTACGATAATGATCGAAGCAAACGAAATGAATTAAAATTGGTGCAGCGGCCGGGACGTTTTTTTTTTTTGTAACGTATATAAACTTTCATTTACAGTTTTAACAATTACAGATTTTTACATGAAATGGTCTGCTTGATTATTAAACGGTGATGGACATTTTCTTGTTTCTGTTCTGATTGTTCTTTGAGTAGTCTTTTGGTTAAGTCACAACACTTTTATTCTCTGAGTGTCCTTCAGATAATTTTTCCAGTCGTGTGTTTTTTTTTTAATTACAAACTTGCGTTACTTCGATTTTTGTGTATTTTGAATTTAAATACTTTTATCCTGTATGGTATTAGAAATGCATCTATTTTGGCATATTCGCTATATGTCTGACAAGGCGAAAGGGGAATAAAGACCAGACCATCTATGTGAATAAATTAATGAATAGTGGAGGTTATTAATGTACTGCGTTTGGGTGGACGCAACGGTTTGCACAGATATTTTGAGGCAAAGAATGTCTATTGTTAAAAATATTGTAAGTCACAAAAAGGCATGCTACTTTGAGGCACATGATGAGCAGAAATTTATATACATATACATACTCATAGGAACAAGTACAACAAAACAAAGAACAAAAAAAGATAAAAGAAAAAAAACGTACCTTGAATGAAGAGAGCGAGTGAGAGAGAGAGAGAGAGAGAGAGAGAGAGAGAGAGAGAGAGAGAGAGAGAGAATGTGACAGAGAGAGCGCATTCATTACATGAAAACCACTATTTTGCATTTCGTTGTTATCTTGGAACACTTCTTTGTAACCTTTTAACTATATTAATGCCTGCTTAATTTAGCTATTGGGCACTGGACGCTGTGTGTATAATTGGCACACGTCACTCTCACTTTGGCACTGCTACGCGTACACACTTTCACTTTGCACAAATTTTAGCCACCGCTTTCCGCACTACACTTCTCTTGACTTCGGGGCTTTGGAGGGATGGGTGGGCGGCGTCCTCAGCGACTGGGGTGTGGGTGTTGTGGGAGGGCGTCGGTCACAGCGTGTTGAAGGCGTCTCGGAAGGCGGCGTCCAGCGGGACCTGCAGGAAGTGGTGGAAGGTCTCGCGTTACTTGGAGCGTTGTTTGGCCCTCTTGTGTTCCTCCCACAGGTCCGTGAGGAACCGCGCCTTGTTGGTCTGCCGTTTGCTGACAATGGCGTGTGCTGCCATGGCGAATTGAACCCGGGTCTTCTTACTTGCTGGGCAGAAATGCTAACCATTACACTACCACAGCACAATAGTCAACATTGGTCCACGAACTACCTAAGGTGAGTGCTCTCCTGCACTCAGGGTCACGATACAATTGGTGTGCAATGCAGCCTTCCTACTTTATGGTGGTCACACGTGGTCGTCCGGAATCTTGACGACGAGTAGGTCTGACTTCACGTTCTCATGCATTCAAGTGTGGGACACTGTCACATATGAATGCCCCACAACTATGGGTATTGTACAATTCGACCAGCTGGCTAAATGGAGACCCACAAGGAGGATCCCTTCAAACTCTGCCAGATGCTGATTGTCTCACACGAGTACGTGGCCCCTCCATGTTCTTCAGTAATCATTCAACATCTGACTGTTCACGCCTCTTATATACCCTGCTAGTCCAAACAACAACCACAGTAAACACGAACAGTAACGCCTTCTGGTGGCTGTTATGTGTCTCACAGTGAATTGGAGCTCTGATCTAAGTAAGTGCATCAGCAACCCGCCTTGTTTAAATAGAACAACATATTACAGTACTTCCTTCCTGTCATTTCCCACGCTGGCCCAATGAGGAACTCAACTGCTGGTTGTGCTGGCCAGGGAAGATGAGAATGGCGTTGAATAGCAAGTTAGATAAGATTAGGCTGGATGGTTCTCTGGATTAACGTCAATTATTTAGCTTCCCTAACCTATGGCAGCTGATGACATGACGGCTCCAGTATATATTCTGGATTAGCTGTTTTTTTTTTTTTTTTAGCTTCAGAGCCACTGCACAAGTGTACCTTTGGGTTATCGAATCGGTAGTAAGCGTGTAGAGTCCCTCTCCTGTCATTGACTGTTAGCTGGCTGCTGGACTCGTATGTCTTAGGCGACAGTGACTCTAGCAGTTGACAGCTCTACCCAACTTTCCGGCAGGCTGCACTGGTGCGCCATCCCGGATTTCTCTACTAGGTAAAGGGACATCTTCTTGAAAAGCTGTTCGTTTGAATCTCAGTTGCTCCTACTAAGCAGTGTACAGACGGGGAAGAAGTCGAGGGGGGGGGGGGGGGGGAGTGGATGTCTGAAAGGCTGTCCCTTCCGGTGTTTGTTGAAATAAAGACGCATCCAAACTTAGGAGTTACTAGTTGCCTGAAAACATGTCACATAGGTCAACAGATAGGCCTGGACCTGCATAAAAATCTTTTGTCTCTGACGCCATTGTGTCAGTAGTCCAGAGCTCTGTGCCAGTATGCACTGGTCGTCATGATAATTCGATATCTTGAATTCCAGGTCAACCATCTCGGATTCTAACGTCGTAGTAGAGCCACGCTAGTACCTTAGGTCTAGGCCAGTATGACAGAATTCCACATTGTAATAGCACAATAGGTTTGAGCTGGACTTCGACTTCATAGAGCTGTGCCAGTATGCCCTGTTCGCAAGGCTGATCGCCTTCTTGTGTTCCAGGTGAGCCATCTTGGATTCTGGCGCCGTAGGTTGGTGCTCGTATTCCAAGCCTGCTGCTACCACCTTGTCTTCGCTTAGGCGTCAATGCGTAAGTTTCGCATGCTCGTCTTGCTACTGCCAGCCCCTAAAGAAAACAGCTGAGTGCCCGTGAACAGTAAATCTGTGTTTTGTCAACAATGTCTTGCTTGCGCCTTCGGACATTCGATAGATCCTCACTGCCGCACTATGCACTCCACCATCCATGCCATGGCTCCGGCCCTCTATGAGGCGTTGTCAATTCGGGAAGGTGCCTGACGTGTTGGCGCAGACACGAAACACTGAAGTTGTGTCTCTTAGTAATCTTCAGTGATGAACGCCAGCTAATGACGTCTTTCTACGAATTATGGCTCGTACGATGGTAGGTACCTCAATGAGAATGTGAAAGAACTACGCGTTGTATTTTTTTAAGGTAACAGGGGAGCTGTGAAAATCTAGACGATTAAGTTGTCCTCTGTACGTTCATTACGAACGGCTCTACAGAATAATCCAACACGCTCTACCACAAACAAGGGGGCAAAGGAAATGAAGGAATGGAACCTGCATCATTCGTGTCGAGGTCTCTCTGCTGGCGTGCAGATGGGAATAGTATTATAATAAAAATTGAAATGAAGATGGATGTTGTTCCATTAAATGAGTTTGATCCGGATAAGGTTTTGAACTGATTGTGTAAGTTTAGATTTTATTTATTTCAAATAATATTAATCCGTGATTTGTGTGGTCTCTGACAACGGTCATAGAGGAACACACAGGTTGAAATCCATATCCGACACATAGAGTGTGTAAGCGGTTGCCGTTTTTGAAATTTGGTTTCCATGTGTAAGGTAAACCCAACATGCCCTGACTTGACATAACTATGCCTCATTATACATAAGCCTTTGACCCATATAACAAATTAATGAACCCAGTAAGACTGTAACAAGATGAACGAAAACTGACAGAGCAGAACAGGTATCGGTATAGTATCCTCTGTGAAGCTTATGGGAAGTCATAGCTGGTTCCGGTACATTGGGCCAATCACGGCGTTCCTCGCTAGGCAAGGTACTCTGGGGTAAACATCCGAAAGACCTGTGCTATGCCGGCCATGAAGCTTATGAGACGTGTGTTGTTAAAAGCAGTCGGTCGCTGTGTTTGCAGTCTGATGAGGAAGTGTAGGTTCAGAATTAACTGATTCCGAAATAAAGTTATAAAATAATTGAAAATTAAAGTCGCTGTCTTACAAGCAACTTTCAAGTCCCTCCAGTTAAGCAGAGAAGTGCACCTGTCATCTGTTGGGCCAGTATCATGTACGGATGTCGGACTCCTCTCATCACAGTCGAGTGCGATTGAAGGGCTTTGCAGTTTTGGGGCTAGATACTTTAACCTTCTGTTGAACCCTGCCTTATACTTTCAGCGATGGGTCTGCTATAAAGATGATAATGCGCGATCAAACCTCGCCAGTTTTAGGAACATCGTCCTCCAGGAACCAGGAATGAACCGAATGAGCTTAACGTGCGATATCTGTTGACATTATCCTATTTGGTCAGGATACGGACTGTTGAAACTTGAGATTCGTCGTCGCGGTAACCCTCCTCATAGAATGAGGTGACGAGAGCCTTTTATGAAGAGTGGAAGAACCTGAGCAGTAAGGTCAGGACCCCCTTCGGAACAGCTTTCCAAGGAGCGTTGAACGTTACTAGCAGCAGGTTTTAGCTTCACAAATGTCCACTTTCGAATAGTATACCTTTATTTAGGTTATTGTTTTGTTTTCATTTCACAGTAACCATATTTCTGCTGCTGCTAATATTTCGGCTATAAACTATTCAGACGTCTTCGGACCGAACCATAAGGACTGACAGTAAAGCATTCCCCTCCACGTCCGCAGCTCGTGGTATAGGGGCTAGCGTTGCTGCCTCTGGATCACGGGGTCCCGGGTTCGATTCCCAGCGGGGTAAGGTATTTTCTCTGCCCGAGAACTGGGTGTTTGTCTTGTCCTCATCATTTCATCATCATCATCATTTGCGAGCGTGTCTAGATTGGATTGTGAAAAGAAAATGGACTGTGTAGAAATTGGGACTTTGTACAGGTGCTGATGACCGCGTAGTTGAGTGCTCCACAAACCAATCATTATCATCATCATCATCATCATTCCCACCCATCTTATACAAGTCAATTTTGCTAAATGGAGACTAACAGAAGGGAACGATCCCTGAGAGAATATGGAACAAAAAACGCCATATGGACATATGGCCGGAAATGCATTGTAAGGAAGCTACATCCACTTAAAAATAAAACAGTGACAATGACTCCGGTATCAGCACGAGGCAGAAGGTCCGCCAGCAGGGGTGAAACCAAAAGGCTGAGTGCATCTTCCTCCAAGACAACTGTCAGGCTACTACGATGCTGACATATCTATCATCCTTTCCATTCATAACGAGGCGCCGGCCGGTGTGGCCGTGCGGTTCTAGGCGCTTCAGTCTGGAACCGCGTGACCGCTACGGTCGCAGGTTCGAATCCTGCCTCGGGCATGGATGTATGTGATGTCCTTAGGTTAGTTAGGTTTAAGTAGTTCTAAGTTCTAGAGGACTGATGACCACAGATGTTAAGTCCCATAGTGCTCAGAGCCATTTGAACCATTTGAACCATAACGAGGCTACACGAGGCGACATCGTCAGTCTCACGACATCCACCTGTAGGCTACAGAGAATCCCAGTGGTATGTTGGCAACGAGTCATCAGCATTAGTTCAGCCTCAATTGTGAGGGCAGGTTACTGCCGACCGCCTCCTGGGACCGGCAATCCTACCAGAGCGCCTCACAGGCGAGGCATGTCTGCACTTCCTACGAGTGACCCTATCTCCTCTGCTGGAAGACGTGCCTTTGGTGGTACGAAGAGTAATGTGGCTACTGCATGACGGTGCTCTAGCTCACTGCCCTGTTGAGTGTGAAGCTAAAATGATAGTCAGGACAGAATATTCCCACTCACATGGTATGTTCGCACTTGTGCTTTCAATCGCCGAAACCTGCACTCTCAAAAAAGTTGTATCTCCATCTTCACGTGGGACTACCTCCGTTAGAATGAGTTTCCGGCCATATTTTCATACGACCCTTTTGCTCCTCATCTTATCAGGTGTCGTTTCTAACAGTTCGTCCTCATTTAGCAAAATCATCCCGTATAGCAACAAAGCGAGCAAATTGCGCAAGAGTACACGGAAGATCACAGTGGAAATAATACACGAAAGGCTTTATCTTTCATTCCCTGCTACCTATGGAAATATATAGTCACTCATACCTGCAGATATCCTGTATAAAACCTTTCATAAGCATTTCATTTCCCAGTGCTGTACGAACACGTATATCATCCAGTGACCCAGACCACCAAATGTCAGGGAAGAACTCCAAAAGGTTCACACTGAAGCAACCGCTGGTCTTGTCTACCATGAAGGAAACGATCCATACCCGGAATATTTATACATAATGAAAGAACTCAGCAACCAGTTGTGAGCAACATGCACAGGTAAAACATTCAGTTTGGATTAAAGTATACAATTGGTATTATAATGAATACAACAGTAAAATAATTTATCATATAATTACGACAAATTTTCACATTGCCGGTTTTGGAAAATCATCTTCAAATTTGATAATTAATCCATAGAAAGTTTCATCACGATATATAAACTCGAATATATTAATGTACTAAACTTCATGAAATGGTATAAAATATGTCAACAGAATATGCGTTATGCTGCCACATGCAAGGATGCAAATTTCGGGGCACTTCCATCTACAAGGCACTGCGTGATGAGGAGAGATTTTGGCTTTGTGAATGCTATAGCTCCAGTTTTGTCACAGCAGTTAAAAGAGAGCGAGATGATTAATTAATGCATGGACGGAGCAAAAAGATACGATGTGTGGTGCAAGAAGGAGAAGGCTCCATACCAGAATAAGAAAAACCGAATAAAAAGAGATATCGAGTTGTCTTCGGATCAGAAGCCGAGTTTGAAACGGATACTGGATCTCACGCGGCTGTTACGGTCGCAGGTTCGAATCCTGCCTCGCGCATGGATGTGTGTGATGTCCTTAGGTTAGATAGGTTTAAGTAGTTCTAAGTCTAGGGGGCTGATGACCTCAGATGTTAAGTCCCATAGTGCTTAGAGCCATTTGAACTATTTGATACTGGATCTACAGTACCTAACACATCACACACTGGGTGAAATGGGAGCTCTTGAGCACTCCGTCAACTTGCTTTCAGATCCATAGAGATCCTGAAGATAGAGCGAAAGGGAATCTGCCACTGAGAATGCCTAAGTCAACTCATAAACTGTCGTAGTAAATACTGCCTCCTATATTCATTTTGGTAATGGTGATATATTTCTTTTTTTCTCTCATATTTTCCTCCCTCACTTTTCATGTACTGTTATTACTTTCTTGTTATTATTATAATTGTAATTGTTGTTGTTGTTGTTGTTTCTGCTGCTGTTATTATTTTATTTTTATAGAAATCTTAGAAGAGACAAGCTGCCATAATCGCCGTCCGCCAGGAATGTTCCTTTCAAAAAATTGTTACCTAGAAATATATGGTAAATATTAGTTACCATTAAACATGTATAGGTATATAAAACCCCCAGCATCAACATTAATTCATAGCTGTCACCTCAGATTTCACAGCAGTGGGATTCTGAGTATATATGTTGGAGTGATACTTGATAATATCAGTCAGACATCTTTTAATGTTTTATCATTGCAACCGTGTTGAGAAGGAAAATATTGCTGTTATTAGATTTCTTCGGAATCTGCATGGTGACTAAGCTCCACCTACACAAAGGGAAAAGAGAGGCTGGAACTACAGGACATCGAAAATAACGATTTTATTACCATCTCATTAACAAATGTGCTACACGTGCTGTAATTTTCATCTAGAGAAACGAAACCCTCGAACTACTCACCCCATTATGCCCCAAAACTCACCAAAATCTGATTTAATCCTATAATTTTTTAACTCTCATAATGATTTCTTATAACGTGATGTAGTTTAGAAAAGCCATTAAATCCATCTACTTGTTCATTTTTATGCAGTTATATTGTGCATACATTATTTAAACTTTTAGCAATGAAACATACATGTACCGAAAAAAAGGTATAAGAAAACTGCCTGCATCCAAATCATTTTCTTTCAAAAATAGCCGACAACATCATTCTGTTCGAAAAGTCTCAAGTCAGTTCTTTTTCACATAATATTATTTAAATAATTGAGTGACTCTGATTTAGTTTTCATGGTTTTCCATTTAGCTTTTACAGCAATTGGAAGGTCCTAAATTTGAAGACGTCAGTCCATAAGTCCTGATAACTCTAGGCTGAAAATGAAAAATAGATTTCTCATTTCAGGTTTTTAAAAAGGGAGGATTAAAACCAAGCTTCAAGTAGAATAAACACTTAATAAATCTTATGGTTTTCTTTGCTGAAGAATCTTGAGAGTCAACAATAATGAAGTATCTAAGTCCGATAAGGATTGTGACCTTCGGTCTGGCGCTGTCTTGTTGGCTGGAAGAACAACAATACAATTATAACAAGCTTCAACAAGCACATCGCTGATCAGTTAAGAATCCCAGCTGAGAAGGTGATGTGCTGTCTAGAAGTCGCTGGCCCGGACCTTGGTTCGACATAGTGGAGATCTTCAGGTTGCTGGCTGCAACGACCTGCTGTCTGGAGCTCATGTACTACTGCCTCGTGGATAGATACGTACGGGTCTATGTTTGGCTTGTGACGTATTGGATGCATGAAGAGCTGCTGTTTTCCAGCGATCTCCACCACCGCCATGTAGCCACCTAATGAACTGTCTGGAGTGCTGTAAACAGCCTCTGCTGGCCTGGCCGCGGAGTTCTGGGGTTGCAAAGTCCATATCGTCTGCACTTTAGGGGATGAACTCGCTGCAACCCACAAGATAATTAAGTTTTTCGTGGTGCCATTGTCACCCGATGTCTAGGTGCCACGGAAGATGACGTAGGGTCAACATGGGAAAAGTATGATTCGTCTACTGCCGAGCCTAATGTTCAACAGTGTGCACTGAACGGCGTGCTCCAAAACATTTATGCGTGCACTAGCATTAAGCTCCATTGTCAGATGTGCCATAGATCGCTGCCTGTCCTGCTTTACCAATCGAGCAGCCTCCACGTTATGAGATGAGGTTCTGAAGTCCTACAACTTGTCGCCTATTCGCGGTATCACCGCCATTCAACCGCTTCCCGTAGATGCTCACGGCCGAAGCATGCGAACAATATACCAGCCACGCCTTCTGCGAAATGGTCGTTCCCAGGCGCCAGGCCATAAAATTCCACCCTTTGTCAAAGCGACCTATATTAGTGGATTTCTGCATTTGCGATACATATCGTAGCTAGAAAGATTCCCCTTTTTTCTCTGCGCCATTTATATAATTTCCTTGCCACGTCATGTGCATGCAGCACTTCCAGGCGACACTTACAAGGGAACCTCCCCATCGCACCACCCTCAGATTTAGTTATAAGTTGGCACAGTGGATAGGCCTTGAAAAACTGAACACAGATCAATCGAGAAAACAGGAAGAAGTTGTGTGGGACTATGAAAAAAATAAGCAAAATATACAAACTGAGTAGTCGATGCGCAAGATAGCGAACATCACGGATAATGTGACCTTAGGAGCGCCGTGGTCCCGTGGTTAGAGCGAGCAGCTGCGGAAGGAGAGGTCCTTGGTTCAAGTCTTCCCTCGAGTGAGAAGTTTACTTTCTTTATTTTCGCAAAGTTATAATCTGTCCGTTCGTTCACTGACGTCTCTGTTCACTGTAATAAGTTTAGTGTCTGTGTTTTGCGACCGCACCGCAAAACCGTGCGATTACTAGACGAAAGGACGTGCCTCTCCAATGGGAACCGAAAACATTTGATCGCTAGGTCATAGGTCAACCGATTCCTCCATAGGAAAACACGTCTGATATATTCTATACGACACTGGTGACAGCATGTTCGACACATGACAGGAATATGTTGCCGACCCACTTAACTTGTACACTTGGCGAATGGGTAAAAAGATTCTTCTACCTTGCCCGATTTAGGTTTTCTTGTGGATGTGATAATCACTCCCAAAAAAGTGATGAAAACACAAGAGTTTGTCACATAAACTGCAACAAATTAATGCAACAGTTTCACAATCGCACAGTTTTCCCTGTGCTCTGTCAAAACATATCTTTTTAACGTTTTCAATTTTTTCCGTGTGTAGACCGCCAAATCCTGCATACGTCCAAGCAAATTTGAACATGTCCTGGAATTTTGGAGAGCGAAGTTGATTATGTGTGAGTGCCTGAACTTTGATAATTGACACACGATCACGTAAACAATACTGCTCTGTGTAGCTGTGCAGCTTCGCAAAATCATAGAATCTTTTCACAAAGTATTTCACTTGCCGAAAATCAAACACATTTAACGGTTGCACAAGAGGTGTACAACCTGGAAGAATGGTAATCACGTCTACTCCCACACTAAAATTGTACAATGCCTGATCCTTGGCCGGCCGATGTGGCCGTGCGGTTAAAGGCGCTGCAGTCTGGAACCGCAGGACCGCTACGGTCGCAGGTTCGAATCCTGCCTCGGGCATGGATGTTTGTGATGTCCTTAGGTTAGTTAGGTTTAACTAGTTCTAAGTTCTAGGGGACTAATGACCTCAGCAGTTGAGTCCCATAGTGCTCAGAGCCATTTGAACCATTTTGAGCCTGATCCTTCTGTCCTGTATAGCTGTCAAGGAGTAAGGCAAAATCTTTGTCCGCGTAAGGAGCAATCACACGTTCATTTAAGTCTTTCACTAGTCTTTTCTCCATTTTTTCCTGACGCACTGCAATTCACAATCACATTCGGCGTTTGCGCAAGTACCCTATTCACCTGTTGCTGAACTTGCGGTCCAAATGCACCATTCTTTTCCTGCAAACATAAATAAAATGTAGGTAAAAGAAATCCTGCTTTGTTCAGAGCATATTGTATGGTATAACTATGTGAAGTGGCATGCAGCTGGTCTACAGTACATTCCGTGTCGCCTTCTCCAACTAACGATAACGTGCGGGCCGATTTCATTTCATAGTAAAAACCGGACTGATCTGTGTTGATAATATATGGGTCTTCATACTGTTGGAATCTGATGTTAGTTTCTGTAACAAACGTCTCGGAACACTCTAAAAGTTCTACCAGTTTATTCGCGTAGTTCTTGCTTACATATTTCGTAATCTTCCTGCTCGTAATTTTGTATTTTCTTTTAAACGTGACAAGCCAATGAGATGAAGCCTTGAATTCCAGGCCGATATGTTTAGCGTAATGCAATCCCCAAATCTGTAGGTCTGTATCATGCACTGCACTTAATTCGTTTCTGGCTTTAATAAATTGTCGGTATACATTGTTTTCTATTTCACTGAACTTCTGTCTTCGGGTTCCACCTCGTTCGACGACATCTTTGCAATATTTAATTGTTTTTTTTTCCTCCATCCCTTTAAATTTCTTAAATTTATTTATTACTTCACTCCATAATCTATAATTGCGTCTTTTAATTGATTTGGACTGTAACCTGTATTGGAGCATTTCCTTCATGTAACCCAAAGAAATACCATCAGATTAAAGTCGCAATATTTCCTGTTCGTGTTCTTCGTACTGATCGTCAACAATCTCATCATCTGGTACATACAGCGCCGCAGCAATCAGCGAGGTATCGTTATCACCACACGTACTGTTTATCAACAAATGTAAGAAAGAAATAATCATACAAATGTTCGACAATAGTTCGATGCCTTAAGGAACTTTCCGATTCCTTACAGTTCGGAAAATATTCATTGACCTTTTTATTGATGTCGCGAGCTATATTTGCTGGATTCATATTGCCCACGGAATACATCTCACGTATTTAATGCACTCTCGTCAAAAGTAGCGAACAGTCAACTGCCAGCCAGGGAGCCTCGTTAGCAGGAAAACTCTCTCTTCCGTGCGTTGTAGTCGACTGATGTCGTGTGTTTCGATGTTTGTTTAAGTGTAGCGTCCCCGTACTACGGCGCAGTTACCTCGCATCGGACGGACGGACGGACAGATAATAAAAAATTAAGCTTTTCAGTCGAGGGAAGACTTGAACCTAGAACATCTCGTTCCGCAGCTGCTCATGCTAACCACGGGACCACGGCGCTCCTGAGCTCGCACTATCCTTGATGTTGCCTATCTTGCACATGGACTACTCAGTTTGTATATTTTGCTTATTTTTTTCATAGTTCCACACAACTTCTTTCTGTTTTCTCGATTGATCTGTGTTCAGTTTTTCAAGGCCTATCCACTGTGCCAACTTATAACTAAATCTGAGGGGGTGTGGGATGGGGAGGTTCCCTTGTTAGTCTCGTGGTAGGCAATGGTCATAATAAGAGAGATTGTGTAATGAGTACGCAGAGTACGCAGGAAATGTTATAGAAATTTGGTCTCATCTCGAGAAGAATTGTCAGCCGTCTAGCGTGTGAAATTAAATTGATTCGCTATGTACTTTCCACCGCACATATCTTCCGATGTCCCGTGAACAATAGGTGTGAAGAGCAAGGAACAGTTTCTTACAATGATCCGAAAATCCCGTACTTCACGAATTCCTATGTGGGTTCTTTTTGCGTTAGATATAGTTTACGGCCAGCCTTAAGAGGTTATGGAGGCACCATTTAGTTCATGGCCGGTTCCTGAGGAAAACCGAATAATGCATTTTTCACCATTTCTCGTCGCCAGCAGCGGATATCAAAATATCTAAACGCAGCACATTATTCAAATTTTATAGGTATGTTATTCAGGAATTTATCTAGAAGTGGCATCTTCCCGTTCTCAAAAATCCAAAATATTTAAACGCAGCACATTGCTCAAGCATCTTCCCGTTTTCAAAGATCTGCATCCCGAACAACCTTGAAATTATTATTGATGTCTTTATAAGTTTCCGAATACAGCGGTTCATAGTTTCCCTACTTGTAAAGCGTAAAATATGAATCTAAAATCCGGTGTGAGGCAAAAACATGGTTTGTAAAGTGACGTAGCACGGAGATATGTGCTGTAAAGTGACTCTGTTATTATTGGTAGGTTCTGGGAAATCCATGTTGCGGTACTGAAGCACATGCAAAAATTTTTGCGGTTTATCCGGTCTGAGGTGTAAAATTAGTTTTGCTGTACTCAACTTTACATAAGTAAATTATCAATATTTTGCTGGCCCATAAAGTTCTTTTCATATGAGTGACACGCCCTGCTGTACGTGGGAAACGAAGGGAATCAGTGGAAATACAATCCTCTCGGTGCACAAAAAAGTTGCAATATGCTCCTGTTTAAAAGACTCTGACTGAAAAATGAGGTACAAGCCTCCACTTGCTAACTTCATCAGCACCTTTAAAAATTTTACTATGCAAACATATTGGCGCTCTTTTTAATATGCAACTCACCTCTCACTCGCTCAAGTCATGTGTGTACGTAGCCGTTAACAGAAGTAAAAGGAAGTAGACATAAACACACTAGAAAAGTTTTCCTCTGTCTCTCACACTACTACCAATTTCTACCTAACGTGCCGATTAGGTGCTATGACAGAAATGTAGAAATGTCACGCGAAAGTAAAAATGTTTCGTGAAGTCACATTCTAGTGACGTTCTTGTTTCAATTTGCTGACGGTTCATTTGCAGTAACACACGCATATCGAGCATCTACGATGCCACAACTGCTAGGTCGCTGAAGCCGCCAGTGGGAAAACAGACGTCGTAGTAACGAAGCCTTCGGGGATAAAATAGACTGTGCAAAACGTTGTATATCACTGAGTAGAAATATGTCATTTACTGGTTTCGTTTTTTCGTTTACTTTCGTCTGAGATTAAACGGAGCTAACTTTGTGTTCATTTGCAGCCCTTATCACAAAATTTGGGTGAGGGGGTACTGAATAGAAGTTTGCGGCATAACTTGGCTCAGAGATGTGATCGGTTACAGAATACACTCTCAGACATCAAGGGATCACCAATTTAGTAATGGAGGGAGGTGTGGGGGGTTAAAAGGGTAGAATTAGTGTAAGAGATTAATACAGTAAGAAGGTTCAAAAGGTTGTAGGTTGCAGTAGATATTCTGCGATGAAGAGACTTGCACAGGTTAGAGTAGCACGGAGAGCTGCATCAAACTAGTCTTCTGACAGGAGGACAACAACAACATTTTAAATATTTACGACTTCGTTATTATACGTAAACTATTTGTTTTAGGCTCTGCCTCGAAGAAGAACACTAACGGGTCAGGGTGAAAGACGAACAGCTAGAGAGGCACAATTTAAGCTGTAGGAATAATGTGGACATTTCCAACGACAAATCTATAGTTGTTTTTAAAAACACTTTTACATTTCACTGAACGTTGTTACAAATCATTTTAAGAATTGTAATTGCAGTTTGATGAACTTACAGTGCAGATTTTGTAATTCAAAACATTTTGCATCTGCAGAGTGTTCTTGTAAGAGCTAAGAATCTGCATACTAGTAAATTACAATTAGTGATATAATTTTTTTTTTACTTTCGTTACTTTATAAACACAGCTGGTCGAATTTCGACCACAGACGGTACTAGATCCCGTAGTTCTTTGAGAATTTAGTGGCTTTGACATTCCTGTCCATACGCTTTGTGACGTAGCATATGAGACCCAAACTGCAGTTTATCTGTTGCTAATTGCTAGAGAATGTAGTTTTTTCATCACATTTAATAATGGCAGGTAGTATCCAGTC
The DNA here is from genome assembly GCF_023898315.1 of Schistocerca nitens. Lineage (NCBI taxonomy): Eukaryota > Metazoa > Arthropoda > Insecta > Orthoptera > Acrididae > Schistocerca > Schistocerca nitens. The sequence goes on along the minus strand of NC_064618.1, from coordinate 395,431,444 downwards.
GTTAAACGTATAAAACGGGTGATTAATTATGGAGTTGCCTCCTTCAAACAAAAAAGACCAAGTTTCATATAACATCAGTAAAGGAGAACAAAATGATCTTAAGTGAAAAAAGGAGCCTTTTGATCCGAAACGGGAGTAACTCAGAGGCTTGATAACGCGAAAATACATTGTAGAAACTGTCCCAACATGCACTAGTTTCTACATATTGAATTCCTTTCTTCCATTTGTTCTATTATTTACTCTACACTACGTTGGCACCTCTAACGTTTGGATCGAAAAGAAAAAGGAGAAAGAGTTAGAGAGAAAAAGAAAGAAACATAAATCGAAGTTTAGATATGGCACAGTACGCTGCTGGATAATCGAAAAGAGGAACGTTTTGCGAGCACTTCGGCTAATAAGCTCGTACATCCTTTCCAGATCTCTGGTATCATTATGCTTGCGTCGTTCTGGATGATAACAAAAGTAAAAGAGATTAGGAGTTGGTGCCGGTACCCCTTTTACTCTCACTGGAATGCTTCATGAAAATTTGGATGAAGAAGAATCACAATGAATTGTCGACCTAAGCTCTCACTGTAATTAGCTTCGTGACTTAATCGGAAATTCCGGCAGCACTTTTCATTACTTCTAAGAACCGGAAACTGCTGCATAATTCGTTATGCAGCCTCCCCCCCTCCCGACACACTGTGCAGGAAAAATTACGAATAATTAAATTGTTTCCATCATTGGGATTCGAAAGTATGATCTCAATTCGAGGGCTGTTGTATCACCAAGATTCACTTGGCTCCGTCACGCAGCCGGTCGTGCGCAGTTGATCAAGTTGCCTTTATTTTTGTGTACATAGATCTTTCCGCTGGTGTGGCAGTGTTCTAGATTTAGTCCATTATGTGCAAATTAAGTGATGAATTGAAATTCTTCTGGATTCAGATAAAGTCACATTAATTTCGTACACCCGGCTGGTTGAAGGGGGAGGGAGAAATAGTTTCATCTTAATTGATTGCGCTTGATTAATTGCGTTGACTTTGATCCATATGCAGTTTCTTACAAGTTTTCATTTTTGCGTATGAAATCATACGGGGTAATTCAATCATAGGAATGAGACAAATACAGCAGCCTTGGTGATTGCAAAACTAGCTGTCACGTAGAGCAAAAGTACTTGTTCACTCTCACTGCCGAGCCGACCAAAACATTTTTGGAAAGGTAACTTCAGTAATGTTACCAGTGACGATAGTCTATTACAGGAAAAAAATTATTTGTATTTTGTGAAACTTATTGGCAAAAGTTGTGATTAACCTCATTACGAACCTGACTGATACTATTATTTGCTCAATGGTAAGGACACAGAAAGTTTTGTGTTGAACACTGTCACACAGAGTCATATTGATAATATCGTATGTGGTACGGCGATCGTGCAGTTATAGATGGACCACAGTGCGAATCGATATTTTTTGCTTACACATGTGCCAGAGGAAACGTAGGAAAATCGGACCTCAGGCCTTTAAATTGTAGTAAAATATTAACTCCCTGAGCCAGAAAACCGCCACATTGAGTTTTACCTAACAAAATAAAAACATTACAGTTCGAGAAGACCATTGCCAAAGCAATTCACTAAGCATAGTTCAGATACATTGTATCATTAAATAACAATGAAATAAGAAGTTACTAGCACCATACAACTATCATAAAGATTGTTCTCTCGATGTCGTTAGCTCTCGATCTTTTGAATGGCTAGCGGACCTCTAAGATGCTGCAAATCACGAACGGCGTTGCTTACACGGTACTGTATGGCGCAAGCGTGACGTCAGCGGTAACTCGATGTTTAGTGCCTATGTTGTCCTTTGTAATTTACATCCACTGCCAGCGTGCCTCTACGTTGTTGTATTCCTACGTCCAGCGCACATGACAATATTTCCAAGCTACAGCTTCCACACATGTGAGCTTGTGGCTATATACAGCTGTCACCTGTCTAAAACAGTGGTTCGATACACCAGTAAGCCCAAAATCAATAAAAATGGGAAATACACAACGTTGATCTTCATTGTGGCGACTTTTTAAAAGGGAAACCACTCTAAATATAGTAAATTATAATTCGCTCAATTCAGAACTAGTTGATTAATTTAGTGAGATATTCTTTCGTACACCTGAAGATGATATTTTAAAATCCCGAAACAGGCCGTTATTTGAATAAATAAATAGTACAACTGTGTTTGAATAAATAGTTAGTACAACTCAATCAGATCTCTCTAAATTAATTATCATGACTCTCAGTCGTAGATGTCCAATCTTGTATTAAAGCTAATTGTAAGACATGACAAGGAATCAACTTTTGTTTGAAACTTAATTCTTCTTCATCATATGTCGTGGAATGTATCAAAAACAAATATTTAATAAAACCAGGAGCATGGAACAAAACTAAGTACATTAGTCGTACTGGGGGAGCTCTAAAAGGCACTGCTGTTTAAAAAGGAACGTACCATTTCTTCAGACGAAAATATTCCTTGTAGGATATTGCAGTGCCTGTGTTGTCAAGAAGAACGATGTGATGTTCCTTCGGTCACGCATGCAGGTAGTGACACAGAAAAGACGACATAGGGAAGTTTGGGTTTGGTCGTCAGTCAAGCACGGATAGCCAAAGTGGTTAACCCTACTGATCGCGTAAAGTGGGAAAACCGGCGTTCGATTTCCAGTCAGCCACAAATTTTCATCATAGTCCTTCCCTTATACAGGTAATGGGGTACTCACAACTGTGAATATGGAATAGACTGTTGTTGTTTTGTACTGACACCCGAACCAAATAGGCACATAGAGGGCGAAATATTAATTTCAATGCGAACCAGTCTACACATTTTGCTACTGAAGCCACTAGCATTTTGGCCACGTTAGTTTAATGTAATGCAGTGATAGTTTTAAACCGTGGGTCCAGACCAGTAGTACAAAATCATACGTTGAGCTGTCGAGATTGAACCAAATATAAATCGCCAATGCAAGAAGGAGGATAAAGTAAAGAAAAAGAACAGCATTTCTTAACTAACTTTAAGATTATCCTTTTAAGTCTGGATTTTTCAACTTATGACATACATTTTGTTCAATATGGTGAGTTCAACACTGTAATTCTACCCATAGTAACGAGAGGTTTGTGGTGAGATAGCTCCTTTTGCTATAAAATTAGATATCAACAATGTCAGATAAAACTGTTCAGGGTCTCTTAATAATAACTGGGCAAAATACACCTTTTAAACGTAGTTTGACAAGCAATTAAGAAATGATATTTGCCACATGGAATCTGGTTTCCACTTTGCAACCTTTTTTTTTACAAATATGCAAAGATCCGTAGATAAATCATGTCTTTTCTACCGAAAATAAATGAGTTAATACATTTTATTTGTGTCTTTCGTGAAATAGTTTTTCATAAAACATACAAGTATATCATGTTTTAGTTATTACCACATATGGCTTTCCGAGTGCCACAATTACTGACTACCTACAGAAGACAGAAACAACTCAAAGCACTAAAACGCATTTCTGTCACAAACCGCTGCTGTAAGGATCTTAGCATGTCTTCGGTATTCCTAAGTACTCTCCCAATGGCAGGTAATACAACGCGTAATTGCCTGTCATTGGTACTACATGCAAAAAAAGGTATAAAAGCATAAAATTCGTGATATCATCTGTAGAGGACGGTAAGTGCTCCAGTCTCCTTTCGTACCGTCTGTGTTTTATCCAGCGACGGTTTGAAATACTTTTATGGCTCTGAGCACTATGGGACTCAACTGCTGAGGTTATTAGTCCCCTAGAACTTAGAACTAGTTAAACCTAACTAACCTAAGGACATCACAAACAGCCATGCCCGAGGCAGGATTCGAACCTGCGACCGTAGCGGTCTTGCGGTTCCAGACTGCAGCGCCTTTAACCGCACGGCCACTTCGGCCGGCTGAAATACTTTTATGAGGAAACATTTATAAACATTCATAAAGAACGGAAAATAAATACATTATATTCACACTGGAAATGAGGACAATTGAAACGATTTGCTGCTGGAAATTAAGTGGACCAATAAAAAATGAAGATGCTCCTTGGGAGGAAAGTAATGTGTGAAACACACCATCAATGAAGAGATTGTTGAATGAGAACAAATTCATGTAGCGCCACATAACAATATTTCAAAAGAAAAAAAAATGGACTAACAAGTAAGAGCGTTACTGATGGATGACGTATGGTCAGAGAGTGAGGAAATTGTTAAAGTTACTTACAAAATGATAATAATGGAAGTTGAAGAAACCTGGGTCTTATTGCTTATTAGGCGGGTAAGCTAGACTTTTTTTTTTTTTTCGATGTTTGTTATGTGTGTTCGGTATGGATCTCCCAGGACAACCGTTCAAGTTCAATGTTCAGTCGTTGACTCAGTTTTTTATTACAGAGGGCAGCTAACCCTCTGACCGAACATGCTGAGCTTACGTGCCGGCCACCATTAAACCAACACAGCAGTACAGCTTACTCAGCTGCAAGGATTATGCTAATCCAACGCCATCCCAAACACAAATTTACGTCTTCAGCTTATTTGCCCCTTCATAGATCGTCACTATTGCTGAAGCTCTCTGGAATAGCACATCAGCATTGGACATAATGGGGGAATCCTGCCTGTACCTCAGATGTAGCCAGCCGAAGTGGCCGTGCGGTTCAAGGCGCTGCAGTCTGGAACCGCGAAACCGCTACGGTCTCAGGTTCGAATCCTGCCTCGGGCATGGATGTGTGTGATGTCCTTAGGTTAGTTAGGCTTAACTAGTTCTAAGTTCTAGGGGACTAATGACCTCAGAAGTTGAGTCCCATAGTGCTTAGAGCCAACCTCAGATGTAGACATTTGAGTCTCATCTTTATCTACGATAATGACACCTCAAGGAATATTTGATTACATCAGATCTATAATCACCTACACCTGAGGTAAAAGCAGGATTTCCCCATTACGTCCAACACACTGGAGTACTATTCCAATACTGGAGAGCTTTTGAAATAGTGATGGTCTAAGAAGGAGAAAATAAGCTGAAGGCGCTGGATTAAGGTAGTTCATGCAACTGTGTTAGCTATACTGCTGCCGCGGTATAAAGTCTCACACCTGTCTGGTAAGCAAAGAGATCCGGGTTCATGTCCCAGCTGCGGCACAAATTTTAATTTATTTCTTCAGTTCCTGTCATTATTGCAGATAAAATGAGACTCAAATATCACAAGAAGAAATTTAATTACATCAGGTCAATAGATTACCTACAAAACGTTTACATCAATAATGTAAAACATTTATTATTAAAGATGCAAACCCCTAATTATGTTGGTTTTGTTAGTTTCTAATTATTCAGCCAGAGACTAATGAAAAAGGTTACGAAAGGTTTCAATTTACGTTTAAAGTTTATTTGAAGTCGATAAGCACTCTCATTAACACTGGATGAGTGAAGCCTAAGTAAATTGCGCTCCATTTTAAGACAACCTATATTTTTGCATATCGCAGTATTTATGATTTACAGCCTCAACTATGAGTCGCACAATGATATAATTTTTGGAAGCACATTCAGTGGTATATGTGGATACTTTCTGGAAAATATGTAACTACTAGAATTACTAGAAAGAATTATCATATAAAAACGTCATGCTTAATGCTGACGTTTTACTGCAATAACAACGAAAATGTAGTAAGTGATAAACTTTTTCAATGTCATTCGGCTGATAAAACTTCATCGACGATTTTACTACCAAATTTGCGCCTGTTTCTGACAATGCATTAATGTCTGTATTAACTCTGAATGTAGATTCATACTTTCCTTCCAGCATCACGTTGCAGTCCGCATTTAGCAGTGTTATACTGAATGAGCAACGAACAGGATGCAAGAGGTCACCATAGGTTGCCGCTAGGATCAAAACTATTTGAACTTGTAGTGCTCTCGACAGCAACCGCTACCTCAGTAGTAGTAGTAGTAGTAGTAGTAGTAGCATTATCCCTCTTCCTCCTCCTCCTCCTCCTACTACTACTACTACTACTGCTACTACTGCTGTTTGTACCAGAACTATTCTCTATTGCAGAGCTTCCCAACGGGTGGTCCGCGGACCCCTTAGGGGTCCGCCGGCTCTTTCTAGGGCGTCCGTGGCCACCTTTCACCAAATCGTGTAAAATAATGAGTAAAATTATTGAATAAAAATGTGAAAATAAAATTCATCACTATTTTTTTTTTCGTGTGAAGAACATGTGTACTTTTACTTCAGGTCGTATCCCTAAGCAGCCTTTGCGGTTCCTAAGTGAGAACGCATACACAGTTTAGTGCCGGAGAATGCGGCTTCCCTGCTCGACTGTTTCGCAACAATACGATGGTCGTTTGTGCGCCGGCTCACGGGGCTAGATCTGCTGAAACCTTTTACGCATACGCGGAGCGAGCTTTGTCGACCAATCATAGCGCTCGCTGGCACGTATGCGGCCCCAGGCATTATTAAATGTTAAACTTGCTTTGTCAGCGCACTACCTATTTCATAAGTCGATTTTTGACAAGTTCATTACTTATAAGATGGATCGGTGGCTGAAGTCAGGATCATTGAAGAAGGGTGCAGTTTCTCCATCGCCTTCACAACAAGGGAAGTTTCCAGTTGAAATGAATGAGGAGGGGGACGACCAAAGGAAGAACAATCACAAGAAGCTCCACAGCCGGATTTATTATGTGAAAACGCTGCAAGTACTCCATTGGTTGCAATATCCTGTGGAAGTGGAATAACCAAGAAGCATAAGTACAACGAAAGCTATTTAGAAATGGGCTTTATGACAACAAAGGAGGGTAAAGCTCAGTGTGTAATTTGTGCGCGAGTCCTTCCGAACAGTTCAATGGTTCCAGTTAAATTGCGCCGTCATTTTCAAGGTACTCATCCGGATTTCCAGGCTAAAGACATCGATTTTTTCAAAAGGAAGAGTGCTGAACTAGCTGCTTCTCAAAATTGCATGAAAACTGATGAAGAAACAGTTAATGAAAATTCATTAAAAGCTTCTTTCTTGGTTAGTTAGCGAGTGGCAAAAACAGGCAAAGCTCATACCATTGCAGAAAATCTCATAAATCCGTGTGTTAATGATATTGTTTCTTGTATGCTAGACTAAAAGGCAGTAAAGCTTGTATCTTCGGTGCCATTATCAAACAATATTGCCAAGAGACGCACTGATGGCATGTCAAATGATGTGAAAGACCCCTCTTGTTTCTCTAATCCAACACAATTCATTTTCTGTGCAGATAGATGAATCCACTGATGTTGCAGCATTAGCGATTTTATTGGCTTTTGTCCGTTATGAATATTCCGGATGTTTTGAGGGGGACCACTTATTGTGCAGACCACTACCTGCCAACACAACAGGTGCTGAAATATTCCGTCTATTGGATGATGTTTTAAGGACTAACGAAGTTTCATGATCTAATTGCATAGATGTGTGCACGGATGGTGCAAAAGCTATGACGGGTCCTACAGTCGGGGCAATAACGAAAATAAAAGAAAACGCCAAGAATTGCAGCAGTAGTAATAGTGCTCTCCACACATACGCTTTAGCTACGAAACAAATGCCTGTTTCGTTCAAGAAAGTGTTAGACGAATCCATTCAAATCATTAACTACATAAAATTAAGGCCGTTGAGGTCAAGACTTTTCACAACACTGTGTAAAAATATGGGAAGCCTTCATCGTTCCCTGCTTCTCCACATAGAAGTGAGGTGGCTCTCACGTGGGAATACACTCTCTCGGTTGTACGAATTAAGATTGTAAGTCTTATCTTTCCTTTTGGAGCATAACACCAAATTAGCAGACCTTATTAATGACGAAAATTGGCAGTGTATACTTGCCTATTTGTCAGATATTTTCTCCAAAATGAACAAAATGAATATTTCACTCCAAGGGCAAAGTGAAACAAAAGTCACTGCTATCGACAAAGTTTGAGCATTCAAGAAGGGGGTCATTGGGAACATGGCACTTGCATTAAGAATCTTTCAATTCCCATGGGTTTCGCTCTGAAATTTAAAGTTACTGTGCTCGTGACTGACAAGGGGTCCGCCATGAATTTTCGACTGAAGAAGGGGTCCGCCAACTGAAACGGTTGGGAAGCCCTGCTCTACTGTTTCTAACACCATGTCCTTCATTACCCAGACCAAGTAATTAAGGAAGCGAACACCCGGGTTTATAAGCCTGGAACCTCAGACCTTCATTTCAGTAAACGAGGGGGTATTTTTCCCCTGTTGTATGGACACTTATGACTTACCTGCATTCGATAACTGATCATCATATGTCAACAGTAAAAATAAGGACCATTGAACCACTGACTTGGTTCTAAGCATCCAGGGGAGTAATACTACAAAAATACAGCACAGTGCCTGAAAATACTTATTAAATGCCTCTGAATCGGTAATATTTTTACGAAATTTTAAACATATTTGTACCATGCTATTGATCATTTTCATCAACAGCTTTGCTCTTCTTATGATCTCTGAATCCATCCCAATCCGTCTGTCAAGTAGTGTACAATACATTCAACGCTTTGGAGGAAGACATAGCATATATGTGTGAATACTTTGTGACACCCTTGTACCTAGTGTGTCAACCACATTCGTTTCATGTCACAACAATGCCATAAATATGTTTCCGATCTATTCGGCCGTATTTGTATCGTTGGCTATCACAGAAGGTGCGTCTCGAAAAATTCCGAGTGCCAAAAATCACCACCCCCTCTGTACTGGGCCTCAAGCCACTCTAAATACAAGTTCTGATCAGTATCACATAAATATTTCTTAATTACTGTATTACATTCGATCCACGGCACTTATAGATCCTTCGACCCACCTTTTGTGATAACACTGTATCTGACTGACGGTTACAATAACAACAACAACAACAATAATAATTATTATTATTATAACACGATAGTAGAAACAGATAAAATGAAATACAAGAAACGTATTCAGGCGACAATTCGTAAGTTTAAATAAAGAAAATCAACAATAGAACACTGGAATTTGCTTAATTTTTCAGCTCTTTCAGGAGTTCCTCGACAGGAGGAGTGAGCCATGAGGAAACTCTTCAGTTTGGGCTACTGCTAAGATTTTTGAGTTATTGTGGTAGCTTATTGAAAATGGATGCAGCAGAATAGTGCACTCCTTTCTGCACAAGATTCAAGGAAGAGCATTCCACATGCAGATTTGATTTCTGCCTAGTATTAACTGAGTGAAAGCTGCTAACTCTTGGGAATAAGCTAATATTGCTAACTACAAACGACATTAAAGAAAATATATACTGTGAGGGCAATGTCAGAATTCCCAGACTATTGAATAGGGGTCGATAAGAGGTTCTCGAACTTACACCACATATAGCTCGAAAAGCCCGTTTTTGAGCAAAAAATACCCTTTTTGAATCAGAAGAATTACTTTAAAAAATAATACCATATGCCAAAAGCGTATGAAAATATGCGAAGTAAACTACTTTTCGTGTTGAAATGTCACTTATTTCATATATTGTTCTAATGGTAAATAAAGCAGCATGTAGTTTCTGAACAAGATCCTGAACATGGGCTTTCCACAACAGATTACTATCTGTCCGAACGCCTAGGAACTTGAACTGTTCCGTCTCGCTTATACAGGGTGTTTCAAAAATGACCGGTATATTTGAAACGGCAATAAAAACTAAACGAGCAGCGATAGAAATACACCGTTTGTTGCAATATGCTTGGGACAACAGTACATTTTCAGGCGGACAAACTTTCGAAATTACAGTAGTTACAATTTTCAACAACAGATGGCGCTGCAAGTGATGTGAACGATATAGAAGACAACGCAGTCTGTGGGTGCGCCATTCTGTACGTCGTCTTTCTGCTGTAAGCGTGTGCTGTTCACAACGTGCAAGTGTGCTGTAGACAACATGGTTTATTCCTTAGAACAGAGGATTTTTCTGGTGTTGGAATTCCACCGCCTAGAACACAGTGTTGTTGCAACAAGACGAAGATTTCAACGGAGGTTTAATGTAACCAAAGGACCGAAAAGCGATACAATAAAGGATCTGTTTGAAAAATTTCAACGGACTGGGAACGTGACGGATGAACGTGCTGGAAAGGTAGGGCGACCGCGTACGGCAACCACAGAGGGCAACGCGCAGCTAGTGCAGCAGGTGATCCAACAGCGGCCTCGGGTTTCCGTTCGCCGTGTTGCAGCTGCGGTCCAAATGACGCCAACGTCCACGTATCGTCTCATGCGCCAGAGTTTACACCTCTATCCATACAAAATTCAAACGCGGCAACCCCTCAGCGCCGCTACCATTGCTGCACGAGAGACATTCGCTAACGATATAGTGCACAGGATTGATGACGGCGATATGCATGTGGGCAGCATTTGGTTTACTGACGAAGCTTATTTTTACCTGGACGGCTTCGTCAATAAACAGAACTGGCGCATATGGGGAACCGAAAAGCCCCATGTTGCAGTCCCATCGTCTCTGCATCCTCAAAAAGTACTGGTCTGGGCCGCCATTTCTTCCAAAGGAATCATTGGCCCATTTTTCAGATCCGAATCGATTACTGCATCACGCTATCTGGACATTCTTCGTGAATTTGTGGCGGTACAAACTGCCTTAGACGACACTGCGAACACCTTGTGGTTTATGCAAGATGGTGCCCGGCCACATCGCACGGCCGACGTCTTTAATTTCCTGAATGAATATTTCGATGATCGTGTGATTGCTTTGGGCTATCCGAAACATACAGGAGGCGGCGTGGATTGGCCTCCCTATTCGCCAGACATGAACCCCTGTGACTTCTTTCTGTGGGGACACTTGACAGACCAGGTGTACCGCCAGAATCCAGAAACAATTGAACAGCTGAAGCAGTATATCTCATCTGCATGTGAAGCCATTCCGCCAGACACGTTGTCAAAGGTTTCGGGTAATTTCATTCAGAGACTACGCCATATTATTGCTACGCATGGTGGATATGTGGAAAATATCGTACTATAGAGTTTCCCAGACCGCAGCGCCATCTGTTGTTGAAAATTGTAACTACTGTAATTTCGAAAGTTTGTCTGCCTGAAAATGTACTGTTGTCCCAAGTATAATGCAACAAACGGTGTATTTCTATCGCTGCTCGTTTAGTTTTTATTGCCGTTTCAAATATACCGGTCATTTTTGAAACACCCTGTAATATGCCCATTCTGTCTGATCAAAATATCAGTTCTTGTTTAATTGTGAGTTAGAAACTGTAAAAACTGAGTCTTACTGTGATTTAGCATTAAATTATTTTCCACAAGCCACGAACTTATTTCATGAACTACATTATTTGATAATGTTTCAATATTACACACAAGATCCTTCACTACCAAACTGCTGTCATCAGCAAACACAAATATTTTTGAATCACCTGTAATAATAGAAGGCATATCATTTATATAAATAAGAGACAGCAGAGGCCCCAGCACCGACCCTTGGGGAACGCCCCACTTAACAGTGCCCCATTGGGAGTGAACATCACTACCACTCTTAATATTGCGGAGAATTACCTTCTGCTTTCTGTTCTTAAAGTAAGAGGCGAACCAATTGTAAGCTACTCCCCTTACTCCATAATGGTCCAACTTTTGCAGTAATATCTTGTGGTCAACACAGTCAAAAGCCTTCGTTAAATCAAAGAAAACACCTATCGTTCGCAACCTTTTATTTAATCCGTCCAAAACCTCACAGAGAAAAGAGAATATAGCATTTTCAGTTGTTAAACCATTTCTAAAACCAAACTGTACATTTGACAGCAAATTATGTGAATTTAAATGCTCCAGTTAACTTGTATATACAACCTTCTCGATAACTTTAGCAAACACCGATGGCATAGAAATAGGTCTATAATTGTCAACATTATCCCTGTCTCCCTTTTTATAAAGTGGCTTCACTACCGAGCACTTTAATCGGTCAGGAAACCGACCACTCCTAAAGGAAAAGTTACAGATATGGCTAAGTACTGGGCTAACATACATGGAACAATACTTCAGTATTCTGCTAGATACCCCGTCATATCCATGAGAGTTCTTGGTCTTTAGTGATTTAATTATTAACTCAATCTCCCTCTTGTGAGTATCATGGAGGAGCATTTTAGGTAACAGTCCCGGAACACTTTTTTCTACGAGCGCTATATGAATCCCTGTTGGGACTAGGTTTCTATTTAGTTCACCTGCTATATTCAGAAAGTGATTATTAAATGCTGTACATACATGCGACTTATCAGTAACACGGACATTCCCACTACGCACTGATTCTATATCCTCGACCTGTCTCTGCAGACCAGCCACTTCCTTTACGGCTGACCATATGGTTTTAATTTTATCCTGAGACTTAGCTATTCTATCTGCATACCGCATACTTTTTGCCTTCCTAATAACTTTTTTAAGCACCTTACAATACTGTTTGTAATGGGCTACTGCAATTAGATTGTGACTGTTTCTAACGTTTTGATATAATTGCCACTTTGTTCTACAAGATATTCTTATACCTTTATTCAGCCACCCAGGCTGCCTGTTTGTGCTAGTACCCTGTTTTGAACGTTCTAACGGAAAGCAACTTTCAAAGAGCACGAGAAAAGTATTGAGGGAAGCATTATATTTATCGTCTACTGTATCAGCACTACAAACATCTTGCCACTCTTGTTCCTTGATAAGGTTTACAAAAGTCTCTACAGCAACTGGATCAGCTTTCCTAAAAAGTTGATAACTATATTTAACATGTGTTGCATGACAAAAACCTTTTAGAGTTGAAACTTGTGCATCATGCTTACAAAACACTTCAGTTTTGCTCATCAGTATGGGATCCGTACCAGGTAGGACAGATAGAGGAAACAGAGAAGGTCCAAATAAGGGCAGCACATTTCCTTACAAGTTCATTTAGTAAGCGCAAAAGCGTCACGGAGATGCTCGGATAACTCCAGTGGCAGACAATGCAGGAGAGGCGTTCTGAATCTACTGTTAAAGTTGTGGAAGCATACGATCCTAGAGAAGTCAACAAATACAATGACAAACATAAAAAAAAACAACAACAAAAAACAAGAAAAACGCAGCCCCAAAAAGTAATTAATGTAAATTAAAGGAATTTCGGGAATACATTCGTCTAGGTAACATATTATCTGATTAATATTGCAAGGTCACAGGTTGACGTAAGAGGGAGATAAGCCGTTGTAATTTTCTTGAAATAAGACAGTCTCGGTTGGAAAATATTTTTTATTTACGGGAAATGACGCGTTTCGCCCTTCGGGGTCTTCATGAGATTGGCGTAAAAATTGATGCGAAAAACCAACATTCGTCCACTAATGCCAACATATGACATTTCCTGTAAATAAAAAAGATTTTTCAACCGAGATTGTCTTATTTTAAGAAATTCATAGTTGGTTACTGTACCAGGAGCCCAGTACGAAACAGAACCAATTTTAAGCCATTGTGAAATGCTAGTACGTTAATAATCGCTGTAGCCGACAGACTGATGAATGCAAGCATGCAAACGTTCATGCATTGTGTTGCACAGGTGCCGAATGTCAGTTTGTGGGATGGGGCTCCATACCTATTGCATTTGGTCGACCAATACAAGGATGGTTAATGATGTTTGTGGATGACGCTGGAGTTGTTTGATGACATCCCATATATGATCGACTTCAGACAGATCTGGTGATCGAGCAGGCCAGGACAACATGTCGACAATCGGTAGAGCATACTGGGTTGCAACAGTGATGCTGTTCATGAACGGCAGCACGACAAGTCAACTCACCAGATTGAGGTACAATTTTACGGTCAGCGTGCCTGGGATAACCATGAGAATGCTCCTGCCGTCATACGAAATCGCAGCCCAGACCATGACACCAGGTGTAGGTCCAGTGTGTCTCGAATGCAGACAGGTTGGCTGTGGGCCCTCAACTGGGGTCCTCCTAAAAAATACACGGCCATCACGAGGCAGAACCAGCGTGCATCAGGAAACACAACAGACCTCCATCCTGCCCTCCAATGAGCTCTCATTTGACACCACTGAAATCGCAAATGGCCGTGATTTGGGATCAATGAAATGGAAATGGAAATGAGCGCTTGGCCTCATTGGCTGGGAGTTCCCCTTACGGGGCAAATTCAAATGGTTCAAATGGCTCTGAGCACTATGGGACTTAACATCTGAGGTCATCAGTCCCCCAGAACTTAGAACTACTTAAACCTAACTAACCTAAGGACATCACACACATCCATGCCGAAGGCAGGATTCGAACCTGCGACCGTGGCTGTCACGCGGTTCCAGACTGAAGCGCCTAGAACCGCTCGTCCACAGCGACTGGCCCCTTACAAGGCAGGTCCGGTCGCCTTGGTGCAGGTCTTATTACATTCGACGCCACATTGGGCGACCTGCCCGCCGGATGGGGATGAAATGATGATGAAGACAACACAGCACCCAGTCACTGAGCGGAGAAAATCTCCAACCCAGCCGGGAATCGAACCCGGGCCCCTTAGTACGGCGGTCTGTCACGCTGACCATTCAGCTATAGGGGCGGACTTGGGATCAGTAAAATGCACGCTACAGAGCGCCTGGCTCGTAGCAGTCCTTGAAGTAACCGATTTGTAACAGTTCGTTGTGTCACTGCTCATACTGCTGCTGTAGATGCAGTACTATGCACTAGGGACGTACGCCCAACGCTATGGTCTTCCTACTGAAGACTGCCACGTAGCTGTCCAGAGCCCAGTCTCTTTGCGGCTGTACATTCTCGCAACCACCGCTGCAAACAATCATGTACAGTGGCTAGATTTCTACTGAGTATTTCTACTGTATCGCAGGAGGAAGTCCTAGATTTTCATAGTTCCTTTACACGACAGCGATCTAATTCAGTGAGGTGCTGATAAAACCATCCTTGTAGCCTTAAAGGCATTCTTTACTAACGTCAACTCATCACATCGAATCTCACAGGTAACCAACGCTCGTGACTGTTACAGCGTGTATTTAAAGCGAACCTGATTTGTATCTTCACGGCACTAGCGCTAATTTTATGAGACGGGTACGAAATATGAATAGATATCATATCTCAGATATTGAAACACGTCTACCAACTCTCATTTACGTCGCGCAACTGCTTCTTGGAGTTGTAATTTTTTTCCGTCTTTGTATATTGCTGCATTCTACGTATATTTCGCGAAAAGACCATCAAGATAAACTGAGAGAGATTGGAGCCCACATAGTGGCTTACCAGCAATCGCTCTTTCGTTTTTCTCGCGAACCTTACGCGACTGGAGAAGAGAAAGGGGGAAGTGACAATGGTACACAAAGCATCCTCTGCTAAACACTGTAAGGTGGCTTGCGAACTATAGATGTAGATACAGATGAAAAACGTGGAGTCGAAGATATTGTTCGTAATTTATCAGATCAATTATAAGAAAAGGCAGCTTTGTTTACTTGGTGTTTAGTAGACCTGGACGAATCTGCAGACATCTCTGATACTGCTCATGTCCTTTTGCTTCTTAGAGGTTTTAACGCAGACTTCGAAGTTACTCCAGAACTGATAGACATTATTTCCTTACAAAGTTAGGCTGTCTCTTTGTCAGCTGTAATGTACCCAACAGGTAGAGGGAGAAAGGTGTGGCAAATATACAGGTTTCGTTGGGAGACTAAGTTCAGAATGTGAAGCCAGTGGTGTTACCGAACATAACCCAAAATCGATTTATTAATTTTGAAGTAAGTTTAAATTTGGACAAAAAGTCACATTTTCGCAGCACTTGGCACGCTGACATAGCGACACACTACAGAGAGAGACAGCAACGGTAGAATCGGAATGAAAAGTTTTCCGAATACTCATCTTTTATTGTCCTTCGTTGTTGAAAGTCGTAGGCTCGTAATACATTCTGAAACGCAACTTCTTATACTGATCTAGAGGATGCTCGGCTTCATTTTGTTATACAATATGAACACTGGTGGTTCTTTCTGTTGCTGGATAGATGTATTTTTAATCATTTCACAAATAAATATCAACCACCATGCCAGCGCCGCAGACACATAACTTGTACTCCGTACTCGCACTCCTAACTCGTACTCCAAACTCATACTGAACTGGAACAAAGATTTACCTTTAACAACATGAAACAAAGAAAATACTATCATATATCGATCTATTCGTGCAAAATCATCTTTGAAACATACATTACAAAAATAAAGCACAAGTAATTGTTCATTATTGCTTATCTTTTTAAGGAGTCCATAATAATCATAGTAATTACATAAAGTGTTTATATATGTTGACGATTATACATTTACGTATTGCTGTATAGTAATGTATTTCTAGATTTTGAATCTTCAACTTGGGAGTCGGTCATTTCATATGATCCACGATCGGTTAGTACATTTATCTCACCATATCTAGTTTTATTACAACGTGTCCTGTGTGATGAAGTCACTAATTTCTGTTCTCAGTTCCATTCGATGTCATGGACTCTAACAATGTTAATTCAAGTCTTTCGCAGAAGAGATATAATCTGTTTCAACTGATATTTCATACCACACGGAAGTAAGTTGCTTAACCTAGACTGAAATATTTATGAATGAGAGAAACAAGAGTGGCTATGGAAACTAACTCTCTTGGATGATTTTACTTCCCATTTAAATGAATTAAATAAATACTTCGAGGGGAGGAGAATATTACTTTTTACCTTTATCCACGTGTTAAGGCTTTCAGACAGAAACATACTTTTTGAACACGACGTCGGATAGAAAATTTCTCACAACTCGTCAACTGACAGTCGTTGAATGCCGAACATTACTCAGGTTTCCCACTCTTATTTGCAATGTAATATCTTGATAATCTGAAAAAGAGAGTTCTCTTTTAGATTCTCCGAGATAGATATTCGTTCCAAGGAGTCCCAAATTTTACATAACCTCTTTTCCTGTGAAGTGGAAGATGTCCGGGCAACACAGCAAATGGAAAATATTGATCTGCAAGTCAATGACATCCTTAAAGACATGGTTAAAGATGGAAGCCATGTTCAGTTTTACCAGTTCCTTCCAGGAGAAAATTACCTCAAGATGAAAGATTTTGTATGATGTTTGTTATCTGCATTTGGTACTGCATATAGGTGTGAATTAACGTTCTCTTTCTCGAAATTTACAAAATCTAAAGCATTGCGTTTTGTTGCTGTTAAATGATTCTCTGAAAGCCATGTGCTGTATCGTTTACATTACATTACACCTCCTTCACAATAGCACATTAGCCATCTGCAGTGAGATGTCATGTTTAGCGATGACCTATAAACCAATATTGCCAGATCTAACTCATTGATAATTTTCGATGTATATGCAAAGGAGCGGTATTATCCGTGGACCTTGCACTGAACCCTGTGGTACCGACATTATTACATAATCCCTGTCAAATCCATATGCCCTATATATTGACAATGGAGCACATCCATCTGCTACTTACTTTCTGGATGTGAAGTGAGGCATTGCTGAGGTGTCACTACTGCAAATGAAGTGCTGATTGCAGTTACAGTGCGAATACGAAGGAGACTTCAAAATTACTTGTTTCAGGTAGATCCACTGAAACATACCATGCTGTGGCCAGCCTCGTGCTTCATTATTATTCACTCAGCATACTTAATTCCTCAATATGACAGATCTAACTCATTGATAATTTTCGATGTATATGCAAAGGAGCGGTATTACCCGTGGAGTTTCGCTGGGCTCAGCTTGCCCTCAACGGGCGAGGAGGATAGAGGGTGGGGTAAACACTGGCCGCCCACCTCCCTGGGAGCAGCCACCTCTGTCCCATTTACTGTGGCAGAGGGCGACGTGTGTCGTTGGCAGGATTAGCAATGCTCACAGAAGAAAACGCTTGCATGCTGTGTTCAGTGATCTCCTCCAACCATCACCGCAGTGGCGAATATGAACCCAAAGTTCCTCTGAAGGAACCGGGCCACCCCCGAAAATGGCATGTCTTGTAACGTAGCATCTCACTGCTGTGAAGTAGCCACAGGGTGCCCCTTGCCGTTGGGCCACTGCACCTTCAGCGTAAACATTGAAAACGCAAAGCTACAGAAAGTTTTGAAGAGACGGTTTTGGATAGGTCGCAGCTAGCAGTCTTTGATAGTGGCTATTTGTCCCAGGGCGGCATTTATAATTTTTTGGAACGAGGAGTTGTGGTAGGTCAACTCTCGCAGTCTTCCGAAAACGACGCCATATCTTCCAGAATAAAATTTTTAGGAGTTTTCGGATTGGAGTAATAAACTCTGCGATCTCACATTGGCCAAAAATGGCAGCATTGGCGGGCTCACCCCGCGAAGGAGCAGGAGAGCAAAGTGTAAGTGCACTTCTCTGCCGCTAGTGGTAGAGAACGGAACACTTCGCTTTTCGGAGGTAGAGACAGGTAGTCGATGCCTGGGGCTGATGTGGTTTCGAAGTCTGGCTTTTGAGAGAAGTGGTCGATTTGCGAACAGATGGACCACGCCAGGCCAGCGTCCGTCTACGCCTGCGACTTCGCTAAGCCTCGTCTCCAGCAATTGATGTAATTTTCGAACTGAAACAGCGAACGAAATTCATACAGAAATATAGATTAATTAACCAGTCACTGTATTTTGACCTCTTGGCTATGAGTTTACTCTTTGGGGCTCTGTTTCTTCTTATTCATTAGCCTTCCAATGCAATCATCGCCATCAATTTAATTTCGCGATTCGTAAACAGTTAACATTATTTCTTATCCATCCGGTCTATTCTATGAGAACTTTACCGGTGCTTTCCTTTCCGAAGATCTACAATTATGGAGTGTTCATCTGTTTATGTACACACATTTTTTCATGACGAGTATTTGATCCGTATTTGTCGTGACCAATCATTGTAATTTGCCCGGGTTCGATTCCCGGCTGGGTCGGAGATTTTCTCCGCTCAGGGACTGGGTGTTGTGTTGTCCTAATCGTCATCATTTCATTCCCATCGAGGCGCAAGTCGCCGACGTGGCGTCAAATCGAAAGACTTGCACCAGCGAACGGTCTGCCCGACGGGAGGCCCTAGTCACACTACATTTCTTTATTCGAATTTGCAACGAATAAAGATACGTAATATGTAACTCTTGATTAATTAAAGTAGCTGATACTCCCCATCACTGCTTAGTAAGTGTTAACATTTATCAGGTCACACAGGTACGGTCCACGTTTTGAGGCCAACCCATTCCTTTCGTTTCTTTGTACACGGTAGTGAGGAGCTTGCACCTCGAGTGGGCATACTCAGTGCATGTCAGTAGCAAATTAGACTGACTAGACCTTTGACCCCAGTGGCTTCTTCCAACAGTTTATAAAGCAAAAGCAGCTAGTGGGTACTTGGATTGTCAAGTACTAAGATTTTCCAGCAGTATGACTACGAAGTCTAGTAGTCCTAAACAGTGTAAGAACCGGCGCCCGCTCACCCAGGCCTGCGATACGGCCTCTCCGATTGTATCTAATGAGCGCGGAGCCGTGTCCGCCGCTAATGAATGTGAAGCCCGGCGGCGCGATAGCGAGTCCCGGGCGCGCTATCACAAACGGTCACGAGCAGGTAATGGCGCGCCGGGCAGCGCTGGCGAACTACACGTGGGACGTCCGGCCCGGCCGTCTCGTCACGGTGCGCTAATCGGTGAAGGACCGCCAGCGAGCCTTTAAGGGCATGCGAGGGCGCCGCAATCTGCCCGACGGCGTAAATCACAGGTGCGGCCGCGTGTCGCGACACAAAAACGGCGAGGAAACTGGAAGACAAAAAGAGGGACGAAAGAATGCCGCGCCGGCGGCGCACGCGACCTGCGCGACGCACGCGACACCGGCCGCGCCTGATGGCATCGGGGTCTCGCGTAGCACGAGACTCGCCGTGCGCCTCCGCGCCGCACCGACACCGAGCGGTAAATAAGTCAGAAGCCGGCACGAACGGTTCAGCTGGCTTACACTGAGCCTCTTGAGAAGGATGTCGTAAAGCCGTTGTTTCCTCTTCGGGGGTTATCTGATACTACAAACTGGTCCTCACTATCATTGATAGTGTGTCCGCAGCTCGTAGTCGTGCGGTAGCGTTCTCGCTTCCCACGCTCGCATTCCCGGGTTCGATTCCCGGCGGGGGCAGGGATTTTCTCTGCCTCGTGATGACTGGCTGCACGGTTAAACACGCACTGAAAAACTGTTGTCTCGTCGTATTGCTTTTTGGATGTACCGCTAAGCCGGCCGCGGTGGCCGTACGGTTCTAGGCGCTACAGTCCGGAACCGCGGGACTGCTACGGTCGCAGGTTGGAATCCTCCCCCGGGCATGGATGTGTGTGATGTCCTTCGGTTAGTAAGGTTTAAGTAGTTCTAAGTTCTAGGGGACTGATGACAATAGATGTTAAGTCCCATAATCCTCGGAGCCATTTTATTTTCATTGATAGTGACAGCGGGATGGAGTTGACCTGACACATGTTTTGTCAGGAACAGATATGGGGATCTTGTTTGCCTCCGGAGTACTTCAACATCGTGCAGGCCCGTTATGGTGTGCGTACTGTAAGACCTTCGGTACATACACCATCAGATTATTTGACTTGTCGCTCTAACGAAGTAGGCGAGTGTCAGCAATATGTCTCGTGGTCTTATCGTGGCGTGTTTATCTTCTGCCGTTAGGTCAGACGATAGAAATGCCACTTGAACGCTTCGTGTAGCAGATAGACGGTGACCAACTTTAAACAGAACTTGATTAATTTTCACACACATTTATTAAAATAATAACAAGCATAGACATTGCATAACTTGATTCTGGATGCTGTTTACAATTGACAATCTGAAGTTCCTTTGGTCTTGGTACGTTAATCTTATTCTCACATATCTCTGAGACTTGACAAAATGTCTATTCATTTATCTTCATGGCTATGTGCAGGAATATGGTAATCTTATTAGGCGCAGACTGAAACTTGACTATAGACTGGTACAGACAAATGCAGACTAATGCAGAATACTGCTGACTGACTAATCGGAGGTCTGTACACTCGTTATAATACCTCGAGCATTCAGGTATCACTGCGCGAGTGTGATCCGCGAGGAGAAAAGGTTCCACGTTAGCAGCAATCTCATTGGCTGCGTGACATATTAATACGCGGATCGGCGGAAGCAGAATTTGGTTCGTCTCTCAGACAGCGCCATCTCGTAGTGCGGAGACGGACGAGCGCTGCGCCTGCGCTGTTGTGCTTAGTGGGGCGCGCTCTAGTAGGAAAGTTGTGTACGCGCTGACTACACGGAACTATGTACACAACATACGTCATAGTGACCTATGTCCTGTATCGAGCAGCGAAGTTCGATTGAAAAATGGCACCAGCATACTGTCGCAAGGTCCACCTCCGTAGCGTAGCGGTGGCGTTAGCACCTGCCACGTAGGGGGCTCGGGTGCGATTCCTGGCAAGCGACTGGGTGTTTGTGTGTCCTTCATCATCATTGACTCGCAAGTCGCCGATGTGGCGTCACCTAAAAAGGACTTGCAATACGGCGGCCGAACTCCCCCGAATGGGGGGCCTCCCAGCCAACAATGCCATACGATCATTTCATTTCCACTATCGCATGAGGGGAAATTGATGCACTCATATGGGGAGGCGGAAACAAAACGAAACTTCATGGGTTAAAAGGGTATGTCTCATCACTTCAGTGAATACGAAATCGAATCACATTTTCAAAGAAAAGCGTGAGCGTGAGCGTGCTTACCAGTATGACGTTGTACCTCCTCTGGCATGCACCAACCGGCCGCTGTGACCGAGCAGTCCTAGGCGATTCAGTCTGGAGCCGCGCTGCTGCTACGGTCGCAGGTTCGAATCCCGCCTCGGGCATGGATGTGTGTAATGTCCTTAGGTTAGTTAGTTTAAGTAGTTCTAAGTCTAGGGAACTGATGACCACATATTTTAAGTCCTGCAGCGCTTAGAGCCATTTGAACCATTTCACATGCATCGGTTCTGTTGGGAACGGCGTCATAAGACTGTTTTATCCTCTCCTGAGGCAGGCTGGTCTACAGCTATTGTAACTGGTCATTGGTATCATTGACAGTGAAATTGGGACGGAGCTGAAGTCTGAACTGTTCCGACACGTCCTATTGGAGACAGATCTGGGAATCTTGTTGGCCCCCACAGTAGCTCAACATCATGCAAACAGTTCATAGCGACATGTGTCAAGTGCAGACCGGCATTGTCCTGTTGAAAACTGGCACCACAACAGTGTCGCATGAGAGGTAACATATGAGGACGCCGGATGTCCATGATGTACCGTTTTCCATCACAGTTCCCTGAGTCAATACCAGTCACTTGACGTCATACCCGATGGCTCCGCATACGAAAACGCCAGGAATGACAAAGTTGTGTCTCTCAAAAATATTGACTACTACACTCGCCGACGAGGGTATACTGGATAGTACAGAACCACCATTCATCGCTGAACACCAGGCGGATTCATTCATGGGCATCCCATGCTTCCTAGTCACGGCACCATTCCAGACGCAGACATTTTTGTTGTAGTGTTAACGGCAGCTTACGCATGGGATAGTGATTCCCTAGACAATCCTCTGCTAGTTTCCGATCTATGGTGCAGGATGACACAGACTGAGGCGGGAAAACCACTTCTCTTGTTTGCAGATGGCAGGCACTGATGCCAAGGGTTACAGTTGCTTGGAGCGCAAAACGGGTATAGTCCCTTATGGTGGTCAGGCGTTGGCGACCAGATCCTTTACGACGACTCCTTATGCAGCTCAATATCGGGCCACTGTCGTAGCCACAAATATGGCACTTACACGATTCGACCAGCCATCCGCATGGGTATCTACAATAAGGCCCATTTCAAACTCTGTCAGGTGCTGATGGTGCTGTCCGACAGGCGAACGCGGATTTCCGTACCCTTATCAGTGCTCCTTCAGTATACGATGTTGCTGATGTCTCTTACATATCAGACGTGGTCTGGCAACATTTCCAAATACGAGCAACACCAATGCAATCTGGTGGTAGTTCTGTCTGTCACAGAGAACAACAACTCTAATCTTTTACATAACCGGCGACGGTGTGTGTGGGTACTAATTGCGTTGTCTATGTCGTTAGGGATTTAGCCTGGAATAATACAGTTTTGTTTTTACATGCAATCAGCAAACTAGCTCAGCACTCAGGACGGTTACGGGACAATAAATAATTAATTGTCTCTCTCCTGAATCTCCACAGATATATATATATATATATATATATATATATATATATATATATATATATATATATATATATATATATATATATATATATATAACTCATGTCCTTATAGCACCAGATAATCTTTTGTATGCCAGTTCAATTTGAAGTAATAAAACCCGTAACTCCATATCGTGGTTTCATCTCGAATACTAATATAAGATAACAAGCATAATCTTTTGCAGATAACATCTTCTATTAGAACTAGAATCCAGTGATCAGACCTTTCTGCTTGGGAAATTATCTCGCAACCTTGAGAAAATCTGAAAGTGAAATATATTAAATTATTCGTAGCGGCCACATAGCTCGTAGAATCTGAAAGAAAGTTTAGTGTCCTAACCGGCGGCTCGTCTCGAAGATGAGCTGAGAGAAAATTACTAATTATTTTACAGTATGGCGCTTAACAAAGGCCAATATTCCGTTATGGCCACGTCTACTCAGGACAAGTAAGGTTGAAGAATACACATTATTGAATGCCGTACACAAATTTTAAGTTATGAACAACTATATTTTTTCTTCGTTTTCAACTTACATAGACTATTATAGCAAGATGAACACCAAACAATCGTTCTTTTCTCTTCAAGTCCAATATCAGAAGAAGACGACAAGAGAATAGAGAGTTCAGACACAGAATCTCGAATGTCCATGGAATTGCTATACAATGCATTTGTTTACTCGCTGGCATGCTTCGCCAGCTATTCATACAATAATTATCGATACACGGCATTGACACACTTCAAGTTCATGACAACCTCAGGAGGTACATTACAGCTTCCGTTGTCAAGCACAGATCAGAACTATCTCTTTGGTGTCTTTACATTTTTCAAACTCAATCTGATTTCCATTTAACGGATTCTCAATTGTCTTTTCCATTTTTCTGTGTATTATTCTTGTCGACAACTTGGATGCATGAGCTTTTACTCAGATTATTCGATATTTACTGCAATTTTCTGCACTTCTTGTCTTCGAGATTGTGCGAATGATATATTTTTTTTTCGAAAGTCTGATGGCATTTCTTCAGTCTCAAAGATTCTACACACCAACCAGTATAGTCGTTTAGTTGCCATTTCTTCCAATGATTGTTGCAGTTCCGGAGGAATACTATCCATCCCATTTTCCTTATTTGGCGCTAGTCTTCCGAAGCTCTGTTAAACTCTGAGTGAACAACTGGATCATTTATAGCCTCGATATCGACAACAGTTTCTTTTTCTATAATGTCCTCGCACGAGTCCTCACCCTTGTAGAAGACCCCATTGTACTCTTTCTACTCATCTGCTCTCTCCTGTGCGCTTAACAGAGGAATTCCCATCGCACTTTTAATGTTGCCGCCCTTGCTTTTTGTTACACGGAATGTTGTCTTTATTTTTCTAAATGCTGAATTAGTCCTAGCGACAACCATTCCTTTCTCTATTTCGTCAAACTTTCCTGCAGCCATTTCGCTTTTGCAGATTTTTTCTCAACAGTTTTCCCCATCAGCTCTAGACTTACTATTCTGTGTTGCCTCAGGACAATAGTAAAATAACGATTGTCATTTTTAAAATTATCCTTATAACTTAAATTCACCGTAAAATAATGATGTGCTAGTATTTCATCCTTGAACTGAAAATATTTTCTAGGTTTTCATTATCCTCGGCAAGAAAGTTTACTTTTATGGTTTGTTATTGTTCCGAGCTGTGTATTTAAGTATCTTGAGTAATTATCATCCATCTTCATCAGTGATCTAGTTTGTACCGAAGTACCTACGAAGTTACTATTTATCGTCTTTTGTCTTTGCTTTTACTGTGAAATTTTATATCTTATTACCCTGATTTCCACTCTTCTCACCTAAAAATCTATGCGAAACAAATTATACTATTGTCATTAAACCTTTGGAAATAGTAACAACCGTAAAATGGAATAATCAACCCGAGCGACATCGATTGGAACGACTACATACGTCAGGCTGAGATTGCGGGAAAGAATCCTAAGAACATGTAAATCATCCACAAAGTAAGCGGCTTACGAAACCCTCATTGGACCGGTTCTTGAGTGAGGTTCTTGAGTGGTGCTCGTCAATCTGAGTGGTATCAGGTTGCGTTAACAGAGGACAATGAGGATCTTAACAAACAGCGCTGCGTTTCGTCACGGGAGTTCGTTTAGTGAGAACGAGAGGGTCACGAAGACCCTCATCAAACTGCAGAGGTAGGCGCTACAAGACCGATCTTGTAGGACCCTCATCACGGACAGATTTATTGTTAAAATTCCGAGAACGTACGTTCCACAGCGAGTGAAGCATTATATTATTTCCTACCAAATGACTGTGTAGGTAAAATCAATCGTAGGAATTATATCTCAAAACGAGGGATAAGAGCAATCGCTCTTCATACGCATAATTCGCGTATGGAACAGAGTGGTACGTAAACGACAGTGGAACGATAAGTACCCTCCAATAAACACGGAGAGATGCCTTGTGGAGTGTATATATAGATGTAGATGTAAAAGACTGGACCAGTATTCACCTGTAGACTAAATGAACAGTTGCTGCAGTATCTTGCCTTATCCAAACAGTTTTTATGTCAACATGGATTTATATCCGTTGTGTGTAGGGGGCTGATTTCAGTGCATTTCTTCGATGGGCAACCAATTGAACGAGCATTATTTGACGTCTGGCTACAAATTCAATGGGTTTTTCTTTAGTCGCACAAGTATGTAAGAAATTTTCCAGAATTTATTCCGATTATTCTGGAAATTGTATATGTGGTCTTGATTACTTGTGCCTTAAACACTAAGACATTAATTCGTAAAGTTAACTATCACTGCGAATTGGGGTTGTTAGTTTATGAAGTTGAAATGGTTAACGAGGCACATCGAGAGATGGAAGTCAAAATACCATACTGAACTTTCTCAATGAATGAACGAAGGCGTGGAAGAAAGATCGGAGAAAATTTTTCAACTCTGCACAGATTAACCTCAAACCAGTATACTATTTGAAGACATGGAAACTACAACCATATAATTTAATGAAATAAGCTGAGTGGGCGAGAGAAACTTCACTAGGCCTCTCAAACTAACAAAAAAAGTGTAAATGGGCACAAGTGATAGTGATATATACAGCACGAAATTTGATTAAGACCACAACGCTAACGCTCTGCGTGTTCCTGTATTGACTGATTAATTTGAGCGTGCAGTGCAGAACGGAGATTACGGCCCCCTTTCAGTTAATTATTCGGGTCTGACCCGCATCACAATGGCTTTACGGCACTTGCTCGAGAGTGACCTGAATCTTAAAGTTGTGTGTGCAGATAGAGACTGTTTGAAAGACAAATAGAGAGCACCGTCTATGAAGGTTGGGGGTGGGTGATGTTTATAACTACTGTTCATAAACTGGCATACATCTTCCAGACAACAGTTGCGTTATAGTATGCTGCTGGGTGCGTGAAGGTATTTTAGGCCATCTGTGATTTTTTTAAAGTGACATGGAACTTCAGGGACGTTCGCTGGTTCAGCTGTATGATGTTCTTTGCCTCTGTTCTTTTTCTGTTTTCGCTACAGACGTCTTGTACGCTTTCCTTCAGTTCACACTCCTTGGGTTTCCAATCCAAGATATCCCTGTTTATCATCGTCCTTCGGAGGGGTTTTACAATATGCCTTTACCTTATGTGGAGCACATCAACATGTGATTTCTTACACTCCTTTCCGTTGTTAGAAATTTTCCTTCACAAAAATAGAAAGTTCTGCGTAGCAGTCACCTTTAGTTTTGGTCGGGAATTATTCATTTAAGTCGCGAATAATATGACATAAAAAGTGTTTAACCTCGGTGTCTTCGTACGTATTTTAAACAGACGATTAAGCAACTCTTGAATTGTATTTTCATTTCTCTGTGTAATAGCGTGCAATCTTTCGATTTCTTCTCTAATTTAGTATGAGCTACCTATACATTTAATGTTTCTTTCTTAGAGTCGACTCGGCTTCCACATCCACGCTATACTGTTAACCTTGTGACTGTAGTATTTCATTTTAAGAACATGTCTTTATTTTATGTTTCCAAAATACTGATATGTGTATAAACATTGAAAAGAATATTGTCGACAAAATTCGCGCGAATACTGTAGACAAAATTCCATGACCTTGTGATTTCACATCGGAAAAAGAGGAAACACTACGTACGATGAACACTTCTAGGTCAAGTGGTGCAAGTAGACCACACTGTCCAGCCACATTACTGTGACCACCTGTCAAAAGCCTGAATAATCACCTTTTGCTACGCAGACTGCTACAGGATGTGCAGGAAGTGAGTCAGTGAGTTTCTGGAATGTACCGACAGGCATGTGGAGACCTGAAGGCTCCAGTGCCGTGACCAGCTGGGCTAGGTTCAAATGGTTCAAATGGCTCTAAGCACTATGGAACAACATCTGAGGTCATCAGTCCCCTAGACTTAGAACTGCTTAAACCCAACTAACCTAAGGACATCACATACATCCATGCCTGAGGCAGGATTCGAACCTGCGACCGTAGCGGCAGCGCGGTTCTGGACTGAAGCGCCTAGAACCGCTCGGTCACGGTGGCCGGCCTAGCTGCTCTAGGTTTCACCGTTGAGGATACATGGCGCAAACAAGCTGATCAAGTTTGTCCCACAGAATCTCGGCTGTGTTCAAATTCGGAGAGTCTGGTGGCCAGGAAGTATTGTAAACTCGTCGTGGTGCTCTTCGAACCATGCCCATACAGCGCGAGCCGTATGAAACTTTGCACTGCCCTGCTGGTAGATGCCATCGTGCCGAAGAGAAAGAAACTGCCTGTACTGGTGGACATGGTCCCCCAGGATAGGCGCACACCTGTGTTCCTATACTGTGCCATGCAGAACGGCGAGACCATCCATCTGTCCGATGGCGTGATTCATCTGGAGAGGCCACCTGTCGTCACTCAGTGGAGACATCTGGTTGCGGTACTGGCGTGCAAATTTCATCCTTCGTTGGCGATGAACAACAGTCAGCATAGGTGCGTGAACCAGGCGCACGTTGCGGAGGCCCATACGTAGCAACGTTCGCCGAATGGTCTTTGAGAAAACACTGTTCCCGCCATTCACCCCTTTCATCTATGACTAGTGTTGCACCACAGTGCCGTTTTGCTACGCACGGTTTACTTTAACCATGGCTGCACGCGAGCAGTTTACAAACGTAGCCGTTTCGGAACGGCGATCAGCAGTTGTTGCGCCGACGATCATCGGCTAAGACGCAGCCGTGTCGGCCTATGAGCTGCCGTGACCGTGGCAGGGGCCCCTGACGTCGCACGCGGCTGTGTCGTAATGACCTCCGTCGCTATGCAAATTGCCTGCTCCAGCCAATGCGACCGACCGGTGACCTTTGGTGGATGGCTATCAGGCAGCACTGTGCAATAAAGCAACAAGATGCTTCATGAAGCACGCTTCTGCGTACGAGGTAGCGAGTGCCCCCCAAATTAAGTACAGACTGGCAAAAAAGGTTCAAATGTGTGTGAAATCTTATGGGACTTGACTGCTAAGGTCATCAGTCAATAAGCTTACACACTACTTAACCTACATTATCCTAAGGACAAACACACACACCCATGCGCGAGGGAGGACCCGAACCTCCGCCGGGACCAGCCGCACAGTCCATGACTACAGACTGGCGACAGCGTGTATATTGCTAAGCGACTACCCAAGAATCCGGAACACGGAACCCAGAACCAGTTGCAGGGTGCCTGTCTAAGAGCTTAAAGGTGAAATAAACTTGATTTTAAATATTATGCGAAATTATTGATCGAGTTAAAAAATTAAAAGGCTTAGGTAATCTTCTCATTAAGCGGTGTAAACTCATGTTAAAAGTCTTACAAAATAAGACAAATATTACACTGTGTATTTGTCCTAAGGCACACAAACTCACGGCACTCAAATACCTGGACTTAATTCATCCAGAATTTCAGAATGAAAGAGCTTGGCAACTTCCAACAAACTTTACACATAATTCCTCGCTGGCACCTCCCCCCCCCTCCCCCCCCCCAAATAATGAAAGGAAACAAGTTTTTACCAACTACATTTTCACTGTTCATGCAATGAAACTTCAACATCAGACATTAATATATTTTTAATAACTATTAAATATATTCGCAACACAGTTTTCAGACAGTAGTCAGATATATCACTGAATGCACTTGCAAATTTATATCAATGTACAACACATACTTGAGCAAGTTTAGTCGTCATTAATATAAACTTGCACGAAAAAATAACTTTCTCCTAAGCTGGAGCTGAAATATTTATCCAACGTTTCATAAAGAGAACACTTAGCGACTTCCAACAAAACTTTAAACATAAAGCCACACTTCTCCTAAACTTTTTCTCGCTTACTTCCTTAACGGGAAATATTTAACACATTAACTCATTTGTAAAGTAGCCAGACGCTTGAAGCTGTTTTGTACATGGGAGCTCGATTCTTTAAGGAATTGGGGGTTTACTTTTTATTCTCATGCTACTCACAGGAAATCAAAATATAGTACAAAACTAGAGAACGTGCGCCGCTGTGGTTGTCACATTGGACACGCCTTCAGAGAAGGATGGGGGCCGGCCGAAGTGGCCGTGCGGTTAAAGGCGCTGCAGTCTGGAACCGCAAGACCGCTACGGTCGCAGGTTCGAATCCTGCCTCGGGCATGGATGTTTGTGATGTCCTTAGGTTAGTTAGGTTTAACTAGTTCTAAGTTCTAGGGGACTAATGACCTCAGCAGTTGAGTCCCATAGTGCTCAGAGCCATTTGAACCATTTGAAGGATGGGGTTTGGGTTCCCACCTTACCACAAAGACTTAAGAGTTTCCGTGGCTTTTTAATTTACATGATAGAAGTGATAGATTCCTTCCGTTCTGAAGGCTGCAGACGATTTCATTTCGCATGTTTACCCTTGAACGCTGCACCAAGGAGCCTCTAAGTCGAAGGCACGTCAAAATTTTTTGTGTAGGTTCGATATTAAATTTACCAAACAATATGCTGCGGCTATAGCGGACTGTTGCGTTCTCTCATATCAAATACCACTAATCTGCCGTTAATTGTTACAGACCACGGCAGGTAGTTCCTTGTACTCTTTATCAAGCGTAGTATGTGCAACCTTGAGGTTAGCGCTGGCAGGATTTTTGTTATCACTGAAATCCCCTTTAGCAAACTGGTTTAAATATAGGAACTTTCATCAAAGACGTGGAATTCAGATAAGAGTAGTAGGAGTCCTTTAATATCGTCGTTAACGTTTTCAGCACTAAAATCTACAGTGTCAGACAAACATCAGCGAGCAGTTGCCAATATCAAAAAGGAAGAGCATGTATATTAGGCCAACAGTAAAAGGAGAGGATTAATGAAACGTAGTATCTCTGATAAATGAGTCAGCAACAACGATAAAAATCAAATTTTGCCCAAATACTCATTTTTCTCGTGTACTCAATTACTGCAAATACTGCAAATGCTTGATAACGTTATGTTTTCTGAGCAAAGCGAGCTGCCTAGTTTGACTATTGTGCAATTTCTGACTCTACGGAAGTTCTGCCCATGTACAGCCTACCAAACAGACAAACTAACAAATTGGTTCCTAATAGATAGAATGCAGTACTTGGATCGCTTCTTGCTACAGGGAGAATCTCACAATTGCAAGAAACATTAGGCAGGCAGACTGAACACTACTTTTTACAACCAATCTCACAACTCTTTACAGCGTTGAAGGAAATGTCTCGTTTAACAGTAAACGGGTCGTCACCTGAAATGTTTTTCACATCTGCTTCTTTGAATACTCCAAGATTTATTCCTGATCTGTTCCCCTTATACATTAACTGACACCGGCCCAGTTATAAATTTCCGATGGCCTTTCCCGTCATCTTAATAAATAGTGCTGGTCCTGCGCGGAGACTTGATCGGTCAAGATTGCGACGCCGATTGGTTGCTATGGCCATTTGAAAATGTACGCACTAAGACAATAAAAGAGCACCACGAAGGAATTATCCGAGTGGGACAGAAATAGGTAGTACAGACATATGTATATAATTTCAGAAAAAATGGACGCCTTATGCAAGAGAAAGTGTTCCACAAACTGAGGAAGTGAATAATGCGTTGATGCACTGCTGTCCCCCCCCTCCCCCCCTCCCCCCTCCCCCCCTCCCCCCTCCCCCACCACCCGGCAAGAAGTTATTCGGCAAGGCATTGATTGAGACAGTTTTTGGATTTTTGGATGTCCTCCTGAGGAATATAGTACCAAATTCTGTCCAACGGGAGCGTTAGATCGTCAAAAGAATTCAGCAAGAATTCTACACAGGGCGAGAATTTCTACTGCTCGTCTTCGTGTTTGCCGAACCCCATCATGGCCAGCGAGATTGCCGGATCTCCCCGCAATTCAAAACTTTTGGAGCATTGCGGGTAGGGCCCTCCTACTAGCTCGTGATTTTGACGATCTATGTTCGAATTGTACAGAATTTGGCACAACAACCTGGAGGAGGATATCTAGCAGCTCTACCGGTCAGTGCCAAGCCGAATAACTTGCGTAAGGGCCAGTGGTGGACCAACACGTTAATGACTTGCTCAATTTGTCAAGCTCTTTCTCTTGAATAAAACATTCAATTTAAAAAAAATTGTAATCATTTGTTTGTCTGTACATGTACATCACATCTAGTGATTTCGGTCCCATTCCGGTAATTCCTTCGCGGTGCACCGTTCTTTTTTGTCTTAGGGGGAATATCACAGGTCGTAAATGCTATTTATTACTTTAGTTACTGCAAACAGCCGATTGCTTTGGTACTTCACGATAGTTTGTCTGATAAGTGTGAATACATTTTTTACGTTTCTTGGTCGTTAGGCTTGAGATAGAAGTGAATATTTGTGTTAATATTTACCGATGGAATTTGAGGCACTCGCCTACAAAGTTGGTTTTGTTTAACTAGCGTTTTTCCCCTTTGGATTTACTCTTTTGTTGTAAACGACTGCAATTTCAATTCATAGTAATATTTGCTACATTATAAAGTACAAAAACTATATACTACTCGTCTGTAAGTACATTTACAGCTAGTTTTCTTCCACCCCCTGCATATAAGCAAGTGGAGTATCATGTATTCGATTCCTATTACATCCAATTTTACTTGTTATATGTTTTAAAATTCTTGTTCTATGAATAATGGACTTCGGATATTGTTTTATAAGTTATCTCGAAAGGATTAGCCGCTGAGGTAATATAAATTATTTTCGCAGACAGGCTAATAGGACGATTACTGAAAATATGTAAAATGGCGAAAACAAATTATTGACTGATTTCAATGAATAGAGGTAATATTAACTCAGTTTGTTTTGTTATTCATTGTCACAGGGATCATACGAACATCCCTGAATATTTCTTTTAGATCTGTAACGGTGTTTCCATTGGGGTGGTATAGTTCCTTGGCAGATGAGGTTCTGGCTGATCATGTAATGAACTGCTGGGAAGATGTTACAGTAGAGTAAGCAGAAGATTCAGTAGTTGGAGGACTTCTGGCGCAGATCACTTGTACAGTATCATACTCCACTACAGTAGCTGGTGGTAGCCTGGGTAAAAGACCGTCAAGTGGGCCAATGACTGAAACTTTTGGTGCTGATGCAGTGTGTAGGGTTGATTGCTTGGCTGTGCATTAAGAACCATATAATGACAGTCGTAAAACTGACTCTGATACTGTGGTGGCGGCAAATCCGGATTTGAATGTATAATCTAAAGTTCGTTAGAAACTCATATCCTCTGGGAAATATCTTCCTCCTGAGGGCATATGCTTACTAACAGGACATTGCTAATTTTCTGCATATTTTTTTCAAAGTTTATCAGTACAGATTTTGTGTCTCCTATTCATTGGTATGAATATTAATCGCCCCATAACTCATGGGGGGAAGTGGCAACAAAACGACTATTCACGTTGGTGTGTAGAATATATCAGTCTGGCGACATACCATCTGACTTTCGGAAAAGCATCATCCACACAATTGCGAAGACGGCAAGAGCTGACAAGTGCGAGAATTATCGCACAATCAGCTTAGCAGCTCATGCATCGAAGCTGCTTACAAGAATAATATACAGAAGAATGGAAAAGAAAATTGAGAATGCGCTAGGTGACGATCAGTTTGGCTTTAGGAAAAGTAAAGGGACGAGAGAGGCAATTCTGACATTACGGCTAATAATGGAAGCAAGGCTAAAGAAAAATCAAGAGACTTTCATAGGATTTGTCGACCTGGAAAAAGCGTTCGACAATATAAAATGGTGCAAGCTGTTCGAGATTCTGAAAAAAAGTAGGGGTAAGCTATATGGAGAGACGAGTCATATACAATATGTACAACAACCAAGAGGGAATAATAAGAGTGGACGGTCAAGAACGAAGTGCTCGTATTAAGAAGGGTGTAAGACAAGTCTGTAGCCTTTCGCCCCTACTCTTCAATCTGTACATCGAGGAAGCAATGATGGAAATAAAAGAAAGGTTCAGGAGTGGAATTAAAATACAAGGTGAAAGGATATCAATGATACGATTCGCTGATGACATTGCTATCCTGAGTGAAAGTGAAGAAGAATTAAATGATCTGCTGAACGGAATGAACAGTCCAATGAGTACACAGTATGGTTTGAGAGTAAATCGGAGAAAGACGAAGGTAATGAGAAGTAGTAGAACTGAGAACAGCGAGAAACTCAACATCAGGATTGATGGACACGAAGTCAATGAAGTTAAGGAATTCTGCTACCTAGGCAGTAAAATAACCAATGACGGACGGAGCAAGGAGGACATAAAAAGCAGACTCGCTATGGCAAAAAAAAAGGCATTTCTGGCCAAGAGAAGTCTACTAATATCAAATACCGGCCTTAATTTGAGGAAGAAATTTCTGAGGATGTACGTCTGGAGTACATCATTGTATGGTAGTGAAACATGGACTGTGGGAAAACCAGAAGAGAATCGAAGCATTTGAGATGTGGTGCTATAGACGAATGTTGAAAATTAGGTGGACTGATAAGGTAAGGAATGAGGAGGTTCTACGCAGAATCGGAGAGGAAAGGAATATGTGGAAAACACTGATAAGGAGAAGGGACAGGATGATAGGACATCTGCTAAGACATGAGGGAATGGTTTCCATGGTACTAGAGGGGGCTATAGAGGGCAAAAACTGTAGAGGAAGACAGAGATTGGAATACGTCAAGCAAATAATTGAGGACGTAGGTTGCAAGTGCTACTCTGAAATGAAGAGGTTAGCACAGGAAAGGAATTCGTGGCGGGCCGCATCAAACCAGTCAGTAGACTGATGACCAAAAAGGAACAAAAAAAAAAAAAACCTCATGGTGAACTTAGAAATACATAAGAAATTGAGCGGTTTTATTGATTACTATTTTCAAATAGTACTTACCGACACGTATTTTATTGTTATGCTTTATAACAATGTGTCACTTAAATGGTTAAACTTCTCGATGCTATAGTATGTGCGACTCTAGGTGATGGTTTGGCGATAGTGGATGACATTTTTAACATTTGATACATAGATCTTGTGAACAATCAAGCATCTATAATTATTAAGGAACAAGGGTGATCCTCTCGAGAAATTTCTTTCACCCTGACGTGGAGTGTGTACTGTTCTGAAAGATTCGTTCCGTAAACAATTCCCTCAGATATAGCTGGAGTGCTAATCCAGCAAGGCAACCAAGAGAACTTCTGTGAAATTTGGAATAAAGTTAGGAAACTAGTAAAAAAGGAATGATGAAAGTAAATCTGTGAAGGTGCGACATGCTTGGATAGCTCTGTCGGTAAAAGCATTCCCCGTAAAATACAACACTCCAGATTTGAGTCCTAGTCCGGCACAAAGTTTTAAACTGGCAGGTAGTTCAGTGGTGATTATAGTTAGCGTTAAAGTTGTTAAGTGACTCGTATAATTTTTTTTGTGTGGTACGGTTATCCGTACTAGTATAAATTACGTGACAGTCGACAGAAAGTTATAATAGCAGCAGTGGGTGCACGAACTACCACTTCCAAAAATATTTATTCCTCAACAAATCTTTTTTAATAAATAATACGGCAGTTTTCCAAGAGAAGATGTCAGGAACAATCTATAAGTGGCGATCAGAACGTTTCCGTTCGAAGCCGCTCGGAGTGGCCGCGAGATTTGAGGCGTCATGTCACGGAATGCGCGGCCCCTCCCGCCGGAGGTTCGAGTCCTCCCTCGGGCATGGGTGAGTGTGTGTTGTTCTTAGTATAAGTTAGTTTAAGTAGTGTGTAAGTCTAGGGACTGATGACCTAAGCAGTTTGGTCCCTTAGCAATTCAGACACTGTTGAACATTTGAACATACCGTTCGAAGACCGTGTTGTTGTTGTTGTGGTCTTCAGTCCTGAGACTGGTTTGATGCAGCTCTCCATGCTACTCTATCCTGTGCAAGCTTCTTCATCTCCCAGTACCTACTGCAACCTACATCCTTCTGAATCTGCTTAGTGTATTGATCTCTTGGTCTCCCTCTACGATTTTTACCCTCCACGCTGCCCTCCAATGCTAAATTTGTGATCCCTTGATGCCTCAAAACATGTCCTACCAACCGATCCCTTCTTCTAGTCAAGTTGTGCCACAAACTTCTCTTCTCCCCAATCCTATTCAATACCTCCTCATTAGTTACGTGATCTACCCACCTTATCTTCAGCATTCTTCTGTAGCACCACATTTCGAAAGCTTCTATTCTCTTCTTATCCAAACTGGTTATCGTCCATGTTTCACTTCCATACATGGCTACACTCCATACAAATACTTTCAGAAACGACTTCCTGACACTTAAATCTATACTCGATGTTAACAAATTTCTCTTCTTCAGAAACGCTTTCCTTGCCATTGCCAGTCTACATTTTATATCCTCTCTACTTCGACCATCATCAGTTATTTTACTCCCTAAATAGCAAAACTCCTTTACTACTTTAAGTGTCTCATTTCCTAATCTAATCCCCTCAGCATCACCCGATTTAATTTGACTACATTCCATTATCCTCGTTTTGTTTTTGTTGATGTTCATCTTATATCCTCCTTTCAAGACACTGTCCATTCCGTTCAACTGCTCTTCCAAGTCCTTTGCTGTCTCTGACAGAATTACAATGTCATCGGCGAACCTCAAAGTTTTTACTTCTTCTCCATGAATTTTAATACCTACTCCGATTTTTCTTTTGTTTCCTTTACTGCTTGCTCAATATACAGATTGAATAACATCGGGGAGAGGCTACAACCCTGTCTCACTCCTTTCCCAACCACTGCTTCCCTTTCATGCCCCTCGACTCTTATAACTGCCATCTGGTTTCTGTACAAATTGTAAATAGCCTTTCGCTCCCTGTATTTTACCCCTGCCACCTTCAGAATTTGAAAGAGAGTATTCCAGTTAACGTTGTCAAAAGCTTTCTCTAAGTCTACAAATGCTAGAAACGTAGGTTGCCTTTTCTTAATCTTTCTTCTAAGATAAGTCGTACGGTTAGTATTGCCTCACGTGTTCCAACATTTCTACGGAATCCAAATTGATCTTCCCCGAGGTCCGCTTCTACCAGTTTTTCCATTCGTCTGTAAAGAATTCGCGTTAGTATTTTGCAGCTGTGACTTATTAAACTGATAGTTCGGTAATTTTCACATCTGTCAACACCTGCTTTCTTTGGTATTGGAATTATTATATTCTTCTTGAAGTCTGTGGGTATTTCGCCTGTCTCATACATCTTGCTCACCAGATGGTAGAGTTTTGTCATGACTGGCTCTCCCAAGGCCATCAGTAGTTCTAATGGAATGTTGTCTACTCCCGGGACCTTGTTTCGACTCAGGTCTTTCAGTGCTCTGTCAAACTCTTCACGCAGTATCTTATCTCCTATTTCATCTTCATCTACATCCTCTTCCATTTCCATAATACTGTCCTCAAGTACATCGCCCTTGTATAAACCCTCTATATACTCCTTCCACCTTTCTGCCTTCCCTTCTTTGCTTAGAACTGGGTTGCCATCTGAGCTCTTGATATTCATACAAGTGGTTCTCTTCTCTCCAAAGGTCTCTTTAATTTTCCTGTAGGCAGTATCTATCTTACCCCTAGTGAGACAAGCCTCTACATCCTTACATTTGTCCTCTAGCCATCCCTGCTTAGCCATTTTGCACTTTCTGTCGATCTCATTTTTGAGACGTTTGTATTCCTTTTTGCCTGCTTCATTTACTGCATTTTTATATTTTCTCCTTTCATCAATTAAATTCAATATTTCTTCTGTTACCCAAGGATTTCTATTAGCCCTCGTCTTTTTACCTACTTGATCCTCTGCTGCCTTCACTACTTCATCCCTCAGAGCTACCCATTCTTCTTCTACTGTATTTCTTTCCCCCATTCCTGTCAATTGTTCCCTTATGCTATCCCTGAAACTCTCTACAACCTCTGGTTCTTTCAGTTTATCCAGGTCCCATCTCCTTAAATTCCCACCTTTTTGCAGTTTCTTCAGTTTCAATCTGCAGTTCATAACCAATAGATTGTGGTCAGAATCCACATCTGCCCCTGGAAATGTCTTACAATTTAAAACCTGGTTCCTAAATCTCTGTCTTACCATTATATAATCTATCTGATACCTATTACTATCTCCAGGATTCTTCCAGGTATACAACCTTCTTTTATGATTCTTGAACCAAGTGTTAGCTATGATTAAGTTATGCTCTGTGCAAAATTCTACAAGGCGGCTTCCTCTTTCATTTCTTCCCCCCAATCCATATTCACCTACTATGTTTCCTTCTCTCCCTTTTCCTACAGACGAATTCCAGTCACCCATGACTATTAAATTTTCGTCTCCCTTCACTACCTGAATAATTTCTTTTATCTCGTCATACATTTCATCAATTTCTTCATCATCTGCAGAGCTAGTTGGCATATAAACTTGTACTACTGTAGTAGGCATGGGCTTTGTGTCTATCTTGGCCACAATAATGCGTTCACTATGCTGTTTGTAGTAGCTAACCCGCACTCCTATATTTTTATTCATTATTAAACCTACTCCTGCATTACCCCT
The DNA here is from genome assembly GCF_023898315.1 of Schistocerca nitens. NCBI lineage: Eukaryota > Metazoa > Arthropoda > Insecta > Orthoptera > Acrididae > Schistocerca > Schistocerca nitens. The sequence continues at coordinate 395,393,239 of NC_064618.1, read as the reverse complement.
ATTTGATTTTGTATTAATAACCCTGTAATCACCTGACCAAAAGTCTTGTTCCTCCTGCCACCGAACTTCACTAATTCCCACTATATCTAACTTTAACCTATCCATTTCCCTTTTTAAATTTTCTAACCTACCTGCCCGATTAAGGGATCTGACATTCCACGCTCCGATCCGTAGAATGCCAGTTTTCTTTCACCTGATAACGACGTCCTCTTGAGTAGTCCCCGCCCGGAGATCCGAATGGGGGACTATTTTACCTCCGGAATATTTTACCCAAGAGGACGCCATCATCATTTAATCATACAGTAAAGCTGCATGCCTTCGGGAAAAATTACGGCTGTAGTTTCCCCTTGCTTTCAGCCGTTCGCAGTACCAGCACAGCAAGGCCGTTTTGGTTAATGTTACAAGGCCAGATCAGTCAATCTTCCAGACTGTTGCCCCTGCAACTACTGAAAAGGCTGCTGCCCCTCTTCAGGAACCACATGTTTGTCTGGCCTCTCAACAGATACCCCTCCGTTGTGGTTGCACCTACGGTACGGCCATCTGTATCGCTGAGGCACGCAAGCCTCCCCACCAACGGCAAGGTCCATGGTTCATGGGGGAAGTCGAAGACCGTACAATCCAGAATCGATGTACCAGACTGGCAAGATCGCCGTGAGCACTGAGGCAGTCATCCCACCGACGCACCAGGTTGAAGATACCCGTTTGGTAAAACACTGTGTCTGCTGCGTGAAGAAGTCCGGAACTGTCTGCCGCACATGCTCGTCTTACAGGAATTGTTGACCTTCAAGGCCTCTTTTCAGGGACCGAAGATGTGATAATGGCAGGAGGAGAGATCAGTACTACGTGAGGGTGCTCGAATGTCTCCCACTTGAGTTGCCGTTAACTTCTGCGTTACGACATTTGCGATATGGGGACGTGCGTTATCATGAAACAGTAGCACCCCTTGGAACAACCATTGCACAAGAGTGGTTTCGTGAGATTTGGTACCCCATACACATTCGTCATCAGCCGATGAATGTATATCGGTGTTTGTTCTTCGGCAGCCAAGTAAAGAATAACACCACGTTGGCCATGTTTGGACGCATTTAGTAACAATGTCGTCATAGTTCATGTTTCCGCATTTATCACACATAGTCGGAAAGACACGAATGGCACACTAATCCCTTGCCTACATATTGGTGAATATATACCCGCATCGGAGTCGCGTTACGATGCATATACTCTGCAGCAACGCCTCAAACGGGAACCTTTGGATCGCCCCTTATACAGAAAGAATCGAAGTCACTTTGGTCCAGATAGGAGTCCATTAATTGCTTTCTTTCTTTCTCGGGCCTTTGTCCATCTCCAACATGGGGTCGGCTTTGTTAGACGGATTTGGCGGTGTGAATGCGGAGGGTGGCCGGATGCCCTTACTGCCGCCACCCCAAACAGAAGTAGTGTATCCCAGCTGTCTGCGTCTAGTGGAGGTCATGAAATAGTGCGAACGTTTTCAAATGTCTGTGAGTCGTGTAACTGAGGCGGAACTTGGGGACCAGCCCGGTATTCACCTAGCGGGGTGTGGAAAATCGCCTAAAAATCACATCCAGGGTGGCCGGCACACCGGCCCTCGTCGTTAATCCGCCAGGCGGATTCGATCCGGAGCCGGCGCGCCTACCCGAGTCCAGGAAGCATCGCGTTAAGTGCTCTTGGCTATCCTGGCGTGTATAGGTGTCCATTAATAAGGGTCGAATATTATTCATAATTTGCTTGCATCTACAAAATATTTAGCTACTAATAAAGTACGATTTAAGAATAGCATAAAGGATTTATTGGTGGCCATCTCATTCAATTGTTGTTAATAGAATCAAATGACTATGTTATTAATAATATCAATTGACTTGATTGTTACATAAAGTCGGACTTCTGCACATGTTCAGAACAGTAATGCGAAGTTTTTAAGTGTTCAAACTGCTTTCTGTTTGACGATGCTTCACTATAATAGAATTAGAATTATCTTATACAATTTAGTGTGACAAGTTTGGTTTTGGTTTTAAATGAAAAAACTTTTCAAGTTTTTTACGTGTTACAAATCCTTGAGGACCATTTCATATTGGTCCAGTGGAAATAATATTTGAATCAGGAGCACTAGCGTAACTTGCGTAACATCCTTGAGGATCTTTCCACTCACGCTCTATCGAAGGGACGTTAGCGTATCTACTCTTTCATATTTATGTATTTCTGCTTTTATAACGTCCATATCCATCATAATCTTTTAAGGATCTATGAAACTCGGAGTATATCTATTATCTATGTATCCATCTAGTAATTTACTTTAACATCAAATGTCATCACTGACGGTTCTAGAGATGACTTCAACCAGTTAACCTTCTTGATCACAAGAGTTAGCAAGTAGCCTGTAGGACCCCTTTCAAGTTGACGACGATGGCGACACGTCGTGGTATTTATTCGAGACTGAAACGACTCAGGTGAAGGCACATTTGTGGAGAGGGGGAGGGGGGGGGATGCACGCAGGTACCCATAAAATATTCGCTGACATCGCGCGTTTTACCTGTACTGCGCTTCACTGTCACGTCTGCCAACATTCCTGTCACGTGACAAATTTCTTTTCTATTCTATTCGGCTTGGAGAGAGGAATGCCCTCCCTGTAGCACAGCAGCGATTTCTAATTCGATTGCTCATGAGTATATTATTGCAAGACAGTTGACATAAAAACCTTAGGTAAGTATAATTAACCGATGTCTGAAAACATCACGTTGGCTCAAACTACGCACGCTCTCTGTGGTTGTCAATCTTGCGCTGGAGCAAGCGAAACCACGAAACTAACGACATATATCTGAGAGAAATAAAGTGTAATACGAAAACTAGTGTACCAGCTCGATAAGCGTACATGTTGCGATTAAGAAGGAAACACTAAAGTAAGGAAAAGTATTAGGTGGTATCGAGTAAATACAGGTTCATTCAAAATGATCTAAACCCTTTCGTGTGATTGTAAAAATATTTGTACTCACGTGAGCTGATATACATTGAAGGGACAGTCATGGGAAAGCGATATGCACATATACAGCTGGTGGTAGCATCGCGTGCACAAGATATAAAAGGGCAGTTCATTGGCGGAGTTTCCATTTGTACTCAGGTGATTCATGTGAAAAGGTTTCCTACATGATTATGGCAGCATCCATACATATCATTATGAAATACCATAATTAACACAAACCTTTTATACAATCACTTGAAAATATCTAGATCCTATTAAATAACTCTGTCGTTCTAAGCATATGGAGTACCCATTGTTCAGCAACAAATGCATATGAGTAGCATCAGAATTAGATTTCTTAGATTAGATTAGATTTACTTTCATTCCAATTGATCCATAGTGAGAAGGTCCTCCAGGATGTAGAACATGTCAGAAAAACAACAATACATGACAAATATTTACAACTCAAACAAATAAGCTAGTGTACCATTCCACTGGTCCCAAGTGGAATGATCGTCATTTTTTAATGAACACTATATGAAACAATCATTTTACAAATACTAATGAACTGAATTTAAAATTTAAAAAAGTGTTTTTATTTATTTATAAGGTAATAAACGTGTAATACATCTACTATAATACTTATTTACAATGAACACATTACTGCACTGAAATTGTGCAGAAGTTATATTGTACTTATATATATATATATACACACACCACAAATCAGTTGGTTCTACTGAGAAATTCCTCAATGGAGTAGAAGGAGTTGGCCACCAATAAATCCTTTAGGCTTCTCTTAAACTGAATTTAATTGGTTGTTAAGCTTTTTATGGCTGCTGGCAAGTTATTGAAAATGTGTGCTCCTGAATAATGTACACCTTTTTGTACAAGACTAACTAACTTTAAATCCTTGTGAAGCTTATTCTTATTTCTAGTATTGATTCCATGAATTGACCTGTTGGTTTGAAAAAGTGATATATTTTTAATGACAAATTTCATTAAGTAATAAATATATTGGGAAGCAGTAGTTAGTATCCCTAGTTCCCTAAACAGGCTTCTGCAGGATGTTCTTGAGTTCACACCACATGTAACTCTTATTGCACGTTTTTGTGCCCGGAAAACTTAAGCTTGGCTTGATAAATTACCCCAAAAAATTATCCCATATGAAATTATGGAATGAAAGTAAGCATAGTATGCCAGCTTTTTCATTTTTATATCCCTTATGTCTGACACAATTCGCATTGCAAATAGAGATTTGTTAAGATGCCTCAGCAGTTCTGTGATGTGCTTTTCCCAGTTGAATTTATTGTCAAGCTGTAATCCCAAGAATTTAACACTGTCCACTTTTTCTATCTGCTTGTCATCATATGTTAGGCATATACTCGTGGGACACCCCTTACAAGTTCTGAACTGCATGTAGTGTGTTTTTTCAAAGTTTAGTGACAAGAAATTGGCTAGGAACCAGTGATTAATGTCCACAAATATTATATTAGCTGATCTTTCTAAGACTACACTTGATTTGCTATTTATTGCAATGTTTGTATCATCGGCAAACAAAACGAACTTGGCATCTGGTAATGCTACTGAAGAAAGGTCATTGATAAACACAAGAAAAAGTAAGGGCCCTAAAATGGAACCTTGTAGGACCCCACATGTAATTAGTTCTCAGTTGGCTGATGATTGATAGCTTGATACATTTCTCTTTCCTAATAATACCCTTTGTTTCCTGCCAGAGATATAAGATTTGAACCATTTTGCAGCATTACCTGTTACACTATAATATTCTAATTTACTTAAAAGGATATTGTGATTTCCACAGTTAAATGCCTTTGACAGATCACAAAATATACCAGTTGCCTGCAATTTTTTGTCTAATGAATTAAGCACATTTTCACTGTAAGTGTAAATAGCCTTCTCAATATCAGAACCCTTTAGAAATCCGAAAGTATGTTATTTGAGATAAGATGGTTATAAAGCCGATTGTACATTACTTTTTCTAAAATTTTCGAGAATGCTGGCAAAAGTGAAATTGGACAGAAATTTGATGCTATTTCTTTATCTCCCTTCTTAAACAGTGGCCTAACTTCAGCATATTTCAACCATTCAGGAAATATTCCACTGATAAACGACTGGTTACACAGATAGCTTAATATGTTACTTAACTCAGAATCACATTCTTTAATTATCTTTGTTGATATTTCAACATACCCACTAGATGTTTTTGATTTTAAAGATTTTATGATGGACATTATTTCTGCTGGGGTAGGGAGGGTCAAATGCATATTATGGAAGTTACTTGAAATGTCTGGTCTGATGTATTCCATAGCATCATCTACAGAACCTGACAGCTGCACCTTTTCAGTAACAGATATGAAATGTTTGTTAAAAAGTTCTGCAACACTATACACATCTGTCACCAATGTATCGTTTACTCTTAATGCTATTTGTCCCTCTTCATGTCTGGTTCTACTGGTCTCCACCTTCACTATATCCCATATTGTCTTTATTTTGTTATCTGATATGACTATCTTTTCCTTTTAATATATGTGGTTTGATGTCCATATTACAGTGTTTAATATTTTGCAGTGTTTCTTGTAATGTGCTATAGCACCAACACTGGAACGGTTTCGGATTGACAGATACAGTTTTCTTTTTGTTTTACAAGATACCCCTATTCCTTGAGTAATCCATGGCTTCTTTGTTGACTTAGCTCTAACCTTGGTAAGTTTTGGCGGAAAACAGTGTTCGAATAAGGTAAGCACTTTATTAGCAAAAGTTTTATATTTTTCATTCATGCCCTGAGCACTGTAAACATCAGTCCAGTGAATGTCTCTCAGGAGTGTCCTCAGAACATGTCCTAGCAACTGGTCCCTTCATCTTGTCAAGTTGTGCCACAAACTCCTCTTCTCCCCAATTCTATTCAAAACCTCCTCATTCGTTATGTGATTTACCCATCTAATCTTCAGCATTCTTCTGTAGCATCACATTGCAAAAGCTTCTATTCTCTTCTTGTCCAAAATATTTATTGTCGATGTTTCACTTCCATACATGGCTACACTCCATACAAATACTTTCAGAAACGACTTCCTGACACTTAAATCTATACTCGATGTTTCTCTTCTTCAGAAACGATTTCCTTGCCATTGCCAGTCTACATTTTATATCCTCTCTACTTCGACCATCATCAGTTATTTTACTCCCTAAATAGCAAAACTCCTTTACTACTTTAAGTGTCTCATTTCCTAATCTAATCCCCTCAGCATCACCCGATTTAATTTGACTACATTCCATTATCCTCGTTTTGCTTTTGTTGATGTTCATCTTATATCATCCTATCAAGACGCTGTCCATTCCCTTCAACAACTCTTCCAAGTCCTTTGGTGTCTTTGACAGTATTACAATGTCATCGGCGAACCTCAACGATTTATTTCTTCTCCATGGATTTTAATACCTACTCCGAACCTTTCTTTTGTTTCCTTTAGTGCTTGCTCAATACACAGATTGAATAACATCGGGGATAGGCTACAACACTGTCTCACTCCATTCCCAACCACTGCTTCCCTTTCATGCCCCTCGACTCTTATAACTGACATCTTGTTTCTGTACAAATTGTAAATAGCCTTTCCCTCCCTGTATTATACCCCTGCCATCTTTAGAATTTGAAAGAGAGTATTCTAGTCAACATTGTCAAAAGCTTTCTCTAAGTCTACAAATGCTAGTAACGTAGGTTTGCCTTTCCTTAATCTACCTTATAAGATAAGTCGTAGGGTCAGTATTGCCTCACGTGTTACAACATTTCTGCGGAATCCAAACTGATCTTCCCCGAGGTCGGTTTCCACCAGTTTTTCCATTCGTCTGTAGTATTTTGCAGCTGTGACTTATTAAACTGATAGTTCGGTAATTTTTACATCTGTCAACACCTGCTTTCTTTGGGATTGGAATTATTATATTCTTCTTGAAGTCTGAGGGTATTTCGCCTGTCTCATACATCTTGCTCACCAGATGGTAGAGTTTTGTCAGGACTGGCTCTCCCAAGGCCACAGTAGTTCTAATGGAATGTTGTCTACTCCCGGGGCCTTGTTTCGACTCAGGTCTTTCAGTGCTCTGTCAAACTCTTCACGCAGTATCATATCTCCCATTTCATCTTCATCTACATCCTCTTCCACTTCCTTAGTATTGTCCTCAAGTACATCGCCCTTGTATAGACCCTCTATATACTTCTTCCACCTTTCAGCTTTCCCTTCTTTGCTTAGAACTGGGTTTCCATCTGAGCTCTTGATATTCATACAAGTGGTTCTCTTTTCTCCAAAGGTCTCTTTAATTTTCCTGTAGGCAGTATCTATCTTGCCCCTAGTGAGATAAGCCTCTACATCCTTACATTTGTCCTCTAGCCATCCCTGCTTAGCCATTTTGCACTTCCTATCGATCTCATTTTTGAGAAGTTTGTATTCCTTTTTGCCTGCTTCATTTACTGCGTTTTTATATTTTCTCCTTTCATCAATTGAATTCAATATTTCTTCTGTTACCCAAGGATTTCTACTAGCCGTTGTCTTTTTACCTACTTGATCTTCTGCTACCTTCCTTACTTCATCCCTCAGAGCTACTCATTCTTCTTCTAAGGTATTTCTTTCCCCCATTCCTGTCAATTGATCCCTTATGCTCTCCCTGAAACTCTGTACAACCTCTGGTTCTTTCAGTTTATCCAGGTCCCATCTCCTTAAATTCCCACCTTTTTGCAGTTTCTTCAGTTTTAATCTACAGTTCATAACCAATAGATTTGGTCAGAGTCCACATCTGCCCCTGGAAATGTCTTACAATTTAAAACCTGGTTCCTAAATCTCTGTCTTACCATTATATAATCTATCTGGTACCTTCTAGTATCTCCAGGATTCTTCCATGTATACAACCTTCTTTTATGATTCTTGAAGCAAGTGTTAGCTATGATTAAGTTATGCTCTGTGCAAAATTCTACCAGGCGGCTTCCTCATTCGTTTCTTACCCCAGTCCATATTCACCCACTATGTTTCCTTCTGTCACTTTTCCTACTCTCGAATTCCAGTCACCCATGACTATTAAATTTTCGTCTCCCTTCACTACCTGAATAATTTCTTTTATCTCATCATACATTTCATCATCTGCAGAGCCAGTTGGCATATAAACTTGAACTACCGTGGTAGGCATGGGCTTTGTGTCTATCTTGGCCACAATAATGCGTTCACTATGCTGTTTGTAGTAGCTTACCCGCACTCCTATTTTTTTATTCATTATTAAACCTACTCCTGCATTACCCCTATTTGATTTTGTATTTATAACCCTGTATTCACCTGACCAAAAGTCTTGTTCCTCCTGCCACCGAACTTCACTAATTCCCACTATATCTAACTTTAACCTATCCATTTCCCTTTTTAAATTTTCTAACCAACCTACCCGGTTAAGGGATCTGACATTCCACGCTCCGATTCGTAGAACGCCAGTTTTCTTTCTCCTTATAACGACGTCCTCTTGAGTAGTCCCCGCCCGGAGATCCGAATGGGGGACTGTTTTACCTCCGGAATATTTTACCCAAGAGGACGACATCATTATTTAACCATATAGTAAAGCTGCATGCCTTCGGGAAAAATTACGGCTGTAGTTTCCCCTTGCTTTCAGCCGTTCGCAGTACCAGCACAGCAAGGCCGTTTTGGTTAGTGTTACAAGGCCAGATCAGTCAATCATCCAGACTGTTGCCCCTGCAACTACTGAAAAGGCTGCTGCCCCTCTTCAGGAACCACACATTTGTCTGGCCTCTCAACAGATACCCCTCCATTGTGGTTGCACCTACGGTATGGCCATCTGTATCGTTGAGGCACGCAAGCCTACCCACCAACGGCAAGGTCCATGGTTTATGGGGGTCTCAGTCCTAACCTCTCTTAAAATTTGGTTTCTTTCTGTCCTCACTTCCCTAAAAAAGGGTCTTTTCTGAACCCTATAACCACTGGTATTTTATCACTCATGACTGTGCCTCCCCCCTTTAACTTTCCTGCTATTTTCTCAGCCAGGTTACCCTTCCCCTTCCTGTTGAAGTGAAGGCCATGCCTAGTATAATCCCACCTATTGAGAGGATCAACAGGAACCACACCAATGTGTGACCCTGCACCCGACATAAGCAACTGTTCCAACTCCAAATTAACTCTCTTGACAGAAGAGTTCGAATGAGATCGGTCATAGCGCCCAAGAACAGATACATACTCAGCACTAGTATGCTTCGATGCTGATGCAATCTTTGTCAGGTCACACTCTATACTGTATCCAGGATCTCAGTCAATACTATTACCTGTCCCACCCACTATAACCACGGTGTTTTCCTTAGTGAAATCTTTGCAAAGTGATCCTAAATCTTCTGTCACCTGCTCAAGACCAGCACTGGGTTAAAAAAAATTGGTGACCTGGTATTCTGATCCTAGTTCATCCTGCAAATGTTTGCCAACACCTCTTCCATGGGAACTACCTAACAACAACACTTTCTTTCTCTTTACTGATTTCCCTATTTCTTACTTTTCAATTTGCTGCTGAAAGTTTGTTGTGCCCTGTCTACACCTGCAACTGCTTGAGGCTCACCAATTTCTAACTGAAGCAACAGGTCATATCTATTTTCCACAATCACCACGAAACTGTTAGATAAAATTCTAGGCCTGTTCCTCCTGTTGCCTGTAGCCACTTCCCACCTCTCTTTACGCTTCTCCCTCTTTAACCTGTCAAGATCTCCCCTGGCCTTGTCTAACTCAGCCTGAAGGGCGGCAATTTTCCCCTCCTGTTCTAGTATCTTCATATCTCTACTACAAATCCTGCAAAACCACTGATGAGTCTCATTTACTTCCCCTATTCCCACGCTGCTTTAAAGTCAGTACCGCCATTACTCTGTTTTTTATTCAGTGTTACATTTACACTTGCACAATCATGATTTCGGCTTCAAAGTGCCACTATCAAGCAGGTTAGACAATAACAGTGAAATAAATAACAAGTGATATAACAGTAAAAGAATCCATATTTGTAATGCTTACTTTCAAGTGTTATAAATTGCCTAAGATAGCATACTGTCGTATTAAAATACTCTATTAGACACATTGTCTAAGAGTCAATATTTCTGGCAGAGCCTACTGCTTTGTTTCATTACTGAGTGCACGATCTTGACTGAATGACAGTTGGCTAAGTGTCAAATAGTCTTGGTCAAAGAAATTCCTGTTACAAGCAGGTGACCTTTTATAGCCTTTGTACTCAGTGTCCGGTAGGATAGGAAAGGTTAGGAGCAATTTATTTTCTTTGATATATCTCTGCAGTACGTGTTTATCTTCGTATACAATGAAGTTGCCTGTTCATAAACAAAACCAGTAACAAACCTCTCGATAATGTTCGCTGCATCCATAAATATAGCAGTCATTGATGTTGTTTAAAGTACTTTTTAATAGATAAATATACAGCTTTGTACGTGAGAATAACACATGGCCAACTCTAAGTTGTGTAATTTTGCCTCAATTCAGAATTATTACAATATAGTGCAATTACTTATTCTATTTAGTCATTAATTAACCAGTGAGGTTTGAAACGATATTTATTCCAAAGGCTAAAAAAGTTCACCTGCTTGTAACAGGAATTTATTTGACCAAGGCAATTTGACACTTAGCCAGCTGTCATTCAGTCAAGATGGTGAAATCAGTAATGAAACAAGGCAGTGGGCTCTGGCAGAATCGACTCTTAGACAATGTGTCTAATAGTGTATCTTAATACGACAGTATGCCATCTTAGGCAATGTATAACACTTGAATAAGTATTACAAATATCAATTCTTTTACTGTTATATCACTTGTTATGTATTTCACTGTTATTGTCTAACCTGCTTTCAGAAAACACTTGATAATGGCACTTTGAAGCTGAAATCATGATTGTGCAAGTGAAAATGTAACACTGTAAACAAATAACAGTCTAATGGCGGTACTGACTTTAAACAAATATATGATGATTGTGGCCCCGCATTATGAAACAATTATTTATCATAATAAGAAGTGACATGTTACTGGGACGTGCACTACTGCATCTGACAATGAAAAAAATAGTACAGTGATAAACAGATTATTACGTGTGGAATAGATATTCGAGGACGGTATTAGTTGTCTGTAAGTCAAGGTTAAAACAGTAGATCATAGGAAGAGATTGCTGTGAAAGGTGAGCTGTAGTGGCTCTGTCTATCTTCGCGGTGCCTTCTTTCACTGGCGCCCCTGCAGGCGGCGCATATTTAACTTGCAGTTTTCGTAGATGATCGCTGGCTCAGAGAAGTTGAAATTGGCTGGCAGTGGATTGTGAGGTGACAACAGGCAGGAGGGGCGCAGCGTAAGAGCATCACGCAGGGGTCTTCGCGCATTACTGTTCCTTCGGCCGATAGTTCTGTTTGTGCCGAGACTGGTTTGTCCCTTTTTTGGGTAGTGGCAATCACATTACTGTACCGGCAGTGTCCTCCTACGGCCTTCAGTGGATTTGCACTTATCTGTTTATCCTTGCTGTGCCGACCTGGACGCTTGCAATTTTGCCCTCGTCGCTTCACCGAATGCAAGGTCCCTTACTGGAAAATGTGGCAATCAGTGTTGCTCGCACTCTGATTCTGTGCTTCTGTTGTTGGTGCCTTGTGCGTCACTGCAACATTTTAATTTATTGTGCTTAATCCCGGCCGCAACGGTGGTGTACCTTTGCAGTTATTTCATTGGTGAAAATTTTGGATGTAAACTAGTGACTGTTCCTGCGCTGGTGACAAAGTGTACCACTGAGACCTTTACTTGCTGTGGATCACGAAGGCCAAAAGCCGTGCAGCACTTTCAAATTCAGTGGTTTACTACTGAAATTTAACTTTCACCTCATGTGTAAGACAATTTGCTGTTTGAGCTTAAGTGTTTAATGAAGTTCTTTGCTCAGTTTTATTAACTTGGTTATGAGCTCCGTGGCATAATTCCCGTTCACTGACTTTCTGATTTTCTTAATGTTTTGTAAGATTTGTAATTTTACCTTTTAATTATTTTAAGGAAAATTCCCTGTAATACTATGAGCGTTTCGAAACTAGGTTCTAGATGTTTGTCAAGCTTGAGGACTGATTCAAGGAAACACTATTTGTAATGCCTAGTCACTAAGTATTCCAGTGTTCCCTTGGAGCGGTAAGTTCAATTATTTATTTGTTCTATCTATTTGATCCAAGTAATCACCTGGCCGTGAAATTTTGTTGTAAAGTTCACATAAATTGTTTGGGAAGACATTAATTATTATATTTTTAAACTCCCTTAGCAGTGATTTACGATGTATTTCCTTTAGGCAGTTTCTTTGCTTTTTTGTTTTTGGGTAATATTTGCTACCTTATTTTAGATGGAATTTTTGGCGTTACAGTCTTGATGTCTTAAGAAGGTGGCGATTGTTGTTCATGTAATTTGTGTTCCCGTAGGCTATACCTGAACTATGCGGTGTTTGTTAGCAGCGGCTCTTGGCCTTGTGAAGCGCGAGCCCGGCATTTCGGCGGCTACCGCTCGCGAGGGCCTGTTGCTGTTGTCCCCCCGCACGTGCCTTCTGGCTGTGTTAGAGGCGTGTCCGGTATTGCTGTAATGGAACTGTTCTCCTTGGCGGCTTGCGTTCTTTCACCTTTCCCTTCTTAAGACTCTGTGGTACCGGCTTTAACTTCTAAATATTCTGCCTAAAGGCCTATATGTGAGCGATGTTGTAATTAAATTTTGAGGTAGTTCCTTTGCTTGTTTAAATATTCGCGTGTGTACTCGGTGTGCTGAGAAAAATTTTAATGTAATTTGCGTTCATATTTCCATCTGCTTAGGTCTCTATTTTTAATTATAACTCATTATTCTTTGCTTGAGCTTAATTTGTCACTGTGTCCTTTCTGTGGATGTAAGAAAATATGTCCGATCTGCCATGCTTGGACATTTATTCTACATTACTAGTTCTTAACTTAATAGCTGTGACTGTTTATGAAGATTATTCAAGAGTTATCTTTTACTTACTTATTGTTTAAGAGAAGTTTTACTATGAAAAGCCGGTCGTTGTGGCCGAGCAGTTCTAGGCACTTCAGTCCGGAACCGCGCTGCTGCTATGGTCGTAGGTTCGAATCCTGCCTCGGGCATGGATGTGTGTGATGTCCTTAGGTTTAAGTACTTCTAGGTTTAGGGGACTGATGACCTCAGATGTTAAGCTCCATAGTGCTTATAGCAATTTGAACCATTTTGAACTTTGAATAATTTATTTGTTGCTGGAGCTGATTCCTTGGGGTAGCAAGAACTGAAAGTTTAATCTTTTCAATCGGTGGTTAAAATTTAAAAAAGGCTTATTTTCATTTAACCTCTTATATTCAGAGATATGGTGATGATTGCAGCCAGCCGTGGTGGTCTCGCGGTTCTAGGCGCGCAGTCCGGAACCGTGCGACTGCTACGGTCGCAGGTTCGAATCCTGCCTCGGGCATGGATGTGTGTGATGTCCTTAGGTTAGTTAGGTTTAATTAGTTCTAAGTTCTAGGGGACTTCTGACCACAGCAGTTGAGTCCCATAGTGCTCAGAGCCATTCAAAGGCCAAATGCTGCAAAATTGTGAACCTGCCCCTTCCATGTGATTCCTTTACTATCCCAACCTGTATTTTGAGGTTTCAAAAAGAATCGTGATTTAAAACAGAGAGTGATGAGTTAAAAATTAGGCTGCTGGTCGGCGATTATATGAATTTTATAGCTGTTATATTCTGGAAGACAGAAATATAAGGGATGCATAAACAGAACCAAGACGCTTATGGACTAAAACAGCGAAAACAACCTCTTGTAGAATCGGCACATCTGGCTCCTCTTTGTTTTTCGATCGAGCATTGCGTGACGAAGTCGAAGACCTAAATCTGGGCAGAAACAGGGTAGTGTGTATCCGTGGATCTGACACGTAGTAAGAGAGAGAAGTGGCAGCGATTTGACACAGCCTGAGATTCCGCGCGGCATGTTGGCACAACTGGGTCACGTCGGCCTCGGCACGCAATGCGAACCCTCTCTGCCCCTGCAGGTAGCCACGGCGGCGCTGCACGTAGCGCGGGCCGCGCTTGGCAGATCACACGCTATATATCCCCCCCAGCCAACAACCACAACACAACTTAAGGACCGCGTTCTTGTTTCTAACCTTATCTTATCTCCTCTAACAGTCATCAGTCTATCGTCAAACGTAAAAAGAGCCCCTTTCCCTTCTTTCCTTTCGATCTGCTATTTGCAACTATTCGTCTTTCTTTTCAGTTCCTAAAATTAGTCACGAAAATCATTCTTTTTTCTTAGGTTTCTGTTGGTCTACCCAGATCTTTCAATTTGGACTATGTGCTACGAGCACTTGTTTCACAGTATCCAAGATAAAGATGTGTTCGTAGCTTTGATGGTATGCCCATCTTCACTAGACTTTGTTTGCATCGAATGATCGCTCCAGTCCCGTCCCTGAACACTGACCATTCCTTCTGAGACAACCTACACAGGAGCGTGGTCATCCATAGATCCACTAGGCATAGCATCTCACGGAAGGTAACAATACTATCAGAATGCAAGTACCATAGGAAATAACTTCCAACTGAATATTAAAGCTAAGGTTAATCGTATTGCATGCAAGTAGTGTAGCCTTAATAATCCAGTTCGTCAGGTTCAGAAGTCTTGTTTATGCATAGTTCGAAACCAATTTTTCAGGGCAGTGGTTGGGTCCTTGTGTTCCTCCTGGATAGTCAGACGGATTTTAAATGCTCTCTCTCTCTTTGTCACTCCCAAACAAAAATTACTGAAGATAGAAAATATGAATCGCTATATCCTCAGAAACATACCGTCGTACTGACCGCAGTAGCTTCTTTCGAACATGTCAAATCATTTAGACGGACTGATGGCTTTTAATCATGTGTAAATGTTCTAACATTCTAGAAAAATGACAAGCAGGTAAAAATTGAAAAATATGTGCAATTTTCAGCAAGAGTATATTCTCACACCTCGCTGAATTGCTACTAGTGCAAAAAATTTTTGGTTTTCTTTTATGCAGACAATATGAACCGTCTCAATAGTCAACGGCGCCTGAAAAATTCTGCCGATATTTGAAGTTGAGCAGTAATTTGTTTACCACTTCAAGCAGTGAAAACAAAAAATAACTCGCCAGCACATGCTAAACATGAAATCAGCAGTTGAGAGCAGCCTAAGAGCAATGCGCCCACATGAAACAGAGCAAGAAATGGAGTAATCAGATTTACCACAGGCCTTTAACATGCTATAACCTGCATAGAACATGACGTGGCATAGATTTATACATTGGATACACACAAACCACAGTTTTCAGTCCGCTGGGCTCACAGCACTGTGATATAAGAGATTTGCACGCTAACCTCTCGTCCAACGCTGGTGCGGTGGGGGTACAAAGTGTTGTTACTTCACCACGTATGATCTTGTAATTAATTGGAAATTTTGTAAATGTGTCAATTAAAAGAAGGAATGACGAAATAGTTATCTATTCAGATTTCGTTGGCATTATTGTAGGTTCACTGTCAGTGTTTTCTTTCTTTCCTGAGTCCTGAACACTGTCTGTTTTCGGAAACTTCTCCGTATATGAAGGAAAGAATGGCTGAGATTAGCATTCCACAGACGTACATCTACATCTACATACATATTCCGCAATCCACCATACGGTGCGTGGCGGAGGGTACCTCGTATCACTACTAGCATCTTCTCTCCCTGTTCCACTCCCAAACAGTACGAGGGAAAAATTACTGCCTATATGCCTCTTTACGAGCCCTAATCTCTCTTATCTTTGTGGTCTTTCCGCGAAAAGTAAGTTGGCGGCAATAAAATTGTACTGCAGTCAGCCTCAAATGCTGGTTCTCTAAATTTCCTCAGTAGCGATTCACGAAAGAACGCCACCTTTCCTCTAGAGACTCCCACCCGAGTTCCTGAAGCATTTCCGTAACACTCGCGTGATGACCAAACCTACCAGTAACAAATCTAGCAGCCCGCCTCTGAATTGCTTCTATGTCCTCCCTCAATCCGACCTGATAGGGATCCCAAACGATCGAGCAGTACTCAAGAGTAGGTCGTATTAGTGTTTTATAAGCGGTCTCCTTTACAGATGAACCACATCTTCCCAAAATTCTACCAATGAACCGAAGACGACTATCCGCCTTCCCCACAACTGCCATTATATGCTTGTCCCACTTCATATCGCTCTGCAAAACGCCCAAATATTTAGTCGACGTGACTGTGTCAAGCGCTACACTACTAATGGAGTATTCAAACATTACGGGATTCTTTTTCCTATTCGTCTGTATTAATTTACATTTATCTATATTCAGAGTTAGCTGCCACACTTTACACCAATCACAAATCCTGTCCAAATCATCTTGTATCCTCCTACAATCACTCAACGACGACACCTTCCCGTACACCACAACATCATCAGCAAACAGCCGCACATTGCTATCCACCCTATCCAAAAGATCATTTATATAGATAGAAAACAACAGCGGACCTACCACACTAACCTGGGACACTCCAGATGATACCCTCACCTCCGACGAACACTCACCATCGAGGACAACGTATTGGGTTCTATTACTTAAGAAGTCTTCGAGCCACTCACATACTAGGGAACCAATCCCATATGCTCGTACCTTAGTTAGGAGTCTGCAGTGGGGCACCGAGTCAAACGATTTCCGGAAGTCAAGGAATATGGCATCCGTCTGATACCCTTCATCCATTGTTCGCAAGATATCATTTGAAAAAAGGGCGAGTTGCGTTTCGCAGGAGCGATGCTTTCTAAAGCCGTGCTGATGCATGGGCAACAACTTCTCTGCCTCAAGGATATTCATTATATTCGAACTGAGAATCCTGCAACAAACCGATGTTAAGGATATTGGTCTGTAATTTTGAGGATCTGTCCTTCTACCCTTCTTATATACAGGCGTCACCTGCGGTTTTTTCCAGTCGCTCGGGACTTTACGTTGGGCAAGAGATTCGCGATAAATGCAAGCTAAGTAAGGAGCCAATGCAATAGAGTACTCTCTGTAAAACCGAATTGGAATCCCATCAGGACCTGGTCATTTATTTATTTTCAACCCATTCAACTGCTTTACAACCCCAGGGATGTCTATCACTATGTCCTCCATACGGGAATCTGTACGAGACTCAAACGGCGGTATGTTTGTACGATCCTCCTGCGTGAAAGATTTCTCAAATGCTAAATTTAAAATTTCAGCTTTCGTTTTGCTGTCTTCCGTTGCCAGGCCAGACTGACCAGTGAGTGACCGGATGGAAGCTTTCGACCCGCTTACCGATTTTACGTAAGACCAGAATTACCTTGGGTTTTCAGCAAGATCTTTTGCTAAGGTATGACGGTGGTAGTGGTTTAATGCTTCGCGGATCGCTCTTTTTACAGCAGCACGAATCTCTACTAACTTTTGCCTGTCCTCATTCTCCCTACCTTTCTTGTACCGCGAGTGCAACTGCCTTTGCTTCCTGAGCATTCTCCGAATTGCGCTGTTAAACCACTTTTCCGTCCGTAACCCACTTTTTCGGCACATACGTGTCCAATGCGTGATTTACAATGTGTTCAAAATTTGCCCATAATTCTTCCACGTCCATCGTACCGGAAGTAAATGAAGTCGATTCATTTACTAAGTGGGATGCTAACAACTGCTTATCTGGTCTTTCTAGTCAGAACACTCTCGTAGCCTTCTTGACTGACTTTTTAACTTTCGTAACCATAGTCGTAATGACAACATCATGATCACTAATCCCTGTCTCAACACTGACACCGTCGATTAGGTCTGGTCAGTTCGTGGCTACCAGATCTAAAATATTTCCATTATGCATTGGCTGTAGATTTAGCTGCTCAAGACAGTTTTCGGATAATGTGTCCAAAAGTAATGCACACGGCGGCTTGTCTATACCACGTGTAATGAATCGATAGACATCCCAGTCTATACTAGGTAGGTTGAAGTCGCCTCCGACTAATATAGCATGATCCGGGTACTTCTGCGATACAGAATGTAGACTCCCTTTGAATAATTCTAGAACTGTCATGGTGGAACCTGATGGCCGGTAATAACGCCTCACAATTAACTTTATTTCCCCTAGCCCTGTTAAACGTGTCCAGATAACTTCACAGTCACACTCTACTTCGACCTCAGTAGACACAATATTTTTGTCAACTGCAATGAAGACACCACCTCCTACGGTGTCTAATCTGTCTTTCCGATACACGTTCCAACCCTCACTAAATATTTCAGAACGTCCTTTCTCAAGGTTCAGCCAGGTCTCAGTCCCGAGAATAATTTGGGCGCCACATGCTTCCTGGAGGGTAGTAAATTCAGGAACTTTATTCCGAACACTCTGAAAATTTACTGCTAATATCTTGAGAGCTGAAGTGTCTTTACACTGATTGGGTCCTGATTGCGCTGCCTGCACGTCAACTGGTGAGTGTTCATCAGGGCACCTCGCACTACTGCCTAGCCTAAAAATAAACCATGTGCACGCCACAAGTACTCTGCTACCCGTGTAGCCGCTTCCTTTGTGTAGTGCAGCCCTGACATATCTAGGGGCGTCCTACAATTCCCCAACCAATAGCGCAAGTCTAGAAATCTGCAGCCAAGACCGTCACAGAGTCGACGAAGCCTCTGGTTGAGACCCTCCACTCGGCTCCAAACCAAAGGACTGCGATCCACTCTGGGAACGATGCTGCAAATAGAGAGCTCTGCTTGCACCCCGCGCGCGAGGCCAGCGGTCCTCACCAAATCCGCCAGCCGCCTGTACGAACTGAGGATCGCCTCAGAACCCAAGCGACAGGCATCATTGGTGCCGATGTGAGCAACTACTTGCAGACGACTGCACCCCGTACGCTCGATAGTCGCAGGCAAGGCCGCCTCCACCTCTTGGATGAGGCCCCCCGGCAGACAAACTGAGTGCACGTTGGATTTCTTTCCAGCCCTGTACGCTATTTCCCTAAGGGGCTCCATCACCCGCCTAACGTTGGAGCAAATAGTCGGGGCACAAATTGAGATGGGCCAGGGTGAGGAAATAAATACCCATGATCTTGCGTACACCTATGATCTTGCTAGAAACAGCTGCCCGAAATAAGACTCCAAAGACGAGACAAAAATAAAACAACAGAAAAGACTCAAAAGCGTGTCCGTCCACAGAGAAAACGAACACTGTTTTTCAAGCACCTTGTCAACTCGCTAGGTACACTTATATTCCAGAAGGAAACTATTGCGGTGTAGTAGAGTGCGTTTGGAAATAAACTTTGTGGCGGGCTATGAGACGAATTCATTATTGTCAGACCAAAGCTTGGAGTTTTTGAGGCATGTTGGGATGATTCAGCTAGCACATAGTTGTACATGATAGTCAAAGATGCTGTTTTAATCTGTTTCAGAAATACATTTTCGTTGCTGTATCGCTTTTTCGAAGAATAGGATGGAGTGAATATCAACACCATCATTTTTGGACTTTAGTAGATAAAATTCAGTTCTACTTCACTGTAAATGTGTCGATTTTAGTGATACTGGCCACAACTGCAGTGTTCAGTGATGTTGTATAGACAAAAAAGCGCGTTTGCAGTACTTCAAGACATTACGGACACCGGACACCAAAATCCAGCGAACCATAGTCAAGACACAAGGAGAACACATCATAAGCGGATCGTTTCTTTTGATGGACGGAGTTATGTGTTACCGAAAGTGCTGAAAAAGAAGTAATCGGCCTCACATACGGCCTCCACACTCATCCATTTCCGTCCAGACACTCCACTGGATCCTGGCTCTGAGCGCTATGGGACTTAACATCTATGGTCATCAGTCCCCTAGAACTTAGAACTACTTAAACCTAACTAACCTAAGGACAGCACACAACACCCAGCCATCACGAGGCAGAGAAAATCCCTGACCCCGCCGGGAATCGAACCCGGGAACCCGGGCGTGGGAAGCGAGAACGCTACCACTGGATCCTGGAAACAAAAAGAAGAACGTTGTTATAGTTTCGTATATCGGACTTGAATGATTTTGTATTGCCAAATTTGACCGAAGATGAAGACTTACCTGTAAACACGTTGCAGAAATAAATGAAGATAGTAGACAGTTGAGTGGTATGTCTTCATAGAAAGACACGTGAAGTTTCGTGTTCCGGCCCTAGACGAGTGACAGCCAGTCGGACCTGAGCGACCGTTGTGACTTCCTCCGCCAACGGCCTCATTAGATGCTGCACAGAGGGGACACGTGGTCAGTTCAGCGCTCTCCCAGTCGTTGTCGGATTTCTTGACCTCGAAACCGCTCCTAATAGATCGAATAGATCCTCAGTTGGCCTCAGGAGGTTGAGTGCACCCAGTATCAATCCCCCACACCAGGCAAAAGTCTCTGGGATCGAACCCGCGTCTCCGTCATAGCAATCAGACGCGGTGACCATTCAGCTACATAGGCCGACGGGTCTTAATAAAGACGATTTATAAATTTTAACACTTACAGTCGAATAACGACCAATGAAATATAAATTGTTAACTTTATCTTTATTTTTCTTCATTGATGAGTTCACTCTTCCCACATGATGGCCGAGTTTCCAGCAATCATTTTGCTGCTCATTAGTTAAAAATATAATAAAGAGTTTGTTGCAATTTAAATAAATAACATAAGAATTACTAAAATAAAATAAATGACGAATTCGTTTAGCAATCTTATCTGTGTAGATGACAGCTGAAATAAAACTGGACCTGCAAATGTTTTCTTTGTTTTGTGACAAAGCAATAGAAACAGCTATGAGATGATTAGAATTCGGGACCGAATAGGTATTTTCAGCAAGATGGATACACCACACACGCAACCATGGTGCGAATTCACGAGGTGTTTGGTGAAGACAGTCAGCAAGATCGCCTAGAATTCTGTCATTGAGGTTTAGCCATAAAGCAAATGGCCCTGAGCACTATGTGACTTAACATCTATGGTCATCAGTCCCCCAGAACTTAGAACTACTTAAACCTAACTAACCTAAGGACATCACACAACACCCAGTCATCACGAGGCAGAGAAAATCCCTGACCCCGCCGGGAATCGAACCCGGGAACCCGGGCGTGGGAAGCGAGAACGCTACCGCACGACCACGAGCTGTGGACCCATAAAGCAAGTAGAAGGGTAAGGTGTGCTGAAATATTTCCCCACACCGTGTAAGACCTGCAGCAGAACACTTAAAACGCAGTTGCTGGAATGCCTACGGCAGAGCTGGTGCACATGTCTAGCAGTTGGAAATTTTTGGTAAGATCCTATGGGACCAAACTGCTGAGGTCATCGGTCTCTAAGTTTACGCTCTACATGCGCGGCGTATGTCTAGCAGTGTGACATTTCGCGGATATCACTGCGTCATATCAACAGTGGTCTTTTCCAGAAAGTTCTATAAATAGCAGTCCTCATGCTCATTAATATTGGTATCTTTTTTAGGGTAAGAAATATTAACATTTTCCAGGCCAGTTGAGGTTTAGCTACACTATATAACACAGATAATAGTTATGTGTCACGTCCTCTGAGTGGGTAACAGCAAGGCGGGCAGGAAGCATGTTAAAAATTTTCTTCGAATGAGATACAGAATGTGTGGGTTTGGTTAGAGGTGGAGGACGAAACATTGCGGCGGAATGTGCGTTTTCAACTTCTCGTGGCGTAATGAATAGTCCATTAAACTTCGGGCATGCAGCCGCGCAAATAAAATTTCCTCCACTGATATTTCTGCCGCATTCGTCTAGCCATCCTCAGAGTGAGTCACAAGACTGACGACAAGATTCCAAGCGCGGCCTTATATGCTCCACTGCGGCTGTACTGCGCATGCAGGTCACAGATGCTGGTCGGCGGCAAAGAAATACGCTTACACATGCGCCGCCTATGGCGAAGGCGTACAGACATTCGAGTCGCTTATCGACGTATGTTCGGCGGCGATGACACCATTACGACTTTTCTGCAGTTTAATTACCCCAAGAGCCGGATTCCATGGTTTGTCCAAATTAAAACCGTTATCTCCATTTATTAAATTATTAGTTAATCTAATCTCTATAGCTTCCTTGAAGACAGATTCCCATAAAGAAGAGGTGGATGTTAAAATCTTCACATCACTATAATTCGTGGAATGCCCTGTATCAATACTATGTTCGGCCACAGCTGACTTGTCTGACTGTAATAAGCGTGTGTATCTTCGATGTTCCATACATCTCTCATGAATTGTGCTTGTTGTTTGATCTATTGTATTGTACTGTACTGAACTCGGGCCTAGAAACGACGGAGAGGCTTCGTCCCCTCCGCAGCCCTCAGTGGTTCTCAACCCCACAACAGGCTACAGCAGTCCATTCACCCCACAGCCGCCCCACACCGAACCCAGGGTTCTTGTACGGTTCGGCCCCCCAGTGGACCCCACCGGGAACGTCTCACACCAGACGAGTGTAACCCCAAATGTTTGAGTGGTAGAGTAATTATGGTGTACGCGTACGTAGAGACAGCGTTTGCGCAGCAATCACCGTCATAGTGTAACTGCGGCGGAATAAGGGGAACCAGCCCGCGTTCGCCGAGGCAGTTCTCACAATTTCCGCAAGGAATCTGACACACACCCGCTTTACGAAGCAATAAATCGTCCTTTACAGTGCCGAGTAAGGCTGCAATCTTCATGGGGTGGGGGGGGGGGCGGAAGATCACCTTAATACAGTGTTTCTCAAGAATATGGCCTATCTTCGAGCCGGACGGAGTGTCCGAGCGGTTCTAGGCGCTACAGTCTGGAGCCGCGCTGCTGCTACAGTCGCAGGTTCGAACCCTGCCTCGGGCATGGATATGTGTGATGTCCTTAGGTTAGTTAGGTTTAAGTAGTTCTAAGTTCTAGGGGACTGATGACCACAGATGTTAAGTCCCATAGTGCTCAGAGCCATTTGAACCATTTGATAGTTCATATATAGGTTCTGATGACTGAGTTTGAGCGTATCAAAATGTGCGACATAAGTAGCCGTTGCTTTTGATGATGTTCACTTATAAGCATAAATTTTTTGGACCGCCAAGGGACCATGGACCTTAGTATTTGAGATAAATTACAACTTAATACCTCTACCCGTTACTGAGGAAAAGGGGTTTTAACGGACGGCACGCGGGAAGATATCAGAGTGATCCTATAAGGCTTCCGTTTTTAATGATTGAAGTAGAGAATCCTTAAAATTAAGTCAGGACCTAATGCACCCATGAAAATACGCGCATGCGGAAAGAGAACAGTATTATAATAACGTTGACCCGTGTGTGTACCGTTTCCAAAGATTTGGAGCTGAGTATGCCCATGCAACATTATGCGTCTCCGCACTGTAACACCAGGACCACCAAAACGATCATGTTCGACAACGCTGATAATATTGTCATGTAGCGAGAGGTGGGAACAATGCATCCAGGCACATTCATGTATGTACACCCTATTAACAACCACGTTCCGCCTTTTGTAAGCTGCAAGGGATAATCATAAGCCGGCCGGTGTGACCGTGCGGTTCTAGGCGCTTCAGTCTGGAGCCGCGTGACCGCTACGGTCGCAGGTTCGAATCCTGCCTCGGGCATGGATGTGTGTGATGTCCTTAGGTTAGTTGGGTTTAAGTAGTTCTAAGTTCTAGGGGACTGATGACCACAGATGTTAAGTCCCATAGTGCTCAGTGCCATCTGAACCGTTTTTTCGATAATCATAAAACACGCTGACTTCAATTATTGTCACTGAGTAGAAATGCCATTTCTGTTCGTCTTTTTGTGTATTTCTTTGTTAACTTTTGTACTATACTGTAGCAGTTCTTCCTAGGTATGGTCCAAGTTTCATCGAGCTACTTGTTTGTTAATTGGAAGTCACACATCATGCGGAAGATACAGCGGTGTGTATTTACGATCATTAAATATGCAAGCCGAATTGCAACAAACGGGTATTTGTCAATTTTTGCCGTTCCTTGTGTAGAATGCCGATGGGCGTATTCTTGTGTGGTGGCTTTGAGGAAAGGGAATGTTGTTAAATTCATTGGACATCGCCATACGGGCCCAACACAGAGTGTAATTTGGACAACATGGTTGTGGAGTAACAGCGATAGCTATAAATTAACTCAGTATTAAGAAAACAGTGGTTATCGCGTATTTTTATTTATTTAAAGCCGATGGGTTTCAGCCCATCGCAGGGGCCATCTTCAGGGCGATCATACCACTGGTCGACTGCTGGTGGCATCCTTTCTCTTGCCACACCTTGGTAGAACATAATAAGAATTACCTGCGATGGGCTGAAACCGGTCGGTGCTAAATAAATAAAATAACGCGATTAAGACTGTTTTCTTCATACTGAGTACAGAGTATAATGGCATGAGATACCATTCGGTACACAACATGATCATCTCTCGTTCGTGTAGTCTGTAACGTAGACAGAAGGCGTTACATTTCCGGGTTGTTTAGACCGGTGGCCAAGTTATATATGTGAGATCTCCATGACCTTATTTTTCAACAAGATAACGCAGGACCGCATGTTGTCCATGCTGTTCCGACTCACCTAAATATAGTTGTTGTTCGACTGTTGACCTGTCCAGCACGCTCTCCATGTCTGTCACCCACCGAAAACAACCGACCATGAGCTGCCGAGTAACTGCCAGGCCACTACTTTCTAAGCCCTAGGATTGATAAATTCTGTCAAGGAGTTGAAGGAACATGGAGCGACCCTAAGTCAGCCAAACACAGTTCAACTCGCTGCTTAGCCAAGTTATAGTCATTGTTGTTGCCAGAGATGGTATCCCTGTACTAATTTTCGCGCCATACTTACCCACAAATCACCAAATTTAATCAAGAATTCTTTGTACTACTATACTGCATACGAGCAATAAATGAAATTTAGTTAGTATATATCCTTTAAATGACCAGCTGCGTGCCGGCCTGTGTGACCGAGCGGTTCTAGGCGCTTCAGTCTGGAACCGCCCGACCGCTACGGTCGCAGGTTCGAATCCTGCCTCGGGCATGGATGTGTGTGATGTCCTTAGGTTAGTTAGGTTTAAGTAATTAAAAGTTCTAGGGGATTGATGACATCAAATGTTAAGCCTATAGTGCTCAGAGCCATTTTTGAACCAGCTGTGTATTTACATTGCCAGTATATAACGCATGAGAGAGATCATGAGTGATGCAATGATTACTTCAAATGTGGAAGATTGTTGTAATAAATTGATTCGCTATTGAAAGTGCGCAGGTATTTATTTCATTTACCAGAAACTTAATGAGATCAATTCAGCTCTCAGCAGACCGCTTCGGGACTTGCCATTGCGAAGTTTTGGCCGCGGTACCGTTTCTGGTTTTGCAGTGAAAGAAAAAAATGGCTCTGAGCACTTTGGGACTTAACATCTGAGGTCATCAGTCCCCTAGAACTTAGAACTACTTAAACCTAACTAACCTAAGGACATCACACTCATCCATGCCCGAGACAGTGTAATGTCCCCACAGCAAATATCCTCTACCACGCACCAATTAATCATTTTCAATCAAACCATCGACATTCATTCACTTTGGAAAAGTTATCTAATCTGATTTTCTCGTAATATATGCGGCGACAGCTTGTCGACGCCAAAGTATTTTCTAGTGCGTTTATTCTTTGAAATAATAGAGATGCATATATGCATTCTCCATGGTTGTGAGAGTGGTAACTAGGACAGCTTCTGGAGTATCTGTTGAGGGATTGACGTGTTTCTGAGACATACATATTCTGCTTTTCTTCTCGCTAAAGCGAGCCAATTAACATTTGTGCCGCTAGCGGTTTGTTTTGAAGAGAAAGAGATTGTAAAAGGAAAATAATTAAGGCGTGGAATCACCGGAGATCTGGACATGTAATGGAGATGGATTTAATACACGATTTCCTCCATAAATTAGGTTTGTGACTTTTTTGTTCTGGAGTGAATGAACGAATGAGTTTTTTCTGAACCATTTGTTGATCACGTTGTTCCTGTAATTAGTGGGGAAGTTTCAGCTGTGTCGAAGAGAGCCTGCAATCACTGAGTCTGTGTTAAATCGTCCAAAAAGGCTTCGTACACATCTGGAATTCGCAATCTTTCGTAAAAGGAACAAATTGTCCAAACGATTGATTCTCCCGACTGACTGCAGTGTTTAACAGTAATAATAAATGTAAAGATCTCTTACAGCAAGCCAGCCGCTGATTACCAAGACGAAGGACTCCACCAAAGATCCTATTTGACTGATTTGTTTATCACTATATCACGAAATGAAATCTTATATTAAAAACTGTACATAGATAAAGGAGAGAAAGAGAAAAAAATGGTTCAAATCGCTCTGAGCACTATGGGACTCAACTGCTGAGGTCATTAGTTCCCTAGAACTTAGAACTAGTTAAACCTAACTAACCTAAGGACATCACAAACATCCATGCCCTAGGCAGGATTCGAACCTGCGACCGTAGCGGTCTTGCGGTTCCAGACTGCAGTGCCTTTAACCGCACGGCCACTTCGGCCGGCAGAGAAAGAGAGAGAGCAAATGAAAATAGAGATAATATTAATAATCCTCCATTCGTCTAATTTTTCGCCTGTCTTATCACTTACTTTACTGTATAGACTTACGTGTGAAGGTGAAGGGATCTTAAAGACAACAGATACACGTCTATACAGACAAGGCATTACACAGAGATAGCGGCTAGCTGCATTGATCATCTATTCTTAGATTAAAGACACGGCAACTTATTGTCCGAACATTAAAATGTTGAAACAGGATTCGAACCTACGACCGTAGCAGTCGCGCGGTTCCAGACTGAAGCGCCTAAAACTGCTCGGCCACAGTGGCCGGCGCAGTGAAAGATATTACTGTCGGAATGACGAACCGTTTCACACATGGGAGCTTGGTTACATGCGCAGACATTCACAGAGCTTATATAACTACTTTATGAGTTAAAAACTAACACGTGTCTGTCTTGAGGACTATATAGCTGTCAGCACTCTCTCAAACAAGTTGAATTAACGATATAATGAGCCGTACGCATTGGTATTTGTGGTTTCTGAACGGTGCTGCCGATGAGACAGTCTCTTACGTGTTTTATCGCAAAGCATAATTACGTGAAAGTAACAAGAAATATTCTGAGCAGTGAAACATCGAGAAAAAAGCTCGTGATTAACTTGTTGAGTTACGAACTTAATGGGCATTTACTGGAATGTAACGATATAGAACCATAACACTCTGCGATATTGCCTCTAGTAATTTTCGCCATTACTCACCCGTTCATTATCAAAATCTTTCGTGCCCAGAAAATGTTATCGGTCGCTAAACTCTATTATGGTATTGTCGCGTTCTCGCCATGAAAAAGTAATTTTTAAACGTCTGTGAGCGTATATTGGACTGTTAACGCTTCGCCTCTCGCTGTCGTGAGTCATCTTTTCCCCACCTTGTCCTTTACAACACTAATAGTCTTTGGCGAGCTGCCTTACATATTAAAATTTTGATGCCATTCTACTGCTACTACTTCCAGCACTGTCTTAATATAGGACACCATACTAACAGATTATATCTTCACTTAAAGATAAACATATGTCATTCCCTACATATTCTTTTCACTGTGTTTACATGCTGTGTTTCATTTATCCTATTAAGACCCTTCTGTATCATCAAGCATCTGTCAGAGTATTCTAGCACGGGGTCTCCACGATCACGTTTCTTCATATGTGTCAGAAATATAGTTACGGAAGCTTCTGCCTTAACTCTGAGCCGTTTTATGACACCAGTGTATCCCCTTCGGCACAAAATATTTTTTACCGAGAGCAAACCTTTCCATAATACTGTCCTCCGTTCAGTCGAGGTTTTAGAATCTTGTATTCTGTATGGTAGTTAATATAAACTCGCAAACCCTCTCTCTTGTTCAGTTTGAATTTTTGAGTTTCTGAGAAGTTATTCATCGTCACATCACTCCTCATTACATTTAATTAACATTTGTTTGCTACCAACCGAAATGACTTGTGGTAAATAGCGTCTCCACTCCAGTAACCACTTAGTTTTGCAAAATCTAGCTTGTGTATCTGTTTTCGTGCTCTTTTTCCTATTTATGAGCTCTGAGATCAGTTTTCGTGCGTACTTGTAGAATACTAATACGAGGTGCATTCAAGTTCTAAGGCCTCCGATTTTTTTTCTAATTAACTACTGGCGTTACTTCTCGACGACATCGCCCTGCAGACGTACACATTTTTCACAACGCTGACGCCATGATTC
Source organism: Schistocerca nitens (assembly GCF_023898315.1). Classification (NCBI taxonomy): domain Eukaryota; kingdom Metazoa; phylum Arthropoda; class Insecta; order Orthoptera; family Acrididae; genus Schistocerca; species Schistocerca nitens. The sequence continues at coordinate 395,365,014 of NC_064618.1, read as the reverse complement.
CATGGCAGCGGCGAAGGCTTCTTTAAGAGTCTGTTTTGACCACTGGAAAATCGCTGAGGCAATAGCAGCACGGCTGGTGAATGTGCGGCCACGGAGAGTGTCTTTCATTGTTGGAAAAAGCCAAAAGTCACTAGGAGCCAGGTCAGGTGAGTAGGGTGCATGAGGAATCACTTCAAAGTTGTTATCACGAAGAAACTGTTGCGTAACGTTAGCTCGATGTGCGGGTGCGTTGTCTTGGTGAAACAGCACACGCGCAGCCCTTCCCGGACGTTTTTGTTGCAGTGCAGGAAGGAATTTGTTCTTCAAAACATTTTCGTAGGATGCACCTGTTACCGTAGTGCCCTTTGGAACGCAATGGGTAAGGATTACGCCCTCGCTGTCCCAGAACATGGACACCATCATTTTTTCAGCACTGGCCGTTACCCGAAATTTTTTTGGTGGCGGTGAATCTGTGTGCTTCCATTGAGCTGACTGGCGCTTTGTTTCTGGATTGAAAAATGGCATCCACGTCTCATCCATTGTCACAACCGACGAAAAGAAAGTCCCATTCGTGCTGTCGTTGCGCGTCAACATTGCTTGGCAACATGCCACACGGGCAGCCATGTGGTCGTCCGTCAGCATTCGTGGCACCCACCTGGATGACACTTTTCGCATTTTCAGGTCGTCATGCAGGATTGTGTGCACAGAAACCACAGAAATGCCAACTCTGGAGGCGATCTCTTCAACAGTCATTCGGCGATCCCCCAAAACAATTCTCTGCACTTATCGTCAGACCGGCTTGTGCGAGCCCGAGGTTGTTTCGGTTTGTTTTCACACGATCTTCTGCCTTCATTAAACTGTCGCACCCATGAACGCACTTTTGACACATCCATAACTCCATCACCACATGTCTCCTTCAACTGTCCATGAATTTCAATTGGTTTCACACCACGCAAATTCAGAAAACGAAAGATTGCACGCTGTTCAAGTAAGGAAAACGTCGCCATTTTAAGTATTTAAAACAGTTCTCATTCTCGCCGCTGGCGGTAAAATTCCATCTTCCGTACGGTGCTGCCATTTCTGGGACGTATTGACAATGAACGCGGCCTCATTTTAAAACAATGCGCATGTTCCTATCTCTTTCCAGTCTGGAGAAAAAAAAAATCGGAGGCCTTATAACTTGAATGTACCTCGTACTATTGCAAATCACTGCTCTTTCCTCAGCAAAGTGCCAAAGATATGTACGTGGGTCGTGTGGCTGGCTTTCATACACGGTTCTGCTGTGTGTCACTGTGGTTGTGTTTTTCTGGGCAATTATGAAAATTAAGAGTAGAGAGATGATGATATCCGGTTGCTGGAATTTAGACTCTTCTCACTCCCGGTGTGTGTGTGTGTGTGTGTGTGTGTGTGTGTGTGTGTGTGTGTGTGTGTGTGTGAGGCTCTTCCCTTGATTTCAATAAATGCTGTAATAATAGCGCTTAAGAAACGAGGTATTCATTCAACCTGTCTTGATATACTGGAGAATATATACAGCTTATCTTATTTTTTAGAGATTTGAGAGTTTTCGTGCCATCAGAACTATTCTTTGCTGCTCTGGAAAAGTTATGAGATGCTTAAAATGTGAAAACGGAAAAAAATGTGATAATAGAACACATTCGTTTTGCTGACGTGATTTTACTTTTTGCCTTCAGATCATTTTGGAAGAAAGTCTGACAGTTCATTACGATCAGAATAAAATAATGTAAACAGAACAAAAATGTTAAAAGAGAGTTATAGCAACTCTTGATCTGACTGTGTATACAGGGTGCTTGGAGACAGCGACTGGATTTACGGGAAAGCAAATAAACAGAAGGGTAGAAATGCCTTGTAGTGATTTAGATAAACTAAAAAATAAGCTTACAGTCCGTGTTTGCTGCCAGTTTTGACTGATTACAGTGAGACATGGAGTATTAATGTCATAAATTATTAAAAAATTGAGGTCTGCCCAGCGAGTAATTGAGGAATACAATTTGGAAATTACTAGACGAGACATAAAGAAGAAAAAACGATTGTGAAAGGCATAAGATGTGAAAACGAAGTATGACTGTAATGAACATACACTGTCTGACCACAAGCATCCGGAACTGACTTCTAGATGTCAAGAGAGGCGGACCTGCCAGAATAAAAGGAGGCTGGAAGTGTTGTGCCGTCTGTAGGGAAGGAGTAACGAGAGAATGGGCCGGTCAGGAGACTTCGAACGTGGATTAGTCACTGGATCTCGCCGGAATAACAAATCCATCAGGGACTTCTCAACCCTTGTAGAGCTATTCGAGTGATGTTCTTGTGATGTGGAAACATGAAGGAGCAACCACAGCTGAAGCAAGAGTGGGCATACCTCGTACACTAACAGACAGAGACCGTCGATAATTGCATAAGGTTGATGTGGAAAATTGCATTAAATCAACGGAAGGAATCACTGTGAGCTCCAAAGTGCTGACAGCAGTCCATCCATATGAATGACAATGCTGACAGAGTTAAAAAGAATGGGATGCAGTGGTCGAGCAGATCCTCCTAGTGCGCTTAAGGAAACGCTAACTGCGGAAAGATACGAACACATTTTACAGCATTATGTACTGCGTATAGTAGAGGAACAGTTCGGAGACGATGATTCTATTAGCGTGACAGTGCACCCTGTCATAGAGCAGCATGTGTGAGGCAATGGTTTGTGGACAATAACATTCCTGAAATGGACTGGACTGCCCAAAGCAAAGACCTGAACTGAATGGAATAACTATGAGATGAGTCAAAACATCGACTTCGCTCCAGACCCTAGCGTTCGACAACACTACCTTCTCTGTTTTCGATTTTTGAAGAAGAATGGACTGCCATTCCTGCTTAGACATTCAGACACCTCATTGAAAGTGTCCCCAACAGAGTTCAAGCCGTCATAAAGACGAAGGGTTGATAAACCCTATATTAATATCCACTAATAGGTGTTCTGATACTACTGATCAGATTGTGAACAATGGAGGGGATAAGACATGTATCCAGGAAAATGGGCCCTAAATTCAGCGCGGAAGTTTATTTAACTTCCTTCATCGTATTAGATATTTTGGAAAAGCCTCCATCTGTGTCATTCATGATTTAAATAATGAAACCTGCAACCAGTTACTTATTTTTTGCCGCTTAGCACAAAGCGGTTCGTGAATTTATTCTCATTTTCAAATGCATCTGTTTGCGTGAATGTTTGGTGATGCTTGCATGTGTGATTTTCTGCCTCTCTTGCGTCTTTTCGAAGTTACAAGATATTCTGCCTCTTACATTATATAGAATATCACACACGCAAATCATCACTTACACTGTTTACAGTACTACAAATATGCAAGTTTTGTAAGCAAACAGTGTAAGTGATGATTTGCATGTGTGATATTCTATATACGGGGGTTGGAGCTTAAGTAGTGGTAACTATTTATTCATAACCGATAGAAAAGAGTTACATGTTTGCACCTGTGGAAGGCGTAGTATACCGTTAGCAGAGCCTATTCTGTTGATGGTACGAATGAAGCGGTCACCTGCCTGTCGAATCTCTGGAACAGTTCTGAAGCGAATGCCACTGTCAGTGCACAGTATTGCTATTCGTTTTTGGAGCATCACGTACGACCAGCTTTGTGGAAGAAGCCGCGACACTTTCTGCGCAACCCACCCATCATTTTGCACGACAATGCGCGGGCGCATACAACGCAAGCTGTGGCTGCTCTGTTCGGTCGATGGGACTGGGACGTACTGTGCTATCCACCATACTCCCCGAACTTAAGTCCTTGTGACTTTGATATGATTCCGAAGATGAAGGAAACACTTCGTGGCATTCGCTTCAGAAATTGGACAGGCACTATCAAGAGAACAGGCTCTGCTAACAGTATGCTACGCCTTCCACATAGCTGGCAACGGGTTCTACACAACGCTGGTGACTACTTTGAAAGACAGTAACAGGTGCAAACATGTATCTCTTTTGTATCGGTTGTGAATAAATAGTTGCCACTATTTAAGTTTCAAATCTCGTAATTGAGGAGAAAAGTCGCAAGAGAGGCAGAAAATCACACAAGCAAACATAACCAAACATATTCACGTAAACAAACGCATTTGAAAATGAGAAGAAATTCACGAAACGCGTTGTGCTAAGCAGCAAAAAATAAGCAACTGGTGCAGTTTTCATTATTTAAACCAAGAAGTTTATTTTCTGGAGGTAATAAAAGAGAAGGACGTCGACCATAAGGAAGGCGAGTAGAAGTCTTTGAGAAACTTACAGGAGGCACTTGAATACATACAGCTGAAGAGTGTGATTGCACGGAAAAGTTTGAAGGAAGCGTTTGGTTCAAATGGTTCAAATGGCTCTGAGCACTATGGGACTCAACTGCTGAGGTCATTAGTCCCCTAGAACTTAGAACTAGTTAAACCTAACTAACCTAAGGACATCACAAACATCCATGCCCGAGGCAGGATTCGAACCTGCGACCGTAGCGGTCTTGCGGTTCCAGACTGCAGCGCCTTTAACCGCACGGCCACTTCGGCCGGCCGAAGGAAGCGTTTGCGTAGCGATGTATGTAGAACTACACTCCTGGAAATGGAAAAAAGAACACATTGACACCGGTGTGTCAGACCCACCATACTTGCTCCGGACACTGCGAGAGGGCTGTACAAGCAATGATCACACGCACGGCACAGCGGACACACCAGGAACCGCGGTGTTGGCCGTCGAATGGCGCTAGCTGCGCAGCATTTGTGCACCGCCGCCGTCAGTGTCAGCCAGTTTGCCGTGGCATACGGAGCTCCATCGCAGTCTTTAACACTGGTAGCACGCCGCGGCAGCGTGGACGTGAACCGTATGTGCAGTTGACGGACTTTGAGCGAGGGCGTATAGTGGGCATGCGGGCGGCCGGGTGGACGTACCGCCGAATTGCTCAACACGTGGGGCGTGAAGTCTCCACAGTACATCGATGTTGTCGCCAGTGGTCGGCGGAAGGTGCACGTGCCCGTCGACCTGGGACCGGACCGCAGCGACGCACGGATGCACGCCAAGACCGTAGGATCCTACGCAGTGCCGTAGGGGACCGCACCGTCACTTCCCAGCAAATTAGGGACACTGTTGCTCCTGGGGTATCGGCGAGGACCATTCGCAACCGTCTCCATGAAGCTGGGCTACGGTCCCGCACACCGTTAGGCCGTCTTCCGCTCACGCCCCAACATCGTGCAGCCCGCCTCCAGTGGTGTCGCGACAGGCGTGAATGGAGGGACGAATGGAGACGTGTCGTCTTCAGCGATGAGAGTCGCTTCTGTCTTGGTGCCAATGATGGTCGTATGCGTGTTTGGCGCCGTGCAGGTGAGCGCCACAATCAGGACTGCATACGACCGAGGCACACAGGGCCAACACCCGGCATCATGGTGTGGGGAGCGATCTCCTACACTGGCCGTACACCACTGGTGATCGTCGAGGGGACACTGAATAGTGCACGGTACATCCAAACCGTCATCGAACCCATCGTTCTACCATTCCTAGACCGGTTAGGGAACTTGCTGTTCCAACAGGACAATGCACGTCCGCATGTATCCCGTGCCATCCAACGTGCTCTAGAAGGTGTAAGGCAACTACCCTGGCCAGCAAGATCTCCGGATCTGTCCCCCATTGAGCATGTTTGGGACTGGATGAAGCGTCGTCTCACGCGGTCTGCACGTCCAGCACGAACGCTGGTCCAACTGAGGCGCCAGGTGGAAATGGCATGGCAAGCCGTTCCACAGGACTACATCCAGCATCTCTACGATCGTCTCCATGGGAGAATAGCAGCCTGCATTGCTGCGAAAGGTGGATATACACTGTACTAGTGCCGACATTGTGCATGCTCTGTTGCCTGTGTCTATGTGCCTGTGGTTCTGTCAGTGTGATCATGTGATGTATCTGACCCCAGGAATGTGTCAATAAAGTTTCCCCTTCCTGGGACAATGAATTCACGGTGTTCTTATTTCAATTTCCAGGAGTGTATTTTATAATTACTTGTGTGTCAGGTCGATACTGAATGTTGCTGATATAGACAGGGGGTCATCTTGGCTCAACCGCAAGATCCTCGCGTCTTCAATAAAACCGCTGAAGTGTTTTCATGTATGACGACGAAACTGAAAAGTAAACTGAGAGTGTTAACTGGTCTTAGTTTGTTGACTTGGATTTGTATTACGACTGGACTCTCATTTACTACCACACTTTGGCACTGAGCGTTAGTATGAGGGTGTTCAATGGAAATGATTTGTGTGTCAAAGAGCTGTCTCAACGTCTACATCTGCTTCTTACATCTATATATACATCTACATATGCACTCCACAAGCCACGGTACGTAACGAGGTTACATCGTGTATTATTGTACAATGAGGTGACAGAAGTCATGGGATGCCTCCTAATATCGTGTCGCACCTTCTTTTACCCGGTGAAGTGCAGCAACTCGGCGTAGCACGGACTCAACAAGTCAGAAATAACGAACCATGCTGCCTCTATAGCCGTCTGTAATTGCAAAAGTGTTGCCAGTGCAGGATTCTGTGCACAAACTGACCTTTCGATTATCTCCCATAAATGTTCTACGGGATCCGGGTAGGGAGATCTGGGTGGCCAAATCATTTGCTCGAATTGACCAGAATTTTCTTCAAACCAATCACGAACAATTGTGTCCCTGTGACAAGGCCCACCGTCACCCATGGAAATTCCATCGTTGTTTGGGATCATGAAGTCTTTGAATCGCTGCAAATGGTTTCCAAGTAGGCGAACTTAACCATTTACAATCAATGGTAGTTGCAGCCGAACCAGAGGACTCAGTTCATTGCCTGTGAACATAGTGCACACCATTATGAAGCTACCACCAGCTTGCACAGCACCTTGTTGACAACGTGGCCCTACGGGTTCGTGATGTCTGCGCCACACTCGCACCCTACCATCAGCTGTTGCCAACTGAAACCTAGGGTCCAACCGATATGGTCATGAGACCAGAAGAGTCACCGTAGGAGATGTCGTGTTGTTAGCAAAGGCACTAGCGTCGGTTGTCTGCTGCCGTAGCCCATTAACCCTATATTTTGCCGCACTCTTCTAACGAATACGTTCGTCGTAGATCGCACATTGATTTGGTTCAAATGGCTATGAGCACTATGTGACTAAACATCTGAGGTCATCAGTCCCCTGGAACTTAGAACTACTTAAACCTAACTAACCTAAGGACATCACACACATCCATGCCCGAGGCAGGATTCGAACCTGCGACCGTAGCGGTCGCGCGGTTCCAGACTGTAGCGCCTAGAACCGCTCGGCCACTCCCGCCGGCCAGACAAAGAGGTCATCAGCCTGTCGATCCAAAAGTGGTGCTTCCGAAAGTAGAAGCGTCCACCAACAACGTTTCCCTATGTAGTCGGGAGATACATAGCAGTAAAAGCGAGAAGACTAAAAACGTTGAAACGTCCCCTTAGAAAAATTAGTGAATTGCTCCGCTGATAAACCCCTTACGTTATTTGTTTTTCAAACAGCTGAGCAGAACTTTACTTATTCTGATCATCACGAAACTGACACACAATATTTTTAGCGCAACGCAATCTGACTTAATTTTTTTTTAATGAGCGCTATGGGACTTAACATCTATGGTCATCAGTCCCCTAGAACTTAGGACTACTTAAACCAAACCAACGTAAGGACATCACACAACACCCAGTCATCACGAGGCAGAGCAAATCCCTGACCCCGCCGGGAATCGAACCCGGGAACCCAGGCGCGGGAAGCGAGACCGCTGCGGCACGACCACGAGCTGCGGGCTGACTTTCAATAATCCCTACAAAAGAATGGCCCTGACTAACAATAACCTATACCTTTCATGAATCACTTACCTCACAAAAACGCAACATTGGTTTCTGCGGTTATTCAACACAGTGTTTCTTGTCTTTTAGCACTGACAACTCTATGCAAACGCCGCTGCTTTCGGTCGATAAGTGAAGGCCGTCGGCCACTGCGTTGGCCGTGGTGAGAGGTAATGCCTGAAATTTGGTCTTCTCGGGACACCCTTGACACTGTTAATCTCGGAATATTGAATTCCCTAATAATTTACGAAACGGAATGTCCCTTCCTTCTAGCACCAAATACCATTCCGCGTTCAAAGTCTGTTAATTCCCATCGCGCGGCCATAATCGTGTCGGAAACCTTTTCACATGAACCATCCGGGTTACACGTGACAGTTCCGCCAGACCACTGCCGCGTTTTACCTCGTGTTCGAGATACTACCGCCATCTGTATATCTGCATATCGCTGTTCAAAAAAATGGATCTGAGCACTATGGGACTTAACTTCTGAGGTCATCAGTCCCGTAGAACTTAGAACTACTTAAACCTAACTAACCTAAGGACAGCACACACATCCATGCCCGAGGCAGGATTCGAACGTGCGACCGTAGCGGTCGCGCGGTTCCAGACTGTAGCGCCTAGAACTGCTCGGCCACTCCGGCCGGCGCATATCGCTGTCCTATGGCTTTTGCACCGCAGTATAATTTCCTGCCTTTCCTGTTCTCTTCGTGAATCGTACGGGAGAAACTCCCGAATAACGTCTTATTTCTCTAAATTTTCGTTGTGGTCATTTCACAATACGTTTTCGAGAGGAAGTAATATGTTGCCCGAGTTTGCTCTCGGAATTTCAACAGTAAACCTCTCCGTGATGCACAACTCCTCTCTTGCAGCGCCTGCCTCTGGAATTTGTTGAGCATTACTGCAACGCTCTCGCGCTTACTAAACAATCATGTGACGAAACAACCCTCTCTTCATTCGATCTTCTCTATTTCTTCTGTTGATAAAATCTTTTACCGACAGGTAAGCAATAATGAAGTTGTTAGTTCAACGAATTACATTTCGTTAAGATTCTTCTAGTTCGGGTCATCAACAATAGTGTATTCGAACAGTAACGGATATCATCACCTATACATGTTCAATATGTTATATTTACTTACGTTCAGCGTCAATTGCCACTCCTTACAGCATTTGTCTATCCTCTGCAAGCTTTCATGCATTCGTCTACAGTCTTCTGCCATGGCAGCCTTACAATAGACGAGAGCAAAGCCTGCGAACAACTTGGACAAAATACAATGTATCACGGGCAATCGTATGAATACGATGATTGAACAAGATGAAACGTCCTGACAGTTTTAGGACAGGAAATGCAACATTAGTATGGGGTGTTTGTTTACACATCTGCGGTTTGGAATCGCACAACCCCATCTCGACTTTTGGTACGATATTTGATAGAGCCACTAAAGTTCGTCTAGGCATACTACTGCCCTGCATGCATGTGCATATACTTTGGGTCCATGCGTAAATACACCTCCCGTTAAATCAAAGAAACCAACGCAGACTACAGATGGTGTCATAACGATTACGGAACTTGTACATCTGAAAAGTGTAGCCGTGCTGAAGCATATACTTGAAGCTGTATTCTAATGGGTCCCATGCATATGTAGACCTAATGTTCAAGGCTTTCACGGTGGACGATATACTGCGTTTCTCATTAACAACAGAATATGCCTCATGTGCTCGATTTCGTCAGTCAGTTCATGACCTTCATATGTTATTCAATAGAACTTAAATTTGTGTGTCAATGGGATAACGTTCCGATAATTTCCAGCCGGATTCGGTGTAAGCCTATTTGATTCGATGCCACGAAGTGTAGACAACCTTATCATACCTCGTGACAGCTTCAGCAAACATTGATAACAGTAATTTAATAATGTGCTATTTCGTAGTTACTCATGTGTGTCAATATAAGCCATTCGTGGGGGAACTTTAAGCATTTTGTTGCAAGTTCTTCGTTGTATTGCAATTTCCAGTTAATTTCTGAGATGTCTGTTAGTGTAGAAGAATGTCGTTCGATCTAACTACTTCGAAATCAAGCTTCTAGTTACATACCTTCCAGAATCTCTATGTTTCTGATTCGCATTTATTTTGTAATCTGTGATCAACACAATTTACAGCTTTTGTTTTCGAGCTGATTAGGGTGTTGTTGATAGCATATTGTTGTGGCTGCATGTGTCGCCTTCGAACTTCTGTAAGAAAAGCTTGACTTTCGTGTGTTCCGGCTGGATAAAATGGTCTGCTACAGCAATTATTTTTGAGAATGTAAAAAAATGCTTTCTTCGAGATTTTCTTTTGTCTACACGCTTTTAGCGACCGTTCTTAGTACAGGGTGTCTTAGGAGGACTAGCCAGTGTTCAGAGATATGACAGGAACGATCATTTGAAGCAGCTAACAACAATAAACCAAGCACGGTTAATCCATACAACTCTGCAGGCTCTTGGTGACCTTTTACCATGGAACTATTGCAATTCGTAGAGAAAAAAAGGATAGCTAAACTGTTTTATCACCTCACATTGCGACTCAGCTTCTATTCGACGTGGTTACTAAATAAGAAGTACATGTTAACCGTGGTACACAAAAATAATATCTTATGCAGTAGTCGTGTGTTATTACTAAACGTGATAACTTGAAGGGACCTAATATAGCGAAAGGTACTTCATAATTGTTTATTTCTTTACAATAGCTCCACCTAGATATGCGCTCTACCAAGACTACGGATCGGTAGCTTTGGGACACTACATAAATGACGTAGTAAATGGTGCGATTACCGGTACTATTAGCAGCATTGGTAGGGAAAGAATCATAAAGGACTGTGTGAGAGAGAAACAGGGAGACGACGACTTTCCTTTGTTTCGTTGTTTGTTTTGTACGTGCTTAGAATCGCAAATCATTCAGTGTTACACCACTGTGTATTTTATATCCTTACAGAATACAAATTGCATTTTACGAGTAATAAAAATTATTTAATCGCGTAACTTCTGCGCTTTTATGTAAGCAAAGCAATCACTTTTGATGAAAGCATAGCTTACATGCATAAACATAAAAAATACGTAATTATTGTTGTTATTTTGTACTGAATAGAATGTTCAAAAATGGTTCAAATGGCTCTGAGCACTATGGGACTTAACAGCTGAGATCAGTCCCCTAGAACTTAGAACTACTTAAACCTAACTAACCTAAGGACATCACACACACCGAGCGAGGTGGCGCAGTGGTTAGCACACTGGACTCGCATTCGGGAGGACGATGGTTCAGTCCCGCGTCCGGCCATCCTGATTTAGGCCGTGATTTCCCTAAATCGCTCCAGGCAAATGCCGGGATGGTTCCTTTGAAAGGGCACGGCCGACTTCCTTCCCCGTCCTTCCCTACTTCGATGAGACCGATGACCTCGCTGTCTGGTCTCCTCCCCCCAAAAACAACCCAACCCAACATCACACACATCCATGCCCGAGGCAGGAGGCAGGCGACCTTAGCAGCCGCGTGGTTCCGGCCTCGAACCGCTCGGTCACAGCGGCCGGCAATAGAATGTTCATCATGATCAAAGGCAAGAGTTACGTGTTACTTATGACACCTGTAAAAGTTGTTTATGCATAACATATGCATATTTCATATAAGTTCGACGAAGTATTGAAGCAATGATTGATACACTTTTGTTTTGTGGTTTTTTATTTTACCTTTTCGTTGAAGATATTGCGCTTTCTAGCGCTATATGATAAATCTGTATTGCTTTCTTTATGTTAAGGACAACATTCCTCTGCTTCAGGTTACAGATCAACAATTTTCCAATAAAACCTAAATTACATGCTGACAAGTTCAATTTTGCCATAAAAACTGATTACTTTCAAGTGACAGACAGGAGGGAAACTATGTAGAACTAAAATGTTCTGTAGGCTACCCAGAACTTTGTATATCCTCACTCAGTTTCTAGAGAGTTCTCTGCTTTCAATTTTTAGGGAAATCTAGTAAGAGACTCATCACACTCGTGAAGAAAACGGTCGTTATGAGGCAACGCCCAGCAGGTATGCAACGCACGTAATGTACAAGTAATGAAGGTGCGACCTTAACCGACCAAAGCTGCTAAATACCTACCATAGTCTACACTTAACGTATGACAGTCGACGGTAGCTTGTTGCAGTTTTACAACTCTGTTTATACCCAACTGCCTTACATCTTTACCTGTCGTTCTATAACGCAAGAAAACTAAATGTTGCTGAGGACTCCTGAGGGATTTCTGTATACATCAAACTGTTTGGGCAAGATCTCAATGATGACAAACCCAGACATCACTCCTGTGACCCCTTTTTTATGCGCTAGTGTTCCAGTGTTAATCGTAAATGAGAAAAAAAAAATGGATCAAATGGCTCTGAGCACTATGGGACTTAACTTCTGAGGTCATCAGTCCACTAGAACTTAGAACTACTTAAACATATCTAACCTATGGACATCACACACATCCATGCACGAGGCAAGATTCGAAACTGCGACCGTAGCGGTAGCGCGGTTCCAGACTGTAGCGCCTAGAACCGCTCGGTCACTGCGGCCAGCTGAGAGAAAATGGCATACTTTCTAAAGTATCAGCTGGAACATTGGATTGTTTTGGGGGAGGAGACCAGACAGCGAGGTCATCGGTCTCATCGAATTAGGGAAGGACGGGGAAGGAAGCCGGCCGTGCCCTTTCAAAGGAACCATCCCGGCATTTGCCTGGAGCAATTTAGGAAAATCACGGAAAACCTAAATCAGGATGGCCGGACGCGGGATTGAACCGTCGTCCTCCCGAATACGACTCTAGTGTGCTAGCCACTGCGCCACCTCGCTCGGTTGGAAGAGCTACAGAAGAAGGTTAAGCACAAGACATACCGGTACAGTGCCCATGTGCGCGTGTAATAAGAAAATCTGTAGTCGAGGAACGACGTGAAATAAGCAACCGAAATCAGAAAATCTTCGTAACAACAAAGAAACGTGGAATCTGTCATTTTCGGGACGTATTTCTAACAAAGAAACATTTACTAGAGAATAAGTATATTGCAGCTGCCACAGTTGCGTGAACCGAACGAGCTGGCGCAGTGGTTAGCACACTGCACTCGAATTCTGGAGGACGACAGTTCAAACCGATAATCCAGACTTTAGTTTTCCGTGATTTGCCTAAATCGCATGAGACAAATGCCAGATTAGTTCCTTTGAAAGGACTTGACCGATTTCTTTCCCTCTTCTTAACCCATCCAAATTTGTGATTCGTCACTAATGATGTCATCGTCGACGGGACGATAAACCCTAATCTTCCCTTCTTCTTTAGCCCGCGGCTGTCACCGAGCGGTTCTAGGCGCGTCAGCCCGGAACCGCGCTGCTGCTACGGTCGCAGGTTCGAATCCTGCCTCGGGCATGGATGTGTGTGATGTCCTTAGGTTACTTAGGTTTAAATAGTTCTAAGTCTACGGGACTGATGACCTGAGATGTTAAGTCCCATAGTGCTTAGAGCCATTTGAACAATTTGAATCCTTCTTCTTTCATGTATTTGGCAGTGATCGGCACGATCTTTGTAAGGAAATTCAAGAGCGCTGTTATTAGCTGATACCGTTTCTGAGAATGTGGAGCTCTGAAGAAGTCCTTGGCGTAGGTTGCTGGGTTCCCAAATATCTTCCGGAAATGCTGTAAAGGATTCGTATCCGAACATATGGCCATGCGGTGGCTATCTTCAACTATAAGGAATGCATCAACATTAAAAACTCCATATGGCCGAAAATTATCGTCCACCAAGAGGAATACAGATCCAATTACGCATCGGAAAAATGGACGTGTTATTTCAGCATCTCATGTCTGTACCTATGTCCGCCACGGTAGCTCTGGGCAGCGTGGCAGATTGCTAACTTTAGGGGCCTGGGTTCGATTCCCGGCCGGGCTGGAGATTTACCCCGCTCGGGCACTACGTGTTGTGATATTCTTATGTTCGTCTAGTTGCAATCGCAAGAAAATAGTCTCGAATGCACTGCCGTATCGTCCTTCCGTTGTTGAGATGGCTGAATAGACACGAACCGAAAGCCAGTAAATTGAAATAAAAATCACCAGTAAAAAAGCGTAGCTCTGTAGTCTCATCCCACGTGGTGGCATCCTACTTTTACCTCAGGTTTCTTTCCTTGCACGACATTTCTTTAATTGTACTGGTTGCCAGTTTCCAACTATATTAATATGGAACTGTGTAAACAAAAGCGGGATTCTTGTTGTTTGACTGTATTCATAATGGAGATACCCGATATGTCCTACTGATTAAGAAAAATCCTTGATAGTCAAGATCACAATTTTTTTTATTTCATTACTCGTTTCGGCTTATATACAAGCCGTCTTCAGATCAAATCCAAATACACTGATTAGTGAAATTCTGAAAATAGCTGCTGTTTAGCAACGATGAATGTGAATGAGTGATTTGAAAAAATGAGCTGACAAATTAAAGCTGATTTACTTTGACCGCGGTTTCAACAATTGTAAAATTTTCTTCTTCAGAAGCACAGTAACACTTAAAATCACATATTGGTGACGACAAATCTGAGAGCAAAGTGGATCATGTCAACTACACTATGTGATCAAAAGTATCCGGACACCTGGCTGAAAACGACTTACAAGCTTGTGGCGGCCTCCATCGGTATTGCTGGAATTCAGTATGGTATTGGCTCACCCTCAGCCTTGATGACAACTTCCACTCTCGCAGTCATACGTTCAATCAGGTGCTGAAAGGTTTCTTGGGGAATGGCGGCCCGTTCTTCACGAAGTGCTGCACTGAGGAGAGGTATAGATGTTGGTCGGTGAGGCCCGCCACGAAGTCGGCGTCCCAAGGCATCCCAAAGGTGTTTTATAGGATACAGGTCAGGACTCTGTGCAGGCCAGTCCATTACAGGGATGTTATTGTCGTGTAACCACCCCGCCACAGGTCGTGCATTATGAACAGATGCTCGATCGTGATGAAAGATGCAGTCGCCATCCCCGAATTGCTCTTCAACAGTGGGAAGCAAGAAGGTGCGTAAAACATCAATGTAGGCGTGTGCTGCGATAGTGCCACGTAAAACAACAAGGGATGCAAGCCCCCTCCATGAAAACCATGACCACACCATAACACCACCGCCTTCGAATTTTACTGTTGGCACTACACACGCTGGTAGATGACGTTCACCGTTCATTCACCATACCCACACCCTGTCATCGGATCGCCACATTGTGTACCATGATTCATCACACCACACAACGTTTTTCCACTATTCAATTGTCCAATGTTTACGCTCCCTACACCAACGGAGGCGTCGTTTGGCATTTAACGGCGTGATGTGTGGCTTTTGAGCAATGAAATCCAAGTTTTCTCACCCCCCGCCTAACTGTCATAATACTTGCAGTGGATCCTGATGCAGTTTGGAATTCCTGTGTGATGGTCTGGATAGATGTCTGCCTATTACACATTACGACCCTCTTCAGCTGTCAGCGGTCTGTCAGTCAACAGATGAGGTCGGCCTGTACACTTTTGTGCTGTACGTGTCCCTTCACGTTTTCACTTCACAAGCACATCGGAAACATTTGACCTAGGGATGTTTAGGAGTGTGGAAATCTCGCGTAGAGACATGTAACACAAGTGACACCCAATCACCTGACCACGTTCGAAGTCCATGAGATCCACGGAGCGTCCCATTCTGCGCTTTCACAATGTGTAATGACTACTGAGGTCGCTGATATGAAGTTCCTGGCAGTAGGTGGCAGCGTAATGCACCAATAAGCAAAACGTATGTTTGTGGATATTTTTGATGACAGAAGATGGTGGAGTCCGAGAAAATGTCAAGAACCGCATGAAGAAGGCAAATGCCGTATTCATACGACTGTATCCAATATGGAGAAGCAGAAACATTACAAGCAAAATCAAAATTCGTATTTTGAAACAAATATGAAGGCTCTCCTTCTGTACGGCAGTGAAAGTTGGAAAGTAGATAAAAATATAACGTAACAGTGTCAGAGCTTCATAAATAGGTCTCTCCGGCGCTTAATGAGTATCTGGTGGCCAGAAAAAAGAACTAATGAGGATCTCTGGAGAAAAACAAACCGGATGTCTATAGAAGAACAGATACGTGAGAGAAAGTGGAGATGGCTGAGGTACAGGTTGATAAGGACAGGTGATGCAATCGAAAAGAATACATTGGAATAGAAACCTCAATGGACAAGGATGAGAGGCAAGCCTTGAGTTACATGGAAAAGGACAACGGAAGGGGAACCAAGAAGAGCTGGCAAAACCTGGGCGTAAATGAGGGAAATGGCTAAAGACGGAGATAGATGGTGAGTTATTGTGTATTTCCTGTGCCCCCATAGGGGCAAAGGAATTAAGTAAGTCAATATGAGATTTTACGAGTCCATGTACTTATGAAGAACATGTTGAAACCATGGTCAAGGGTTGATAGTAAACCTTTATACCTGCTACTATTTGGTAAATTTTGTCAAATCGTTCATTTATACTGATTGGTGTACAACTGCTAAACGGCAGGATACGTTGTCATAATTTTTGTGAGCAGGGTCGTTTATTGTACAACCCAATGGAACAATGATGTAAATTATAGCAGAATAACAGGTCGTCATACGTAGTGCACACAAACAGAATCAGACAGTTTACATACAGGATGACAATTATTGAACTATATGAAAGAAATCGTAAATTAGTTACAAACTAAGGCGTGCACACACTTTATTCAACATGTAAACTTCACTACACATATTCGACTTTTGATTATGGCATCTTTATATGCCTGCCATCATTGGCGATGATGTGGCGCAGACGAATAGCGAAATTATGCATGATCCGCTGAAGTGTCGAAATATGGATGATGTCGGTGGCCTCCTTAATGGCTCAGCAAAGGTTTTGAGATTTTTGCTGTATACCTTATCTTTAAAATGTCCCCATAAAAAAGAGTCACATGTGTTCAGATCCGGAGAATATGATGGCCAATGGAGGCCCATGCCAATGGCTCCTGGGTATCCCAGAGCCAGAATACGGTCCCCAAATGCTCCTACAGGACATCAGACACTCTCCTGTTCTGTCTTGCATAAACAGTATCTTGCCGAAATCAGGGTCGTTTTGGATAAACTTCCAAAACCTTCACGTACCATTCGGTACTCACCGTCCCATCAAGGAATATCGCACCGATTATTCCGTAATTGGACGTTGTACACCACACAGTCACCCCTTCAATATGAAGAAACCTCTCGATCGCGATATGCGGATTCTCAGTTCCCCAAATGCGCCAGTTTTCCTCATTGAGGAATCCTTCCAAATGAAAGTGGACTTCAACAAGGCGTGTAAGCATGCGCCTACTAATTCCCATCATCCCCCGCGGTCAACCTTGCAGCTTCAGCGTCCTAAAGTATACCGTTCAGAAGTTATGACGACTTTCTTTCATTGTGTGTTGTTGTGTTGTGGTCTTCAGTCCTGAGACTGGTTTGATGCAGCTCTCCATGCTACTCTATCCTGTGCAAGCTTCTTCATCTCCCAGTACCTACTGCAACCTACATCCTTCTGAATCTGCTTAGTGTATTCATCTCTTGGTCTCCCTCTACGATTTTTACCCTCCACGCTGCCCTCCAATGCTAAATTTGTGATCCCTTGATGCCTCAGAACATGTCCTATCAACCGATCCCTTCTTCTAGTCAAGTTGTGCCACAAACTTCTCTTCTCCCCAATCCTATTCAATACCTCCTCATTAGTTACGTGATCTACCCACCTTATCTTCAGCATTCTTCTGTAGCCCCACATTTCGAAAGCTTCTATTCTCTTCTTGTCCATACTAGTTATCGTCCATGTTTCACTTCCATACATGGCTACACTCCATACAAATACTTTCAGAAACGACTTCCTGACACTTAAATCTATACTCGATGTTAACAAATTTCTCTTCTTCATAAACGCTTTCCTTTCCATTGCCAGTCTACATTTTATATCTTCTCTACATCGACCATCATCAGTTATTTTACTCCCTAAATAGCAAAACTCCTTTACTACTTTAAGTGTCTCATTTCCTAATCTAATTCCCTCAGCATCACCCGATTTAATTTGACAATATTCCATTATCCTCATTTTGCTTTTGTTGATGTTCATCTTATATCCTCCTTTCAATATAATATTCAATATAATATTCAATAACTGTCACCCTGTGCGTGGACACTGTGCTCGTATTTGTCACTTTATCTGTTCTAAAGCAACGTCAGATGCAGTTACGATCATGGACTCTGCAGAAAGAGCTTCACGTTCCTCACTAGAAACTACTGCATAAACGTCGTTGGTCCCTCATGGTAAAGACCTCGGTAAACAAGGAAGTCTCCATGTTGAGGCAAGCAATTACTTAAAAGAACTTCTATTGTTCTCCTGATATCAGAATTTTTTGTCTGTCGAAATGCATTCGTGACTCACAGATAAGCTTAGTTTCCACGTACATAAACTGCCTGATTTTGTGTGTGCATTACATGTAATGACCTATTACTCTATTATCATTTAGATCATTGTTCCACAGGACTGTACAAGAAACAATCCTTCTTACACAAATTATGACTATGCTCTCGCCGTTTAGCAGGTGTAAACTAAAGAATGTAAGTAAATTAGCTGAGAAAATCCGATTTTGGCTACCAAAGTTTTATCTGAATCCATAGCTTCAAAAAAGCGGAATTAATGTATGAACAGCATATTCCCTCGTTCATTCACGGACCAGTGTAAATTTTGCTGATTCCCCCATAAAATTTTCGCTTGTTGGATTGCTGTCTGTGATGTACAGACTGTCAGAGGTCAGACAGAAGGAGCAACTGGTCTAAGATTGCACTGCACAGTTTTCTGCATCACCTGGGTCTGCGGTAGCCTCTGGGGGCAATCGTCTCGCAGACATCGTCGGATTTTGTTATGCAGTCGGGGACAGGTGTCGGTTCTCTAGTGGAATGTTTACTATTGTTCCACCATCTACAGACCAACGACAAACGTTTCCTGTATCTCTGAAGCGTCGCCAAAGACTTGAAACTAAGCTTATTTCGACACTCACGAGGGAGAGTCCTCTATATGACCCGCTTCAAGGAGCCCACGGGTTCTGACCTGAACTAGACGTCCCGAATGCTTACTTCATGGGATTATGTTGTGAGCTTAATCAACGTACTATAGTCCACTCACGAAAAACAACAAATGTGACTGATACGTTGTGGGCATGCCGCACAGCTGTTGTTATCTGTGAAACATGAATGCATTCGACAGACAAAAGATTCTGATATCAGGAGAATAACAGAGGTTCTTTTTAAGTAACTGCTTACCTTTTCCGACTTTCCCATATGTGGTCTACTTTTGGACTACACTGCATTTCGCTTTATCAAATTTTTCACGCAGGTTGTTTGATTTTTACAGTGAAGAAAAAAGTAGCAAGAATCTGTGAACGAAAAAAACAAGTCGTTCTATCCGCACTTTGAAACAGTCAAGGTGTTCGGATGAAATACATTGCCGTTCCGTACATGATTCGTAGCTCTTCAAGTGGGAATACATTGTATTCTACAATAGAACAAGAGTATAAATAAAATCGCATTCAGTGACTGTTACATTTCTTTTCAATTTAGTCTAACGAGTTTCTGCATTCTTACTGCATATTAGCATATTTTTTGTAATTATTGTGTAGTCCTATGGCTACAAAAGCTAGCCACGTTTCTAATGGTTCATGCACTAAATCGCAAGGTCACTATTTACACGTATGTCAGTGGAGTATGAGATATTTGTGTAGGGTTACAGGCCAGTAGATAACAGCACAAAATTAAAAATAAAATGCCTGTTTAGTAACAGGTAGCCGTAGAATATCTGTAGCAAGAGTCATAAGGGAAATTGACTTTGAATGTGCATAACGATCTGGTAATTTATTTTATTGGTGCTACTTTGCATTCCTTTTAGTTGCAAATGTTTGCTTCTCTGATATTATAGACAATCGCTGCACTTCAGAGAGTGACACATGATGTCTTTGTAAACGTATGGAGCTTCCTTCAGTTGCCAAACGGTGACGCACACACACAGACACAGACACACAGACACACACACACACACACAAACGAGCAGGCTGACCCTGGATACATTACACGTTCCCACCGGTAGGATAATTTTGCATGGACGTACCGATCTCCAAATTTTTGAACACGGTGCACTAATCGGTTTAACGTTATTCTGACTCTGTACACCTTCCCCATGTGCGTCTTTTCAGGGGTGCATTCGGTCCTGACTTCATTTTTATGGATGACAACGTGCTATCACATCAAGCAGCGAGGGAGAAGGAGCTCCAGGTGCGAGAGGATATTCAGCGAAAGGAGCTGGCCCGTCCATTCTCCGACCTTAATCCCATCGAGTACATGTGGAACGCGTTGGGGAGACGAATGACGGCGCGTCCACATGCACTAAGGACCACACAGCAATTGTCAACGGCGCTGGTTGAAGAAAGGAACACCATACTACAAGAACTCCTTACAAACCTCGCAGCGAGCATTGGAACACGTTTCAGAGCACTTATCGCCGACCCTGGTGATCAGAAACTCTATTAAGAACCGTGTCCCGGCTTTTGTAATGTCCAGGAGACCATGATGAATCGTGGTGATTTCAGTATAATTATTGTCTTTCTACAGAAGTGACATTTCTGTTCGTCCCATTGGGTATATCTCTAAAATACCTTCTGAACTACATTATAGAAGTTCTTTCTATGTAGGGTCCAAGTTTCACCAAGCTGCGTTACATGGCACTAACATATCATGCGTGAGTCACTTTCGTGCCTAGGTTTTGCACACCAGTGTATTTATACGACTGTTTTTATTTTCGATCGGTACCATCGCCAGCAAAATACGGTACAAATTTTTAAAGACCCTGTAGCAGAGAATGTGTATCTAGACTTAACGTTGCCATCATCAAACGCACCATCATCAACAGTATCACATGAGACGCACCGACGACGTGTCTGTTTTAAAAACAGGACGTTTGACACAATGGTCAGAATTTTACATCAGCACTGGTCAACCAATTGCCGATCAAAGTCTGATGAAATTATTATCCACCAAGAAGATACGAACGGCTACGGGCCGAGCGACACAGAGCTTTGCCACCTCTGTTACAGCGACAATATCAGAAAGAACATCGGCGTTTCACATCGTGAAAACTGGCGAAGATAGACTTTCTAATCAAAGAAGCTTGACTAGAAGTGTGATGGGAGTGCTGGACTCGTTAGGTTTCCTAATGTTGCCAAGTGGGTCCGCGGCCGGGGTCTCGACCATGACCTTGGTTGAGGCCGCCTCCCACAGACAAGAAGCGACAGCTGGTCTCGCCGACTCAGCGCGGTTACAACACAGCCGGCCGCCCGGCAACTATTGGCGCCTTCCATCCATGCTCCACAGCCGCCGGAAAATTGTGATCACCGTACGATTACGTCATAACTGCTCAAAAAAATTCTTCCGCAGTCCTCAAGATTTGCATATGAGGGGCGTCAATAAGTAACGCAACACATTTTTTTCTCGGCCAGTTTAGGTTCAAAAAATGCGGAATATCTTGTAGGACATCGTGGAATACTCCCGCTTCAGTCTGTGTAGTTTAATGAAGTTCCAATAGATGGCAGCGCTATACGTACCCATCAAAATGGCGTCTGTAACGGAGATGTTTCTCAACAGAGAGCTGTCACTGAGTTTCTTTTGGCGGAAGGAAAACCAGAGTATCGCAGATATTCGTAGGAGCTGGCAGAATGTCTACAGGGACCTGGCAGTGAACAAAAGTACGGTGAGGCGTTGGGGAGGCATCTGTCATTATGGCAACAAGGTCGTGCAAACCTGTCCGAGCTCCCGCGTGCTGGCCGGCCGCACACAGCTGAGTCTACCTCTACATCTACATCTACATCCATACTTCCCAAGCCACCTGAGGGTGTGTGGCGGAGGGTACTTTGAGTACGTCTATCGGTTCTCCCTTCTATTCCAGTCTCGTATTGTTCGTGGAAAGAAAGATTGTCGGTATGCCTCTGTGTGGGCTCTAATCTCTCTGATTTTATCCTCATGGTCTCTTCGTGAGATGTACGTAGGAGAGAGAAATATACTGCTTGACTCCTCGGTGAAGGTATGCTCTCGAAATTTCAACAAAAGCCCGTACTGAGCTACTGAGCGTCTCTCCTGCAAAGTCTTCCACTGGAGTTTACCTATCTTCTCCGTAACGCTTTCGCGATTACTAAATGATCCTGTAACGAAGCGCGCTGCTCTCCGTTGGATCTTCTCTATCTCTTCTATCAACCCTAACTGGTACGGATCCCACACTGGTTAACAATATTCAAGCAGTGGGCGAACAAGTGTACTGTAACCTACTTCCTTTGTTTTCGGAGTGCATTTCCTTAGGATTCTTCCAATGAATCTCAGTCTGGCATCTGCTTTACCAACGATCAACTTTATATGATCATTCCATTTTAAATCACTCCTAATGCCTACTCCCAGATGATTGCTGACCTGCAATGTTGGAACGTGCGGACACACTCACTCGAGGTGATTGACGGATGAGAATCAGAGACCTCGCTGCATAACTGGACGTCTCTGTTGGTAGTTCTGACACATTGCTCCACCAACTGGGTGTCCGCTGGATTTCTCGTCGCCTTACAGAAGATCGTAAAGAGCAACGAACGACCACCTATGCGGAATTTCTTGCGCATTGCGACAGTGATAGTAACACCTTTTTGTCGAACATCATCACAGGCAATGAAACATGGGTTCAGTACTTCGAACTGAAATCCAAGGAGTGGCGTCACACCACCTCTCCTCCGAAGAACAAGTTCAAAGTCATGTCGATTGTCTTGTGGGACTACGTGGGGCTATTGTGTTTCGTGTTCTCCCTCATGGTGCAACAATAAACTCTGAAGCGTATTGTGTTACCCTCAGAAAATTAGAACAACGAATTCAGCGTGTTCGTCGTCACAAAAATGCGAACGAACTCCTATATGTTAACGCAAGTCCTCACACATGTCTGCCCACGCGAGAGGATCTGAGAAAATTTTATTGTGTTGTTCTTCCTCATCCACCCCACAGTCCGGATTTCACGTTTTCCGACGTCATCTGTTTGGCCCAATGAATGATGCAGTCCGCGGGAAGCAGTGCTTGGATGACAGGCATGTTACTGATGCAGGAGAGGGGTACCACCTGGTCGTTCACGCCTCCCAGTAAGGTAGAGTAACGCCATTGCATTGAACGGAGACTACGTTCAAAATTAGGGTTCGGTAGTCCCGGTGTATTGGAATCCAGGATAAACCCAACCTGCTTTCAGAAAAAAAGTGATGTATTATTTTTTGATCGCCTCTTGTACTTCGTTTTTTCTCATTTCTTAATTTCGCTCAGCTACGAACGACTTCAATCTATTGTCTCCTTTTCCGAGCTTTGACTGCCGCCCAGTGCTCTAGCATTCGTTTTCGATGTTGTTCTTTTTTCTCTTGTGTCCACGCCTGCCCTATCTTCATCATCGGCTCTTCCTGGAAACCTTAATGTGTTCGTAGTTCTTCCTTAATGGGATCATGCTCCCTGGATGTATTTACGAGAAATTTATAGTCGTCGTTGATCCTTTCACCTCCTATGAACAATGTCCCGTTGGTTTTCTCATTTTGAAATTAGGTTAATATCGTCTTGGGTATCCGTTCTGGCCTCATTCGTCTCACATGGCCATGAAAGACAATCCTTCTTTCTTGCATCGTGTTACTTACCTCCTCCACGTGCTTATTTCGTTTGTAGTTGCGACACCTTCTGCAGTCGCCCTTTTCTTTAACGGCTCCAAGGATTTTTCTCGAAATCCTTCATTCTTTGCTGTCATATTCCTCCATTATGCATTTCTTGTACATCTTAAGTCTCTGCCGTAAATTGTGCCTCCAGTTGAATAACAGTGTAGAAGTGTTTAACTTTTGGCGTTTACTGATATCGATGTCTTTGTGTAGATTTTTTTTTTTTCATTTAGTTGGTAGTCCATATTCATCTTATTAATGCATGATGCGAAGGTTTTACTTTCTTATAGATTAGGCTCTCTCTATTCTCCTAGCTATTTAAACACCTATTTATACATTTTTGCGTCAATTGACCATCTGCAAAGGCTAGACAGTTGATTTTAAGTTTCATATACTTGTTGCCTAGCCTTACCTCTCAATTCTCCACTTTTAGTTCTTTCTTATTTTTATTTGCATAGCTACTTTTTTCCGAAATCTCTTTTTCAGTACTCCTTCGTCCACAGGAAATAACCACCTTCATCCCTGATGGAGGTAAAACTAAACCTCCTTTCTTAGTATAGTTCAGTAGAGCAGTTGCGAAAACTGTACAGTTTGTCAGCATGTCTTGAAGAGTCATTTCGATCTTAGTAATTTTAAAATAGTAAGGGTAGGGCTGGTGTATTACGCAGGTAGGCTATTGGGAAATTCAGCTGCTCAAGTGAAACACAAAACACTGAAGATCTGTCCGTGGTCAACGACACCGGCTGATGACCAATGAGAGTGCACTGTTAGCTGATGCAAACAATAATTGTCTTCGAACTGTTTCTGTACCTTACGCAGTAAAAGCATCGTCCGCACTGCTTGACGCTCGTTGTCCGTCACTGCGTGAGGTATGCCTGCTCTTGGCTTAGCTGTGTTCCTTCGCGTTTCCACTTCACAATAACATCACCGACAGTCGACTTGGGCATCTTTAGAGGTGATGGAACGTTCCTGTTACTCAGGTGACATCCAGTGACAAGCCCATGTTTAAAGTCACTAATCTCTCCTGATCGACACATTCTGTTGGTACTTCTGCACGGACAACAAAATAACCTCACCTTCTGTCATACTGATGGGTCCGGCTCTCGTGGCACTTATTGATCAATTCCACGTTCCGCATCACTTCTGATATGATAGTGTACAAATTCCCATCTCAGTGTCTTACAATGGATAACATGACGGCCTCCGTTGAAGAGTGGTAAAGACTTGATCAGCAACGTGTCGACCGTGGGCAATCCAAGCATGTTACAGTATAATCCACAAGATGCAGCAACAAGGTATTGAATGTTACCCAATAACGTATACTGATTTCGCAGATTTGCACAGATTTACACTTTGGAGTGGACTGTTTTTGATCTGTTTATTGTTTTGTTTTTATTTCACAGTAAATTTATTTTGTTAGTTTCTCGAGGAGTATTCTTTCACTCCCTGCTCCTCTTGAATCTCAACTCAGGTTCGTAGATACAATGTTTGGATGAAACTAATGAGAACTGTTATTATTCTCTGAAATGACTTTATTGATAGAGGTACTTATAGTAACCCATCTGCAATATAATCGCCTCCGTTATTTATGACCTTTAGTCAGATGTCCGGATGGCCTCGTATACTATCTGCACGTCTATTTCTGTTGATGTCCCGTGTTGACTGCCCTATGTCATGGATAATGTCACCCCTAGGGTTGTACCGGATTCCTCCCATTGGTTCTTTCACTTCGGCAAAGAGATCTTAATCCCAGAGACTCATGTCGAGTGAGTACGGCTGATGTTCCAGACTGCCACTTTGCCAGCGGTGCAAGAAGTCCTGGACAGCAGCAACGGTGTGGCGTCGTGCATTGTCATGCAGAATGATGGGATGCTATTCCATGAAGTTCCGTCTCTTTCGCCTGAGTGCTGAACGAAGACGGTGTTGCAGGAACGTGCAGTAGTACGCAGCGTCTACCATCACCCTTGGTGGTACAGCATGATACAGTAATAACCCATCAGTGTGATTCTCCACAATGAACATCACCACAGCACTTCGTGAAGCGCACACTTTCTGTGGACGAGGAGAGCCGGAATGCCTCCATTCATTGGACTGGCGTTTCAAGTTTGGTTCATGTGTGAACGCATCTGTGTTTCGTCGACAATGACGATGCGTCGAAGGAAGTCGTTGCGTTCCTTTTGTCCCGGCTTAACAAATCCTGTGCGACGGCTTAGTGGTGCTATTTTGTCTCTCGGACATTTCACAGGGATCCAGCTTACTGCAATTTTGTGGTACCCCTGAAAGTGGAGCACAATTTTGTGGCTTACTCCGACTTCTGTTGTTAACTGACACGCAGTCCAACTGCGATCAACGTCCAAGAAGGAAGCAAGTAGTTGACTGTATTGAAACTTCCTGGCAGATTAAAACTGTGTGCCCGACCGAGACTCGAACTCGGGACCTTTGCCTTTCGCGGGCAAGTGCTCTACCAACTGAGCTATCGAAGCACGACTCACGACCGGTACTCACAGCTTTACTTCTGCCAGTACCTCGTCTCCTACCTTCCAAACTTTACAGAAGCTCTCCTGCGAACCTTGTAGAAGATAGGAGACGAGGTACTGGCAGAAGTAAGAGGGGCAGCAGCCTTTTCAGTAGTTGCAGGGGCCACAGTCTGGATGATTGACTGATCTGGCCTTGTAACATTAACCAAAACGGCCTTGCTGTGCTGGTACTGCGAACGGCTGAAAGCAAGGGGAAACTACAGCCGTAATTTTTCCCGAGGACATGCAGCTTTACTGTATGATTAAATGATGATGGCGTCCTCTTGGGTAAAATATTCCGGAGGTAAAATAGTCCCCCATTCGGATCTCCGGGCGGGGACTACTCAAGAGGACGTCGTTATCAGGAGAAAGAAAACTGGCATTCTACGGATCGGAGCGTGGAATGTCAGATCCCTTAATCGGGCAGGTAGGTTAGAAAATTTAAAAAGGGAAATGGATAGGTTAAAGTTAGAAATAGTGGGAATTAGTGAAGTTCGGTGGCAGGAGGAACAAGACTTTTGGTCAGATGATTACAGAGTTATAAATATAAAATCAAATAGGGGTAATGCAGGAGTAGGTTTAATAATGAATAAAAAAATAGGAGTGCGGGTTAGCTACTACAAACAGCATAGTGGACGCATTATTGTGGCCAAGATAGACACAAAGCCCATGCCTACTACAGTAGTACAGGTTTATATGCCAACTAGCTCTGCAGGCGATGAAGAAATTGATGAAATGTATGACGAGATAAAAGAAATTATTCAGGTAGTGAAGGGAGACGAAAATTTAATAGTCTTGGGTGACTGGAATACGTCAGTAGGAAAAGGGAGAGAATGAAACATAGTAGGTGAATATGGATTGGGGGGAAGAAATGAAAGAGGAAGCCGCCTTGTAGAATTTTGCACAGAGCATAACTTAATCATAGCTAACACTTGGTTCAAGAATCATAAAAGAAGGTTGTATACCTGGAAGAATCCTGGAGATACTAAAAGGTATCAGATAGATTATATAATGGTAAGACAGAGATTTAGGAACCAGGTTTTAAAGTGTAAGACATTTCCAGGGGCAGATGTGGATTTTGACCACAATCTATTGGTTATGAACTGCAGATTGAAACTGAAGAAACTGCAAAAAGGTGGGAATTTAAGGAGATGGGACCTGGATAATCTGAAAGAACCAGAGGTTGTACAGAGTTTCAGGGAGAGCATAAGGGAACAATTGACAGGAATGGGGGAAAGAAATACAGTAGAAGAAGAATGGGTGGCTCTGAGGGATGAAGTAGTGAAGGCAGCAGAGGATCAAGTAGGTAAAAAGACAAGGGTAATCCTTGGGTAACAGAAGAAATATTGAATTTAATTGATGAAAGGAGAAAATATAAAAACGCAGTAAATGAAGCAGGCAAAAAGGAATACATACGTCTCAAAAATGAGATCGACAGGAAGTGCAAAATGGCTAAGCAGGGATGGCTAGAGGACAAATGTAAGGATGTAGAGGCTTGTCTCACTAGGGGTAAGATAGATACTGCCTACAGGAAAATTAAAGAGACCTTTGGAGAGAAGAGAACCACTTGTATGAATATCAAGAGCTCAGATGGCAACCCAGTTCTAAGCAAAGAAGGGAAGGCAGAAAGGTGGAAGGAGTATATAGAGGGTTTATACAAGGGCGATGCACTTGAGGACAATATTACGGAAATGGAAGAGGATGTAGATGAAGATGAAATGGGAGATAAGATACTGCGTGAAGAGTTTGACAGAGCACTGAAAGACCTGAGTCGAAACAAAGCCCCAGGAGTAGACAACATTCCATTAGAACTACTGATGGTCTTGGGAGAGCCAGTCCTGACAAAACTCTACCATCTGGTGAGCAAGATGTATGAGACAGGCGAAATACCCACAGACTTCAAGAAGAATATAATAATTCCAATCCCAAAGAAAGCAGGTGTTGACAGATGTGAAAATTACCGAATTATCAGTTTAATAAGTCACAGCTGCAAAATACTAACGCGAATTCTTTACAGACGAATGGAAAAACTGGTAGAAGCGGACCTCGGGGAAGATCAGTTAGGATTCCGTAAAAATGTTGGAACACGTGAGGAATACTAACCTTACGACTTATCTTAGAAGAAAGATTAAGAAAAGGCAAACCTACGTTTCTAGCATTTGTAGACTTAGAGAAAGCTTTTGACAACGTTAACTGGAATACCCTCTTTCAAATTCTGAAGGTGGCAGGGGTAAAATACAAGGAGCAAAAGGCTATTTACAATTTGTACAGAAACCAGATGGCAGTTATAAGAGCCGAGGGGCATGAAAGGGAAGCAGTGGTTGGGAAAGGAGTGAGACAGCGTTGTAGCCTCTCCCCGATGTTATTCAATCTGTATATTGAGCAAGCAGTAAAGGAAACAAAAGAAAAATTCGGAGTAGGTATTAAAATTCATGGAGAAGAAGTAAAAACTTTGAGGTTCGCCGATGACATTGTAATTCTGTCAGAGACAGCAAAGGACTTGGAAGAGCGGTTGAACGGAATGGACAGTGTCTTGAAAGGAGGATATAAGATGAACATCTACAAAAACAAAACGAGGATAATGGAATGTAGTCAAATTAAATCGGGTGATGCTGAGGGGATTAGATTAGGAAATGAGACACTTAAAGTAGTAAAGGAGTTTTGCTATTTAGGGAGTAAAATAACTGATGATGGTCGAAGTAGAGAGGATATAAAATGTAGATTGGCAATGGCAAGGAAATCGTTTCTGAAGAAGAGAAATTTGTTAACATCGAGTATAGATTTAAGTGTCAGGAAGTCGTTTCTGAAAGTATTTGCATGGAGTGTAGCCATTTATGGAAGTGAAACATGGACGATAAATAGTTTGGACAAGAAGAGAATAGAAGCTTTCGAAATGTGGTGCTACAGAAGAATGCTGAAGATAAGGTGGGTAGATCACGTAACTAATGAGGAGGTATTGAATAGGATTGGGGAGAAGAGAAGTTTGTGGCACAACTTGACTAGAAGGAGGGATCGGTTGGTAGGACATGTTTTGAGGCATCAAGGGATCACAAATTTAGCATTGGAGGGCAGCGTGGAGGGTAAAAATCGTAGAGGGAGACCAAGAGATGAATACACTAAGCAGATTCAGAAGTATGTAGGTTGCAGTAGGTACTGGGAGATGAAGAGGCTTGCACAGGATAGAGTGGCATGGAGAGCTGCATCAAACCAGTCTCAGGACTGAAGACCACAACAACAACAACAACATTCCAACAATTTTAATACACATGCAGTTTCCAGTAATATTTGCTGGTTTGACTTTGGTTAGGAACAGGCCAACTTTTTTGCGTGAAAATAACGAAATCAAATTTTAATAATGTTATTTTACTAACAATAATTAGTTTTAACAGTTCTCAAACTACACGAAAAGAATAACTTAGAAAATTATGGGAAAATGATAATGGTGAACCAATTGTCGTTTAATACAAATTTTTAAATACGGGATACAAAGAAGTGTGACTCTAGTGTCTTCCAAATTTATTGGAAACGCTCTCTTTGAAGTTTGAAACATACATAAAAAGTTAGAAATGGTGTTGGACAAAAGCATTTTGTGCAGATTAATTATTATAGAAATATTATGTGTCAAAAGTTATATTCGTATACTTTTGGTCGTACATCAGTAATCTGTGACTAAATAATCGTAATTAACAAAATTATATTCATAACTTTGTGTAAACAGTAAAGAAATTGCAATATACTAGATCTTATGGCTGAATAGAAACGGCACAATGTCCGCTTCCATTACAGTGTGAAGTCGCAAAATACCTTGTTATAGGGTTGTTAGTGTTAATGTGAAGATTCAGTAGTTTCATTGCCCCGCGTGAGCTACCTAATCGCTCACGTCTTTTATAATTATTATTTTATTTGTTAATTACTATCTTTTGATAATTAGCTATATGCAGTTCATTAAGCCCAGTGGATTGAGACGTCACTATTAGTTTAATATATCCTTTGTTGGAACCTATTATTGAATTAAAGTAACAAAATTGTGCTTAGATTTTCGAATAAAACTTCAGCTTCCATGAATGCTTCAATCTTGGACGTCATTCCCTACTTCCGAATTACTGTTCAGTATCACCAGTACATCATAAGTATCCGGAGACTTATATGTAAAGCAATTTGGTCATTAGATGGACACGTCAGTGTAATAAGAGGCGGGACCAAATCTAGACTAAGACCGAAAGACCTCATGTACTGATGAACATTGGCCGATGAGCATTCCGAGCAGTGGTTGTAAAAAATCACATAAAAACAGCGGAAGGAATCATTCGTTAGTCCAAACCTGTTACCAACAGTTCAGCTAGAATAACGATTACGTAGGCAGTTAAAAAGAACGATGTACAATGTTCGAACAGCTCCTCATAAGCTACATAAATTTCTGACACCTGAGGTGGTGTAAAGAGTGACGACACTGGACAAAGGATCACTGGAAAGGTGCGATTTGGAGTGATGAATCATGCCATCCCCTGTGGCAATCGGATGGCTTGGTTTGGGTTTTGCTAATACTAGACGTTAGTTACCACAATGTGTAGCGTCAGTAGTGAAGCAAGGAGTATGGTGTTACGTTATGGCGGTGTTTTTCGTGGTTAAGTTGCGGTCCCATTATGGTACTCAAAGAAAACGAGAAATACATAAAAATATAGACATACGAGGGTTGTCCAGAAAGTAAGTTCCGATCGGTCGCGAAGTGGAAACCACAGTGAAAACCAAAAAGTTTTATTTACAACAGTTAGGTACACCTTCCACCTACTTCGCTACATAGTAACCACTCCAAGTTCGAGTTTTGTCGTAGTGTTGTATCAACTTTCCAATATCCTCGTCATAGAAAGCAGCCGCCTGTGCTTTTGGCCAGTTATCTGCACTGATCTGCAGCTGGTTGTCTGTGGAAAAATTTTGTCTTCATAGCCAGCGGTTCTTGTGAGCAGAGATGAGACTCAGGGAGAGCCAATTACGGACTGTATTGTGGGTGATCATACACATCTCATCGGAAACGCTGCAGGAGCGTCTTCATTGCCCCTGCAGTGTGCGGCCGAGAATTGGTATGAAGAAAGAACTGCTCGACAGTTGTGTTATGTGGGCTGCATAGACACAGGCGAAATCTCTAACCAGGCCCTCGTACTCGGCGGGAGACGCTATACCCTATGCATCTTTATGTGCTCACTGTTCACTCAAAACTGGAAAGAGCGACGCGACAAGATCGACAGGCGTACTAGAGACACTGCCCAACACATCTGCGCATAGCTTTACTGGATTTTCCCAGTGGTTTCCATTTCGCGTCCGATCGGAACTTACTTTCTGGGCAACCCTCGTATTTTAGAGCCCTATGCAGTGTTTGGTGACAATCACTACACTGAGTCACTGGTCGAATGAACAGTTAAGCTACTCCATTATATACATTAAGATGACAAAAGTTTTGGGACACCGATACCCACGTATACAGATGGCGGTAGTATCGCGCATTCAAGCATAAAAGGGCAGTGTATTGGCAGAGCTGTCATTTATACTCAGATGATTTGTGTGAATTGGTTTCAGACGTGATTATGGCCACACGACTTTGAGCATGAAATGGTAGTTGGAGCTAGAAGCATGGGACATTCCATTTCGGAAGTAGTTAGGGAATTCAATATTCTGAAATGTACAGTGACAACCGTACACCGAGAATACAAAATTTCAGGCATTACCTCTCACCACAGGTAAAGAAGTGGCAAACTCAGTTCACTTAACGACCGAGAGTTGCGTCGTTTTGGTAATGTTGTCAGTGCTAACAAACAAGCAACACTGCGTGAAATAACCGCAGATATCAGTGTGGAACGAAGGACGAATGTATCCGTTAGGACAGTGCCCGAAATTTGGCGATAATGGGCTGTGGCAGCACCCGACAGAGTGGAATCCTTTGTTAACAGCACGACATCGCCTGCAGCGCCTCCCCGAATTCGTGACCTTATCGGTTGGACCCTTGGCGATTCAAGAACTGTGGCCTGGTCATCCGAGTGCCGATTTCAGTTGGTAAAAGCTGATGGTAGGACCGAGTGTAGCGCAGACCACACGAAGCCCTGGACCCTAGTTGTCAACAAGGCAATGTGAAATCTGATAGTAGCTCCGGAATGGTGTGGGCTGTGTTTAGGTGGGATTCACTGGGTCCTCTCGTCATACTGAACCGATCATTGATTGGAAATGGTTACGTTTGGCTACATGGAGGCCATTTGTAGCAATTCATGAGCTTCATGACCCAAACAACAATGAAATGTATATGGATGACAAGGCATAATGTCAAAGGGCCACAGTTGTTTGTGATTGTTCCGAAGAATATTGTAGACAGTTCGAGCGAATGATCTGGGCACCCAGATCATCCGAAGTGAATCCCATCGAACATTTTTGGGGGATAATCAAGCGTCAGTTCGTGCACAAACTCCTGCTCCGGCAACACTTACGCAATTATGGACGGCTAAAGAGGCAGCATTGCTCGGTATTTCTGCGGAGCATTACCAACGATTTGTTGGGTCCGTGCCATGCCTAGTTGCTGCACTACTCCGGGCAAAAGGAAGTTCGACACGGTATTAGGAGGAACCTCATGACATTCTTCAGGTCAGTGTGTATCACAATGACAGTGTTAAGATTCCTGAAATGGACTGGTCTGTCCAGAGTACTGACCTGAACCCAGTGGATCACCTTTGAGATGAGTTAAAGTGTCGTCCTCGCTCCAGACCCCAGGGTCCAACACTACTATCTTCTCTGGTTTCGGTTCTTGAGAAGGAATGACTGACAATTCTCCACAGACATTCAGACACCTCATTGGAAGTGTCTTTAGCACAGTTCAAGCCGTCATAAAAGCCAAGAGTAGTCGCGCCCGACATTAATGTTCACCAATAGGTGTCTAGGCACTTTTGATCACATAACGTATATGAGCTACTACAAGTAAAACTAAAAATTTCCCTTTCTTTCTCCCGTAGGTTCCTTCGCTATCGAACACCGGAGAGTAGAGCGGTACAGTTGTAATATAGACAGTTGATAAGCGCGGCACGTGACACGCATCGTAAGACTAGTCGCGTGCGTAGCTATCACCGATACGGAGTGACCGCGTGTCGCAAGCGCCCGCGGCCGCCTACGTCACGCGGACGGCGTTCCCGCCAGCGTCGCGGGGGTCCTGCTATTCCCGGCGATCTGCCTGACGCACACAGTGTACAGCGCACGGTCGCTGCCGCCGGAACAGCCGCTGCTCAGCTGATCGCGACAGAGCGCCAATTTCCTGCCTCACTCTGACATCTCAACTCGCTGCGCCCGACCTCCATCCCACTGGTCACTCTGCCGCTCAGAGCTTGGCTCTGGAACCTTTGAGGTAAGTGCCTTCGCTACAGTGCGGCGTCATAATTGTAGTTTATTTGGATGGTACATAAGGTGTAGCGTTTCTCCAAAACTTTAATAAACACAACAGGTACACATAACAGAGAGTTTAGTCATCAATAATGTATTCTCCTTCACTATTTACAACAGCTGCGGTAAGTTTTCGATTCCGCGACTGTAGAAATCACGTGGTTTTGAGGCGAAGAATTCGTCGAGATGTTCGGAGCGGCTGGCCACTGTGACCGAGCGATTCTAAGCGCTTCAGTCCGGAACCGCGCTGCTGCTACGCACGCAGGTTCAAATCCTGCCTCGGGCATGGATGTGTGTGATGTCCTACGGTTAGCCAGGTTTAAGCAGTTCTATGTTCTACGGGACTGATGACATCAGATGTTAAGTCCCATAGTGCTAAGAGCCAGTTGAACCAGTTGTTCGGAGAGCGTTTTCGTCCGGAAAGGAAGTTCCTGTTCAATAGAGAGCGGGAAAGCTTAAAATGTGAGGGTACAAGATCAGGTGAATATGGCGGGTGCGGAATGACTTTCCATTCCAACTTTTGTATAGCGTTTTTTGTCAGTCAAGAGGAATGCGTGCGGGCCTTATCGTGGAGCACCAACACTTCAAGCTGCCTTCCTGGTCGTGGTTGTTATATTGCGTCTGCAAGACAGCTCAGTTGTTGACAACAAATGTCAGCAGTGATGGTTACACCTCGGGGAAGCAATTCGTAATACACTCCTGGAAATTGAAATAAGAACACCGTGAATTCATTGTCCCAGGAAGGGGAAACTTTATTGACACATTCCTGGGGTCAGATACATCACATGATCACACTGACAGAACCACAGGCACATAGACACAGGCAACAGAGCATGCACAATGTCGGCACTAGTACAGTGTATATCCACCTTTCGCAGCAATGCAGGCTGCTATTCTCCCATGGAGACGATCGTAGAGATGCTGGATGTAGTCCTGTGGAACGGCTTGCCATGCCATTTCCACCTGGCGCCTCAGTTGGACCAGCGTTCGTGCTGGACGTGCAGACCGCGTGAGACGACGCTTCATCCAGTCCCAAACATGCTCAATGGGGGACAGATCCGAAGATCTTGCTGGCCAGGGTAGTTGACTTACACCTTCTAGAGCACGTTGGGTGGCACGGGATACATGCGGACGTGCATTGTCCTGTTGGAACAGCAAGTTCCCTTGCCGGTCTAGGAAT
The DNA here is from genome assembly GCF_023898315.1 of Schistocerca nitens. Classification (NCBI taxonomy): domain Eukaryota; kingdom Metazoa; phylum Arthropoda; class Insecta; order Orthoptera; family Acrididae; genus Schistocerca; species Schistocerca nitens. Next base: position 395,330,299 of record NC_064618.1, on the reverse strand, counting down.
GGTAGAACGATGGGTTCGATGACGGTTTGGATGTACCGTGCACTATTCAGTGTCCCCTCGACGATCACCAGTGCCGTACGGCCAGTGTAGGAGATCGCTCCCCACACCATGATGCCGGGTGTTGGCCCTGTGTGCCTCGGTCGTATGCAGTCCTGATTGTGGCGCTCACCTGCACGGCGCCAAACACGCATACGACCATCATTGGCACCAAGGCAGAAGCGACTCTCATCGCTGAAGACGACACGTCTCCATTCGTCCCTCCATTCACGCCTGTCGCGACACCACTGGAGGCGGGCTGCACGATGTTGGGGCGTGAGCGGAAGACGGCCTAACGGTGTGCGGGACCGTAGCCCAGCTTCATGGAGACGGTTGCGAATGGTCCTCGCCGATACCCCAGGAGCAACAGTGTCCCTAATTTGCTGGGAAGTGGCGGTGCGGTCCCCTACGGCACTGCGTAGGATCCTACGGTCTTGGCGTGCATCCGTGCGTCGCTGCGGTCCGGTCCCAGGTCGACGGGCACGTGCACCTTCCGCCGACCACTGGCGACAACATCGATGTACTGTGGACACCTCACGCCCCACGTGTTGAGCAATTCGGCGGTACGTCCACCCGGCCTCCCGCATGCCCACTATACGCCCTCGCTCAAAGTCCGTCAACTGCACATACGGTTCACGTCCACGCTGTCGCGGCATGCTACCAGTGTTAAAGACTGCGATGGAGCTCCGTATGCCACGGCAAACTGGCTGACACTGACGGCGGCGGTGCACAAATGCTGCGCAGCTAGCGCCATTCGACGGCCAACACCGCGGTTCCTGGTGTGTCCGCTGTGCCGTGCGTGTGATCATTGCTTGTACAGCCCTCTCGCGGTGTCCGGAGCAAGTATGGTGGGTCTGACACACCGGTGTCAATGTGTTCTTTTTTCCATTTCCAGGAGTGTACATCTCACCGTCACTGTTACACCAGATGCATAACATTACCTTCGGCGAAAGCGCACAAGTCTTTGTATGGACAGTTGCTGCTTTGTTTAGAGTCAACCATTCCTTTCTTTTCCTTACGGTAGCATAAAGACAACACTTCCTCGTCACTGATAGCGATGTAGTATAGGAATGGTTGGTGTTATTCACAAGCCAATTGATGACGAGCATGCGGATGGTCCCGGCGGAGGTTCGAGTCCTCCCTCAGGCATGTGTGTGTGTGTTTGTCCTTAGGATAATTTAGGTTAAGTAGTGTGTAAGCTTAAGGACTGATGACCTTAGCAGTTAAGTCCCATAAGATTTCACACACATTTGAACATTTGATGACGAGCAAGCAGAGATGCACATATGGCCACCCACAGATTTTTGCGATTTTGGCTTCGAGCGCTCTGTTTTTCAACCTTCCTCGTTCCATGTAAATGTTTCACGGTGGTGGGATGATCACAGGTCATCACATCTTCCAGCTCTCGAGTACACTGACGTGGAACATTCTGGATTAACGGGTTTAAAAGATCTTCATCAAACCCCGAAGTGCTTCCTGAAAGCGAGAAAATCATTTTCTTACCATGTCCAATGGTATTATCCACATACACGGTGTAAATGTTTCTGAATGCCTCCGGCCGTGCGGGGTAGTCGAGCGGTCTAGGGCGCCTTGTCACGGTCCGCGCGGTCCCCCCCCCCCCCCCTCCCCCGTCAGCCGTGTCGGAGGTTCGAGTCCTACCTCAGGCATGGGTGTGTGTCTTGTTCTTAGCGTAAGTTAAAGTTAGATTAAGTAGTGTGTAAGCTTATGCGCCGATGACCTCAACAGTTTGGTCCCATAAGACATTAACACATATTTCCAGGTTTTCCTGAATGCCTGTGTTGCTGTCACCCTCTATGTGTTGCTGTCACCCTCTACTGAACTCAAAGAGAAGAATGTGTCGGAAATATTCCGATTTCTCTACAGGGCATTCTATTTTCTTACGTCCACAGATCGACTCGTTATCTCGAAATGACAGAATGACAATATGTAAAAATGTTTAAATGTGTGTGAAACCTTATGGGACTTAACTGCTAAGGTCATCAGTCCCTAAGATAACACACTACTTAACCTAAATTATCCTAAGGACAGCCGGCCGCGGTGGTCTCGCGGTTCTAGGCGCTCAGTCCGGAACCGCGGGACTGCTACGGTCGCAGGTTCGAATCCTGCCTCGGGCATGGATGTGTGTGATGTCCTTAGGTTAGTTAGGTTTAAGTAGTTCTAAGTTCTAAGTTCTAGGGGACTGATGACCTAAGATGTTAAGTCCCATAGTGCTCAGAGCCTATCCTAAGGACAAACACACACACCCATGCCCGAGGGAGGACTCGAACCTCCGCCGGGAGCAGCAGCACAGTCCATGACTGCAACGCCTTAGACCGCTCGGCGACAATATATAAACCCAAACAGCAACAGTGAACTACAAATAAAAAATTACAATTGATAAATATACTGCTACCAAGCGGAATATCAACATGCAAAGCAAATACGCTACGAACGTATGAACCAACCTAACATATAGAAAGATAAGGCATAGTCTCTCCGCTAACTTTCCGTAGAAATACCATTTCAGATGCTACACATGACGCCTTTTTATTTCTTTGATTGTGAAAGTGTAAGATCGGTATGTTACTGAACGTAATGGTACACATTTTCACTTACTCTAAAGGTGATTTTTTTTAAATTTTGTGTGCAACACGGCTTTTGATTAGTGGCTTCCTCGCCTCCGAAGTCCGTTATTCTTATCTTTATGGAGTCATCATACGTACTTCCTGATGTACTGAAATTGTGTGCTGTCCAACCCGATGTTGCAGCTGTAATTCTGTCATTACCTTTACCCTCTGCACAGGTGAGGGAAGCCTGCTTGTCGTTTGACTATACACTCTCTACATCATCGTTAAAAACATTCTCGGTGGTTGAGTGGCAGGACGGAAGCTAAATCGTTATTTCCTGCCTTCAGTTGTTGGTAATTTTTGCAGATGACGAAGTAACAACAGTCCAGATGGGGGACAGACAAAATAATGTGAACACCTGTACTTACTTGGGAATTGTTTATTAATAAGGAGTTGGACCCTTATTTGCCCGTAATCAGCTGCGATACTTCTCGGAATACTATATACAATGATCGTATAGTCTCTAGTGGAATGTTATGCCACTCTTCAATCAGAACCTCTTCTAACTAGTGACAAGGCAGGTTGAAATCTGTTCTGGAGTCTGCACTCCAACACCGCCCACAACGGTTTGATAATGTTCAAGTCTATTGATTGTGCTGGCCAGGGCAGACGCTGCAATTCAGCTGCATGCTCGTCATACCACGACTGTAGTGTCATCGCTTTGTGAATGGGTGCATTATCGTCCCTAAATATGGCACCATTGTTGGGGAACAAAATTTGGATGAAGGAGTGCACCTGGTCACCTAAAATGTTAGCATAATCGTTGGCTGTAACACGGCCTTTAAGAGTAATAATGGGACCAGCAGAATACCATGATGTGGCTGCCCGTACCATCACACTTCCACCTCCAAGCTTAACCGTAGGAATCAAGCAATCGGGACTGTAGGCTTCTTTTTGCGTTCTCTAGACGTAAAGCCAGCCCGATGTTGGAAAATGTTGACTCGTTGTGTTTCCACTGATAAGCCATCCAGCATTTATGCTCCTGACAACATGTTTTACACTTCTTTGCGTTGGTTGACGTCACTAATGATTTCGGTCTAGAAGCTCGTCCATGAATATTCGCTTTATGGAAAAATGAAAATGAGAGTCTGGCATTGTTGGCCAGGAGGCCCCACCCGGGGAAGTTCGGGCACCGAGTGCAAGTCTCATTTCAGTCGGCACGACAAGGGGCGACTTGCACGCCGGTGTTGGGGGTGAAATGATGATGAGGACAACAAAACACCCAGTTCAACACGTCCGGGAATCTAACCCAGGCCCGCTGCATACGAGGCAAGCACGTTACCATTCAGCTAAGCAGGAGGACCCCTTTATGGAGTTCTCAGCGGGCAGTGTCGATAGATACGGGGTCTCGAAGATAGCAATTGAGCTCTGCAGTCACTTTAGCCAACGTAGTTTTGTGCTGTTTTGACACAATTCGTGTTAGCGTACGGCGATCTCTGTCATTTAGTATTGATTTGCGCCCACTATTACCTTTACACAATTATGTCTTTCCATGCTCTGTGTAGGCTGTCACGACTATTGAAACAGTTGCTCTAGAAACGCTCAGTAAGTTGGCTGTCTTGGTTATTGATGCTTCAGCTAATCGGAACTTCACAATCTGCCTCTCTGGAACTCTGTTAGGTAACATTGCACGTCGACCTCATCCTCTGAATGCAAATACGATGTTTGCACTATTCGTAAACAACCTACACTGATGCCTAGTCCTTACTCAACATTCACAGTGCAGCGCGACACGTGCGTTACCTTCGCTGTTGATCATCAAACACAACCATCCCTTTACTGCGACTGTTCACACTATTTTGCCTACCCCCTGAGATATCAAGCACACGTTGGATAAATTGCAAAATGAATGCACAAGATATCGTTTCAAAATTAATTTCGATAAGACAGAGTATGCATGTGTACTGATAACCAAGGAACGGGTTTAGTTCTCGAAAACATAAAATTTAAAAAAAAAATTGAAATTTAAAATATGTAGGTTCTTTTATATCCAAATTTTTGGAAGGTGACTACTAACAGCCGTCAAGTAACGCATAAAATGCACTAACGTATAAAATGCATGTTTGACCATGAGCTGCTTTTTTATTTAAAATTCAAATATCGACTGGTTTCAGTCACCTTCACGGATTGGAGTAAAAACAGTTTAGACAATAACATAAGTGCTTATACCTCTGACGTTCTCTTCAGTAACGCTCTGTTAAAAGTCCTGCATGTTATACTGGAGGTCTTGGCATGCTCTACCTATGAGATGTGGCCATTATTTAAGTAATGACAGATGTGATGTTGTAGCCTAAACTGTTTTAAGCCTAATCCTTGAAGGTGTCCTGTAACTGAAACCGGTCGATATTTGGGTTTTAAATAAGAAAAATCAGCTGATGGTCAGACATGCATTTTGTATATTTTGTTTATCCACTGACGGAATCTGCGACAAAGTTATTGAGACCAAAGCAGTGATGGGTAAACGAGCGAAGTCCCTACATGGACTGATTTGGAACAACAGTATTAATCAACTGACTAAAAAAATGTTTTAATGTTGTCCATAGTGTCACTGAGAATACAGTTACTTGTGGTACAGAAACTTGGCCAGTTACGAATAAAAGGTGGGACAAGATCGGGACAGTGGAATTAGGTCAACCCTGAGGAGAAAATAAAAATATCTAAAATGCGGTAAAAAATGGAAGTAGCACAGTGGTCTGGGCATCTTAAGAGAATGACAGGTGGCCTAATACGGTAAAGGACCCCGACAAGAACTAAAAAGGGAACTATACACTGATCGAGCACTGAGTGCGAAGTGGTTAACAACTTTCTATTGATGTGAACAAGGCTACTGAAAGAGGGAAACGACTAATATCTACAGAGAAAAATCGAAGAAGAACAACAACAAGAAAAAGTTATCCTAATTGCTTGTAAATGAGTGGCACTGGTACCTGCAGTTTTGGCTACCATGCTACAAATTCGAATTATCAGGATTCGACTGTCCTATGTCACTTAAACCATCTTCCATCAATGGCAGCAATCTGTCTGTGAAAACCCTCATTTCCTCAGCAGATCAACTTCTACGTTGAACTTCACATGTCCTTTAACCTGTGAGACCATTCGCACGTTGGAGGAAAGCAAGTATCTGTTGTTATAGGTAACACTGTCTCTAGTATTCTCACTAACCATCTGGTCAGCAACTACTGGACTTTTTCGTGAGGGTCCCACTGTCCGTTATTTAAGAACTCAAACAGTCCGTTTCGACACCCGACCATTTGAAGTTGGCGATGGTTGAATGTCGTAGCGGTGGTGTCACTTGTGTCACACGTCTGTACGCAAGATTTCCACACTCCTAAACATCCCTAGGTCCTCTATTTCCGATGTGATAGTGAACTGGAAACGTGAAGGGAAACGTGTAGCAGAAAAGCGTACAGGCCGACCTCGTCTGTTGACTGACAGAGACCGCCGACAGTTGAAGAGGGTCGTAATGTGTAATAGGCAGACATCTATTCAGACCATCACACGGGTATTCCAAACTGCATCAAGATCCACTACAAGTACTATAACAGTTAGGATGGAGATGAGAAAATTTGGATTTGATGGTCCAGAGGCTGCTCGTAAGCCACACATCACGCCGGTAAATGCCAAACGATGCCTCTCTTGGTGTAAGACGCGTAAACATTGGATGCCTGAACAGTGGAAAAAAGTTGTGTGGAGTAATGAATCACGGTATACAATGTGGCGATCCGCTGGCAGGGTGTGTGTAAATAAAATTCTGAAGCGTTGGTGTTATTATGTGGTCGTGTTTTTCGTTTGTTTTGCGTGGCACTATTACAGCACAGCCCTACAACGATGTTTTAAGCACTTTCTTGCTTCCCCCAGTTGAAGAGCGTTTCGGAGATGACGATTGCATCTTTCAACACGATAGCCTGTTCATAACGAACAGCCTGTGGTGGAGTGGTTACACGATAATGACAGCCCTGTAATTGACTGGCCTGCCCAGAGACCTGACCTGAATCCTATAGAACACCTTTGGGATGTTTTTGAACGCGACTTCGTGCCAGGCCTCACCGACCGATATCGATACCTCTCCTCAGTGCAGCACTCCGTGAAGAATGGGCTGCCATTCCCCAAGATAACTTCCAGCACCTGATTGAATGTATGCCTGTGAGACTGGAAGCTGTCATCAAGGCTAAAGGTGGACCAACACCATATTGGATTCCACCATTACCGATGCAGGATGCCACGAATTGCAAGTCATTTTCAGCCAGGTGCCCGGATACTTTTGATCACATACTGTATATCAAATTGCGAAAACCGAAAACTCCCTCCAGGTACTTTATTTTACTATCCGTCTTCTGCAAGACTTGAAATCTCATTCTTAGATAGCCATTTTATCTGTTGAACTTCAGTTATAAACATCAGTGCTGTTAGTATGCAGACAGATTTAGGTTTATAATTTATTAATTAAGGTTGCGCCAGAGTTGCAGATATCATTTTTATTAGGAATAGTTTCGAACATTTTCGTTCGTTCTCAAACCATTACCTACATCAGAAGGTACAATTTTACTAGAAAAACAATCATCCTTCCCTCCCTCCTCTGGGCCATAGACAGTTATAACTGTTAGATGGCCTCTTCGAATTCGAAATCTGCCATTACTGTTTCCTTTATGAAGCTGTATTCAAGAATCTTTCCTCTCCATTTATCATCGACTAAAATTGCTATTCCAGCACTGGCTCGTTTTCTTTGTGGGACGCCACGCGGGATTAGCCGAGCGGTCTTGGGCGCTGAAGTCATGGACTGAGCGGCTGGTCCCGGCGGAGGTTCGAGTCCTCCCTTGGGCATGTGTGTGTGTGTTTGTCCTTAGGATAATTTAGGTTAAGTAGTGTGTAAGCTTAGGGACTGATGACCTTAGCAGTTAAGTCCCATAAAATTTCACACAGATTTGAACTTTTTTTTTCTTTGTGGGACACCACTGTAAGCCATTCAGTAGTCTGTCAAATCTTTTGTTCTTGTAAGTTTTTTCTTAGTTTTTGTTATTATTGGAACGTCTACTTTCCTCTCTTTGAGTACTACTTTCTTTATTGGTCAATCCTCGAACAGTCCACGTTGCCAAATACACATAATCCATAACGCCAAACCGTTTGTTGTTTAAGATTTTCCGGTTGTCATCAGTTGATTCAGTCCTGTATCTTGGGCTGTTTGTGAGTTTGCCAGTAATTTTATAACATCCCCGGTTGCGTTACGAGCGCTGACTAGTTAAGTCTAGGTATCGCGATCTGCCTGATTTTCTGTCGATGTTTTCTCCAAAAATGTTCAAATGTGTGTGAAATCTTATGAGACTTAACTGCTAAGGTCATCAGTCCCTGAGTTTACATACTACTTAACTTAAATTATCCTAAGGACAAACACACACACCCAGGCCCGAGGGAGGACTCGAACCTCCGCCGGGACCAGCCGCACAGTCCATGACTGCAGCGCCCAAGACCGCTCGGCTAATCCCGCGCGGAAGGTAGTCTCCCTTATAGAGGCTGACATTACCGTGCCTCTAGAGCCCTCCTTGCCCTATATTGTGTAGATACATTGTCATTAATATGGCCCGAATTGAAAATATTCCAAATGTGTACCAACGGAGATTTATCATTTCTTTACGTTACCAGTAAGATTTTTATAGCATACTAGTTTTTCGTATCTTGTGTTACATCTATATCTCATTTATTCGTTTCCGTATAATTGTAGTTGTTGTTGTGGTCTTCAGTCCAAAGACTGGTTTGATGGAGCTCTCCATGCTACCCTATCCTGTGCAAGCCCCTTCATCTCCGAGTAACTACTGCAGCCTACATCCTTCTGAATCAGCTTAGTGCATTTGTCTTTTGGTCTCCCTCTACGATTTTTATCCTCCACGCTTCCTTCCAGTACTTAATTGGTGATCCCTTGATGCCTGAGAACGTGTCCTACCAACCTGTCCCTTCTTTTAGTCAGGTTGTGCCACAAATTTCTCTTCTTTCCAATTCTATTCAGTACCTCCTCATTAGTTACGTGATCTACCCATCTAATCTTCAGCATTCTCCAGTAGCACCACAGTTCGCAAGCTTCTATTCTCTTCTTGTCTAAACTATTTATCGTCCATGCTTCACTTCCATACATGGCTACACTGCATACAAAGACTTTCAAAAAAGACTTCCTCACACTTAAATCTGTACTCGATGTTAACAAATTCTTCAGAAACGCTTTCCTTGCCGTTGCCAGTCTACATTTCATATGCTCTCTACTTCGATCATTCTCAATTATTTTGCTCCCCAAATAGTAAAACTCATCTAAACTTTTAATCGTCTCATTTCATAATCTAATTCCCTCAGCAGCACTACATCCCATTATCCTCGTTTTGATTTTGTTGATGCAGTATACTATGGATGTAAAAATTTGTTTTGTGTCCGAATCTATCCTTTAGCAAGTCTGTGAACCGGGTTGCGGTTTAAACTAATGTATACTCTGAATTTTCAAGACAAACTGCCTTATAACATGTTCAGTGTCGAGACTGCTGCAAGAACACGTTCCGAAAGCCATCGAAAGAAGTTACATTTCGAATATACAGGGCGTTTCAAAAAGAAAGAGCAGATTTCAAACATTTATTTCTCAAAAACTACAAATGATAGAAACACAATTCAAACGTTTCTTGTCAGAGAAAGGTTCAAAGTTTTTCAATGGTCCGCGCAGAAGTTCCATGCAAATCCGCAGTGGCGCTGGCGTTTGTTTGTAGGAAAATGGCGACGACACCACAGGAACGATCATTTTGTGTGCTGCAATTTGCAAAGTTAGAGTCCATTGTTGGTGTGCAACGTGCATTCCGCCGTCAATTCAACAAACAGCCGCCTCGTCATAAGCAAATTTATGAGTGGCATCACAGATTCGTAGAAGATGGTTGCATCTGCAAGCGAAAAAGCACGGGTCGTCCACGCACATCGGATGAAAATGTCGAGCGTGTCCGTGCAGCTTACGAAAGGAGCCCTAGAAAATCCACGGCACGGGCAAGTCACGAACTAAACATGTCTAAAACAACGGTATGGCGCGTTCTGAGTAACCGTCTGCACATGAAGCCGTACAAACTGCAGTTATTGCAAGCATTGCGTCCTGACGACCACAACAAAAGGTTCGAATTTTCAACTGCAATTCTACAGGACATGGAAGAGGACAATTTTGCCGAACGATTAATTTTTTCAGATGAATCAACGTTTCACATTTCTGGTAAAGTTAATCGGCATAACGTACGAATTTGGGCGAGTGAAACTCCGAGGGACGTTATTCAACATGAAAGAGACTCACCAAAGGTTAACGTCTTTTGTGCAATTTCGGTAAACAAAGTTTATGGACCTTTCTTTTTCATGGAGAAAACTATCACAGGAACCATTTACCTGGACATGTTAGAAAACTGGCTATTTCCTCAACTTCAGGAAGATTCAAATCACTTCATCTTCATGCAAGATGGCGCCCCACCACACTTCTCTGAACCTGTACGACGGTACCTAAATAACACCATTCCAGGACGGTGGATTGGAAGAGCAGGAGCACAAGATCAATGTCATCGTCTGTGGCCTCCCAGGTCACCAGACCTTACTCCCTGCGATTTTTATTTGTGGGGGTACATAAAGGACTGTGTTTATGTCCCACCTATGCCCGCTACTCTTCAAGAGGTACGACATCGAATTGTTGCGGCCGTGAATTCGGTAACTAAAGACCAGTTGCGTCGTGTGTGGCAAGAAATGAGATACCGGTTTGATATTTGTCGTGTAACAAATGGTGCTCATATTGAGGTACAGTTTTGATATTTGTTGTGTAACATTTGGTACTCATATTGAGTGAAGGACCGTTGGAATTGTGTTTCTATCATTTGTAGTTTTTGAGAAATAAATGTTTGAAATCTGCTCTTTCTTTTTGAAACGCCCTGTAGTTATGCTAACTAGGCCCATAGGCCATACTGCAGTTATGGCAACGGTTAACCACAAATTCGCAGTTATCTCACGAACTGCTAGGCTGCAGACGCAGTTTTGGTGGGACTGTTCGCTTCTGCTGTCGTATACTTTCAATCAAGTCACCCCTTACAGCTATTACTTACGTTCTTAACAGCTGCTTGATGTGATGTGACAGACAGTTGTAATCCACTCTGTGAAACATCCTGTTGTCTGTTGGGCATTGAGACAGGCAGCTAGTGGCCTACCAATTAGTTCCATCCTGAACACATTACAAACGCTTATACAGGATCGTCAGAAACGGGCTGAAAAGTTCATAAAGGTGCTGCAATGAAGGCTGTGCTGAGAATCAATTGTAAAAAAAATAGACACGTTGCGTAGTTCCACAGTTATTTTTAATTTATTTATTACTTGTTGAAATATTCATTACCACATAAAATGTGCCTTTCTCTGTAGTGATAAATTTAAGATAGGTGAGCAAAAGCTTCGTTCGTTCGGTTTGAGGAAAGGAAATACGTTTGGCGACACTGTCTCTCGCAGGCTGCTTGAACTTGCGCGAGCGACGACCTGATTGGCTAACATCAATGCAAAATAACTCGGAAATGGCTCAACGTATCGAATTTTTTCTTAACAATTGTTAATTCCCCTGCAACACCCTTACAAGTTTCCAGACTGCTTCTGACCACTCTGTGGCTTTTTTCCCAAGGTCCTACCACTAAGAACGATGCAGAAATGTTAGTTCACAAATACACACACTGGTAAATCTAGATCATGTATAGGCTAACATACTCGATTCCTCGCCTGCAAGTTCTTCGTTTAGGATCCCGATTCACCTGTATAATTTTAACGCTAAATGTTTTTGACATAACATACTGAAATTTATTTCTGAACTTCAAATTGACTGTGATGGGTGTGGGTGTACTATGTGAAGTGACATGTGAAAATTTGTGCCGTTCCGGGACTCGAACCCGGATTTCACCCTTTTCGCGAGCGATCGCCTTGCCACTTAGACTATCCTAGCTCGCTACCCATACCGACCCAAATTTGCATAAGTCACACACCTATGCATTTCTTCTCGTTGATTATTAATTCATTTATCCACACTCGAACATCTCGTACGTCCCGTGCATGTTTTAGAATGAAGACCTCGAGAAGTCGTAGTCGTGAATTTCATCGCAGGCCCATCATCACCTTATACATATTTACATGAGATGTGCGAGTGTGGGTAAATGAATTAATAATTCATAAGGAGAAACGGACAGGTGTGTGACATATGGAGGTTTGGGAAGGTCCCGGGAGTGCTCTCGGATAGCCTAAGCCGTAAGGGTACCGCTCGTGACAAGCAGGAAATGCGGATTCGAGTTTCTGTCCAGTAGAAATTGTCATAAGTCGTCTTAGGCAATACATATATATCTATTACAGTTCTGTCGAATTTCAGAAATAAATTTCAGTATTTGAAACTGTAGTTTGCCGTCAATATACGAGGGTAAGTCAATTATTATCCACATTGTAGTTATAAAATTATAGAGTAATCAAACAGGAAACTTACAAGAACACCATTATTCGACATAGTCTCCTTGTGTTTCAACGCTCTTGGTCCTTCGTTGTACAAACTTCCTGATGACCTCGTAAGAGAAGGTTCTCGGTTGAGCTGTGAGCCAGGAATGCACCGCTTCTTTCACTGCTTCATCCGAGGCAAATCGACGGCCCGTTAATGCCTGTTTGAGTGGACGAAACAAGTGATAGAAGGGGGCAAGATTGGGACTATATGGAGGATGACCCAGTACTTGAAATCTGAGTTTCTGAAGCGTTTCAGCAGTGTGGGCAGCAGTATGTGGACTGGCATTGTCGTGCAACAAGACAACACCTTTTAACAGCAATCCCAGGCATTTGCTTCGAATTGCAGGCTTTTCCCTGGTAGTAAGCCTCTCACTGTAACGTACACTGTTTATTGTTGTGCCCCTTTCCCCATAATGTTTCAGTACTTGACCTTATGCGTCCCAAAAAACCGTAAGCATCAGTTTTTCTGCGGACGTTTGGGTCTTGAACTTTTTCTTGCACGGCGAATTTGGATGTTTCCATCCCATACTCTGCCGTTTACTCTCCGGCTCGTAATTATGGATCCGTGTTTCGTCACCACTAATTATCCTGTCTACGAAGTTGCCCCTTCGTTACCATAGCGATCTAAATATTTTTTTGCAGATGTCCAAGCGCGTTTGTTTATGCAACTGTGTGAGTTGTTTTGGGACCCATATAGCACAAGCTTTATGAAACCCTAGTCTGTTGTGGATGGTTTCGTAGACAGAACTGTGACTAATTTGCAGGCGATGTGCCACTTCGTCAATATTTAATCGCCTGTCCAAGAGACTAATTTCATGTGAACGCTCAATGGTTTCTTTATTTGTGGCGGTAAACGGTCGTCCGGCTCCTTCATCGTGCGTAACACCTGTGCGACCATTTCGTAAATTTTCAATCAATTCGTAGACACTCCGTTGTGGCAAAACACTGATCCCGTACTGTACCGAAAGTGTTCGAAGAATTTAGGCCCGTAATACGCCTTCCGACCACAAAAAACGGATCACTGAACGTTGCTCTCCTTTGGTGCTAATAGACAGCGGAGCAGCCATGATTAACTGCACGGCAGCGATAACGAAAATAACCTAGCAGCGTGAAAATTGCAAAGATATAACAACAAATAAACAAAGCATGCTTCATCAACGTAAAACGACAGTACTACCAAAATAAACAAAAATATAACTACGTTGCGGATAATAATTGACTTGCCCTCGTAAATGTCACCACATAGATATCTAGAAATTTCAATGAGCGTACCAGTAGTCAATGTAAACAGGCGGCGAATAACTGAAATTGCCATTCAATTCTCGGTTACTTTCCTCAGTCAAGAGTGTTAACTGTCAGTTCACGCATGAAATTAACAATATATGCATGTTAAAAATGTTCGTAGTCGTGTCTAACATTTTCATCTCCTGCTGCAATTTTAGATATGTTAAACATTTTCACTCTTGTGGAGATGTTGCGGGTTTTGCGACCATTTAATATTACGCTAGCTGTTTTTCTCTAGTTCACTTCCTATAAAACATTTCCTACTGTTTTATCGGAATGAATTAGGGAAATTTTGATTTCGGTAGCAGTGAGTAATGAGCAGGCGCACCCATGAGTGCCGGCGCAGCCACTGACCCGGGGGCTGCCCCGGCCGTAGGTGGCGTGACGTACGAGGCAGTTAAAACCCCGTTTACCTTCATGCTTTCCTCCTTCCTGATCAAACTGGTGGCGAGTTTCTCAATTTCTGGTACTTCTCTGCATGCAGAGGCGTGCCAGTTTCGCACAAAGGCCAAACCAGGGCATCGTTGAATTCATTTTGCCGTTAGCCGTCTTCGCAGTCAAGTGCGGTGGCTTGATATGGAGATTGCCAGTACGGACCCCGACAGCGAAAGGAGTTTTCGTGACTTAACTGAAACCTGCAGGAAAATGAAGGAGGCTTACTTAACAGTTTAGCACCTCCATGCGGCATACCAACGGCTAGGGTTAGACCTTAAAATTAGACCTTAAACCCCTCCACGGTGATATATCCATTGAGGGCATGGAAGATCGTTGACGGTGTTCTTCATTCGAATGTGGATGTTGCGTCTCCGGTGTTCCCCTTGGGTGTTATTTGAAAGGAGTACGCTATGTGCCAACAACCCAATAGAACTCATCACTATCCTAGTGTCTAAACAGTTACACTGCATACATGATCATTCAGTTGTGTCTAAGAAAACGTACGAAAATGCGCTGAGGAAGAAATCCATTCTAATGAGACGGTTTAATAATTCCTTACGACTCTCTTGATTTTACATATCCATATCTCCACTGACTACAAGGGGCGGTAAAATAAAAACAAGACAGACGGGAAAAAGTTATCTGTTTATTATTTCGAGTGTAATCACCATACCTGTCCACACATTTATCCCACCGTGAGGCCGACCGTTGTGGCCGAGCGGTCCTAGGCGCTTCAGTCCGGAAACGCGCCGCTGCTACGGTCGCAGGTTCGAGTCCTGTCTCGGGCGTGGATGTGTGTGCTGTCTTTAGGTTAGTTAGGTTTAAGTAGTCCTAAGTCACGGAGACTGATGACCTCATGTGTTAAGTCCCATAGTGCTCAGAGCCATTTGATTTTGAGCCCACCGTGAAACAAGATGGTCTGTGCCTTCGTGGAAAAATGTATGCGTTGCCTGCGGAACTATGGTTGTACCCATGCGTGCACCTGTTCATCTGAATCAAATCGACAGGCACGAATATCTTTCTACACGGTTTTAAAGATACTGAAACCACGTGAGAGATCGGAACTGTATGGAGGGTGCGAGGTTGAAATCGCCCACATGTTGCCAATTTTTTTTATTAACTACACTGCAGTAGTTTCGCTGGGAAGCCCTTATACGTCCTCCATAAAGCCGATGTTCCTCCATGTCATTTCGAAGTTTTTGGAGCCCTTAATAAAGACATTCACGGCAGGCGATTCGCTTCGGGCCAAGAGTTGCACGCCTAGGCGCAGTCATGGTTCCGCAGGCAACCGAAAGCATTTTCTCATGACCGCCTTGTCTCGCAGTGGGATAAATCTATTAATTGTTACGGCGATTATTTTTGAAATAACAAACAGTTTACTTACTTTTTTCCATCTGTTTCATTTTCATTTGACTGCCCCTTACGTGTTGTGTCTGTGTTACCGACTTTCATAGTGAAATGTATGTGCTATGGTCTGATCAGGGTAGATCCTGACAATAAGGTCGATAGTTGCCAACCACAAGGTGGACTGAGTATAATATTTTTGAGTAGGAGGATCTTTGATGGTTAAGAGAGCCTGGCGCGCGCAGTAAGATACTCGAACGTCGCAGCTATGTGCCCGGAGGAAGCAGGCGTGTGGTGACAGCTTTCAGGTAGGACTCGCGCTACGCAGTTTTCAGGTTGTATAATGAGAAACCTTTAGCACGTTAATGGTAGAAGCTATAAAATGATTTTAAAACGGTTTTTGTTAGATAATGTTCAGAGTCAGGATTTGTATGTCCAAGTTTTAACGCAGTAAGCGTTTTGTAAAATTTTTTGTAAGAGTGATTCGTGCTACAAAAATGTTGGAAATGGTAGTTTTTCTATATGACTTAAATTTTTAATATATATATATATATATATATATATATATATATATATATATATATATATATATATATATATATTGAGATCAACACTGTGTTTAATTCTAACAGCCTGAATCATAATCCACATCCTTTGCTTCTATTGAATATGAAAATGAGTAGTAAAGTAAAGTTACCCATCAAATGAAAGAACGTAAAGAAAATGAGGCCTCTATGCAATTTATATGTGCAGTTCATGGTTTGAAATCGATTTTCTTATAACTAAAGTTTTCAGAGCAAAGTTATTTCAAATATTTAATTTTATGCCTTTGCACAACTGGCATTATTCAAGTCAAGATATAATTTCATTAAGTAAACATCAGGGCCAAAAGTTAATTTTTCAGTACCATCTTAATGCCATTGCACAAACGGCATTATTCTCTTAAACTTCATTGCTAAGTCAAATACATGTTTCATTACTGGCAAAATGGAGGAGTGCAAGAGACAAGTTCGCAGACACAGTCAGATGCAGTTTAGTTGAATAATTATTTTGGAACAATTTTATCTTTGATACTTTCACTAATTAAAAAGGAAACAATTTTGGGTTAGATACTTTCACTTTCAAAGATAATTTTGGATATGATACTTTCAATAGGAAAAGCAGTTTTCTTCTCAAATTGTTAATTAAAACTCTTTATCTTTATTAACAGCATATATCATCCTAATTTTCGTTGAGTTTGACACTTAACCTGATTAAAATCCGTTAGTAAAGGCCGTCGGGAACTGTTTATGAACGTTAAAAATCTAATAATGTAGTACCTACTCAAACGGATCACTGTTTCCGTCACTTCTAGGAGAGATAGACAGGTTTTTGTTTTATGGCGTATGCTACAGGAAACCAGAGTTGCTTCAGACTTAATACCTTATTAACAACAACCAATGATTCACCTAAGGCAATAATCAAGTGGGATTCTATAGCGTCCTTCGTGAGATCATAGTTTTGCACTGTCAACTGATCGATATGCACTTAGATAATCTATACTAAGAGTCACCGATGCGACGTGTACAGCCTTTGTTAGTGTTAGCAAACGAATCAAAAATCTCATCACGGGAAGTTGCCAGACGTAGTGCTCCCGTCTCGTTTAAACAGTTCAGAGTTTTCTGCAAATGGTACTGTATAAAACTAAATAGAAAGACAGCAGAATCATTGAGAGGAGGCCACGTGGCTTGAGATTTGCAGACTACATATTACTATTGGTTAATTACATCGAATACCTACGGCCTTTGGTCACTAATCTTACGTCTAAATATCATTCAGGTGCCCATTCCAAACGGAAATTAATTACAACAAGTGGGTAATTTAGGGAACTGTTGCTGTTGGCAACATGCCTCTTCAAAATATGAAAGAGTGTGCCTCTCTCGACGAGGTTACAAATATGAAAGACCAAGTTACATCGGAAATCTTTTTCTGCATCAAATTATGACGAGAAGTCTTTGTGAAATAATCTCAGCGTTCAGATTCAGGTCAGAAAAACTGAACAGAATAATCTGTGACCAATGTCTTCCCTAATTTTCACCGAAGACTGTGAGACTTGGAAACTGAATAAATTCTCCAAAGGAAAACTCAGTGTGTCCACATAACTACGGAAAGGTCAATATTGGGCTTCGTCCGTAAATGTAGGACTGTGACGGACGCTCTTTATGTTGCGAAAGTTATATTGTGGAAATGACAACTATACAGCTGAATAGTAGTAGGCTAGTCACATTGCCAAGAATAAAATTTGAGAGACGGGTAAAATGTTTGTTGCAAAGAAATCGAAGGAACATGTATAGCCCCAGTCGTGATCACCCGTTCTGCGATCCATGTTTATTAGGAAAATAGTTGGCATTATGCGGAAAGAGCAGCTTAACGTAGAGTGCTAGCTGCAGAAGACTGCTAAATGCCCAGCTCAGCTTGCAGTTCCAAGAAACTACAAGAAGTTAGTATAGAGACGATGATGATGGTGGTGGTGGTGGTAGTGCTGACGATGTCACTGTGGTGTCACAGCCAGACACCACACGTGCTAGGTGGTAGCTTAAATCGGCCGCGGTCCTGTAGTACATGTCGGACCCGCGTGTCGCCACTGTGTGATCGCAAACCTAGCGCCACCACAAGGCAGGTCTCGAGAAACTGACTCGAACTCAGCCCAGTTGTACGGACGACAGAGCTAGCGACTAGACGTACGAAGCCTTTCTCTCTCATTAGCCGAGAGACAGAATAGCCTTCAGCTAAGTTAATGGCTACGAACTAGCAAGGCGCCATTAGCCTTACAGTGATTGTAATTAAAGTCTCCTTTGTGCGATGTACCACAATGATTGTGTAAGTAGGCTGTTTAGGTTTTTTTATTGTTAACGCCACCTCTGTTTGAAAATCACTGGCTGTGCTGTGTGCAGCCTGTGGCTGCTTTGCATTGTTGTAATACTCGCCATTGTAGTGTTAGGCAGCTGGCTGCGAACAGCGCGTAGCGTTGCGCAGTTGGAGGTGAGCCGCCAGCAGTGGTGGATGTGGGGAGAGAGATGGCGGAGTTTTGTAATTTGTCATGAACTATTAAGGTAAATACAACGTTTGTTCTCTATTAATATCTTTCATTTGCTAACTATCCCTATCAGTAGTTAGTGCCTTCCATAGTTTGAATCTTTTATTTAGCTGGCAGTAGTGGCGCTCGCTGTACTGCAGTAGCTTGAGTAGCGAAGATTTTTGTGAGGTAAGTGATTTGTGAAAGGTATAGTTTAATGTTAGTCAGGGCCATTCTTTTGTAGGGAATTTTGAAAGTCAGATTGCGTTGCGCTAACAAAATATTGTGTGTCAGTATAAGCACAGTCCTGTAAAAATATTAAAAGGGGACGTTTCATAATTGATTAAAGATAAGTATTATACCAGCTACGTACTTTTCTTCATAGCATTAATTACGTATCCTGTTCCAGTACTTCACGCCCGTCTGCGTTAGTCTAGCGTGCCTTTTAAGCCACCTCTATCTACAAGGTGTTGGCCCAGCTGCCGACACATCAGTCACCCCAAAGTAACTTAAGCTCACCAGTCTGTATGTTACTCACCACCTTAAATGCCACACTGGGCCCTTTGCTGTGCTCTAGATGTCACATATCTTGTCCGAGGAAGCTGTGTCCCCGTCCATTGCTGATCAAACACATGGCAATGAAGTAAGTGTATATTCGATTTTTAACACAACCACTTTTCGTGACACAATCATAGCCGGTTTCGGCACACAACGGCTATCTTCAGATGATGCAGACGGCATTTGATGAACAAATGTGTATGCGTTTCTTGACAATGCAGTAAGATGGGTAGTTGTAGAAATATGTCACTAGGACAGAAATGAGATTTCGTATTTGGATGCACCCTTGATACGCAGCAAATAATGTTACTAGATTTGTTGGTGAGTCAATGCGGAATGTACAACGTCTCTACAAGGAATTTTGTACCACCGACAGACCTGTAACACGGTGTAAGAACGATGATTATATAAAAGCCGGAGACGAGTATCATGACTTGTCACTGACAACCTGCTACAGAACGGACAGGAAGTACTGCTATCAGTGAATACAAAGTCATTTCAACCAGATACCGAGAGAACACCGCTTGGGCTCTGCATGCAGCAGAAACTTGGAGTCGACTACCTGGAAATAAGGCAATGCTGACACCACTACATTAACTACACATCTTCTGTGGGCTAAACAGCGCAGAAATTAGCCGGTATCTGATTGAAAGCGGGTAATGTAGTCCGGCCTTCCACAATTTTGCGTCTTTCCAAATGATGCATGGAGTCGAGTTCACTGTGTGGAAAGTGAATTTCAGGCCGGAGGTGATTCAGCGACGTTTTAAGCGTATTTGTCGTAGCATGATTTGACCCCAATGATTCACTTCAATGTGAGCACGAACGAGGATATTTATTTCCACAATCTCGATGACCAAGTGGTGCCATTTGTTCTATATCTTGATGACGAGTGAGCTGTGGATAATTGCGCCTTCCAAGATAGCGACAGCTTTCAGAGGGCTGCACGGATAAACAAGCACTGAAAAACTGGTGTCTTGTCGTATAGCTTTTTGGATGTACCGCTAAATCTTAATCCCTTACAAAATGTTTGGGGTAGTTTGGGACAGCGGGAGAAACGCAGCAACCAACATCCCGGCAGTCTGGTAACCCTGAGAGACTTAATCGTCAATGAGTGGCTTCATCTGGATCGCCCGTCTGAGGCTATTGCCAAGAGGCAGTGTTACATGGTGTTCACATGATGTCCTCTGGGGGAGGGGGGAGATAATTTATTGTCCCTCTGGTGTGATTAGTTTGTTTTACTAACATGAATATAGAAATATATCTCCTTCCCGAGATAATGTTTTTCCCCAAGAATTAAGTTGTATTCTGTAAAAAAGCGATAATTTCGTGCTGTCACTAGTGTCTCGAAGCACAGCTTTTCCACCCAGTAACAGCAGCAGCTGCAGTTGCCGATGTAGCGGGGAGAGAGAGAGAGAGAGAGAGAGAGAGAGAGGGAGGGAGGGAGAGCCAGCGAGCACATCGCTTTCTCCACTGACGCTGCCGTCCTCGCACTTGCTTCGAGCTATACCCAGCCCAGCAGCTTTCTCTAACGGTGATGCTGTAGCGGTCTCTGAACCACAGTGCTACTCATGGCATTGCCACAGCTGACTGAAATAACACTGACGGGATAATAACGCTGAAAAACGTGGCAAAGGAGCGTGCATTGCTTTCAGCGGTTTACGGCAAAAATTGCAACAAAATATTACGTAAATTGTGAAAACGCGAAGCAGTTGGCAAGAAAGTTTATAGTCACTGTACCAGGGCTAATCGAAACTACTAAATTTCATCTGTGAGTACCGTAAAAAGCTAGTGTCATTGGTTCGCTGTACGTAACTGTAAGCTTGAGAGTAAATATGACAATGGAAGACGTAATAGTGAGAAAATACTGCTCGGGTCGGCAACTGGCTCGAATAACCTTGAGCGAACAAGGAGGCGCTGTGGTAACAATCTGGAATCACAGTCGGGACACGGGCACGTGGTAGTTCCCATGAGACAGACGTCCGATTGGGTTGCCCCATCCTTCATCTACCCGGGCTTTTCTTCTCTCTAATGACTCTAATGACCTCATCGTCAGCCGGCCCGTGTGGCCGTTCGGTTCTAGGCGCTTCAGTCTGGAACTGCGTGACCGCTACGGTCGCAGGTTCGAATCCAGTCTCGGGCATGGATGTGTGTGATGTCCTTAGGTTAGTTAGGTTTAAGTAGTTCTAAGTTCTAGGGGACTGATGACCACAGATGTTAAGTCCCATAGTGCTCAGAGCCATTTGAACCACCTCATCGTCGACTGAACGATAAACCCTAATATTCCTTCCTTCTTCCGTTTCGAACTGCCATGTGGCGCTATTCATCGAACCAACTGCAACCGAGAATGCAGTAGTAAAATTTCAGTCTTTGCCAGTGATTGGAGAGGAATTCCGCCTAAGGCAAGACAGCGTTTTATAGTATTCACCTAAAAAGGTTTCAGCACTTCTTGTGCTATCTTCAGGATGTTTATTTATTTCCATTCTGAGCAACTGTTATTACATGTTGACCTCTTGTGTAGTTTTATGAACTTTTGACACAAAATATTTACGTCTGTAAACGGAGCGATTATTGTCAAATGTTTCACATTAGTTTGCTTAGACTGCAGGCTTCAGGTATATATCACTGAATTGAGACATTGTATGTCGTTCATTCACGACATGTCTAATGGTTTTTGTTTCATAATAAATTTGGAAATGAAGTAGGTGTACACATTTGTTTATACACCTCACATGAAGCTACTGGTTGTTTATGCTGGTAGCTCTGAATCTACTACACAATTTACAGATTGTCATCTGCAACTACAAAATGTTTATCTGTTTGTAGTTCATTTCCGACTGAGAATCGATGTGTACGGTGTTATTTAGCGTGCAAGTTACAATTTTTGATGTTGTGGTGTTTTTGTGTCGATTCAGCACGCTTATTTCTTTCCCTGTTGTCCTTACACAAGCGTTTTGGAAGATAAGTTCGCCAAGCATAGAGTTTGTTCCGTCATTTACGTGTTGTTATGGCTGTGTGGTGGTCATTTGTTTCGTGCCGTATTTGTTACGGACATCGCATGCCGATTTGAAGTGTCGTTGACGTTTGTTACGTTTCGCTCGTGTGTGTGTGTGTGTGTGTGTGTGTGTGTGTGTGTGTGTGTGTCCGAGAGAGAGAGGGAGAAGAGAGTTATGGATAAGAAGGCTGAGTGGTGTGGGGTATGGGAGGTGGTATTTAATTTTAGAAGGTGACCATATTTGGGGGCGGGTTATTTTACATAGCTCTTCTATAACTCGCATCCCATAATTGCGTGAGGTCACTACATAAAATTAAATACCCATCCTTCGCTCCATACAAGTCACTAAACCTGCCTATCCATAATTCCCTCGCTCTTCCTCTTTCTCTCTCTCTTTTTCGGAAACACACACACACACACAAACAAACAAGATAGATATCTAATGAATGAGAGCGCGACCGGTGCAACTATGGCTAGCTCATGTTGCAGGCACCGGACTTGCTGTGCGTTAGAGTAATCCAAGCGGGAAACATCTTGAAGATGGCACGTACACGAAACGATTAGCCAAGGACGTACTGTCCACATCAAGTCACGGAACAGAAGGCTGTTTGATGAATGCCAGAATATTCTCGTCACAGCCACCTCCCGCTTTAACCTTCGGAGTGACATTGGACGTATTTTGACTTAGTGAGACGGCAAAAGCTTTTATCATTCATCAGACACCTGTAAAAGAAATGCCTTTGGCCAGGTCAGTTTCTACAGCTGGTTACAGAGAGCTCCATGACTTTGCGGTTGGAGACGTAATCCATTAGACCTCATCCTCGATGTTTATGTATCACGTCTGTTTGCGCAATACTTAATGATTTTATTACGCATGATGCCACCGAAGTAAAGTTTAGTTTTAGTTATTTACATGTTTCATGGATCATACGAACATGTGCGACAACTCGCAAAAATGCAGAATGTGGCAATAGGTTTACAAACGTTATACCATTTCTTAACGAAAATATGGCTGAATGGTGACCAATGATACGACTAGATTTGTAGTTTAGTTTTAATCTACAATAAAATTTAATAACATTGCCCAACTACACACAGACATTATCTTCTTATAAAAGTCGTCTATGGAGTCGAAGGAGTGGTCGAGTAAAAATAATTTCAATTTGATATATCTTCAGCCAGCACCATTAATATATAAGGGAAGAAGGCGAAATATTTTATCACCTTTCTGTACAAGAGGATATTCAGGTTGTGGATAACTGAGACAGCTTTTGTTCCTAGTGTTAATGTTATGATCGGTACTATTATTTTCAAACTCTGATTGGTTCTTCTCCGCAACAGACTTCATAAGAGATTAAATGTATTGTGAAGCCGTTGTTATTACTCCTAGTAGTGTAAATAGTAACCTACGTTAGCTTTGTTGATGGACGCTATAAACACTTTGTGTGTAAATGTAGAATTTGCTGAACTAATTTCCTCGAGATGTGAGGTGTCTCTCTTCAAGTGTGCGACAGCAGAAATACAGCTAAATGTGTAATTGCACACAAACGTCTGTTAATTCGCTTTTTCCTTCTCTGATCAAGTTGTGTGTTCCTGATAGTTTACCTGTCTTAAAAGATATTTGAGCAGTATTTATATCATAAACGGCTAAGCCAGTTTATACGATATTACATCGTCTGTGTTACTCTAAATTTCGATGCGAAGTTCCTGTGGACGTGTATAAGTGTCCAAAGGAACTTTGCGTCGTATTCAGAATAACACAGGCACTGCAATATCGTATTTATCCGTCAACACAGGGCAAGCGACTTCCAAGTAAAATGTTTCACAGCTACGGGAATATGCATAATGGATGTACGAGTGCAGGTTGCAGATTGTAATGGTTCTTTATTTGCGAAACCATTACCACCCGCCAACCCAATTTTTCGATACCGTAGATTAGTGAATATTTTTCTACGTAATGTCTCATATTTTTCACTCTATTCAAATTTGGTTTCGTTTTTACATGTAGGTAGGTCGATATTTTTGAGATGTTGAAATCGATATAATATCTAGTGTGAATATCTTTGTACTTACTGTTATCTTTGAGGCTGGCTTGTGACTTTTGGCGCGGAAGCGTACAGAGTAGTCAAGTTTTTGTGTTGAATATGAGCAGTCTTGACTTTGTGTTGGGAATGAAAAGATGAGTCTGAGTTGTGGACAATGAAAAATATTGTGAGTTTTATTAAGTGCAGTAACGGTTGCAAAATTGTATGATGAAGTAATGTTTTGAACATGCAAAAGTATAAGAAGTTTAATAAATGTGAATTTTTATGAAATATTGTCTTCCTACATTCTTCAAGTCGGCATAATTAACATCCGAGTGCCTTTCGCACCAACAGCAATAGTCATGCTACCTAGAAAACAATTTTAACTACGAGCCAAAGCCAGAGCGAGATCGTCGTTGGATTGCAAATACAAGATAAGTGATATTATTGTTAATTTTCTGCAGTGACTATAATCAGTTGATGTAGCAATACCTACCACATTAAAGACCTTTCAGTTGCGCAATAAAAAGATCATACTTCGGGTGCGCGACGTGATAAATTTTGAACTAATGAACTGTTAGTGGAGGTATTGTTATAAGATGCATGGTTGACGACATATGGAAATTTGGATCTGACCATAAGTTGCGCACGGATAGCCAAATGATAAAGCTTCCGCTCACTATAAGCGGAAACTGGAGTTGGAGTCCTGATCCGCAACAAATTTTCATTTTCGTCATTGCATTATACAGCTGATATTTGTCCCTATTCGCAGTTTCGAATACATTCAACATAAGCCAGTTTATGATTCATGCTGCACCATTACTTTTTCAGGTTGCTTACCTGACGGCTTCCAGGGACAACAAAAAATTGATTTTGAGTATTTTATATCATTATTGACCGAATTTAAAAATTTAAAACGCGTCATAATCTACTCAATAAGTGGAATAATTTTATGTTAAAGCTTTAACACAGTAAGTCAAGCACTACAGTTAGAAACTGTGTACATGTCTTGAGGCATTACTACTCGCAGCGAGCAAAATACCCAGACTATCATCATGCAGTATTTGACAATGAGACAACTTAGCGTCTTTCAACAAACTTTACACATAATTTCAAACCTTTTCGAATATTTCTCTAGCTGACACCTCCACAAGGAAAAAAAAGCTCATCGCCTACTACACTTTCGCTGTCTGTGTAGTAAAACTTCAGAGTTAAGCATGTCGCTTTAATTTATTGGTTCTTTACTACACACTCTATCCACAACACATTCTGCAGACAGTATCCTCATATACCACTGAACGCACCTAAAAACTCGTACCATTTTACGACACACAGTTCAGGCGATATGACGTCATACACATTGAAATGCGTGTGAAACTAGCTTTTGGGTAAAATAGGGCACAATTCACCCAGACTATACTCATTCAGTGTTTTATGATGAGAGCACTTAGCGACTCACAACAAACTTTAACCGTAATTTGAAACCTTTCCTAAACAGTTTTCACTTTCGTGCTCAACATCAAATGTTTAACACATTAACACATTTGTAAAGTAAGCTCACTTTTGAAGCTGTTTCATACGTGAGATTTCTATTCTTTGAAGAATCTGAGGTTTACTGGTTCAGATATACCTCGAACAAGAAGTTTTAATGGATGAATGTCGCGCAAGAAATCATTTTACGAATATTTATAAGTAAGTTTCCATATAAAATAGACAGTATAAATGAAGTTCGGAAGATACGGATGTAACCTATCGTCGACGGGTAGGTCATTAGAAGTTGAGTAAGAATATCAGCCTTGTTCTTAAAAAAAAAAAAAAAATAAAAAAAACAGGCCCGTCTTTGGTTTTAAGCGATTTATAGAAACCACAAAAAACCTGAGAGCATTGCATCAGACTGTGACTAAGCGACGTCTCCGCAATATCCTCTCTTCCTGGAGTACTAGTCCCGCAAGGCATGAAGGAGAACTTTCGTGAAGTTTGGAAGATAGGAGATGAAATACTGCCAGGTGTAAACTTGTGAGAAGGGGTCGTGAGTCGTGCGTGGATAGCTCAAGCATTGAAGCACTGGCCCACGAAAGAAAAAAGTCTTAAGTTCGAGTCCTGTTCAGGTACACAGTTTTAATTTGTAACGAAAGTTTCACAACAGCGCATTGTGCGCTGCACACTGAAAATACTTTCTGACACGGAAAATCTGATTCTTCGTGGTCGGACGGGATATAAACCACTGCGCCGTCTTACTCGACAGATCTCATAAAAGCAGGAAGAAAAAGTCTTATTTGTGACTTTTATATTCACTATTTTTAGATATTAAATATAATTAGAGGATCCAAAGGCTTTCTTTGAACTTTGTTTCAAATGGTTCAAATCGCTATAAACAGTATGGGACTTAACATCTGAGGTCATCAGTCCCCTAGACTTACAACTAATTAAACCTAACTAACCTAAGGACATCAAACACATCCATGCCCGAGGCAGGATTCAAACCTGCGACCGTACCAGCAGCGCGATTACAGACTGAAGCGCCTAGAGTCGCTCGGCCACAGCGGCCGGCGATCTTTGTTTCCTGATACACACTTTAGTCCTCGAAGATCATAAGTTTTTAGTATCGTCACCTCCTCTGTTGTACCGAGCGAGATGGCGTAGTAGTTAGCACACTGGACTCGCATTCGGGAGGACGGCGGTTCAAACCCGTGTTCAGCCATCCTGATTTAGATTTTCCGTTATTTCCCTAAATAGATCGAGGCAAATTCCAGGATGTTGCCTTTGAAAGGGCACTGCCGATTTCTGTCCCCATCCTTCCCTAATCACAACTTGTCTTCTTCTTCAGTAGCTCTACAGCCCTTGGTGAGCCTTGGCTTCTTCAACAATCTTCCTCCACACTTCTCGGTTATTTGCTGCTCTTTTCCACCCCCGGACTCCCATATTGCTGATATCCATTATTACCTCATCGATCCATCTTCTTCTAGGTCTCCCTTTTCGCCTAACTGAATGGATCATACCTTTCATCATTTTCTTTGGAATTCTATCCTCTGCCATTCTCTCCAAGTGTCCTAGCCATCGTATTCGCTGAGATTTCACAAATTTTACTATGTCCCTGCCTTGTATTAACTCTTGTAATTCGGCATTGTAGCGTATTCTCCAGCCTTCTTCCTCCCTTATTGGCCCATAGATTTTGCGTAGTATTTTCAGCTCAATGCTTCTTAGAGCATTTTTATCGTGTTCTGTCAACGTCCATACCTCTGAGCCGTATGTGATAACTGGGCGGACTAGGGAATTATATATTAGCAGTTTAGTTTTTCTTGTAACAAGGCTATTTTTGAAAAGCTGCATATTTGCAAAGTAAGCTCTGTTTCCTGCTTGTATTCTTTCCCTTATAGCCTTTCCAATACTGTTATCATTTGTTATTAGGGCTCCCAAGTAGTTAAAAGAGGACACTCCATTGAAGCATTTCCCATTCATGTTTAGGTTTTTAGGGGTTCTTCTGGCCTCAGATTGTGACATTACCATATATTTTGTTTTGTTTTCGTTTACTATGAGGCCAATTTTTAAGGCTTCTGTTTCCATTGCCCGGTATGTTTCTAGGAGTGTATTGGTATTTCTTCCTACTATAGCAATGTCATCAGCGTATGCACATATCTGGCTAGTTTTCATAAATATGGTGCCTCTTTTGTTGATTTTATTTACTGCACTATGCAGGGCTATGTTGAATAGGACAGTGGAGAGACTATCCCCTTGTTTCACACCTTTATTAAAGTCAAAGCTATCACTTGTTCTGCTAAGGACCTTTACTTTTGCTCTTGTCTCTGTCATTGTCATTCTGATTAGTCTTATTAATTTAGCACATATACCAACTTCTTTCAGTACTCTGTATAGTTCTTGCCGATTTATGCTGTCAAAGGCTTGTTTTAAATCGATGAATAAGAAATGCAGATCTATATCATATTCATAGAACTTTTCCATCATTTGCCTTATCACAAATATTTGATCCGTTGTTCCTCTGCCTGGTCGAAAGCCACACTGATATTCCCCTAGTATGCCTTCTGCACACTTCTGTATCCTTTCGTTTAATATACTTGTGAAGATCTTATAAGCTGTACTTAGGAGAATCACAACTTGTACTCCGTCTTTAATTACCTCGTTGTCGACGGCACGTTAAACTCTAATCTCCTCCTCCTTCCCTGTTGTATATTTTCGTTAGACACATACGGAGTCAGAGAATATTTAATACATAATAGACGCTTGTCCATATGTGTATATACCGTAATTCTATCTTGCTTTTACCGTGACGAAGAAGAATGCTCTAAGTAAATGTTATTCTCTGATAGTCTTCTGGTCGATATCCCTCTATTTCTGCGGATGCCTCAGCATTTGTTATGTACCACCTGTTAGAAGGGTTCTGGAAACCAGTGCGGAGGGTACCAGATCGTTCTAAACGAGCTCATCTTCACACGGGATGAAAAGTAATCGTGTTACACATGTGATTGCATAGTTGAAATATTAAATACTTTATTGCGAAATCACAGACAACATTCCTGAGATTATAACTACATCCTTGGATTTATCTGCACTTTAAAAGACGTCCTCGAATACACAATCTCCAAGGATATATATTGTGTGTGTGTGTGTGTGTGTGTGTGTGTGTGTGTGTGTGCGGCGTGCAGTACGACCTTATTGATTTCAGTGCACTGTTAATTAGTCACTAGTGAAGAATATGTCTCTTACTATAAGATTAATCACAGCTTGTATGGAAGTTTATCTAGCGACGGTGTACTTGTACCCACATTGTAGTATCGCTGCTATACCGATGGTTCTATTGCTGCAGCGAGGACGCTCAGAACTCGCAATTGTAATAAAGTAGTCGATGAGGATATTTAGTCCCACCATAATCTTTTATTTCATTTCTCCAATTTGTGTGATCAACTAATACGTTAATAATATTAATGGCGACACAGCGAATACATTTAGACAAAATTGGCGATAGGTGACTGATTAGTAACACGCCTGTCCTATTTGTTTTTTGATTAGTAATTGTGAAATAAGTGGAACGTAACAGCAATAACAATACGAGCACTGCGCTCTTTACAGCAAATTTGATTCACACAAAAGGCGTAACGATCTTTATTATTTATTACACGTCCCCTAAATGCGAGTCCATTGTCTTTTCACGATGGTTTGGACAGGAGCTGCAACTGGGTCTCGAGATTGGACGGACCCTGACTTCGTGTTCTGTGTATACAAACAGAACGTGTGTGATCACATGAAATGGACTAATAATTAATTTGACTGTAGGTACCGGTTAAGGCTAGTGAGCGGCGGCGCTGCGTCAAAAATAACGTGGTTAAGTTTATTTTATAAGTGAAGCATGAGCTTCAGTGCGAATAACATGTTCCTAGCACTTACAATCTGCTGCGACGCGTACGATTACGTGAGATCAGGAAATGGAATCGCAGGTGAAACTGCAACGT
The DNA here is from genome assembly GCF_023898315.1 of Schistocerca nitens. Classification (NCBI taxonomy): domain Eukaryota; kingdom Metazoa; phylum Arthropoda; class Insecta; order Orthoptera; family Acrididae; genus Schistocerca; species Schistocerca nitens. The sequence continues at coordinate 395,300,975 of NC_064618.1, read as the reverse complement.
GTGGAACACGAGTTGTAGTGATCAAGTAACTACTCGAGTATTATAATGACGGTCCACTAGCAAGAGCAACAATGAAGTTAACAACCGGTGGGGTCCTGAGATCAGTGGCCGAAAGAGTCGTCATATCTGGTACTTCCGAGTGAGGATTCGCAAAAACTGTAAACAGTGCAGTGACCGTGGTGTTCGTGTGATTGAGAAGTATTTGTCAGAATTTAGCGACTGTCGTTCGTACAAGTAGGCAATCCCCAGTATCGAGCAGGAAATTACTGGGCCTGCTGATAAAATGAAAGCAACTCAAGAGAGGCAGCACGCCGACGCAACGAATGACACACGCATTCGTGAAATTTACGCATCGGTCGAGAAATTGTGATGAATCGCGTGGGTGTGTAAGGGGTTGCAAACCTGCCCATTTCAGTCAGGTGTCCCGTATTTAGAGCGGTGGTGTACAGGAACTGTGAGAAATGGCGGGTCATGCGAGCGTTTACACGCTTACAGACCATTGTCTCTTCTCAGTTAGACATTTAAAAACGTTTGTATCACAGCTAGTTAGTCTATACAGTTTCTGTACAGTCTACTTAGCACGGCACTAAATCTGTTGAGATGAAGGATCTTTCTTTGACACTGAAAGAGAGACTGTACCAAACGACCAGTACCGGCCGTTACAGCTCCCCTTTACCACACTTACGTAACCAGACAATCCCAAACGCGGCCGCATTGTTACTTCCACAGATTTACGTAACGCTGGTTGCTCCTGTCACGCATCATTAGTTCTCTAATCGAAGGCCGCCACTTCTATTCAGCTTTCAGTTCGAGCAACATTTCACGTTTCTATATAATTACGGCCCGTTACCGATCATTACGTTATCTTATAAACTGAGAATCTTAGTGCGATCAGTACGTACGAGAGAGGAAATTCGTTGCGAAATAACCACGTATCCTAACAGCCATTACCTCACAGTCTCTACTGAATTATTTGGTCCTCGTGTGAATCCTGTTACTGAAGTTTAAAATATCTTTAGATTGTCTGATACCTCTGGTTACAATAACAGCCTCCATTACGGCATTACCATATCGCTACTTTAATTAATCTTTCGACATGATAGTATGGCAGCGTTCGTTTCTGACATATGACTCTTGCTGCTGCGACATAAATAATTTGCCTGCAAGAGTACGGGAGATGCAGTTATACGTAATCTGATCTAAAGATTACGAGTGAGTGCCCTTAATAATATCCTAATAACCTCTGTGCCAGGGCCGTTCATACAACTTGCACCCGTTCATCTGGGGTCTCGCGACAGAAACATCTCATGCCACGATAAGTGTGTCTTTAAGTCAAGATGATGTGAGGTGCAGACCACGGTGGGTCAAATCTCCGTCTATCGCTGACTGCTCTTGAAATTTACTCTCCCTTTCTCAGCATTTCTCCCGACGTGGTGCGTCCACTATGGTTATGATTTTCCACATTTCAAAGTCTGTGTTTGCAAAAGATGAACTTTTGCCTAAAACTCTCGAAAATGTCGTCCATTCCGTTAAACAGTAAAAACGGAACCCCCCCCCATCCCCCTCCCCCGCCCGCGCCTACCAATAAGCTGTATTAAACTGGGGTCACTAAACCTGTAATATCTCTTTATATTCGATGAATTATTCAGATACAATTCTATCCTTGAATGACGTTTACTAATTTTCTATCTTCATACTCGCAGAATCCATGCGAAAAGTAGTTCATGCAATAGCTATGCCATGAGCGCATAAGTATTCTTTGTAGTACTCTTTCTGGTGGTTGTTAAAAAAAAAAAAAAGAAAAGGGAGCTTCCGAGATTGTCTTCGTGCCGATTAGCCTGAGCTTGGTTTTGGAAGAACTGTAATCTGATTATTGAGATTTATCACAGAAGATATCTGATACGAACTGTACGATTAAAAAGGAAATATATATAGATTGCTCCTTCAAATAAAAGGTGTGTATTTGAAATTTGTGAATTAATGATATTTATCGATATATGGCGTAGTTGTTAATCAGAAGGGAACTTCCGAAAGACTGGATACGAACCTGCATTTAATAATCCAAGAGCTCCATTACTTCTTCGGAAGGTTAAACTTCATCAAAGCCAAATATCCGCTTGATCTGAGGTTTCCCGACTGATTATACAACGCTCCCAAAATTACGAGGCATTTTATTTGTACAGATTAGCAGACTGCCGCAAAGCACGAGCCTGCAGAGAAGAAGAATCATCGCCTGATTTCATTCTAACAAGTAAAATTTCAGAATCATTTTGAGTGACTGAGCTATGACTGTGTTTCCTATTATTAATGATTGATTGCTCGAACGAATTGAGAGCTACAGAATTACGTAGATAGGAGGAAAAATTACAAACCTAAACAACTTTCATTTGCAAATGTAATTATTTCATACGGTGATTTACAAGAAGATTTTAAATTTGTGAATTACTATTGATGAACTTGCTCGTAACATGTTAGTCACTTTTACGAACGCTGTCAAGCTCTTCCACCAACTTTAGAGCTCGCTCGGCCACACTATATTTGAGCGAGGCACATCAAGCACGGACCGTTCATTTTTACAGTCAGTGGAAAAAAGTTTAAAGCCTTAGAGCGCTTCAGTTTGGATTCAGCAGCATACAGCTCATTATGTGTCTCCTCTAAATAGTGCTGATTTGAAAACCACGCGTTTTCCTGTGCAGTCGCGATGAAGTCACAAGTAGCTTTGAGGCAATCTCCGTTTAGGAAGGAGAAAATAAACGGTCAGCGCAAAGATTGCCCGCGAGTTCCTCCTGGCAATATGGAGGGAAGGTAGCTTCTGGCATTTGGTTAGAGCCCATTTTCTTTTCTCCTCCTGATAGAAATTTTACCCTTCACAGAGTTGGAAAAGAAACCTAAAGTCATCTCTTCATCCCGTATTTTCATGTGTCAGTGTCTTTTCTGAGCCAGAATTGCTCGTTTGTAAGTCTTCATATCCTGCCAAAACGTCTTCAGTGAAGCAATGGTTGATGCTGGGTGACCGTGATTTTGTCGCGAACAAGGAGTCCATTACGTGCCGTACAACCAGGAAGAGAATATGATGTTGATATCCGATAAACTAAGGCTCTTCTAGACCTTTTTGTCTGAACTTTCTTTGGAATCTAGCAACTACAACACTTTTGTGACTGATATTGACTGCCGTGTTGTTCAAAATAATAATTTTGACACTCTTCCATGCATTGTATTCATTCATGAGGGCCTACAACCTGGTAAACATATACTCATGTGATCCGCTTTCACAAGCCAAGGTTCCGAGATACAGAGTTGTCGTAGAATTTCTCAGACAGACCACCTCGCATTGTCTATTGTCAGTTCTCTTCCCAACAAAATGCAAGCAGAATTCCTGTTCCCCAGTAATTTCTTTGAGCCGGTTCGTGACTCCTGCGTTCTGGATCACTCGACGCCAAATCCCCGATTGTTATGTCATAGGTACATCTACTCCATCTTCAGCCACGTTTTGAAGAACTTGTGATGCTTTTCTTTTTGACAGGAACATTTCGGCGCCAACTTGGCTGCAGATTTGGTAGGCTGATACTTTCGTTTCATAGTAGGACAGTATTCTGCAATATCACTACTCTTATCTTCTTCAATACTACTATTACTGAACTCTTGCGCTTAGCAAGTTGACTGATCTGATGAGTTTCTTCGACATTTTGATGGATGAATTGTTGTCATAGTAGCCACATTCTCAGTATTGTATCCCACTGGACCTCCTATTTCACTTTGTTTTCTGTAAAGTTCTTTGTCTACACTGCAGAGGCAGTTCCCATTCGAAAATTTGAGTGAGTTTTTTTTCAAAGACTTCAGTCTTCCGATTTCTATACTTTTCGAACACATAAGAGTTTTTCACCCTTTGCATAAATTTATTCTGTAGAAAGGAAAGGGAAACTTGGCTCTTCCCAGAACTTCAGTAATTCTTCTAAAATTTTCTTTATATGGTGAGCTCGTTCTCTGAGTTCATCGCACAACACCAAAAATGTTCAAGTTATACCTCTGCACAAAGGCATTTCGCATCTCATTAGTGCCCATTCTCGTCTCTGGTATGTTGGGACTGTGCTTTGTATTTGTTGTCAAATTTCTCGTCCACATCTTTCCAGGCGACTCTATAGCTAATTTGGATCGTTGAGTTTTAAACGACGTGTCTGAACTTGAAAGTAAAATAAATGCAATTACAAATGACAACTGATGAAACACTGCACCAAATAAATGTGATTGTGTTATTTTCCTATATCAGAAAAATGAAATTATATTCGTTGTGGGGTGTTTTTACACGCCCAGATAAAAATAATACCGAAAAAGTGAAATATAGCCAAAAATTCTTCAAACGATACATTAGTAAATTTAATGTTTTGAAAAAAGCTAAAAAGTTCAACCCTACTGTCCACTGGTTACATTATTTAGCATTTTTTTTTTTTTTTAAATCATAATTCTGTGGCCTGAAGTACTTTCTGACGTCACGATTGTCAATTAACCCAAGGGACGGAAGGCGTGTGAGCCACCTGTTTACTAGTCGTGTAAACCTTGTTCCTTATGTATCGTATTTTATGCTGCAGAGAATGGGAGTTAGCATCTCAAAGCACAGACCGGCCGGTGTACCAGATCAACGGTCTTTAATCCATCGTACAGATTCACTCCGGGTATGACTCACCTCCGTGCCTCGCAAGTCCTTAAGCGTGTACAGCATTTAATAAAGAATGTTATTACATGAACTATAAGTGACGAAAAATATGTGGAATGAATGTAATTACAAGCAATACGAGTAAGGTAATCATTGATCACTATACAGTAGACAAACGTTAGCAATTTGCAACGCAGTACTGAGGAACCAAAAATCAATGAGTATACACAACAGCAGACAATACAATTTCCTACTGTTTCCTTCTATGTTCCTACACTCCTGGAAATGGAAAAAAGAACACATTGACACCGGTGTGTCAGACCCACCATACTTGCTCCGGACACTGCGAGAGGGCTGTACAAGCAATGATCACACGCACGGCACAGCGGACACACCAGGAACCGCGGTGTTGGCCGTCGAATGGCGCTAGCTGCGCAGCATTTGTGCACCGCCGCCGTCAGTGTCAGCCAGTTTGCCGTGGCATACGGAGCTCCATCGCAGTCTTTAACACTGGTAGCATGCCGCGACAGCGTGGACGTGAACCGTATGTGCAGTTGACGGACTTTGAGCGACGGCGTATAGTGGGCATGCGGGAGGCCGGGTGGACGTACCGCCGAATTGCTCAACACGTGGGGCGTGAGGTCTCCACAGTACATCGATGTTGTCGCCAGTGGTCGGTGGAAGGTGCACGTGCCCGTCGACCTGGGACCGGACCGCAGCGACGCACGGATGCACGCCAAGACCGTAGGATCCTACGCAGTGCCGTAGGGGACCGCACCGCCACTTCCCAGCAAATTAGGGACACTGTTGCTCCTGGGGTATCGGCGAGGACCATTCGCAACCGTCTCCATGAAGCTGGGCTACGGTCCCGCACACCGTTAGGCCGTCTTCCGCTCACGCCCCAACATCGTGCAGCCCGCCTCCAGTGGTGTCGCGACAGGCGTGAATGGAGGGACGAATGGAGACGTGTCATCTTCAGCGATGAGAGTCGCTTCTGCCTTGGTGCCAATGATGGTCGTATGCGTGTTTGGCGCCGTGCAGGTGAGCGCCACAATCAGGACTGCATACGACCGAGGCACACAGGGCCAACACCCGGCATCATGGTGTGGGGAGCGATCTCCTACACTGGCCGTACACCACTGGTGATCGTCGAGGGGACACTGAATAGTGCACGGTACATCCAAACCGTCATCGAACCCATCCTAGACCGGCAAGGGAACTTGCTGTTCCAACAGGACAATGCACGTCCGCATGTATCCCGTGCCACCCAACGTGCTCTAGAAGGTGTAAGTCAACTACCCTGGCCAGCAAGATCTCCGGATCTGTCCCCCATTGAGCATGTTTGGGACTGGATGAAGCGTCGTCTCACGCGGTCTGCACGTCCAGCACGAACGCTGGTCCAACTGAGGCGCCAGGTGGAAATGGCATGGCAAGCCGTTCCACAGGACTACATCCAGCATCTCTACGATCGTCTCCATGGGAGAATAGCAGCCTGCATTGCTGCGAAAGGTGGATATACACTGTACTAGTGCCGACATTGTGCATGCTCTGTTGCCTGTGTCTATGTGCCTGTGGTTCTGTCAGTGTGATCATGTGATGTATCTGACCCCAGGAATGTGTCAATAAAGTTTCCCCTTCCTGGGACAATGAATTCACGGTGTTCTTATTTCAATTTCCAGGAGTGTATGTTTTTTCTTATGTAATCTCTTCAATGTTTGCAACTACTATCCTGTTAGAAAACCGACGAACAACTTACATGGAGCATCTGAATGCTATTTTCAACTTTTCCTGCCGGCCGTGGTGGCCGAGCGGTTCTAGGCGCTCAGTCCGGAACCGTGCGACTCCTACGGTCGCAGGTTCGAATCCTGCCTCGGGCATGGATGTGTGTGATGTCCTTAGGTTAGTTAGGTTTAAGTAGTTCTAAGTTCTAGGGGACTGATGACCACAGAAGTTAAGTCCCATAGCGCTCAGAGCCATTAGAACCATTTTTTAAACTTTTGCACGGAAATGCTCAATATAATACCGATTGTTTGCGGTGCATATAAATGAAGATTTAGCAAACGTTTCTCTCATAAGCCTTGTTTCAAATACATTCACAACGATCAGTTCCGTACTTTGGCTCTGAGCACTATGCGACTTAACTTCTGAGGTCATCAGTCGCCTAGAACTTAGAACTAATTAAACCTAACTAACCTATGGACATCACACACATCCATGCCCGAGGCAGGATTCGAACCTGCGACCGTAGCGGTCACGCGGTTCCAGACTGAAGCGCCTTTAACCGCACGGCCACACCGGCCGGCTAGTTCCGTACTACCTAAAAAGAACTCGTTCCAGTCATCCACACAAAACCAATATATTTGGCACTTCACTGACAGGCCACCATCTCCACATCGACTTCGCCCATAATACAATTAGAGATTCTGACTTTCGCGCCGTAGGTACAGTGTTTGCTAAGAAAACCCAGGTTTGATTTTTAAGATCTGTTTTTATGGATACTGGAAATGAAGCACACAAAATCCTTAGAGTTACACGTTTGAAACTACTAGACTGACACCATTACATTGTAGACTAGAAAACATTATAACATGCTCAAACAAATTTCGGGCTTGCAGCCGGTCGTCGTTCAATACTTCGCACGATATTTAAACTGGGCACCTGCCAGTCATCTTCAGGTGAGCCGTCGCAGACTGGCGAAAACGACCTCCGTTCCGCAATATATAGCGTACTGTAAGTGTTGCGTCTAGACCATACAGCCTTGACACAATGCTGTAGCCGATAGGGCACGCAAGGCTAACGCAGACGGGCGTGAAGTCTGGAACATGAGAACTTATAAATGAATATGAAGAAAAGTACGTAGATGCTTGTTACTTAACTTTTAATTAGTCCTTGGAATACATCTCTCTTGAATATTAGTAAGCTATAGGCACTGATACAAATGGCGCCTTGCTAGGTGGTCGCCATTTAACTTAGCAGGGGGCTATTCTACTGTCTATCTCTCGGCAAATGAGAGCAAGGCTTAGCACGTCCAATCGCTAGCTATGTTGTCCGTACAACTGGGGCGAGGTCTCCTCAGTCTCTCGAGACCTGCCTTGTGGTGGCGCTAGGTTTGCGATCCCACAGTGGCGACACGCGGGTCCGACATGTACTACAGGACCGCGGCCGATTTAAGTTACCACCTAGTAAGTGTGGTGTCTAGCGGTGACACCACATTCCTCCCCCGCAAATCGGCGAACGGTCGTGAGATAAGGCTTCCGCCCGCCGTGGGGAGGACCGCATGTTGACGTATGCGATGAGGTGGGGAGCCTAACAACAGGCGAGGCTGTGCCACCCGCACCCGGCCATTCGGTCCGAGGGGAGCTAGGAAACGCCTGAAAACCTAGTCCAGGGTGCACGTCAACATGCGGTGTATGCGCACCTAATGAGACAGGAGGGGCCGAAGGGTCGACCTCCATTGCGTCGGGGAATCCGACGCGCGATGACGACATCTGGTCCGGAGCGGGCAAGAGGTCCATGGCGGAGGACGGCTGGTCACGGGAAGCGAGCGGCGGCGCGTGACCCTGGGAGGCGCCGGGCGGTTGCAGCGAAGCGTCCACTGCGGGCGGCGCTGGCGGCGGTTGCGGCGGCGGCGCGACGCCATGAGGCAAAAGGGAAGGCAACGTCGGTAACACCTGGGGATGAGACGAGCCAGTAGATGGGTCCCCAAGGCGCTGACCGGACGGCTCCGTCGCTGAAAGCAGACGGGGAGCGGCAGAACCCAGGCGACGACAGAGGCGCAGCTGATTGAGATGCCGACGCACCTCACCAGAGGCCCCCAAAACCAAATACATCGCGCGGCCGAGGCAGCGAAGAATGCGCCCTGCGAGCCAACGCCGTGAACCGCGATAGGTGCGATAATAGACAACGTCGCCAGGAGCAAAAGCAGGAGTCTGCCGCTGCACAGGAACCTGATGTGGCGGATGCAGCAAAGACATCAAGGTGCGATGAGAACGACCATGGAGCAATTCAGCCGGCGAGCGACCATCGCGGGGCTGAGAGCGATACGAGGACAAAAAGAGCAACAAAGCGTCCTCCCGAGAATGCGACTCTTTCAATTTCAACATCTGTGACTTGAAAGTCCGGACCAATCGTTCAGCGGCACCGTTTGACTGAGGCGAAAACGGCGCGGATGTCAGATGTTGAATACCATTGGCCTCGCAGAAGGACTGAAATTCTGCGGACATGAATTGTGGGCCATTGTCGGAAACAATAGTCTGCGGAAGACCTTCAATGCAAAAGACAGCAGACAAGGCTTGGATTGTGACAGAAGACGTCGTGGAAGACATCCGGACAACAAAAGGAAAATTACTGAAAGCATCGACCACAACCAACCATCGAGCATTCCAAAATGGACCAGCAAAATCGATGTGCAAGCGTTGCCAAGGGGAAGTGGCTTTCGGCCAGGCAAAGAATTGCCGCGGCGGTGCGGATTGCTGTTCGGCACACGCCACGCAAGAGGAGCACATATTCGTAATCGCAGCATCGATTCCGAACCAAGTACAGTGCTGACGAGCAAGTTGTTTCGTACGCACTATACCCCAATGTCCTTGGTGAAGAAGCTTTAAGACAGAGGACTGTAACGAACGTGGGACCACGACTCTGGACTGATCATTATCGGAACGCAACAACAAAACACCACGTCGGACAAAAAGTCTCTCCTTGTGAGCAAAAAAACGACGAACCAAAGGATCCTCGATCCGTGACTTTGACAAGGGCCATTGCGTAGCAACAAAACGCAAAACAGTAGCAAGGACAGGGTCAGCAGCGGTGGCTGCAGCTACACGACGAAAATCAATCGGAAACGATTCGACCACGTCATCGGTTTCCGAATCAATGAACATGCAAGCAAGTTCGGAAGAATCGAACGCTTTATCCTCCGCAACAGGCAAATGGGACAACGCATCAGCGTTTCCGTGCTTAGCAGTGGACCGATACAAGATATCGTAGCGGTACTGCGAGAGAAAAAGTGACCAGCGAATGAATTTCTGCGCTGTACGTGGAGGTACAGGCTTGTTCGGATGAAAAAGCGATGTCAAAGGTTTGTGGTCCGTGATGATTGTAAAGTGACGACCATACAAGAAATCATGAAACTTTGTAACACCAAACACGAGAGCTAAAGCTTCTTTCTCTATCTGGGAATAATTTCTTTGCGCAGATGAGAGCAATTTGGACGCAAAGGCAATAGGGCGATCATGCGAGCCATCCTTGTGCGCAAGCACAGCACCGATCCCGAAATCCGATGCATCTACCATCAACAAACGGGGTTTCTGGGGATCGAATGGCGTAAGGCACGTATTTGAAAGTAACGTCGATTTCAACTGGCGAAAGGCGCGTTCGCATTCCGTCGTCCAGACGAACGGAACACCTTTACGGCGTAAGCGATGAAGCGGAGCTGAAATGGAAGAAGCATTGCGCACAAACTTTGCATAATAATTAATTTTACCCAGCACACTCTGTAGTTGTGTAACATCCCGTGGCGAAGGCAACTCCTGTATGGCACGGAGGTGCTCTGGACTCGGATGTATACCTTGGGCATTTATGACATGCCCCAGGTAGGGTAAGTCCCGAGCAAAAAACACACATTTGTCCTTCCTCAAGCGAAGACCATTCTGACGCAAGACCTGAAATAATGTTCGGAGATTTTGCAAATGTTCGGCTTCTGTCTTTCCTGAGATCACAATATCGTCCAGATAGTTCGCAGCAGTAGGGACCGACGCACAAACAGTTTGTAAATATTGCTGAAACAAAGCAGGGGCGGATGCACACCCGAATGGCAGTCTTTTGAAGCGATACAAGCCAAGATGCGTGTTTACCACCAAGACGCGCTGGGATTCTTCGTCCACAGGTATTTGCAAGTACGCATCTGCTAGGTCCAATTTTGAAAAATATTTTCCCGGGCACAGTTTGTCAAAAAGATCTTCCGGGCGGGGCAAAGGAAAAGTTGCAGTCACAAGTTGTGGATTCACTGTTGCCTTGAAGTCCACACAAAGTCTCAGTTTACCGGAAGGTTTTGGCAAAATTACTAAGGGTGAGGCCCAGAGAGAAGCCTGCACACGTTCAATGACACCTTGAGATTATAAATCGGCTAATGTTCTGGCGACCTCATCACGCAATGCGTGGGGAACATTGCGCGCTCTGAAAATTTTCGGTTGTGCGTTTTCTTTCAGTTCCAAATGCGCTTCATAGTCCTTAGCGCAACCAAGGCCCGGTGCAAAAATGTCTGCAAATTCTTCACAAAGACTAGAAACACTGGCGGAAGGCACAGTCTGATTCACTGATAGGACCTGATTTACTATAGACAAATTAAACAATTGAAACAAATCTAAACCAAACAAGTTCACTGCAGTAGAAGAACGAAGAACGTAAAATGAAACAAGTTTCGTTTGTCCCTTGTATGTTGCAAGAAGGCTGCACTGTCCTAACACAGGGATATGCTGTCCTGAGTAACTATGTAACTTAACATTTGCGGCACGCAATGGCGGTTTGCCCAGTTGTTTGTACGTGTCGTGATTGAGCAATGAAACTGCAGCTCTGGTATCGAGCTGGAATGGTATCACTTTGCCTTCAAAGTCTAAGTCCACAAAAAGTTTATTGTCCTGCTGACGACAAGAGCGACTGTCACGTGCAATTTGAACTGATACAGGTACAGAAGCACTTGCGACTTTACGGGATTTTCGGCGACGTCGACGCACTCTGTTTGTGGGACTAACACAGTCACTGTTAGCTAAAGTGTCACTGGACGGGTGGGAATGAACTACATGAATGTCCATGGGCGAAGGTCCACGAGCCTGATTGTCCTGGGTTCGATTCCGGCGCGAAGCAAAGGGCCTGGAATGATTGTGATTGTCTGATCAAAGCTTTTTCTGGCAAACACTTTGAACATGTCCTTTCTTTTGACAGTAAAAGCAAATAGCTTGGCGTGACGGGCAATTTTCACGCGAATGTCTAGCTGCACACTGCGGGCATGATTTCACTACAGTTGCTTGCTTACGCGGCGCACGTGTTTGCAAGGTAGGCTGCCGCTGCGGTAACGGGCGCGAGGGCTGCTTAGCGTCCCGTGCAGCGGGCCCGGCGGGCCGGTTAATGTGACACGCTGCTGGCGAAGTTGCAAATGAGTCCTGAGCAAAGTCAAGTGTGTCTTGCCTATCCAATATGTCTATCACTTGTTGGAGGGAGGGATTAACGAGTTTCAAAATCTGTTCCCGTATGCGAACATCAGAAACGTTCTGTGCTATTGCATCACGCACCATAGTGTCTGAATAAGGAAGGCCACAGTCACATTCAAAGGCACACTCCCTAGTAAGTCCTTGCAAAGTTGCAACCCACTCCCTATTAGTCTGACCGGCCGTACGTTTTGTACGAAAGAACGTATACCTTTTTGCAACTACATTAACCGTTTCCTTGAAATAGGCATCTAAAGCAGACAAAATTTCTTCGTAGGTCAGAGTTGCTACGTCGCGTCGGGGAAACAATTTCACTATCACACGGTAGGTAGACACACCGACACAAGAAAGCAAAAACGGCTGCCGCTCGTTACCTTGAATTCTGTAGGCTGTTAGATGAAACTGGAACTGGCGGGACCATTCTTGCCATGTTTCTTTGGCCGCCACGTATGGCCTAAAGGGAGGTGCAACAGCGTTTTGTGGCAGCGGTAGCGAAGAAGCGGCGGCTGCCGCATCGGGTTGCAGCGCACGTTGACCCTGGACGAGCTGTCCAAGTGCATCCAATAACGCCTGCGTCTGCTGATTCTGCAAGCGATAAAATTCGGACAGTACATCCGGAGAATGTGGCGAAGCCATGACACAAACGAATTAATACAAACTCTTTTTCTCGTCGCCAATAATGTTGTGTCTAGACCATACAGCCTTGACACAATGCTGTAGCCGATAGGGCACGCAAGGCTAACGCAGACGGGCGTGAAGTCTGGAACATGAGAACTTATAAATGAATAAGAAGAAAAGTACGTAGATGCTTGTTACTTAACTTTTAATTAGTCCTTGGAATACATCTCTCTTGAATATTAGTAAGCTATAGGCACTGATACAAATGGCGCCTTGCTAGGTGGTCGCCATTTAACTTAGCAGGGGGCTATTCTACTGTCTATCTCTCGGCAAATGAGAGCAAGGCTTAGCACGTCCAATCGCTAGCTATGTTGTCCGTACAACTGGGGCGAGGTCTCCTCAGTCTCTCGAGACCTGCCTTGTGGTGGCGCTAGGTTTGCGATCCCACAGTGGCGACACGCGGGTCCGACATGTACTACAGGACCGCGGCCGATTTAAGTTACCACCTAGTAAGTGTGGTGTCTAGCGGTGACACCACAGTAAGTATTCTGCGCATGCGTCGAAAACTTGATAGTTGAACCACACTGCCCGCCGGCAGCGCCCTCGCTGGTGCAATAGCGGAACTCAGTCGCCCTCTACGTTGCTTTTTGCCACGGCCGTCGACGCACTGTGTCGTCTTCGATTTGAGCAAATCGTGGAGATGATGGGATTCCATGCACTGTCCAGCTGGTAGCCGCTGTCACGGTTTAACAGATTTTCCGCCAGTCGTATTTCTACGGATTCTTTAATAATGGAGTCCCAGAAAGACGTTGCTGTGGACAAAATCATTGTTTTCTCATACTCCATTGAATGTCCAGTAGAAATACAATGTTCAGCAATAGCGGACTTGATTGGCTGCAAAAGGCGGGTGTAACGTTGATGTTCAGTGCAGCGTTCTTTCACGGTGCGTGTGGTTTGACCTATGTAAGCCATACCACATTGGCACGGTATCTTGTAAATTCCGGCCTTTCGTATTAACAGATTGTCCTTAACTGATCCCACAAGGTCCGCAATCTTCGATGGTGGGCGGAAAACCACTTTTACCTGAAATTTTCGGAGGATTCTTGCTATTTTAAACGAAGTGTTGCCAACGAAAGGAAGAAAAGCTAAAGATTGTTCCGGCATGTTCTCCTCGGAGGACGTTTTCGCCCGTCTGCGACGGCTCACCTGAAGATTACTGGCAGGTGCCCAGTTGAAATATCGTGCGAAGTATTGAACGACGACCGGCTGCAAGCCCGAAATTTGTTTGAACAGTCAATTCGCCGGGAAAATTTTAAAATTCACATTATAACATGCATCGTTTCTCATCTCTACCTAGCACTACAAAACGCCTATACAAAATGGGTATATGACCAGAACTGTGTGGACACCTATTACTGGATGTTAATATGAGATGTGTGCACTTTTCGTCTTTATGACGACTTGAATTCTGGGGTTACACTTTCGATGACATGTTTGAATGTCTGTGGGGGAATAGCAGACCAGTCTTCTTCAAGAGCCGAAACTAATCGAAGTAGTGATGTTGGACTGGAACGAAGTCTACGTTCTGACTCATCCCAGAGGTGTTCCGTTGGTTTTAGGTCGGGACTGTGGGCAAGCCAGTCCATTTGAGGTATTGTGCAGAAACCACTGCCTCACAGATGCTGCTTTGTGACACATTAGATTATTATACTGTCTTGCTGATACAATCAACTACTCCCAACTGTTCCTCTACTGTATGCAGTACGAAAAGCTGTAAAATGTGTTCATATCCTTTCGCATTCAGCGTTTTCTTAAGCGCACTAACTGTTTATACACACATCAAAAAAGTTTTTCATCACCTCGGTTCCCAGAACTACTCAAGATAGACGATGACAGTGGATATTGTGTCACGGACACAGTCCCTTTGACTGTTCAGAAATGTCACAAAACCCGCCCAAAGATGTAAACTACCATGCATGAGCAGCGCCTGTTAGGCGGAGGAGGTCCGAGAGCCGATCAGTCCAGCCATTCCACTGGTAGGAGGTACACGGCGCTTGTTGTCTGCAGTTCAACCACGCCTAGACGGTCAAAACGCGGTTCGATCGCGTCCGAATTGTAACTTTGTGCCAGGAAGGGCTCTCGACAAGGAAAGTGTCCAGGCGTTTCGGAGTGAACCGAAGCGATGTTGTTCGGACATGGAGGAGAGACAGGTACTGTCGATGACATGCCTCGCTCAGGCCGGCCAAGGGCTGCTTACTGCAGAGGATGACCGCTACCTACGGATTATGCCTCGGAAATACCCTGACAGCAACGCCACCATGTTGAATAATGCTTTCCGTGCAGCCGCAGGGCGTCGTGTTACAACTCAAACTGTGAGCAATAGGCTGCATGATGCGCAGCTTCACTACCGACGTCCATGGCGAGGTCCATCTTTGCAACCACGACACCATGCAGCGCGCTACAGATGGGCCCAACAACATGCCGAATGGACCGCTCAGGACTAGCATCACGTTCCCTTCACCGATGAGTGTCGCGTATGCGTTCAACCAGCAAATCGCCGGAGACGTGTTTGGAGCCAACCCGGTCAGGTTCAACGCCTTAGTTACACTGCCCAGCGAGTGCAGCAAGATGGAGGTTCCCTGCTGTTTTGGGGTGGCATTATGTGGGGCCGACGTACGCCGCTGCTGGTTATGGAATGTGCCGTAACGGCTGTACGATACATGAATTCCATCCTCCAACCGATAGTGCAACCATATCGGCAGCATACTGGCGAGGCATTCGTCTTCATGAACGACAATTCACGCCCCCATCGTGCAAATCTTGTGAATGGTTTCCTTCAGGAAAACAACACCGCTCGACTAGAGTGGCCAGCATTTTCTCCAGACATGAACACTATCGAACATGCCAGGGATAGACTGAAAAGGGCTGTTTATGGACGACGTGCCCCACTAACCACTCTGAGGGATCTACGCCGAATTGCCGTTGAGGTGTGGGACAATCTGGACCAACAGTGTCTTGATGAACTTGTGGATAGTATTAGACAACGAAGACAGGCATACATCAATGCAATAGGAAGTGCTACTGGGTATTAGAGGTACCGATGTGTACAGCAATCTGGACCACCTCCTCCGAAGGTCTCGCTCTATGGTGGTACAACATGCAATGTGTGGTTTTCATGAGCAATAAAAAGGGCGGGAATGATGTTTATGTTGATCTGTATTCCAGTTTTCTATACAGGTTCCGGAACTCTCGGAACCGAGGCGATGCAAAATTTTTTTGATATGTGTACTACACCTGATAGCATGTAACGATGTCTAGGTATCCGCCAAACTCAAATCGTTTCATCGGGCTGCTCAAGCTACAGCGTGATTCATCACTCCAAATCACACGTTTTCAGTCATATACTATCCCGAGGCGTCGCTCTTCACATCAGTGACTCAGAAACGTGTACCCCACTCTTTTAAACTCCCTACTCCCTAATTGGAATAGTGGGAACTCACTAGTGAATCCTTCTGCTGATTAGATGCAATATATTACTTCCCCCTTCGCAACGTTCGATGGTTGCTGTCCGTTAATAGATGAGGTCCAATTGGTCTTGATTTAGCTATGCTTGTTGTTTGCGTCTCCACTTCCCACTGACATCACGAACTGTTGACGCGAGTGACTTTAGAAGTATTGAAATGTCACTGATGGATTAGTTACTGATGTGACATCCGGTGACTCGTCCAGTTTTGAAGTGACTGAGCTCTCCTAACCGATGCATTCTGCGGTTACTGCTTCTCTACTGGCAACAGTCCCAGTCTCCTTATGACTAGATAGTGACCATTTCAGCGCTTCTCTACTGGCAACAGTCCCAGTCTCCTTTTGTACTGGCGGGTTCGCATCTCCTGATGTACTGTGGCCAATTTCGCATTACATAGGGGTATAGGGGTGCCCCGACTCTTATGACTAGATAGTGACCATTTCAGCGCTTCTCTACTGGCAACAGTCCCAGTCTCCTTTTGTACTGGCGGGTTCGCATCTCCTGATGTACTGTGGCCAATTTCGCATTACATAGGGGTATAGGAGTGCCCCGACTCTTATGACTAGATAGTGACCATTTCAGCGCTTCTCTACTGGCAACAGTCCCAGTCTCCTTTTGTACTGGCGGGTTCGCATCTCCTCATGTACTGTGGCCAATTTCGCATTACATAGGGGTATAGGGGTGCCCCGACACTAATGACTAGATAGTGACCATTTCAGCGCTTCTCTACTGGCAACAGTCCCAGTCTCCTTTTGTACTGGCGGGTTCGCATCTCCTGATGTACTGTGGCCAATTTCGCATTACATAGGGGTATAGGGGTGCCCCGACACTAATGACTAGATAGTGACCATTTCAGCGCTTCTCTACTGGCAGCAGCCCCAGTCTCCTTTTGTACTGGCAGGTTCACATCTCCTGATGTACTGTGGCCAATTTCGCATTACATAGGGGTATAGGCGAACCCCGACACTAATGACTAGATAGTGACCATTTCAGCGCTTCTCTACTGGCAACAGTCCCAGTCTCCTTTTGTACTGGCGGGTTCGCATCTCCTGATGTACTATGGCCAATTTTGCATTACATAGGGGTATAGGGGTGCCCCGACTCTTATGACTAGATAGTGACCATTTCAGTGCTTCTCTACTGGCAACAGTCCCAGTCTCCTTTTGTACTGGCGGGTTCGGATCTCCTGATGTACTGTGGCCAATTTCGCATTACATAGGGGTATAGGGGTGCCCAGACTCTTATGACTAGATAGTGACCATTTCAGCACTTCTCTACTGGCAACAGTCCCAGTCCCCTTTTGTACTGGTGGGTTTGCATCTTCTGACGTACTGTGGCCAATTTCGGGCCAATTTCACATTACATAGGGGTATATGGGTGCCCCGACTCTTATGACTAGATAGTGACCATTTCAGCGCTTCTCTACTGGCAACAGTCCCAGTCTCCTTTTGTACTGGCGGGTTCGCATCTCCTGACATACTGTGTCCAATTTCGCATTACATAGGGGTATAGGGGTGCCCCTACTCTTATGACTAGATAGTGACCATTTCAGCGCTTCTCTACTGGCAACAGTCCCAGTCTCCTTTTGTACTGGCGGGTTCGCATCTCCTGACATACTGTGTCCAATTTCGCATTACATAGGGGTATAGGGGTGCCCCGACTCTTATGACTAGGTAGCGAACATTGCAGCGGCCGCTGAATGTAATAGTTAACGCGTTTTATGACACAAATTTGAATAAGATGGTATGAGAAAATTCGGGCATTTTGCACAGCGTTCCTAACATCTCCGAAATGCAACGTTTTGCTTGTTCACCCCATCATTTTGAAAATGTTTTCTCTGCTACAGTCATCCAATTTAGTACTGTCTAACTTAGTAGGCATAGAAAAGACAGGTTTCTCAGGTGCTTGCTGAGAACAAAACTCCTTGAGAAAGTAAATCGCTAAATCGGTTTGGGTATAGACGACGGGCGTTTCCTCTGGGACGTTTCTCAATAATGCGTGATAGTTTCGGCGGCATATTAAATAATTTTTTGACGTCTCAGCATGTAAATTTCGATAGCTCCAATTCATATTTAATCGGAATATTTATATTAGTGTAAAATTTCTTGAAGGGACTGGGGTTTCTGTAACCGGGGAGACATTTTCTGTAAGTTAATGCAGAAAGGCACAAAAAGTAAAGCAAAAGAAAGAGGTGAACTCCTACAGAATGACAAACTACTGCGAAAGTACTTGCCGCACGAAACAGTTAAAAGCAAATTACCTCTGTCATGCAAAACCGCATTGCATCCTGAGTTCTTTTACGTTTTTTTTACTAGCGTTTTATTCCACCTTTATCCCCATCAGTTTGATATGCGAGAGTTGGAGTATGGCGTGTCACATGAGACCTCCTGTTATTTCTCAGTACATGTATTTCGTTCGTAGAAATAGTAATATTTTTCTTCAGATTTACGACACTGCCTCGAAAGAAATGCAGTAGATCTCAAGCCAGTGTCGATTGTCGGCAGATTTAGTAGGACACTAATGAAAGGTAACGCTGCTAGCGTGCTTCCAATGTTATATTGCTTTGACCGGGAAAATGTAACAAGAAATGAGGCTTCAAAAACAGTGTCCACTCAAATATGCGATGTCTCGGTGGGTAATTGTGAACCTGGATTCAGAATTTGCAAAAATAGCTGGAAGCCAAGAACGTGCAACTTATGAGTAGCATTAGTGTACAATTGGTGGTATACCACAGAGAAAGCTTAGTTCAGTCACTTCGTTCATCGAACTATGCAAACTTTACTAACGCACAGGACTTGCATACGTTGTGTCCATGGACATTCAGCGAATACCGACGACTGAAGTACACTGAACCATCAGTGAAAAATCTCATTTATATGGCATGTTGCAGTTCTTCATTCGACAGTCTTTTAGGATTTCCGTATTTTTTTCTTTTGTTTTCTAAATCGCCTAAATTAAATGCTGAGATGATTCCTTACACAGGGAAAGGACGCATATTTAATCCCTTGCCTGCTCTTTGCTCAGAGCAACCATATTGTAACTAACCGCTTTGATGCCTACGACACGTTCGTCTACAATACTCTTTTGTTTCGAAACTAGTTCCTTTCATCTAATTGGTACCGAAAGATAAAATGTATTGGAAGCGGCTTTTAGCAGCACTTAGGTGATGCGGGCTTAAAATTAGGAGGTAAATGAAATGAAATAATCGTATGGCATTGTTGGCCGGGAGGCCCAATCGAGGACGTTCGGCCGCCGAGTGCAAATCTTATTTCAGTCGACGGCACATAGCCGCGTGGTTTGAGGCCCCACGTCACGATGCGGGCGTCCACTCCCGCCGGAGGTTCGAGTCCTCCCTCGGGCAAGGGTGTTTGTGTTATTGTTAGCGTAAGTTACCTTAAGTAGTGTGTAACTCTAGGGACCAATGACCTCAGCAGTTTGGTCCCATAGGAATTCACATACATTTGAACATTTCAACGCCACATTGGGCGACTTGCGTGCCAGTGGTGAGAATGAACTGATGAGGACAAAATAATACTCAGTTAATAAGCGGAGAAAATCTCCAACCAGGCCGGGAATCGAACCCAATAGGAGGTATAATACACTGGAGCGCCAAAGGAAATGGTACACCTGTCAAATATCGTGCAGGGCCTCCGCGAGCACGCAGAAATCCGCAACACAACGTGGCAGGGACTCAACTAATGTCTGAAAGAGTGGTGGAAGCATCAGACACCACGAACCCTGCGGGGCTGTCCATAAATCCGTAATCTAGACAGCGCGTTGCAAGGCATCCCTGATATGCTCAATAATGTTCATGTCTGGGAAGTTTGGTGGTCATCGAAAGTCTTAAAACGCAGAAGAGTGTTCGTGGAGCCGCTCCGTAGCAATCCTGGACGCGTTTGGGATGTCGTATTGACCTGCTGGAATTGCCCAAGTCCGTCGGGATGCACAGTGGACATGAATGTATGCAGGTGATCAGTCAGGCGCGGGACTGCTACGGTCGCAGGTTCGAATCCTGCCTCGGGCATGGGTGTGTGTGATGTCCTTAGGTTAGTTAGGTTTAAGTAGTTCTAAGTTCTAGGGGACTTATGACCTAAGATGTTGAGTCCCATAGTGCTCAGAGCCATTTGATCAGTCAGGGTGCTTACGTGCGTGTATCAGAGCCGTATCTAGACTTATCACGGGCCCCATATCACTCCAGCTGCACGTTCACTACACCATTACAGTGTCTCCACCAGCTTGGTTCAAATGGCTCTGAGCACTATGCGACTTAACTTCTGAGGTCATCAGTCGCCTAGAACTTAGAACTAATTAAACCTAACTAACCTAAGGACATCACACACATCCATGCCCGAGGCAGGATTCGAACCTGCGACCGTAGCGGTCGCTCGGTTCCAGACTGTAGCGCCTAGAACCGCACGGCCACTCCGGCCGGCCCACCAGCTTGAACAGTCCCCTAGTCCCTTGCTGACATGCAGTGTCCATGAATTCATGAGGTTGTCTCCATATCCGTACACGTCCATCCGTTCGATACAATTTGAAACGAGACTCGTCCGAGCAGGAAACATGTTTCCAGTCATGAATAGTCCAATGTCGGTGTTGACGGACCCAGACGGACCCAGGCGAGGCTTAAAGCTTTCGTCGTGCAGTCATCAAGGGTACACGAAGGGGCCTTCCTCTCCGAGAGCCCATATTAATGATATTTCGTAGAATGGTTCGCATACTGACTTTTGTTAATGGCCCAGCATTGAAATCTGTAGTAAATTGCGGAAGGCTTGCTCTTATTTCACGTTGAACGATTCTCTTCAGTAATCGTTGGTCCCGTTCTTGCAGAATATTTTTCCGGCCTCAGCGATGTCGAAGATTTGATGTTTTACCGGATTCCTGATATTCACGGTACACTCGTGGAATGATCGTACGGGAGAATCCTCACTTCATCGCTACCTGGGAAATGCTGTGTCCCATCGTTCGTGTGGCGACTATAACACGACGTTCAAACTCACTTAATTCTTGATGAGCTGCCATTGTAGCAGCGGTAACCCATCTAACAACTGCATCAGACATTTGTTATCTTTTATAGGCGTTGCCGACCACAGGGCCGTATTCTGCCTGTTTACATATCACTGTATCTGAATACGCATCCGTACACTAGTTTCTTTGGCGTTTCAGTGTAATAGCTGTAACGCTATTTGAGTTGGTGACAAATATAAGACGTGCGTTCAATAAGTAATGCATCTCATTTTTCTTCTCGGTCAATTTCGGTTGAAAAAATGTGGAATTTGTTGTGGAACATCGTGGAATATTCCCACTTCAGCCCCTACAGCTTCCTGAATTTCCAATTTGTGTTGGCGCTATCTGTACACTTCAAAGTGGGGACTGTAACAGAGGTACGTTCCAAGCAGAGTTTCTTTTGGTGGAAAACCAGACCATCACAGATATTCGTAGGCGCTTGCAGAATGTCCACAGAGACCTACAAAGAACAAAAGCAGAGTGAGTCTTTGGCGAGGCGTCTGTCATCATCGGAACAAGGTCACGCAAGCCTGTATTGCCTCCCGCGTGCCGAGCGGTCGCACACAGCTGTGACTCCTGCAATGCTGGAATGTGCAGACACTCTCATTTGATTTGATCGCCGGATCACACACAAACACCTCGCCGTGCAACTGGACGTCTCTGTTGGTAGTGCTGACACACTCGTCCACCATTTGGGGTTGAAACGTCCCCTTAGAAAAATTATGAATTGCAGTGCTGGAAAAACTCTTATGTTATTTAATTTTCAAACAGCTGAGCAAAACTGAACGTACTCAGACATTTCTCTCTTTACTTCGTCTGATCATCACTAAACTGATACACAGTATCTGTAGCGCAACGCAACCTGACTTTCAAGAATCCCTACAAAAGAATGGCCCTGACTGACAATAACCTATACCTTTCATGAATAACTTACCTCACAAAAATCTTCGTTTTGTGACATCCAATTAAACAAATTTCATTTTTCTGACGGACACACCTCCAGATCGCCCGCTCAAAACTCAGACATCTCTCTCCCCACATCCGCCATGTTGGCGGCTCACCACCAACTGCCCAACGCTACGCGCTATTCACAGCCAACTACCCAACACTACACAAGCGAATATTCCAACAATGAGTCCAACCAGCCACAGACTGCACACAGCGCAGTCAGCGATTTTCATACAGAGCACTACGTGGCGTTACCAACATACAAACCTAAACAACCTACTTACAGGGTACTCGATAGTGTGTATCCGCTGGATTCCTCGCCGCCTATCAGAAGACCATAAAGAGCAACGAAGGGCCATCTGTTTGGTCCAATGAAGCATGAACTCCTCGGGAAACAGTACATGGATGATGGGGAGGTTATTCATGCAGCAAGACATTGGCTGCGACGTCGACAAGTATAGTGGTACTCTGTGGGTATACAGGACCTCCGAGTAAGGCGGTGTCAGACTATTGCAATGTATGGAGATTCGTTTGCAAACTGTTATGTAGCCAAAAGAGAGAGTATAATATGGTGTACAAAAATTCTGAAAAAAAAACTAACCTGCTTTCAGAAAAAGGGACTTGCCATCACATCATTCTTCCAAGTTGTTGACGAAAATAATATGCAGCAGAATAAAGAAAATGAAGATGAACTGGAAGAAGTTCAGTTTGGTTTCAGTATTGTGTTACGGACTGACCAGTTCCTTTGCAGAGCCTCTTGTATGGGAAGCTGTGGTATAGGTTCTGCAGTACAGTGCCACGAGTGGGGTCAACAATGTTTACTCAACAGGAACTTAATGCCTTTCGTAATATATTTATACGGCAGCAGGCAGCCCTAGCCGGCTTCAGCAGTATGGGTAGACCAGTGGTGGTTCAACATTCTTGTTCACGAGCCAGTACTTATATTGTGGTAAGCACTTCGGGCCATATGTGTACCTATGCCGACCGCTGTGGCCGAGCGGTTCTAGGCGCTTCAGTCCGGAACCGCGCTGCTGCTACGGTCACAGGTTCGAATCCTGCTTCGGGCATGGATGTGTGTGATGTCTTTAGGTTAGTTTCGTTTAAGTAGTTCTAAGTCTAGGGGACTGACGACCTCAGATGTTAAGTCCCATAGTCCCATAGTGCTTAGAGCCATTTGAACTTTTTTTTTTTCTTTTTTTTTTTTTTTTGTACCTATCTCATTATTAATTGGTAACCCGCATGAAAGTGAACAGTGGAAGTGACGTGCTAGGTTGAAATGTGTTCGTGAAAAGCCGAAAATTATACATCCTGGGTGCGTAAACCATTTAAGTACATTTACAGAGTGACACAAATGCACTAATAAGACCACAAATCACCACTAAATGCGTTTCAGAACTAAAAATAAGCGAAAGGCGTATAGCACAATAGAAATGTCATTTCATTTAGCTACTTTAGCCGAACCACATCCCAAGAGTAAATTAGGATGTTATGAGTCCCCAATAGACTAGCTATAGTAAGGGCCTGAGAATTTGGCCGCCGGCCCCCAATAACTGACAGTTAAAAGTCGGTGCCATTCGGAACACGACTTGTCCACTGTTCTCCGTTTCAGATGGCGGCCACCGTCTCCGACCCCTAAGTGGCGACACTGTAATTGCCTGCATTGTCTGTGTGAGCAGTTGGATAACTGATTAATAATTCTAATTTAAATGCATTATACAATGTGAGACACGATCAGAAATGTCTACTAAATGTTTTGAGTAAGTTTTCTCCTACTCATTACGTTTTCTTAGAACAACCTGAATTTAATTTCACATTCCTTCTGACAAATAAGTACCAAATTTTAAGATGACCGTCCCTGTAACATGCATCCACGAATACACGTTACTTCCATGTCAAAATTTGTACGATAGCAGTTAATCGGTACGTGTCGTGCACACATGTGGGTTGTCGGTGCAGGAAAACAAAGAATAAAATATTCTCCCCCCTCACATCATCTAACCCTCTGGTTCAAATGGCTCTAAGCACTATAGGACTTAACATCTTAGGTCATCAGTCACCTAGACTTAGAACTACTTAAACCTAACTAACTTAAGGACATCACACACATTCATGCCTGAGGCAGGATTCGAACCTGCGACCGTAGCGGTTGCGCGGCTCCGGACTGATTTAACTAGAACCGCTCCACCACACCGGCCGGATATATTCAGAGGTCTCAGCGATTTCTGTTTACACTTTGTGTGGACACTAGCCACTAACAATAACTCTCAAGTGTACAGGGACTTGTGAAGCATAAACGGACTGCGATGCATTGTTGAGGCTCAGTGCCGGAAAATCTTTGTTGTGGGTTCTTTATGCCAGACTTCTTCGCCGTGCTACGCAAAGAATCGTGTCCACATCTGGGTTTGATTCAAGGAAGGCAGAAAGCCGAAAGCTGGGACATCTGCTGCGCTCCCGAAAGAACGTACTGCCTGTATACGAAGCAAAGTAGTTAAAATTGCTGACGTATTTTTTTAAGAAAACATTTTACTTGAAGTATAGAAATAAAACATCCTATACTTTGGATTCGAATGTTTTTTCGCTATGCAACTGTTCTCAACCGGCTGCCAGGGAACTATTATTTAAAGATATTTAATTATTTCAGATCGTGTAAGCTTCACGTCGCAGACTAATGATGATGTGGCTATCTGCCCACTATTTCTTATATTTACTATGATTCCTCAAAACCGAATAACGTACTACCCTTTGCTCGAACAATTCGAAGTGACTAAAGAGTGCGAAATGAGATTGATAATCTAAGGGAAACAGAATTTGGCAGTCTGAAATTGTCGTCATAGTCATATTTCGAAATGCCTCTCTCACATCATTGCCAAGTGAAAGCTAGGTTAAATAGTGACTCATGCGGGTATTCGATTTTACAACATTTCGATTTCCAGTCAGACACCCCACTGCTATACCACTACGCCAAACACGCATTAATGATCGCGTGTTTTGTCCTCAAGTGACTGCTGTTTTCTAGGTGGAAATGGCATGGTTTTCACAAGTTAAATTTAATTTATCGTAGTTCTGACAATTTCTGCGAAATATTTATAAATTTTATACAAAACCATTCTTCATGAATAAGTAAATATGTTAGTCAAAACCGGTTCAAAATCCCTGAAGCAGTTCCTGAGATTAGCCTGCATATACTGACGGGTGCAAGCAAGAGACTTCAGTTTGTACTAGATTGGTGCATAAGCGCCTATTGTTTCTCCGTAGTTTAATAAACAGAACAGATACTCGAAACAGAGACCATAGTTATCAATGGTATATTCTCCTTCGTACAACAGTCTGTCAACGCTGGGATAACTTTTCTATTGCGTCATCCGGAAGGAAAGTTCCTTGAAAGTTTTCCGATAGGGAGCTGAAAAGTTGAAAATCTGAAGGTGCAAGATTAGGTGAATAAGGCGGATGCGGTCGTTATCGTGGAGTAGCATCACTTCACGCAGTCTTCCTGGTCAGTGTTTTTGGACTGCGTTTGCAAGACGTCTCAGTTGCTGACAGAAAATGTCAACAGAGATAGTTACATCTGGGGAAGCAATTCGTAGCACACCACACCGTCGCTGTCCCACCGGATTCATAACGTTATATCCTGTGGATGTGCGCAGGTGTGGGGAATTGCTGCTTTGATTGGGCTCAACCATTCCTTTCATTTCTCGTCGCCAATAACGATACAGAATAAGAATGGTCGGTATTGTTCACGAGCCAATTGATGACGAGCAGAGATGCACCTGCTGATTTTTTGAGATTTTTGTGACTTTAACTTAGCGTTTTCGGTACCCATACACCTGATATTTGATCTTCCACACGCTCCATCCTCGTCTGATTGTTTTTAATTTCAATTTTGCATTTAATGCTACACATTTTACATTTTCGCTCTGTCCGCAGTGCATTTATTTTCTCCTTATCAAAACAACATTAATCCTTAAGCGCTTTTCTTCATCAAACGTAAAACAACTCTCTTAATATAACGTGGAGATGTCTTAAGTGATTCTGGAGGTTTTGTTCCTTGTCTCGCAATCTAAATCTCTCTACGTTGCACGGTGTGATCAGTTCAGGTAAAAAGTTATCCAGTTGTACGAGAATACCCGCTAGCATTGTGCGTTGCCCATGAGGAAGCTCCTAGATTCAGGGCGAATCAGTGAGACTGAATAGCCGATCTTTCTCCACATGTGGCTTAAAAAGACTTATTTCTATGTGGTAATAACGGTACCTTTAAAGATAGTTCCTTCAGTGAAATTCGGGATGCTTTGATTGAGAAACAGTTCAAGAATATCTCATCGCTTGTGTATGCTTCTGAAAATCTATGCGAATGACGTACAGGTTTCATACGAGGTTATTTTCATATTATGTTTTTCAAGCATCTTATTTACAGTTTATTATTGTCATATAATATCTCTTACTTCATTTTTATGTGAAACGGATGATTTCTTTCTGTAATCACAGAATACTCCTGCAAAGGTAGCAAAAAATGTGTATAGGTCTCGCAAAGTACTGTCGTTGCTTGTCAAGTTTTGTAAACACTGCACACCCATCGGATAATCCCATTAATGTTGGTAGATAATAAAAATTCCAGAGTGTTGGAATAATTACAATGTGTGTTGCCACAACGTGCATTCTCCTTGTTTACCAAAATAGCTGCCAGTTGTCTCTGAATGTCTAGAGTACATTTCCTCAAGGTTATTAGACAGTCGTTAAACATAAGATAAGCATAAGTCCCTCAAACGATTCGAATTTCTCCGCTGTCAAACAGTTCGTAACACTGCCATCGCGATTTAATGTTAAAATATCTTTCCTAATCAGAAATAATGACTGTCGGCACACCGGACACGTAAAGTGTTGTTACAACGGCAACATTACAAGCACACGTAATAGGAGTACTTTACTTTTGAAATCGAAATTAGAGAAAAAATTTACTCATACGATAAATTGAAGGTTTGCGTAGATATCATCAATGATTTAATACCATCCAGCACTGCATTTACTTAGTAAGAACTTCTCATAACAATAGCAACTTTTTCATACACAAATTCATACGAACTGTATTGTTCATCATGCACAAAAATAACGCTATAGTTGCTGTACTACAGTAAGGTCTATTGAAATATGTATTTTGAGTTAGTAAGGTTCAGTGAAGTGGCTCTAATGGCCTTTAAATACGTAACATTGTCAGAAAGAATTCGCAAAGCGAAGCAAAATAAACGTTAGTGCCAAATAGCGCTACAGCCGCACATTTGTCTTTCAATTTCAATGGAATAGCTACGTTTCCGTCACTTTTCTTAAATTTGCGATTAATGTAATTTCATTACTTCGTTTAGAAAGTGATAAAAATACAGTTTTGCTGAAATCACTTTTAATTGATAAAAGTAAAAAAAAATTAAAAAATATTGAGAGCTGCATTTCGCAAAGTTTATTAGTTGGCTTACCTCAGCAGATGCATTGTTGAAGTGGCTGCCACGACTTTAGGGTCAGACTGGTATCTTCGACTATCCATCTCGCTGCTTGTTATATTCACGGTAAATCGATGTATATATTGAGATACTTCGAAATCAATTACTGAAGATACTGACAAACAATAGAAAGAAAATTATATTGTATAACTCCAATGAATTTACCGTATCTTCACATGTTCCGTAACTTCCTTTTGAGCCATCTGAGGCATCTGAGGTTACCTATCCAGTTGTCTAAAACGGGACATGGCTGAAGGAAAGCCATCTTTAAAAGCACGACGCGTGGCAGGCAGAGGAAGCGTTAGTAATGGAGCGGAATGGCTATACCTGGAGGCACGGCACGCCCTGCTTCATTTGCATCTAGGCCGAGCAAACTCTATGCTGCTCCATTTTGCACCCCGGCACTAGATAGCTATCGAGCCGATCTAGTTCTGATTCGCAAAAGCCTATGTTTGGCACAGAAGTTGCCATGTGTCTATTCAAAAAATACTTAGCTATATGAAAATGTTGCATTTGGTGATCATTCTTACCTCAGTTTCGTGTATACAAATTTTATAACTGACATGTGATAAATATCTAAACAGGCTTTCGCTAACGAACATTTGAATAAATCACCTTCCTAGCAGAGCGTCTGGAGGTGGTGTCTTTCACTAGCAATCAGAACATCCTGGGACACGAATTAGGACCCACTCTCATTAATAATCATCAGAAATGGCGGCCGAAGGCTTCCAGCACAAGGAGTGGCCCTTGTCCTACCAACAACTTCGCCAAGAAAGGCGGAGGAGAGGATAGAATTTCAGGGAAACCTCTTGCTCATCGGCTGGGAACGGCCGCTAAATGGCTGAAGAATCAGCAATAAACAGCGGCATGAGGATGCAGAAGGCAAAGGCAACCACTACATTAAAGTCACAGGGCATGATGCTTGTAATTGAAAAAGTATCAGGAAGATTTCTCCATTGGCAAAAAATCACGGAGTAGTCCCTCATTCAGTTCTCCTGGAGAAGACTGCCAAGGGGAAGGTGGCCACGAGAAAAAGATTGAATAAGAAATGAATGAGTAAGATTTTACGAGTCGTAGCTTTGTGTGTCAGAAGTCTGAACGTGATAGCCAAGCTAGAAGATCTGAAAAGGGTAATGCAAGGCTCGGTGAAGTCAAACATGAACAATTAAGGATTTCTGTTCGGATAAATTTAGGGTAGTACCAACACAAGCAGCAAATAGTGCGAGGAGAGTAGCATTCGGTATAAGTCGAAAGATTGGGGAGAGAGTGAGTCAGTGCGAACAACTTAGAGATAAGACTCTTCTCATCAGAATCGACAACAAACCAAACCCATAACAAAAGCTCAAGCGTGCATGTCGATGTCACAGGCAGAAGATGAAGAGTTAGAGAAAGTACGTGCGGATATTGAAGGGGTAATTCAGTATGTAAATGTTGGTCATAACACATTAGTCATGGAGGATTCTAACACCTTGGTAGGAGAAGGAGTAGAAGAAAGTTACGGGAGTATATGGACTTGTTATTAGAAATGAGAGAGAGGAAAAGCTAATTGAGTAGGGCAATATGTTTTTGGTAGCAATAACAAACATGCTGTTCAAAAAGCATGACATAAGGAGCTATGATTGAAAAAGTCAGGGCGACATATGTTTCCAGCTGGATTACATCATAATGACAAAGAGGTTCGAAATCAGGTACTGGAATGCAAGGTGTACTCAAAGCACTATAGACTCGGATCATAATTTAGTAGTGATGATGAGCAGACTGAAGTTTAAAAGCATCCTCCGGAAGAATCAGTGTAGAAAGAAGTGGGATGCATGATTATTGAGGAATGGTGAGATAAGTTTGAAATCCCTAAGGCTATAGATATTGCGCTGATTAGTACCAAAGCGTGCCATTCAATTCAAGAGTAATGAAAATTTCCAAAAAAGGTAATCTTCGAAGTTACACGGGCAAACGTAGATATAAGGAAAGTAACCATGAGGAAATCCTGAGTAACAGAAGAAATGCTTCAACTGATCGAAGGAGGTGGGGAGTACATAAAAGATCAGGAAAGGACAAAAATAAAGCAATATAAGTCACTTAGGATTGAAATAAATAGCAAGTCAAAGGAATAAAAGGCTTACAGAAAAGTCATGAAAACTTTCCACAAAATTGAAAACAAGGGTGGCATCATTGAGTGTAATGGGAATTCCGCTGTTAAACGGTCTGGAGATACCCGAGAGGTGGAAAGAGTGCATTAAATCCCTTTGCGAACATGAGGCACTGTGTAATAGAACGTGATAGAAGTATAAATTGTAGTCGCCGTGGAAGACAAAGAGGGGATCCAGTAACACAGAGTTTGACAGAGCTTTAGAAGATTTACAATCAAACAAGGCAGAAGCGTAGAGGACATCCCTTTGGAAATTCTAAAATCATTGAGGAAAGTAGAACCAAACGACAGCGACAGTTCAGATTGATTTGTAGAATCTATGAGACTGGAGACATGCGATTAGACTTTCCGGAAAATATCATCCACAAAATCCCTAAGATACACTCCTGGAAATTGAAATAAGAACACCGTGAATTCATTGTCCCAGGAAGGGGAAACTTTATTGACACATTCCTGGGGTCGGATACATCACATGATCACACTGACAGAACCACAGGCACATAGACACAGGCAACAGAGCATGCACAATGTCGGCACTAGTACAGTGTATATCCACCTTTCGCAGCAATGCAGGCTGCTATTCTCCCATGGAGACGATCGTAGAGATGCTGGATGTAGTCCTGTGGAAAGCCTTGCCATGCCATTTCCACCTGGCGCCTCAGTTGGACCAGCGTTCGTGCTGGACGTGCAGACCGCGTGAGACGACGCTTCATCCAGTCCCAAACATGCTCAATGGGGGACAGATCCGGAGATCTTGCTGGCCAGGGTAGTTGACTTACACCTTCTAGAGCACGTTGGGTGGCACGGGATACATGCGGACGTGCATTGTCCTGTTGGAACAGCAAGTTCCCTTGCCGGTCTAGGAATGGTAGAACGATGGGTTCGATGACGGTTTGGATGTACCGTGCACTATTCAGTGTCCCCTCGACGATCACCAGTGGTGTACGGCCAGTGTAGGAGATCGCTCCCCACACCATGATGCCGGGTGTTGGCCCTGTGTGCCTCGGTCGTATGCAGTCCTGATTGTGGCGCTCACCTGCACGGCGCCAAACACGCATACGACCATCATTGGCACCAAGGCAGAAGCGACTCTCATCGCTGAAGACGACACGTCTCCATTCGTCCCTCCATTCACGCCTGTCGCGACACCACTGGAGGCGGGCTGCACGATGTAGGGGCGTGAGCGGAAGACGGCCTAACGGTGTGCGTGACCGTAGCCCAGCTTCATGGAGACGGTTGCGAATGGTCCTCGCCGATACCCCAGGAGCAACAGTGTCCCTAATTTGCTGGGAAGTGGCGGTGCGGTCCCCTACGGCACTGCGTAGGATCCTACGGTCTTGGCGTGCATCCGTGCGTCGCTGCGGTCCGGTCCCAGGTCGACGGGCACGTGCACCTTCCGCCGACCACTGGCGACAACATCGATGTACTGTGGAGACCTCACGCCCCACGTGTTGAGCAATTCGGCGGTACGTCCACCCGGCCTCCCGCATGCCCACTATACGCCCTCGCTCAAAGTCCGTCAACTGCACATACGGTTCACGTCCACGCTGTCGCGGCATGCTACCAGTGTTAAAGACTGCGATGGAGCTCCGTATGCCACGGCAAACTGGCTGACACTGACGGCGGCGGTGCACAAATGCTGCGCAGCTAGCGCCATTCGACGGCCAACACCGCGGTTCCTGGTGTGTCCGCTGTGCCGTGCGTGTGATCATTGCTTGTACAGCCCTCTCGCAGTGTCCGGAGCAAGTATGGTGGGTCTGACACACCGGTGTCAATGTGTTCTTTTTTCCATTTCCAGGAGTGTAGTAACGGCAGATATGTGCGAGCACTATCTTACAATCTGCTTAACCGCTCATACATCGAAATTAGTGTGAAGAATAACAAATAGAAAAATGGAAAAAGTAAATTGAGGATATGTTAGAAAACCATCGGATTAGTTTTCGGAAAGGTAAAGGCACCACGGAGGCATTTCTGAAGTTGTGCTTCATAATGAAAGCAAGAGTTAAGAAAACTCAAGATAAATGTGTAGGGTTTGTCGACCTAGAAACAGCGTTCGACAATATTAAATGAAATAAACTGTCTAATGAGTACAGAGCGTGGGTTAAGGATAAACCAAAGGAAAACGAGAGCAACGAAGAGTAGCAGAAATGGCATACAGCGATATAAATAATATCAAAATTGGTAACCAAGAAGTAGAGAAGTTAAGGAATTCTGCAACCCTGGGAGCAAAATAACATGACGGACGTAATGAGGAGGACATAGAAAGTAGACTGGCCAAAAGAAGCGTGCTGGTATCAAATAAGGACCTTAACCTGAGGAAGAAATTTCTAATCATGTGCACTTCGGCACAGCACTGAGTGATAGTTAATTATTGACAAAGGATAAACTGGGAAAGAACAGAATCGGAAAGTCTGTGATTTGATGATGTAGCCCTACGTTGAATATTATATGGACTGATAAGAAATAAAATGTTCTCCACAGCAGCGACGAGGAAATGGGAAAGACTAATAGGGAGAAGGACATGATGATAGGACACGCGTTAAGACATCAGAGAATAGCTTCCATGATACCAAGGAGAGCTGTAGATGGTGAAGACTGTAGAAGACAGAGATTGGAAAATACCCAACAAATTATTGATAACGTAGGGTCCAAGTGGTAGTCTGATATAAAGAGGTTGTCACTACAGAGTAATTCGTGGCAGGCCGCATCAAACAAAAAAATGTTCAAATGTGTGTGAAATCTTTTGGGACCTAAATGCTAAGGTCATCAGTCCCTAAGCTTACACACTACTTAACCTAAATTATCCTAAGGACAAACACACGCACCCATGCCCGAGGGAGGACTCGAACCTCCGCCGGGACCCGCATCAAACTATTTCAAAGACAGATGACTCAACAGTGTAGATTACCGCTTACACAACACATGTTCGTCCGATGACTGAATATTGCTCTTCAATCTATGATGCAAACCAAATGCAAGTGATAGAGAAAAAAAAGTCCTAATATGAGCAGCGCATTTCGTAGCAGATTTGTTAAGCAAGCGTGAAAACTTGAAAGAGAATCTCATTCCACTCCAACTCCGCTGCAAGTGAGGCGTTGTGCATGACGGTATCGTTCTCTGTAAAATATTGGAGAACGAATGTTCTAAGATGAGTCATCCAATATTTTGCTTCCTGTTTTGCAGAATTTAAAGAGATTCGAGCCTACACGAAAGCTTGCCAACATTCGTTTTTTCGCGCTCCATTCGTGACTGCAACAGGAACGAGGAAAACTGACAGTGGGACTCAACGTGCCCTGCAACACACGCAGGAAGGTGGCCTGTGAAATATAGGGGGAAGGAGAATGTTCAAAACCACTAGCCAGAAGAACGAACGGATTGATAGGAAACCTATTGTGATGCCAGAGGATGCCATAGAAGAAAAAAATTGTAGGGGAGCACATAGTCTGAAATATGCAGTAAATAATTGAGAGAGGACGTTAGTTCCGAATTATTGAGAGATCAAGGGGTCGACATAGGAGAGGAAATCGTGGCAGACCAAACAGGTTCGAATCCTGCCTCGGGCATGGATGTGTGTGATGTCCTTAGGTTAGTTATGTTTAAGTAGTTCTAAGCTCTAGGGGACTAATGACCTCAGAAGTTGAATCCCATAGTGCTCAGAGCCATTTGAACCATTTGAACCAAATCTTATCAGTCTGAAGACTGATTAACCGAAAAATATAAATCACGTACACTACTCGAATCATTATCTAAGCATAAATTCTTCTTTGCCTTTGAGCTGCACTTCGCAGTAGTGATGTAAGGTGATATAGTAAGCAGTTATCTATTCATATACCCGTGACTATTCATCTATCCACTTTGAGATAATTTGGAAGCAGTGGAGCAGTCAACCGTATAGTTGAATTTCTCTTTTGCTACCAGCGTGCTACAGACGAAAACCTGGGTGCAAACCATCTGGAAACAGGTTTCTATGCTGATACCACAAGAACCACAGGTTCCATATAATTATACGCAAATATTTGCCATAAGAGGTTGTAACCACTGACATGATCGTACTCCAAGGGCAAGAAAGACCGACTGAAACCATTTACTACGTGGTAAATGACGACTCACAGACGGCAGGTGGCAATACAAGCAGTGGAGGATATAGAAAACATGTCGGGGAGATGCTGATAAGAGAGCAGTCCTTGTGGTGATGCAGAAACAGAGCGAATTATCTGACGTCCAAAAGGGCATGATCACTGGCTTTCGAACCAAGGTTAAGTGTCTAAACTATTCGCGTGCCGCAATGGTTAAAGTATACAGCGCGCGGCAAAATGGCGCTGCCCAAAACGAAGGTGAATGACGGCTGAGGAGATGTGACGAATAGACGTACAACTGTTGAGCAACCGACCGCCCGGAAGAACCGAGGGGCTAGTTAGCAACGACCTTTCAGCGAATTTTGCTGCGTCTGGGCCTGGCAGCAGGTGTCTGGTTCATCGACGACGTAGGCTGGAATCTGCACGCCAGTACCACAATTTGACGTATATTGATGGCGACAGTGACAGCGACAGGTGGCCTTTCTTGGCGCCATAGATCCTCCCCCGGTCCACAGCACTGGAGTCGGCATGGCTCCACGTCCAGAACGTCATTGACTCTCTTCCTGCATGTCTCGCAGCGGTCCACGCTATAGTAGGTCGCCGGCCGGAGTGGACGAGCGGTTCTAGGCGCTACAGTCTGGAACCGCGCGACCGCTACGGTCGCAGGTTCGAATCCTCCCTCGGGCATGGATGTGTGTGATGTCCTTAGGTTAGTTAGGTTTAAGTACACTCCTGGAAATGGAAAAAAGAACACATTGACACCGGTGTGTCAGACCCACCATACTTGCTCCGGACACTGCGAGAGGGCTGTACAAGCAATGATCACACGCACGGCACAGCGGACACACCAGGAACCGCGGTGTTGGCCGTCGAATGGCGCTAGCTGCGCAGCATTTGTGCACCGCCGCCGTCAGTGTCAGCCAGTTTGCCGTGGCATACGGAGCTCCATCGCAGTCTTTAACACTGGTAGCATGCCGCGACAGCGTGGACGTGAACCGTATGTGCAGTTGACGGACTTTGAGCGAGGGCGTATAGTGGGCATGCGGGAGGCCGGGTGGACGTACCGCCGAATTGCTCAACACGTGGGGCGTGAGGTCTCCACAGTACATCGATGTTGTCGCCAGTGGTCGGCGGAAGGTGCACGTGCCCGTCGACCTGGGACCGGACCGCAGCGACGCACGGATGCACGCCAAGACCGTAGGATCCTACGCAGTGCCGTAGGGGACCGCACCGCCACTTCCCAGCAAATTAGGGACACTGTTGCTCCTGGGGTATCGGCGAGGACCATTCGCAACCGTCTCCATGAAGCTGGGCTACGGTCCCGCACACCGTTAGGCCGTCTTCCGCTCACGCCCCAACATCGTGCAGCCCGCCTCCAGTGGTGTCGCGACAGGCGTGAATGGAGGGACGAATGGAGACGTGTCGTCTTCAGCGATGAGAGTCGCTTCTGCCTTGGTGCCAATGATGGTCGTATGCGTGTTTGGCGCCGTGCAGGTGAGCGCCACAATCAGGACTGCATACGACCGAGGCACACAGGGCCAACACCCGGCATCATGGTGTGGGGAGCGATCACCTACACTGGCCGTACACCACTGGTGATCGTCGAGGGGACACTGAATAGTGCACGGTACATCCAAACCGTCATCGAACCCATCGTTCTACCATTCCTAGACCGGCAAGGGAACTTGCTGTTCCAACAGGACAATGCACGTCCGCATGTATCCCGTGCCACCCAACGTGCTCTAGAAGGTGTAAGTCAACTACCCTGGCCAGCAAGATCTCCGGATCTGTCCCCCATTGAGCATGTTTGGGACTGGATGAAGCGTCGTCTCACGCGGTCTGCACGTCCAGCACGAACGCTGGTCTAACTGAGGCGCCAGGTGGAAATGGCATGGCAAGCCGTTCCACAGGACTACATCCAGCATCTCTACGATCGTCTCCATGGGAGAATAGCAGCCTGCATTGCTGCGAAAGGTGGATATACACTGTACTAGTGCCGACATTGTGCATGCTCTGTTGCCTGTGTCTATGTGCCTGTGGTTCTGTCAGTGTGATCATGTGATGTATCTGACCCCAGGAATGTGTCAATAAAGTTTCCCCTTCCTGGGACAATGAATTTACGGTGTTCTTATTTCAATTTCCAGGAGTGTAGTTCTAAGTTCTAGATGACTGATGACCTCAGAAGTTAAGTCCCATAGTGTCAGAGCCATTTGAACCATTTTTTTTGTAATAGGCGGTTATTCAGATTTTTGACGGCTGGTCATATAAAAGTGACTTGACAGTGGATTTACCACCATTCGTCAGTATAGGTGATCAGTTTCCATGTTTCAGGCGTCAAATGGAGTACTAATCTCTGTGCCATAGATTTCCTGTGCTCAACAAACAAACGAACATACTATTAAGTTTTATGAAATTAAAATCTCATACCACGCGTCTAACTACTGAAGTTCTGCCATCAAAGCAGCGGTTGGTATCAGAATGTGCAACAATCACCGTAATCGGAATAGCGGGTGTGCATGTAAATGAGCGCTCCATATTCAAACGCTACAGAGCAAAAGCTTAGTTAGCCACCATATAAAGAAATCAGCATCACCGCTAATGTTCCTCCGTCGGACATCGATATAATCTCGGGTAGCACATATAAATTCGGGAATTCAAGAATACGTGAAATAAGTCTGTCAACAACACATGAGACTACCACGTCGTCTTTTAGTATGACAGCTAACCCCCGAAGATAATGACAGAGGGAGACATTGAAAACTTGAATATGTAAAGATATCTGACGTTTCAACAAAACCAAGCCACATTTTACAATGTTCGCAGGTTGTTACAGTGTATTACGAGAGCATTTTTCCATCTGTAGTCTAGTATCATTGGAGAGACATGTATGTAACCTAGGACTGCATCTACATGAATCATATTGCAAGCTTTGTTCACTATTCCCTACCTTGTACCAGCTTTTCATTATTCTATCATACTACATACCATACTGTATTATATCAGTGGGGCCAGCTGCCGATCTCATAGAGAGCAAGTGAACAAGGGTTTCAATTAGTTTCCTTAAGTAGAACGATGCTGTTGGAGCGAGCAGAGATTTGACTCTTGCTCATAGGCCTATTAATACTTAACCCGTTTATGGTTAGTTTATTTCGGCAATCAGATATGTGACGCAAGGATAGTTCCACGCCTCACATCTTATTCTTAGCCAGATTTCCTCCCCATTTTGCATAGCCGCCCTTCCTCCTTATTAACGCTGTTGTAACGCGCATGAATTTTCATAGCCTCTCTGAATAAATGAGAACGTCAGTTGTTGACATTAGCTGTTAGGCGTCACGAAATCACAGAATTGTTCGTCACTGCTTGTGTTAGCATTTGCGCTCCAATACTGATGTGTTGAATGATGCATTCATCATAACAGTCACTAATTTTCCATAGATACAAGGAATTCTCAGCGCTGCCACTGAATTTCTTCCTCCTTTGTCTGATCTTAGGTATGATTTTTCAGTGTTATTTCCCCAGAGCATTGCTAGACAATCAACACAACATGTGAGATGTTGCGCAAGTACTAATACAAATCGATAACTGCGATAATGCTTTTTCTTTAAAAGGTTTGTGTGTTTAATATTGTAGTTATTAAAAACTTGCATCTAAATATGACGAGGAGAAAACAGCAAAAATAAAAATTTTTAAAATATTCATTATTACATCTTTTTTAAAACATATTTCTTTCTCACATAAACTCACATAGTCGGCAGTCAATCGTATAAAATTAAATACTGTGGATATATTCTGTGTACAATACTTTTTTGATGAACAGTCACCGCGTTCAGGTAAGAACAAAAGTTCATGTTTAAATTTGTGTTTCATCACAGTTGTGACAATATCAGTAGGCATTTATTTATTCCCTCTAAAAATTCAGTGGTAGAAATTCTGTTAGTCAAATATCTGTGACATTAAAATTATCACTACTACATACGTTATGTTTCTGTCTCTTGAATTGTACTTTCGGTTATATTTTATGTTTTCACGTAGTACGTATCCATTTCACTCATAAGCCTATACGAAATGCAGCATGCTATCTGTACCATTGGGATACTCAGCGATATATCTGTTTTAGTAGTGACGCGAACACAGTGTGTTGCGAATTGGTATTAAGTAGTAGACTGGTAACATCATGTTATTAGTTATTCATATAGATTGCTCCTTTAAAATACCTTCATTACAGTGGACCCCTATTGTGCCTCGAACATGTAACTAAATACCTCATTGTAGTAGAAAATGCTTGTCGAAAAAAACGTTGTACAAGCGGATTGTTGAGGCTAAAGCAATATCAAACAGCTACCGATGCTATGGAATGAGGAGCAACTGCTTGGTGAGTGTAGTCCAGTATTCAAACGGTCCACAGGTGTGAGTCCAGAACCTGTCTGGTGTAGTGTGTGTCCTCGTAACAAGGGGAACGATGCAGATTCGAAACTTTGGCTACGAGATCTAAATTGTCACCCCGAAAAAATCAAGTTGCGACTATGAAACGCGAGGACGGCGCTAGTCTTTCTCTGCATATTCATCCCTCAACTCGACGCATTTTTCGTAGTGATGGATGAGATGTTTCATAGTCGACGACATGTCTGAGGAAAGGTGATCTCCATTAGTACAATGAACGAAACGCGTTTGGAGAAAACTGTACAACCTGTATGAATATCAAGAGCTCAGATGGTACACCAGTCCTAAGCAAGGTAGGGAAAGCTGAAAGGTAGAAAGAGTCTCATAGAACAATTGATGTTCATAATATATTTAAATGGCCTAGCGGATAACGCCGGAAGCTCCATGAGGCTGTTTGTCAGTTAATAATGTTGTACACAGACACGTATTGCTAAAAAAAAACTTTAGCGAAATTCAGTGATACATACAGAGGGTCGACGATTGGTGCATTCGTTAAACCTACATTTGCAAGTTCTACGCTATCAGCTATCAATTATTCTGATTTAAAAACTGGATCTGAACTTATGATTATTCCACATTGACTATTGTCTTAAAATCACAGCAAGTTCTCCATGCATCATTAGGCATTTGTAGCGCAACAATTGGTGTCGCTGCTACAGCCACTGGTAAAAAATCGCGTGGAATCAGTGGAAGAAATCACTCGCGAGTTCCAAAGTGCTACGATCAATCCAGGTAGCACAATGATTGCGCGTAGAGAGTTAAAAGAAAGGGGTATAGTGGTCGAGCAGTTCCTCATTAGCCATACATTTCTGTTTTCAATGCTAAGTGACGCTTGAGGTGTAAAAGAGCAACGCCACTGAGCAGAGGTTGACTGAAAATGATTTATTAGGACTGATAAACCACGCCGTACCCTGTGGCAATCTGATGGAATGATATAGAATTGGCGAATGTTTGTAGTTTTGTAGTGCCTAAAGTGAATCGAAGAGAGAGTTTTGTTAGGATACGAGAATGTTTTCTGCCGTTAGTGTATGGCCCCATTGTTGCGTGTTATTAAGACGCTAAATGCGGAAGGGTATGAATACATCTGACAGCATTGTGTACTGTGTACAGTAGAGGAACACTTCGGAGACGATTATTGATTGGATCACTATGAGAATGCACGCTGTCATAAAGCAACATCTGTGAGGCAATCCTTTGTGGACAATAACGTCCCAAAAATGGATTTACTGCCCAGATTCCTGAAATGAACCAAATGGTTCACTTTTCACTATCTTCTATAGTTATGTTCTTGAGGAAGAATCGACTGCCGTTCCTCCAGACATTCAGAGGCATCACTGAAAATTAGACAACCGATTTCAGGTCATCATAAAGTCGAAGGGTGGACAAGAATGCCCACTAACAAGTTTTCGGACACTTTTGATTAATTAGTGCATATTGGCAGTGTCCTATTTTATAGTCACGTTCGTTTGTAAACTTCAGTGCAGTAAACGGTCCAAGCCTTCGGTGTTTGCAGAAATGACTATACCAAAACAAAGCGCCCTGTTGTAGAATACAGCTATCCGCCATTTTTGAATCTATAGGTTGTCTCCACAGTTTGTTATTGACATGATACACTGTCCCTATCTAGGCAACTAAATTCCTATTTTCCTTCCGGTCTGTTATTTTTCCTCATGCAGAACCTAAGTGGAGTTTACGTGCTCGCTGCGGCGCCGTGAGCCTTCAACGGATTATCTCACGAAGAAGCCGCGTCCACGCAAAGTTCATAATGCGGTCAATGACCTGCGTATAAGAAGCGAAACAACAGGTCTCTGTTGCTGCCGCTGCTGCTACTGAAAATAAGGTTCTTCGAACATTAGTTATGGAAGAGGCGCACCATATTTTGAGACTGAAATAATTTACATGTGACTGAACTAACGGATTGATAGCACTGAGTGACGACTCGAGATAAAGAGAGGTCTGATTAACACACATTCATCAGCTATCAACAACGAAGTACGATGATCATATGCCAATATGCTGATCAAATTTATGCTTACGTTAATTTCAACAAGATAGCCACAACAAAAAGTTGTACAAGTACTCTAAAAACACCCTCAAGTTGTGTCAGGAAATAAAAAGAAAGACTCTAAAGCAAATACTTTGTGCTCGAGAATTAAAACTCCAATATACACTGAAGTGGCAAAGAAACTGGAATAGGCGTACGTATCTAAATACAGAGATATGTAAACAGGTAGAATACGGCGCTGCAATCGGCAACTACTATATAATACAAGTGTCTAGTGCAGATCGGTTACTGCTGCTACCATGGCAGTTCATGATGGTATGGTATTGGAGACATCTTGTCACGTACACCAGTCGAGTCGAAGGATTCTTTCCCTGAGGTATTTCTCCTGTCTGTGGATGTCAAGTTTTAAAATTCTGTCAGAGGAGCATTTCTTGGAAGTAAAGTAGTGAGGACGATAAAAGCAGGATTCTTGAGGCATGACAAAGCCTTGCAGTTTTCATTAGGAACGGTAAACGACGTTTAACTATTTTATCTACCATGAAGGGAATCCAAAATCAAAGTAAGAAATATTGAGTCCTTTTAAAAAAAATAAAAATAAAAAATATTCGTTGTGACTGGTTTGATGCAGCTCGTT
Source organism: Schistocerca nitens (assembly GCF_023898315.1). Taxonomy (NCBI): domain Eukaryota; kingdom Metazoa; phylum Arthropoda; class Insecta; order Orthoptera; family Acrididae; genus Schistocerca; species Schistocerca nitens. The sequence goes on along the minus strand of NC_064618.1, from coordinate 395,260,239 downwards.
ACGAATTCCTTTCCTGCGCCTACCTGTTCATCTCAAAGCAGCGCTTGCACCCACCGACCTCGGTTACTTCGTGTATGTGTTTCAATCTTTGCTTTCGCAACAGTTTTTACTCTCTTACCACTCCCTCAACTACCATGAAAGTTTTCCCTGTTTTCCTATCATGCAGCCCCTTTTTCTTGTCAGTGTTTTCCCCATGTTCCTCTCCTCGTCGGCTCTTAGGAGAGTCCTCCCGTTATTTATCTTATCAGTCCACCTAATTTTCAACGTCCTTGGGTAACAGGGCTCTGCCTCCGTAGCTAAGTGGCCAGCATAGATTGCTGCCTCGCGGAGGGCCCGGGTACGATTCCTGCCACTGCCAAAGATTTCTCCTTTGTTGGAGGACTGGTAAGGGGTGCACTCAGCCTCGTGATGCCATCTGAGGAACTACTTGACCGAGTAGTAGCGGCTCCACGGTCTGGTAAGTCTACTAAACGGCCGGGAGAGCGGAGTGCTGGCCACACGACCCTCATACCGTACCCGCATGACGCCAAGACGCAAGGATGACATGGTGTCCGGTAGTCATCCCTGCACCTTCGCGGTCTGTCGGGGCGCTTCTTGTGTAGCACCAAATCTCAAACTCCTCTATTGTCTTCTTTTATGGTTTTCTGTGATTTACTTAAATGCAAAGCTGTGTTCCAAACGTACATTCTCAGCAAGGTATTCCTCAAATTAAGACCGATGTTTGATACTATTAAATGCTTGCTGTCAGGAATTCCTTCTTTGCCGCTGCTGGATTTCTTGCTTAGTCCTTCGTATATTATTTTGCTTTCAAGGAATGAGAGTTACTTTAGTTTGTTTACTTCAAGATCCCAAATGTTAAGTTTAGAGCTAATCTCATTTCCGCTCCACTTGATTACCTCAGCTTTTCTTCGGTTTGCTCCAGTCCATACTGCGACTACGTTTACCGTGTACATTGATGTGTAAAACTCAAAGACGAAACTAACTTACGCATGATGTGTCACTGTCAAGTAACATTTTACAGTGAAACTTGGACTATATATAGAAATTACTGCTACTGTATAGTACAGAAGGTAAATGAAAGAACTATGCAATGAAACGCATTTATGACTGAGGCGTGGTATTTACTGGAATTAAGGAAAATGTGGAAGGGAGGACTCACCAATATAACTTTCTTTTCACGTAACCTGTTTATTTAACAATATATAATCATAAATTTTGTTCTTGTTTACAAAATTAACAAATTGGTGAAATGAATAAGCTTTTGCAAGAGAAATCAAAACAGGAACAACATCACAATAATTACAAGACAACCGGACCTGCAGCCCGCCCGTTATCGAGGGAAGCCGGCCGAAGTGGCCGTGCGGTTAAAGGCGCTGCAGTCTGGAACCGCAAGACCGCTACGGTCGCAGGTTCGAATCCTGCCTCGGACATGGATGTTTGTGATGTCCTTAGGTTAGTTAGGTTTAACTAGTTCTAAGTTCTAGGGGACTAATGACCTCAGCAGTTGAGTCCCATAGTGCTCAGAGCCATTTGAACCATTTTATCGAGGGAAACAGCGGTGTTTACTACTGCACTGGACACCGTTTCTCTTATTAAATGCCCTTCTGCAACACATGAAAACTATATAATCACCATTCATGACAAGAGTGTTTCAATTACTCAAACAGATGATGTAACTTTTAAAAAATGGTTCAAATGGCTCTGAGCACTATGCGACTTAACTTCTGAGGTCATTAGTCGCCTAGAACTTAGAACTAATTAAACCTAACTAACCTAAGGACATCACACACATCCATGCCCGAGGCAGGATTCGAACCTGCGACCGTAGCGGTCACGCGGTTCCAGACTGAAGCGCCTTTAACCGCACGGCCACACCGGCCGGCTGTAACTTTTAATTTGGAAACTGTATGTCCAAAGGTTCAGGGTTAAGATGCGCACCTGTGCTTAAAGGTTAAGCAGATTAGGAGACCATTATGACAATGATAAGGCTTATTTCAAAGCAAGCAACCTCTTAATTTCAAACAGCAAGCAAGTTGCGACGGGATCCCAACCCGTCCCTTTTGACAATCTTATTCTGACTAAAGCCCTGGTGACAGTTGGCTGTTAATATTTCAAAAGTTAAACTGATTATCAGTTACGAAGACCGCTCTGAAGGAACGTTTTATATATTACGTATGAACACTTATTACAAGAGAACTTACTCGGCGGAACCCAAAGATCCAGTTAAAAACACACCAATAATGACCCGGTCTTTCAAAGACAGCAACGCACAGTTTAGTACAACAGCTTGTTCAGATTATAAGTAATGCAATCACAATCAAAGAATTGAACCGGTTAACATCTAAAGCTTACCACAAGACCCCTGTTTGTTTAACGGCAACCTGTACTTTGGTACAATTGTTCCGACAGTATTTACGACCAGGAGCTGACTCATTAGAACATTAATGATCGGGTATAAACCAGAGAGGAAAGGCAATATAATATGGGAACAAATTTTCAAACGACAACTAGTGTCTAGTACAATACTACGGCCTATACTTACGATCAAAGAGCCGATCGAGTAAAACTCTGAGGGTCGGGTGCAAACCAGAAATTAATTAGGAGGTCAGGTAGACAATGACACAAATCACCACGAGGATTACAGAATGTTACTCCTCTTTGTCAGCAAGCAGTTCCATGGATCGACGGTGCATCGCGGTGGTTACTGAGTGGTGGCGATGAAAGCCAGCTAGAAGAGGGCAGGCAGGTCACTAGCGGTCGTCCGACACGAATGTTTCCAACCAACCGACGGGATGTTGGCCTGCTGCTTATAGTCGACGCTGAACCCGGTGCAGTATCTTCGCTGTGCGCAGGCCTTCCTTGCGCAGCTCGTGGCTTCGGCCGCTCGGACCTCGTAACCACCTCTTGTCGCGACGCTACCGCCAGTCCCCAAACTTAGTGCCTCCCCCTCTCGGGCAATCGAACCTGCATATATATTGGCAAGCAAAGACCTTCAAAGGACACAACCCACCGATACCAACTCTTCCTCAGAGGTATTGGCAATGGGGCCGCAAGAGGGATAGTCCATACTACCCCTGAGCTAGTGGCGCCAGACAAAACATCCTACTAAGTGGTGCCACGGCTCAATGACGTTCCTTTGGACATTAGAAAAGGTAGACAATGGTTTTTTAATAGGGTGTGTGAGCACCATGCACAGCAGTGCAAACCTTGTAACGTGTCCTCTTGCTGAGGAGTTCTTATGGTAGCCCGCATCTCGTGGTCGTGCGGTAGCGTTCTCGCTTCCCACGCCCGGGTTCCCGGGTTCGATTCCCGGCGGGGTCGGGGATTTTCTCTGCCTCGTGATGGCTGGGTGTTGTGTGCTGTCCTTAGGTTAGTTAGGTTTAAGTAGTTCTAAGTTCTAGGGGACTGATGACCATAGATGTTAAGTCCCATAGTGCTCAGAGCCATTTGAACCATTTTTTGAGTTCTTATGGTAGTGAGTTGCAATCCTCCACCAGCTCGGTTGACAACTGCTGGATGGTTGTTGATGAATGTGGACCTGCTGCAAAACGTCTGCCTAACGCATCCCGTACCTACTCGATGTGGTTAAGATGAGGGGATGGGGATGTCAGCCCATTCGCTGAACGTCCTCTCGTCCCGAGGGTTCCATCAGTTGCGCCGTTCCATGAACGCATCGTCATCCGTGAAAATTAAGTCAGGGGAAAATGCAAACCTAAAAAGACGCTCTTGGAAAAGAAGTACATTGTGATAATACCGCTGACTGACAAGAACACGATGTTCAAAGATTTGGAGATCAGTACGCCCATCCAACGTAGTACCTGACCACTCCATAAGTCCTGGACCACCAAAATAATCATGTTCTCCTCAAATGGTTAGAGGTGGGAACAAGTAATGCATCCAGAAACATCGTCGAATATCATCTTCTTGATGGGCCAGATGCTGTGGTATAGGGTGGAGTAAACTTGCATGGACGTACAGACGTCCAAATCTTTTACCACGGTAACTTCAGCAGTCAAAGTTATTGTGGCACTGTACTCCTTCCCTCTGAGAGTTTTTTCAGGAGTTCATTCGGCCAGGACTTCATTTTTATGGATGACAACGCGCGACCCGCATGGAACAGAGCAGGAGAGGAGTCTTGGAACGAGACGATGTTTAGTACCTGGAGTGGCCTGCCCACCGATTATGTGTGGGATGCGCTGGGGAGACGTGTGGCACCACGTCCACATGCACCGACCACTATTCAGCCGTTGCTGGAGGAATGGAAACCACCGTACCACAGGAACTCCTTTCCAACCTTGTGGCCAGCACGGTAGCACGTGTCAGAGGATGCATTGATGTCCATGGTAATCACACATCATATAAAAAACTATTATATCCTGCCGTTCGTAACGTCCAGTTGATCGCCAAGAATCGTGTCATTGCCTACGCTGTTACGTTCTGTACTATACTGTACCATTTATTTCTATGTGTAGCCCAAGTTTCATCGAGCTCTGTTACTTGGCAGTCACGCATCATGCGAAAGTTTCTTTCGTTCTTAAGTTTTGCACACCAGTGTACTAATTCTGACGAAATTGCTCACATTTGTTTCGCATGTAATAACACATTGCTGTCGATTGCGGTCCGTGGAACGCCATTTTCAGTTTGCTCTCTTCAACATGTGCTGTATTTTCCAATAGGTTCATGACACGACGCCGATGCTGCGTTATTAACAAGAGGAACTGCCACCGCTATTGGTGTGGAATGGAAACCTTGCAGTTTCAGGATCCTTGTACCAAAAAAATAGAGATAGTGAAGGAGTTTCGAAGTCACCGAATAAATTTTTATTCCTGTATAGATTTTTCTCTACATTCATAGTTATTTTTCCGTAGAAATTAAATAGTCGTACGCCCAAAGAGCATTATGTATTACGTAAGGTATTCCGAGCTGATAGATCGAAACGAAAACGTTTGAGGTTCGATGTCTTATAGTGCACCCGTTTCGGACGGTATTCAATCAGAAACGTGTGGTTGTTCGTAGAGGAACAATTTTTTTAAAAAAAGAAAGGAAGGCAGAATAAGGAAACCGGCAGACAGGCGCTGTAGGGAGTTTCCTTTCGGCTTTGGATACAGCATTTACCTCATTCTCTGACGTTTTCGAGTACAAATGGTTCAAATGGCTCTGAGCACTACGGGACTTAACTTCTGAGGTCATTAGTCCCCTAGAACTCAGAACTACTTAAACCTAACAAACCTAAGAACATCACACACATCCATGCCCGAGGCAGGATTCGAACCTGCGACCGTAGCGGTCGCGCGGTTCCAGACTGCAGCGCCTAGAACCGCTCGGTCATCCCGGCCGGCGTTTTCGCGTACAGTCTTTCCCATAAATGAGGTCGTAAGTCAATTGTTAACTGCAGACTAGAACGGTGAAAGAAGATTTGTGATTGGGATGAAGAGCTTCTAGCAAATAAAAGTCCGCAGCTCGTGGTCGTGCGGTAGCGTTCTCGCTTCCCGCGCCTGGGTTCCCGGGTTCGATTCCCGGCGGGGTCAGGGATTTTCTCTGCCTCGTGATGATTGGGTGTTGTGTGATGTCCTTATGTTAGTTACGTTTAAGTAGTTCTAAGTTCTAGGGGACTGATGACAATAGATGTTAAGTCCCATAGTGCTCAGAGCCATTTCAACCATTTTTTAGCAAATAAAACACAGCATATCCTTCTTAACGAAGAGCAATCTTCAGACGTAAGAATAACTTCGGGTGTACACAAAGGCAGTCTCATACAACTATTGATGTTCACAATATATTTAAATGGCCTAGCGGATAACGCCGGAAGATCCCTGAGGCTGTTTGTCAGTTAATACTGTTGTACACAGACACGTACTGCTAAAACACTTTAGCGACATTAATTGAGGCATGCAGAGGATCGACGATTGGGCAGGAAGTCCCAGTTAACCCACCCTATAAAGAAATGTATTTTGTGTATGCAGTCTGCAACACTAATCCGACAAATAATCAGAAAGAGTTCATGAAATCTGTTCATTGCAGCACTCACGTAAACGTATATCCGATTCAGATAAAACACCCATGACTCTGTCGGGGCTGAAAACTAATTTCCACAAACGAACAGTCTCTTTCAGAAATAAACAAGTCTCCACAGAGAAAGTCAGTTACCACGTCGCTGCCCAGGCTGTGGTGGTCACTATCCTCGTGGGCGATTTTCTTGCGATCGGCAGCTCCCTTCCGACTGTTGCCAACGTGAGCTCTTGCCTGCAAAGCTGATAACCTCTGACCGGTGGAGACAGTCTCCTGGCTGCCGACGATAAACTGCTCGTTGAGGAGGAACCCTGAGCTCTCCGCCGATAAAGAGCTCTGCTAAACTCCTGATGAACTTTGCCAATGAACTGTGGCAATGAATTGTCTCTGACTCCCTGGGTTGCGAGTTACAAACCCGCGCGGGTTGGGTTACTACTGTACACTGAATCTGCGCGACTGGCTGTTGCCACAGGCGGTAACGTGCGACGTACTCCTTGGCTCCGCAAATGGAGTATTGTCATCGTCGTGTGCGACTGGTGCATGTGACGAAGCGTGGCGAAATGGTGCGCATCGTTGGCGCCATCAGGGAAAAACCGCCGAAATCCTGGCCGCTCTTGGTTCCCCTCGATGTAGATATGCTGACTTGTTGCGACGTCAGAACGGTGGACAAATTGGCAAGAGGAGTGAAATGGGGAGTCTTTAATGTTATTCACATGTTAATCCTCAGTTGCTATTAATATTACATTGATGATTTGTAGATTAGGGCCGTCTGTGTGCAGCTGAATCAAGGCAATACTTGTTTCTTGAGATATGTTTAGCCTCAGTTGATTTAATTTGTATGCAGTACGTGTAACTTACATACTCTGCTGTCGTACATGTAAGTTACAACAATTTTGGTCCAGGCACCTGTTGCTCAATATATGTTTCAGTATTTACTGCATGTGTTGATATTGTTCTACATCACAAAATAGATTCCACAGTTGGTGACACTATATAACACTAAACTAGTTAAGATGGTGGAACAGTGAATTTTGGTACTGTGTCCTAAACTGTTGCTGCCACAGGCACAACAAGAGCTTCACCAGCAATAATGCACGGAGCACATGTACAACAATATCAGAACAGTGTGAGTAATAAAACATATACAAAGTGAACAGTAATAAAATGCAGGGACGGATTCCTGACTGGAAGTCGAGGAAAAAAGGTCCTATGAATATATGTCCAAAAATGCATCGTTGCCACGGTAGATGGCCCAGACGATTGAGAGTTCCCCCGACCATGCGCCGTGAGTTCCTTGTGTGTTACATGTTGCGTGATTGACGTAGTGTACTGTAAGCCGAGATGGTGTTTGTGTACGTTCAAACAGATGGAAACGGTCGAAAGGCAGCACGGCTATACCAAAACAAGTATGCTCAGAGACACCAACCACATCACATAACATTTCAAGCCCTTTTTGGGCGTTTGTGTTATCATGGGTCCTTTCAGAGAGACGAACGTGGAGGGAGGCGGCGGACTGTGGGTACATCAAATCTGGAGTACTGGGTTCTACAGGATATGTAGACCCACCCTTGACATCTACATCTACATCTACATGAGTACTCTGCAATTCACATGTAAGTGCTTGGCAGAGGGTTCGTCGAACCACAATCATACTATCTCTCTACCTTTCCACTCCCGAACAGCGCGCGGGAAAAACGAACACCTAAACCTTTCTGTTCGAGGTCTGATTTCTCTTATTTTATTTTGATGATCATTCCTACCTATGTAGGTTGGGCTCAACAAAATATTTTCGCATTCGGAAGAGAAAGTTGGTGACTGAAATTTCGTAAATAGACCTCGCCGCGACGAAAAACGTCTTTGCTGTAATGACTTCCATCCCAATTCGCGTATCATATCTGCCACACTCTCTCCCGTATTACGTGGTAATACAAAACGAGCTGCCCTTTTATCACCCTTTCGATGTCCTCCGTCAAGCCCACCTGGTAAGGATCCCACACCGCGCAACAATATTCTAACAGAGGACGAACGAGTGTAGTGTAAGCTGTCTCTTTAGTGGACTTGTTGCATCTTCTAAGTGTCCTGTCAATGAAACGCAACCTTTGGCTCGCCTTCCCCACAATATTATCTATGTGGTCTTTCCAAGTGAAGTTGTTCGTAATTTTAACACCCAGGTACTTAGTTGAATTGACAGCCTTGAGAATTGTACTATTTATCGAGTAATCGAATTCCAACGGATTTCTTTTGGAACTCATGTGGATTACCTCACACTTTTCGTTATTTAGCGTCAACTGCCACCTGCCACACCATACAGCAATCTTTTCTAAATCGCTTTGCAACTAATACTGGTCTTCGGATGACCTTACTAGACGGTAAATTACTGCATCATCTGCGAACAACCTATGAGAACTGCTCAGATTGTCACCCAGGTCATTTATATAGTTCAGGAACAGCAGAGGTCCCAGGACGCTTCCCTGGAGAACACCTGATATCACTTCAGTTTTACTCGATGATTTGCCGTCTATTACTACGAACTGCGACCTTCCTGACAGGAAATCACGAATCCAGTCGCTCCAAGCAAGTGTCCCGCCGATGTGGAATAAGCCAAAGTAAGATTACGTGTATCCTGCATGACAACTGCTGCTGTCCCTATTACCAGCAACGGGTGCAATGATTGTCAGCAGCGGATTTACCTCTACGGGAAGCATTTTGTCAATGGTTTTTGCATCAGACCATCATAACTATGGGACTTCTGTCGTCAGTCCTCTTTACCGACGAAGCAACCTTTACCAGAACTGACATCATCAGCCTGCATAAACTTCATATGTGGGCTGCAGTCTGTCTTCGGGGAATGGTTGAGGCGTCTCATCAGCATCCGTTCAGTATCAATGCGTGGGCAGGGATTCTTAGCGGCCACATACTGGGACCGGTTATTATTCCACAACACCTCGACGGAGGAACGTACCTGGATTTACAGCGGAACACTCTGTCTGAAAATGCTCTGCTTGAAAATGTGCCTTTGGCAACATCGCAGGATATGTGGTTTTTGCGATTCCGCTTTGCTGTTCGCCGACACCTCAGCAACATCTTCCCCGGACGTTGAATAGGACGCAGAGGCCCTGTAGCATGGATCCCTTTATAACTGGACAGAATCCCAGTGGATTTCTACCTCTGGGGGCATCTGAAAAGCGTTGTGTATGTCGAACCAGTCCCTGAGGTGGAGACCCTTCAACAGCGTGTTCACGCCGCCTTGGACGCTATTCGGTGAGAGGTAGGAACGAGCGAAATATTGCGGCAATCAATGACGCGACGTGTGAACGCGTGCTCTGCATCCCATCGAGGACACATTGAACATCTGTTGCGACGTGGATAACGTCCAGCTCTGCACTGTGTTCCAGGACGATTTTTAGTCGTTGCACGCACACCGTCCATTTCCGGACACATGTTTATAGGACCCTTTTTCCTCCTTTTCAGTCAGGAATCCGTCCGTGTAGTTTGTCGGTTTTATAAATGTTCATCCAGTATTGGACAAAAAATGCCTGGATCAGAATTGTTTTTAATTTATTTGCACAACAGCAGAATACGTAAGTCAAAAGCGCTGCATCGAAATAAAATGCCACCGATGATACGTAAATAAACAGAGGAGTAACGCCTCTAGCAAAAGATATATTGCCTGTATTCAGTTGCCTACACATCGAAGAAAACTGTCTATTGACACATTTCTGGATTTGGTTCAAATGGCTCTGAGCACTATGGGACTTAACTGCTGAGATCATCAGTCCCCTAGAACTTAGAACTACTTAAACCTAACTAACATAAGGACATAACACACATCCATGCCCGAGGCAGGATTCGAACCTGTGATCGTAGCGGTCGCTCGTTTCCAGACTGTAGCGCCTAGAACCGCTTGGCCACTACGGCCGGCATTTCTGGATTTCCGAAAGGCTTTTGACACTGTACGACACAAGCGGCTTGTAGTGAAATTGCGCGCTTATGGAGTATCGTCCCAGTTATGTGACTGGATTTGTGATTTCCTGTCAGAGAGGTCACAGTTCGTAGTAACTGATGGAAAGTCATCGAGTAAGACAGAAGTGATTTCTTGCGTTTTAGGCTGCTTGCAGATGACACTGTCGTTTATAGACGAATAAAGTCATCATAAGATCAAAACAAATTGCAAAATAATTTAGAAAAGATATCTGAATGGTGTGAAATTTGGCTGTTGACCCTAAATAACGAAAAGTCTGAGGTCATCCACATGAGTGCTAAAAGGATAAAATCAGTCAAATCCAAAGGCCGTAAATTCAACTAAACACCTAGGTATTACAATTACGAACAACTTATATTGGAAGGAACACACAGAAAACGTTGTGGGGAAGGCTAACCAAAGACTGCGTTTTATTGGCAAGAGAAAATATAACAGATCTACTAAGGAGACTGCCTACACTGTGCTTGTCCGTCGTCTTTTAGAATACTGCTGCGCGGTGTGCGATCCTTGCCATATAGGAGTGACGGAGTATATCGAAAAGTTCCAAGAAGGGCAGCACGTTTTGTATCATCGTAAAATATGGGGGAGAGTGTCACAGAAATGATACAAGATTTGGGCTGGACATAATTAAAAGAAAGACGTTTTCTTTGCGACGGAATCTTCTCACGAAATTCCAGTCACCAACTTTCTCCTCCGAATGCCAAAATATTTTGTTGACACCGACCTACATAGGGAGAAACGATCACCACGATAAAATAAGGGAAATCAGAGCTCGTACGGAAAGATATAGGTGTTAGTTCGTTCCACGCGCTATACGAGATTGGAATAATAGAGAATTGTGAAGGTGGTTCGATGAACCCTTTGCAAGGCACTTAAATGTGATTTGCAGAGTATCCATGTAGATATAGATGCAGATGAACCTAAAAAATCATTAATACAAAAAAAAATATAATGCATTACGGATAAATAGGTGGAAAGACTTCTCACAGCGTTACTACACAGTTGCCCACCGGTCACTGGTAGCAGTCACATCCATTAAATATCTGGGAATTTGCATACAGAGCGATTACAAGTGGAACGACCACATACAATTAGTCATAGAAAAGGCAGATGTAAGACTATAGCTTAGTCCATGTATTCTCAAGAAGATAAATTCAGATTCGATCTCACTCGAAGGCTCACAAACAATCGTTCTGCCCTTGCTTCGTTCACGACTGGAACATGGTGATATTGATACACAAAGTATCCTACGCCACACACCATAAGGTGACTTTCGGAGTACTGATGAATATGTAGATGTAGGTGTTTTTTGGAAAACCAGTCTGTAAGCTCCGACAAATGAAATCAGAACACTTGTCAAGCGATCCAGTTATTAACTTTTGTGAAAGAGTCAAGGTCGTTCATAAGAGCCACCTTTCTGATAGCCCTTCTCGTATCACACATACGTTCCCGAATAATATACAGAGTAGTGAGGAAGTTCAAAAATAATTATTCCGTTAATTTTTCCATTTCAGTTTACAATTTCTTTTTATGTTATGACTAATTTCGGTCACACTCGATCATCTTCAGATCTATGTACGAGGGTCGTTGAATAAGTAACATCCCACATTCTTCTCTGATAGTAGGTCGGTATTTATTCAGGATTCCAGTACACGCTATTATTCACCACTGTTCTGGGCACAAAGGCCTGTTTTTCATCATAATCTCCGTTGAATGCGACGGCCCTACGCCACCTTACTGGAAGAGCCTGTAGGCCCGCATGGTACCACTCTACCGGTCGACGTCGGAGCTGACGACTTGCTGGGTCATCCACGTACTGCTTCCCGCGGAGTGCATCGGAAGGTGCGGCATCCTAGTTGTAAGGTGTATCAGGAAGAACAGACCAATGAAGTTTTGAGAGTTGCTCTCGTGTGCACATACTTGTGTGAGCCCTTGCGTTGTCATGGAGGAGGATCAGTTTGTTTGCATTTTTGTGGCGGCAGACACTTTTTCTTCACTATCTGCATATTTTTTATGACCCACCGTCTAATTTCTTATGGTGGGTCGTATGTTGCCACTTAGCCGCTGCGACTGGGTCCGGGGTCCGGAGTGACTGAAAGTAACAGCACCCCGGCTCCCGTCCCCACTCACACCGTTGCCCGTGTCCCGCCACGTGGAGACGGGCTCTATTTGTTTACATCCATTTGATATCTTCTTTTTGTGCAGCATTAGAAAAACTTATAACTAATACAAAATCAAGTGAGATATTAATAAACAAAACGGAATTAAATATTTAGAATTAAGGAAGGAAGAGAATTGAATAGAGAAGAGATAAGTATAATATTGCCCGTCACCTGGTTGTGGGCGGCGGCCCGGGTCTTGGAATGACCCTCAAGACGCTGGCCATCGCTCACCATGTCTTTAATATCTACCATCCTAAAAACTAACTTACTAGAAGAGATTAGGGTACGTTAAAGCTAGAAACTAAGACTAAGACCTCCATGTCCAGCTAAACTATTTACGATATACAATAGAGAGGTAACTGATTTTGTGCTTGGCTCAAAGTTGCGAATGAAAGGGTTCTTGTGGTAATAGTAATAAAGGTAATGACGCTAGCGGTTTGTGTTGAGCCTACAAGGCTTCTAGTAGAGTACATAACTCGCAAGCACCTCCCGGCACCGCCGACAACACGACCTGAACGGTGGTTTTCCCCGATCTACCATAGGTATCCGTCGGGTTGGGCTCAAAAGAGAGGAACTACATTTAAGATCCTTCCATCCAGGCTGTGCGCCGCCGCTTACCAGAAGGCGTAGGTCCCTTGAAGAGGTGCCTAACTTTAAGCTTCAGATCAGAAGTTATTAGTGTAGTGGAGGTTGAGGTATAGGCTGTGTAGGTTGGTTGTACAAACAATTCATGCTGAGCCAATACGTGGTGTGGCAGTTAGAACCTTCCGGCCCCGTCAGCAACACAGTCTGAACGGTGGTTTTCCCCGATCTACCATAGGTATCCGTCGGGTTGTGCTCAAAAGAGAGGGACCACAATTAAGATCCTACCATCCAGACTGTGTGCTGCCTCTTAACGGAAGGCGTAGGTCCATTGAAGAGGTACCTAGCTTTAGACATGGAGGTACTGTTAACTATTTACATATAAGGTGCAATCTGTTTTTAGGATTGTGTGTGACTTGTGCACCTCTTGTCGGTTATTCCAGACTGTTCTTTGAAGTGGACTTGGTTGACACTATGGATCATCCGCACTGGACGCTTCAATATCTGTGTTGGTGAACTGGTCTGTATCTGTTTCTTCTTCATCACTCGTGGTGCTAATCATATCTGTGTCCCCCTGGGCATCATGATGTCTGTTTGGACCGACTTGCCTTCGGTAGGGTCTGTTGCGCAAGTATTCTATTTGTTGGATCTTCGAGATTTCGTCAGTTAGTTTGTTGAGTTCAGTCCACCTTTCCGGGTCGCGTATTATGGCATGTAGTTCGTTCTGTGTGTTCAGGCGATTTATGTGTACTGTGTGCCTTGTGTTCGTGCGTTGTCCTCACAAGGGAACCTCCCCATCGCACCCTCCTCAGATTTAGTTATAAGTTGGCATAGTGGATAGGCCTTGAAAAACTGAACACAGATCGATCGAGAAAACAGGAAGAAGTTGTGTGTAACTATGAAAAAATAAGCAAAATATACAAACTGGGTCGTCCATGCGTAAGATAAGCAATAATAAGGGCAGTGTGAGATGAGGAGCGCCGTGGTCCCGTGGTTAGCGTGAACAGCTGCAGAACGAGAGGTCTTTGGTTCAAATCTTCATTCAACCGAAAGTTTTAACTTTTTATTTTCAGTTTATGTGACAAACTCTTATGTTTTCATCACTTTTTTTGGAGTGATTATTACATCCACAAGAAAACCTAAATCGGGCAAGGTAGAAGAATCTTTTTACCCATTCGCCAAGTGTACTAGTTAGGTGGGTCGACAACATATTCCTGTCATGTGACGCACATGCTGTCACCAGTGTCGTATAGAATATATCAGACGTGTTTTCCTGTGGAGGAATCGGTTGACCTATGACCTTGCGATCAAATGTTTTCGGTTCCCATTGGAGAGGCACGTCCTTTCGTCAACTAATCGCACGGTTTTGCGGTGCGGTCGCACAACACAGACACTAAACTTATTACAGTGAACAGAGACGTCAATGAACGAACGGACAGATCATAATTTTGCGAAAATAAAGAAAGCAAAATTTTCAGTCGAGGGCAGATTTGAACTAAAGATCTCTCGTTCCGCAGCTGTTCACGCTAACCACGGGACCACGGCGCTCCTCACCTCAGATTGCCCTTGATATTGCCTAACTTACGCATGGACGACCCAGTTTGTATATTTTGCTTATTTTTTCATAGTTCCACACAACTTCTTCCTGTTTTCTCGATTGATCTGTGTTCAGTTTTTCAAGGCCAATCCACTGTGCCAACTTATAACTAAATCTGAGGGGGGTGCGATGGGGAGGTTCCCTTGTCAGAAGAAGACAGTATGTTCAGGGGAACCTTCTTCCCCGCTTGTGCATCTAGTAGTCTGCTGCCGGACATGCCGAAGTTGTTTCTTCAGTTTCCTGATGGTAGCACAGTACACTTCATTGTTGATCGTTCCACCTTGAGGTACCGGCCGCTGTGGCCGAGCGATTCTAGGCTCTTCAGTCCGGAACCGCGCTGCTGCTACGATCGCAGGTTCGAATCCTGCCTCGGGCATGGACGTGTGTGATGTCCTTAGGTTAGTTAGGTTTAAGTAGTTCTAAATCTAGGGGACTAATGACCTCAGATGTTAAGTCCCACAGCGCTTACATCCATTTGAACCATTTTGAACCACCGTGAGGCGTGACATCAAACAGAATAAACATTTCCGGGTCCCAGAAGAACTTCGCCATGACTTTTTCGGCTGAGAACGCGCCTTAGAACTTTCTCTTCGGAGAAGAGGTGGTGTGTCGCCACTCCATGGATTGTCGCTTTGTTTCCGGTTCGAAGTGATGTGCTTATGTTTCATCGCCTGTGATGATATTCGACAAAAAATTGTGGCGATCAGCCTCGTAACATGCTAGTAATTCCGCGCAGATGGTCCTGCGTTTCTCTTTGTGGTCTTCTGTTAAACAGCGAGCAATCTAGTGTGCAGACGTATTTGAGCACCCAAACTGGTGGACGAGTGGGTCTTCTATCCCATCAAAGACGTCCAGTTGTGTAGCAAAGCGTTTGACTATAATCCGTCGATGAACTCGAAAGAGTGTGTCCGCACGTTCCAACACTTCAGAAGTCACATCTGTGCACAGCCGGCAGACACTCAGCAGATCGGTCAGCTTTCCGCGACGTTTTGCGATGACGACAGGCGCTTCGTCCAACGACTCACCGCGCTTTTGTTCGCTGACAGATCTTCGTAGACACATTCTGCAAGTGCCTATGAGTATCTGCGATGCTATAGTGTACCACCAAAATAAAATGACAGCTCTCTGATTGGAACGTACTTCCGTTACAGACGCCATCCTGAAGGCTGTGTAAGGCGCCGCCACCTTTTGGAACTTCATGGAATTATAGGGGCTGAAGTGGGAATATTTCTCGATGACACAACCAATTCCGCAGTTTTTCAAACGAAATTGGCAAAGGAAATAAAATTGTTGCACTACTTATTGAACGACAATCGTAGGTTGTATGGTACCCGTTATGTCTATAAAGGAACTAAGGATCGAAATAAAATATTTTTTGAATAGCAGCAGAGAAGATTAGTTCCCTCGCGACTTATGTGCCTGGTATAGTAAGCGATTGCTTTTTATTGAGACGCGAGAACAGTCTGTCGGATGATAACTGTAAACTAATTCGTTGTTGAAACGCCCCATACCGTGCCTGTTACCACGTGGATACTGTCGACTGCTGACAGGATTATGTAAATGCGGCCGGTCTCTTAGTGCGGCCTTACAAGGAAAGCAGCAGGAAGAGTGGCGCTCCTAATAAAGCACCTCGTCCGGCAGCGTGTTAGCCATTTCTCGACCACACCGGCGCGGATTTTGGCCGGCGCGCAGGGGTGGGTGGCTGGGGGGGGGGGGGGGGGGAGAGATCGAAGACGAAGACGGAGAACAGGGCGGCGATCCGTCTTCTTTACGAGCAGGGCCTCCGTTATTTCTGTACTGCGAAGCCAAAAAAATTGTTATTATTACTGCACGTTGTAGCGGCAGTGTGTAGCGACTAAGGCGAGGGCCTCGCCACGTGCATTATGCATGAGGCCCGCTCGACCGGCCGTGACGGACAGGCGTGCGTGTCCGCGCCTCGGTCGCGTGGACGCTGCCTCTCTCCAAGTTCGTACACTGACCTTCAGCAAGGCTTACGTTAGCGGCGTACCGTGCCACAAGGCGACGATGTTTGTTCAAGACCAACATTCTGACAACACCGTGGTCTTGGCAGACTGAGTCGTTATTGTTGGGGGTGATATTGTTGTGGTCCGTAGTCCGACGACTGCTTTGATCCAGTTCTCCATGATAGTTTATTAAGTGCAGTCCTCTTCATCTCTGCATAAGTGCTCGAACATACACTACTGCCCATTAAAATTGCTACACCACGAATATGACGTGCTACAGACGCTAAATTTAACTAACAGGAAGAAGATGCTGTGATATGCAAATGATTAGCTTTCCAGAGCATTCACACAAGGTTGGCGCCGGTGGTGACACCTACAAAGTGCTGACACGAGGAAAGTTTCCAACCGATTTCTCATACACTAACAGCAGTTGACCGGCGTTGCCTGGTGAAACGTTGTTGTGATGCCTCGTGTAAGGAGGAGAAATGCGTACCATCACGTTTCCGACTTTGATAAAGGTCGGATTGTAGCCTATCGCGATTGCGGTTTATCGTATCGCGACATTGCTGCTCGCGTTGGTCGAGATCCAACGACTGTTGGCAGAATATGGAATCGGTGGGTTTATAAGGGTAATACTGAACGCCGTGCTGGATCCCAACGGCCTCGTATCACTACAGTCGAGATGACAGGCATCTTATCCACATGGCAGTAACGGATCGTGCAGCCACGTCTCGATCCCTGAGTCAACAGATGGGGACGTTTGCAAGACAACAACCATCTGCACGAACAGTTCGACGACGTTTGCAGCAGCATGGACTCTCAGCTCGGAGACCATGGCTGCGGTTACCCTGACAGACAGGAGCGCCTGCGATGGTGTACTCAACGACGAACCTGGTTGCACGAATGGCAAAACGTCATTTTTACGGATGAATCCAGGTTCTGTTTACAGCATCTTGATGGTCGCATCCGTGTTTGGCGACATCGCGGTGAACGCACATTGGAATCGTGTATTCGCCATCGCCACACTGGAGTATCACCCGGCGTGATGGTATGGGGTGCCATTGGTTACACGTCTCGGTCACCTCTTGTTCGCACTGACGGCACTTTCAACAGAGAACGTTACATTTCAGATGTGTTACGACCCGTGGATCTACCCTTCATTCGATCCCTACGAAACCCTACATTTCAGCAGGATAATGCACTACCTCATGTTGCCGACTGCTGCCCTGACCAACACATTCTCCAGATCTCTCGCCAATTGAAAACGTCTGGTCAATGGTGACCGAGCAACTGGCTCGTCACAATACGCCAGTCACTACTCTTCATGAACTGTGGTATCGTGTTGAAGCTGCATGGGCAGCTGTACCTGTACACGCTATCCAAGCTCTGTTTGACTCAATGCCCAGGCGTATCAAGGCCGTTATTACTGCCAAAGGTGGTTGTTTTGGGTACTGATTTCTCAGGATCTATGCACCCAAATTACGTGAAAGTGTAATCACATGTCAGTTCTAGTACAATATGTTTGTCCAATGAATACCCGTTTATCATCTGCATTTTTTCTTGACGTAGCAATTTTAATGGTCAGTAGTGTCACATTCGTTTGAACCAGCTTAATGCATTAAACACTTCGTCTCTCTCAACAACCTTCACAACGCTCGCCCCCCCCCCCCCCCTTCCCTCTCCAAAGTTTCCTGCATTACCAAATTGAGAATTCCTCGATTCCTCCCTCCTTTTAGTCAAGTTGTCCAACAAATTATTTTGCACCAATTTAATTCAGTATCTCCTCATTAGTTGTTCGATCTGCCCATCTAATCTTCAACATACTTCTGTAGTATTGAGAATAGTCCATGTAGGCTGCAATCTCTTTATTATCCATGGAACTTGCCAATTTCAAGACCATATTTTAAGCTTCACGCTTCATTTCACGTTTTAATACATCGTTGGTACATGCGATGCGAAGCGTGAAGCATCAGATATGTGCTTCAAAACTACCCATATTTGAAACTGGCCAATTGCACGGATAACAAACAGATTGCAGCCTGTTTGGACAATGTTTTCATTCTCAAAACTCATGGAGACTGTGAACCTCCACAAAAATTAAGGTTTAAAAAGTTTCTCTGTAGCACCACGTTCCAAAAGCTTCTATTATCTTCTAGTTTGAGGTGATTCTAGGCCATGTCTCACTTCTGTACAAGACTACACTTCAGATGAATACCTTCAGACAAGACAGTTACAAATATTTTCTATTTTAACAAATTTCTATTTTTCAGAAACACTTTTCTTGCTATTCCCAGTCTGCATTTTATTTCCTCTCTTCTTCGGCCATTGTTGTTTTGGTGGCCAAACCGCAAAACTCATCAAATACTTTCAGTGCCTCATTCAATAAACTAATTCTATCAGCACACTTACATAATTTGGCCGGCCGCTGTGGTCTAGCGGTTCTAGGCGCTCGGTCCGGAACCGCGCGACTGCTACGGCCGCAGGTTCAAATCCTGCCTCGGGCATGGATGTGTGTGATGTCCTTAGGTTAGTTAGGCTTAAGTAGTTCTAAGTTCTAGGGGACTGATGACCACAGATGTTAAGTCCCATAGTGCTCAGAGCCATTTGAACCATTTTTTTTACATAATTTGAATACAGTGCATTACCTTCAGTTCTTTTATCACGATCACGTAAAAACTTAATTTCCTCTTCTTTTACATTTGTTTTCTATTTTTCCAGTCTCCTTCACTTTTTCCCCATGTTGTCTTTTCATTTCCTCTTTACATATTGTTCCCAATCTCTTATGTCTTCTGCATTGGAAGCCTTCTAAATTTAGCATTTTATCCTTAAAGAGTTTTTCTGTTATTTACGATTCTTCGATGTTTCTTTCTAGTTATTTCCTTATTTCTCTAATCCATGCTACATGCTATTCTCAATTTCTTCTTCCAGAAATACCAGAATATTTGTTTTGTGAGCCTGTTTTCATTCATTCGGCAGAGGTGTCTAAAAAGATTAATCTTTTTTAGTCATTACTTGTGGTATTTTCTCCCTATTTTCGTAGATCTCCTTATTATTCTCATTTTGTAGCCATCTGTAGATTGTATTGCACCCATTTCTTTTTCTAACAATCCGTCTTTCAAATACCTCTAGTCTGTCCATCTTATACTTCATCGTTAGGTGTTCACACCCGTTTAAACATCCTGGTCGTACCAGTGTGGTATGGTGTTTTAGTTGTGATTTTCAAAATATGCATTTATTGTTGTAAATATATTTTGTCAAGCAATGTCCCGTCTCCATTTTATTAACTGTTACATCTACAACAAATTTTTGCTGTCCATTTCGTTGTCTAGTTTCTCCAAGATATTTAAATTTACTTTCTCGCTCTTATTACCCGTTTTTGTTTCTATGAATTTTGGTACATTTTTTATATTTGTCATGAATTTTGATTTCTTTTTTGGAGCTGAAATTTTCAGACCAGTTGTATTTACTGTTTCTTAGAAGATTTATTTCAATATCTACTTCTCTCAGATTTTGAGCAGTATTGCAAAACCGTCTGCATTTATTATCCTTCCTAGAATTAGAGAATAACATATTTTTATTGTTATTGATATTCATTTTACAAAATCTTTTTAAGACACTGTCCATTCTGTTCATACGCTGTTCCAAGTTCTTTGCTGTATCTGACAGAATTACAAAGTCTTCGGCAAACCGCATTGTTTTTACTTCCTTAGCCTTTCTTTACAACATTCTCTTTGGTTTGCTTTACTTCTTGCTCAGTGTACAGATTGATAACATAGGGAGAGACTACAACCCTGTGTCACTCCCTTCTATATCGCTGCTTCCCTTTCATGTCCTTCGACTCACTCAACTGCCATCTGGTTCCTGTACAAGCTAGAGACCGTTTTCCTGCCTATATTTTATCCCTCCTACCTTCAGAATGTCAAAGAGAGTATTTCAGTAACCGAGGTGAAAGAAGGAATCACACTCATTCTCGTATACATGTCAGAACGAAAATACGTCAGTTATGTTTCGCAGTCAAAAAACCTAAGAACGCAGGGCAGTAATAAAGAGCAAACTGTCAATTAAGAATGTGTAACGTATTTGGCCAGCAATATTCCTAATTTCAAATATAGAGTACCAAAAGCAGTGCAGCATGATTCTGATTAATACTGAGTTCAATTGAGAGCCAGTAAACCTGTAGATAAATCTTTAGGAATTACTTCTTTGAATAAACATATAAAATATGGTAACAATAAAGCCTAACTGAGGCATTGCTTTATGTGTGCTGTTGTTATTTGGGATAGAAGAACTAACTGCAGAAAGGCACAAAATAAATTGTATTGTCGTAGAAGGTCAATTTTGACTGAAATCACTTTTATTCTGAGAGTGTAGGCTACTAATGGTCCAGGTACGAACCTGCTACGAGATTGCAGTACCGCACCGATACTTTAGCGTAGTACTCGTGGTGTCGAAGATGCTGCCGGAGCCTTCAGTTCATTATCCCACATTCCAGTGCCAGATTCCAGTTGTCTCGGATGCTGGTAGCATGTATCAGAGTCTTCTTTTGGTTATTAACATCCCTGACTAGCCAAGGATCGCTTATGCAGAGTTGTATCGATTTTAGACTACGTCAGCATGCTATCCTCAGAGAAAGTGAATTATTATTACGGGATCTGTTGAATGCTATGAACAGTGTAGGGAGTGCACATTACAGATTGAGAGTAGGTAGTGAGGAGAAGCAGAAATTAAGCTACCCATAAGCTTAACATCGAAACTGGCGTCCACGAAATAGATGAAGAAATTCTACAACCTTGGAAGTAAAATGATGTCGGACGAAGAAGGACATAAGAAGCAGAGCAGCACAGGCGAAGAGGGCATTCCTGTCTGAAAGAAGTCTGCTAGTATCAAACATAGGCCTTAGTATGAGGAATAAGTTTCTGAAAGTGTATGTTTGGAGCACAACATTGTATGGTGACGTATCATGGTTAATGGAAGAACCGGAACAGAGGAGTATCGAAGCGTCTGAGATGTGGTGCTGCAGAACCATTGGGGGAAGTGGCAACAAAACGACTATTCACGTTGGCGTGTGGAACGTGTGAGACTGGCGATATACCCTCAGACCTTTGGGAATACATCAGCCATACAATTCCGAAGATTGCAAGAGCCAACAAGCGCTATGATTATCATACAGTCAGCTTGCTGGCTCATGCATCCAAGTTGCTGACAAAGATAATGTACAAAAAATGGCTTTCGGAAAGAGGAAGGCACCACAGAGGAAAGAACCTTCAACATCGCAGCGCGTCAGCAATCGTTGGTTAATATATTAAAAAACTAAAAACCCGCCTCGATTGCGAGAAAAGCACCTAGTGTTTACCCAGGTTTCAGCGTAGATAACTACACCTTCCTCAGAACAACAATAAAACCCACAAGTGCCTAAGAAGACCTTTGTCAATGATTAAAAGAACACCATAGCTATACAGTTATAAACGAAAAAGAAAAGGAAAACACAAATAGTACATATGTACAAAGTCAAAACCACTACTTAATAGTGTACGCTCCACCTCACACCGGCCTATGTTCGATGGGCCATGACCCGCCTGCAGTTTATGGCTGGTGGCATGGACAGTGTGTCTAAGGCGTTCCGCCTGGCCCGGTTGTTGCCTCCAAACGCGTCTCCGACGATTGTCTGGTTGAAGGCATATGCGACACTCATCGGTGAAGAGAACGTAATGCCAATCCTGAGCGGTCCATTCAACATGTTGTTGGACCCATCTGCGCTGTATGGTGTCGTGGTTGCAAAAATGGACCTCGCCATGGACGTCGGGAGTAAAGTTGCGCATCATGCGGCTGTCAGGGTTCCACCGAGCCATAATCCGTAGGTAGCGGTCATCCATTGCAGTAGTAGCCCTTTGGCGACCTGAGCGAGGCATGTCGTCGACAGTTCTTGTCTCTCTGTATCTCCTCCATGACCGAACAACATCGCTTTGGTTCACTCTGGGAAGCCTGGTCACATCTCCCTTGTTGAGAACCCTTCCTGGCACAAAGTAGCAATGCGGACGCGATCGAACCGTGGTATTGACCGTCTAGGCATGGTTCAACTTCAAACAACACGAGCCGTGTACCTTCTTCCTGGTGGAATGACTGGAACTGATCGGCTGTCGGACCCTTTCCGTCTAATAGGCGGTGCTCATGCATGGTGGTTTATATCGTTGGGCGGGTTTAGCGACATATCTGAACAGTCAAAGGGAGTGTGTCTGTGATATAATATCCACAGTCAACATCTGTCTTCAGGAGTTCTGGGAGCGGGGGTGATGCAAAACATTTTTTGATGTGTGTATGTTAATTACAGTCATCTTAGGCAGGTTTTCCATCTTTTACGTAAAATTACATACCCCTTTTTATTAGTACACAAGACATTACTTGTGTGTGCTATCGTGAACACAAACTTGGGAATGTGAACTAACAACCTAGATGTGCTACTGAGCTCCAAGCCACATCACTTACATGAAACTGAAAAGAATACTGAGTGTGTTTGAGAACGCTTCCTGGCACAAAGTAGAAATGCTGACGCGATCGAACCGCGGCATTGACCATCTACGCATGGTTGAACTACAGACAACACGAGCCGTGTACCTCCTTCCTGGTGGAAGGAGGTACACGGCAAATAAATAAGCAAAACAATAATTTCACGCTCAGTACATTTGGTCAGTGCGACTTGTATAAAAAAAAACGTAACTGCATAAAAAAAACCTGTAATGTCGACCTGTATAAGAAAGTAAATTAAAACACACGAAATTTTCTGCACTAACATATGGCCCTGGTAAAATAAACTGACAGAACCTCCAATGCGCAAAGGAAATGAAAAAATCACGTATTATGAATCTCACTTGCAAAATGAAGTACTGGCAGAAACTGCAACAGAGCAAGACTCCGCAACAGCTAACAAAATAGTGCTAATAACTAACTACAGTTGGTCCAGGGAAACTGTTCATAATCTTGACACAGAATGTCAATGAAACACGTGAATTAACTATAAGTTCTGAAATTCCGGTTAGGAAGGGACTTATAAAACAATACAATTATAGACTGTAATATGAAAATTCATTTAATCTAACAACTTCCATGGTATCGGAAATTAACTCATAAGATCACTTTTTACCTCACCAAAGGATACCTTGTTCCTCATTTCAAAAGCTTTTTTATGTCTGTATGGTATCTAACTATTCTTCTGAGTCATCATTATTCTTCGTAACACATTTTCGACTCACATAGTTCCAAAAGTACACTCAACGAATCCCCATCTGCTGCACTCCGTATTTGGCCACTGCTGACTGTCAAAGATTCTGCGACTCCAGAGAGTTGCCATCGCAGACACGGATACTGTTACCTAACAACTGTTTCTCTGTCCATAAGTCTTCAAATACATCATTTCCCTTAACAAATATTAACACATCCAGTAACATCATCAAAAAATAGCCATCTTACAAGTAACACTGCCTTATGAACGTCGCATGTCCTAGAAACCCCATAATGCTACTTCTTACTACCTGGCACCTCTTTTATCGTTATACAAAATAATAGTTAACAGCGCTGCTGCTTTTGCATCGAGAAAACGCTAAAAGACCAGGGACACAATGTATTCTCATTCATAAAACATCGTTTATACCAAAAATTATACTGAGACGCTACAAGTGATGTTCACTATACTTAGCCGCACGTCGGTACATGTTTAGCCAACAGTAATCACTACCATCACCTCCCCTCGCCCCTGCCCCCCACTCGCTAGAAGCGACAGCTGCACGACAGGATCTAAAGAAATCTAAAAACGTTTGCAAGGCATTTCCCTGGAGTGCTTACAGATACCTTGAGAGTTGTGGTTTTCCGTACCGTTGTCTATGAAAGGCTTGCATAGTCGCCCACTCCATGTTGGTGTGGACGGCTGGCCATATTGCAGGGATTGAGCCGTATATTGTGGAGACATCAATAGAGACACAGAATGAATGAATGGTTAACTTTGCAGAATAAGGTATATAATTATGTGTCCCGTAGATCATATGAACAATTTCTATCGAAATTGTGGAACCAATCATTCTACAGAATACATACATACATATATATATATATATATATATATATATATATATATATATATATATATGTATGTATATATGTATATATATATTATTTGTTTGTAATCACGGCTACATGCCGGGAATTTAAGGGTTATTAAGCAGCTCATCAGCTTAAAATTAATAAGAGAGACCATCGTACTTTCTAAGCATGCTTGTGTTTGCAGTTTTTCAGCAGAGTTTTTGTTTCCGTTTTATGTTCAGTGTTTCGACGACCCACCTAGTCTTTTTCAGGTGTTGTGAGTCATGCTATTGAGTATCCTCTTGCTTAGATCCTAATCAGACTGGTTGGAGTCCATATAACGAGTACACGTTGCAGCAGAACTCGTAGTACCTGATGAAGACGACTTGGTCTGTCGTTGAAGCACTGTTCTTAAAATGCAAACAACCCAACTAAATTCTTGGAAGCACAGCAATAAGAGTGAACCCAGTAATCTTTAATATCGTTCACGAAACTACTAATACACTTAAATTCAGGTTTCCCGCGGTTTCTCTTTATCATCTAAACCGAATGCAGGGATGGTTCACTAATATGGGATAGCGCAGATTTACTTCCTCATTCCTGTGTAACCAGAGTTTATGATTCGTCTCTGGCGACCTCGACTTCGATGGAATGTTACAATGTTTTGGCATCTTCCTCCTTTAAGACATCAAAGATGATCCGTAATTCGTAAACTATAACAAGTGCTTAACCAACGCAAAGAAAGAAAACAAAAAATTGAGGGGCTGAGAGAACATTCTACACACCATTGAGCTTAATCTTCAGTGGTTTGAGAATTCGCTGTATGTGTAGGACGCATGAAAGGTGGCTACACTGAGCCACAGCGCCAGAGATCGCTAGAGAGCTTTGTTCCGCCGCCTCCACTGGCACAGTGAGTGTTGAGATGTGGTAGTGGTCACTGCTTGGCGAGGGCTCGTGGTAGTCAGTTGGTGTTCAGATGTGCTAGTAGGGAGTGCTTGCTGAGATGTGATACTGAAAGGTTCTTGTTCAGATGTGGTAATAGCGAGGCGGTGTGGAGATATATTGTAATTATGAGAGTGATTTTGGTCAATATATGAAGGTAACGAAACTTGATTTATTTTTCATTATTTCCATGTTTTAAATAATGTGTCATTACAGGTTCAGTCAACAAAGCATCTGGCTTGGGTTCTTGGATTAGAGTGTAATTGTGGTTCTCTTGAGTAATTATGGTATTTGTATTTTCTTTAATTAATTCAGTATAATGTTATTTAAAAATTGTTGTGTTGTTGAAGAAGAACCGTGCCAGATGCGTACGTTGAGTCACACGCCCACACACAGAACAGTTACTCTTGTGCTTGTTGTTGCGTTGGTTTTATAGTTGCTGGGGGCTTAATTAATTAACTGTGTTAATGAAAATTTCCATTTCATTCTTTGTTATTGTTCTAAGCAGTCAGATTGCGTAACAATAACAGTCAGGGCCAACCGTTACGAGACTTCGTAATCGGACAGACAGCTACTAAAAAAAAAAAAAATTAAAATTATTTGCATTAATATTTTTATAAAGCCCCCATGCACGTGGCGTCCACTGCTTCGGATCGTCCCTTGGAATTCTTCTGATTGTAGAAATAGTAGACAGTAGGATTGTTGTAGTAATTTGTAGTTAGTAATTGTAGTCTATATTGCATGTGTAGATTTGGTAATTAGCATTCTTCTAATGGTATTTTTCAAAATTTAATTTTTATTGCCTTGTATACGCGTTTGACAATTTTATGCAATTATTTCAATTGTTCGTTAATCGTGTTTGAGGGAAGCATTTCGTGTGAAGGGTATTGTTGGAGATAAAGAGTCATTGTGTGTAATTTTCATATAGTGACGAGTTTTGTATATTTTGTAAATGATTACGCGATCAATGAAAAAGGCAAAAATGATGAATAGTGAGAATGACGAAATTGTTGACATGGCGAACTCGCCAACACAGGAGAACAGTATGTTGAATAATGAAGTGGAAATCAATTTAATAAGTCGGGAAAGTAGTCCGGAACCATTTCAAAATTTTTCTCAATCAGAAAATTCACAGAATACGAGATTAACGATAGAAAATTCTGGAATAGCATCAAACACAGATAGCTTTACAGCTATGACGAATGAAACTGGTTTTGCGGGAAATGTTAGGGGCGAAAGGAATTGCGAACAAGCTAATATGGAGCAGTTGATGGGTGCAATATTAAATTTGGGATCACAAATAGGAACAATTAAAACACAGATGGGAACAATGGAAACACGGTTAGACTCACTGGGATCACAGTTACGATCTGAATTAAAAACAGATAGGGGAACAATGGAAACACGGTTAGACTCACTGGGATCACAGTTGGGATCACAAATAGGCACAATTAAAACAGAGATGGAAACAATGGAAACACGGTTAGATTCACGAATAGGGACATGTTTCAAAAATATGAAAGATGAATTAAAGAAAGAAATCAGAGAAGAAGTACAACCGATTTTGAATGCTCACAATAATAGATTAATTGCAGTAGAGATTAGACAAAGGGAACAGGATAGAGAACAGGAGGAGAGAGATCGCGTGATAGTACAGAAATTTTCAGAGTTAAATTTACAACGTGCACACGATAAGGAAGAAATATTTGAGAGAATCGAGGAATCCGTACCAAATGACAGAATAAATAAACTAACACAACAATATGAACAGTTAACTACCAAATGTGTTAATACTGAAACCCGAGTCGCGACACTTACGGAAGACGTAAATAGACAGAAAGAACAAATAGGTGATTTATCGGAAAGAGTTGAGGAGATTTCAGATAAATTGACAAGTCTTAGTTTAAATGGGGATAGAGATTCAGATGATACAGCTCCATTACCATTTGCAGAAACCGAAGAGTACCAGAACATAAATAAGCATGTTGAAAATCAGGGAAAATTTAATGAACGCGTTAAAAGGGAAGTTGAGGCATTACGAAAGCAAGTCAAACAAATTGAAGGCGAAATCGTAGGAAAAGACAGCAGAAGAAATTTAGAATCACAGATAGCAGAGGGCTTTGAAGAAGATAATTTGTTTCATTTACGGGACGCAACAAGAGAGCGCCAGGCGCGCGAACTTGACAATAATCGACATTCAAACTGGGACAGACGCGGTAGGTCTTTGTCGCCACGAGGCGAAAACTTTGACTATAAACACTTTTTGACTGTTCGGAAATTTAAGATCTTCCGCAATTCTAAAAATGACATACATCCATGTGCATGGTTAGATCAATTTATGTATGCACTCCCACCAAATTGGCCACTAAGTCACAAACTGGAATTTATGTGTGGATATTTAGAAAACGAACCGGCGACGCGGATGCGTGCACTCATTAGAGATTGTAATAATCTGAATGATTTTTATCATGCATTTCTATCGGCATATTGGTCCGAAAACACGCAAGACAGAGTCAAACACAGTCTTATTATGCAGCGTAATTTCAAACAGTCTGAATTCCGCACGCCAGCAGAATATTTTGAAGACATGATTCGAAAGAATCAGTTCCTTTCCAACCCTTACAGTCCGACTGAATTAATTCGCATTTGTTTAACTAAGCTGCCACAATCCATAAGACAAATTGCTTTAGCCGGAAGATGTAAAGACGACATTGAGACTTTTAAGACTTTGCTACAAGAACTTGAGTATGACAACGACGACGGGACTTCTTGTAATTTTTTCAGTAGCAGTAATTACAATACATTTTCAGAGAAAAGGGATAGTGATCGGAACGGACGTTATTTGGGTAACTTTGAGAATGACAGACGTAACAGACAGGACAATAGATACCAGCCTTATGACAATAACAGACGTTCTAACAGAAATTACACAGACAATTATAATAACGGTAATTCCTACCGGAATGATCAACCATACGGAAACAGTAATCGGTATCATCAAGATAGAAATTATTCATACAGTAACAGAAATTCTTACTACAGAAATAACCAGGGTAGTAGATACAACAATAATTTCAGAAGTGACAGTCGAAATTACACAAGAAGTAGTTATGCAGACAGACAGGAAAACAGAAATTTTAATAACAGACACAACCAAGAATTTGCATCTAACAGACAGGAAGGACCTAATTGGCATCCTCCACGTGACAGAACTTCAGAGAGACAAGTGCAATTAGTAGAAATTGATCCGCGAAATGACGCGAATAATCAAAGACGTGACGCAAACAATCGACAATGACTAGCAGCTTCGGCTTCTGGCAGCAATATAGACGGTTCAGAAAGTAATGACACTTCGACTTTACACTACGTACGACTGGAAGACATGAGAGACATTTTGTTAGACGAAAAGGAAACTAATGTAGACGCATTTTTACATCCTGTTATTGAAGTATGTGTGGGTAAGAATAAGTTCACTGCAGTTTTAGATTCTGGGAGCCCATTGAACGTCATTAGTGAATCAGTTTTTCGTATATGTGAAAGAACTATTGCCTGTCCCGTGTTACCTATTTCTAAAACTACAATTCGAGGAGCGATTTCTGGAAAAGGTGTGGAAGTTAAACAACAGACCAACCTAAATTTCATTTGTCAAGGATACGAATTTTCTGCTAATTTTATTATTGTTCCATTACTCAGTACACAGATTATTTTAGGTATGGAGTTTCTTAACGCACATAAGGCAATTTTGAACTTTAAAGAAGGAAGTGTGAATTTGACTGTTGCCGGAATGCTGAAATGTTTGAAATTTTTCGAGTGTTTAGCAAGATCTGAATCAGATACAAAATGTTTAAGGTTTCTTACTTCTGATGCTTTTGTTGAGCATTATGACGACAGTGTGTTTATTCATGACAATGACAATATACAGGGACGCGATGGATGATGTAATTAATAGCGAAGAATTAATTAATGAAAAGATTAAGAAAGCTGAAGTGCCAGATGACGTTGCAAGAGAAGAGCTGCACCATATTTTGACTTCACATGCTACAGTGTTTAGTCATCACACAGGAACTATACAAGGCTTACAATATTTATTTAAAGTAAAAGAACACACACCATTTCGCGGAAAAACGTACGCTATTCCTTTGGCTTACAGAGACAAGGTTAAGAATGAACTTCAATACATGTTGGATCAGGGCATTGTTGAGCCAGCAGTCAGTCCTTATACCAGCCCATTACACGTTGTTCTTAAAAAGGATGGGTCAATTCGTTTGGTTCTGGATTCCAGACAGATAAATAATATTATTATTCCTGAAACTGACCGTCCACAAAATTTAGATGAACTTCTTCAACATTTCCATGGAATTAAAGTTTTATCCACGATTGATATGCGCGCAAGTTTTTGGCAAATAGAACTCCACCCTGATTGTAGAAAATATACTGCTTTTTTAGCCTTTGGTAACTGTTACCAGTTTCGGAAATTACCATTTGGACTTACTGTATCTTCAGCAGCATTCATTCGTAGCTTAAATGAAATTTTACCTGCTTATCTTCGTGACAATATTACTTCATATGTTGACGATATTCTTATTGCTAAACGTTCTTGGAGTGAGCATAACAAAATTTTGGATTCATTATTACGTATTTTTGCACGAGTTGGCATGACAGTGAACTTAGAAAAATCTGAATTTGGTCGTTCTCAGGTGAAATTTCTCGGTCACATTATTTCTACAGAAGGTATTCTTCCTGATCCAGAAAAATTAGACGCTATTCGTAATTATGCTGTTCCTACCACAAAACGTGATGTTCGTAGTTTCCTTGGTGTCTGTAATTTTCTTAGACGCTTTGTTAGATTGGACAATTTGGCCACACCTCGTTTATGTGAACTATCTGGAAAGAAATCTAATTGGTGTTGGGATGAGGAAGCTCAATCAGAATTTGAACAACTTCGTGATGCTTTAGTTGCTGCTCCACTTCTTTCACATCCGGATTTATCTAAAGATTTTTGTTTGGCGACGGACTCATCATACAAAGGCCTAGGTGCACATTTATTTCAAGAGATAGAAGAAAACGGCGTTGTAGTACAGAAGACTATTGCATTTGGAAGTCGTGTTCTCTCTAAATCCGAAAAGAATTATTCGATTACGGAACTTGAAGCTTTGGCTGTTGTTTGGGCTTTCACAAAATTTCGCACATTTTTGTTTGGCAGACATACTAAGGTTTACACCGATCATCGAGCTCTGGAATTTCTTATGTCAACAAAATTAACTCACGGCAGATTGTCACGATGGGCGTTGTACCTACAGGAATTTGATTTTCGTATTGTTTACATACAGGGATCTTCAAATATTGTTGCTGATGCTTTATCACGTGCACCTATGGGTTTGAAACAAAGTGCTGAAGAGGACGGCAAAGAAAACCATTATTGTTTGATGTACATTCAAGGTGTTGCGTTTGAGAACTTTATTTCGTCTTCGCTCCAGGACATCGCTAAGGAGCAAAATAAGGATCCAATCTGGAAGGACATTAAGGAGAAGTGGAGGAGAAAGGAAAGCGTAGCGATCAGACAGTATTATTTAGTTCGCAATGATATTCTTTTCAAACGAAAATCGGTCGACAACTCTGTTTGGTTAGTTTGTATTCCTGATGAGTGGGTCAATAAATTGATTTGGTACACACATTTCAGTTATGCGCACTTTGGTCCCAGAAAATGCTTTCATAAATTACGAGAAAATTGCTACTTCAGTAATATGGAAAAACGTATTCGATCTGTTCTTGCCAAATGCAAATTATGTCAAAAGGCTAAGCCGCCAACAGTTTCTCACAGAGCACCGTTGTTTCCTATCATTCCAGCGAAATTAAAGGAGATGGCTGCAGTCGATTTGTTCGGTCCAGTGGTTCGTTCTACTAATGGTTTTGCGTATATTTTCGTAGCAGTGGAATTAACATCAAAATATGTGTGTTTTACACCTTTACGCAAAGCAACAGCTCGTTCAGTATCTAATGGTTTCATCAAACATTTTCTTAAGGAAGTTGGTCATGTTGATAAGGTTATATCAGATAATGGATCACAGTTTCGCTCTAAAATTTGGCTTCGTACTCTACGGCGTCGTAAAATTAAACCAATTTTCATTTCACTTTTTCACCCTCAATCTAATCCTTCAGAGAGATGGATGAAGGAAATCAATAAATTGTGTCGTCTTTATTGTCATCAGAATCACAGAACGTGGGATCAGTATCTTCATCTTTTTCAAAACATTCTGAATGAACTTCCTAATGATTCAACTTCTTTACCGCCTACACTGATATTAAAGAATAAAGCACCGACAAATCGCATTTCTGAAATCGTTCCTTTTCCGCCTTCACGGAAACTGCGGCATTCTGAAGTTGTCAACCTGGCTCTACAAAATATTGCATCGGCGGCTGCTAGAAGAGAGAAATCAGCGAAACGTCCTGGTCGTTTAAAAATCTTGTCAGTTGGCCAGAAGGTGTTAATTAAGTCCCACCGTTTGTCTCATAAAGGAAAAGGCTTGTGTCGCAAATTTTTTCTGCTTTATAACGGTCCATATAGAGTTCGCAAAATTATTCATGATAACACTGTTGAAGTAGAAACTCTTAAATCACGACGCTCTAAAGGAATACATCATATATCAAACGTAAAAATTTTTGTGGAATGACCTACTTGTGAGAAACCAACAGTTCACGTAAACATGGAGAGAGTACAAGGATACCGCGCTGTGTTTTGGCGGCGGCACATACTCAAAGCAACAGTCAGTCTGCGCGCCGCACAAGGCAGTCGTTGACCGCAAACAATCACTTCCTACGTCACGCGCCTACAGCTGATCGAGCACTCAGTGCGAATGCACTGACAGACGTAAACAAATACACAGTCTAATTTCTCCGAATAAATTCTGTATAAAGCTATGATGACTTCATAAATTATGTTATTAACGTTCAGTATTTTTCAGGATACGGTTGTATAAAATATTTAAGACCTTCAGGTAAATTCGGTGCGTGTCCGACGTTAAGACGACTTGCTTTGGAGAAAATTTTCAGGAAGAATGTCATTTCGAAGAAGAAAGTAATAAATAAAAAAAAGGTAACGGTTAATTGAGCTTATTTTTCAGGTAACAGAATTCCACTTAGGTACGTACTTTAGACGTAATTTGCTGCTCGCGATTACGTGACTCATACTTTGTGCTAATTTCATGTTCTATGAATTTACTTGTGAAGCGACGTGCTTGCGCACATTAACTGATTTTGACAGTGATTGACTAATGAACAGGGTTGTTATTTGTGTATATTAGGCATCGCTTGGCTGCTATGCTTTTTCACTGATGTCATATTTTTTTATTATGTGCCTGCTGTGCTTATTAATTTAAATTATAATTGTCACCTGATTAATTGTGCTGATGTGGTTAGATATGTAAGTTATACTTTGTGATTTATCTGCTTGCGCCTTCATGTTTACTTATTAAGATTACATATGAACATTTATTTGCTTATGTCGATGTGATTCTAATGACCTGTTTATTGTGTAAGGCATGTTTGCTGCTGTGCGTATGGATTGCATATTTACACATTTCTGTTTTGTTGTCATAACTACTCTTCAATCTAGTATATAGAAATGCTGATATACTGTGTACAAATATAGAGTTTAGGTTACACTGTGGTATTAATTATAGATTGTTCACTTGGCAGAGCCTCATTGTAGGGATTGTGCTGCATCCACTTGTTGACATTCTGTTCTCTACTGGTATATTTACTCGCTATTGCATGTTTTGCTTACGCTCAGTGCCTTATAGTTTTAAGATAAGAAAATGAACTGCTATAATTCGACGAACGACATTAGTACAAGAAAGTCATAGAAGTCACATGAGCTGAGGTTTTATGGAAGCTGTATAAATTTATGCTAATAGGAAGGAAGCTAACGACATGACATACCGAAACTAGGTATAGACTATTGACAGTCATTACACTGCATTTTTCGTGAGCAATTGAAATAGGAAGTGACACTTGACACAAAAAATACTCCACATGTTTGCTTCTGCTATGATTCTTGAAGTGGTGTACACACTGTGAAATATTATGATCATTCACACTCCGTAATCGTACTTAATTACTGAGAGTTATTCGAACTAAGTCTGTTAGAGGTCATGTATGCATTTCTTTTATTTAATGATGGACAAGGAACCAAAATGTATCTTATAATTTATAATGACTAGAAAATTTGGGTCAGATGGATTACACAGAGGTTGTGTGTGGACACTGTGTCTTCGGATTGTATGGGATGCTGAATTGAAGTTGCACTAGGATTTTGTCTGTACTTGTTCGAGGAGACTGACTAGAGGAAAGAGTTGTTATGGAAGCGAAATGATATTGGTGCTGAGGTTTATATGTTATCGACGTATTATTGAGGTATTGAGATTGGGTGAAGTTGATGATTATTGGAGTTTTGGTGGATAAGAGGTAAAGTAAGTGAGGAAGATTAAGTGATGATGATTGGAGTTTTGGTGGATAAGAGGTAAAGTAAGTGAGGAGCATATTCTTTTTGTTGGTCCATATGGAACAAGGAGGATGAAGATGGCAGACTAGAACACCCAAGTAGAAAGAAGATTGCCTACACACACACTTTGTTAAATCAATAAGCAGTATACACTTTTTTTTTTGAAGAGAGGAAGTATTTGCATATCTTGGCTCACTGACAGTTGTTCAGCAACAGTACAATTTGATCTGGCTTGGCAAACATTGGTCTTGACATGATGACTATGACGTTGACTAACTATTATTGACTGTTATACATTGCTGCCACTACTACTTGGTACACATGATGAACATCAAATCTTGGACAGAGTTACATTTACACAGTTAACACTATTCAATTACACAGTAGCACTTAATGAGGATGAAAGATGAGTGGATGTGTTTTGTGTGTTTTCCTTTCCTAATCCTACCCACCTATCTCCTAAATATTATTTTATTTGTTGGTAGTGGCTTGCACTGACACCCATAAATATTATAGGTTAACTGTTATTGTGTACTGTAATAGTTAATGTGACAATTAACTGATATCATTTGTGTGTTTATTATGATTTGTATGTTTAGTGTAAGAGCATTGATTATATTTTGTTAAAGAAATTGTATGTGCATTCAAACTATTGTTCATGACTGAACTGTCTCAGTAGTTATGGTGAATAGTATGGACTGTTACTTGCACTTTTTCTACATGATTGGTGCCACAAGGACATGTTTAATTTCTGCTGATCAACTGTGTGATCAGTGATTGTAAAAAAATTATGGACTGTTACTTGTACCTTTTCTACAATATTGGTGCCACTAGGACATGTTTAATTTCTGCTTATAAACTCTGAAGAACAGTGTGATCAGTGACAGTGTATTTTATGGAACTGCTTCTGCTGAGAAATGTGAATTGTTGCTGTGTGTACCTGCTCAGCTTTGCTGGTGCCACTCATGGACTGCTTCTACTGAAATGGTGTTACTTGTTGGTGTCTGCACCTACTCAACATTGCGGGTGCCACTGATGGACTGCTTCTACCGAAATGATGTCACCTGTTGATGTCTGCACCTACTCAACATTGCTGGGTGCCACTGATGGATTGCTTCTACTGAAATGGAGTCACCTGTTGCTGTGTGCACCTGATCAACATTGCTGGTGCCACTAATGGACTGCTTCTACTGAAATGGTGTTACTTGTTGGTGCCTGTACCTACTCAACATTTCTGGGTGCCACTGATGGACTGCTTCTACTGAAATGAAGTCACCTGTTGCTGTGTGCACCTGATCAACATTGCTGGGTGCCACTAATGGACTGCTTCTACTGAAAAGATGTCACCTGTTGATGTCTGCACCTGCTCAACATTGCTGGGTGCCACTGATGGATTGCTTCTACTGAAATGAAGTCACCTGTTGCTGTGTGCACCTGATCAACATTGCTGGTGCCACTAATGGACTGCTTCTACTGAAATGGTGTTACCTGTTGATGTCTGTACCTACTCAACATTTCTGGGTGCCACTGATGGACTGCTTCTACTGAAATGAAGTCACCTGTTGCTGTGTGCACCTGATCAACATTGTGGGTGCCACTGATGGACTGCTTCTATTGAAAAAATGTTACTTATTGGTTTTTGCACCTGTTGACCATTGCTGGGTGCTATTGCTGGAACTGTCAACTGCTTATTCAGGGGCTATGGATAGCGTTTATGTGAATATTTGTATAAACTGATTTTTTTGTGTATTACTGTTTGTGGAAAGTTATGAGACTCTTACCTGCACATATTCGTCATTGCTGACGCTATTGATTGAACTGTTTAACCACATAATACTTGTGTAAACTATTATGTAAAGTCACATGCATGAAAGAATTTGTATTGCTTACTGTATTCTATATAATAGGTTATTGAAAGGTCAGTGCAAAGCCAAAATTTTATCTAGTTATATGGTATTTACGTATTAATATTATCTTTTATTTTTGTCTGTATTTTTTTGACGAATTTGGTGGTATTTTCACCACCAATGCTGGCAAAAATACCATCAAATTCTAGCCGTGGAGGAAGGGCATATGAAAGGTGGCTACACTGAGCCACAGCGCCAGAGATCGCTAGAGAGCTTTGTTCCGCCGCCTCCACTGGCACAGTGAGTGTTGAGATGTGGTAGTGGTCACTGCTTGGCGAGGGCTCGTGGTAGTCAGTTGGTGTTCAGATGTGCTAGTAGGGAGTGCTTGCTGAGATGTGATACTGAAAGGTTCTTGTTCAGATGTGGTAATAGCGAGGCGGTGTGGAGATATATTGTAATTATGAGAGTGATTTTGGTCAATATATGAAGGTAACGAAACTTGATTTATTTTTCATTATTTCCATGTTTTAAATAATGTGTCATTACAGGTTCAGTCAACAAAGCATCTGGCCGGCCGAAGTGGCCGTGCGGTTAAAGGCGCTGCAGTCTGGAACCGCAAGACCGCTACGGTCGCAGGTTCGAATCCTGCCTCGGGCATGGATGTTTGTGATGTCCTTAGGTTTAACTAGTTCTAAGTTCTAGGGGACTAATGACCTCAGCAGTTGAGTCCCATAGTGCTCAGAGCCATTTGAACCATTTTTTGAACAAAGCATCTGGCTTGGGTTCTTGGATTAGAGTGTAATTGTGGTTCTCTTGAGTAATTATGGTATTTGTATTTTCTTTAATTAATTCAGTATAATGTTATTTAAAAATTGTTGTGTTGTTGAAGAAGAACCGTGCCAGATGCGTACGTTGAGTCACACTCCCACACACAGAACAGTTACTCTTGTGCTTGTTGTTGCGTTGGTTTTATAGTTGCTGGGGGCTTAATTAATTAACTGTGTTAATGAAAATTTCCATTTCATTCTTTGTTATTGTTCTAAGCAGTCAGATTGCGTAACAATAACAGTCAGGGCCAACCGTTACGAGACTTCGTAATCGGACAGACAGCTACTAAAAAAAAAAAAAAAAAAAAAAATTAAAATTATTTGCATTAATATTTTTATTAAGCCCCCATGCACGCACTAGCGGAGAACTTAGTTGAACCTTACTCTTCCTTTTATAGCTCGGAGAAACAACCGTAGGCGTCGACGGTTGAAATAGAGTTCCGCCTAATCACGCATCAGGCCTAAAGAGCAGCTGCACGCCTTTGCCTTTGTTCGTTCCTCAAGGTAGCCGGAAAGTAATCAGTCATTCTCGTTTTCTTTTATTTCACAGTCCTTGTGGGCGCAAAGAACAGCTAGGACAGGCATCCGAGAGGTGACAGCGTTTTCTTAGGATTCCAGGTAATCCTCGTTATTCTTGAATGTCGGAAGCCAGCTAACCCGTGTTACTCAGTAAACGGAATACCCCAGTTGTCCTCTGGTGTAATTGGTGATGCATATCTCTAGTATTGCTCTAAGTAGTAAAAGCTGTAATCTAAAATATTAAAGTTGTTATTGTTTCTTTGCAGACGTCACTGTCAAGGTAGATAATGAAAAGCATTTCGCTTGTAGCATGATTAGTGCTGCAATAGTCAAAGTATTTACAAATCAGCTACCATTGTCAAGCCTGTTTATGCAATTACTGATTTTGCTGATGAAAGCGCTGCAAAATTAGATTACTTTCGTAGTTATACTCACTGATGTCATAGAATAATCCTCTGTGACAATTCTACCCAGACACCGAAGATTAATTGCACAGAAATGCACTGTAAGTAAATTATGTAGTGCCCACACTCGAACTTCAGGTAGGTAACCGTTTAAAAAAAATTGACATAGTAACAATAACCGCATAATACACATTCCCGCTTAAGAAGTTAATTGTGAAAAATCAACCATAATTTGAACATGTTAGTAGCTTTCACAAATATAATACTACGAGCAAAATAGCCTCCACTAGGCGTAACTTAAATTTACTCTCGTTCGGAAAGGAGCAAATGTGCAGCCATGAAAATATCATATCACCTACCGTGTACTGGAGGTGGTAGTAAATAATGGAAATCTTAGAAAGAAATAAAATAATTTCTACTAGACAAATCCTTCTACTGCATGCATTAATGTCTAAATAGATAGTATGTACACTATCTGATCAGATGTATCTAGACACCTATTAGTGCAAAGCTACCAGGATAGCTGTTTGCCTAAAACGAGCGTTTCTGGGAAGGGGAGGCACGCTGGCCCCATTTACAATCGGCCCAGCAGGTTGACGATGAAGCCTGGTCGACGGATAGTCTGTATGTAGTTTTTAGTCGGATTCCCACATCTCACCAGGTGAACAACTAGCTTTTACCCATGTCACGTCTCAGATAAACGCTACGCAAACGGTTAAAAAACTTTCTCACACATTCACATAGAATTTACTCTAGAGGAAGACAATGATTCCATCTTGAGAGGATCAGGGGGGGGGGGGGCGAGGCAATGCATCAGCCGTCCTTTAGATATTTAGCCTCCTCAAACTCATAAAAAAATGGCTCTGAGCACTATGGGACTTAACATCTATGGTCATCAGTCCCCTAGAACTTAGAACTACTTAAACGTAACTAACCTAAGGACATCACACAACACCCAGTCATCACGAGGCAGAGAAAATCCCTAGCCCCCTCAAACTCATAATCAGCAGCAGCGGCAGTATAAGCCTATCAGTGGACATTAATATCGTGTGTGTCCACCCTTCACATTTGTGACAGTTTGTACTCTGCTGAGAATATTTTGAATGAGTTGTCTGAATGTCTGTGGAGGAATGACGGTCCATTCTCTCTGAAGAGCACCGGTGGGTGTCTTGCGGAGAATAAATGTAGATGTGGATGAACTGTTCCTCCACTGTAGACGGTAGACAATGCTGAAACATATTCTTCCACATTTAACGTTTTGTTGTGCGGCACACCCTAACGAGAAGAACACACCATATCGTGACACCACCTCTTCCGTCAGTACACATTATGACACGTATCTTTCTTCAGGCATTCACAAATCCCAAACCGATCCATCGGTTGACATGGAGTATAGTGCGATTCATCACTTCAAATTATTCGTTTCCAGTCATCCACTGTCCAGTAAAGTTGTTCGTTTAATCCCCTAAAGCATTCACTACAGATATTTGGGTTTTATGAGGAGCTGCCAGAGCATTTCTTCTTAACTCTTTGTTATTAACCGACCCCCCACACTCAGTGTGCTAGCTGGACTGTCAAAGCACTTTGGAACCCAGGAGTGATTCCTTCGCTGATTTATACAACAACCCGCCAAAATGTTCGATGGTCTCTGTCTGTCATCAGTGCGCAATCTGCCTCGCCTTGCTTTAACTGTGACTGTTCCTTCGGGTTTCCACTTCATTGTCACAAAATAAACAGTTAATTGGACAGCTTTAGAAAGTTTGAAATGTCCCTAATGTATTTTTTACTCAGGTAGCATCCAGTGGCTAGTGCACATTTGAAATTCTTGACCGACCCACTGTGCTTTTTTTTTGGTTGTTTACTGACAGTACAATAATCCACGCCTCTAATTTCCACATTACACAAGGGTGTCTGAATAATTTATTGTGTACGTGGTTACGTTACATACATCAAATTTTGTCATAGATGAATATAAGAAAACAACAAGAAACTTAGTTTCCTAAATTATCAGTATGTAGCCATGTTTTTACAAATAGAATATGTGTTATTTGTAAACCTATTGACACGATCCAGTTCACAGCGAGTTGGCGCAGACATGATCCATGGAAAGTGCAAATCAATAAACTTACACTGATAAGCCAAAACATTATACCCACTGCCCACCGCGACGTGGGATGGTTCAAATGGTTCAAATGGCTCTGAGCACTATGGGACTTAACATCTGTGGTCATCAGTCCCCTAGAACTTAGAACTACTTAAACCTAACTAACCTAAGGACATCACATACATCCTTGCCCGAGGCAGGATTCGAACCTGCGACCGTAGCAGTCGCGCGGTTCCGGATTGAAGCGCCTAGAACCGCTCGGCCACAGTGGTAGGCTAGGATAGATAGTGGTCTGTGGCATCTCTGGCGAAAGAGCACAATGCTGGTACATGCACAAGTGTTTCAAAGCTATGCATCAGGCCGTCCCTACGTGTTCACATGTTGTAAGGACTGTTTCAGATCTTCCCGTTACACTGAAAACAATTTAGTCGACTTAACGCTATTCTTTGCTTTATTATATCGATAATGACAATCTGAGGGTGAAACATGGGAGTGCGATCCGAAGCATTGTTGTGAGACGACGTCAGTCTGTGAGAGTGAAACTAGTGGTGTCGGCCGAGAGCTCGGAGACGTGTCATGCTGCCCTCACATCGGTGATGGCAATCTTACCACACTCGAGGGCTGATTTCATTTATATAGCCAGGAGATATCTAGATGCCTTATCACGCTTGAAGATGGAATTCAAGGTAAAATTCGCAAGCATAGCGCAGAAACAATTGCAGGGTTAGGCTCGTGATTGTTAGTCCGAGTTTCAATAATCCCATGTTTTGCTAGTCAGTTAAAGAAGCCTCTTTATCCTCCAAATAATAATAATTATTCTCCACACCTAATTAATGTATGACAGCTGTGGTTATTAAATATTAATGCAACCTTGAAACTGAAATAATTTGTTAATCCAGCACTCAGGCATTGTCTGTTGTTGGTTATGGGTTATCTTATTCTGAAGTTTATAAATAGACTTAATCTACGAAATCCCTTCTTACAAGTTATTTAGTAGTTAACGGGACCCAAGCAAACTCCTTTTTCACTAAATTCATTCCTAGTAACAATAAGATAAAGCCGCTGCAGCTGCATGTTGCTGCGGTATTGGTTGCTTATACATTACAATGTTGACCCAACGTCCGCAGCTCGTGGTCCGCAGCTCGTCCCAGAACCGATCGCGGTCCTCTGGTTTGGAGCCGAGTGGAAGGCTTAAACCAGAGGCTCAGAAGACTCTGCGGAGATCTGGGGTGCAAATTTCTCGACCTCGGCTATCGGGTGGAGAAATGTAGGGTCCCCCTGAATAGGTCAGGCGTGCACTACACGCCGGAAGCGGCTACAAGGGTAGCGGAGTACGTGTGGAGTGCACATGGGGGTTTTTTAGGTTAGAGAAATCCCTCCCTAGGCTCGAGAAGACGCCTCCTGAGACGCGGCAAGGTAGGAGTGGGCAAAATGCAACAGGGCATAACAATATTAATGTGCTAATAGTAAACTGCAGGAGCGTCTATAGAAAGGTCCCAGAACTGCTCTCATTAATGAACGGTCACAACGCCCATATAGTACTAGGGACAGAAAGTTGGCTGAAACCAGACGTAAACAGTAATGAAATCCTAAACTCAGATTGGAATGTATACCGCAGAGACAGGCTGGACAGTGAAGGGGGAGGCGTGTTTATAGCGATAAGAAGTGCAATAGTATCGAAGGAAATTGACGGAGATCCGAAATGTGAAATGATTTGGGTAAAGGTCACGGTTAAAGCAGGCTCAGACGTGGTAATTGGATGTCTTTATAGGCCCCCTGGCTCAGCAGCTGTTGTGGCTGAGCACCTGAAGGATAATTTGGAAAATATTTCGAGTAGATTTCCCCACCATGTTATAGTTCTGGGTGGAGATTTTAATTTGCCGGATATAGACTGGGAGACTCAAACGTTCATAACGGGTGGCAGGGACAACGAATCCAGTGAAATTTTTTTAAGTACTTTATCTGAAAACTACCTTGAGCAGTTAAACAGAGAACCGACTCGTGGCGATAGTATTAGACCTTCTAGTGACAAACAGACCCGAACTATTTGAAACAGTTAACGCAGAACAGGGAATCAGCGATCATAAAGCGGTTACGGCATCGATGATTTCAGCCGTAAATAGAAATATTAAAAAAGGTAGGAAGATTTTTCTGTTTAGCAAAAGTGACAAAAAGCAGATTACAGAGTACCTGACGGCTCAACACAAAAGTTTTGTCTCAAGTACAGATAGTGTTGAGGATCAGTGGACAAAGTTCAAAACCATCGTACAATATGCGTTAGATGAGTATGTGCCAAGCAAGATCGTAAGAGATGGAAAAGAGCCACCGTGGTACAACAACCGAGTTAGAAAACTGCTGCGGAAGCAAAGGGAACTTCACAGCAAACATAAACATAGCCAAAGCCTTGCAGACAAACAAAAATTACGTGAAGCGAAATGTAGTGTGAGGAGGGCTATGCGAGAGGCGTTCAATGAATTCGAAAGTAAAGTTCTATGTACTGACTTGGCAGAAAATCCTAAGAAATTCTGGTCTTATGTCAAAGCGGTAGGTAGATCAAAACAAAATGTCCAGACACTGTGACCAAAATGGTACTGAAACAGAGGATGACAGACTAAAGGCCGAAATACTAAATGTCTTTTTCCAAAGCTGTTTCACAGAGGAAGACTGCACTGTAGTTCCTTCTCTAGATTGTCGCACAGATGACAAAATGGTAGATATCGAAATAGACGACAGAGGGATAGAGAAACAATTAAAATCGCTCAAAAGAGGAAAGGCCGCTGGACCTGATGGGATACCAGTTCTACACTCCTGGAAATTGAAATAAGAACACCGTGAATTCATTGGCCCAGGAAGGGGAAACTTTATTGACACGTTCCTGGGGTCAGATACATCACATGATCACACTGACAGAACCACAGGCACATAGACACAGGCAACAGATCATGCACAATGTCGGCACTAGTACAGTGTATATCAACCTTTCGCAGCAATGCAGGCTTCTATTCTCCCATGGAGACGATCGTAGAGATGCTGGATGTAGTCCTGTGGAACGGCTTGCCATGCCATTTCCACCTGGCGCCTCAGTTGGACCAGCGTTAGTGCTGGACGTGCAGACCGCGTGAGACGACGCTTCATCCAGTCCCAAACATGCTCAATGGGGGACAGATCCGGAGATCTTGCTGGCCAGGGTAGTTGACTTACACCTTCTAGAGCACGTTGGGTGGCACGGGATACATGCGGACGTGCATTGTCCTGTTGGAACAGCAAGTTCCCTTGCCAGTCTAGGAATGGTAGAACGATGGGTTCGATGACGGTTTGGATGTACCGTGCACTATTCAGTGTCCCCTCGACGATCACCAGTGGTGTACGGCCAGTGTAGGAGATCGCTCCCCACACCATGATGCCGGGTGTTGGCCCTGTGTGCCTTGGTCGTATGCAGTCCTGATTGTGGCGCTCACCTGCACGGCGCCAAACACGCATACGACCATCATTGGCACCAAGGCAGAAGCGACTCTCATCGCTGAAGACGACACGTCTCCATTCGTCCCTCCATTCACGCCTGTCGCGACACCACTGGAGGCGGGCTGCACGATGTTGGGGCGTGAGCGGAAGACGGCCTAAAGGTGTGCGGGACCGTAGCCCAGCTTCATGGAGACGGTTGCGAATGGTCCTCGCCGATACCCCAGGAGCAACAGTGTCCCTAACTTGCTGGGAAGTGGCGGTGCGGTCCCCTACGGCACTGCGTAGGATCCTACGGTCTTGGCGTGCATCCGTGCGTCGCTGCGGTCCGGTCCCAGGTCGACGGGCACGTGCACCTTCCGCCGACCACTGGCGACAACATCGATGTACTGTGGAGACCTCACGCCCCACGTGTTGAGCAATTCGGCGGTACGTCCACCCGGCCTCCCGCATGCCCACTATACGCCCTCGCTCAAAGTCCGTCAACTGCACATACGGTTCACGTCCACGCTGTCGCGGCATGCTACCAGTGTTAAAGACTGCGATGGAGCTCCGTATGCCACGGCAAACTGGCTGACACTGACGGCGGCGGTGCACAAATGCTGCGCAGCTAGCGCCATTCGACGGCCAACACCGCGGTTCCTGGTGTGTCCGCTGTGCCGTGCGTGTGATCATTGCTTGTACAGCCCTCTCGCAGTGTCCGTAGCAAGTATGGTGGGTCTGACACACCGGTGTCAATGTGTTCTTTTTTCCATTTCCAGGAGTGTATTTTACGCAGAGTACGCGAAGGAACTTGCCTACCCTTCTCGCAGCGGTGTGCGGTAGGTCTCTAGAAGAGCGTAGCGTTCCAAAGGATTGGAAAAGGGCACAGGTCATCCCCGTTTTCAAGAAGGGACGTCGAACAGATGTGCAGAACTATAGACCTATATCTCTAACGTCGATCAGTTGTAGAATTTTGGAACACGTATTATGTTCGAGCATAATGACTTCCCTGGAGACTAGAAATCTACTCTGTAGGAATCAGCATGGGTTTCGAAAAAGACGGTCGTGTGAAACCCAGCTCGCGCTATTCGTCCACGAGACTCAGAGGGCCATAGACACGGGTTCACAGGTAGATGCCGTGTTTCTTGACTTCCGCAAGGCGTTCGATACAGTTCCCCACAGTCGTTTAATGAACGAAGTAAGAGCATATGGACTATCAGACCAATTGTGTGATTGGATTGAGGAGTTCCTATATAACAGAACGCAGCATGTCATTCTCAATGGAGAGAAGTCTTCCGAAGTAAAAGTGATTTCAGGTGTGCCACAGGGGAGTGTCATGGGACCGTTGCTGTTCACAATATACATAAATGACCTGGTGGATGACATCGGAAGTTCACTGAGGCTTTTTGCAGATGATGCTGTGGTGTATCGAGAGGTTGTAACAATGGAAAATTGTACTGAAATGCAGGAGGATCTGCAGCGAATTGACGCATGGTGCAGGGAATGGTAATTGAATCTCAATGTAGACAAGTTTAATGTGCTGCGAATACATAGAAAGATAGATCCGTTATCATTTAGCTACAAAATAGCAGGTCAGCAACTGGAAGCAGTTAATTCCATAAATTATCTGGGAGTACGCATTAGGAGTGATTTAAAATGGAATGATCATATAAAGTTGATCGTCGGTAAAGCAGATGCCAGACTGAGAT
This sequence comes from Schistocerca nitens, assembly GCF_023898315.1. Lineage (NCBI taxonomy): Eukaryota > Metazoa > Arthropoda > Insecta > Orthoptera > Acrididae > Schistocerca > Schistocerca nitens. Next base: position 395,215,580 of record NC_064618.1, on the reverse strand, counting down.
TCATTGGAAGAATCCTAAGGAAATGCAATCCGAAAACAAAGGAAGTAGGTTACAGTACGCTTGTTCGCCCACTGCTTGAATACTGCTCAGCGGTGTGGGATCCGTACCAGATAGGGTTGATAGAAATAGAGAAGATCCAACGGAGAGCAGCGCGCTTCGTTAGAGGATCATTTAGTAATCATGAAAGCGATACGGAGATGATAGATAAACTCCAGTGGAAGACTCTGCAGGAGAGACGCTCAGTAGCTCGGTACGGGCTTTTGTTAAAGTTTCGAGAACATACCTTCACCGAAGAGTCCAGCAGTATATTGCTCCCTCCTACGTATATCTCGCGAAGAGACCATGAGGATAAAATCAGAGAGATTAGAGCCCACACAGAGGCATACCGACAATCCTTCTTGCCACGAACAATACGAGACTGGAATAGAAGTGAGAACCGATAGAGGTACTCAGGGTACCCTCCGCCACACACCGTCAGGTGGCTTGCGGAGTATGGATGTAGATGTAGACAAATAAGTACTTAAGCAAATGGGCATAATGTTTTGTCTAATTAGTGTAAATAAACTGAAGAATGAAAACTTGTGGTGTGGCCTAGCGCATTGTTTTCAATGATGTCGTTATCTGTTGCAGAGGCTGTTGATACGGAGGTAGTAATGAAAGGTGATGGCCTCCTCCTCTTTAAAACACAGTCTAGCCTTATCGTTTATCATCTCTTCCAAATCATTACGAACGGAGCATACCCAGTTACTGGATAATGGTGGAGCATGAAACTGACTTCCGTTCTTTAAAAGACTGTGCCAGTTAGCCTAAAGCACTTAGGGGAAATGTGAAAAATCTCAATCGGGATATTCGGATGAAAATATGTGTAACTTTTTTTTTTTTTTTTTTTTCTGAGCACGAGTCAAATCTCTAAACCAAGGAGCTACGATAACTCAACAAAACCTATCCTTAAGTTTTCGTTACACTGTACGTGTACCAACGCAAGCCTTACTTTAATAAATAAGTAAGTTTCAGTGCAACAGTCCCTTTGACCCGCTGTAATACACACATCGTACAGTTGCAACTGGCACCCAACGATCAGCTGAATTAGAAACATATGTGTAGCATAGAAGTGAGAATATTGCGAACTTAGGTGAAGTCTTTTCCATCAGTGGCTTGCAAATAATTTCGATTGCAGTCATTTGGAAATTTGTGGTAAGGTCTTATGGGATCAAATTGCTGAGGTCATCGGTCCCTAAGCTTACGCACTACTTAATCTCAAACTAACTTACTCTAAGGACAACACATACACCCATGTGTGAAGGAGGACTCGAACCTCCGACGGGGGGAGACGTCCGGACTATGACAAGACGCCCATGACCGCGCGGCTACCCCGCGCGGTCCGATTGCAGTCAGAAGCAAGCGGTAAATGCACCTCTGCTCCAGGGAGATATTATCGTACTACCTGTGGACTTTGCTATTGAGATTATGTTTCGACTTCAAGCCTTTCTACTGCGTTGATGCAACCGTGCCACTCAATATTGCATAATCATTCCTCGTCCACTTTCATACCATCCCTACAAATTTGTAACACTGACACATGAAAATATTCCAAATTGGCAGCTTCTGAAGATGATGCAATTTCCAGATCAGACGTCATGTTGTTTAGCTGAAAAAAGTGACAGAAGCTGTGACGTCGTTGTTTTCGAGATAGCGCGGCGCGTCCTTGAGGGAGTCGTGTCCAGCGTGTGTTATCATTGGCATGTTGCGGCAGTGTTCCGACTAGCGAACCTTATCAGTCAGCTGACGCCCTCGGACATGTATTGTCCAGTTGTCCGCCTGGCCAGCAACTTGCAGCGCTCGTACTTGGAATCCGTCAGCGTCGTGTCGGAGGGTTTACCACGAGGTGGGTCACAGCAAACGTTACATCATACGAGGACAATGTCTGTGAAAGATGACGGCGTGTAACGAAGCGTGACGAAGTCGTATCATGCACCACAGCTCTCGATAGCGTGTTCGTTTCTCTAAGTACACCCATGGAAAGCTAGTTGGAAATCTACAGTTTCATTGTTATAATAGTTGTAAAAATACCGTAGGCTACCGTAGACTGTCATAAGTAAGCTAGTAGATTTGTTGAGTTACTGTCATACCCCGTTACCTGCACGTTAAGTGTGTTGCACACTTGTGGGGCGTTACCTCGTAACGATTGCTTTCTTTAAGTATCCGACCAGTGTCTTAATAGATTCCCTTAAAAACCAAAAGCGGTAAACCATCTAGGAAGTGAGTGAGGATATATAAAGGGCCGCGTATCCTACGGAACGTTTTTTTTTTTCATAGTTAGCCTTCGTCTATTACTTAAAAATAAACAGCGTTTATAGCAAAATTCAACGTGTCAACGTTTGATTCAGGTTTGATTCGAAAATTGTTGATTTGTAGTATGGAATTAGAGGGATGTAGTAGTAAAAATTAAAAAAATACGGATTTATCATATGGCCCTAGAAAACGCAGTTTCTTCGACAAAAAGGTAAAACAACAACAACAAAAAACCACAAGACAAAAATGTACGAAACATCGCTTCAATATTCGCCGAACTTACATGAAAACATATTTCTACTATTCATAAACAACTTTTGCATCTATCAATAATGACAGATAATTCGTACCTTCGATCACGATGAAGAATATTCTATCGATTACAAAATAACAATAATAATTATATGTACTGTATATTTTTATGTTTGTGCATGTACACTGTACTTACATCAAAAGCAATTGCTTTGGTTACATAAACGCGCAGAAGCTACACGATCAACTAATTTCTATTACTTATAAAATACAATTTATGTTCTGGGGGTTACAAAACACAACTTTACTAATACTGAATGACGCGCGGTTCTAATTATGTGCAAAACAAACAACTGAACAAACAAAAGACCGTAGAGAAGTCGTCGGCTACCAGTTACCCTATTACATATTCATTTATATTTCTTACCTTAACAATGCTACCAATACTGTCGCTAATCCTATCATTTACTACGTCGTTTATGTACTGTAACAAAGCTACCGAACAGTAGTTTTGGCAGAGCGCAATTCCACGTGAGTGTAGTTGGTTGATGGGGTCCTAGAGGGTGTTACCTTATACTATCTTTCTGACCAACGTATTATGTCCAAAGCGAAATATAAGCGACTTTCTTTGCCGGGCTTGTTGGTCTAGTGGGGCGGTAGCTCAGGCGTTCGATAAGGGAGCGGACATTCACCGTAACACAAAAAGTAAACTGAGTGAAGTCTTTATCGATAGAATTCAGAAGTATTATGTGACATTCTCACAGAAATAAACTTGTCTAAACTACACTACTGGCCGTTAAAATTGCTACACCAAGAAGAAATGCACATGATAAAAGGGTATCCATTGGACAAATATATTATACTAGAACTGACATGTGATTACATTTTTACGCAATTTGGGTGCATAGATCCTGAGAAATCATTACCCAGAACAACCACCTCTGGCCGTAATAACGGCCTTGATACGCCTGAGCATTGAGTCAAACAGAGCTTGGATGGCGTGTACAGGTACAGCTGCCCATGCAGCTTCAACACGATACCACAGTTCATGAAGAGTAGTGACTGGCACTATTGTGACGAGCCAGTTACTCGGCCACCATTCACCAGACGTTTTCAATTGGTGAGAGATCAGGAGAATGTGTTGGCCAGGGCAGCAGTCAAAAATTTTCTGTATCCAGAAATGCCCGTACAGGACCTGCAACATGCGGTCGTGCATTATCCTGCTGAAATGTAGGGTTCGAAATGGCTCTGAGCACTATGGGACTTAACATCTTAGGTCATCAGTCCCCTAGAACTTAGAACTACTTAAACCTAACTAACCTAAGGACATCACACACATCCATGCCCGAGGCAGGATTCGAACCTGCGACCGTAGCAGCAGCGCGGTTCCGGGCTGAAGCGCCTATAACCGCTCGGCCACCACGGCCGGCTGAAATGTAGGGTTTCGCAGGGATCGAATGAAGGGCAGAGCCACGGGTCGTAACACATCTGAAATGTAACGTCCACTGTTCAAAGTGCCGTCAATGCGAACAAGAGGTGACCGAGACGTGTAACCAATGGCACCCCATACCATCACGCGATGACGAATACACGCTTCAATGTGCGTTTACCGCGATGTCGCCAAACACGGATGCGACCATGATGATGCTGTAAACAGAACCTGGATTCATCCGAAAAAATGACTTTCTGCCATTGGTGTACCCAGGTTCGTCGTTGAGTACACCATCGCAGGCGCTTCTGACTGTGATGCAGCGTCAAGGGTAACCGCAGCAATGGTCTCCGAGCTGATAGTCCATGCTGCTGCAAACGTCGTTGAACTGCTGGTGCAGATGGTTGTTGTCTTGCAAACGTCTCCATCTGTTGACCCAGGGATCGAAACGTGGCTGCACGATCCGTTAGAGCCATGCGGATAAGATGCCTGTTATCTCGATTGCTACTGATACGAGGCCGTTGGGATCCAGCACGGTGTTCCGTATTACCCTCCTGAACCCACCGATTCCATATTCTAACAGTCATTGGATCTCGACCAACGCGAGTAACAATGTCGCGATACGATAAACCGCAATCGCGGTGGGCTACAATCCGAACTTTATCAAAGTCGGAAACGTGATGGTACGCATTTCTCCTCCTTACACGAGGCATCACAACAACGTTTCACCAGGCAACGCCGGTCAACTGCTGTTTGTGTATGAGAAATCGGCTGGAAACTTTCCTCATGTCAGCACTTTGTAGGTGTCACCACCGGCGCCAACCTTGTGTGAATGCTCTGAGAAGCTAATCATTTGCATATCACAGCATCTTCTTCCTGTCGGTTAAATTTCGCTTCTGTAGCACGTCATCTTCGTGATGTAGCAATTTTAATGGCCAGTAGTGTAACTGAACTCGAAGAAACTTGTCTAAACTAACTGGACTCGAAGAAACCTGTCTCATTGAGCTTCAGAGAGAGTTTTCATATTTTGTCTTAACTCTTTTTCGACCTTCAACTGTATTCTTACTCTGAGACCAGATTAATCAAAGTAGCTCACATCCGTGTCAGTGTAAGAGAATTTCTTGTATATTTGTTATTGCCTCCTCCTGGAAGTAAGGAGCTGAAATACAACACTTCCTGTGGTATCTAGTAAACTGCTCTTGCTTAAACGTATCACAGCCTTAACTACAAATTTAAGGTTGACAATATTCACGTGCTAATATTCTACTACAAAACGCTCTTTAGCGTTGAGAGCAATCTGATTTCATATTTTTAGCCTCATGTTACATATTAGCTCGTGCCGCTTACTAGGCGAGGCCGAGACAGAATGGGAATAGATTTTGTATTTCCATCTTTCCAATAGTTGGACTGCGGCAGTTCGGCCGTTCGCTTAGGTAATAAAATGAAGCACCTACAGCGGTCATTTTGATGTTATTTTGTTATATTGCAACCAGTTCCAGTGACTCAATACACCATCTTCAAGGTCTTAACTGACGCTGAGGGTGTTAATTCCAATCATTTGCACAATCCCATCAGTGATCACCGTCTATCAACTGGTTTCCGTAGAATATTGTAACAGTGATGTGTTTGCAACCATCAAATACCAGCTGACCGAAGAAACATCGCTATTCAAGTATTCTACGGAAGCCAGTTCATAGATGTTGGCCACTGATGGGATCGTGTATAAGCTTGGTTTTAACTCCCTCAGCGCCAATTAAGGTCTGAAGATGGTGTATTGAGTCACAGAAAGTGATTGCAATTTAATCAAATAACACAAATATGATGGTTGTAGGTGTTTCATTTTATTACGTAGAATTTGAATAATCTCAACACTCAGCGCAGGCACACTGTTCGAGCACAATTAATTCGGAGAAGTTCAGGACATACTCTCGGGTCTGTAGATGTACTATGATTAAAAGTATCAAAAGTTTGAAAGTTACCTGTTAAATAGCCACTTTCATTGTTTGATTTTATCACTGTATTTCATTTGTTTCCCAAAACGAACTATTTCTGGAGTAAAGCAAAGATGACTCTGCACCTAGTGTCGGCTTAGAACACTAGTGTCTTTGTTTAGTCTCTGAGGTTTGAAGAAAGCATGCTCTGGGCTCTTCTGTTCGTACGGGCCAATTGAAGCGCTACCCGATCATAGAGTACACTGGGTCTTGTTTTCAAATACAGTTTGTTTTGATGTGTTAGTGGCGTTTTGTTGAAATGGCGTGTCGCTGAGTTGTTTGTTGGATGGTTTAAAGTAAATGGATTGTGCATATGCAGTGAAAATCTGTACTTCTATTCCATTAATAATTTATGGCGTACTTGCACGTCATCGTTAAATTTTCATTACTTCATGTTGCGAACCTGTTACGGCTAGAACGAGTGGACCTGATTTTCACTCTCCGTTACCGATTCTTTCTTCTTTGTGAGAGTAGTAGCTTCGAGCCTCACTGCAGAATCTATTCATCATCAGTGAATTCAAAGAGTTGTGTTGTCAATTCAGTCACTCTTCCCCTCAGGCCAGCTTCCTAAATGGTTTTTGATTTGCATGGAGTCTCTGTTTATACGCTGAAGTGACAAAAGTCATGAGATATCTCCTAGTACCGTGTCAGACCCCCTTAACCCGGATAGTGCACCAGCCCGACGTGGCTCGGACCCAAAAAAACTTTGGAAGTCTCCTGCAGAAACATTGAGCCATGCTGCCTCTATAGCCGTCCATAATTGCGAAAGTATTGCCGGTGCAGGATTTTGTGTACGAACTGAACTCTCGTTTACGGTCCATAAATGTGCGATGGGATTCATGTCGGGCGATCTGGGTGACCAAACCATTCTCTCCAACTGTCCAGAGTGCTCTGACATGGCGCATTGTCCTCCACAAAAGTTCCATCGTTGCTTGAGAACGCGAGATCCTTGAATGGCTGCAGATAGTGTTGAAGTAGTCGAACATAACCATTTCCAGTGAATGATCGTTCACTTGGACCATAGGGCCCAGTCCATCAGTCCATTCCATGTGAGCACAGCCCACACCATTATGGAGCCACCACCAGCTTGCGTGAACTTGGGTTCATGGCTACGTGGGTGTGCATCACACTCGATCCCTACCATCAGCTCTTACCGAATGAAACGTGGACCCATCTACCACACTATGGTCTCCCAGTTGTCTAGTGTCCAGCCGATGGTCACGAGCCCAGGAGACGTTGCAGGCGATGTATTGTTAGCAGAGGCACCTGCGTCGGTCGTCTGTTACCGTAGCCCATTATCGCCAGACCCCATCGCACTTTCCTAACGGATACGTTCGGCGTACGTACCACATTGATTTCTGCGGTTTTTTCACGCGTGGTTGCTTCTCTGTTAACACTGACAAGGGTGCTGATAATCTCGCCGTTGGGCGCCCATAGGATCCCCAACCACATACACACACAATACTGACAACACTACACAACGTCCGCTGCTCTCGGTCGTTAAGTGAAGGCTGTCGGTCACTGGTTCGTCGTGGTGAAATGTAATGCCTGAGTGGTACTCTCGACACACTATCGACAACGATTTCCGAAAGGTAATGTCCCATGCGTCTAACTCGAAGTACCATTCCGCTATCAATGTCTGTTAATTCCTGTCGTGCGCCCATAATCACGCCGGAAACCTTTCCATGTGAATCACCTGAGTACAAATGACAGCTCCACCAATGCATTGTGCTTTTACACCTTGTGTACGCGATATTGCCGCCATCTGTATTTGTGCATATCGGTATATACCCCATTACTTCTGTCAACTTAGTGTACAGTGACGTATTTGAATGTAACTGCCATATTTATTTATTTATTTTCGGCCATAGTGGCTGCGTTTGTGAAGCGTGACTGTGTGAGGTATTTATTTATTTGTAATTTCTGCTACCTATCACTTTTATTTTTTAATATTTAATCAAACATAATACAAAGCGTTTCGAACATGTTCTGTTCATCATCAGGCGTTTATACATACATACATACCTACATAAATACAGAGAAATGTTACTTAAAAATAAAGTGTCTCAAACTAAATTAACCTAGAACTTTTTGTCCATTGTTCGCTACTGTAGTGGCTCGTGAGGCATTTGGGGAGGAGGGGAGCAGTGGATGGCCGCATATCTATGTCAGTGATGTCTTTGCTCATTTTTCTTGCTGTTGCTTATGTATGACATCACAGACTGTATAGGATGCAGATAGTTTTGCATCAGTTGTGTGTTGCGAAAATCGTGCGAAAGGCTTTTATATGACAGTTGATCACTTACGATCAGGAGCGGGTGAGCGCTAATTTTTTGGGACGCCGTGATTATTACCAATTGTGCTTTTGGAATATAGAGATCTCTTTTCGACACAGAAGCTAGGACAAATTTTCGTAGCGAAAATGCAAGAGATCCGGAATTATTCAACTTACACTTTCCCAAACTTCCTCATTTAAGCATGCAGAGGAGAATTTTGAATATTACTTATTTATCGTATGGCTTTTAGTGCCGGGGGTTTCCAAAGAAACCGCAGTAAACAATTTTCAAGCTTGCTGGGGGATGCCTCCGGAAGGCAGCGTTTGTTAGCTCAGCGGCCCAACACGCAGAGCTACCCCAAGTCGGTAGAGAATATAGGAAACAATTGTTTTAAAATAAAATAAAATCCATCACAAAAAAGTCTGAATTCTGACATTGCATGCTTTTCCTCTCATTGTGCAAGTTTCGCCATTTGATAGTGTGTGAATGCATGCATATTTTAAGATGTAATTGTGCATGGCACTGCTAGGTTCAGTTGCTACAGTATCATAAGAGCGTAAATAGATTTTGGACGAAAGGGCGAGGGAGGGATGCAGAGCGCAGTCGGCTCCGACGAAATCAAACATCCTGCTGAAAAAATCTTTTAGAAACGAGCGAGATAAAGAATGTATTGTCATCCCGCACCTCTTACGTTCTCCACAAACCTCTCCCCAACGTTGCGTATCGGAACTGGTTTTCATAAATGAGTATCGCGCACTTTACCAGATTGGGCGATATTTTGCCGTTTGGACTAGTAATGATAGAATGTTGAGCAAAAATTTTAAAGACATGCAACCATCGCCGTTTGGCCGATGTTTTTGTTGGTCACCTCGGTTTTTGGGCGACACAGACGAATCTGAGTGTATTCTTAGGCAGTGATTTTAATTTAGTGTTATTTGTAATGACATTTAGCACTCTGCTGCCTTGTGAAATACTGAAATGTTGTAGGCCCAAAGTTCTACCAGCCTCCAAATAACGAATCCAGTGTTAACATTAAACTGCTGTAGATAGGTAATTAGGCTGTTATAGGCGTGCTTACATACTTTTAATTTACCATAACGCTAGCGGATGAATCAGAATCGATTTTGCTCTTCTGTCATGGTACAAACTTATCCATAATTAGAAACTATCACAACAGCACACAGCACACTTGCAGTAAACTCTAGCACACATTAAATTCAACTGCAAGTAAGAATTGAATGGTTAACAAAACAACAACTGAGTTCAAACAAGACAAATAATTGGCCTTGGCTAAATCAGGGCCGGGCAGTTGCCGATAGTACTAGAGATGTATAGATAGTTTAAATCTATCATTAGTTTTGATGATTATAGATAGTGCGTATCCTTTTTTCATCGTGTGATTGAAAATTAAATTATCTTTCAGTTTCACAAGAATGCAACTAGGTCCTGTATAATTTCATGTTGGTGGTAGGGAGAGTCCAGGCCCCCTGGACTAACCTTTTGGCTAAGGCTTTGTTATGGGGCGGCAGTAATTGCGACACAAAGACAACGCCGCTAATGTTATATCTCTAAGAGCGACCTTTACTCTTTTCGGTTTTTAACCGTCTAGTTCGGTTAAACGTTGCATAACTAGTATAAGTAAATCCTAAATGCCGTGGGTTGAAAAGCTATGCCCTTTCACATACAAAGTTTTCGACCCATGCAGGCATTTCCATTTATGAACGCTGTCTGACTACAATAAGATAAAACGAAGTTACGTGAGTAGCTAACACTTAAGAGAGCAACAATTAATAACAGGCAGAGCAATGAGGAAGTCTATTTAATAGAATATGCAAAATTATCTCTAACATCTCCACAATAATAAATGTTTTTAGCGACCTGGCTTATAGCCACCTTCTGCGTCAGGGGTATGTGAGACCAACTCTGTAAATTATAGTAGCTGAATATGATGCAGCAAACATACATACACTTTCGTGAAACCAAGTCCATCGTCTTTCTAAGTTGCACGAGCATCACAACTTACCTTGTCTGCTGAAAAAATTCGTGAAAATAACTTGATATTTATATTTTGAATAGTGGGTGCTAGCTTTATTGTGAAATATCTAACGAAAAATATCAAATTTATCAATTACTGGGGACAAAGTTGTGGTTATGAGCACGTGGTTGCATAATAGCTTCAGAATGGAGGTCGCGCCGAAGCATTTAGATAACAAGTATGTGCCCGATGGAATTGAACTGACAGAGAATGATTGGACACCACTTAATATAAGTGATTTTAGAAAACCAAATAAACACGATAATATACATCTCATTAATGCTCAGGCAACATATGGCAGTTAATTATTTATTGGCAACTTCTGCTACCAATCACTTTTATTTTTTATGACATTTAATCTAACTTAATGCAAAGCGTTTCTGACATGTTCTGTTCATCGTCAGGTGTTTATACATACATATATAAGGAGAAATGTTACTTAAAAATAAATTGTCTTAAACTAAATTAATCTAGAACTTTTTGTCCATTGTTCGTTACTGTAGTGGCTGGTGTGGCTTTCAGGGGAGGGTGGGTGGGGGGGGAGTGCTGGAGGGGAGCAATGGATGGCCAGAAATCGATGTCAGTGATGTCTTCTGGTGGTTTATTTACATTGTCAAATCTTGAATCTATTGAGTTAGAACTGGTTTATGACTGTTGAATAATTTTGAGTTTTTGAATTCGGTTGAAGGATTAAGAATGTTATCTTCATGTTTTGTATTGTGAATAAAAATGTCCATTTCTTAAATGATATCCGTTTTTTTTTTACTTTTTCGTGTTTTGTGTAAAATTTCGAGAGTGTCTTCGATTTCCAAAGGATGGCCTGTGTCTTTAATGTGAGTTGCTACCGCTGATTTGTTACATTTATCAAGTCTGCAGCAGTCTAAATGTTCATTAAATCAAATTCTGAAATTTCTCCTTGTTTGGCCTATATAATATTTATTGCATTGGCTGTAGGTAATTTTGTAAATGACAGATGCATCAATACTTGCATCAGGTGGTTTTATATTGTGAATAAGCTTTCAACTATGGTTGTTGTTTGTGCTGAAGCTGATATTTACATCTGTGTTTTTGAATAGTCTTGCTAATTTTTCAGATACTATTCCAAGAGATGGCATTTTTAGATATTTTTCAGTTGAGAGTGTAGTTTGATGCTGTTTGTTCAGTTTATTTTTCATCTGTTGTGACATGATATGAATTACTGAAGGATCATATCCATTGTTTATTGCGGCATATATTATGGTCTCTATTTCTTGTTCGAGTTCTGTATGTTGCAGTGGAAACTTGTGTGCACTGTAGAGCATTTATCTATAAGTAGCTTTTTTGTGGGAGTAGGGATGTGGAGAGGAGTTTGGTATAGTGGTGTCAGTACCAGTAGGTTTTCTGTAAACATTTCAAGTTACCTTTCGGTTCTGTTTTGATATTTTCACGCCAAGAAAAAGTATGATGTTGTTATTTTCTTTTTCTAGGGAGAAATGAATATTTTTATGTAAGCTATTGAATTTGTTAAAAATGTTTGTCACTTCATCTTCTGTGCCATCAAATATAATAAATTAGGTGTCATCCACATATCTCTTATAAATTTTAAAATTGCTTGTGATGTTATCATTTAGTGACAGTATTTTATTTTATGTGTGGTTGATAAATATTTCAGTTATTAAGTCACTGAGAGGACTTCCCATCGTTAGTCCTAGGCCTTGCTTGTTAATGTTATTGTTGGAAGAGAAGTAATTATGTGACAGTACTAGATTAAGTACATCTATATGTTCTATGATTTTTGGTTTGCTCATTGTCCTAGCTTCTGTGTCGAAAAGACTTCTCTATATTCCAAAATCCCTATCGGTAATAATCACGGCGTCCCAAAAATTATGGCTCATCCGCTTTTGGTCAGTTCCTCAGCTCAAATCGAGACTGAAAGAAGAAGAGTGTAAATTGACGTTGAGGGGTGAAGGGGGATTGGAGCATGACTTCTTCTTAGTAGCTTGTCAAAATACAGAACTTCTAAGAAACGACATTATATCTCCGCTTGGTGAAAACTCCGAGGTCGTCGTCGGATGAAATGGTTTATTGTTCTTTATGGAAATTTCAAGAATAAATCAAAAAGTTGAGTCTTTTTATGATCCTCTTTACCGAATCGTAACCCCCCTCCCCTCACCTTTTGACAAAATCCTGGCTACGTTCTTTGCCGTAACATTTTCGTTTAGGTGGCTAGTACTGCATACAAATTTTTAACTTACCATAAAGCTAGCAGATGAATCAAAATCGATTTTCCTCTTCTGTCTTGTTACTAACTTATCCGTAATTATAAACTATCGCAACAGCCTGCAGCACAAAAACACTAAATGGTAGCACTTATATTAAATTCAGCTTCGAGTAAGAACTGGGAAACATAGGCTAGCGGACGTGAGACTAGGGTTGTCAGTCCACAGCTTGATGATTGAGAGCAAATTTACGAATTTATTCATTACTGTTTTTGAGCAGCTGCGATGTGTATTCTTTTCACCAAAATAACGATCCGTCGTCAGATGCACAAAAATTTTTAATTTCACTTTGCCAGGTTCAACAGACCAATCTATCATCTTCAGAAGTTTGATGCAGGTTTAAATCATGAGTAATCCGATGTCAAATAACAATCGGGCGATTGTTGTTTGACATCGGATTACACATCATTTTACCCTGTATCGGACTTCTGAAGATTACGGATTAATCTGTTGAAGCTGGTAAACTGAAAATAAAAATTTTTGTTCAGCTAACGTCTAATGTCTATTGTGGTGAAAAGAATGACAGAGAATCTATAGTTGTTGTTTTCTTAATTTTCCTGGTCGTTCCTAGGCAGCTAACTCGGAATTTATACATGAGGTTGGTGACGGTATACATGCCTTTACGAAAAACATCCAGAGTTTACATATGACTACTTCCCTTCCACCTAGTCTTACGACCCTGCCCTTATCCTGATATCGTTTGCTCACCATCCGAACCCCGAAATCCTACACAACATTTATCAATCAGTGGGCCATATCAGTGCCAGAGGCCCGAATAGATGGATTAACAATGAAGATATCAGTACTGTAACGAATGTGAAAGCGGCTTAAACTAGATAGTGTTTATCGATTCATTGCATTGTTCCAGGGTGTTGGATGTCAACACAGCCGTAAGGCGGTGGTTCCCGTGAAGCAGAGGAAAACCTCGCGACGCCATGGGGGGCGTCTACAGGGAGACGCCTTACCGTCCGACGACGACGATTGTGGAGAAAGGTGAGACGCCAAGTCATCCATCAGAGGCTGAGATAAGCATAAGGACACACAGTTCACCGCAAGCCTAAAGTTTACTATTTTGCAATAGAGGGCATCATATCTTCCAAGGTCTGCTGAAATATTTACGGTGTTCGTGGGCTAGTTAGTTATTACGTGACCCTTAGATGGCACTCGTGATGGTTCAAATGGTTCTGAGCACTATGGGACTTAACATCTGAGGTCATCAGTCCCATAGAACTTAGAACTACTTAAACCTAACTAACCTAAGGACATCACCACACATCCATGCCCGTAGCGGTCGCGCGGTTCCAGACTGAAGCGCCTAGAACAGCTCGACCACAGCGGCCGGCCGCACTCGTGATAAACAAGTCGATTACCCTGTAGCTGCACACACTTCTTAGGGAAATATATTCACGTGGCTACATGCTAGCCACTTATATGTTTATAACTGTCTACTAATTCCTACTCAAGAAGTTCTCTACGGTTTTGAAGGAGCTGTTGAGTAAAATCAACGTTAATTTGAATATAGAAAACGCTTCTCTCTGTTACTCATTCCATTACAGTGAGAACACTCTCAAAGAGTTTTGGGGCTATGTGTTTCATTCCTATTTGTGTCGTTGACAAAGGTTAATGCAGATAATTTCTCCTGCTGTTAGTAAATTTTTGAATTTGTCTAGTACTCCTCCACTTAAATAGGCCATTAACAACAAATATTCGTGAATTAAAATACATTGAGGTTATGTTAAAAATTTCCGATAGCTTAATTTGATGGATACAAGACGTACTTGTGCGAGAAACGTGTAAAACAGACACACACACACACACACACACACACACACACGAACACACGGTCACACAAAACCGCTCTGTCTTCTTTCGCCTGTGCCAGCCAGTTCCTTAAATCCGTTGCTACGGCTGTCTTGTTACTCTTATTTCTTATGTAGCAAAGTTCTTCCATTTCATCCAGTTCATTCTAATGTCGTTTGATAAGTTGATAAAACATTATTAACAAATGTTTCAACAAAAGACACTCTATACTCTTCGATATAGTTCCTATTCATAGTCATATATGATCTGGTCACTTTTCAGTCTTTACTAGTGACGTTCAATTAGTACTGCAACAAGTAATTTTTTTCTGATACCAGGTTGGTTTTATTCAGGATTCCAGTACACTATGTTATTCTTCTCTCGTGTGGCTACATATACTGTTTGTCAGCATACTGTTTGTCAGCATAACGTTCAATTGATGGCCATACACCATCTCACTGAGAGGCCTCTATGTCCACATGGTAACACTCTAATGATCGACGTCAGAGCGAACGTCTTCCGCCGGAGTGCATCCTGCATTGGGCCAAACAGATGGAAATCGGAAGGTGCGAGAAGCCAGTGGGGAACTCCTTTGAATACCCCAAATAGTGGACGAGTGTGTCAGCACAACCAATAAAGATGTCCAGGTGTGTAGCGATGTACTTGACTGTAATCCGTCGATCACTTCGAATGAGTGTCCGCACGTACCAACATTGCAGGAATCACAGCTGTGTGCGGCCGGCCGGCGCGCAGAGGATCGGACATGTCTGCATGACCTTGCTCCGATGACGACAGACGCCTCGCTCAACGACTCACAGTGCTTTTGTTCACTGCCAGGCGTCCGCAGACATTCTGCAAGAGCCTATGAATATCTGCGATGCTCTGGTTTTCCGCCACAAGATACTCAGTAACTGCTCTCTGCTTGGAACGCACCTTCGTCACAGACGCCAATTTGAAGGCGGCATCTACCGCCGCCACCTTCTGAACTTAATGAAACTATAGGGGCTGAAGCGGTAACATTCCATGATGTCTAACAACAAATTCAGTTTTTTTTTAATCGCAACCGACCGAGAAAAAAATATGTTGCAAAAAAATGGCTCTGAGCACTAGGGGACTTAACTTCTGAGGTCATCAGTCCCCTAGAACTTAGAACTACTTAAACCTAACTAACCTAAGGACATCACATACATCCATGCCCGAGGTAGGATTTGAACCTGCGACCGTAGCGGTCGCGCCGTTCCAGACTGTAGCGCCTAGAGCCGCTCGGCCACTCCGGCCGGCAATATGTTGCATTACGTATTGAATTCCCCCTCGTACTTTCCATTGTAAAATTTTTTGAACTCTGATACTCATTCATGGGAATAATACTCATTTGATGCCAATTTCTTAGCACTGAGTAATGTTTCAACTTGAAGAATAGAAAGAAATTAATTGAAGCAAAACCTGGAGAATACAGTGGATGAGGAAACAATGCGAGTGTTGTGTGTGGCAACATTGGTATCAGTTCATTCTGCTCAAGTTTCAAATGTTTCCACATTGAAGAGTAACAGTCCCCAGTTATCATTCTACTCTTTCCCAACTACACCCTGGGAACTCCAAAAAAGCAATGAGCATCACCTAACCAGCTAGTAAAATGTTGTGTATCGTCTTGAGTGCAATCTTGCCTACTTGATTCCATTCTTTTGACAGCTGTTTAAACTTCAGTGTGTAATTATAGATCCCAGTTTCATCCTAAGACAGAAACTTTCGCAACAGGGTCCACCAAGCATTACCTTTCAGTGAGTTGTAACGCTATTCCGGATGCTTTTATGGTTGAAAATTGCGACGATACCTAATGTGCATCGAGCTTTTTAGTTCAGGATGTTGTGTACTTCTTCCAATGAGATATCTGTCTCACGCACTTTCACTCGGTGGTCCTGCATTGTGATGTCATGTATTTTTTCAATTATCTCTGGTATGATGACGTCATTTTGATGCTCCTAATTCTCCTCCTCCTCTTAATTCTTAAATTAATGACAGTGAATGGTCTTAAAAAATAATGACTTCAGATGGCACATCAACAGTTCAGGCATTGTTATCAGCCTCTACAGGGATCACTCATACCAACAGACGTGTTATTTTATAAAATTACTCTTGTTATTTTACACAATTACTCTCATTTAATAGAAACTTACCACACTTATCAAACGGCCTTCGCTTCGCCTTCTGTACGGTTATGTTACTGATGTGTATCATAAGCGGGGCGTTCATTCCACGCAGCAGGTTTTTCGATATAAAAATTGGCTTTCTGGACGTGCCTATACAGCCATCTCAACAGTGGAAATATGATATAACGGTGTGTTTAGACAGTTCATAATATTCATTACATAGGCTTAGAGTTGTCTTGTGACGCCTTGCAGGATATTTCAGTGTCTGTTATGTCGGTACGAAGACAGGACAACACAACACTCAGTCTACGAGCGGAGGAAATCTCCGACCCGGCCTGGAATCGAACCCGGCTCTCTCCAGTTAGTAGTTCACCGTGCTGACACCGCAGCTACCGAAGCGGACGCTGAATAACCGCCTTCACTTTTCCTTCTTTTCAACAGACGTGCTTTATACAGGGTCATTTTTCCTTCTTTTTTGGCACTGGCTTTCGAAGTTTATTCATAATTCCTTCTTTCCTATTCTTTGTTATTAGTAATCAGGCAACCTATTACTTCCTTGTTCATCGACAGGCGTTCTTCCCACGCACCATTCGTGAATGCAACAGGAAAGGGGCCAAACTTCTGGCGCCCTGCGCCACACATCCCAAAGGGCGACTTGCAAAATATAGATGTAGATTTTGATGTAACCTTCTTTCCTTCAAATCCAGTTTTGGTAAGCGTTTTTGTGCTGTACTTTAAGGTGCGAAGGGTGGCGGTTTGTTAACTCCTCACAATCAGTGGACATATTGAAGTATACATATGTAGCAGAGAGGTTAGATTCAACCGGTAGACCACCAAAGATCAACCAGTTGGCATCTTTGCCGTAGAAAGACGATGCCAACACTTCTTTTTATCCTCACTAATGCGCGAAAGTAACGCTGGAGCATGACAGCTTTACCAGAAGTTACTTCAGATCGTTGGTGCTGGAAACTCTACGATCTCGATGACCTTTACGTGTCTGTCGACTAACTCCTTGGAATAGTTACTCGAGTTCGCGCTGGGAATAGCAGACGCCAACGAGACACGTCACGAACTGGCGCTGTTTTATCTCAAGTGACGAATCACAGTTTTCTTTGAAAACGGAAGACCGAAAGACGACGAGGCCATAGATGGTAAAAACGGGAAATGTGGATGGAGCGTAATTGAGTGATGAACCATGGATTCATTTCATAGCAGTGAGGGACTGGTGCTACTGGCTGGATCGTCTGGGAATCCCGTACATTTAAAAATTGGCGTTTGGAAACTGTACATGGAGGTAAAAATACAAGGGAGGTTGCGTTACGTCACAAACTTGAAGCCGTTGACCCCCATGTTAACTAGCACAAAGCATTAGGTTCACTGCATTCATAACCCCATAGTTCACCACGGTGACACTTCCCCATGACGACACTCTGACTGTGTCATATTACTAGAGCAAATATGCATTCCAGAACAGAATAATGTTCGAAATTGCATTCCTGACACAATTGTATTCGTGTAAGCTCCATAATTTTTAGTATTTAAAACAGCTGTTGCGGGGATATGACAGAAATAATTAACAAGATGCATTCGTAAACAGTAGTCTGCTAATGTTTTGGGTTAGGCACTTAAAATGGCGGCAGGCCCCGCCCACTCTGGCTTCAAAACAGCGCACAGCGTAAGTCTGTAGTGCCGCCTCCCTTATTTTTATACCTCCATGCAGCAGTAGGCCTAAATAAGGAACTGTGACTAGCAACTGCAGCGTTTCTGCGACATTAACAAGTCAGGATTTCAAGATTTTCCTTTTAATATGTATGGAGGGATCATCAAAAGATATGAAAACCCTGACACAGCCCTCTCATTTTAGAAGAGGAATTTCTGACTTACCTCTAATGTACATTCATGTTCAGAAAAAAAAGAACCACCTTCGACGACTGCAGATAGGATAATCATATTCATACGACTTGTACATTAGTATGTTCTGCAGAAATAATTAGCATTTCAGTCACCTCGGTTTAGTATGTGCCCTGTTGCCTAACAGGCACAGGGTCCGCCATGGGCCCTGTTAACCTGTTCCATGCGTGATGGCATCGACGCTTGTAAAGCGCGAATAGCTTCCTGTGGTGTACCCATCAATGCTGCATTCCCCTGGTTCCAAAGCTGGGCTGTGGTGGCCGAAGTGGCCGAGCGGTTCTAGGCGCTACAGTCTAAAACCGCGACACCACTACGGTCGCAGGTTCGAATCCTGCCTCGGGCATGGATGTGTGTGATGTCCTTAGGTTAGTTAGGTTTAAGTAGTTCTAAAAGTTCTAGGGGACTGATGACCTCAGAAGTTAAGTCCCATAGTGCTCAGACCCATTTGAACCATCCGCAATGGGTCACAGCGCGGCAACCGTCATATGATCATATTTCACACATTTTCGATAGATGACAAGTCTGATGATCTTGCAGGCCGGGAAAAAAGGCTGACATCCTGTGACACAAAAAAGGCACGTGTTCGTGCAGCAGCATGTGGTCGTCCGTTGGCTTGCTGAAAAATGGTGCCCAGAGTGTTGTGCAGAAAGGGTATGGCTACGGGACGCAGCATGTCATTCACCTAGAACACAGTGTCACAGTGTCCTGGACACCAAATGTGATTTGTGGTAGTGTGCAATAGCACCCCAAACTATAAGGCCTCGAGCTGGAGCTACATGTCTTGTGCGAATGCAGTCACTGTGATGTCTCTCCCCATGCCTGTGGCACGAACAGAACATAGCCTCGTCCGAAAACTCTATCTGATGCTATTCCTCCTCCCAGTGAGGTCTTTCCACACAACATTGCCGGTCACCATGTTTCTGCACATTCGTCAGTTGTGGGCGGAGAAGTGGACGACGCGCACGTAACCCACGCCGTAATAAATGGCGATGGACTGTCTCCCCCGATAGCGTATGATGTGTTACACTGTTTCACCTTTGCCCCAGAGTCGAGGAGGAAGAAGATCTGTCTTGCAATGCTGTTCGGATGAGGTGACTAGCTTCTCGGGGGCTGGTCTGGATGGTGCGACTTGATCCATCTCCTCGTGTTCTTCGGTCTTCCGGCAACTGTTCTTCCCAGGCCGGTTGCACTGCCGAAACACCTCGTTCCACACGAGCAGCAGCAATTTTCCTGATGGTTGCATCACGTTCTCCCGTGCCAATAGTGTGTCCTCTTTCAGACTCATTGATTTTACAGTACGGATCGCGCATACATCTGCGAGCCATCCTGCACCTCTGCTCAAGTCACACTGATCCGTTACCTCCGGTATAGCGACAACTAGAGGCGTAGGCACATTTTATTGGTAGGTAGTTTTGCTACGATATCGATGTTGACCTTGAACTCGCGGACTGACATTGTACAAACGCTAATCATTCCTACGTACCCGACTCACACAGTTATAGTTGGTGGTGACTTTAACTTACCCTCGATATGTTGGCGAAAATACATGTTTAACTCCGGAAGTACACATAAAACATCATCCGAAATGGTGCTAAACGCATTGTCTGAAAATTATTTTGAGCCGTTAGTTCATGAACCGACGCGAACAGTAAACGGCTGCGAAAACACACTTGACCTCTTAGCAACAAATAATCCCGAGTTAATAACGAGCATCAAAACGGATACAGGCATTAGGGCATTAGTGAACCCAGGGTTGTCGTAGTGAGATTGAATATTGTAACCCCCAAAACCTCAAAAAATAAACGAAAAATATACCTATTCAGAAAAGCAGATAAAAATTCACTTGATGCCTTCCTGAAAGACAATCTCTACTCCTTTCAAATTAATATAAGTGTAGATCAGATGCGGCATGAATTCAAAGAAATAAGAATTAATATAAGTGTAGATCAGATGCGGCATGAATTCAAAGAAATAGTATCGGCAGCAATTAAGATATCTGTACCAAATAAATTAGCAAACGACGGAGATTATCCTCCTTTGTACACAAAACGGGTCAGAATACTGTTGCAAAAATAACGAAAAAAACGTGCCAAATGTAAACAGATGCAAAATCTCCAAGATTGGCCATCTTTTAGAGAAGCTCGAAATTTAGCGAGGACTTCAATGCGAAATGCTTATAATACTTTCCACAAGCAACTTTGTCTCGAAACCTGGCAGAAAATCCAAAGAGATTCTGGTCGTATGTGAAGTATGCTAGCGGAAAGACACAATCAATACCTTTTCTGCGCGATAACAATGGAGATACTATCTAAGACAGTGCTGCCAAAACCAAGTTACTAAACACAGCCTTCCGAAATGCCTTCACAAAAGACGACGAAGTAAATATTCCAGAATTCGAATCAAGAACAGCTGCCAACATGGGTAACGTAAAAGTAGATATCCTCGGAGTAGTGAAGCAATTTAAATCACTTAATAAACGCAAGTCTTCTGGTCCAGACTGTACACCAATTAGGTTACTTTCAGAATATACTGGTCCAATAGCTCCATACTTAACAATCATATAAAACCGCTCGCTCTACGAAAGATCGGTACTCAAAGACTGGAAAGTTGCACAGGTCACACCAATATTCAAGAAAGGTAGTAGGAGTAATCCACTAAATTACAGGCCCATAGCATTAACGTCGATATGCAGCAGGATTTTGGAAGATATATTGTGTTCGAACGTTATGAATTATCTCGATGAAAACGCTCTCTTGACACATCGTCAACACGGATTTACAAAACAACGTTCTTGTGAAACACAACTAGCTCTTTACCCGCATGAAGTGTTGAGCGCTATTGACAAGGGATTTCATATTGATTTCTGGAATTTCGGAAGGCTCTGGATACTGTACCACACAAGCGGCTTGTAGCGAAATTGGATGCTTATGGAATATCGTCTCAATTGTGTCACTGAATTCGTGATTTCCTGTCAGAGAGGTCACAGTTCGTAGTAATTGACGCGAAGTCTTTGAGTAAGACTGAAATGATTTCTAGCGTTCCCCAATGTAGTTTTATAGGCCCTTTGCTGTTTCTTATTTGTATAAACGATTTGGGAGACAATCTGAGCAGCCGTCTCAGGTTGCTTGCAGATAACGCTGTCGTTTACCGACTAGTAATGTCTTTAGAAGATCTCAACAAATTGCAAAATGATTTAGAAATCTTTGGTGCAATAATTGGCAATTGACCGTAAATATCTAAAAGTGTGAGGTCATCCACATGAGTGCTAAAAGGAATCCGTTAAACTTCGGTTACACAATAAATCAGTCAAATCTAAAGATCGTAAATTCAACTAAATACCTACGAATTACAATTCCGAACAACTTAAATTGGAAGGAACACATAGAAAATGTTTTGGGGAACGGTAATCAAAGACTGCGTTTTATTGGCAGGACACTTATAAAATGTAACAGATCTACTAAGGAGACTGCCTATGCTACGCTTCGCTTGTCCGTCCTCTTTTAGAACACTGCTGCGCGGTGTGGGATCCTTACGAGATAGGACTGACGGAGTACATCGAAAAAGTTCATAGAAGGGCAGCACGTTTTGTATTATCCCGAAATAGGCGAGAGAGTGTCACTCAAACGATACAGGATTTGTGCTGGACATCATTAAAACAAAGGCGTTTTTCGTTGCAGAGCAATGTTCTCACGAAATTCCAATCACCAACTTTCTCCTCCGAATGCGAAAATATTTTGTTGACGACAACCTACTTAGGGGGAAACGATCACTATGATAAAACAAGGGAAATCAAAGCTCGTACGGCAAGATATAGGTGTTTGTTCTTTCCACGTGCTATACGAGATTGGAATAACAGATAATTGTGAAGATGGTTCGATGAACCCTCAGCCAGACACTTAAATGTGATTTGCCTAGTATCCATGTAGATGTAGATCTCTGCACAATATACTAATGTAAAAGTCCAGCCGGCCGAAGTGGCCGTGCGGTTAAAGGCGCTGCAGTCTGGAACCGCAAGACCGCTACGGTCGCAGGTTCGAATCCTGCCTCGGGCATGGATGTTTGTGATGTCCTTAGGTTAGTTAGGTTTAACTAGTTCTAAGTTCTAGGGGACTAATGACCTCAGCAGTTGAGTCCCATAGTGCTCAGAGCCATTTGAACCATTTTGTAAAAGTCCTGTGAATATGAACATCCTATCTCTAGTTGTTCAAGGTATTCTGTTTTTTTCTGAACGTGAGTGTACTTATATTGTTTTTCCTTAATCCCCCTCAAAACCTAACATGTCCGGATTTGTACCTAATTGACAGTCATAGTACACATGTAATGGTATTCGAGTTACACCGTCATGGAGGATCTCACAAACTACCTAGGAGGGCAAGCTATCGGCTCCTGTTTTGTTGATGCATACGTGAGAACAGTCTTAGATCAGATAGTTGTATCTCGAACATCGTCATGGCAGAGTTCACAGGAAACATTCGTCTGCTCAACAGAAAGTGAAAGAAGGGGCACTACCTGACAGAGAGCATGTAAGATATCTATATTCGCTCAAGGCATAGTACAAACACATATTCAGCCTCTTTAAAAACAGCCGGGTAATCATGGGTAATTCCAAACGTGGTCTCTGGTCTCGCAAGTAGGCTGTCCGAAAAGAACAGTACATCAACAGTGTATGCAAAGCGACCGTATGATTGCAGCTGACCCATCGAGCGAGCGGACAGTGGTCAGTTCTGTAAGTGGTGTCTCCAGATGGCAAAACGATCTCTGCAGCGTTGTTTTAAGGCCAACGGACGGATCACACTAGACAACAGCGGCCTTCGCCTCTGCATGTGAGGCGTAGCAGCAACAGGCAAAGGAACAGGTCTGCATCCACCTACTCCTTGGAATGGCGTCTTTCAGAGGGGCTACGTCTTCCGGCGGAACCCATAGAGTATCTATGGAGTGAGTATTTGGATGCGCAGAGCGAGAATTCTGTCCGAAATATCTCCGGAAATTGAAGTCACTAGGTTTTGGGAGGCGTATTTAAGCCCGTATTTTGAATGTTATTACCTCTCTGGTACAGACAGATCACCTTCAGAAGTTTCGTGAAGCTTTGTTTGTGTGTTAACAATTTGATACCTGGAACTCAGGTTAAAGATGTGAGCAGGAACAATATGGTGCCTTTTCGACGCAGAATCATAGCTCATATTACACTTTGTTTACGGAATTTACACTTCTGAATATTTTGTAGAGACGAAGTTCTTCCTTTTTATTTCGGGGAACCATATTTCGACTCTTTGTTCATCTTTCGGAAAAGTAGAACACAAAAACCACATAACGTAAGAAACTGTCTCATGCGGAGGTACTCAGATACACATAAAGGTTTGAGAACCTGCATAAATTGGTGGAAATTAATCAGTCACGTATAAATTTTATTTGTATATATTTGTATATGAATCAGACTGTCACGTATAAATTTTATTTGCATATGAACATAGCACGAATATGTGTACAATGACTGGTAGGTTACTCGAACACACTTGCAGATTTATCTAGCACTTGCCTCGTAACCATGTGGCCGAAAAATCGCAGAAATTAGCTCTACAGTGTAAGAATTTGTGATATCGTGTCTCTATATTTTTCAAATATAGAAAGTACCTCATATCAATATGACATTTACAGTTACACATTACATACCCATGAAAAGTTAGCAACAACTGCACTGCACCGTAGCTGTTACTAATACTCAAACGTGCAGCAACGTATAAAAAACAAGGCGAATACGTGTATTATTCAAGTTTCACTATTACCACAAAATGTAGACAAGCAGCGTCGTGCCAAAACCACATGACTAGCTCAGTTTGATGTTTATAACATGTGCAGTAGGCTATGTTTAGTCTATGGTGGAACCAACGGATCGTGGGCAAAAGTTGTACGTACGTATGTAGGACGGTTGAGGGGGGGAGGGGGGAGGGCGAGGTAAACGTCGTTCGACGGGAGGCCAACGAGAGTGGATGTTCAGGGACACTGTGCGTGGACTCCAGGTACTTGTACTGGGTCCGGTTCTGGTGACAGCCGAAAAACCCCTTCTCGGTCGACACGGAAGGAAAGAAGAAAATTAGCCGGCCGAAGTGGCCGTGCGGTTAAAGGCGCTGCAGTCTGGAACCGCAAGACCGCTACGGTCGCAGGTTCGAATCCTGCCTCGGGCATGGATGTTTGTGATGTCCTTAGGTTAGTTAGGTTTAACTAGTTCTAAGTTCTAGGGGACTAATGACCTTAGCTGTTGAGTCCCATAGTGCTCAGAGCCAAAGAAGAAAATTAGGAATTGACACCCTGTCGACGACAAGGTTATTAGACGGAAATGCACAAATAGCATCTCCAGCGACCATAGGCTGGCATCTTGAATACACATTGGCTGACTCTTGAATGTGTGCTGCCACATACCGGCACCTAGGCTATGACAACGCACAATAGCGTCCCGCGGTGTTAGAAGCAGTCGGTGGAGATGCTGCAGCACGTGCAGGATTTCTGACAGGAGTTCTCCTGGCTCACTAGTTCGACTTTTAACCTAGGTCCACATTAATAATGTCAATGCAGATTCTATATATTCTCTAACAGGTTTTTGCACGTGAAACTTGAATGTTCAAACCATATTATGCTACACATCTGAGTATGAATTGTTCCCTTTGTTAGAATCTACGTCTACTGAGCATATATGTGTGTACTGATTTAATCACGTTACCGCCTGTGGCGGAGGGTACTTTACATACTACTGTCACTTCCCCTTTTCCTGTTCCAATCGTGAATGGTGCACGGGTAAACGGTTGTTGGCAAATCTCCTTGTCAGCTCTGATGTCTTTAATTTTACCTTGATGGTCTTTTTGTGATATGTGTGAAGGAAACAATGTATTGAGGTATCTCCTCGGAACGTACGTTCTTGAAATTTTAACAGTGATTCACACCGTGATACACAGCACCTCTTGTTGCGTTTGCCACTGCAGTTGGATGAGAATCTCTGCGACATTTCGTACTTTCTAAACTAATTCATCTTGAATCGCGCTTATCTTCTTTGGATCCTGCACGAAACCTAACTGGTAAGAACACCAGAGAACAACACTGAAGTGTTGTCTGAACGGAGGGTTTCGTAAGCTATCTCCTTCGTAGGGTGACATGTCCCGAAGATTCTTCCAGTACGTTCAGTCTGTTAACTACCGTTCCTTTATTGGTTTAATGTGGACGTTCCACTTTAAATCGCTCTATAAGCATGCTCCCACCCATCTAATGAATGTAACTGTTCCTAGTGTTTGTTCGGCATTGGTGTATGCCTGTTAATGTTGAAAGTCAACAGCAAATTCCAGCACTAAGCTTCGATCCTTCGTAGGTCTTCTTCCACATCGTTACAGTTTTGTAGCATTTCCAATTGTCTGCATACTACAGCAGCATCCGGGAAAATCTCCATGCCGCTTTCGACTTTATCCACGAAGTCATTTAGATGTATTTTAATTAGCACTGGCCCTATAACACTCACTTGGGATAGGCGTGAAGCTGCTTTTGCACCTGGAAATTTTTCACCATTGTCTCTTTCAGACCTGACTTTTTTTCTGGAAGAAGAAAATTTTTTCTTTATGCTCTAATGTTCACAGGTGATTTTTTAATGATTTTAGGTGCAAGATTTATACACATGTATCTGTTTTCAAAATATACTTTGTACATTTGGCTCCTTTTGGGGAATAAAATGATTAATTTTGAAGTATTCACTATTGTAATAAATAAACTGATTATTCAATAATTACAAGGCAAAATACCAGCAATATTTCATTATACGGTGGAATACAACTAACCAACCACTTCTGTGTGTTCTGGCGCCCACAAGTTGCTGTCTACTGCTGCATGCACTTGCTGATATTTTTATTGTTACGCCCAAAAGGTGGCAACATCTGTGTATGGTGAAGAGACTGAATATTCTCAAAGGTGTACATGAGTTTTCCATTGAGAAAAAATATTTCTGTTGCAGCTAATACGCAGCTAACATTAATGTACACTCGGGTAGCCATAGCGACTGAAAGGGTTAAGAATAACAGAGGCTCTATTTGCTAGGACTTATCCAATAAAGACTGATATTCTATAGGCTCGTATTTGGTTCATTAGACGACAGTTCAAAACTGTATAGAGCGCTCTCTAGAAACAATGAACACGGCATCAATCTAGGCACCGGTGTGTAGTGTCTTAGGAGTCTCGTGGACGGACGGAGTGAGCTGGGTTTCGCACTAACGTTGCTTGTGGAATTCATGTTAACTCCTACAGTTGATTTTTCTGGTATCCAGAAATGTCTCAACACTCTGGAAAATACAGGCTGGCACAGTTCAGATGGAATGCCTAATATGGATAGGCTACGAAGAAAAACCTGATAGTTATAATGCTGTCCAATGCTTAGCACGTTTTTGACAAATAATTCACTGCCTGCAATTATGACTGTTGCAGTGGTTCAAGCATTCTGATGTGTGGAAGTAGCGTAATGACTGCTACTCCACTAAGATCGTATTTCACAGTCATCCGAACAATGTGCTATTGTCGGGTCAGATTCTTCATCTCTCTTGCGATTGAACTATGGGCACAAAATCTATTTCCGTTTGCTTTAATGAATTTCAAAATAATCAATTAGAATCTTGCGTAGAAGTAGCGCTGTTGATATAGTTACCGTAGCAACCAAAGATTCTGCAACAATGCTTGCCCGCAATTTAGCGCTACTCCCTGTAATCCGACTCTCAGACTGCAAGTATATTTATACATGATCCTGCTTTGACTTCAATCACTGTTATCAGTCAATAGCTAATGGTCTTTTTCAAGTCACAACACGTATTGTTTTGCTTTTACATCTACATGATTATTCTGCAATGCAAATCCATCGAACCACTTTCACACACTTCTGTTCTCAACACCACGCAGGAGAAACACGATGATCATTTGTCTCTACGTAGGTGGACGTCAACAAAATATATTCGCATTCGGAGGAGGAAGTTGGAGATTTGTGTTATTTATCGGGTAAGTGAAATTTAGCGGATTCCTTTCAGTATTCTTGTGCATGACCTCACATTTTTCATTACTTAGGGTCAATTGCCACTTTTCCTACCACACAAATATCTCGTCTAAATCATTTTGCAATTGGTTTTGATCTTATGATACTGTAAATGGCAGCATCACCTGCAAAAAAACTAAGAGGGCTGCTAGAATTGTCTCCTAAATCGTTTATATAGATCCGGAGCAACAGAGGGCCTATAACACTTCCTTGGGGAACGCCAGATGTCACTTCCGCTTTACTCCATGATTTTCCGTCAGTTACGAACTCTTTGGCTTTTCTGATACGAAATCACTCAGACGATACTCCATAGACAAACAATTTGCTAAGAAGTCGCCTGTGACGGGCGGCAATAAAAACTGGAAATCTAGGAATAAGGAATCAATTTGAGATTCCCTCTCGATAGCACTAATTGCCGAATAATAATAAAGAGCTAACTGTGTTTCACAACAAAAAAATTTTGAGGATCTATTCAGACTGTGTGTCAATAGATCGTATTTTTAATATTCGAATTCAGTATGTGTTCCAAAATCCTATGGATCTGTAATTCAGCAGACTACTCCTGTTTCCTTTATTGACCATTACTGTAATCTGTGAAACTTTCTAGTCTTTAGGTGCCGATCTTCCGCCGAGCGATCTGTTGCATGCGATTGGTAAATATGGAGCTATTGCATCGCATACTCTGAAAGGGATCTAATTGGTTTGCAATCTGGACCGGAAGATTTGTCTTTATTAAGTGACTTGAGTTGCTTCGCTACACCGTGAATATCTACTTCTAAGTTCCTAGCATTGACAGCAGTTCTTGATTCGAATTCTCGACTATTTTCTTCGTATTCATCAGTGAAGGCATTTCTGAAAACCGTATTTAGTAACTCCACTGTAGTGGCACTGTCATTGGTAACATTGCCTTTGACATCGCGCAATGAAGGTATTGATTGTATCTTTCGCTGGTGTATTTTACATAGAAACAGAACTCTTTGAATTTTCTGTCAGTTTTCGTGGCAGAGTTTCGTTGTGGAAACTATTAAAACATCTCACTTTGAAATCAGTGCTAAATTTAGAGTTTCTGTTCAATTTCGCCAATCTTGAGCATTTCTCGTACTTTTAAATCTGGCGTGCTGTTTTCGTTGCTTGTGCAACAGTGTTCTAACCTGTTTTGTTAATTCATATGCTATAATTTTTTTAATTCATATGCTATAATTTTTTTTAAATTTAAGCCACATCAGATCTATACTTAAGTAATCAGTTCGGAAGAAATGAAGACTATCTTTTGTGGAGCAGTCAAGAGAACTTTTATCTGCTGTTTTAAATAGATATATTTTGCGTTCATTTTTGTGGATTTGAATGTTACGGTATTCAGCGTCACTACAACGAGCTTATGGTTACTAATCCCGTTATCTGTCATGACGCTCCCTATTAGCTCATTGCAAGCCGCGCGGGGTAGCCGCGCGGTCTAGGGCGTCTTGCCATGGTCCGCGCGGCTCCACCAGTCGGAGGTTCGAGTCCTCTCTCGGGCATGTGTGTGTGTGTGTGTGTGTGTGTGTGTGTGTGTGTGTGTGTGTGTGTATGTGTGTGTGTTTCGTCCTTACCGTAAGTTAGTTTAAGTTACATTACATAGTGTGTAAGCTTAGAGACCGATGACCTCCCCACTTTGGTCCCATAAGATCTTACCACAATTTCCAAATTTATTTCTTGCGAAGAGGTCATGTAGGTTTTCGTAATCATTTACACTTCGAGTGGGCTCCTGAACTAATTACTCAAAATAACTTTTGGAGAAAGAATTTAGTACAATTTCGGATGATGATTTATACCCACTACCGGCTTTGGACATGTATTTTCACCAACATATCGAGGGTAGATTGAAGTTACCACCAATTATAATTGTATAAATGGGGTACCTATTTGAAATGATACTCAAGTCTCCTTTGAACTGTTCAGTATCTGTATCACCTCAGTCAGCGGGTCGATAAAATGTATATGATTCTGTTGAAGGGACTAAGAATTATATCCAAGAAACCTTTTTACAGGGCAGTATTAAGTTATCTACACTCCTGGAAATGGAAAAAAGAACACATTGACACCGGTGTGTCAGACCCACCATACTTGCTCCGGACACTGCGAGAGGGCTGTACAAGCAATGATCACACGCACGGCACAGCGGACACACCAGGAACCGCGGTGTTGGCCGTCGAATGGCGCTAGCTGCGCAGCATTTGTGCACCGCCGCCGTCAGTGTCAGCCAGTTTGCCGTGGCATACGGAGCTCCATCGCAGTCTTTAACACTGGTAGCATGCCGCGACAGCGTGGACGTGAACCGTATGTGCAGTTGACGGACTTTGAGCGAGGGCGTATAGTGGGCATGCGGGAGGCCGGGTGGACGTACCGCCGAATTGCTCAACACGTGGGGCGTGAGGTCTCCACAGTACATCGATGTTGTCGCCAGTGGTCGGCGGAAGGTGCACGTGCCCGTCGACCTGGGACCGGACCGCAGCGACGCACGGATGCACGCCAAGACCGTAGGATCCTACGCAGTGCCGTAGGGGACCGCACCGCCACTTCCCAGCAAATTAGGGACACTGTTGCTCCTGGGGTATCGGCGAGGACCATTCGCAACCGTCTCCATGAAGCTGGGCTACGGTCCCGCACACCGTTAGGCCGTCTTCCGCTCACGCCGCAACATAGTGCAGCCCGCCTCCAGTGGTGTCGCGACAGGCGTGAATGGAGGGACGAATGGAGACGTGTCGTCTTCAGCGATGAGAGTCGCTTCTGCCTTGGTGCCAATGATGGTCGTATGCGTGTTTGGCGCCGTGCAGGTGAGCGCCACAATCAGGACTGCATACGACCGAGGCACACAGGGCCAACACCCGGCATCATGGTGTGGGGAGCGATCTCCTACACTGGCCGTACACCACTGGTGATCGTCGAGGGTACACTGAATAGTGCACGGTACATCCAAACCGTCATCGAACCAATCGTTCTACCATTCCTAGACCGGCAAGGGAACTTGCTGTTCCAACAGGACAATGCACGTCCGCATGTATCCCGTGCCACCCAACGTGCTCTAGAAGGTGTAAGTCAACTACCCTGGCCAGCAAGATCTCCGGATCTGTCCCCCATTGAGCATGTTTGGGACTGGATGAAGCGTCGTCTCACGCGGTCTGCACGTCCAGCACGAACGCTGGTCCAACTGAGGCGCCAGGTGGAAATGGCATGGCAAGCCGTTCCACAGGACTACATCCAGCATCTCTACGATCGTCTCCATGGGAGAATAGCAGCCTGCATTGCTGCGAAAGGTGGATATACACTGTACTAGTGCCGACATTGTGCATGCTCTGTTGCCTGTGTCTATGTGCCTGTGGTTCTGTCAGTGTGATCATGTGATGTATCTGACCCCAGGAATGTGTCAATAAAGTTTCCCCTTCCTGGGACAATGAATTCACGGTGTTCTTATTTCCATTTCCAGGAGTGTATGTAGGGAAGTCATCCTCCAAGAAGAAAACACTATTTAAGCCTAGTTTACACGACGACATTGGGTTACGCCAGTCGTTTTGTGGAATGAGTTGCACACAAGTGTTTTCATATATGACTGTAGACACGGCGATACCAGTATACACTGCAGTTTCTTCGGTTTGTTGGTCCCTGAGTCGTGTCTGAAATGAAAGTTTTGGCAGCTGCACGTCTCACGTCTTGTTATGGAGTTAAAGCTTGTTACGTGGAATCGCTGCATAAGAAGAAAAAAAAACGTATTTCGATTAGTGACTGGATGAATAAAAGACGTCAAATCGGTTGCTCGGCATCCTTGCTAAAAAAAATTTATAACGGAAGACCCAAGAAGTTCTTTTAATTATCTCAGATTGTCACCAGAACTGTTCACGTTTCTTCTAAATAGAGTCAATTAAGCGATAAGGAGTAAAGGTACTGTAACGCATGAAGCACTGTCGCCAGAACTGAAATTACGTATGTCACGTGCATTACTATAGATAACACTCGGCATGTTATAAGATGCGGTTTTAGTTGGTGATTACGCTTTTCCATTAACACCAATAATTATTAACATTAACAGTAATAGTTATTAACACTAAACAGCAGTAATTATTCGAAGCAGGCCGCATTAAGAAGAGAATGGTTTGCAAACTACTCTCTTGAAGATAGATCTGAACAGCGTTAATATTTCAAAATTCTAACATATCTGAATGGGGAGCACTGCTGCGATGTTTTAAATAGATGAATATTGAATAACGAATGCGGCTTCTTGAATATGTACAGCCTTCCCTCCTGTCAACAATATTCCTTAACAAAGAGTTCGCCAACTCCAACGATGGAATTTTAGTCTTGTAGACGAGAGCATTACCACAGCTAGAATTACACTTGCTTGTCTCTTTCTTAATTCAGTTGTATATGAGCTCGTAACTCAATAAATTTTGCCCTGCAGCTCAGATATTGTCAAACCATCTATGTTATGATCGGACATGACAGTCTCAGCGGCAGCAATATGTTGCTGAACTCCCACAATCACCTGTTCAAAGCACAGATATCGAAAAAGCAAATATTACTTTCCGTTCCTCACTTCATATTTCAGTTTGTCTGCACTCTGCGAACACGCGGAACCTCAAAACTCATGCATCTAGTGTCGCCAAAGTTGGAACACGCCGAAAGTGTGTAGTTTCACCACCGAGTCGCGTAAACGAGCGGCACACATGCGCAGTGGCTGGTAGTGCAGTTTCATGCAACCTATTGCCGTCGTGTAATCTAGGCTATAGTTGCAGTACGGTTTCGCCAAACCTGTATCAGTGTGGATTGCTTTTTGACTTCAAAAACATGCTTACACTTCAGAAATCTGTTGTCCCTATTTATTTTCAGATATGATACACCTTCAAATCATTTCTGACAGCTAATGAAACTGAAACCAACAGTAGTCTTGTCGTCACGACATCGGAAGTAAAACATGGTGAAGAGGCTGTCGTAGCATAGTGTTCGCATAGCTGTTTACAGTGTCACTTGATGGTTCCCTTCTTTCGCACAGCGCCGCTGATGGGATCGTGTCGACTGACGTTCACGATGTGCGCCTTCGCGACGCTGTTCAACCTGATCCTGATGCGCTACAACCTGAGCTTCGCGCTCGTCTGTATGGTGAGCGACACCAGCTCCGACTTCCTCAAGAGCGGCAGCAGCCGCAACTTCTCCGAAGACGGTCTCGGCAAGGATGGCTGTCCCGTGCACCAGCAGAACCCAGGGTCCGCAGTCGTCACGCACGTAAGTCTCCTTTAGCTCCTCATCATTTCACTTGAATGAAGTTTCTGCATCCATTTGAAGGTCGTGTGTTGAATGAAGCTTGTGCAGCTACAATTGTAATGCTGATGAAGTGGAGTTTCATAATAACAGTTTCTGTTTGTCTTTGTTGTCTCTAACCGTCACCACACTCCTTCGTTTTCTCCATATGCCGCATTTTTCTTTCTTATATCGCTGTTGTTGTCGATTTCTTACTTCGTCTTTGTCCTCTAAATTAAGTGTTTCATTCCTAAAATTTGTTTCGTATTTCCATTTTTTCACCGTTACCTCCCAAAACATTTTTCCTTTCTGTGATCTTGGACCTCCCCCCATGAACCATGGACCATGCCGTTGGTGGGGAGGCTTGCGTGCCTCAACGATACAGATAGCCGTACTGTAGATGCAACCACAACGGAGGGGTATCTGTTGAGAGGCCAGACAAACGTGTGGTTCCTGAAGAGGGGCAGCAGCCTTTTCAATAGTTGCAGGGGGAACCATCTGAATAATTGACTGATCTGGCCTTGTAACACTAACCAAAACGGCCTTGCTATGCTGGTACTGCGAACGGCTGAAAGCAAGGGGAAACTACAGCCGTAACTTTTACCGAGGGCATGCAGCTTTACTGTATGATTAAATGATGATGGCGTCCTCTTGGGTGAAATATTCCGGAGGTAAAATAGTCCCCCATTCTAATCTCAGGGCAAGGACTACTCAAGAGGACGTTGTTACCAGGAGAAAGAAAACTGGCGTTCTACGGATCCCATAATCGGGCAGGTAGGTTAGAAAATTTAAAAAGGGAAATGGATAGGTTAAAGTTAGATATAGTGGGAATTAGTGAAGTTCGGTGGCAGGAGGAACAAGACTTTTGGTCAGGTGATTACAGGGTTATAAATACAAAATAAAATAGGGGTAATGCAGGAGTAGGTTTAATAATGAATAAAAAAGCAGGAGTACGGGTAAGCTAGTACAAACAGCATAGTGAACGCATTATTGTGGCCAAGATAGACTCGAAGCCCACGCCTACTACAGTAGTACAAGTTTATATGCCAACTAGCTCTGCAGATGACGAAGAAATTGAAGAAATGTATGATGAGATAAAAGAAATTATTCAGGTAGTGAAGGGAGACGAAAATTTAATAGTCATGGGTGACTGGAATTCAAGAGTAGGAAAAGGGAGAGAAGGAAACATTGTAGGTGAATATGGATTGGGGCTAGGAAATGAAAGAGGAAGCCGCATGGTAGAATTTTGCGCAGAGCATAACTTAATCATAGCTAACCCATGGTTCAAAAATCATAAAAGCAGGTTGTATACATGGAAGAACCCTGGATATACTAAAAGGTATCGGATAGATTATATAATGGTAAGACAGAGATTTGGGAACCAGGTTTTAAATTGTAAGACATTTCCAGGGGCAGATGTGGACTCTGACCACAATCTATTGGTTATGAACTGTAGATTAAAACTGAAGAAACTGCAAAAAGGTGGGAATTTAAGGAGATGGGACCTGGATAAACTAAAAGAACCAGAGGTTATACAGAGTTTCTGGGGGAGCATAAGGGAACAATTGACAGGAATGGGGGAAAGAAATACAGTAGAAGAAGAATGGGTAGCTTTGATGGATGAAATAGTGAAGGCAGCAGAGGATTAAATAGGTAAAAAGACGAGGGCTAGTAGAAATCCTTGGGCAACAGAAGAGATATTGAATTTAACTGATGAAAGGAGAAAATATAAAAATGCAGTAAATGAAGTAGGCAAAAAGGAATACAACCGTCTCAAAAATGATATCGACAGGCAGTGGAAAATGGCTAAGCAGAGATGGCTAGATGACAAATGTAAGGATGTAGAGGCTTACCTCACTAGGGGTAACATAGATACTGCCTACAGGAAAATTAAAGAGACCTTTGGAAAAAGGAGAATCACTTTCATGAATATCAAGAACTTTTATGGAACCTAGTTCTAAGAAAAGAAGGGAAAGCAGAAAGGTGGAAGGAGTATATAGAGGTTCTATATAAGGGCGATGTACTTGAGGACAATATTATGGAAATGGAAGTGGATGTAGATGAAGATGAAATGAGAGATATGATACTGCGTGAAGAGTTTGATAGAGCACTAAAAGACCTGAGTCGAAGCAAGGCCCCCCCAGAGTAGACAACATTCCATTAGAACTACTGGGAGAGCCAGTCCTGACAAAAGTCTGCCATCTGGTGAGCAAGATGTATGAGACAGGCGAAATACCCTCAGACTTAAAGAAGAATATAATAATTCCAATCCCAAAGAAAGCAGGTGTCGACAGATGTGAAAATTACCGAACTATCAGTTTAATAAGTCACAGCTGCAAAATACTAACGCGAATTCTTTATAGACGAATGGAACAACTGATAGAAGCCGACCTCGGGAAGATCAGTTTGGATTCCGTAGAAATGTTGGAACACGTGAGGCAATACTGATCCTACGACTTATCTTACAGGAAAGACTAAGAAAAGGCAAACCTACGTTTCAGGCATTTGTAGACTTAGAGAAAGCTTTTGACAATGTTGATTGGAATACTCTCTTTCAATTTCTGAATGTGGGAGGGGTAAAATACAGGGAGCGAAAGGCTATTTACAATTTGTACAGAAACCAGATGGCAGTTATAAGAGTCGAGGGGTATGAAAGGAAAGCAGTGGTTCAAAAATGGTTCAAATGGCTCTGAGCACTATGGGACTCAACTTCTGGGGTCATCAGTCCCCTAGAACTTAGAACTACTTAAACCTAACTAACCTAAGGACATCACACACATCCATTCCCGAGGCAGGATTCGAACCTGCGACCGTAGCGGTATCGCGGTTCCAGACTGTAGCGCCTAGAACAGCACGGCCACTCCGGCCGGCGGAAAGCAGTGGTTCGGAAGGGAGTGAGACAGGGTTGTAGCCTATCCCCGATGTTATTCAATCTGTATATTGAGCAAGCAATAAAGGAAACAAAAGAAAAGTTCGGAGTAGGTATTAAAATCCATGGAGAAGAAATAAAAACGTTAAGGTTCGCTGATGACATTGTAATTCTGTCAGAGACAGCAAAGGACTTGGAAGAGCAGTTGAACGGAATGGACAGTGTTTTGAAAGGAGGATATAAGAATAACGCCAACAAAAGCAAAACGAGGATAATAGAATGTAGTCGAATTAAGTCGGGTGATGCTGAGGGAATTAGATTAGGAAATGAGACACAGTAGCAAAGGAGTTTTGCTATTTGGGGAACAAAATAACTGATGATGGTCGAAGTAGAGAGGATATAAAATGTAGACTGGCAATGGCAAGGAAAGCGTTTCTGAAGAAGAAAAATTTGTTAACATCGAGTATAGATTTAAATGTCAGGAAGTCATTTCTGAAAGTATTTGTATGGAGTGTAGCCATGTATGGAAGTGAAACGTGGACGATAAATAGTTTAGACAAGAAGATAATAGAAGCTTTCGAAATGTGATGCTACAGAAGAATGCTGAAGATTAGATGGGTAGATCACATAACTAATGAGGAGGTATTGAATAGAATTGGGGAGAAGAGGAGCTTGTGGCACAACTTGACTAGAAGAAGGGATCGGTTGGTAGGACATGTTCTGAGACATCGAGGGATCACCAATTTAGTATTGGAGGGTAGCGTGGAGGGTAAAAATCGTAGAGGGAGACCAAGAGATGAATACACAAGCAGATTCAGAAGGATGTAGGCTGCAGTAGGTACTGGGAGATAAAGCAGCTTGCACAGGATAGAGTAGCATGGAGAGCTGCATCAAACCAGTCTCAGGACTAAAGACCACAACAACAACAACAACAACAACAAAAACAACAACGTGATCTCGGAAAATAACTGGAAAGGCATAAGCTTGAAGAATCAGAAAAAGACAGAAAGAAACTTCCAGACCTAATGACCTTGATATAACTGGCTGGTTATGCTTTAATAGCTTTGCTCAAGGCTATTGTTAGCTTTTTCATTTAGAAATATACAAATTCTTGTTTTGGTAATCTGTTGAACAGAAATGTCCAACCAAAGATTAACTTTTCGTATCGCTCATCTTAAAGTATCTGTTTAATCCGTTTACAAACTGAATACCCTTCCATATATTTTTCAGTGTTACTCCTATAATGTAGTCCTTTAGTATTGTACTTATAATTATGTATTTCTGATTATGCATATCTTTCTTAGAGCAAATTTACTACATACTTAAAATATATGAGATATTTCTAAATTGTTTTGCGGTATAGTATTCCAGTGATACTAAAACATGCTTTATCGTTTTTACCTATTTCTGTTTCAATGTATTTCGGTGTAATTTCGGTATATGTGACGAATTATTTCTTACCCATATTTACAGACTGGTGCTTTTCACTATGAAAAATTTACTCTGCTAATTATTTTTGCAGAACATTCTGGGAAAATTATAAAAACTGTCAGATAAAGCGTAATGTTGTTGTTGTTTGATGCAGCTCTCCATGCTACTCTATCCTGTGCAAGCTTCTTCATCTCCCAGTACCTACTGCAACCTACATCCTTCTGAATCTGCTTAGTGTATTCATCTCTTGGTCTCCATCTACGATTTTTACCCTCCACGCTGCCCTCCAATGCTAAATTTGTGATCCCTTGATGCCTCAAAACATGTCCTACCAACCGATCCCTTCTTCTAGCCAAGTTGTGCCACAAACTTCTCTTCTCCCCAATCCTATTCAATACCAGCTCATTAGTTACGTGATCTACCATCCTTATCTTCAGCATTCTTCTGTAGAACCACATTTCGAAAGCTTCTATTCTCTTCTTGTCCAAACTATTTATCGTCCATGTTTCACTTCCATACATGGCTACACTCCATACAAATACTTTCAGAAACGACCTCCTGACACTTAAATCTATACTCGATGTTAACAAATTTCTCTTCTTCAGAAACGATTTCCTTGCCATTGCCAGTCTACATTTTATATCCTCTCTACTTCGACCATCAGTTATTTTACTCCCTAAATAGCAAAACTCCTTTACTACTTTAAGTGTCTCATTTCCTAATCTAATCCCCTCAGCATCACCCGATTTAATTTGACTACATTCCATTATCCTCGTTTTGCTTTTGTTGACGTTCATCTTATATCATCCTTTCAAGACACTGTCCATTCCGTTCAACTGCTCTTCCAAGTCCTTTGCTGTCTCTGACAGAATTACAATGTCATCGGCGAACCTCAAAGTTTTTACTTCTCCTCCATGAATTTTAATACCTACTCTGAATTTTTCTTTTGTTTCCTTTACTGCTTGCTCAATATACAGATTGAATAACATCGGGGAGAGGCTACAACCCTGTCTCACTCCTTTCCCAACCACTGCTTCCCTTTCATGCCCCTCGACTCTTATAACTGCCATCTGGTTTCTGTACAAAATAAAGCGTAAAACTTTATCTTAATTTACCTTCTTAACCTTCGTAGAAGTATTGATTGAATTTTATAAGTTTAGAGCTTCATATTGTACATTTTTACATTAATTTTCTGAAATGCAATTGGGCTGTAAATGTTACCTCGTTCATCTTCATTTGCTCCAAATATCAGCACTAATTCTCTCATAAATTTCACTTTCGGTGTTGTTTTAGTTAGAGGGCCATAACATATCATCAGCGTAAGGCTTTCCCAATGCAATAAAAATTACGGGGGTTTCAGGAATTGCGTTAAATGATGCTATTTAGACTTCGCAACGTTTTAACTGGGCATTTGCTGGTTCTCTTCTGGCGATTGGGTTACCTGTTAGCGTAAAATCTCAGCAGCGTTCTAATTATGTTACACTCGTTGTTGGCAGCGTGCTGTGGACTTCAAACAACAATGTCATTGTACCACATCAGTACGGGGTCTTTGGAAATATAGGAAAATTACAGTAAAATACCTCAGGATATTTTTGAATTATGTTTGCAAATTTTTATCTCACTGCATTCTACAGTGGTTTAGCGTATTATTTCTCTAACGTTACCTTGAAATCAATTATTGAAACTCGGTGTGTTGTTCAACATTCAGAGGAATTAACTATGAGTTAATCTGTTTTATGTATATTCGTCACTTTCAGAAAACACTCGATTTCTTCCTATCCTTTTATTATTTGCCTAGTGTCCCTTGCACCTTACTGAAATAACTTTCAGTAACGTTTTCTGTGACTTTGCTGACAGTAACAATCTGAATTTTATTTACCTCAATGTTGATGTATTTAGTGAATTAATTTTTTTTCCTATTCTCTAAGACTTAAGTCTTGCGTTTCAAAAATTTTGAGAAAGAAGTTGCATGTTCTCAATAATTTTTGGCCTTGACCATACAGAACAGTATGAGCATACTAGAGTAGATATAGCAACATCTCATACGACTACACTATTGCTTGCACGAATTGATAAATTTCTGTAATCTGATCCAACTAAGGTCATTCTAATAGGTTGTACATTTGAAAATGTCTCTACAACTGAAACTGTACCGTAATGGAAACAAAATAAAGGAAATCATACTTCAACCAATGACACAGGTGAAAGATACATTGCCTGGCATAAAAAGCGAAGCGTCTAGAAGGGAAGGCCGAAAAGAAATGAAACTTCATGGGTTGAGAGAGTACCCGATGGTTTTTCAGTCAAATTTACGAAGAAATTGGCAATATGCGGCGTCCTTATCAGTATGACACAGCACCCCTCTCTGGCCAGGATGCATCCACTGATTCGGTTGGGAAGCCTGTCATAAAGCCGTTTTATCCACTCCTGAGGCAAGCTGACTGTTGTTGCTTGATACTGGCGCTGCGAGATGGTCCCACACATATTCCACAGGGGACAGATTATAACACTATCATCTACTATTAAAATAGTAATATGCCGATCTGTTACCCCTGTGACAGGAATTTTGTAACCATGACTATTAGCAATGGGGAGATACCGGACTCCTTTTGGACTCTGGGAAAACAAACGGGAATCGAATCAAGGTTCTATTAGTAATCAAGTAAACTTCAATTACGTAAAAAGAAACAGTCGACAGCCTAATTAAGCAAAGGTGTACCCCAGTACTAGCATGGTTCATAACGAAAGTTAACAACGTGGGTTGACTTTGCTTAAGACTAAACTTCTGCTTTGTTGGTAACATACAAGACAGTAGCCACACTTTATCAAGTAATGTACCAGTGATTTGACTTGAACTACACGAGATGAGTATTAATGCGTTTAGGCAATAACTGACTGTCAATAACACTTACTATCTGCGCATTACAGCGGGGTGATAATAACAACTGTAGATAAAAACCTTACTAATGGCGGAACGCTACTGAGTTGGACAAGAGGTTCTTTTGTTAGTTTAATCATAGTAAATTACTACTATTAAAATAATTATGAAGTAATTGAATCTTTTGTTTGTATCCTAGTATAGTTTGAATATTTGTAGTCAGTTCCTTATTCTTGATTATTGTTATTTTAATATGACAGTTATCTCTGGCTCAGCTATGGGCAGCCAGAAACTAATTTATCGCTAGATTCAGGTCGTAGCTGAACACAACACAATATGGGAAACACTGTCAACGACATGACAAATGAAATTGTAAAAACTATTATTTCAGTAAGAAAATTCCTTGAACTGAATAGTTTAACTGTCCATTTATGAGA
This sequence comes from Schistocerca nitens, assembly GCF_023898315.1. NCBI lineage: Eukaryota > Metazoa > Arthropoda > Insecta > Orthoptera > Acrididae > Schistocerca > Schistocerca nitens. Next base: position 395,175,257 of record NC_064618.1, on the reverse strand, counting down.
ACTACGTGGAGTATTTCAAAACTAATGCTCACTAAATAATTATGTACTTTACAACCCTACAAAGTTTATTAACTTTTATTGAAGGCGATCATTGTTTTTCAGTAGAGTAAAACAGGATACTCGGATTCATCATAACACTTGGGATACGACCCTGTCTAAATGACTAAGTCTCAACACAAAGTTTACAGAACACAAAATTTTATTGAAAACAAAACCACATAACTGGTCCAAGCAATGACACAGTAGTCAACTGATAATTTGGGCTGAAGGTGGTGGCTGCGTCGATCTCCTGTGCTATTCAAAAATGGCGGCAAATGTATCCATGGCTCTTTCTGTGCAACAAGCTCTGAAAATTCTCTTCTTCGAGTCATATTTTCATAGTACAGGGATAACCGAAGTATGGAATGAATAATAAGCTGCATTACTTCCGTATCCGTAGCTGTATTTTACAATCTTGCAGTTCTTCTCGCATCTTTCAGTTCAGAAGATGTGCCTACTAGCCGCCGACTGACTCATGCTACACAGGGACTTTGCAGCTCGACCGCCAGAACCACCTTTTCTACTCCCACCTAGCCAGTTCGTTTGTGGAGGGACTTTCCCTTTGCATGAACCAGTAAAATATAACATTTTCATTCTTTTACAGAACATTACTTTTGTCATTACTGTGACCTAATAGTGAAGGGAAGGCAGGATTCGATTAAGATTGTGGACTGGGACGTTATCAGTTACTACTGGTTGATTTTTACAGTTACACACATTTATTTTTAAAACAGTAATTCCAGACTCAATAATAAATTAAAAAATACCACACGTTATTAACTCGCTGTAGTATTGAAATATTAAAGTAAGTGGCCACAAACTCAGCAGAAGGTATCAGACACCAGGAATGGCAGTAAATAAAGTTTTAAAGATTACTGCTAAAATACAAATATCGAATTATTTTTTTAAAGCAAATGACCACAATCACGGCTAAAGGCCTTACACGCCAGGAACGACAATTATATAAAGAATTTAGAAACCTTCTGTAAAACAGGAAATACAAGCAAAGGTTAATTAAAAGAAACAAGCAGCTGACCACCAAACGGGTGAAATAAGGTGATGGTAACCTTGTAACACAACCCTAACACTGCTAGATTTATTCCAGCAGGCGACCGGAACTATTAACTAGACATACATAACCTTTAATGTAGGCATTACAAGGTATGGTAATAAATAATACAATAATAAAACACAAGTACTAGTAACAGGAATCGACCTCTGAGAAGGTCCAGCAACAAACTCTTTAGCTAGCGATGAGATTGGCAGCCAAGAGTTGCATTCACTTCATAAGATGGTAATTCAGACTAGTGGCAGTCTAACGAATGACTAATGACAATCGTCTGAAGCTACCTGGCGTCCAACAAACCAAATGCAAGAATGGAACAACACGCCAAAGCCGGAACTGGCGGACTGTACTACGACCAAAGAATACTGTGCTTAGAGCGCCCGGAACGAGAAAGGTATCACTACCACCAGAGTAGAAGATACACCAACGCCCTACAGTCAAGAAATCTGTCTAAAACTACACACCTTACCGGACAGCAGCGGCAAGGCGAGGAAACGTACACTGCCGTTACATAGACTAACCCCCAGGGCAGGTAACTGGGACGTTAGCGGCCACCAGGCAGGAAAAATACTGCTGGTTGAACTTAACAAATTCTAACAAGTTGAGCGCAGTAAACAGTAATAAAAAGTCGAAGAAAACTAATGAGATCCGCTTTCCCTAAGCACTCCACTCCCTGCTCTTCGACTCGGCGACCCTATGAGCAGCAACATGAACGCAAGTCACTGGAGAATCGAGAGATGTCACAATGGTGGAGGTTTCTCTAATTGAATAGAATTGCACTCATCTTAAAGCCTGCAGGATCTGGTTTACGACGAGGTCGTGCACCCTCGTGACCACAGCCCTTCCATCCAGCAGACGATGCGCGCCGCCAGCGCTCCCGGTGTGTTCTAGCACTGCACGGACCTGGCTCCTCCTCACTCCCCAACCGAACTTCCACACTCAGACGACACGGAAAAACATAACGTCGCCCCAAAGATAGGGCAACAGTTACTAAATATCGATAACCGCCGCTGCTGCCACTAGCGGACTGGCAACGCTTGCGAAACGAGTGGCGCCAGCCAAGACGAGAAGACAAACAACCGCAAACATGCCAACTAAAGGATACGGTTTGGCCTCCAACAGAGTGCGGCAACCTACAAAGAGCGCCAACGGGAGCTGCAGCATGGCTCAGTTACATCCAGAGATTAATTACAATTACTTAAATGATAATAAATAATGAATAAAACATTTACATCCATGTTGTATGAAAGCTTGATTGTACAGAAATCACACTAACTAATAAAGAGACAAAGAAGTTAGATAAGACCATTGTAGGTAATATCGGTAATAGTGTTACAACATCTAGGGATCTTGCTGGCCACTCAAGTATCTCAAAATCACGCCCGATAATTGAGAGAGACACATGTCATGTCCAAAAGAACATTGTCATGTTGAAAAATGGCACCAAGGTACTCTCGCATGATAGGTAACACAAGAGAAGGGTGGACATTGAGGCGTACCATTGTGTCTGCAGAGTTACGTCAATCACTACCACCGCTGAGCTGATGTCGTACCTGACTCCTACCCGTGTCACGACGTCAGGAGTAACACTGCTGTGCCTTTCCAAAACAACAGTCGCTGCCATATTGGCCAACAATGGTTATCCGAGGCAGTGCGAAACTTGGTCTAGGTACAACTCCAAACGCAGCCGATTGTGCTGTGGTGTTAGCGACAGTTTACACATCGAACGGTAATCTCCTGGTCTGGCTGCTGCTAGTCTCCTAAGGGGCCAAATTGCTGATGTCATTGGTCCCTAGACTTACACACTTCTTAAACTAACTGATGCTAAGAATAACACACACACCCGTGCCCGAGGGAGGACTCGAACCTCCGGCGGGAGGGGCCGCGCAATCCGTGACATGGCGCCTAAGACAGCGCGGCCACTCGGCATGGCAATTCATCAATCTGACAGTTGATAATTTAGGTATTTCTCCGACCAATGGAGGAGTATGATACAGAATACTCCAGGGAGTTCATTACATGTTCTCGGACGGCGGGCGCAAGTGTGAAGGAGTTGCGATTTGCCTGAGTGCACAATATGGCGATGGTCCCTTGTGGTCGTGAGACATAGCTCGACTGTAACATTGCCGACGAGTATGCCTGATCTCAAGTTGCCATGTAGTCTAATATCGGGCTGCTGTCACATCCGACTGACCCGGAAATCTGGATATTACACGATTCCAGCAATCGGCCAGACGGGGACCCACAGTGAGGACCCTGCTTCAAGAAAACGGATACAGCAAAGTATTTTGGAAACTCCCCTTTACTAGAAAACTTCCGACAATCTGCGCACATGTCAGTGACTATATCGACCTCTTGCATGAGTCTTAATGCACGTAAAACCACTCAGGAGACTGACATGCGAGCTAATTAATTTTTCCTTCTATAAAATAGCAGTGCAGGATTGAAAAATATATTTGAAGGTGTTTCATTTCAGCATAAAAATCGATAAGCACAAGGAACGAAGAGTCTTTTGAAATTTCCCTAGCCTATTTCAGTTTCTCGAGAGTACCGTTTCAGAAAATGTGAACCTGGTTATGTAGAGAAATTCGTTAATGCTACAATTTACTAGGCAGGAGAACACACAATGCTTCGTTTCACAGTGAGGCAGATTCCAGTATAATGGAATTTGAATATCCACAAGTACCTAAATCATCAACTGCCAGATTGATGAATTGCCACGCGCGGTCTGAGGCGCCATGTCACGGATTGCGCGGCCCCTCCCGCCGGAGGTTCGAGTCCTCTCTCGGGCATAGATGTATGTGTTGTCCTTAGTGTAAGTTAGTTTAAGTTCGTTTAAGTAGTGTGTAAGTCTAGGAGCCAATGAGCTCAGCAGTTTGGTCTCTTAGGAATTCACACACTTTTGAATTATTTACTTTTATTTATTTATTTATTTATTTTTGATGAATTGATCGTACATTACGACACACACACCTTCCGACAGTGCACGTTGTTTTCTTGTGCAGTTTCATTAAGGTGAATTTTACGTACCTCCACATCCTACGACGTTGCCAGAATTCAGAATACCCATTTGCACAGCCATGGACAACATCTCGCAAGACCTCTATGAGAGAGCATCGTGAGGATGAAATTACCGTCTGGGCTTCTATCTATTAACACACTTGTTTCATATGAATCTGAAGATAGCGTACGCTCTTCATATATTCCTCTTGAAGATATTGCTCAGATCATTTCTTTACATTTAATTCTAGTAATAGTGTAGCCTCTTGAAGTAGCCTCATAGTTCGTAAGTACAGGTTTTTGTATTTATACATAAAGGATATGGCGGACAGGGTCTGCAGCAGTCTACACTTGTTTGCTGATGACGCCGTTAGACGCAGGAAAGTGTCGCCGTTGGGTCACCGTAAGAGAGTACAGTATGACTTGTGTAGAATTCTATTTGGTGTGATGAGTGACAGCTGGCTCTAAGTCTGTTAAAATGTGAGTTAATGCAGATTAGGATGAAAAACAACCCTTCAGTGCTCTAACAACGTATTAATGGTGTGCTTCTTGACACTCAAGCTGTAAAGCAACATGAAATGGAACGAGAACGTAAGATGGGTAATAAGGAAGGTGAATGGTCAACTTCGGTTTATTGGGTGACTGCTAGGCAAGTGTAGCTCCTCTGTAAAGGAGACTGCGTACAGAATACTTGAGTAATTGAGTATTGCTTGATAGTTTGGGATTCCGATCAGGTCGGATTAAACAAAGACGCGGAACAAATTCAGAGGCGGTCTGCTCTATTTGTTGCCGGCAAATTCGAACGACACGTCACTATTACAGAAATTCTCCGATAATTCAGATGGAGAGAAGAAGGTGCTCTTTTTTGCGAAATACAGCTCAGAAAGTTTAGAGAAACAGCACGTGCGACAGACTACAGAACGACTGTACTGCCACTGACGTACATCTCGCGTAAGGACCGTGAGGATACAGACAGCTGTTTTTCCCCTCACTCCATTTGCGAGTGAAAAGGAAAGGCAATGACTGTCAGTGGTATTAGGTACCCACCACCGTGTAGTGTATGGTGACCTGCGGGGTGCGGAGAGTATATGTAGATGTAGATGGTTCTCAAGCAATGATCAGCGCCGCACTTCCTATAATTTGTATTGTTCACGCATGAGATCTGTTTCTACAGTAAAGACGTTTTCGAATCACATAATAGTTATATCTGGAGTGATGAAAGTATATACGTCACTCTTGTCTCTGCAATGAAAGCACGTTATTGCTACTAAAAGCTGCATTCCAAGGACATCCTAAATGTACTTATTCGGAGGACAGTGTTGTATGACACTCAAACGTGGCACTTTGCAGTATTACAGAAAAGTAAATTACAATCATCCATTACTGGTTCCAAAGAAGGTTGTTAGGAACTAAAAGGATTTCTAACGTACGAAATCTATTGATAACAGAAATAACAGCAGAGGTCATGAGCCCATAGAAGAATTCCACCAGGAGAAGGGAGAGATTAGTGGGGCATTCGTTGCTTGCGTCGTTGAGAATTTGACTCTGAAATCAATGAAACACTGGAGTGGGAAGAAGAAGCAATGAGACCTATGTACAGTATTGAAAAAGTGGCACATAGAGGACACTATGACAACACTTGAAAGAATGATGACTAATATATATTGATGAATTATCGTGGTGAATCCCACATCTTTATAATTTCGCAGGTCAAGAGGTTTTCTTTAAATTTAGTGGCATTTTCCTATAAGGTAAATTTCAGTAAATGAGTCAAGTAGAATGTATCTATTGTGTGTTTTAACGGCAATGAAAAGTAAGTAACTCAGCTGATAGTTGTCTGAGATGTGCTACCGTAATTATTGTAGACTGGACCTAACGTTTTCCCCTAAAAGATGTGATTTAAGCTGGACTGTGCGTCTACGGTCCTATGGGATAACATGACTTCGGCGATCTGTGAAGCCTTAGCAGAAACTGAAGGAACTGAGTGAATGAATCAGCTGCCTGCGTCTCTGTATAACAGACTATTAAGAGAGAGCAGTAAAATTTTTTGCATGGGTTTAGATAGAAGTTCGTGACGATAGGATCTAACATTCTTGGTAGGGTGTATGTTGTTTGTAATCATTTCCGACTGCCACATCCTCGTATGAGCCTGTTCAGGACCTCCTACCCTTTTTATAATTTTGACCCTAAAGGACAGGGATATTTCAATATTTCGCTATAAATTCATTCTTGAGAAAGAATGTGCTCACCAGTGTCATAATGTTTGATAGTCTACAGTAACGCGTTTTCCTGGGCACCAGTTAGTTCCTCCCTCTTGTCGTTCCACATCGCAGTCCTCCAACTGCTCCACTTCACTCTGTCATGCATATTCTACGGCTACTCAGCACGCTCACATTAAATGAAAATTACACATAATTGGTCGCGTATCTGCTGAAATTAGCGTGTGTATTCAGACGGACGTCTTTACCAGCACGGTAAGTGTCATGTCACAATATGCACGCGTAATCTGCATAACGTATCTCCCTAGACGTTCTGTTCCGAATGGCTGGAGAATGAAGCCGTATAATGACGTGTTTTCTACGGTCACATCGTCTCTACCCCGTTGCTTGGAACGCTCTAAAGGAGGGACATCATATTCCTCATTGACCGTAGCAAATATTTATTTCACTATTGCAATTTCAGCCTTTGGGTCAATTTCATATCGTTGTGCAATATATTTTGCTCATTTCAGACTTTAAAACCCCAAACCATCCGACATCTATACATGTCATCGTCAAAAGTAGGCCTTTTCACATTGTTAAATCATTCATGTAAATCGTAACAAATCGATGTAAACGTTGCGCAAAGGCCTACTTTTGATGATTTTAAAGTCTAACATGTTCTGAGCAAATCATTTTGCAGTACCACTTGAAAATGGCCCGAAGGCCGAAGTGGTAATAGTGAAATAAATAATTTCTACATTCAACGGCCTTTACAAATTTTTACATGACCGTGAACCCCCTCCATGAGAAGTTAATCTCTTAAACCTTGTTTCACTACGTCCAGCTACTGCGTAACTCTGAATGCGTGGGACGGTGCTAAGGGCAGAAACAACGCTATATTACAACGACAGTAGTGATGCGGCTGAACAACTATAAACGTTTCTAATGTGTCGTTGTTGTTGTTGTTGTTGTGGTCTGCAGTCCAGAAGACTTGTTTGATGCTACACGCTATTCTGTTCTGTGGAAGCCTTTTCATCTCCCAACAGCTATTGCAACCTACATTCTCATGAACCTGCTTACTTTAATCATCCCTTGGTCTCCCTGTACGATTTTAACCCCTCCCTTCCCACCCCACCCCCACGCCACACACTTCCCTCCGCTACCAGACTAACAATTTCTCGATTTTTTAAGACGTATTCTATCGACCCAGGCCTTCTTTTAGCGAAGTTGTGCCATAAACTTCTTTTTCCCCAGTTCGATTCAGTGTGTCCTCGTTAGCTACTCAATCTACCCATCTAATCTTAAACATTCTTCTGTAGCACAACATTTCAAAAGCTTCTATTCTCTTAGTGTCTGAACTGTTTACGTCTACGTTTCACTTCCGTACAAGGCTACACTCCGCGAAAATACCTTCAGAAAATACTTCCTAACACTTAAATTTGTATTCTGTAGTAACAAATGTCTCTTTTTCACAAATGCTTTTCTTGCTACAAAATGGCTCTGAGCACTATGGGACTTAACGTCTGAGGTCATCAGTCCCCTAGAACTTAGAATTACTTAAACCTAACTAACCTAAGGACATCACACACATCCATGCCCGAGGCAGGATTCGAACCTGCGACCGTAGCAGTCGCGCGGTTCCGGACTGAAGCGCGTAGAACCGCTCGGCTACCGCGGCCGGCTTTTCTTGCTACAGTCAGTCTGCATTTTATGTTTTCTTAGCTTTGGTCATCATCAGTTATTTTACTGCCGAAGTAGCGAACATGACACCACTTTTACTGCCTCATTTTTGTGTCTAATTCCCTCAGAATCATCTGCTTTAATTCGACTTACATTCTGCTACTCTTGTTTTACTGTTGTTGATGTTCGTCTTATATTCGCGTTTCAAATATTATCGATTCTGTTTAACTTCTCTTGCAAGTCTTCGTCGTCTGCTACAGAATTACAGTGTTACTGGCAAAACTAAAAATTTTTCTTTCGTCTTCTTGAATTTTAATCCCCTCTCAAAATTTCTCTTTGGTTTCCTTTACTGCTTTGCTCAATGTACAGATGGAACAACATCATGGATTGGGTGTAACCCCTCTCACTGCATTCTAACCACTTTTTGCCTTTAATGTCCTTCGGCTCTTATACGTGCAGTCTGGTTTCTGTGCAAGCTGTAAATAACCCTTCGGTCCATATATTTCATCCTTTCTACCTTCATACACGTACGCCTGCTAAATCTTCTGTGGGCTTAAGGTTTCCGTACACAATCAAAGATCAGGTTTCCCCCTATACCGTGCCTCTTGCTAAGATGTAAAAGTCTTTACACGATTTCGTTCAGGTTATTGTCTTTATATTACAGATGCATACGTTTATTGAGGCAAGTTTTTTCCTTCATTTTTTATTTTTAAATCCTCGTGTTAAAAGTGGATCCGGAGATATTCTTTCGGCGACGAGAATCAGTAGTGCCGATTATTGCTAAACGCGTCGAAATGATGTGTAATACAAGTTACAGTAGGTTTATATACAGGTGGAGTGAAGAAGTCGTTCCATTGTACTTTCCTTGTAAGTGCATATAATGCTGGAAGGTGCAAAAGAATCGGAAAACCTTTTGAAAAACTCGCAGGAGACCATGGCAGAAATGATTACTTTACTGTGTCGTTTTCTTCAACTTCTATTCATTCTTCTGTCAAAAACCTCCTGCTGAGAAACTACCACCTCCGAACTCTACGGACGATTCTTAGTTCTTGATCTCAAATCAGCCGAGTTTCACAGGCGTGACACCTCCATGCGGGCCCAATAATGGAAAGTGTCCAAACACTGATCAGCCGGAACATTATGACCACTTACCGGTACGTCTCAACTTTTGGCATAGATAACGGTGGCGACGAATTGGTAGGTCACTGGTCGGAGCTGGCACCATATCTGCACGCACACAAGTCATCTAACTCCCGAAAATTCTGGGGATGGGGGCGACGAGCTCGAGTTCAGGTCTTTCGAGTAGGGGGACCAGCACATCAACTGGAACTCGCCACTGTGTTCCTCGAAACACTCCATCACACTGCTGGCCATTTTTTTCTTTTCTTTATTGAGTTTCGATTCCCCCCCCCCCTCCAAAGGGGCGAGCTGGCAGCAGCTTAGTACGCCGCTCTTCAGCCTAAAGAATTTGTTTTGAAAAGATGAAGATAATAAATAATTTAAATCAGGCGATAAAATCGGTGACTTAAATGGTAAAATGGCGGAAAATTGTGGAACTTAAAACACAAAACAAAGGGTTGATGATGCAAATAAAATCCAGAGGAAGCAGACAGATAAAAGAATAGACATACAATTAAAAAACACGGTGACAGTCTGGTTTCTGTTCGCAAGAGATATAAAATTCACACCCAGCGACAGCATGATTTCTGTTCGCAACACTCTGGAAAGACGCACAACACTGAACACTCACTTGAACACTGCACTAAAAAGTTGGCACAAATATGACATACCGCAGCTGAGGGTAGACGGTGGGAACCTGGACAGATGATGTGAAAGAAAATGGGGGGAAGGAGAGGAAAAACGAAGTGGGGAGGGTAAGGGGGAAAGGAGACGATTTAGGAAGAGGACCCATAAGAGGGAGGGGGAGGGGCTGGGCCGACGTGACAGGGAGTGGGGAAAGGCAGAGGAGGGGAATGCAAAACTACTCGCCGGGGGGGGGGGGGGGAGAAGGGAGGCAGAGAGAGGTTAGGTGGAGAGAAAATCAGGATGGAAGGGGGGCAACAGGGAGCCCAGGGAAATGACAGAGGAAAGGAGGGGGATACGAGGATCAGAGTTGACAGGAGGGATAAATGGAGGGCATCATCTGGGAGGGCATCATCTGGGAGGGGGAGTTGATGGAAGCCACCTTGGGAAAGGAGATGAAGGGTGTAGAGGTGGAGGGTATGTGGGACACAACAATGAAGGTGTGGCAGAGGGTGGGGGTTGGAGAGGAAAGGAGCAACCAGTGGATGAAGAGGATCAAGGCGGCAGGAGGCTGCTGGCCTTGTGACATGGGGCATTATCTTGTTGAAAGATATGTCTGCCATCGGAGAACATGATCGTCTTGGAGGGGTGTACGTGGTCTGCAACCGGTATACGATACTCCTCGGTCATCATAGTGCCTTGCAGGAGCTCCAATCGAACCATGGATGGCCATGTGAATGTTCCCAGAGCATAATCAGTAGATCACGCTCCTTTCTCATTCTATACATGGACAGTACACTCACTGATACTACATACACTGTGCGTTGCGTCTGACTAGCAGTCATTCTTCGCCAGGTAAGGCTGCTGTCACTCGGGCGGGTTTATATCGATAGTAGATCGGCGGTGATAATATTCTGGCTGATCAGTGAATACTAGTAAAACCTATTCGAAGTTTTTCTGAAGAATATAAGGAGCTTTAAATCAGATATTATCTTAAACGTTTCTTGTAACTTTTCTCAGTACCAGATTGGCTCGACGACTCATTAAGTACCAGGCTACAAATTCAGAGGTGCAGAGTTCGGCATCCAGTTGGTCCTAGCATACATTTTTGTCATCTGTCGCGTCTTTCCCCTCTGGCAATGATTTGATAAAGTGAGAAACGAGAATCTGCGTCGTGGTACACTGTCTACATCGAACTACAGCTCCCGACGTATTTCAAAGTCTACGTGAAGGCAACGGCAAACTACATTCCATAGCACCACGTCGGTAAAGCTCTGCTATGTTCAAACCAATCTCCGAGCTGAGCATCACTTTCCTTCTTACGGTTTCTACCTCACTCGGTAAAAACGGAGTCTTTATAGCATCACTTTGTTGTCTCTGTCCCATTGTTAAAACCCCTTTTTTTCAGGAACGGGAAGACTTATCGGGTCTACGGCTCCTTGGTGGTGTAAAAAATTTAAGCGTTTAAGTCAATTCATCCAAAACATAGGGTTATTTATGTCACATATTTCAATAATGTCTCACTTACCATAATCTACGGGGAACTTCCTGCTGTCCTAGCACCATGATATTTGGCAAGTAGCAAGGATTCACAGTACAAGTAAGGCGGAAAAATCAGGAAATTGTTAATTTGTAATTATAGCACAGGAAACAATTTTGTCATTTGTTATCTTTTTGTGTCTGTCCTTCTGTTAAGGCCTCCTTTTCTCAGAACTGACTAGATGTAAATCTAGCTTGTATCGATATCAATAACAGGCAATAATAGTCTATATCCGCGACTCCCGGTATGGATGAACTATCTATACACATAACTAATTTTGCACGAATTCCTCGGTGCTCGTGTCCTACTCGCGGACATTTTACTATCAAGTTTGTTTGCGTGGCCATACTCCGCAGCGAGCACAGAAATACTTGTTTCGTAAATAAAACCGCCTCTTCTTTCTGCAACTTAATTTATTTTTCCCATACGCGTTTCGCCTTTTTCTTGCTCTAAGGCATCTTCCGTGGGATCTGTAACGATACTATTTTGTTAATTTTAGAATATCAAACAGTTCACGTCGCGTTTTTATGTAAATAAATAATTACTTACAGTTTGCTGTGATCTGTGTTTCCTCTTATTCGGTCTGGAGGTCGCACTACCATTTTATTTCCGAAACATAAGCAGAATTTTGTATTCCGAACTTTCTCACAGTGTTCACAATGTTTCTCCTTCTTTTTGTGGTGTTTATTATTCTTCTGCCACTAGGTATAGGTACATGCTCGAACACTGTGCTTTCAACAACGTAAATATTGTAACTTCAGTATGTGTTTCCTCCTCTTCAGTTTGTTTACCTACATGTTGCCAAGATAACGAAGTATATGTTCAAAATCAACTTATATTCATGATATTTATATTTGTATGCGTGTGTGGTTGAAAGAAAGAGAGAGAGAGAGTGAGCTGAATAGGTTTCTTTTTTTTTTTTTTTGTGTGTGTGTATGGTTTCAGTTGAAGTGTGTTGGATATGAATGTAATAGCTGTTAGAGAGTGGTCGAAAGCTTTGGTGACATTTAATTTGTCTTTTGGTTTCAATGTTCTATGGAGAGGTTCATGGGTAAGTGAGTGAAAAGGTTTTGGATGGTATTATTATTATGTTGGGTGATATTATCCTCTTTAGGAGCGTTAGTCCATTATTTTATCTATTACTGTGAGCAAGGAATTGTTGATCATTCAACAGGGTTTTCCTCTGTGCTTTGGTTTTCTGTATGCCGTAATTTTCTTGCAGATTTAGGAGATGTTTTTTATTGTTGATTCTAATTATATTCATGTCTTCTTCCCTAGTGGTTGGTTTGTCGTTACATTCTCTTAGGTGTTCTGCAAATGTGGAGTGGTTTGCCCCATACTTCCAGGCTCTTAAGTGTTCTCTGTATCTGACGACAAATGTTCTACTTGTTTATGCAATGTATATGTCTTCACAAGTGTTACACTGTAGTTGATATATACCTGTTTTATGGTATATGTCTGTGCTTTTTGGCAGTTTTGGGATGTATTTTTGTGTAGAATCGTCTATTGTGTATGCTATGTTTATTCCATGTCTTTTGAAAATGTATGTTTTGTGTTTGTACGTCATTGTGTACCATCAGTGTGTTTTCTTTCATCTTTTTCTGATTATTCTGTGTGGTTGTTATGGTACTACGTGTTTATGTTTAGTTCTGTTGTATTGTTGTTTGTGGTTTGGTGCTTTCTGTTTTTATTTTGCTTTTAGTTTTGTTGTTTAGCTATGTGACTATGTTACTATTGTAACCATTGTTTTGTGCTATCTGAAGAGTGTGAAAAAGTTCGGAATACAAAACTGTGCTTATGTTTCGGAAATAAAATGGTAGTGCAACCTCCAGACCAGATGAGAGGAAACGCATATCACAGAAAACTGTGAGTAATTGCTTATTTACATAAAAAACGCAACGTGAACTGTTTGATAATCCAAAAATTACAAAACTGTATCGTTATAGATCCCACAGAAGACGCCTTAGAGCAAGAAAAAGGCGAAACACGTATGGGAAAAATAAATTAAGTTGTAGCAAGAAAAGGTGGTTTTACTTACAAAACAAGTTCAAAATTACAATTTTTGTTATCTTTTAGACGCCTTTAGAAAAGTAGAAAACTGTGGACGGCTTTTGCTGCTGTATGCTTCACCCCTTTCCGAACAATACCAAAGTGTGGATAATGTGTAACGTAAGACGTTTCCCCTTTTCTCATTGGATTTATTAACAAGTACAGTTGATTTTTAATTGTAATTTTGAAATGTGATTTCAGCTGATTATCAGTAAACGTTAATTAAGGTGGAGAAATGTTGTCTGCGAAAGGTCAATTGAGCGCCCACGCTGTCGGAGGGTAAAGGATAACTCCATTAGTTTTGGCTTATTGCTGCATAACCATGAACACATGGCACTAAAAGGCACTGCTACTCACGCTAGAAGTTTCATTGTTCGTAAACTTCAACGAAATACTGATATTATCAATGTATTATCTTCCAAGTGTTAGTAGTTACCTTCCTCGTGAAATTTACGTCTCTGCTAATGACCATGAGTTCATCACCTACAAAGCCATCCTGTACGGCCTTGTTAATTCTACCAGCCGCATGGTTCGACAATTGTGCCGCAGCGTTAACGACCGCTGCTTCGTCACTGGCCATGTGTTTTAAACGTTGCATCTTGTCATATAGACGAATGCATAACCGAATTCAGCATGCGATAAGCCACGAGGAAAATTCAAGACCATAGAGAAAACTGACTGTTCAATGCAAGCAAGGGTACTGTGCGACCCCACGTCAGCTTCGTGTATATTAGTGCTGGAGAACTACCCCAAAGATTTGATCTACGGCCTTTTGAAAGGAGTCGTTCCTGTCTCCGCGTGGAAAGGTTTGAAGGAATCCCGATAAACATACGTCAAGATGGGCGAACGGGAATTTGAATCCTGCCACTGCCACAGAATACTCCATGATGATAACAGTGGCGCCTCATTCTGTACAGTGACCTACTACAAAAGCGGAAAAAGTCATATTCATGGATAAAAATGTAAATTAGGGAGTTTTTTCATCAGAAGTGGTCGCTATTTGTCGCATTTATAATGAACTATCCCAGTTTTCAGAGTACCACAAATCGGAACGAATCTCAGTCACTGAATTCGAGGTAGTGTGTCTTTCCGAATTGGCTTTCTCAAATTTCTGTTCCAGTGCCTTATTCACTTGTACTCATGAAATGTTGTTATATGTGGCTGACTTACTAATAGTGCATATTTAATCTTTTGTGTGAATTTTAGTGCTGGCAATTATTTTAATAGAAGTCTTTTGTATATTTGACACTGAGAGAGCATTCCGTGAATGGTAAACCGTTTTTCATTTCCCGAGCGTTCTCTGATTTTCGTGAAAGCCAAAGATGTCACGTCAGCTGTGGTTGCGTGAGATAAATAACTAGAGAACTGAGCCCATTCTGTGTGCCAGCTACTTACATAGTCACCACGATGACTACGATTTCCCCCCATCAACTAAATAATAACGTCTCCAAACTGACTCAGATAAGCATGCATTTCAACACAGCACGGGGGAGCATCCTGGCTTCGTTATAAATCATTACTCTGTAAGACTAAAGGATTTGTTGCTCAATAGTCACCACATGATAAGCTAAAGCTAGAATTTACTAAGAAAATTGAGGTAAACAAACATTCAACTCAAGATCCCCAGCTGATTCTAAATGATCGATTACAGACGAATACGTCCCAACTTTTAAGCTTCACATTGTGCAGTCATCCAACCACATATCAACAGATCGTCACAATCATCACATAGCGCTACAGAAATTAATACCACAATAGAATTTCTAGTCCATACCTTGATTCCCTCACAAACTTCATTATTATAACAATATAACTTTTAATCCAGTAATATTGTGTGTTTTTTCATGTATTATGTTTAGAATCATCCATTGCGTAAACTGTAATTTGCAGTGTAAAACCTGTTTCTTGCGCAACGTAAGTGACAATGCTCAGTTCGATAGTTCTCAACCAATGTCGTAACCTCACAAACTATAACATTATACCTATAATACTGTAATATTACGTATTTTAATTATTTATTGTGTTTAATATTGTCCACTACGTAAAGTATAATTTACGGTGCTAAAAAACATGTTAGGTGTACATCATTCTGCACAAGTGGATTGCATCTTTGTTTATAATGTTTACATACTTAATAACGATTGTCCCTTGAGGACGGTAGTTGGTTGTTTCCTGAAGATGGCCCAATAAGCCGAAAACTAGTTAGTAACATACAAAATCAGTAGAACAAAAACAGTTTCTTATTTAATCTGAAATTAAGAAAAAATCCCAAATCATTACGAAATACGCAACAGATAAGCGACGACAGTAACAGCATTTGTATTCACACAAACGAATATGGCAAGAAACACCGATCAACGTCTTGGCACACTTCTTTACGAACCATTATATGTAAGGAACACATCACAATTAAAGAATTTATGTGGTGAATGAAAAAGGTAATTTCAAAACTGACTAGTTGGCTGACGGCCACATGGAGTTTGAAGAACCACTCAATATAAGAGTTTTACTGTCAATTTCATTAATCACTTTCCAGGAAACTACTCAAATAATTAAAATAAGAGGAGATACGTAAGGACAAGAATAGTCAGAAGCTAACTGTCGCTCTCTCGCCCAAGCTCGGCATGGCAAAAACCACAAATCACCCAAACACTCCAACAGCGATGGCAAGAGCCATCGCAGGGAGGATGAATTTGACAGAGAGGAGGGAAGGTGGAAATGTACAGAAAGGGGAAGGGAGGATATGGACAGAGAGGAGGGAAGGAGGGGATTGACAGTGGGGATGGAGATGAAGCGAAGGGAAAAAGCAGATCGACCGAGAAAGGAAAAAGGAGGAGATGGTCGGGAGGTGGGGGGTGGAAGGACATGAGAGGGGGAGGGTCACTTGAGCAGTGAGGAATGGAGCAGGTAGACGGAGGGTGGAGGGACAGATGATGGACAGAGAAAGGAAAATGAAGATATTGAGAGAGGATGAGGAGGAGGAGGAGGAGGAGGAGGAGGACGTAGACCAAGAGAGGAGGACAAGGAGGGAGGTGAACAAGAAGAAGGGGACGAGGAGATTAAGAGTTGAGGAGGACATTGAGGATCAGGAGGAGATTAACTTAGAGGGTGTGGCGTTCGCTGTGTTATTCAGTGGTTTGGTATTTAACTAATTTGTAAATGGAAATGATAATCTTATTTTATTACATTGAGTAATCACTAAATAATTTTTCTCCCGGCTAAAGATTTGATCAAGTTGCTAAAGAACTCCAAGTTAACGTCGTGTTAAAGTGTTGTCTGTAAGTTGTGTAAGTGTTACTAAATCACAGTTCATACAACAGATTCCTTACAACTATTGATTAAGATGGAAGCAGTTATCTTCAGCAAAATGATCGTTAAAACCACCGAATATCAGCCGCGCACAACACTGACGTATGTTGCCTGAAACAATATTCTTCGCAACTCGTGCATAATTAATTTCGGTTCCGTACATCAGCTAGAAAAGTTTTGTTATAACGATCGTGCTATGAGCACTGTTTTTAAAGAACCAATCTGATTCGAATTATTTTCATTAAAATGAGTTCGGGACCACCGGTGCACATTTATTTTTACACATTTGTATAACCTTCGGCATTTATGTCTGCAGAGTTGCGTAATTTGAATTTGCCGCTGAGATAATTATTAAGATGGCGGCAGACAATTGATAGAGACTTTCTATTGTTAGACCAAATAAGTATTTTAACTGCTTACTAAACTTTACAGAAACTTTACTTTCGTATTGTGCACTATTTAGACTTCATCAAGCAAACATTTGATTTGTTTCTAAGGAAAACAAAGACAAAAACGCGATACAAATCGCCATCATCATTGGCTGCGCTCCTTGCAGCGGAAAGAAACAATTAACACAGACAATGCTTACTGAGAGAGGAATTACAGTTACAAATAATTATTCACTCATGTTTATAATAATAATGAACTATATTTTCAAGTAATAATTAACAAATAATTACAATTTCTTAACAGACCTGTTTGATATGCGTCTTGCGTGCTGAACCTACAAAAAGCCAACCAACAAAAGGTAAAAACTAAGGAAGACAAACGCAGATCATAAAAGGAATTTACAATTATCATTGTCTTTGTGTGATACACATCGATATGTCCAATTACATCATAGATGATTATACAAATAATTAATTCACTATTTTTTCATATGTCGAGTAGACAATGTTTATAACTGCCAGAGGCACAATTTCCTCTCGTCGCACTGTAGCTAAAAATTTATCTCGTGGATGTTACAAGGGGAGGAGGAGAAGATTGATGAGGAGAAAGGAGCAGATGGGCAGAGTGAAGAGGAGAAGGACATGGACAGAGATAGGTGAAGGAGGAGATGAAGTAACAGAAGACTGGAATAAAGACTCAGGCAACGCCAGGTACTTAGCTGGTATTACATAAAAATGTAATGCGATGTTGTTACTGAGTCATCTGCACATAGAAGGAAACTTTCACTCTAGTGGTAGTTTGTTTGAGTGTGTCAGGTGGCACAAGGTTAAACAAATGTAAGGAAACTAAAAATTAAAGAAGCAGATCGACCACACACAATAAACTGCGATTCAAATTCCCTTCGAGCCCTCAGATCAGGTTTGCGTTGTGTTCTATGTAGTGTATAACTTAAGGCCGACATTTGAATCGTTCTTTTGTAAAGGCTAACATCTATTTCGTACCCTGTCCTTATCAGATCCAATGTTGTGCCTCGACTCCTCGACTCTTCACCGACAGGATGATGAAGCAGAGTCTTCCTTCCTTCTTCATTTCATCCTCTACACTACAAACCATCTACTCCTTAATTACCGGCCTTAGGAGCTTCCTCTTCACCTAGACTAACATTTTCCACCATACATTCCAAAAATTTCCACAATTTTTCACATTCAAGTACTGACAACCACGTCAGAGTCTAGCCATTAACTCAGTCCAGCACTTTTTCCGCTGTACGTACCTTCTCTCGTAATTTGAAGTGGGAATCTCCGACCCGGTCGCCAGCTATATTACTTCTTAGTTAGTAGCATTAAATCGTATTTCCGTCGCCACCACCAGGCCATCAAAATTAATAACGTAATTTTCAAAGTTAATTCAGAGTCAAATAATTACTGTTTCAAGAATTCCACGACTGTTAATTTTCCTCCTTTCATTTTTGACAAGCGATTAAAGTAGAAGTAAGGAAATGAAATCATATTTAGTGGTAAAGTTACGAAACACTATTGCAGAAAGTAGGTAGCTGCAGTTAGTGCCCACTGCGGATCCTTTTGAGTGTAATGAATGTAGAAACGAAATCGGAAATCTGTGAAGGGAGTCAGTAATTAATCTGACCTTTGGGGAAGTAGTTCATGAGAAACATCACCGGAAACGAGCTAGGTTTATTAATAACTCACTACTTACTTGTTCATTGCAGTAAAAGCATAAACTGAAGTTGATACTTGACTCATCAGTCAGCACCCGCAATTTTTTTCCTGCCGCTTCCTCACGAATTTTCTGCTTGACAGTCACGATTTGTTTTGCTTTTTATTCTGATACTATAATCTTTGCCTTGGTTTCCCATTGATCTTCTATCGTCCATATTTTGTCTTTCAACACTGCCCTTACAATGTCCCTATTACGTACTCACACAAAATAAATTGCTCGTGTTTAACTTTTGTTACTATGTCCAGTCCTTCCCGTTGTTCCTTCGACTCCAGGCACCTTGACTAACTCGTCTAGGTAATTGTCTCACGGCCGTATTT
This sequence comes from Schistocerca nitens, assembly GCF_023898315.1. NCBI lineage: Eukaryota > Metazoa > Arthropoda > Insecta > Orthoptera > Acrididae > Schistocerca > Schistocerca nitens. The sequence goes on along the minus strand of NC_064618.1, from coordinate 395,156,186 downwards.
TCACGAGCTTCCTTTTCTTCTTTAACCTATCAGCATGCCACAAAACCACAAATTGGGTTATTGCTTCTGCTCATTGTGAACAGTTCGATTTATTTTCTGGTCCATATCGAAGCCGACTTCTTTGGCCTTCTCCGTTGATATTCATAACTTACGGTTCAAATCTTCTTCATTACGATCCACACGAAGTAATCACCATAGGCTACAATTTTTATATTTTGTCCTTGCTGAACGCCCTTATCTAAGCTTGCAAATTCCCTTAACACTCTAAGTAAACTCGAAACACACTGAAAAACTAAATAAATAATAAGTTACGCAAACTGGTTAGAAATTGTTATGGATACAGATATCGATGCAAGTAACTATGCCTCCCAGACAGGTTCTTGAGCAATATACGCAGATGTCCGCACTTCAGAGAGGAAGTGTAGTTGGGCTCAAAGACGATGGTTGGAACAATTGGCGAATCACTCGCCATCTGAATAGGAGCAATGCTACTATTCGATGATGTTGGCAGGAATGGATGAACCAAGAGGAAGTGGATGACCTAAACCGGCCGCTGTGACCGAGCGGTTCTAGACACTTCAGTCCGGAGCCGCGCGACTGCTACGGTCGCAGTTTCCAATCCTGCCTCGGGCATGGATGTGTGTGTTGTCCTTAGGTTAGTTAGGTTTAAGTAGTTCTATGTTCTAGGGGCTGATGACCTCAGATGTTAAGTCCCATAGTGGTCAGAGCCATCTGAACCATTGGTCGACCTAAGGAGATGACAGAGCGCTAGGACCGAGCAACGTCAGAGGGGCACTCACAGCCCAAGATTCATCATTATCATCGATCCGGCGTGCATCTGGTGCTTGAGTGACCACAAGAACCATTAACAGGCGGCTCGCAAAAACGTGCCTGAGCTCTCGGCACCCCTTGCACCGACAACCATTGACCTCTGTACACCAACAAGCCCGTTGGCAGTGATGTCGGGAATATTGAGCATGGAATGTCATTGACGGGAGTAGTCATGTCTTCAGTGATGAGTACCATTTTGAACTGTGCCCCGATGAGGAGCGAAGACAAGTCTGGAGACGCCTCTGACGGCTATGAGATAGCGACCATACTATCGTCCGCCATACGGCCCGACAACCAAGAGTGATGGACTTGGGTGCCTTTCATTTCATAGCAGGTCCCCTCTGGTTCTCATCTGAGGGACCCTTACAGCACAGCGGTACGTCGACGATATCCTGCGCCCCGTTTTGTTGCCCTTCACGGCAAACCATCCTGGGCTTAGTTTTCATCAATATAGTGTCCGCCCGGACACGATGAGAGTTTCTGCAGCTTGTCTTCGTCAATACCAAACCCTACCTTGGCCAGCCAGGTCGCCGGATCTCTCCCCATTCAGAACGTTTGGGGCATTATGAGCAGGCCCCGCCAACCAGCTTGGGATTTTGACGATCGAACACCCCAGTAGGACAGAATCTGGCATATTATATCTAAGAAGGACATGCAACAAGTCTGTCAATCAACGTCAAGTCGAATAACAACTTACTCTGTATCCTTCAGTGTTGGGCACACCAGAAGGCAAGATTGTTTATATCTGCAGATCACAAATGCTTTTAATGTTCATCAGTCCCGTATCACTATGCTTGTCCACATACTTTCCTTGAAAGTATCAGGAACTCGTAAGGATGTTAAGTCCCATAGTGCTCCGAGCCATTTGAACCATTTTTTTGAGCTCGTAAGGAGGAGCCACGTTATGGGCCCTCAGTGGCCGAGATCGCTGACGCATTCTTGCGCCGTAGCTCTCGACCCGGGGGTAAGCGGTTTTGAATTTGCCGGCACGGTAGCTAAGCGTGTTAGGTCAGAGGGCTGCTCGCCCTCTGTAATAAAAAAAAACTGAGTAAAGGAATCAACTTGAACGGATGTCTTGCGACGTCCGCCCAGAACAAACGCAACGAACAATACCGAAAAAAAAAATCCTGGTGGTCAAAAGAGTTTTCATTGTCAGTAGTTGGCCAGAAAGTGGAGGAGAGGCGGTAGCGTAAAGTTCCTAATCACTAGGAACATAGTGATTTAAGTATCAAACCTCTCCACAGTGTCTCTTGAGCTGAGGACGTGGGACACTGTTGATGGTGGTCCGTCCGTCGAATGCGGACATTAAGCTTGGTGGCCCCCCTTGGTGCTATTCGCGAGGAGTAGGCTTTGTGCCGACACCGGTTTTCGCCGTCTCCCTCCTCTCATTATCATACAACACACACACACACACACACACACACACACACACACACAACCGCTCGGCCACCCTGGCCGGCAAAACAATACAATGTCGTAAATGAAGAGTCAGTAAAAGAAAATCACAATTTTGGCACCTTCTGCGACGGGAGGTGGTAACTGAGAGTGTGTGTGTGTGTTCTGTTGGACAGGGCGAATTCGAGTGGAGCAAGGCTGTGCAGGGCCGCGTGCTGTCGGGCTTCTTCTACGGGTACGTGGCGAGCCAGGCGCTGGGCGGCTGGGCCAGCGACCGCTGGGGCGGCAAGCGGCTGTTCGTGCTGGGCAACCTGCTGCAGTCGGTGGCCACGCTGCTGCTGCCCGCCGCCGCGCGACTCCACCACGACGCGCTCTTCGCGCTGCGCCTCCTCCAGGGGCTCGTCTGCGTGAGTACCGGGCACCACCTCTGCGTTCACGCCGATATACTTCCCTCTTGGGATTTTAGCATTATCTAATTTCACAATTACACATGGACATTAATGTACTCCATCAGACGAGGGTATTGTTTCACGACAATATGGAAAGAAATGTTCTAAATGCTGGAGAAGAAGTCGAAACACGCATTGGGCAACTGGCACAACGAAGACAGATAAATTGCATGCTACGAGAAACATTACGAAAAGTATTACTAATAATGCGGATGTACCAGATCAGCAACAGGTAAACGCAGGCGCGTCTTATTCAACACCACGTTGTGATCATTACATGTAGCTCAAAGGGAATCATAACGGCAAAGAATAAATTCCCAGAATAACTAATCATAATGTCACACGAGTTGCCCATGTTTCTTTCTTCTGCAGATGTTAGGTGGCTTACCTTCTGTGAGATGTTCCATACTTGAAACTACAATACTGCGGGTGAGAGGCTACGCAAAACACTAGATTTTGTTTTGGACGGCAGTTTGATCTACACACTCTGTGGTAATCTCCCCATTTTTTGTATTGTCTGATGACATATTTGACTCATCATCATTTTGTGGTAGGGAGATCCATTCTTATCATCTACACACGTGACGGCCGATCGAAGTAATCGCCAGATAATGAATATTGATCCTAAGAGAATGTAAGGTCATGTCAATCAAGGCGGGTGTGGCGTCGATAGTTACGATGCCACAACGTAGGTGGACGCTCTCGTAAGTTGGCACTACCAGAGAAGACTAACTACGCCGACCACAGAGCCCTCTGGCCGACGCTGTGGAGCTCAGGGAGTGCCGTCTTGATTTCGCCCATTTTCGTAAGAGCAGACGGCTTGGAAATAGCGCTTCTACTACCGAGTGGGCTAGCTTGCTATTGAGACTTTGTATTAGTTACGATCAGTTAAAGTTTGGACAGCAACGAGTATTTGTTAGTTTTGAGATTATACAGAAGAGTCATTCCAACTTCACAGGATTAGACATGAACCACGGCTTCATACCTACGTGCTCATGCTATCCAAAGTTATGTATGGATTTGATATTTACTTGTGTTTTTGACTCTATTAAAAGCGTTAAAGTTAAATGCAGTACCGAAGTGCTTCACTTCTCCTGCTCCTACTCACTTCCTTCACTCTCGGCCTATATTACAGAAGCAGTTCACAGGAGCAGACCCACGCACCGCCTATCCAGGTGGGATACAATAGCGGGTGCAGCTGAATATTCTGTAGACTGAATCGCAAACCACCCCATAGAGATGTACCCACCTCTTAGAGACTACAGGTGTGATGGTGGTGATCCACCATCTTAGATTATCATTACGAAAATATCCTGCAAATTAAGACACACTTTCCTAACGCATTAATTAAAGCTGAAACCTAAGAAACACTCTTGGGCATGGGTGAGTGTGTTGTCCTTAGTGTAAGTTAGTGTAAGTTAGATTAAGTAGTGTGTAAGCCTAGGGACCGATGACCTCAGCAGTTTGGTCATATAGAACTTACCACAAATTTCAAATTTCCTAAGAATGACTACTTTACGAATTTGCTTTAAAGTAAGAACGGAACCACGTGGCTCAACGGTCAGCCCAGAAGAAAGTGAGTGCATAACACCGTCTGATATTTACTTAAAATAAGTTCAAATGGCTCTGAGCACTATGGGACTTAACATCTGTGGTCATCAGTCCCCTAGAATTTAGAACTACTTAAACCTAACTAACCTAAGGACATCACACACATCCATGCCCGAGGCAGGATTCGAACCTGCGACCGTAGCAGTCCCTCGGTTCCGGACTGAGCGCCTAGAACCGCTAGACCACCGCGGCCGGCACTTAAAATAAGTCAACGAAATAAATTCCACGTGAATACGTGAATAAAATCACCGATCGTATTACCCGCGCTATAGTACTAATGACCCCTTTACGAAGTGAAGGTACACTAGTGCAGTAGAGCACCAAGCTTACGTCTCTCACTTTCGAAGCTCTGGAGCATTTTGACTTCTCTTCCTTTGTGTGCTCTAAATTCCCCGCTTCCCGAAGGTTAACAGTTCAAACGCCACATGGGCACCTCAACATTCAATGCCCATGAAATCGTGTACACATATATTCAATTAAAGTTAGTAGCGCTGTAGGGGTAATTTAGTCTTACTTTGTATCATTCAGAGATGGGCACACCAAAAGGCAAGGTTAATTATATATGTAGATCACGAATGCTTTTAATATTCATCAGTCCCCTATCACTATGCTTGTCCACAAGCTTTGCCGGCCAGTGTGTCCGAGCGGTTCTAGGCGCTACAGTCTGGAACCGAGCGACCGCTACGGTCGCAGGTTCGAATCCTGCCGCGGGCATGGATGTGTGTGATGTCCTTAGGTTAGTTAGGTTTAAGTAGTTCTAAGTCCTAGGGGACTGATGACCTCAGAAGTTAAGTCCCATAGCGCTCACAGCAATTTGAACCATATCCACATGCTTTCCTCGAAAGTCTCAGGAGCTCGTAAGGAGGAGCCACGTTTTGGGCCGTCATGGACAGACAGTTGTTTCCCTTTCTTGGTCTGGTTAAATATTTACTTGACCCGACAACCTTAAAATTTGTATGGTTTATTGCGTAACGGAAATTCAACGGAATTTTTTTAGCGCTCATGTGGAGGACCTCAGTGTCAGCTGACACGTACCTCACCATGCAGATATCTTGTCTAAATTATTTTCAATTGGTTATGATCTTCTGACTACTCTGCTAGACAACAAACTACAGCATCATCTGAAAACAATCTAAGAGAGCTACTCAGAATATCTCCTAAATAGTTCATATAGATTAAAACCAGCGAAGGGCCTCTAATACTTCCTTGGGGAATCCCATAGTGCTCGGAGCCATTTGAACCTTGGGGAATCCCACATATTACTTCTCTTCCGCTCGGTGACCTCCCGTCAGTTACAATGAAATGTGACCTTTCTGGGAGGAAATAACGAACCCAGTCGCACAATTGAGACGATACTACATAATCACCCAGTTGGGTTAGAAGATTTTTGTTAAGGACGGTGGCAAAAATCTTCCGGAAATGTAAAAATGTGGACTCGATTTGAGATCCCCTGTCGATAGTACTCATTATTCGTGTTGACTAAAGAACCAGTTGTGTTTCAAAAGAACAATATTTCTTGAATCCCTGTTGGTTACGTGTCAATAGATCATTTTCTCCGAGGTGTTTCATAAGGTACGAACACAGTATGTGTCCCAAACTCCTAGTGCAGTGTCAATTATATAGGCCTATAATTCAGCGGATTACGTCTATTTCTTTTCTTTTATACTGGGATGGCTCGTCCAACTTTCCCGGCTTTAGGTACGGTTCTTTCGTCGAGCGAAGGGTTGTATATTGTCACTAACTATGGAGTTATTATATCAGCGTATTCGCAAAGGAATCTTAACTGGGTCCGCAGCTCGTGGTCGTGCGGTAGCGTTCTCGCTTCCCACGCCCGGGTTCCCGGGTTCGATTCCCGGCGGGGTCAGGGATTTTCTCTGCCTCGTGATGACTGGGTGTTGTGTGCTGTCCTTAGGTTAGTTAGGTTTAAGTAGTTCAAAGTTCTAGGGGACTGATGACCATAGCTGTTAAGTCCCATAGTGCTCAGAACCATTTGAACCAATCTTAACTGGTATACAATGTGGACCAAAAGACTTGCCTCTACTTAGTAGTTTAAGGTGCTTCGCTATACAGAGGGTATCTAACTCTAAGTTACTTATGTTGGAACCTGTTCTTGATTCGAATTTTGGAACATTTACTTCCTCTTCTTTCGTGAGGGTATTTCGGAAAATTGTATATAATAAGTGAGCTGTAGCAGCGCTGTCATCAATAACATTACCACTCCTGTTCTATAGTGCAGCTGCGGACTATACCTTACCGCTGGTGTTCTTTACATACAATGAGAGTTCGCGCTAAATTTCGAGCTTCTGTAAAAGATTATCAGTCGTGGACATTTTGCATTTCATTTGAATTTGGTATGCTTTCTTCGCTGTTTTTGCAAAGGTATTCTGACCTGTTTTGTGTGTCATTGGGGAACTGTTCCGCATCTTATTAATTTTCTTGGTATGAAACTCTCAGTTGTCGTCAGTACGATTTCTTTAATTTAAGCCATGTTTGGTCTACTTTTGGCATCAACAAAACTTTTATCTGCTTTTGAAATAAATATATTTTGCTTTCATCTTCGACGTATTTGCATGTTATGATATTCTGCCTTGCTACAACGACCTTGTAGCCAGTAATCACTGTATCCATCATGACGCTCTCTATTTGCTCAGGACTGTTTGTGGCTAAGATGATAATGATGATGATGATATTTGGTTTGAGGGGCGCTCAACTGCGTCGTTATTAGCGCACGTACAAATTCCCAATCTGTGCACCGTCCAGTCTCGCCACTTCTCCGAATGATGATGAAATGATGAGAACAACACAAACACCGAGTCCCCGGGCGGAGAAAATCCGCCACCCGGCAGGGAATCGAACCCGGAACCCAATTTGTGGCTAAGAGGTTTAGTATGTTATCATTACCGATTTACATTTCGCCTGGGCTCCTAGACTATTTTCTCTAAACAATTTTCTGAGAGAGCATTCAGAACACTTTCAGATTTGTTTTTGAATCTATCGCCGACCTTAAAGTGGGCTACGGCTAGCCATGAGTGCGTGTTGCAAGTAAATTCTGCCATAGCATATTCGTGCCGTAGCACCATTACACGAGACGGCTTTTACAGTTACCGAAATGTGGTATGACAAGTGAAAGTCACATACACAAATAAATATATCAGCGAGTATAGTGTTATGGAAATAGTGATTAGCTGAATGATATAGGGCAAAGGGGTGAGTATTTTATTGTACGTTTAATATTTGAAATATTTCAGTTACGGAGATATAGCAATTACTCCTTGTTTCCTAATTGAAACAATATGCTTTTCTAACGATATTGAAAGCTCGTGAATGGAGAATAGTCGTACAGCATGAGCTAACGGTGATAATGAAATATTTTTTTCAAAAAAGTTGGTAGCTGTGCTAAATAAAGCAATGAAATATGACGAGACTGCGTTTCTTGAACCTCATTTACTTTCGTAGTCTAACAGGACTGAAATTGCACTTTATGGGACATAACGGTTTCGCGTATTACACAGATTCCAGCATTTTTCTCGAAATGTTTCCCAGTATAGTTAATGATATATTATACCATCCAACTTTTCATTCACTGTCGGTCTAATTCTAAACGACATAACCAAATTTCTTTAAATACAGTTTCTTCTATATGTGGGTAGAGAAAACAATTTTGGATGTTAAGCGTACAACAAACTACTCGCTTCCCCTCTCTCATAATATCATTTACTGCAAACCGAAATTTGGTGTGTGCAAATGTTGCGAAAATTTTAGGGTTTCCACGTTTATTCTCAAAATGTGTATTAATAGTGTCTATAGGTTGGTGAGAAACCGTCTGAAAAGCGTCAGCAGGAAAATGTGCCTGTGACCTTTCACGACAATGAGTAAAATTTGAGCGCAATTAGAATGCTTCGCTCACGTGTTGCAGGTCGTCCGGGAGGCTTTCTTTACCGCAGATGACGTGCCAGGGTGGTCGGCGCTCTCTACCTTAGATTAGATTAGTTTTCGTTCCATAGATCCGTGCTGAGGAGATCCTCGTTGATGTGGAACATGTCAATTTTTTTTAAGCTGAAATAACAATACTAATAGTATGAATATATACAATACATCATTTGTTTCTATTAAAAATTCGTCAGTGGAGTAGAAGGAGTTGCCACTAATAAGTCTTTCAGGCTCCTTTTAAACTGATCTTTATTTGTAAGATGAGTGTTCCTGAGTAGTGGACCCCTTTTTGAACTAAAGTAAGTGCTTTTAAGTCCTTGTGCAGATCATTTTTGTTCCTGGTATTGTATGTATGAACTGAGCTGTTTGTTGGAAAAAGAGATATATTATTTAGGACAAATTTCATTAATGAGTAAATATACTGAGAGGCAGTAGTTAGTATACCCAGTTCTTTGAAGAGGTTTCTACAGGACGTCCGTGAATTTACTCCACAAATAATACGTATTACACGCTTTTGGACTCTGAAAACTTTTGTTTGACTTGAAGAGTTACCCCAAAATATTATACCATATGACATTATGGAATGAAAGTAGGCAAAGTATGCAAGCTTTTTCATTTTTATGTCGCCTATGTCTGCTAACACTCGAATTGCAAATACAGATTTGTTAAGGCGTTTCTGCAGTTCTGTGGTGTGCTCTTCCCAACTGAATTTATTATCAAGTTGTAATCCCAGGAATTTAAGACTGTCAACCTCTTCTATCTGCTCTTCTTCGTATTTTATGCATATGCTGGGTGGAAACCTCTTACAGGTTCTGAATTGCAGATAGTGAGTCTTTTCGAAGTTTAATGTCAGTGAGTTGGCTTTAAACCATTTATTAATATCCATGAAAATATCATTAGCAGATCTTTCTAGAACTACACTTGACATACTATTTATTGCAATACTTGTGTCATCTGCAAACAAAACGAACTCTGCTTCTGGCAGTGTAACTGATGAGAGATCATTAATGTACACAAGAAAAAGCAATGGCCCTAAGATGGATCCTTGTGGGACACCACATGTAATTTCTTCCCATTCTGATGATGACTGATGACTTAATTCACTAGTCCCTTGCACTGACACCCTTTGTTTCCTGTTAGTGAGGTATGACTTGAACCATTTTGCAGCACTGCCCGTGACACCATAGAATTCTAATGGCAGCACCATGGCAGTAGGCAGGTAGTGGACGAGTTCTGGACCACCTTAGCAGCACCCATCAAAGTACTGTTTTCACTATGGAAGAAGGCAGATGGTGCACTAGGCCATTCGGCATATAGGAAGATGAAACACACAGACCTGCATGTAACGAGATATCAGTATCCAGTGCAACTTGAAAGAAGTATTCCACAAAAATGGGTAAGATGAAGTGCAGATTAATAGCGTATTCAAGAACAGACAAGATACTGGAAACCGGAAAGAGAAAGGAGTAGACAAGAGACTGGTTTTCCTTATTTACCCGTGACCGCCCCCAGCCATAATTGCGCGGATACTGGAAATAACCAGCATAAAAACCATTTTCAGACCACCGCTAAGACGAGAAAGTGGCTTGGCTCTGCGAAGGACCCACTGAAAATGAACGTACTGGGAATCTACAGCGTCGCCTGCTGAAGTGGCCAATGGTACATTGGGTAAACGCAGCGCTGTATTTCGAGACACTGGGAGTACATGAGGCATGTGGGACTGGGACTCCCAGAAAAATCAGGGATAACAGACCACAGCAACCAGAAAGGCTATACCTTTGACTTTTAGAACAGCAAGGTGCTTTGATGAGCAACTGCCTATTAGGATAGCGTTAGGACGAGTTCGCGAAGTCTTGTCAACAGAGACGAAGAATACCAACAAAGTGCGGCAAAGAATCCGGCGATAGTGGCAATACGACGAGAGCGCGACCAGTGCCGTCCAAATTGCAAAACGTGGCAGAAATTCCCACACAGGAATGGAAACGGATCAGCCGCTACTATCAGCATTGCATGCTCACCGCCCTCCCGCCGGCCGGATAGCACACGGCCACCTGTAGCCAGGGGGAGGGGGGGGGGGGGCTCCATTAGTATAAATATTCCAGAACCCAAGAACGTTTCACCAAGAAAACATTTTTGATTTTCATTCAGGTTTGTATTTCGCTACCGATTGGACCTTGAAAAAAAAAAATCCCTCATACAATGCCTGGTTCAAACTATGAAAATTCTAGCACACTAAAGGAGGGAAATTTGACTTTGCTGCTAAACGGTCCTAGTTCAAACAATGAAAATTCTAGCACACTAAAGGAGGGAAATTTTACTTTGCTACTAAACGGTCCTAGTGTTAAGAACCACTTCAGCTTTATTCTGTATTAAGGCACATTTAGAGTTTAATACAACTAAGGTAAACATGTAGATGTCGTGTGGCATTCTTGGTTGGACATACTATGATTGGGTTGACTGGGCTCAACCACCGGTCGGAAAGGGTGTTTACATATCTGAATCATCTGTGGAGCACCTTGTGATCCAGTTTGAAACAAATCTACCGGGTAATAAAGTGCAGCTCCTGTCAAAGGTCCAGTGCGGGCTGTAATGATCGTATGGCAGCGAATCTTAGAAGATATTCTAATGCATTAATGCGGACCAGATTTACGCTGGGAAAAAATTGGTTCCAGTTTTGACCACCGGTTGCAAATCTGGTGCGGTGAACGGATGAAAGACGTATATAAATGTTTCCATATGCAGAGGTTTAGGAGTGGAATGTGGGCAGAAAAGGTAAAGCAAGTGAAAGAGGCATAATGTTGATTCTATTATCAACCAGCACTTTGTTCGATATGGGCACCGGAGACGTCGACGAAGTACAGCGCAAGTTTTACACCTTGCGGCCAAAACTGGAACTAATTTCTTGCAAGTATAAATCGATTCGGCATTAACGCTTTAGCGTATTTAGAAGTTTCGCTGCCACACTAAACCTTCATGGGTAGCTACACTTTAATTGTAAGCATCCGGTATATAGAAGAAAAACTGACATGTAAACTATTCAGTCTGTCTGAATTTTGCAAGCGGAACGATCTAAAATTGTCGAGAGAAAAGGGAAGGCTTATGTTTCCCAAAAAAAGGTGGCATCTTATTTCGTATATCTTATAAAAAAGCTAGACATCACAGCGCTATCTCAGTCCGCATCACAGCGGTAGCGTAAGTATTTATTTCAAAGTATATCTCGTTTTAGAATTGCCCCGCTTTCTTCATTAGCATACAGTTTGCTGCTTACGAACTGACCTAGGCGATGTGCCCCTCCTGCAGGGTTCTGCAGGTCACTACAAATATCCCTGTCACGCTGTCACATTTGCGCTGCAGAAGGCGGGGAGGGGGGGGGGGAGGAGGGAGGCGGGACGAGGTGCGGAAGCGAAACGCAGCACTGCAAAGACTTTCAACTTCCTACATTTCCTCGCCTTCTCCACTTTTTTAAAAACATTCTCTTCTTTAGCTTGTACGTGCTCCGGCCCCGAAGGCGTGGAAACGCGAAACTAATCTGGCGGCCGGCCGGAATATTCCGCATAGCCCCATAAATTAGCGGACACCTTTTGTTTTGCGGGCGGGCGGACGCACGGGAAGCGGCCGACCAGGTCGGCGTGCGGCGAGCTCTGAGCAGCGGGCCGGGGCGTGCGAGACGGGGCGTGCCGGCGCGCCGTTTTCGCAGCGGCGCGTGCCTCCGTGCAGGGAGAGGGCGAACTAATCTCTTTTAATGGGGGCATGGCGTGACGCGGCTGCCGCCTTCCGTGCCCCGCGACACTGCCGGCTGTAAATTTCTTTCTCCGCCGCGCAGTCTGTCCGAGTGGCGGCCTGACAGCACTTCTGTGTGTGTGTGTGTGTGTGTGTGTGTGTGTGTGTGTGTGAGAGAGAGAGAGAGAGAGAGAGACGTCTTTCGCGAACACCAGCGGCAAGCCTGACTGACCTCGGGTAATCCCGACGCAGAGGCGTAACGAAGTGACGACAAATACACCCACGCTGGTAACATCTGGTGGTATTCCTTTTGAAGAACCGAGATAAAACGTTAAAAGTTTTTATGCTGCCCTGATCCTGATGACTAGCACAAGTTGGGGTTTGTGAATTGCAAACATCTTTCTCAGTACTCTCTTAACGACAGGAAAAACCTGTGTAATGGCGTATTTTCCGTCCGTTGTCGGAGCTTCCGTGGTGCCGTGCGAAGCTCCACTCACGTCTGATGCAAGAAAACGTGTACTAAGACACGAAGGTTCAAAATGGTTCAAATGGCTCTAAGCATTATGGGACTTAACATCTGAGGTCATCAGTCCCCTAGACTTAGAACTATGTAAAACTAAGGACGTCTCACACATCCATGACCGAGGCAGGATTCGGACCTGCAACCGTAGCAGCCGCGTGCTTCCGGACTGAAGCACCTAGAACCGCTCGGCCACGGCGGCTGGCAGACACTAAGGCATTAATGGCGTTAGCTCCCAGTGGGCATCGATTTAAATCAATGGGAAAATTTCAAAATTTCTGCTGGACAGGAATTCGAACCCGGGTCTCCCACTTACTAGGCAGATGCGCTGATCATGCGCTATCTGGACACAGTGATCACGGCAACTGCACGGACTTCCCTAGCACGCCTCTCATCAGGCCAACATTCTCAACTTATCCACACACTAATGATGAAGTGTCCCTTGCCCATTATCCTCATTAGTCGCGATATTTCGCGTAAGAGTTCGAGCGAGGTGTGCATCCGCAGTGAAGTGATCACTGGCCGTCCTCTCCTTAATTATACAGCGTGGTCCATTCATCGTGACCGGCCCAAATATCTCACGAAATAAGCGTCAAAGGAAAAAACTACAAAGAACGAAACTTGTCTAGCTTGAAGGGGGGAAAGCAGATGGCGCTATGGTCGCCCGCTAGATGGCGCTGCCATAGGTCAAACGGATATCAACTGCGTTTTTTTAAAAATAGGAACCCCCGTTTTTTTATTACACATTCGTGTAGTACTTAAAGAAATGTGAAAGTTTTAGCTGGACCACTTTTTTCGCTTTGTGATAGATGGCGCTCTAATAGTCACAAACAAATGCCTCACAATTTTAGACGAACAGTTGGTAACAGGTAGGTTTTTTAAATTAAAATACATAACGTAGGTACGTTTGAACATTTTATTTCGGTTGTTCCAATGTGATACATGTACCTTTGTGAACTTATCATTTCTGAGAACGCATGCTGTTACAGCGTGATTACATGTAAATACCACATTAATGCAATAAATGCTCAAAATTATGGCCGTCAACCTCAATGCATTTGGCAATACGTGTAACGACATTCCTCTCAACAGCGAGTAGTTCGCCTTCCGTAATGTTCACACATGCATTGACCATATGCTGAGGCTTGTTGTCAGGCGTTGTCGGTGGATCACGATAGCAAATATCTTTTAATTTTCCCCACAGAAAGAAATACGGGGACGTCAGATCTGATGAACGTGCGGGCCATGGTACGATGCTTCGACGACCAGTCCACCTGTCATGAAATATGCTTTTCAATACCGCTTCAACCGCACGCAAGCTATGTGCTGTACATCCATCATGTTGGAAGTACATCGCCATTCTGTCATGCAGTGAAACATCTTATAGTAACATCGGTAGAACATTACGTAGGAAATCAGCATACATTGCACCATTTCGATTACCATCGATAAAATGGGGGCCAATTATCCTTCCTCCCATAATGCCGCACCATACATTAACCCGCCAAGGTCGCTGATGTTCCACTTGTCGCAGCCATCGTGGATTTTCCGTTGCCCGATAGCGCATATTATGCCGGTTTACGTTACCGCTGTTGGTGAATGACGCTTCGTCGCTAAATAGAACGCGTGCAATAAATATATGTCATCATCCCGTAATTTCTCTTGTGCCCAGTGGCACAACTGTACACGACGTTCAAAGTCGTCGCCATGCAATTCCTGGTGCATAGAAATATGGTACGGCCGCAATAGATGTCGATGTAGCACTCTCAACACCGATGTTTTTGAGATTCCCGATTCTTGCGCAATTTGTCTGCTACTGACGTGCGGATTAGCCGCGACAGCAGCTAAAACACCTACTTGAGCATCATCATTTGTTGCAGGTCGTGGTTGACGTTTCACACGTGCCTGAACACTTCCTGTTTCCTTAAATAACGTAACTATCCGGCGAACGGTCCGGACACTTGAATGATGTCGTCCAGGATACCGAGCAGCATACATAGCACACGCCCGTTTGGCATTTTGATCACAATAGCCATACATAAACACGATATCGATCTTTTCCGCAATTGGTAAACGGTCCATTTTAACACGGGTAATGTATCACGAAGCAAATACCGTCCGCACTGGCGGAATGTTACGTGATACCACGTACTTATACGTTTGTGATTATTACAGCGCCATCTATCAGAAAGCGAAAAAGTGGTCCAACTAAAACATTCATATTTCCTTACGTACTACACGAATATGTAATTAAAATGGGGGTTCCTATTTTTAAAAAAGCAGTTGATATCCGTTTGACCTATGGCAGAGCCATCTAGCGGGCCAACCATAGCGCAATCTGGTTTCCCCCTTCAAACTAGAGGAGTTTCGTGCTTATTTCGTGAGATAATTGGCCAGAACACTATCAATGGACCACCCTGTATCTATGGTGTTTGTTGTCTCGGACATGTCCAGAAGAACAGACACCACATATACGAGGTGTGGCTAGAAAAAAACCGGACTAGTACTGGTGAAACAATAAAACGAATGCAATAAGGCTGAAAGTCGCGTGGCCTGTCACGTGACTCTCGCTCCGCCTACTGCTCGAGTTTCATCTGCCTCCTGCACTCAGTCTGCCCGTGGCGTCTGTTTTAAGTAGTTGACGTTTTGTCTGTGCGTCGGAAAATGTTGAGTGTACAGAAAGAACAGCGTGTTAACATCAAATTTTGTTTCAAACTAGGAAAATCTGCAAGTGAAACGTTTGTAATGTTACAACAAGTGTACGGCGATGATTGTTTATCGCGAACACAAGTGTTTGAGTGGTTTAAACGATTTAAAGATGGCCGCGAAGACACCAGTGATGACACTCGCACTGGCAGACCATTGTCAGCAAAAACTGATGCAAACATTGAAAAAATCGGTAAACTTGTTCGACAAGATCGCCGTTTGACAATCAGAGCAGTGTCTGAGTTAACAGGAGTTGACAAGGAAAGTGTCGAACAAGTTTACCGATTTTTTCTATGTTTGCATCAGTTTTTGCTGACAATGGTCTGCCAGTGCGAGTGTCATCACTGGTGTCTTCGCGGCCATCTTTAAATCGTTTAAACCACTCAAACACTTGTGTTCGCGATAAACAATCATCGCCGTACACTTGTTGTAACATTACAAACGTTTCACTTGCAGATTTTCCTAGTTTGAAACAAAATTTGATGTTAACACGCTGTTCTTTCTGTACACTCAACATTTTCCGACGCACAGACAAAACGTCAACTACTTAAAACAGACGCCACGGGCAGACTGAGTGCAGGAGGCAGATGAAACTCGAGCAGTAGGCGGAGCGAGAGTCACGTGACAGGCCACGCGACTTTCAGCCTTATTGCATTCGTTTTATTGTTTCACCAGTACTAGTCCGGTTTTTTTCTAGCCACACCTCGTACAATGCTAGATCTCTTTGTAATGTGCAGCGTTGGAGACAAATTACGCGAAGTACTGTTTCGCTGTTATTTATCAGCGTAGCGGACAGACTACAGCCTTCTCTCACACCTTGACTTTTTTTATCGGTTTGTACATATGCTATCTATAATGTGCACTTAAAAAATACAAGTCGGATGCTGTAAAACGAATGCCAATGCCTACTGAAGAACTTGTTGGGCTATAACAGCGCTGGGGCCCCAAACTCGCCGCTAGAGAGACATGGGCGCACGCCCACAAAACGACAGTGTCAGCTCGTGCAGGCGCGGACCAATCACAGCACTCGGTCATGAACACAGAGACATGGGGGCTTAAAAAGAAGAGGAAATGAATTAGTATGTTTATTTACAGCGGCAAGTGGGTGGGGAACAGAAATGCTTCGAAGAATGACACATGTGTACGGAGATTACTGAATGTCAGCTTCCATTCCGATTGTCAGTCCGACCTCTGGGGTAACGGCCGCCATAGTAACTCGCCGGTCTTCAATACTAAAGGCACCCACCTGAAGGACAATCGTATCGGTAATGCGGCGTGGCGTTCTAGCGTGGCGGCCAGCGACATCCGTTCTTCCTTGAATATCTTGTACCAAACTTTGACCCTTGCAAATGGACATACGTTGTTGTCCGTACACTTGTGCCATTCTTTGTTCATCTTCCATTTCCCGCACTCCTTCCGCTGTAAGGAAACGCACTGCACCCTTTGATCTTGTTTTGAACCCTCCATTTCATCGCTTACAGCACGGTTGGTCCAGAGGAGGGTCAACGCGAGCTCATGCCGACTCTCTCGTCTTCCAGGTGTGCGCTCCTGTCCCTCCAGGGCGAGTTTTTGAGCCTCAGAGCTCCTCCAGGGACCACACCTTCTTCCACTGTTTATCGCAATAGACTTCCATCAGCGGTTTTCATTTACACACTTCGGCTCGTTTCTTCATGAATTAATGATATTTCTTTGTGTAGACTTTTGATAGCTGATATGAGGTGTAAAGGTAACGTAGCATCTACAAAGGATGGATCCAGAGAAACTATCACGTCACGTAAGGAAGTTTAAACCAAAAGAGAAAGGAGGTCGCGGAAGACAGAGAAAATGCTAGAAGCCTAACAGATCGCTGTTGGCCTAGTACGGAAAGCACAGACGGAAATGAAGAAGACAGTTCCACTGACTTGATCAGAAGTGTTTATCGGCGCACCCGCACTAATTCCCTGCACAGCAGCATTTGTATTATCATTTCATTTAAAGTCGCCTATCTATCTCTGGCCCACGAATTAAACATCACTACGCCAAACTTGACAATTAATTACCAGTAAAGTCTCACGAATGTACTGAGATTCGTCCAGTGCCCTGAAATACGTACACAGCTAACAGTCAAGCATGCCTCCAGATGTTTCCTTCATACTTCGGCCCGCAATCTCCAAACATCAAAACAGGAATATAAAGTCCAGAATGGGTAGAGAACAAACAAAACCACAATTCCTTAAGTTTCTAATTGTTCCTGTTTTTCATAAGATCTCACCAGTTCCACTTTGTTCATTTTAAACTACTTCCAGCTAGTTACTGGATCCGATCCAACTCATTGGATGTCATCTGAGTATCAGTGACATTTCAACCCTTCTGTAGCGCCTTGGTGGCAGGACACTACTGTGGCTTACTATGGTTCGAGGTCTGATTTAGGTCATGACATCGACAGTTGACCGCTGAAGGTACGTGAGTACACTGATTTGGAGGATAGATACCCGTCCGACGCCCTAAGATGTTATTGAAACAGTACTACAATATTAAGCATTTACTGTCCACAAAATATAAGAGTTAATTTATCGACGTTCAGGCAGCCGGCGCTGATAGGAGAACAAGCCGAAAGCGGTCACCTGTTATGTGCTGACCAGGGTGCAGCTCGTAGTAACAGTGGCGGCAGAAGAGCCTGCACATCAACACCAACGTTGTCATGAGGCCGTTGTCCAGCGGAGTTAGTACGCGTCGGCGTCTGTGCCGCTCAAAGTATCAGACTGCGTCCCGCAGAAGATGGCCAGGCTACCCATAACAGTGCTGTAGGCGGTTTCCAGCTCTGCTCGGAGTTCAGATGGTTCAAATGGCTCTAAGCAGTATGGGACTTAACATCTGACGTCATCGGTCCCCTAGACTTAGAACTACTTAAACCTAACTAACCTAAGGACATCACACACACACCCATACCCGAGGCAGGATTCGGACCTGCGACCGTAGCAGCGGCATGGTTCCGGACTGAAGCGCCTAGAACCGCTCGGTCACAGCGGCCGGCTCTGATCGGAGTGTGTGAACCCGTGCAGAGAAGTACCATAGCCCCCCGATGGGCGAGAGTCTGGCAGCATTGAAGTCGGTCACAGCAACCGAGGCAGATGAGATCAGTGGTACACCCTCACGATGACAGATGACGACTTGCTGACGGGCCCTGTTAGTTAGGCCTCCAGAGGGTCTGCAGGACTGCGATGGCCACAGCTCTCCGTCAGCCTCGACTCGTTGATCAACGTTGCAATTCACAGCGTCCAATTGCTTCCAGACAGGACTTGCTAATCCATAGAAGATCAAAGGCAACTACTCTAGCACATGATCGGCCGACATGAGCCTTGCCTTTTGGTTCAATGGCTGCGTACTGAACTGCACCAGAACAGAAGGAGCATTTATGTAGGACAGGTTCGCATGCTCTAATATGGTGAAGTGGGAACTACATTATTCACCCTTCCTTTCTCGTTTGTTCAGCTCTCTTGGTTGCTTCGCGATTTCAAAACTTCGTCTTTGAGACACGCTTTCTGTCGTGCCGGTAATCCGAATTATTACTCCTGTGTTCAACTTAAACTTTCTCGTGACATTTTGCGCAGTGACCATTATCACAATACCCCTTCGTCGCCATGACGCCATCCTGCTACATTGCTTGCTCAGTTGCTCACTTCATTCAGACCGTCGCAGTAGATTCCGTGTTTGGTGTTACTCTATCAGGGATCCTATATCGCTTGAATTTCGCTTGACTATTGACCAGTTCTCCCCTTCC
The DNA here is from genome assembly GCF_023898315.1 of Schistocerca nitens. NCBI lineage: Eukaryota > Metazoa > Arthropoda > Insecta > Orthoptera > Acrididae > Schistocerca > Schistocerca nitens. The sequence continues at coordinate 395,137,264 of NC_064618.1, read as the reverse complement.
TCTGCCAGGGAACATTTTTGAAATTTTTCTGGCTGCCACAAGTACACAATTCTGCTGTGCAAGTTAGGGAATGTCGAACGTTGTGGAAGGTGGCTGTAAAAAATCACATGACCAGAAGGGACCATTCGTGAGTTCAAAGATGCTACCAGCAGTGCACTACCACAATGATAGTCCGTAGAGAGCTATAAAGAAAACAACAGAATGGACGACCAGGTCATGCCAAGCCATACATTTCTACAGACAGTGATAAGTTACTCTTGAGGTGGTGTGAAGAGTGACCTGGACAGTGGATGGCTGGAAACGTGTGATGGAAGGGTTTCGATTTGGCGAATCCCTGGAGACCTTAGGCTGTTAACATGTGTAGAGCCAACAGCGAAGTATGGAGGAGGTGGTATTACGGTATGTCGGTGTCTTTCGTAATGTGAGGTCTGGTTCCCTTACTGAACTTAATATAACGCCAACCACAGAACGATACTGACACATTTCACAGCGTTGTGTACTGCATACAGGAGACAAACTACTCAGAGACGATGATTGTTTGTGTCAGCATGAGAATGCACACTGCCATAAAGCACCATCAGTGAGAAAATAGTTCATGGAAATTCACATTCCTGAAATGCTGGAATGGATTAGCCTGCCCAGAGAGACGATCTGAACGCAATGAAAAAACTTTGGGATGAGTCAGAACGTCGACTTTGCTCCAGGCTTCAGTGGTCAACATCACTACCTACTCTGGTATCGGCTCTCAAGGAAGAATGGGCTTTCATTCCTCCTTAAACATTCATATACCAGACTGAAAGCGTCCCCAGTACAGTTCAAGCCATCATAAAGTTTAAGGGTTAACATACTTCATATTAATTCCAACTAATAGGCGTCCGGAAAATTTTGATGAAATAATATACGTTACGCTGCATTGTCAGAGAACAGAACAGTGGACTCGTGTACACTAGTCCACCGACAAGTTTATATCATGCACGTATTTCCACTTTGTGGCAAAAATAGTTTTCAGCAGAGGAACTTCCACGCCAAATAGAGGTATATCACAACGTCGTCATTTGATATTCAACAGTTATCAAATGTATTACCATCGATGGGTAGAGAAGGACTGTGCCTCCCTTTTTTGTAATTTCAGTTTTCATCTCCTGTGCCAACCTCTTCCTCTTACACTAGCACTTGCAACCAACTTCTTCAATTATTTCCTGGATGTATTCAAATCGCTGTCTTCGCCAACAGTTTTACCCTCTTCAGCTCTTGTACGATGGAAGTAATTCCCTAATATCTTAACAAATAGCCTATCATCCCGTCCCTTCTTCTTGTCAGTGTTTTCCGTATATTTCTTTCCTCTGCGATTCTGCGCAGCACATTGTCATTCCTTATCTTATCAATGCAACTAATTTTCAACATTCGTCTGTAGCACCATGTCTCAAATGCTTCGATTCTCCTCTGTTCCGGTTTTACCACAGTCTGTGTTCCTTTGCCATACAATGGTGCCCCAGACGTAAATTCTCAGATAGTTCTTCCTCAAATTAAGGCCTACGTTCTATACTGGTAGACGTCTCTTGGCCAGAGAAGCCTTTTAGCCAGTGCCAGCCTGCTTTTGATGTCCTACTTGCTCCAACCGTCATGAGTTATTTTGCCGTCTAGGTAGAAGACTTCCTTGACTTCATCTACTTCGTGACCATCAATCCTAATGTTAAGTCTCTCGCTGTTCTCATTTCGGCAATTTCTCATTGCACGTCTGTCTTCGATTGACTGTAAAACCCATATCCTGTGCTCATTAGACTGTTCATCCCATTCAGCAGATCCTACAAACCTTCGTCAGCTTCACTAAGGATAGCAATGTCGTCAGCGAATCTTATCATTGATATTTTTTCGCCTTGAATTTTAATTCTACTTTCCAAGCTTTGCTTTATCTGCCATTGCTTATCCGATGTTTAGAATGAACAGCAGGGCTCTTCTAGATGTTGAAGAATATTACCCGTCTCTTCCTAAATCTTACCCCAATTTTTCTCAGAATTTCGAACATCTTGCACCATTTTACACTGTCGAACGCTTTTTCCAGGTCTACAAATCCTATGAACGTGTCTTGATTTTTCTTTAGTCTTACTTCCGTTATCAGCTGTAACGTCAGGACTTGCCTATCAAGTGCCTTTACTTTTCCTAAAGCCAAACTGATCGTCATCTAACAGATCCTCAATTCCATTCTTCTGAATGTTATCCCTGTCCTAAACTTTGATGCATCAGCTATGAAACTGTGCGATAATTCTCGCATTTGCCACCTCTCGCAGTCTTCGAGATTGTGAGGATGATGTTTCACCGAATGTGTATTACGGACTTATACATTCTACACACGAACGTTAATAGTCGTTCTGTTGCCACTTCCCCCAATGATTTTATCCATCCCATATACCTTGTTTAATCTTAAGTCTTCCAAAGCTCTTTTAAATTCTGATTCTTATACTGGATCCCTCTCTCTTCCATATCGACTCTTGTTTCCTTTTCAGTCACATCAGACAAGTCTTCACCCTCATAGAGGCTTTCTATGTACTCTTTCCAACTATCCGCTCTCTCATCTGTGTTTAGCAGTGGAATTCCCGATGCACTCTAAACGTTACCGCAGTTGCCTCTAATTTCACCGAAGGTTGTTTTCACTGTGCTATATTCTGAGCCAGTCATTCTGACACACATTTGTTTTTCGATTTCTTCGCGTTTTTCGTGCAGCCATTTCGCCTTAACTCCCTGAACTTCCTATTTATTTCATTCCTAGGCGACTTGTATTTCTGTATTTCCATGAACATTTTTGTACTGCCCTCTTTCGTCATTAATAAGAGATATTTCTTCCGCTATCTATGGTTCCTTCGTAGTTACCCGTTTTTGTATCTGAGATTTTCTTTCCAGCTTTTGTGATTGCTCTTTTTGGAGGTGTCGGTTCCTCTTCAAGTGAACTTCCCACTGAACTATTCCTTATCGAATGACCTGTAGCCTCAGAGAACTTCAAGAATATCTCTTCATTGCTTAGCACTTCCGTATCCCACTTCTTTGCGTACTGATTCTTCCTTACTAGTCCCTTAAACTTCAGCCTGCTCTTCATCACTACTAAATTTTGATCTGAGTCTATATCTGTTCCTGAGTACATCTCACAATCCAGTATTTGATTTCGTAATCTCTGCCTGACTATTATGTAATCTACCTGAAATCTTCCCGTATCTCCCGGCATTTTTCAAGCACACCTCCTCCTTTTGTGATTCTTGGACAGCGTATTCACTATTACTAGCTGATATTTATTGCAGAACTCAGTTAGTCTTTCTCGCCTCTGATTCCTAGTACAAAGCCCATATTCTCCCGTAACCCCTTCTTCCACTTATTTCCCTACAACCGCACTTCAGTCCCCCATAACTATTACATTTTCATCTCCCTTTCCACGCTGAATTATCAGGTCAGTTATCAGATCAATATCCTCACATACTTCCTCTATCTCTTCATCTCTAGCTTGCGACATTGGCATGTGTATATAAACTACCACTGCTGTAGTTGGTATGCTGTCGATTCTGATGAGAACAACCGTATCAATGAAATGTGCTCAGTAACTCACTTTCTGCCCTACCTTCCTGTTCATAACGAATCCTACTTCCGTTATACTATTTTCTGCTGCTGTTGATATTATCCTGTACTCATCTGACCAGAAATCCTTGCCTTTCTTCCATTTCACTTCATTGACCCCCCACTATATCTAGATTGAGCCTTAGCATTTCCCCTTTTCAGATTTTCTGGCTTCCCTACCACATTCAGTCTTCTGAAATTCCATGCCCCGACTCGTATAACGTTAACCTTTCGTTGGTTATTCTATATGTTTCTCACGGCCACCTCCCCCTTTGAAGTCACCTGCGGGACATCCGAATGGTGGATTATTCCGCAATCTTTTGCCAGTGCCGGAAATCTTCGGCCACCGAAGCTGATGATTTTTGTTCAAAATTTAAGTGGTTTCGGAGGTTCAAATCCGGGACCTAGAATTTTTTGATTAGTAATGAAAGATGCTATCCCTTGACCACGGGTGCTACTGTTCTATCAAATGAAAATGCCAGATGGCTCTGAGTTCTAAGACTTTCCAGCCAATTTGAAACTGGAAATACAGAAAAAATATAGAAAACGTCTGAACTTTACCTGTCAGACAGCAAAATATCTTACAGATCTCATACAAATTTCACTCTTTCAGTGGCCGAGCGGTTCTAGGTGCTTCAGTCCGGAACCGCGCTGCTGCTACGGTCGCAGGTTCGAATCCTGCCTCGGGCATGGATGTGTGTGATGTCCTTAGGTTAGTTAGGTTTAAGTAGTTCTAAGTCTAGGGGACTGATGACCTCAGATGTTAAGTCCCATTATGCTTAGAGCCATTTCACTCTTTCAGTTGAGAGCATTGTAGGCACAAAGTACATATCATGAAGTGATAGCATTAGTTTTGTGAGTAATAAACACAGTTATTCAACTAGTGAGTGGTTTATTTTGTAATAAATTTCCTCACCACTTGAAATTAATACGAATTTACGCCCCTCTGGTTCAAATCCTGGATACATTCTTCACTGCTGTCGTGAGACACAAAACATGGAAGAGATGCCCCGTAGTGGTCGCACACGGTCAACGTCATGTAGTTCTGGCTCTTAGCTACCCCGAGAACGTGGCAACAATACTGCACGCCGCCCTATTGGTGGTAATTTTTTTTTATTTGGCCTTCAGTGTAGGTACACTATTCACCTATCAACAATTACCAAAAAATTACGTATTTATCTTATAAAGATGTAAATTTTCAAATTACTTAAAAATAATGAGACTTTTAAGAAAGAGTTTCTTAATTTTTGAGTACAGAAATATAATAAACTTTTTCTTCACAGAAATGTTTATAGTTTCGTAAAGACACAATTCTTTGAGATAAAAACAATGAATCTAATTCCAATATATTAGTTGTAAACTGGTTTCATCCAACAAAATTTTGTTAATTACTCATTATGTCGATCAAGGAAGTACACAAGTGTCATCAACAAATCAATTTGCTTTCTAGACGTCCATCACGGACAGCAGCAAAGACTCTTAACGATATTGCCGTAATCTATCCGTATCAGACCCCACCTTTACTGGACTCTTAAATGAAGCAAGATTTGCCATTGCAATTCTTTCGGACTTTCACTCGCCTGTGAGCAACTGTAGAATACTTATCTTTATCATCTAGATGGAAGAATAAGTCATATTACAGGAATTTACTCTGTAACTGAATGTGTTCTTGCTGTCGTGAGCAACTATACTTTCCGTTACTAATTTTTCGCTTGCTCAATTTGTTTATTATCTGAATATGGTTATATAGTGAACGTAATTTAGGGTCATATTTATTTTTACTTTTCTTACATTTCGTTCCTAACTCAGCCAAATCTCACCAAACTGAGAGTGGGGTAAAAGCATTCCCAATTGCGAATGTCGGGGCGGGATTGTCAGTTCTGCAATCACCGTACCTAATAACAGAGGGAAACCACCTCCCTGTCTCCTTGATGGGAACTGGAGGATCGGACCAACTTTTTTCGTCTGTTTTTTTGCAGAATGTAATCCCAAAACAAAACAGTTGAGCTACGTCCGAACGCGCGCACTCCTGTGTGTGTGTGTGTGTGTGTGTGTGTGTGTGTGTGTGTGTGTTTGTGCCAGATAAAGAACTGCATTGTGTATTTTACATATTCCTGTTTGTGAAGATCATTATGGCAACTCGTTCGCAATGAAGGGAACTTCGTTTCTCCAACGACCTAAAACCGTATCGCTGTGACAGAAAGATGTCTTAGATAAGAAAAGACTGCGAATGTGTGAAACGTACAAGTGAATCCAGTGAAGTAGTCTATATCTTTATTTCTTTAAAAATGATGACATGCATAGATTCGAAATAATTAATATTACACAAATTACCAAATTAATTATTATTAGAAACATTACAGTCATAATTAATTAGTCCACCGTGCTTTCGTATGCAACTACAGCGAGGTTACCTCTTGAACCTTCCCACGTGATGCGATCTGTAGTGCAAGAAACGCTTTGTCTCTGATAACATCACATTAAAGCAATGTAGTTTGCGGCTTTCCCTGGACATCGGCATCGGCTTATTGTGCTAGCACCAGCTCATTCCACACACAACCACACAGATGTTTCATACCAAGAACCGAATTTCGGCGCGGATAAACTATGACTAGTTTACCACTCCTACATACGTACCGCGTGTCTCTCGTAAGAATTAGCCGGCGAATTCTCTCTGCTCGTCTGGCAGCTTTCTGGAATTAGGTTTTGAAGTGTGTAGGTGGAGTGGGCTCAAATGAATTCTGCTCATCAAGTGTTTTGAAGCGACTCCCAACATCGCATGCAGATTCTTAATTTCTCATAGTGGTAACTATAATAAAAGTTCGCTTGTATAGGCTAATATTGTACTCGTCGTGATCTGTTCTTCATTGCTGTATTATAGAAAATACTCAACCAAGTGATATGTGGTGACTGTTATCAACGATACGTAACCAACTAGCTTATCGTCTTATCTGATAAAACACCTGTGGCCTCATCACTCTAACAGTGAATTCGTCATCTTTTCAAAAACCTAGATAACAAATTGAGACAAACAATTCGCAATATCTGTTTACAATCGGAAGAATAATTGAGTTCAGTAGGTATGATCGTGTGCTGATAAGTAGTCTAGAAAGAAGCGACTCCTTGCGCGCACAACAGTATACAAGTCGCACAATTGACATGCGGTCTGTATGAATCATTACCTTGCGTTTGAGGTGAACATAACGTTCCAAGCAGTAACGTGCTAGTTTTTCGGCAGCGGCAGTGTAGTTTTTGCACCTTCTTCGAGTTCCTGAGAACATAGCGCATTGACAGTATTTGTCGTTTAAAATAACGTACTGGACACAGACTCTAAGGCAGACATGTGGTGGTTAATAAAAAAAGATAAATAACACGAGAGAAGAAAAGAAAAAGAAAAAAAGGTTGAAAATGTGGGAAGAGATGGTGAATAAAAATGGGTGTTTTAAAATCGTTAATGACCGTGAAAAAAGGGAAAGAATGAAAAGCAAATCGGACTTCGTATTACAGAAAAGCTATCGGACTTCGTTATTCGGAAAAGCTATTGTTGGGGTGGTCCTTGTGGCGTTTTTGAGCAAAAGTTAAACCAATTTCCACTACAAAAAGTTTTGAAAAAAAAGAACAGAGAATAACAAAATGTAACTGACAGGGGTAAATGGCGTAGCTTTGAGTTCATTCTTTACCAGGTTAACATGTCTTCTTTCGTGCGGCGTCCAGGTCTTCAAAAATCTCCTTCAATTCTGCGTGAAAAGTCTGCTCCGAAATCTTGAAATCGTCCGAGAATCACTAATTTATACCAATTAAAATCATCTTGATACTGTATGTGCCCGCATCTCGTGGTCGTGCGGTAGCGTTCTCGCTTCCCACGCCCGGGTTCCCGGGTTCGATTCCCGGCGGGGTCAGGGATTTTCTCTGCCTCGTGATGGCTGGGTGTTGTGTGCTGTCCTTAGGTTAGTTAGGTTTAAGTAGTTCTAAGTTCTAGGGGACTTATGACCACGGCAGTTGAGTCCCATAGTGCTCAGAGCCATTTGAACCATTTTGAACCATACTGTATGCAATTTAATTCATTTTGCTACTTCCATCCTCCGAATTTCTTAACAACTTTCACAATATGTCTACACATTAAAATCAGATAAAGACTAGCTAATAAGTATTTTGTTTTTACGTCTTCCAGATCACGTCTGCCTTAAGCTTCGGCTATCAAGAGACAATTGAAAACGGATAGAAAACAAAAAAAGGTTACAATTTTGGTATTTTCTCTGCCGTCGAGCGCTCATACCGCTGCGACGGGATATTTTTATCTGAGGCAACGAGTGTAGCGCGGCGAAATTCAAAGTCCCGCTACAGACACGATGTCTATCAATTCATCTGCCCATCCGGCTATTAGTATATGAACGACACGCCATGTAGTTCCAAGTAGGGATTGGGCCAGAATCGCAAAAAGAAAGTTGGAAACTCGAATAACGGATTTCTTGGAAAATGATCTTACTATTTCTAGGAATTGTTTTCACGGTGGAAGCTGAATTCTGCTGTAACCGACAACTGCATCTAAACTAACGTGTTAGAACTAGGCGGCAAGTATATGCTTTGTCTTCGTATTGCCTTTCCTCGTTGGCAGAAAAGGAAAACGTGTCATGGTATTTGTGACACCAGCTCAAAGATGACTTGAACATTCCCGGCATGTATTCATCCTCGACCTAACTACGAAACACTATTTCTAAAAGAAGGAGAAACCTCGTGGTGTCTGCTCATTCAGTGTCAGATGGTAACTACCAGTCCTAATTTTTCATTGACCACCGAATAGACGCTGTGTTTCCAGCGCTTGTCGAACCTGTCGAGGCACCGTTATGAAGGTCTTCGACCTACACGTGAAAATTCTGCACGCTTTTCTTTCACACATAAGATAATAACGGACAGGCACCTAGTACGTGACGAGGGAACGGCGAGACATAGATATTTGGATGTAATGTGTAGATCCACTTAGTTCGAACTGAAAAACCATATCACACGTATCGTCCGTTCTCAGAACACATTCAGGCTTCCTACAAAAGCCTGCTGGCTTTCTTGTTCTCCACAGAGAACCAATAGACGTTCACCTCGTCCGCGAAGTGCAGTACGCTCACTGGAGTCCATTTCTCTATCATTGATACTCTTTGGAGTGCACAAAACGCTGGCTGGAAAACTTTCCGGACGGGCGAACTAGGCGCAATATTTTAACCACACTAGGCTCAGCTACCTCCTCCACTTCAACCACTATAAAGACTAATTATATTTACATAACGAGATTCACGGGGAACAGTATAGAATGTGAGACATGCAAAAGATCGACCTCGTTCGCCTTCAGTCACTGGCATTCACCACCTCTTGCTTCACCTAGTCAGTTACTGCCACGCGTCATCCCGTACACATACCTGACGCTTTGATTATAACAATGACAAAGGCAGAAAATGTTACACGAGCCGGCCGAAGTGGCCGCGCGGTTCTGGCGCTGCAGTCTGGAGCCGCGAGACCGCTACGGTCGCAGGTTCGAATCCTGCCTCGGGCATGGATGTGTGTGATGTCCTTAGGTTAGTTAGGTTTAACTAGTTCTAAGTTCTAGGGGACTAATGACCTCAGCAGTTAAGTCCCATAGTGCTCAGAGCCATTTTTTGTTACACGAATCTGATTTTCATTTGTGCGCCGTAGCTTTCTGCGCGGAAAGCTCCTGTTGATTTTCACATTAGAGTAGACAGATTATCACAAATTTTGTGAGCAAGTATTCATGCAGATATCATCGGTTAGTGAAAAAAGGTTTGTGTGGGACGCCAAACAATTCTTGCATATCACTAGGCTCTTTGAAAGACTTCTGTGTCACAGATCAGCCCTATTGCAATATCTATCATCATCAGCTGGTAATCTGAGGCGCCTAAATAGAGCTTCATTGTTAGAAACAACTGCCTCACTCCGTAGGTTGCCTGTATTAGAGTTACTATTAATTACGTCTTTTGTAGCAAGAAGTCCGCGTCGAGTTCACTAGAGGCTGTGAAAAGAACCAGTACTCGACCTAACTGAATTAGGAAAACCTAAATCAAAACATCTAGGCAGGAATTTGGACTCCTGTTCTCTAGCATACGAATCACTTGTCGCAATTACTCTTCCTCTTTGCTCAGTTGAGGCACTCGTAACTAGTAGCAGCTTACCTACTTACAGACAGAACGATTTAAATTCAAAGATACTAACGCACATTCGTGTGGCGTATGTCTTTCAGCTATTTTAAAATTCACGGGGGCTGCAACAGAAATTTCACCTACATAACCCAAAACGAATACGATTTAAAATTAAACAAACCATATAAATTTAGCTAATAGATCTAATAAACAACTTTCCACCCAGAAATAATTATATTAACGTGCGAGATTCTATAGTGGACTTGTGTTTGTGTGTTCTGCATCATCATGAAGTGGTAATTAGCTTTTGTTTTTCTTAATAATTTACGGAAATTTATTGTTGCCCCCACATTTACGTATGTTTGCCATCACTAAACAACTGAATCAGTGGTCTCTTTTGCTGACCACACAGATTTTTGGACTTGTAGTTACTGCTGTTTTGTCTCTACAAGTATGTAAGTTGATAAAAACAAAAACTGATCTGTGTTCTATGTATCGTGCAGGACAGAGAATTTCGTTCAAATGGTTCAAATGGCTCTGAGCACTATGGGACGTAACTGCTGAGGTCATCAGTCCCCTAGAACTTAGAACTACTTAAACCTAACTAACCTAAGGACAACACACACACCCATGCCAGAGGCAGGATTCGAACCTGCGACCGTAGCGGTCGCGCGGTTCCAGACTGTAGGGCCTACAACCGCTCGGCCACACCGGCCGGCAGAGAATTTCGTGCCTCCTCAAAATTCAAGGTGATTGTGTCTTCAATTCTTCAATACGAAACTGTCATTCTCTTCGTAGCTGCATGGCCTACTTTCTTTTTCTTCGCTTGCGAAATTTACTACTCAGGAGTGCAACCTAATGTTCTGGGGCGGGGGAGTCCCAGTTGGATAATCTGAAAGGGATTGTAGATCCGGTTTAGTCTTATGACCAAGGAAAACCATCCTGGTCGAAACGGAGGTAACTGAACTGTTTTCAGTTTATTTATGTAACTATGTATTCCATAGCTGCAGAAAAAAATTGAAATGCGCGTGTTACTGCTGGTTTTCTCTACATGGTGTAGGACTGTTCATAAAACCGAAGGTATATTCTTAGCACGCAGGAAGAATCTGTTTATTACCGCGTTGTTTCTCGTTGATACAGCATGATTAAATGTGAATTATCACACCTCATATTGTAATTCACTGTTTCCATAGCTTCCACGCCTAGGGTTTCATGTACAGGAATCAAAACTGTATGTACTTGTATTACAAGGTCAAAATTTTTCTTAATCTGTTGTGAACTTCACAGACCATGTATGTAGTACACGGTCTTCAAACTTTCTCATGTTTCTAATATTTATAACATACTTTTACAATGATTGTCAGCCGCTATCCTTTACAACAAATACAAATTAGCCGGAGTGCTTACACCAACGCCGCCTCTCTATAAAGAGTATGACAACGGAACACCCAGTCCCTGAGCGGACAAAATCTCCGACCCAGGCCCTTAGGATTGACATTCCGTCGCGCTGACCACTCAGCTACCAGGCGCGGTGGCTGAGCGGTTCTAGGCGCTTCAGTCCGGAACCGCGCGACTGCTACGCTCGCAGGTTCGAATCCTGCCTCGGGCATGGATGTGTGTGATGTCCTTAGGTTAGTTAGGTTTAAATAGTTCTAAGTTCTAGGGGACTGATGACCTCCGATTTTAAGTCCCATAGTGCTCAGAGCCATTTGAACCATTTTTTATAAAGGGTTACACTATATGCTTCAGAGAGCTGTCTATTAATTCATTTAGCTACGGACCGTTGATAACGACCCCGTAACACTTGTTTGAGGTAGGCCAGACGCTGCTTCTAGTTCTGAGGATGTCCACTCGTTCAGGATGACGTACAGGAATCTGTCTGCTAGCATGTCCTTGATTCACTTGTAGCTCCAGTAAACTGAAAGCATCTGTTTTACTCTGTAAGGAAGAGTCTGAAAACATGTCAATTTTTTAGAAAGTAAAAAGTCGCGGTATCAGTCTCTGTGCTACTAACTTCTGCTTCCAGAATTTCGTGTACGAATAAAGCGAACTTATATTCAGACACTTCTTTATGCAGCAAACGAGCTGATTCCTGAAAAACTCAGATGAGTTGTTCGCTACCTGAAAAATTGAACGATTAAGCAATAACCTGTCGTCAGCGATATGTGTAAGTTGTCTTGCGGATTGGCCCTGTGGCTTTCATATGCGTCTTTCCCTCACGTGGGACGATTGAAATTTCCGATCTTTTTCAAAAGACTTGTAAAAGAAGGACCATTTCTCTTCTGTAATCGAAACCGAATCTTATGCATATTACATTGGATAAAATAACTTTGTTATTAGCAAGTGACTCATCTGAAAAGCACGCCGTATTGGTATGTATTTACGGACGACACGTATGGATCGTAAACCAGTGTTCAGTTATATTTCGCATAGATTAGTGGCTATAATAACCACTAACTTTATCGTTCCACTTGTGCCAGAATTTCAGACTGGTTGCATTTAAAAAATTTAAAGAAAAAGTGATAACTGATGGGTCACTTCTATTCTGTTACATCTAAAGACAATTTTCACGCTTAATGAAGCAAACACAAATTATTTACTCGACATGGGCCTATTGTGTTTGAATGCTACGAGCACATTTAAAAAATTTAAAGAAAAATTAATAATTTCTGCGTCACTTTTACTCTGTTACGTTACCTTTCAAGACAATTTTCACGCTTAATGAAGCAAACAGATATTATTTACTCGACATGGACCTGTTGTGTTTGAATGCTACGAGCACATTTAAAAAATTTAAAGAAAAATTAATAATTTCTGTGTCACTTTTACTCTGTTACGTTACCTTTCAAGACAATTTTCACGCTTAATGAAGCAAACATATATTATTTACTCGACATGGACCTGTTGTGTTTGAATGCTACGAGGATAAAACGAAAAATGGTTCCGTCATCCGTGGCACGTTCCCTTGCCATTCGCTTACTTTTAAGTATGACGTAATGTTTCCAGAAACGAATGAAGAAACTTTAAAGTTTAACGTCATACAACTTCGAGGACATTGCGTAGATAACACCAGCTAAGTTTTGACATGGATTAAGTGGACACGGCCATGGTCATCTAGAAACAATTATAGCAACATTCACATTAACTGATTTGAGAATGGGAAATATTAATAACAATGAAGGTGGGCCAGTATTTCACAAAGTGCTTTAAGTATATTCTCGGATACGTATCCCTTTACCTTACAGCCACACTGCACCGTCGATGTGACAGGGGCTAGAGTCACAGTGAAACGAATCAGGAGTTCGCCGATTGAAAAAAATTGTTCAGCGGAAACTGAACCTCTCACCTATATACAGTGTGTCCCAAAAAAAAAACACTGACTAGATTTAGGGCCAGTCCGGAACCGCGCTACTGTTACGGTCGCAGGTTCGAATCCTTTCTCTGGCATGGATGTGTGTGATGTCTTTAGGTTGGTTAGGTTTAAGTAGTTCTACGTGTAGGGGACTGATGACCTCACATGTTAAGTCCGGTAGTGCATAGAGCGATTTGAACCATTTTTTTAAAGCCAGGTTCGTTACACTAAAACAAGTAAGGAAACAGGATCTAGTAAACATGGGCTGTAAAATGCTTACCTTAAGAACTACGAGCACTTGTTCATCTTCAGTACTATAAACCAGGTCTCTTCCACTGCAAGGTATTTGTTTTCCACATACTGGGAGGAGGTGGTATTGGCCATGTCAAGAAAAATATGTCCTGTTAACATGGGGGCTAAAACGCATACTGTAAGAACTATGAGCACTTGTTCATCTTCGCTAGTGTGAAACACATCCCTTCTACTGAACAAGTGCTCATAACTCTGAAAATATGCGTTTTAGAGCCCATATTTAGTAAACATTTTTTTCTTATTTTGGTCCACACTACCTCCTCCCAAAATATGGAAACAAAGAGCTTGAAGCAGAAGAGATGTATTTCATGGTATTGAAGATGAACACGTGCTAATAGATCTTAAGAAAAGCATTTTAGAGCCCATGTTTATTGAAATTTTCTTCTTGATTTGGTATCAGGAAACTTCCTAAGGCTTGTCAGTGTTTTATTTTTTTATTTTTATCTATTTATTTATTTATTTATTTACTTTATTTTTTTTTGGAGATCCTGTATACATCCATACTCTGTAACTCACTTGAAGTTCATGGTAGAGTGTTTCCCATTGAATGAGTTATTAGGGCTTTTCCACCATTCTGGTCACATATGGGGCGCGGTAAGAATATCTGCTAACACGCTTTGTGAGGGCTGTAGGTAGTCTAATCTTGTCCTGGCGATCCCTACGGGAGCCATACGTGAAGGGTTTGAAGTACACTCCTAGTTTCATCACTTAAAGCTGTCCGCGCCTGGTAGCTGAGTGGTCAGCGCGACGGAATGTCAATCCTAAGGGCCTGGGTCGGAGATTTTCTCCGCTCAGGGACTGGGTGTTGCGTTGTCATAATCATCATCATTTCACCCCCATCACCGAAGTGGCGTCAAATCGAAAGACTTTCACCCGGCGATTGGTCTACCCGACGGGAGGCCCTAGTCACACAACAGGAGGATCACATAAGCTGATCCTTGAGAATTTATAAATAGGCTTTCTCGGAATAACTAGTAGAAAGGGCTCGGGTTTCCAGTCGAGTGAGTTCCTCGAAACGGCTCTTCATTTCGACCAGTGTCATACTCAGCGTCTTCTGGTGAAGTGTCGGGACGACAACTTGTTTTTTCTTTCGGCAGAGGCATGCTGAAACAGTACATCATGGCTATAAGAGAGGCTAACTCAGCCGGAAATTCGGTATGGAATCTCCATCGATCCTTGCTGTTTCTCAGACCCACTGACACTAGCACATATTTCATTAATCTCTGTAGCGGTTCGAGAATTAAACTAGGGCAACACTTCTTGATTTTCCTTTCTAAAGAAACACTTGAGAATGGAGTTCAGTATTTCCCTGCTTGCTTTTCTATCCTCAGTTTGCTCTTGTTTCTTTCACGGGTATTCGACACAAATTTTGGTACATATGACCAGGTCTGATTCGGGTTTTATGAAGGATCTTTCGATAATATGATAGGCGCCAAAGGTTGCGCGAATTGGCCTCTTGACAGCTCACGCTTACACCAATAATTGTGATAAATTTGTAAGACGCTGAGAAATGTACTGTTTCTGTCGAAGCATGCGAAGTGAACATACTTCGCTGAGTAGCTGTCAGTAAATAATAGCCAGAGTAGTGCCTGTAAGCTATTAGACGTAACTAAGTAGTAAGCTGCGCTAAACTTGTGTACTTGTGACTACTTTTTACGAGGTTGCAACACCCATAAAGAGTTGATTACGTTTTCTGAGAGCGCATTTACTCGATAAGAAAGTAAAATACACAGCTATTAACCCCCGGCTCGTAATAAGCCTCGTCGAAATAGTAAAACTAAGATTTATAACACACTAAAACAGCCCCACAAAGAACAGTTCAGTTGACCATTGCTGACAATCCTTTGCTACGCCAGCATAAACATCTGCCCACACGTGCCGCAAAAAGATGTTTTTTAGTGACAAATGTACAGTCGCCTTCACTGTAACTCCAACATAACATCGGCTGGCGTCTGACCTCAATAAAATCATTCTATGGTCACAAATAGATTATCATCAATTGCTGTGGAACATTTCGGAATTCTCTTGTCAAATGGGAGTTGACTGCGGTATTATAATTCAGAAAGAAGAAAAGATTACAGTATTTTGTTATTTCTTACGTATTTGTTATGGAAACAGTCGAGCTCTTCCTGAGTAATTTATCATATGGACAAATCAGTAAATTGTTCAAAAATATTTTTGATAGGAAGCATATTTGCTCAATTTAAAAATTTTAACTGTATTAATTAATCACCCCTGCTTCAAAAAAATTAATGAATAATGCTTCTGGTTCACTGGGGTTGGAATGATACAGGATTTGGGGTGCACATAATTAAAACAAAGGCGTTTTTTGTTATGGCGGAATCTTCTCACGAAATTTCAGTAACCAACATTCTCTTCCGATGCGGAAATATTTTGTTGACATCGAACTACGTAGGGAGAAACAATCATCATAATAAAATAAGGGAAATCAGAGCTCGCACCGAAAGATATAGGTGTTCGTTTTTTCCGCGCGCTGTACGAGATTGAAGTAAGAGATAATTATTGCGGAGGTGGTTCGACGTTTCTTCTGCCAGACACTTAAATGTGTTTTGCAGAGTATCCATGTAGATGTAGATAGATGTAGATAACTAGCTGACTGGCGACTTGGAACGGTAATAACAAATGGATATGAAAACAAGTAATAGAGTACTATATCAAACAAGACAACAGAATTAAAACAGCATTTAGACACTAAATACGTCACTTTAAAGACAAATCAAATCTAGCCACGGAAAGCACGGGAAATTCAGAAAGCAGAATACAGATAAATATGGCTATGGTTGAGTGTTGTTAACTGTATACAACTTTGGCACTCCAAAAATCAACATAGCTTAAGAACAACGAACAATATTTGTATAAAAAGGATTCCACAGCTGAGATAAAAATGCCAAAAAAAAACCTGCCAGGTGCGAGTAGGGAAACGCTCTGAGGGTTTCGTACAAACTTAACTATGTATACAGACAGTTTACTCATCACGGGGGTCGGGAATCTCAGCGATTTTTGCCTGTTGTGAACATTGATACTGGCAAGACGTCGATCGCAGGAATTCCAAGACTTCCCACAATGTTTTTATTTTAAGCTTGAAATCGGATAACATATTAGGAAAGAAATATTGTTATTTTGTGATATAATTACAAATAAACAATTTCGAACTTTTTCTTTAGTACTACTGTGAAACGTCGCATCTTACAATTTTCATGATTGTAGGTCAGCGGGGAGTACGCTATAGGTTTTGACGAGTAAATTTGCGAGTATAAAAATACGTGACGTAAATGGCCTTATATTTTGGTTGCATTAACATAAATGCTTAAGATTTTACACCAACAAAGCACTGTAGGCGTCAGTATGTGATAATAAGGTGAGTCAAACGAAAACCTTGAATATTTTTTTAAATTTCATTTATTGTGCAGAAGTGGTACAAAGCTGTATCACTTTTCAACATAATCTCCCTCACGCTCAATGCAAGTCCTCAAGGGCTTACAAAGTGCATAAATTCCTTTAGAAAAAAATTCTTCTGGCGGTCCGCGCAACCTCTCACGCACCGCGTGGCGTACCTCTTCATGAGAACGGAACGTCTTTCCTCCCCTTGCGTCTTTGTGTGGTCCAAACATATGGAAATCACTTCGGGCAAGGCATGGTGAGTACGGTGGATGAGGAAGACACTCAAAATGCAGGTCTATGATTGTTGCAAATGTTGGTACGGGCAGTGTGGGGCCTTTCATTGTCATGTTGCAAAAGGACACCAGCTGACAGCAATCCACACCGCTTTGATTTAATTGCAGGCCGCAGATGATTTTTTTAGGACATCTGTGTATGATGCACTGGTGACAGTGGTCCCTCTAGGCATGTAATGCTCCAAAATGACGGCTTTTCCATCTCAAAAGAGAGTCTGCATAACCTTCCCTGCTGTTCGAAACTTCTTTGGTTTTGGTGATGAGGAATGGCGCCATTCCTTGCTCACGCTCTTCGTTTCCGGTTGGTGAAAGTGAACCCAGGTTTCGTCCCCAGTAACGATTCTTGCAAGGAAGCCATCTTCTCGTTCAAAGCGCCGAAGAAGTTCTTCACAAGCATCAACACGTCGTTCTCTCATTTCAGGAGTCAGCTGCCGTGGCACCCATCTTGCAGACACTTTGTGAAACTGGAGCACATCATGCACAATGTGGTGTGCTGACCCATCACTAATCTGTAAATATGCTGCAATGTCATTCAGTGTCACTCGGCGGTTTTCCTTCTCTATGGCTTCAACTGCGGCAATGTTCCGTGGAGTCACAACTCGTTGTCCGCAGCTCGTGGTCTCGCGGTAGCGTTCTCGCTTCCCGAGCACGGGGTCCCGGGTTCGATTCCCGGCGGGGTCAGGGATTTTCTCTGCCTCGTGATGACTGGGTGTTGTGCGATGTCCTTAGGTTAGTTAGGTTTAAGTAGTTCTAAGTTCTAGGGGACTGATGACCATAGCTGTTAAGTCCCATAGTGCTCAGAGCCATTTGAACCATTTTCACAACTCGTTGTGCCTGACTTGGACGAGGAGCATCCTCCACTGAAGTCACACAATTTGCGAACTTCCTTCTCCATTCGTAGACTTGCTGCTGTGACAAACATGCATCACCGTATTGAACCTTCATTCGTCGATGAATTTCAATAGGTTTCACATTTTCACTACGCCAAAACCGAATAACAGAACGCTGTTCTTCCCTGGTGGAAGTCGCAAGTGGAGCGGCCATCTTTATACCGATACTGTGACGGTATGTCTGCAGCTGCACTATGCTGCCATCTACAGGCTATTCTGCACGCTGTTTGTAGCCCACTTACCAACTTACAGGATGAAGGCGCGAAATTTCGATTTGTTATTACAAATTTAAGGTTTTCATTTGACTCACCCTCGTGCAAATTTCAACTCGATACGTCTACTCGTTCCTAAGAAAAATGTTATTAACAGATGGATAACAAAAGACAAAAAAATCTTGCGATATAATTACAAATTAAGTTTTCGGATAATTTCCTTTCCTTTTGCTGCGGAAGTTCGGTGCTTGCCAAATTTCATGATTGTAGGACAAGTGGACGTAGCCTATAGGTTTTGATGAGTGACTTGCGAGTAAAAGAATGTGACGTAAGTGACCGTATCTCTTGACTGCATTGATTTATAAAGTTTAATTTTTTTGCGACACCAAGGGATCATAGACCTTAGTATGTGACATAAATTTCAACTTGATACCTCTGTCCCTTCCTGAGGAAAAGGGTTTTAAGTCAGAGAGACAGAGAAAAACAAAGCGGTCCTACAAGAGTTTCGTTTTCACCGATAAAGGTACTTAATCCTAAAAAGGAAAGAAAATATTCGTTCTTTCCGACGCTATCCGAAGTAATTTCAGTACTTAGTATGACTCATAATAAATGACACTGATGAACACACACAAAACGTGCACCAAAGATGACAGCAATAAGCTAAAGTTCAATGCTAATCTCCTTTGAAAAGTGTACGTGGGCTGTTTAGGTTTTTATGTTGGTAACACCACGTAGCACTCTGTATGAAAATCACTGAATGTGCTGTGTGCAGTCTGTGGCTGGTTGTCATTGTTGGAATATACGCTATTGTAGTGTTGGGCAGTTGGATGTGAACAGCGCGTAGCGTTCGACAGTTGGAGGTGAGCCGCCAGCAGTGGTGGATGTGGGGAGAGAGATGCCAGAGTTTTGAGAGCGGACGATGGGGCTGTACAAGCAATGATCACACGCACGGCACAGCGGACACACCAGGAACCGCGGTGTTGGCCGTCGAATGGCGCTAGCTGCGCAGCATTTGTGCACCGCCGCCGTCAGTGTCAGCCAGTTTGCCGTGGCATACGGAGCTCCATCCCAGTCTTTAACACTGGTAGCATGCCGCGACAGCGTGGACGTGAACCGTATGTGCAGTTGACGGACTTTGAGCGAGGGCGTATAGTGGGCATGCGGGAGGCCGGGTGGACGTACCGCCGAATTGCTCAACACGTGGGGCGTGAGGTCTCCACAGTACATCGATGTTGTCGCGAGTGGTCGGCGGAAGGTGCACGTGCCCGTCGACCTGGGACCGGACCGCAGCGACGCACGGATGCACGCCAAGACCGTAGGATACTACGCAGTGCCATAGGGGACCGCACCGCCACTTCCCAGCAAATTAGGGACACTGTTGCTCCTGGGGTATCGGCGAGGACCATTCGCAACCGTCTCCATGAAGCTGGGCGACGGTCCCGCACACCGTTAGGCCGTCTTCCGCTCACGCCCCAACATCGTGCAGCCCGCCTCCAGTGGTGTCGCGACAGGCGTGAATGGAGGGACAAATGGAGACGTGTCGTCTTCAGCGATGAGAGTCGCTTCTGCCTTGGTGCCAATGATGGTCGTATGCGTGTTTGGCGCCGTGCAGGTGAGCGCCACAATCAGGACTGCATACGACCGAGGCACACAGGGCCAACACCCGGCATCATGGTGTGGGGAGCGATCTCCTACACTGGCCGTACACCACTGGTGATCGTCGAGGGGACACTGAATAGTGCACGGTACATCCAAACCGTCATCGAACCCATCGTTCTACCATTCCTAGACCGGCAAGGGAACTTGCTGTTCCAACAGGACAATGCACGTCCGCATGTATCCCGTGCCACCCAACGTGCTCTAGAAGATGTAAGTCAACTACCCTGGCCAGCAAGATCTCCGGATCTGCCCCCCATTGAGCATGTTTGGGACTGGATGAAGCGTCGTCTCACGCGGTCTGCACGTCCAGCACGAACGCTGATCCAACTCAGGCGCCAGGTGGAAATGGCATGGCAAGCCGTTCCACAGGACTACATCCAGCATCTCTACGATCGTCTCCATGGGAGAATAGCAGCCTGCATTGCTGCGAAAGGTGGATATACACTGTACTAGTGCCGACATTGTGCATGCTCTGTTGCCTGTGTCTATGTGCCTGTGGTTCTGTCAGTGTGATCATGTGATGTATCTGACCCCAGGAATGTGTCAATAAAGTTTCCCCTTCCTGGGACAATGAATTCACGGTGTTCTTATTTCAATTTCCAGGAGTGTATATATATATATGATGATGACTTTTGAACATTATTAAGGTAAATACATTGTTTGTTCTCTATCAAACTCTTTCATTTGCTAACTATACCTATCAGTGGTTAGTGCCTTCAGTAGTTAGAATCTTTTATTTAGCTGGCGGTATTGGCGCTCGCTGTATTGTCGTAGTTCAAGTAACGAAGATTTTTGTGAGGTAAGTGATTCATGAAAGGTATAGGTCATTGTTAGTCAGGGCCATTCTTTTGTAGGGATTATTGAAAGTCAGATTGCGTTGCGCAAAAAATTTTGTGTGTCAGTTTAGTGATGATCAGAATAAGTAAAGAGAGAAATGTCTGAGTACGTTCAGTTTTACTCAGCTGTCTCCGTATCAAATAACGTAGAAGTTTACCAGCACAGCAATTTATAAATTTTTTAAGAGGACGTTTCATATGCGTTTCATAAAAGGATGATGTTCGACGTAAGATTCTCGTCAAAATAATTTTCCTCTGTGACCATCTTGGAATAACGATTCCATAGCCGTCGGTATCGTGTGCCACCTAAATCAGGATGGACGGACACGGGTTTGAACCTTTGGCCCCCAGAATGCGGGCTAACTTCCTGCTTATGAACCATCTCGAAGTTAATAGCCAAGCGTGGACTGCAGGAAACGCATCAGAAGCAAGGCCCCAAGTAGAGCCTCCCGCTCGGCCAGACCGGGGGGTAATATGACTAAGCAGCACATCGAACGCACGAGCGGAGGCTCTGTCCGCTCTTCCTCCAGCACACGACTGCCTCGAAGACCACGTCCACTTGCCTTAAGTTGGCCAGTTAGAAGGTATGAAATAAGATAAACACGTAGTAGCGAGTCCAGCGAAGATCAGGTCTCACACAGATTATCGATCATACACACTCGTATGGTTCAGTTTTGAAGGCATGAGTGTGTGCAAAGCTTCTCGGTCGTCAATGGCTTGCACAAACACGTAGCCAGCAAGGGTTTGTCATAAAGTTTTAATTGTCACCTGCAAAGAAACCAGCTACGAAAATGTTAGTCATCCTTTACGTATTTACTCTTCAATTCTACATATTCTTTCCAAAGGTGAATGGCTTGGGGGACACCTTGTTTCTGTAAGTCTGAATACTGGTGGTTCGGGCGACGGAAAATTTCTGGAATATGTTCTTCTGACGGTTTGCCTATTACGAGCATGATCTGTTGGCGCCACGCCATAGAGCGAGGTGGCGCAGTGGTTAGCGCACTGGACACGCATTCGAGGGGACAACGGTTCAAACCCGCATCCGTCCATCCTGATTTAGGTTTTCCGTGATTTCTCTAAAACTGCTTCAGACAAATGCTGGGATGGTTCCTTTGAAAGGGCATCGCCGACTTCCTTCACCATCCTTCTGTAATCCGATGGGACGGGTGACCTCGCTGTTTCGTCCCCTCCCCCCAAATCAACCAACCAACCACGTCATACCAGTCCCAAAAGACACTCAGCATCACCATGTCTGATGCTTGGGTTTTCATCATTCTCGCCAACGATGAATCCACATATTTGCACTGCCTGCTTTCCTGGTGTGGTCTCGGGATCATAGGGATCCACATAGCATTAATGCATGGTGATTCGGCGCTCTGACACAGCTGCAACATTTCCTGTGCCACTTTGTTTCGGCGCGTTTCTCGAAAGGGCTTGAGCGGTTGCAGAACACTATTGATGACGACTTTTCTTAAAAATGGTTCAAATGGCTCTAAGCAGTATGGGACTTAACATCTGAGGTCATCAGTCCCCTAGACTTAGAATTACTTAAACCTAACTAACCTAAAGCATCACACACATCCATGCTCGAGGCAGGATTCGAAGCTGCTACCGTAGAAGCAGCACGGTTCTAGACTGAAGCGCCTAGAACCGCCCGGTCACAGCGGCCGGCGACTTTTATCATGTTAAATATATCGTGCAAGATGTTGAAAACCTATCCGTGACTGACTTTCCCTTTTTCCACTATTTCCTCGATCACTTACGATACACTACTCTTAGAGCTTCTCTTGCGATTCCCGGTTCTGCACAGAGAGATGATCTAACTCTTCGATCTGCTACATTCCGACCTCTGTGAAACGTGTCAGGCTGTGGCCAGCCTTGTGTTTCATTCTTTTTCACTCGGCGTATTTAATTCCTCTATTTTGTAGGTCCAATAATCGATAAATTCCGATGTATGTGCAAAGGAGCGATATTATCCAAGGATGTGGATGACCGTTGCACAGAGTTTTCTTTTATTTCTTTTCATTCTAAAAAGAATGTTGAATTCATTCTTCTGGTAATTAATGGGGAATTAAAGTATAGCCCTTAGCTGGTGAGCCGAATGTCCGGGTACACGTGTCGGGAGTAATGGTGGTGAAGGGGGGAGGGGTGGTAAAGATCGGCCGTCCGAGTTCCTGGGAGCAGCCAATCCTGTCCCATTCCCTATGTAGAGGGACAGGATTAGCAGTTCTCGCAGAAGGAACCGCTTGCGTACTAAATTCAGTGAACTCCCTCAGGCTTCGCTGCAGAGGCGGAAAAGAATACGGAGTTCTCCCCGAAGCAACTAGCCCATCCACGCAAACTGTGTGTCCTGTAAATATCTCACTGTCGTGAAGTAGTTACGGGGCGACTCCATAGCCAAGTCTTTTGTGTCATGCCAACGGGCCGCGGGCGCCTCAAGTGTAAACATAAAGAGGGAGAAGTTAAGAAATTTTTGATGTGACAGATTTTGATAGGACAGCGCTCGCGGTCTTTGGCAGCAGCGATTTGCCATAGGGTGGCACTGAGGAGCTGTGGTAGATCGGCGCTCGCAATCTTCGGAAAAGCGACGCTGAAACTTCCAGAGGAAAACTGTTAGGAGCTATCTGAAACTGGCCAAAAGTGGCAGCTTCGGTGGGCTCACACCGCGAATTGTAGGAGAGAAAAGTATCAGGGCACTTCTTCGTTACTTGTGGTATAGAGAGGGAAACACTTCGATATTAGGACGGGAGAGAGGTAGTCAACACCTGAGGTTGATGCAGATTCGAAGACCGGACTTGGGAGAGGAGTAGTCGATTTTAGAACAGATGGGCCCCTCCAGTCCAACGTCCGTCTCCACCTACGACCGAGCGATGCCTCCTATCTCGCAACTAATATAAGTTTCGCAGAAAAATGGCACATGAAGTTGGTACAGGATAATAAGTGTATAGTTTCCAATTAATTAATCAGTCGTCCGTGTATGATGATTTTTCAGCCATTATTTTACTTTCTGGGGTTCTCTTTCTCTTTAATCACTAACTTTCCAATCCAACCATCACGACCAATATAATTTCGTCGTCATTACTCAGCTAATTTATATGTGTACGTGCACTCTCTCTCGTGACGAGTATTTTATTCTTATTTATTACGAGCAATCACTTGAATTTGCACCCAATTAAGATGAGTGATTTGTGACCCTTGTTTCATTACAGAAGCTGATAGTCCCCATCACTGCTTATTGTTGTGATCTTCAGTCTGAAGAGTAGTTTGATGCAGGTCTCCGTGGTACTCTATCCTGTGCGAACCTCTTCAACTCTGAATAACTACTGCAAGCAACAACTTTCTGAATCTGTTTAGTGTATTAATCTTTTGGTCTCCCACTCCAATACGATTTTTACCCTCTCCACCACAGACATTTCTCTTGGTGATCCCTTGATGTCTCAGACAGTTACCTATCAACAGATCCCTTGTTTTGTCAAGTTGTACCATAAATTTCTTGTCTCCCGAATTCTGTTGAGTACCTCCTCATTAGTTACGTGATCGACGCCTCTAATCTTCAGCATTCTTCTGTAGCACCACATTTCGAAACCCATTACCAATTACCAATTCTTAATATTTATCGGGGTACACAGCTACGGTCCACGTGTCAGGAGCAGTTTCTTTAAGTGTCCTTGTGCACAGTTCCTTTACATGCACTGCACCGTGGTGGAGGACTTGCACCTTGAGCAGGGATACTCATCACTCGTCAGTGGCAAGTTAGATTGACTAAACCTTTAACCCCAGTGGCGACTGGCACCTAACCACATTGGAAGATTTTGCACAACCAAATCATTCAGTCACACGATGATTGCACACTGTTGCTATACAGTTAAACCTACCCAGTCCGTCCATCGCAGTATTTTTTACCTTCAAATGCGGAAAATCGTATTACTCGACAGTATTCCACTGTATCTAAGGACTAAGCCCTCCTCTGGTGGCGTGCTACAGTAGTGTGTACCAGTAGGGTTCCAATATGCACCAGCAGTGCAGGCACCTACACGGACTCAACAATAATATGCAAACACCGTGAGAAATGCATACCAAGTAAGCCTGTAGGTCGCGCTCTTCTGTCTGAACACGAGTGGTAGCTGCGCAGTGTTCTCAACTCGTTGCAAGTGTCAATCGTGGTCTCAGTAGTGTCGTTTATGCTTGTTATTGCATTATGTAGGATCTGTCAAGTCGAACTTGGGCATATTATTGGTGATTGTGTGGTGGGTGCTTAAGTAGCCGAGGAAGCCGAAATGTTTGCTGTTTCAAGAGGCACCGGATCGAGGATTTATACCATATACAGAGAAATCGGAGAAGCGTCATTCGATAATACACAAAGCGGACGAAAGCGTGTGTGGTGACAGACTGTCATTAACCAGGATTGTGACGAAAAATAAGAGGACCACAGCTGCAAATGTCACTGTAGAACTGAATATGGTACTCACGAATCCTGCCATCACCATAAAACACGAAGGGAGCTTCATAAGGAGAGAATTGCAGAGCGAGTTGCTATTCCAAAACCACACATCAGTGATGCAAATGCACGCAGCCGGAAAACGTGGTGACGAAGCCATAAGACTTTGACTTTGAAATAATGGAAGAATATCGTTTCGTCGGATTGGTCTCGTTTCACACTGTTTCCAAGTTCTGGTCGAGTTTACTTCGCAAGAGTGGAACATGGCGGGGGTTCAAATGGTTCTGAGCACTATGGGACTCAACGTCTGAGGTCATCAGTCCCCTAGAACTTAGAACTACTTGAACCTAACTAACCTAACGACATCACTCACATCCATTCCCGTAGCAGGATTCGAACCTGCGACCGTAGCGGTCGCGCGGTTCCAGACTTTAGCGTCTAGAACCGCTCGGCCACTCCGGCCGGCGAACATGGCGGACTTCCAGTGATGATCTGGGTAGCCATATCGCGGTATTCCATGGGCCTCATGGTTACTCTGCAAGGCGCATTACTGCCAAAGATTATGTGATCATTTCGCCAGGTCAAGTCCAGCATATGGTAAAATGTTAGTTCCCCAACTGCGATGCTGGTCTACTTTGGAGAGAAGGCTGTGTAATCGCTGCCCATTTCTATTATCGGTAGCGGACCTTGCCATTATTTTGCAGGAAGACTGATATAAGATTCCCTTGAAAAACGTACACGACCTGTATTTACCTATTCCGAGACGGCTATAATCTATTTGGAATGTCAACAGGTTTCCTACATTGTGATGTGTTTTTCTTCTTTCCATATTTTTGTCCACCGCCTGTACCGGCAAACTAACAAAAAATTAATCACGTCTAGGTAACATTTTCTCGAGGTGGTAGTTGAAACTGTATCCCTTGAGCGAGACGCACTTATACTAACACTAACATTTGAGACAATGTAGGAGGTTACATTCTCTCCAGATAACCGAAACGTTACTTGTGCATGTGTTAAAGATTAAGCAGTCTATACCCCGATCAGATGGGTCCTCTTGTTGGTCCTCTTGTCAAGCTCAGTGATTTCCTTCATACTCTTAAATGACTGATACTGCCTACCAATTAATGCTACTTTGATGCTGAGGTAAGATGGGTATCTACATAGTTATTGAGGTTGCTGCCTTTTTATGAAGCCACAGAAATATTGTACAGAGGGTAACAGATAAAAGTGCGGATACTTTTACATGTGGTACCTTAATATGTACAGACATCAGTGTTTTGACTGTTTTCCTCTGCGTCTACATCTACTTGGCTACTCTGCAAATCACTCTTAAGGGTCTCGCAGAGGGTTCACCAAACCACCTTGTCAATAATTCTCACTAATTCTCTATTTTTCACTCCCGAACAGCGCGCTGTAGAAACGAATACCTGCAGCTTTCTGTGCGAGCTCTAATTTCCCTTATTTTTTTGTGATGATCATTTCTCCCTAATTAGATCTACCTCACGAAATTACTTTTGCATTCGGAGAAGACAGTTGGTGATAGATCCCTAACGTCCAAAAACACTGCATGAATTTAAAGTCAAAAGTCTCCACCAGGAACAACCTACTGAGAAAACTGGCTGGATCACAGTGGAGCAGTCAATCTGAAACCATTAGAACGTCTGGAATGGCATTATGCTACTCCACTGCAAAGTATGTCTGTCCTGTCTGGTATAAGTCAGCACATGCCAAAAAGATGGATATTGCCCTAAACGACATACGCAGAATTATAACAGGCTGCTTGAAGTCAACTCCAGACGAATGGCTCTGTCACCCTCCAGCAATTGCACCACTCTTGTTCGAAGAGAAATATCAGCAAACAGCGAAAGAACGAAACTGGAGAAGGAAAGAAAGCATTCCACGTAGGCGCAACAACCATTCCTACAACGACTAAGGTCAAGGAAAAGTTTCCTCAGAACATTGTAGAAGCTGACAACCACTGATGAAGAAGCCAGGCTGCAACTATGGAGGGCTGAGACGTCCCACCCCTCTGGCTGCAAAAGATTTTCAGACTGTTTACCCCCTGGTCATAATGAGAATTGGACAGTCTAGATGTCCTTGAACAAGCTGAGGTCCGCAGTGGGAATATCATGGGTTAACCTGGCAAAATGGGTTTTGTTTTCTTCAATGTATCACAAAAGCGACTGCGGGGAAGAACAGACTTTTCAACATATGATTCAGTGTCGACTGCGTCCAGTCACCTACACAGAAGATGACCTGCACCAGGCTACGAAAAATGCACTGGAAGTGGCCAAATTTTGGCCAGATAACATATAATTGCAACTGTAATTGTAATCTGGAAATATATAATTGTGTTTATCTGTCAGCAATTGTATAAATTGTGTTTTATGGATGTTTTATAACGGGTAAAATAATATCTGTTACACTCTGTACGGTCGTAATTTTTACTGCGGAAATAGCCTGGAGTGTAAGTGGCATAAAGGCAGCACGAAAATAGCAGCTATAGCCTCACCAGTCATGCATAACGCGTGCAACCTTCCCGCTACTTCAAAAAAAAGACAGTTTGTTGTAGTGCTTTGACTATGTCGCTGTACTTTAGAATAGTACGGCAATCTGCGCGTGAGCGCAACAAATTGCAGGTTAGCTTTGCGCGGTGTCCTAAGAAGTGGCACCGGCACTTCAAAGGACACGCCAGCCCGGCGCTGTCGCCGTCTGCGCTGGCCGCTATCAGTTCGCGCAGCCGGAATCCGGGCCCGTAAAAAATGGCTCGCGTTTCTCGGCAGATTCACGCGACCGATTGCGCCGCTGGCTGCTGGGAGTGAGTCACTGTTCGCGTCGGGCAGATAGTTGCTAGTTCCTAGACTAGGCACGTGCACTCCTGCAACACTAGGCCCGCACGCTGCAGTTGGCAGCGCTCCTTCTAGTTCGGTGGAACCACTGTTGACGCTGATCCGTGATCAGAAAATCCGTCTAAATCCACGAAAAGTACGCAGCCAGAGGCTTATAAACATTCGAAAATCATAACGTCAACACTGTTTCTGTTAGATCTGCCACTAAGTGCTACATAGTACACCCGACATTTCATCATCTGTAATGAATTTCCGCTCTTACTGGTATTAGGCAGCACCTCCTCGTCCTTCTCTTTTGCTGCTAGACAAAACGAGAAGTGTGTACCTACATTCGCGGAAGAACTTCATTTCTATCTCAAACTTATCAGTGAACGACCACAGTTGTCCCATCATTAACGAAGGTATTTTTTTGATAAATATATTAAGTACCCACTGTAAGTTATC
The DNA here is from genome assembly GCF_023898315.1 of Schistocerca nitens. Taxonomy (NCBI): domain Eukaryota; kingdom Metazoa; phylum Arthropoda; class Insecta; order Orthoptera; family Acrididae; genus Schistocerca; species Schistocerca nitens. The sequence continues at coordinate 395,108,834 of NC_064618.1, read as the reverse complement.
ATATTCACATCATGCCAAAAACCCACATACATATAAATGACTCTCTCCCTCTCTCTTTGAGTGTGTGTGTGTGTGTGTGTGTGTGTGTGTGTTTGTGTGTGTGTGTGTGAGAGAGAGAGAGAGACAGAATATAGAATATTCCAGTCTATTTCTGGAGCATCTCGAGTAATTCAGTTAACGATAGAACACAGCCGGCCGAGGTGGCCGAGCGGTTCTAGGCGCTACAGTCTGGAACCGCGCGACCGCTACGGTCGCAGGTTCGAATCCTGCCTCGGGCATGGATGTGTCTGATGTCCTTCGGTTAATTTTTGTTTTGAGTCATCAATCTTCTGACTGGTTTGGTGCGACACGCCAAAAATCCCTCTCCTTGCCAACGTCTTCATCTCAGGATAGCAATTGCACCCTATATGGCCTTAGTCATTTGCTGGATATATTAACAATATTTGTCTTCCCTACAGGTTTTACGCTCTACAGCTCCCTCTAGTACCATTGAATACTAAAACTATTATGTTGGCAAGCCGTGCACGTGATTTAAAAGATAACTGGCTTGATTCCATTTTGTGACGGGTTGTTGTCTAACAGTTGGGGAAGTCACTTCAGCAAAGTATTAACGAAATACAAATTTATTTCGGTAGCTCCTGCTGTATTGCACCAAGCTGTTAGGTACATCCGTTCTCAGTGTGAATAGGAGCCTGGGGATGGCATCAATGAAGTGCTGAAACTGCTAGCTTAAAGACAAATAAATAAGAACCGAAGCCGCCCGCTAGTTGCCGAGCGGTTCTAGGCGCTTCAGTCTGGAACCGCGCGAACGCTACGGTTGCAGGTTCGAATCCTGCCTCGGGCATGGATGTGTGTGATGTCCTTAGATTAGTTAGGTTTAAGTAGTTCTAAGTTCTAGGGGACTGATGACCACAGATGTTAAATGCCATAGTGCTCAGAGCCATTTGAACCATTTTTTAAGAACCGAATGAAGTGCAGCAGTTGTTCGGCTATTATTCTAAATATTGTTTGATCATTCACTGTCCCGAGTCCACGATGGATCCAAGAAGACTATATTCGTGTTGGCGCATGGATGTCCACTTGGTCAGATGCATAAAATAGTCCTTGCTGAGTTGCACTATCAGTGGAGACGAAACTTACCTCAGTTAAGTATGTAGCTCGGTGCTCTTCTACATAACGCTGTGTGCCGTATATTCCTGAGGACACAGCGAAAAGAAAACGGTTGGTGAACAAATATATGGAAACAGCAAAAACATAACACATTACCATGCTTCATATGGTGTAGGAAAACAGTTGTCATTGAAAACAGCTTCCAGTCGTCTCAGAAGTTGTTGAGGTAAAGATGGTGGAGGTAGATAACGATCAAGCACCCTTCCGTCCAAAGTAGATCACAAAGGCTCAATAATATTGAGATCTGATTACTGTGGTGGCTGGGGAAGATACTACAGTTCATCTTCGCGCTCACAAAACCAGTCCTGTACGATGCGAGATGTGTAAACGGGGGTCATGTCTTGCAACACAGAATCACCATTGGGGAATAAACAATGTACCATGGGATGAAACTCGTCAGCCAAATTGGTCACGTAATCCTTGGCAGTAATGCGGCCATCCAGAGTCCCACGGAGACCACGAAATCTCGGATATGTCTGCCCAAATCATCACCGAACCCCGCCATGTTTCAGTCTTAAGTGAAGTAAAGTCGGCCAGAAGTTGGAAACTGTGAGTAGAAAGGCACATTCGACCAAACGACTTTCTTCCATTGCTCCATAGTGTAGGTTTCCCGCCTTCGGCGCCACGTTTTCCTTTTACGGACATTTCCATCACTGATGAGTGGTTTTGGAATTCCAGCTCACCCTACCCTCTGGAGCTCCTTTCGTATGGTTTTGGTGCTGACAAGGTTTAAGAGTGCGACGTTCACTTCTGCAGTGATGAATTTTGTATCTGTGCTTGACAAATTCAGTTTAATTTTACCTAAGACTATGTTATAGATATTTTGGTGAGTTCTACCTCTCTTCGTTCTTTTAAGTAGTGCGTTACAAATATTTTTTGAATGCTTTTCACTGAGTGCATGCTTCCTTCGTTTGTGCGAAGTACATTTTATGTAACTATACCACAGTGTTTTCACTGTGCCCTTCATGTATTTCTCTTGTAGAGCCTTAGAGAATGAAACAAAACCGAAACGCTTAAGGCAGTACAAAATTAACAAATTCAGTGCTAACGACAGGCATCAGTTTTTGAGTACAATAAAAAATGGTAGCAACATCTTACAAAGCATTAATGCATTTGTTGCTGAAATGATATTTGTAGGTCTCATCCTATTATTTTTTGTCACACTCCTTTTCAACGACTGTTCGTCACTGTCACTCAACACTCACGTTCTTTCGCGTTGTGTGTTAGCGGATGATTTCCTCGTGCTTTACTTTGGTTCAAAATGGTTCAAATGGCTCTGAGCACTATGGGACTTAACATCTTTGGTCATCAGTCCCCTAGAACTTAGAACTACTTAAACCTAACTAACCTAAGGACATCACACAACACCCAGTCATCACGAGGCAGAGAAAATCCCTGACCCCGCCGGGAATCGAACCCGGGAACCCGGGCGCGGGAAACGAGAACGCTACCGCACGACCACGAGCTACGGACTGCTTTACTTTCATGCGGTATAAATCTTCAATATGGTACCTCTTGAAACATCATACACCGTAACCTTGGTTGCGCAAACCCCCGCCATAAGAGCACCCACAGTTTGATCACGTTCAAATTTACTTAGCTCCGACATAATGCATTCACAACCACACAGAACACTATTCTGAACAAGACTGAGAGTTGAAACGCACTGATAACATTGCACAAGTGCCTTCCGTGCCCAGATACAACAACCGAACCTGCAGGCTTGGCTATCATCTGTATTTATGTTCAGGCAAACACCTCCCGGTGTTTCATATCTATGTCCAACAGATGAAGGTATTGTGTTTCGTTACGCTAAATGGGATTGTACTCGAAATATATTAATTCCTGACTTGCCAGCGTATTAGTCAACCTTAAGATAACTCGTCAGCTGCTTTGTGCAGGTTAGGTACATCCCTGCACAGACGTGCGTAGCAGCGCCAGCTGACCCCGCGCCCCTGTTATGCAGCGCTTTCCGTGCGCGTCGGGCATTACTCTGGTTTTATCTGCCCCGGGAGGAGATGCGGCGAAAACCGACGCCGGCCGCCGGGACGCCTTATCTGCGCCGCAGATAACGAGCTCCCGTCGGTTTACTTAATCCCGAGTTCTGTCTCTCTCCGAGCTCTGGCGTGAATAATACATGGCCGAGCGTGCAATACTAGCCGCCGCCTCTGCCTGTACTTGTTTCTTTTCTTACTCCGTTTCTTTTTACTTATGTGTCTCACTGTCTTTTCTTCTACGCACCATTCAGCTTCTATTTCTCTGTTCTTACACGCTTGTCAGTTTGCTGCTAATGCTATATCTTATACAGTGAGGTGGGATAGCGATGTGCACATATAGAGATGGCGAACACAATGTGTGATAGGGCAGTGAATGGGCGGAGCTCTCGATTGTACTCAGGTGATTCATGTGAAAAAGTTTCCGACGTGATTATGGCCGCACGACGGAAATTAACAGACTGACGGCAGTTGGAGCTAGACGCTTGGGACATTCCATTTCGGAAATCGTTAGTTAATTCTGTATTTCGAGATTCACAGAGTCAACAGAATGCAGATAATACCAAATTTCAGGCGTTACCTCACACCACTGACAACACCCGCCGGGTTAGCCGAGAGCGCTAATGCGCTGTTTCCTGGACTCGGGTACGAGCGCCGGCCCCAAATCGAATCTGCCTGCCGGATAAACGACGATGGCCGGGTACCGGCCAGCCTGCATATGGTTTTTAGGCGGTTTTCCACATCCCACTAGGTGAGTACCCGGCTGGTCCCCACGTCCCGCCTCAATTACACACCTCTCAGACATATGAAAAACGTTCGCACTATTTCATGGTTTACACTAGACGCAGACAGCTGGGGTACACTACTACCATCCCAGGGGGTATGGGGTGGCAGTAAGAAGGACATCTGGGCACCCCTTAAAATTAACCATGCCAAATCCGACCTTAACCATGCCGACCCTGCGCAAAATGCGGGACAAAGGCACTAGCAACAGAAGAAGAAGCCCTCACACCACTGACAATGCAGTGGCCGAGGGCCGTCATTTAACGACTGAGATCAGTAGCGTTTGCATAGAGTTGCAGTGCCGGTGCTGGGCTCGTGGCCACATTGGTTGGACCGTAGGCAACTGGAAAACGGTGACCTGGGCGTATGAGTAACGATTTCAGTTGATAAGAGCTGATGGTGGCGCAGGGCAAGTTGTCAGTAAAGCACTGTCCGAGGGGGTGGTGGCTCCATAATGGTGTGGGCTGTGTGTGGACCGGGTTCTGTGCTCCAACTGAACCAATCATTGACTGTAAATGTTTATGTTCGTTTACTTGGAAACCATTTGCAGCCATTCCTGGACTTCATGTTCCCAAGCAACGATGAATTTCTTTATGGATGTCTATGCACCATGTCACAGGGCCACTATTGTTCGCGATTGGTTTGAAGAACATTCTTGGACAATTCGAGCGAATGATTTGACCCCACATCGAACACTTATGGGACATAATCGACGGGATGGTTCGTGCACACAGTCCTGAAACGGCAACACTTTCGCAATATGAACGGTTATAGGGGCAGAAAGGCTCAGTATTTCTGCAGTGGACTTCTAGTGAATTGTTGAGTCAATCCCAACGTCAAACTGCTGTTCTACGCAGGGCAAAAGGAGTCGCACACGATATTAGGAGGTATCCCACGACTTTTGCCTCCTCGCCGTATTTTCATTAAAGTCAAACCATGTCCCTTTGAAAGAACGTGCACGGTACTTTCGTTTCTACAGGTATTTCATATGTATGAACCAGGATCAGTTTTCTTGAACCAGAAGTACTGTGCAAGAGCCATGGCGCTCGCTGATAGCCGAGGAGGGGGGGGGGGGGGGTTCAAATGGTTCAAATGGCTCTGAGCACTATGGGACTCAACTGCTGTGGTTATCAGTCCCCTAGAACTTAGAACTACTTAAACCTAACTAACCTAAGGACATCACACACATCCATGCCCGAGGCAGGATTCGAACCTGCGACTGTAGCAGTCGCACGGCTCCGAACTGCGCGCCTAGAACCGCGAGACCACCGTGGCCGGCGGGGAGGGCGGGGGGGGGGGGGGGGGGTAGGAGGGTAGATGTTCTAAAAGTTTCGCCGGCCGGTGTGGCCGTGCGGTTAAAGGCGCTTCAGTCTGTAACCGCGTGACCGCTACGGTCGCAGGTTCGAATCCTGCCTCGGGCATGGATGTGTGTGATGTCCTTAGGTTAGTTAGGTTTAATTAGTTCTAAGTTCTAGGCGACTGATGACCTCAGAAGTTGAGTCGCATAGTGCTCAGAGCCATTTTTTTCTAAAAGTTTCGGTTAACGGAGATTGCATTTCAGTCTACGACCAAGCAAATTTCACTACAGTGGTGTACAAGCTAGTTCCCTAGTAGAAAGCTGTAAGAGACGAGAAAGAGATCACTGGATGTGGCAGATAGGCAGACACATTCCTGCGAAGTGTTAGGAGCCGCGTTTGGAACATAGATGCCCCACAAAAAGGCAAAGAAGTATTATGTAGAAGTTACAACATCCAAAAAATAACCTATGTGTCTGAAACATGGCTAATGAAGGTAAGAGGCGTAAGCAGATTACATGCATGTGAAATGAAGTTCCTCAGAAGTCGTATACGGGTAACAAGGGGAGACAGAATTAGGAATGAAAGGGTAAAAGAAATAGTTAAAGGGGAGCCCTTACATAGCAGGATAGAAACATAAAGACTAAGATGGTATGGTCACTTAAAGGGTATGGAAAAGAAGATGATTCCCAAGAAGATACATGAAATGGAGATGTGAAGGAAACGGCCAATAGGAAGACCAAGGGGAAGATGGCTGAAAGGTGTGGAGGAGTGTTGAAAGAAGAGGCGGAGACTGGATCAGAGTGAGCACAGAAATATTGTAGGAAACCACGACTAGATGTCGAAGCTTACGCCCCAATCGGACCTAGACTGAGGCTGGAAACTGTTCGAGATGATGATGAGTTTATTAGCATCTGTAGTGAACTGCGGGTCTAACGTTTCAATGTTTCAAACCCACGCTGGACGTGTCGTTGTTGGTCGGAAGGTGAATTTAGAGGTACGTGTTGTTTCGATCGACTGGGTGCTACCCACACCTCTCCAAATGATCCTTTATCTACAATTCTGCAGTTATGACATACATCCTCTACACTGGGTAAAGAGACGATAAGCAACCAATTTTTTGCTTATAGGATGCAATTTCTTAAACTGCTTGGAGAAATACTGTTTTGTTACCCCAACCATAAAACGGCAGTTAAGCATAGAATATTAGGCTAAGTTCACATGACCAATATCTGACGCACATTTTCAGATCGCGCGTTGAGTCATCTAGTATTCAACTTACACCCGATCATACGGGCGCGCGTTAACACTCGTTGGCGAACTTTAACGAGAGTTCATGGAAAGAAGTTCTTGATGGAGACGAACGCGACGGGTTTGGAAAGATAGATGGCGCCCGCAGGCTGTTCAGTTGACCGCGCTTTTTCCATCGTAACCAGACGGCTTTTCTGTGTGCCTTCGTTATTTTCATTTACTGGACGTTGCAAAGAAATCAGTAAAACCGAAGGTTGAGGATATTGACATCGAGTTTCTAATTCATAATACAGCATTTCGGAATACAGCGTCGTAATTGCATAAAAATAAATTTTTTGGTCGGTCAAAAAAAAATGGCTCTGAGCGCTATAGGACTTAATTTCTGAGGTCATCAGTCCCCAAGAACTTAGAACTACTTAAACCTAACCAACCTAAGGACACCACACACATCCATGCCCGAGACAGGATTCGAACCTGCGACCGTAGCTGTCGCGCGGTTCCAGACTGTAGCGCCTAGAACCGCTCGGCCACTGCTGCCGGCGCTCTTCAACTAGACTTTGCATATGGTTACTGCAATCACTGTGATTACGCGCACATGCAACTTGCTCTGTGAGCTAACTGCACACCAATCACCGATGCTGATTGGATAGGAGTTGCTTAACTTGCAACCCTTTGCATTCGTATCTAATTGCTTTCGTGATCAACAATGTCTCCCTCTCATAGTGGTTTCCCACGTTCTCTTACACTTGTTACACATTAATATGATCACCTGTCAAAAATCATCTTTTTCAGCGCAAGACGTGCAGGGAGAGTCACTGACGTCCTAGAAGGTGACGACACGGATGTGGCACCATGGCGAGTCCAGTGCCGTAGCCAGATGCGCTAATATTTTCGGTAAAGGATCCATAGCGAGAACAGCCCGATCGAAGTGGTCCCACAGATTCTCGTTTAAATGCAAGAGGTTTGGTTACCAAAAGAGTACGGGAAACTCATCCTGGTTCTCTTCGAACCACGCACGCGCACTGCGAGCTGTGTGACACGCTGCACTGTCCTGCTGGTAGATGCCAGCGCCACGAGGAGAGAAAAATTGCATGCAGGGGTTGATGGTCCTCAAGGATAGATGCATACTTGTGCTGATCCATTGTGCCTTCCAGAAGAACGAGATCACCCAGTGAGTGCCACGAAAACATTGGCCACAGCATAATGCTCTCTCATGGCCGCAGGGAGTCTCAGACGTTTCACGCCTTAAATTCCAACAGCCCTCCGCCTGATGGATCGTAAACGTGATTCCTCTGAAAACGGCCCTTCGCCACTCAGTGGACGTTCAGTTGCGGTGGAAATTCCAGACGTCTTCGCCAATGAACAGCTGTCAGCATGGGTGCGTGAACCAGGCGCCTGCTGCGGAGACCCATACGCAGCAACATTCGCTGAACGGTCGTTGGGGAGACCCTAGTGATAGCCACTTCGTTCATCTGGGCAGTCAGTTGCTCAACAGTTGCACGTCTACTCGCCCGTACACATCCCAGCAGCCGTCGTCGTTTACACCTCATCTATGGCCCGTGATGCACCACAATTCCCTCGCCGTTGGTTTTGCGCCATTTTGGCATGCGCGATATATTTTAACCACGGCGTACTCGAACAGTTTACAAGCTTGGCCATTTTGGAAATGATTCCATCCTTAGTCCGAAAGCCCATGATCATGCTCTTCTGGACGTCAGATTAAGTTCTCCGTTTCCGCATTACGACAACGACTGCACTGTTTTTCCGCGTTCCCCCACCAGGGGGACGTCTGTGGGTAGTTACTGGACGTTGCCATCGAATTTAGGCGGTGATCACCCCTAATGTGCCTGGACCGTTTAGTTAGGACTCCCTAGGCCCGGTGTGAACAGACTTCGTAGTACCAGGGGCCGCAAACTCGTCACTGTGACTGCATAAGGGTCGGGAAAAAGAGAGAGAGAGAGAGAGAGAGAGAGAGAGAGAGGTGAAGCCGTATACAGGAAACTCCGAATGCATACTTTCGTAGCGTTTCCTTATGTGGTATTCCTCTGTAGTGACTTCAAAATGTTTGCAAATATAGCAAACGGTATTATTCAACGGTTGCACAAAAAGTATTTTTCGGTCTGGGCCAGTTGCCCTGAACTGTTGCTTCTCGTCTTGCAATTTGCGCTTCCGGATGCTGTTATATCCATTCTGTATTTAATTTTAGACTATCTCCAAGTGAGAACAGTGAATTTTGGGAACAACGCTGATAGAAAAAAAATTATCCACTCAAAAAGATTGCTGCATAAAATTTTCCTAGATTACTGTTGACAGACGATCATGAAATAAATGTTTACAGCTTCAACGAGATACATAAAATTGTCTCTTACCTTTGTCGTAAAAAGTTAAATGCAGTAAGTGGTAGGCTCATGAAGTTCACTGGCGCAAGGTGTGTATTGTAGAATACACGAACCACTGATGACTAAACAGTGTCGTTTCGTACAGGTCCACGTGCAGCAGTTGTTGGCAAGAGCTGCTTTGTTGTGGAAGTGGGGAAGATCAGAGTAAAAAAATAATGTAAACTAAAAATTTACAAGAACGAACGGCGCGAAGCGGGCCGCCATCAGATCAAAGGCATACACACCGCGCAAGCCGCTATCTGTGCATCCCTGCACTAGGGACTAGATGAAAATTAATTTCCTGTTTGGTTATTTTTTTCTTGTAAGCTCTAATTCCCGTGGATAAATGGTAAGTCGACGAGTGATCCGCAATTGTAATTTGGTGTCGTTCCATGATGTAAAATAGCTACTCCATATTCTATTCTTTTTTAAATGGCCAACGTATATTTACACTGAAGCACCAAAAAAACTGGTATAGGCAAGCGTATTCAAATACAGAGATATGTAAACAGGCAGAATACGGCGCTGCGATCGGCAAAGCCTAAATACAAGTCTCTTCAAATGGTTCAAATGGCTCTGAGCACTATGGGACTTAGCATCTGTGGTCATCAGTCCCCTAGAACTTAGAACTACTTAAACCTAACTAACCTAAGGACATCACACACATCCATGCCCGAGGCAGGATTCGACCTGCGACCGTAGCAGTCGCGCGGATCCGGACTGAAGCGCCGGCTGCTACAAGTCTCTGGCGCAGTTGTTAGATCGGTTACTGCTGCTGCAATGGCGCGTTATCAACATTTAAGTGAATTTGAACGTGGTGTTATAGTCAGCGCACGAGCGATGGGACACAGCATCTTCGAGGTAGCGATTGAGTGGGGATTTCTCGGTACGACCGTTTCACGAGTGTACCGTGAATATCAGGAATCCGGTAAAACATCGAATCTCCGACATCGCTCTGGCCGGAAAAATATCTTGCAAGAACGGGACCAACGACGACTGGAAAGAATCGTTCAACGTAACAGAAGTGCAACCATTCCGTAAATTGCTGCAGATTTCAACGCTGTGCCACAAACAAGTGAAAGCGTGCGAGCCATTCAACAAAACATCATCGATAAGGGCTTTCACAGCCGAAGGCCCACTCGTTTACCCTTGATGACTGCATTACACAAAGCTTTACACCTCGCCTGGGTCCGTCAACACCGCCATAGAACTATTGATGACTGAAACCATGTTGCCTGGTCGGACGAGTCTCATTTCAAATGTTATCGAGCGGATGGACGTGTACGGGTATGGAGACAACCTCATAATTCCATAGAACCTGCATATCAGCAGGGGACTGTTCAAGCTGGTGGAGGCTCTACAATGGTGTGGGGCGTGTGCAGTTGGTGTGATATGGGATCCCTGATACGTCTAGATAAGACTCTGACAGGTGACACATCCTGTCTGATCACCTGCAAACATTCGTGTCCATTGCGCAATCCAACAGACTTGAGCAATTCCAGCAGGACAATGCGACACCCAATACTCCGTAATTGCTACAAAGTGGCTGCAGGAACACTTTTCTGAATTTAAACATTTCCACTGGCCACCAAACTATCCAGACATGAACATTATTGAGCATATCTGAGATGTCTTGCAACGTGCTGGTCAGAAGAGATCTCCATTCCCTCCAATTCTTACGGATTTATGGACAGGATTCATGGTATCAGTTACCTCCAGCAGTGCTTCAGACATTAGTCGAGTCCATGACACTTCGTGTTGTGGCACTTATTTCTATTCGTGGGGGCCGTACACGATATTACGCAGATATCCCAGTTTCTTTGGCTCTTCAGCTTATTGAATTGATTTATTGCGTTTCTGTTACGTTAAGTTTTGTTTGTTTTTGACAGAATCACTCTTTTATAACACAATCACAAGCGGTTTCGGTCCACAGTGGCCATCTTCAGACATTTAGTGAATGTGTTTACAATGTATGAAAATTTGTTCGCCAAATCCCGCCCATAGCATCTGAAGATGTCTGTTGTGGGTCTAAACCGGTTATGATTGCGTCATAAAAATATGGTTACGTATTCTTAAACGAAATGTCGGCTTCTTTCTTTCTTTCTTTTTCGTGTGTGTTGGCTTATCCATGCCCCTTAGTCTATAAATGAAATGCTCTACTTTCTATCTCCCACGGCGCCACGGTCAGAAGACTGAAGATATTCTGGCAATCTAGCTTTTATCTGGCGATAGGGAAGCGGTAACAGAGATTGCAATAATTTTAATTAATATTTCAATTAATAATTTGATATTCACCAGGAATAATTTAACATTTCGCACGCCAAAAGGCGAGGTGGAATTATACTGAAATTATCACTAAGTTATCGCAGTAGTGTTTAAATAATTTTTAAAATACTTTCCAAGGGACTCTGAACTGATTGTACACTACTGGCCATTAAAATTTCTACACCAAGAAGAAATGCAGATGATGAACGGGTATTCATTGACCAATATGTTATACTAGAAGTGACATGTGATTACATTTTCACGTAAGTTGGGTACATAGATCCTGAGAAATCAGTACCCAGAACAACCACCTCTGGTCGTAAAAATGGCCTTGATACGCCTGGATATTGAGTCAGACAGAACTTGGATGGCCTGTACAGGTACAGATGCACATGCAGCTTCAGCACGATATCACAGTTCATCAAGAGTAGTGACTGGCTTATTGTGACGAGCCAGTTGCTCGGCCACCATTGACCAGACGTTCTCAATTGGTGAGAGACCTGGAGAATGTGCTGGCGAGGGCAGCAGTCGAACATTTCGGTATCCAGGAAGGCTGGTGCAGGACCTGCAACATGCAGTCGTGCATTATCCTGCTGAAATGTAGGGTTTCGCAGGGATTGAAAGGAGGGTAGCGCCACGGGTCGTAACACATCTGAAATGTAACGTCCACTGTTCAAAGTGCCGTCGATGCGAACAAGAGGTGACCGAGACGTGTAACCAATGGCACTCTATACCATCACGCCGGGTGATAGCCAGTATGGCAATGACGAATACACACTTCCAATGTGCGTTCACCGCGATGTCGCCAAACATGGGTGCGACCATCATGATGCTGTAAACAGAACCTGGATTCATCCGAAAAAATGACGTTTGCCATTCGTGCACCCAGGTTCGTCGATGAATACACCATCGCAGGTACCCCTGTCTGTGATGCAGCGTCAAGGGTAACCGCAGCCAAGGTCTCCGAGCTGATAGTCCGTGCTGCTGCAAACGTCGTCGAACTGTTCGTGCAGATGGTTGTTGTCTTGCAAACGTCCCCATCTGTTGACTCAGGGATCGAGACGTGGCTGCACGATCCGTTACAGCCATGCGGATAAGATGCCTATTATCTCGACTTCTAATCATACGAGGCCGTTGGGATCCAGCACGGCGTTCCGTATTACCCTCCTGAACCCACCGATTCCATATTCTGGTAATAGTCGTTGGATCTAGACCAACGCGAGCAGCAATATCGCGTTACGATAAACCGCAATCGCGATAGGCTACATTCCGACCTTTATCAAAGTCGGAAACGTGATGATAAGCTTTTGTCCTTCTTACATGAGGCATCAGAACAACGTTTCACCAGGCAACGCCGATCAATTGCTGTTTGTGTATGAGAAATCGGTTGGAAACTTTCCTCATGTCAGCACGTTGTAGGTGTCGCCACCGGCGCCAACCTTGTGTGAGTGCTCTGAAAAACTAATCATTTGCATATCACAGCATCTTCTCCCTGTCGGTTAAATTTCGCGTCTGTAGCAGGTCATCTTCGTGGTGTATCAATTTTAATTGCCAGTAGTGTATTAATTCTACGTGCAACATACTATCAAGAAAAGATAAGAGGTGAGATGCGTTCCACAAGCGAGATGGATCGCTGCTCGCCGACGGCTGAGCTTTTGCAGTGACGTTCCGTATTACGGCTATTACAGCGGAGAATTATCGCACTCGTGGAACAAACAGCCGTTTCCCCCTCAATTAAGGCGCAACGAGCGCGTGTTCTGCTGGTCTGGCCGACACGACCGCGCGACTGTTAACCCGTTAAATTAGAGCGCGCTGTGCCGGCTTGTTGGCTGTCTCAGACTAAACCGAATGAAGGCTGGGGCGCTTCCGGGGACGAGTAATTACGAACAGCGACGTCCGTCCTGCGTCGCTGGCTGACTGCTGCCGCTGTCTCCTCGCGTGACCTACATTCCAGTTATCAGGACTGGCGCAGCACGCGCCACTGCATCAGATTACGAGCAGTTATACAGTGACGGCATTCGCTGCCAACGATAGACCACTGGCCTGCCTCAAAACTTTACACCAAACTCTCCCATTCCTCTTCACACACTCGTAACATTTTGGGCGATGGGTTATCCGCAGGTTGTTTAAATTTCCCAGACGTTATCTTGTTTCCAGACGAAAGCCTTCCCGGTAGTTAAAAAAAAAAAATGGTATTCGGTTTTTCTGATTAGCCTATCAGTGAGGACCAAAACACGTTCTTTATTTTCATCTTCGATTATTTCATTCAATCAAGGCAATCAAAGGCCCCAGTTTCACATGCCATGTTCAAGTGGCGTCACGCAGGCATTTTATTTAGTTCGCGACTCGGGAGTCCAATGCGAAAGCCTACTTCGCAGCCACACGAGAGGTGTTTGTCTGCACACTCGATTCACAGCTAACAAGGGAATGGTCCGATCCAGCATCTCGAAACAGGTCCTACAGTTTCCTAGACGGGATGACTACACCGAAAGAAAGACCCTGTCAAAATCTTACATGCTAAGACGTACTGCAAGTATTTTTTTTTCTTTTTTTAAATGTTGAACATTGCCAAATTCGTAGCTCGACACGCGGATAGAGACGTATTAGTCGACCACGATATTGTAGCACCTGGGACTGAATGCACTTCGGTCACCTTATCGCCAGTTTTTATCAAGATCTTTCACGAGGACACGCCGAAACACTTGACAGTATATGCAGAATTGTCTTGAAATCATTCACAGTGCCTAGCGTTTTCCTTAGTCGCCACTGTACTCTTTTACTTTTCTCTGTTTCTCTGAAACAGCTGTCCACAGCTCTTTAGAGGTGTTTTCTTGAGATATGGTTCAAATGGCTCTAAGCAGTATGGGACTTAACATCTGAGGTTCAAAATGGTTCAAATGGCTCTGAGCACTATGGGACTTAACTTCTGAGGTCATCAGTCGCCTGGAACTTATAATCACTTAAACCTACCTAACCTAAGGACATCACACACATCCATGCCCGAGGCAGGATTCGAACCTGCGACCGTAGCAGCAGCGCGGCTCCGCACTGAAGCGCCTACAATCGCTCGCCCACAGCGACCGGCCTTTCTTGCGATATGAACCATACGGAACTGCTAGTGACAGGCAATACACCATTGTCGATGGAGATCTACGAGATTGGGGCCTCCAAATTGGAACTGAGATGAACATAGCTGATTTCAAGATTTCTTCGACCTGGTTAAGCAGATTCAAGGAATCATACAATATAAGAACTCGCAGAACGACGAAGTTTGCTGTTATCGCCACATGTGCTGTGTCTAGCGCCAGTTAGATTTCCTGGAAGGACTAGTCATGGATGATACCTGAGCAACAAATTCAGTAGAGACATTTCAACCCGTCTAAAACTGCCCAAGTCAACTAATTGTGATGGAACTGTGAAAGGGAAACGCGAAGGAATAATCTCAGCTAAACCGAGACGGGGAAGACCTCGTATACTGACGGAAAGGGACCGTCGAACATTGCGGAGTGTGTTTGTAAAAAATCGCGTGAAATCAACTGAAGGAATCACTCGTGAGTTCCAAGGTGCTTCAAGCTGTCCGGCTAGTTGACTATCCTAGGGACTTAGAAAGAATGAGGTATAATGGTTGAGCAGCTCTTCATAATCCACACATATCTGTGGTCAACGCTAAGCGACATTTGACGTAGTGCAAAGAACGACACCACTGGACAGTGGTTGATTGGAAACGAATGATATGAACTGATGAACCACGTTCACCATGTGACAATCTGACAGAACGGTTTGGGTTTGGCGAATGACGGTAGAATGTTACTTGCCATCATCTGTAGTGCCAACAGTGACGTATGTGGCTGGACCATGATCCCCTTATTGATGTTGAAGAAATCACTAAATCTGAAGGATATTAACACATTTTACAGTACCGTGTACTGCCTACTGCAAACGACAGTTCGGAGACAATGGTCCTACGAATATCAGCATGACAATGCACCATATCATAAAGCAGAATTTGTGAAGTAATGATTTGTGGACAATAACAACATTTATATGGACTGGTGGACTGGCCTGCCCAGAGTTTGAACCTGAACGCAATGGAACACCTTCGGGATGAGTTAGAACATCGACTTTGCTCCAGACCCCAGTGTCCAACATCGCTACCTTCTGTGGTTTCGGCTCCTAGGTAACTCGAACAGAGTTCAAGTTACCACCCCATATTAACGTCCACTAATATGTGTGCGGATACTATTGACAAGACAGTGTGGGTACTTGTAGATTATTATATCAAACATTACCTTCATTCAACAGTTTAAGTTACCGTCCTATATGCGAAAAATATGAAAAGTAACATTTTTCGTTCACTAATGTGTGAGATTTAGACATACAGTTTTAATTGTCGCCTCGAAAAATAAATTTACGTGGTTAATATTTTCTTTACTTGAAGTTACAGTCAGTAACGCTGGTACACTTTGAAATCCCTGTGCCGTAATACCGTATCACCTCGCTAGAGAAGCGTAAACAAAATAGCGAAGACCACTGGTAAAGTGCTGTCGATGCTACAGTGGAGACGGGATATATGAGTGTAACAGGAATTCAGAATTAATTACGTTACTTTAATATTTCGAGGCGATGAATAACACTATATGACTTCACTCCGTAACTGATTCGCCGGCGGAACAGGCTGTGAGGACTGAGAGAAACGTTCTTCGTAAAAAGAGTTCCTGTGGTACTTCCCCGGCGAAAGAACAGGAAAATAAAAAAAGGAATACAGAAGAAACATGGCTGACGTGGCGGGGCAAGCCATTTGCATTTGAGAAGCCCGGCAAAGGAGGCTCACGAAACACGCTGCGGACAAGTTTGGAGCGGTGTTACAAGTGTAATGGCCGATGGAGGCGCGCGATGCGAACGTCCGGCTGCGGTGACCTATCACGCAGTGGGGGCGGGGACGAGAACGAGGTGGGCGGGAGGGGAAGCGGGAGGCAAAGAGCCAGAAATCACGGGGATCCCCCGCCCCGTACGGACCGCCCCCGTCTCTGACCATTATTAAAAATAGCCCGGGCAGCGCAGAGCTATGATTTCCTGCCTACGACAGTTATAGTCACATTGACAGGAGACGGAATCTGTCACAGAGGGGAACAATGTGGGTGTCAACGAGAGTTGACTGATAAGTAGAGTTTCCTTGTTACTTTTAATCTGAGCTATCAGTAGTCTGCTTCTCCCAATAAAATTTTTCTGGGTTTCGGACCGCATTGTCAGTATGTAAAACTACCGACGTTTCGGTCCCTGTTGCAAGCGATCTTCTTCAGGGTGTTTTTGTTTAAACAGAAACACCCTGTAGAAGATCGCTTGCAACAGGGACCGAAACGTCGGTAGTTTTACATATTGACAATGCGGTCACAAACCGGGAAAAAATTTATTGATTGTGACAATGGCCGCGGAAGTCTACGTTTATAGTCTGCTTCGTGTTTGATTCAGTGCTGTGATCCTGAGTACATGCGGTTCGTACGTTTTTTCAGATCATTCGATGTCCTGCATGTCAGGTTTGAAAAGCGTGAATGCATGTGTAAAAGATTTTTTCCACTGTGAAAATAGCATCATGGTTGTAACCGGCTGTGAATAAATTGAGTTACAAGACAGCATTGTGGTCATAATACGTTTCAACAAAAGTATTTAGGCTGTTTGCAGTCATTGTCCGATAGCACTATGTCCGCCATTGCCCACACGCGAAACTGAAATTTGCAGACCTCACTTGTCTCTCATACAGGTTACAGACGGTTGTCCGCCTGTCTGGCACTAGCAAAGACAGCCACGCCGATCTGAGGAACTTGGCAAACGACACACTTGTTTGTCAAATTCGCTGTTTCCTATCCACGAGTTTGTGAAACACACGCGCTGAAGTACGAATAAAGTTTATCACATTTAACTTCACTTTGTAAGCAGCTGTCACGCTGCGCGTATTGTGTCATGAAGTGCTTTAACAGTACTGGGAATGGTTAAAAAGAAAAGAATTTCTTGCACTGACGTTAGCTCTCTGTATGAAGGAGAAAAAGAAAACTATACACTAGTCCGCGGAATGGTATAAACTGAGAGACAGATATACGCATGAAAATCTGCTGAAGGAAATATTGCAATAACAATCTGATGATTACACCAATTGTCTCCGAATGGACAGCCAAACTTTTGATAACTTATTGAAACAATTTCGCACTCACACTGAAAAATGGAACACAGTTATGCGAAGATCTGTTCTCTTCTACTTCGTCTTCTAATGAAAGTTCATTAAATACCACAATATAAGAATAAGCGCATCGTCTGGGGAGGAACTGGAGAGCTTCAGTTTTTTATTTTATTTTTTTTTATTTTATAGAACACTTGCTTATAGGTTGTGCATTCAATACTGATTAACTTCGTACCTCCTTCCTGAGATGTAAGCTGGAAAAGACGTAACATTTCTGTACTTTGGTAACTGCCGGTGGTCTTTAGTTTTTGTTCATATATTCTTTTGATCGCAGTTTACAATGCGAAAATTCAGGATATAGTAAGAAAAATTTTAATAAAAACTGTATCTCGACTGACATGGGGGCGAAGCTTCAGCACAAACGACATCCGACATGTTGTCAGATCCGCCGACAATCAAAATATCAGAATCATATGTCAGACTCATTCCATGTTTTACAAACACGTCAAACTGGCCTGAGCCCACGTACCGTGTGGCGTTAGAAGCGTCTGACTTGCAGGCCTAAATCAAGCAGTCAATTCAAACATTTTTAATTAGCTGGAAATTGTCGCCTCGAAAAATAAATTTACGTGGTTAATATTTTCTTTACTTGAACGATAGGAGGAGCTCAGATTTCACTCACTCACTGATATGTGCGTGCAGTATACATTTCAGTTAATGAATGAAGTTAAGATTTACAAACAAACAAGGAAACAAAGTCGGCCGGAGTGGCCGAGCGGTTCTAGGCGCTACAGTCTGGAACCGCATGACCGCTACGGTCGCAGGTTCGAATCCTGCCTCGGGCATGGGTGTGTGTGATGTCCTTAGGTTGGTTAGGTTTAATAAGTTCTAAGTTCTAGGGGAGTGATGACCTCAGAAGTTAAGTCCCATAGTGCTCAGAGCCATTTGAACCATTTTTGAAGGAAACGAATACTAAGAACTAAAATAGGGGGAAAAGGCACTACTATTCGGTATCAGTTTTAGCATGTGTTTAAGCGTCAACTGAGATAAAAGTGATGTTAAGGAAGCCACTATAGGGTAGAGACGAGCGGGAGAGAGATGTACTGATCGCGATGATTGACAGTGGAACAAAATGGCGTCTGTTACCTGGCCTGTAGGCCGTAGCATCTCGTCATATTATGCAGGTGGCGATCGACAGTTTTCTTCGGATCGCATGAATCTCCAGATCGTTTACGTCTCGAAAAATAGTAAATCTAACACCGGATTTTCTAAGGTTATCGCTGCTCTTTTCACACTTTCAGGATGAGGCGAGGCATTCGCCAAGATGGTTCCTACAGTAACAAGTGTCCGTCTTGCAAACGATCTTTCTGGAAATTCTACAGATGAGTTAGATTGCCATTACTTGGCCGGGCCTAACCGCGTACTATCTCCCAGAAAGGTGCCTTGCGCTGATGCAGAACTCCTTCAAATCAAGTAGGCCCCGTAATGGTCAACGCCTTGTCGGGGACGATTGATAATTACAGTTTGAAAGTTGGCGTACTAAAATTAACCCAGCCCAAAATTTCTCCTGCACAGAGGGAATGATATTCAGTAACTTCTCCCTCACTCACGTCTCCGGCACGAAAGGCTTTTTTATTTTAATTAATAACTTAATTCGCTAAGAAAGTAATTGCTGTATTGGTACTAAAATACCCCTCGCCTTTTCTAGTCTTCAGCTCACAAGAATCTTCTTAAATATACCTGTTATCCTACTTTAAACAAATGCTACAACTATGTGTTGCTTCCTTTCAATTTACCGTGAGATTCATTAAGAATATCGGAGACATTGCGATACGTGATCATGTAATAGTATTGCACTTATTGGCGATTTTAGATTCAATACCCTAGAGAAGTTAACAGTTCCTCTGTCCCTCTGATACCATGAACTCTTTTTCAATTATTTAAAGCAAGGTTACGAACAGAGAAACGAGCCAATAGCATATTAGGCCACCTTCTGTTCCTTCAAACCTAGGAAAGAATGTGTCATTGTGATGGTTTGGAATGCATAGAAATAAGCTAAAATTATCAGCAACCAAGAGAAGCTACAAGACACCATGATGTCAGCGTTGAAGCAGCTGATCATGAGGCAGTAGTGCATTAGTGGGAGGAAGCGGCAGACCCGTCCATAAATATGAAACAAACCTATACTGAAATACAGCTCTGCCCAATCACCTTACGTGAATATGGTTTCTGTGAATGCCCTAGCGAGAAGAAGGCACGTTGTACATTAGTTTCGATACACTTACAGCCACACTTCACAAAATATTACTTTATACTTTCTCAGTTTTTAAGTTATTAAATTGTCTATACTTCCGATACTTGTCTCATTTCAACCATACTGAAATTCTTTTTTTTTTTTTTTAATCCTTCTATGATAATGACAAAAGAAAATCGAGTTTAAATGTTTATTTGTTAGAACATAACACAAACACCAGAACAGAAAATAGAAATTCACTTTTTAACAGCAAAACCAGCATAATTGCCTTGAGGATTATAGAGCCATTACACAGGGTCATTTTAATTATTGCAGAAAAATGCTCAGATAATCTCTTACTAATTTCTTTGCAAATTAGCTCTACGTCGCTACAGCTACATCGACAGATCGATTTCTAGACTTTTAAAAATAATTCAAGATCGAACGCACCTTTTACATTCTAGAAAACAATTGTGTATGAAGGCATTATAACAAATAATTGAGCATTATGCGATCGGCATAGATGTTTGTGACTGCTGTAGTTACTTCTACAAGCTAGAGAGAGGGGCGAGACTAAATATTAGTAAATAATTCTAAGTAAAATGTGTCGCTGAAAAATCATACAAACGAGGAGTTATGAACTTCCTTGTACTTGAAATCAGGTCACTAGAAAATCGATGCGAATACTGCTGAGGCCAATGGCAGGCAGAAAAGAATTAACAACGAGTAACACGAGGTATTTACCGAGGATAAGTTTGGTAAGGTCCTAGACTGCATAATAGATTTGAGTTCCTCCCCACAAAATGTGCATCTAGAGTAGTATATTTTGCTGAGTAAGCCTGTATCAGCTTATCTTTTATTTTGCGGCATTGCTTACTCTCTGAGAATGACTATGAGAGACCTTGATGAATTAAAGGTAATAGATTATTGCGTGTAATTATAGCGTTCGTGCGAGACGAAGGACGTGTCCTTCGATTCTTGGCCACTACGTATTATACAGGAATCTATTAGCTTCAAGTCCTGA
The DNA here is from genome assembly GCF_023898315.1 of Schistocerca nitens. NCBI lineage: Eukaryota > Metazoa > Arthropoda > Insecta > Orthoptera > Acrididae > Schistocerca > Schistocerca nitens. The sequence continues at coordinate 395,088,269 of NC_064618.1, read as the reverse complement.
TCTGCAAAACGAACAATGCAGTAGCTTGGATGTCCAGGAAGGAGAGACAGCCGTCAAGCTGGAGATGTAGTTCTTAAAAAAAAGTATAGGGAAGTGGCCCGTTACATTTATTCATACACAGTTTAAAACCAAAAATAATTTCCTTTAATACGCTATTAGCTCCCCTAATGTACGTTATATTTCAGACTCAAGTCCTTATAGCTAATAAACTGCGCTAGGGAAGTTATTAGCTCTTGAGGAGTGAGGAACCAATTTAGCCGAGAATCGTTTTCGGTCCCAATTTTCACCACAGACCTTCCGTGTTCCTAACAGGTTAATTATTACGGATAGTTCATTACACGGATTTCCTCACCTTAAGAATATTACTTCAGTCCGTTCATTACTTGAATAGACCTTTGTAGAAAAGTACGAAATATGAGGTACAATCGCAAAAATGTGTGATACAGTTTTATTTTCCAGCTGGTAGCAGAAGCTAGTTTCTCAGAAGTATACACGACTGACCTTCGTGAAACATTTTGGCGTAAAAGTAAAGGAATTTCCTTGTGACGTGTGACCGTAATAAAGGCTTTGTGACTAACAACATTTTTAGTGTTGTACTGAAAACACAAAATACCAAATTTTTTAATTTATGCTGATAGACGTCACATACAGTCGTTTTTAATTGGAAAATTTCAGACAAATCTTAGATAAGAAAGAGCATTGATGTTTAACTTGTCGTCGACGACGAGGTTGTTATAAACAGAGCACAAGCTTCGGTTTGTAGAAAGAAATCTATCACGTCCGTTCCGAGCGGACCATCTCAACATTTGTCTTAAACGATTTAGGGAAGTCATGGGAAACTTACACCAGTATGGTCAGGAGGATCTCAACCGGCGTCCTCCCTATTTATTGAGTGTCATACCACTGGGTCGTGTCTTTAGGTAAATTAATCTGACGTCAGCGTCGTAATTTTCAAGGAAATTGTTTTGATATTACAAGGACAACATGAACGAACACTCGTCGCCAGCCATGCTGGTTACAGTACAGTGCTTCCACCGTGTCTCCAGGCAGTAGGTGTGCTAATTAGAATTTGGCCCTGTTAGTTGAAGTGGGTGGCAGGATGCTCTTCCTGATACCACTACCTCTCCAGCCCCCCCCCCCCCCTACCACCACCACCACCACCAACCGTCCGGGGCGCAATTCGCATACCCCGTCTGTCTACATGTAGTGTTCTCATGTTCAAGTGTGATAAAGTTTCCTAAATGTTTGCGTAGCTTTTATCTGGGGGAGGACGTGGGTACCTGTCTAATACACTCCTGGAAATTGAAATAAGAACACCGTGAATTCATTGTCCCAGGAAGGGGAAACTTTATTGACACATTCCTGGGGTCAGATACATCACATGATCACACTGACAGAACCACAGGCACATAGACACAGGCAACAGAGCATGCACAATGTCGGCACTAGTACAGTGTATATCCACCTTTCGCAGCAATGCAGGCTGCTATTCTCCCATGGAGACGATCGTAGAGATGCTGGATGTAGTCCTGTGGAATGGCTTGCCATGCCATTTCCACCTGGCGCCTCAGTTGGACCAGCGTTCGTGCTGGACGTGCAGACCGCGTGAGACGACGCTTCATCCAGTCCCAAACATGCTCAATGGGGGACAGATCCGGAGATCTTGCTGGCCAGGGTAGTTGACTTACACCTTCTAGAGCACGTTGGGTGGCACGGGATACATGCGGGCGTGCATTGTCCTGTTGGAACAGCAAGTTCCCTTGCCGGTCTAGGAATGGTAGAACGATGACGATGACGATGACGATGACGGTTTGGATGTACCGTGCACTATTCAGTGTCCCCTCGACGATCACCAGTGGTGTACGGCCAGTGTAGGAGATCGCTCCCCACACCATGATGCCGGGTGTTGGCCCTGTGTGCCTCGGTCGTATGCAGTCCCGATTGTGGCGCTCACCTGCACGGCGCCAAACACGCATACGACCATCATTGGCACGAAGCGAGAAGCGACTCTCATCGCTGAAGACGACACGTCTCCATTCGTCCCTCCATTCACGCCTGTCGCGACACCACTGGAGGCGGGCTGCACGATGTTGGGGCGTGAGCGGAAGACGGCCTAACGGTGTGCGGGACCGTAGCCCAGCTTCACGGAGACGGTTGCGAATGGTCCTCGCCGATACCCCAGGAGCAACAGTGTCCCTAATTTGCTGGGAAGTGGCGGTGCGGTCCCCTACGGCACTGCGTAGGATCCTACGGTTTTGGCGTGTATCCGTGCGTCGCTGCGGTCCGGTCCCAGGTCGACGGGCACGTGCACCTTCCGCCGACCACTGGCGACAACATCGATGTACTGTGGAGACCTCACGCCCCACGTGTTGAGCAATTCGGCGGTACGTCCACCCGGCCTCCCGCATGCCCACTATACGCCCTCGCTCAAAGTCCGTCAACTGCACATACGGTTCACGTCCACGCTGTCGCGGCATGCTGCCAGTGTTAAAGACTGCGATGGAGCTCCGTATGCCACGGCAAACTGGCTGACACTGACGGCGGCGGTGCACAAATGCTGCGCAGCTAGCGCCATTCGACGGCCAACACCGCGGTTGCTGGTGTGTCCGCTGTGCCGTACATTGCTTGTACAGCCCTCTCGCAGTGTCCGGAGCAAGTATGGTGGGTCTGACACACCGGTGTCAATGTGTTCTTTTTTCCATTTCCAGGAGTGTATTTAGGGGAAGATGGGGTATAGCGGCCCCTCGATGGGAAACGGAATTTTCACCAAATCATGGTTACTGATACAAGCTTGCCGCTTGCACATTTTGAATCTATGTCTACAAGGTGCCACATAAAATACTTTTATGTGCAATAGAATGTAATTTATAGAAACCGTACGCATTTTTCTGAAGGCTTACATATTTTCCATTTTACTCTATCTAGGAGTGTAATGTGTCCAGTGCCATCGCAACAGCATCCCATGTTTGTTGTTATTATTTTCGGACAAATTTTCTAGGCTTGTTGATGCCATAGTACCTGAAACAATGCCAAGAGGCCAGAGCAGACCGTGTACAATCAGACTTCTGTACTCAGCAAAATATAACGTTTTTAAGTAATATAAATTAATGGTCGAAGTAGAGAGGATATAAAATGTAGACTGGCAATGGAAAGGAAAGCGTTTCTGAAGAAGAGAAATTTGTTAACATCAAGTATACATTTAAATGTCAGGAAGTCCTTTCGGAAAGTATTTGTGTGGAGTGTAGACATGTATGGAACTGAAACATGGACGATAAATAGTTTGGACAAGAAGAGAATAGAAGCTTTCGAAATGTGGGGCTACAGAAGAATGTTGAAGTTAGATGGGTTGACCACATAACTAATGAGGAGGTAATGAATAGAATTGGGGAGAAGAGAAATTTGTGGCACAACTTGACTAGTAGAAGGGATCGGTTCGTAGGACACATTCTGAGGCATCAAGGGATCACCAGTTTAGTACTGGAGGGCAGCGTGGAGGATAAAAATCGTAGAGGGAGACCAAGAGATGAATACATTCAGCAGATTCAGAAGGATTAAGGTTGCAGTAGTTACTTGGAGATGAAGAAGCTTGCACAGCATAGAGTAGCATAGAGAGCTACATCAAACCAGTTTCTGGACTGAAGACCACAACAACAACAACAACTAATTAAATAATTGAAAATCGTCCCAAAGGGATAGAATTTGAGGTGATTACTTTGTATACAAAAGGGCTTAAAAGTCAGTTTGATCTATACTATTATGGGTAAACACCTTGGCCACTTTTCCCAATGAGTAGTGTGCCACTTTTCGCAATCGGACACCATATTCACTTTAGTGGTTCACTGAGAAAAGTATCGAACTGAAGGAAACAACAAGCAGGCCAAAATACGTTGTTTGAACAATGATGTGTTAAAAAGTATTACCTTATGTATAGGTGACGTAACAAGAATAATACAAATGAATTACCGTACAACCGACAAATGAAAATCATAAAAATTTTTACTAAAAAAATAACGGAACAACCTTCCTCTATCAAACTCACTGACAACAGTTAGGGTGTATATTAGAACTATTCTGACCACTTCTCGGCAGGCAGTAGCTCTGTTCCGGGCAAAAATAAGGAATGACTGCTTTTCCCCCCCTAGCCTATTTATCGCACGTTTCTCCACCAAGTCAGATGTGGTAAACCACCTAAAAACCACATCCAGGATGGCCGGCTCGCTGCCCCTCTCCGTTAATATGCTGGTCGAGCCCGAGAAATTGCCCGCATCTCGTGGTCGTGCGGTAGCGTTCTCGCTTCCCACGCCCGGGTTCCCGGGTTCGATTCCCGGCGGGGTCAGGGATTTTCTCTGCCTCGTGATGGCTGGGTGTTGTGTGCTGTCCTTAGGTTAGTTAGGTTTAAGTAGTTCTAAGTTCTAGGGGACTTACGACCACAGCAGTTGAGTCCCATAGTGCTCAGAGCCATTTGAACCATTTTTTTTATCCCGAGAAAGCGCATTTTCCCGTGACTCACAACCAGCTGCTTTAACGCTCTATGCTGTCCCAGAGCGTCTCGTTTATAAAAACGATGTGAAGTGTTAAATTTTAGAACGTCTTTTTCAGAATCTCTTGACTGACCTTTGTTTCGTCACATTAATGGAACGTACAGGGTGTTTCCAAAATGAATGTAAAAAGTGAATGGGCTGATAGAGTGGATCATAACAAGAAACTTTCTCATAACAACTCCTGTCCACATCAATTATCGCTCGGCACGAGGTGTCATTTAACAGTGTATGCCTTAGTGATTGTCACATCCTTTCATACAGCCCTGGTTCAAAAATGGTTCAAATGGCTCTGAGCACTATGGGACTCAACATCTGTGGTCATCAGTCCCCTAGAACTTAGAACTACTTAAACCTAACTAACCTAAGGGCATCACACACATCCACGCCCGAGGGAGGATTCGAACCTGTGACCGTAGCGGTCACGCGGTTCCAGACTGACGCGCCTACAACCGCACGGCCACACCGGCCGGCTACCCCTGGCAAAGTCGGAATTGCATCAGAGGTTGCCATAATTCGCGAAATTAGCTCTTCATTAATCTCGATAGGTGTTTCGTAAAGAACAGATTTCAGGTGGCCAAAGACGAAAAAATCAAGGACCGTCGAGTCAGGGGAACTTGCAGGCCATTTGGCCGGTCCACCGCCCTCTATCCAGTTCTTACCAAAGGTCTCATCCAAATAATTTCCCACCACATGAGCGAAGTGTGTAGATGCACCATCATGTATTATCAGATGTGCTGTGCACATAGAGAGGTACATGTCTAATAACTCTGGCAGTGCTAACCCCTTAAGAAGATTAATTATCTATTTCTGTCGTCGTATCTACCAGCAGACCATCGCCTACTAAACCAGCTGAAACGTTGACAGCGAAGCGCTCTTGGTGATCATGAACAAACAAAGGAAGTGTGAGGATTGTCCCATGCCCACACGTGTTAATTGTGGCTGTTGTAAACGATGCCTCATCCATAAAAAGTACGAAGTGTGGAAATTCAGGCTGAAAGGTACACCTTTGCGAAAACCACTGACTGAAGTCAATACGACGCGGAAAATATTTCGGGTTAAGGGCTTGAACTGTCCGAAGGCGGTAAACGTGCGCATCATCTACATTCCACACACGCCAGACCATGGAAGGTCTTACATGCATCTACTGAGCAATTTTTTTTCCTTTATTGTGATTTCATTCCCCTGTCTCATATGGGCAGGGGAGGGCTGTCACCGGCACAATCCGCCGCTCTTCAGCCGAGTGACATGACAACTAAGACAAGAATAAAATGTATAAAATGCTATATATATAAGGCGATAAAAAAGGGGAATATAAAACAGAGTAAGGGGAGATAACGGAGATAAAATACACTGACAGGGAGACGCTCATGGGGGGGGGGGGGGGACAATTAAAAAAAACATAAAGTTAAACAACACAGTTGGCGATTCTTAAAACACAAGCAAGACACAGAATGCACATGCACAGGCTAAAAACACTTCAGAACAACACTCTTAAAACCCACTTGGAGCACACACAGTATAAAACTGCCAGGTGGGACCTGCCGAGGGAGAGGCCAGAGAGGATGGAAAAGGAGGTGAGAGCAAGGGGCAGCAGGGGAGATGGCGGGATGAAGAGTGTAGGGGCGTCAGTGGGTACACTAAGAGGCAGGAGACTGGTGGGGCAGGAGATGGAGAGGGAAGACAAGGCAGGAGGGAGTGCAGAGATACTGAAAGGGAGCACAAGAGAGGGAGGGGGAGTAAGAGGGGGAAGCCACTCAGGAGAAGGGACGGGGAGGAGAGGGAGCCCAGAGGAGGAGGCAGGAAGATGGGGTTAGAGTTGGTAGCAAGAGTAGATGTCAGGGTGAAGCTCATCATCCAGGAGGGGTAGATGGTGGAAGTTGCGTTGGGGAAGGAGGCGGAGAGTGTGGAGATGGAGAGAGGGTGGGACACAGCGGTAAAGGTGTGGCAACGGATTGGGGGTGGAAAGGAGACACAAGGGGGTGAGGGGGATCAATGCGGCGGACAATATATAGTGTGCGGATGTGTTCAAGGAGAAGGAGAAGGTGGGGGAAGGGGATGAGGTCGTAGAGGATGCGCGTGGGGGACGTAAGGCGGATGCAGAAGGTGAGGCGGAGCGCATGGCATTCGAGGATTTGGAGGGCTTTATAGAACCGGGGAGGGGCGGAAATCCAAGCTGGCCTAACAGAGGATGGGGCAGATCAAAGATTTGTAGGTGTGAAGGATGGTGGAAGGATGCAGACCCCACTCTACTGAGCAACACTCCGCGAGCTTGTTGAGGGCGTGTTTTGCAGCAGTGCTAATGCGTCCTCATCAAAATCTGGTGTATGAACTTTGGGTTGCTATGCGTAATTTGCTTGCTATGATTCACTCTATAAGACCTCTCATATTTTACATTTATTTTAGAAACACTCTGTGTACATTGTCTACTAACTAAAAGGTAAACAATAAATACTGTGAGAGGCCACTGCCACACAGGCACAACTACTCGCTTGGCGTGTCTCAGGCCCGTGCATCAGCCTCCAGATGGCGCTCACAAACCTGGACCTCTTCCTGCTCCCATACCTTTACCTTCAGAGCGTCATATACGCCCGCCGATAGTGTGGGCCGCCAGTATGGAATGATGTCAACTACAGACTAGATTGCTTCTGCCTTATACTGCACCACGGATACTCAAACAGTTCCACACCACCTGTTAGACAGTTCAGCGCCTGCAGTCAGCGTAGTGCAGTATTTCAAAAACTTCAAATGGCTCTGAGCACTATGGGACTCAACTGCTGCGGTCATCAGTCCCCTAGAACTTAGAACTACTTAAACCTAACTAACCTAAGGACATCACACACAGCCATGCCCGAGGCAGGATTCGAACCTGCGACCGTAGCAGCAGCGCGGCTTCGGACTGGAGCGCCTAGAACCGCACGGCCACCGCGGCCGGCTCAAAAACTTCCTTCCAACTTGAGGAGGAAAACATTTCAGATACACCGCCGCTCAGAATCGACGCAAAGAGCCCACAAGATGTGGAATAAATCACCCCCTTCCTTGGGTCGTCCATTTTCACACATTTAAAGGTCGAACCCCCATGCCACGCATGCGCCTTTCTTGAGCATGTTAAAAATATGCCTGTCAGAGACTTCGACATCCATTCAGCAGAGTGATGCCTCACAGCTGCTCGAGCATCTGAAAGCAGGCAATCCCTTCGACACTTGTTAGGTACATTTTTAACATGCTCAAGAGAGGGGTGCAGCGGGGGGAGGGGGCTTTCCCGTTTTATTCACGCATATGTCAGTGTTGCATCCATCCATGATTACACCATAGGAGAGAATGAAACAGAAGGACTGGAAACGTGTAAACACCAGTTGCTGCTTCGGATCACGTTTAAATTTCGTCAAATGGATCTGAATGGTCCCCATTGGTTCATCCTGTACCCCAGAAAAAAAAATTGCGGCCCCACAACATTCCACAGAAGGGAAAAGTATAAACTCCATTAGCCGGCCGAAGTGGCCGTGCGGTTAAAGGCGCTGCAGTCTGGAACCGCAAGACCGCTACGGTCGCAGGTTCGAATCCTGCCTCGGGCATGGATGTTTGTGATGTCCTTAGGTTAGTTAGGTTTAACTAGTTCTAAGTTCTAGGGGACTAATGACCTCAGCAGTTGAGTCCCATAGTGCTCAGAGCCATTTGAACCATTTTTTATAAACTCCATTTGTTGCTTCGGATAACGTCCAAATTTCGTAGAATGTTATTTAATAGTCCCTAGTAGTTTCATCCTGTACACCAGAGCAAAATATTGCGGTCGCACTACGCACCAAAAGGATCAGATCACGTTCAGAGGGATTGCAACTCGAAGATGTCCTTAGAGTAGGGTTGAATCGTCTGGAATGTGTCAGTACTGTCGAATATTGTCTACAATGTCGTACTGTTGCTTACTGCACTGCGAACTTTCGTTTGCGACCTCTAAATTTATGGGAATCAACATTTTCCTCGGCCACCATAAGGAAATTGCATGATTCCAATGCTGTCTGACGCAGTTCTGACCTCCATAGCAGAGGCATCAAACGAAGGGCTGAAATGTGGATACGAGGAGGTGTGACAGCCTCCCAGTCGTGTGACAAGCCCACGATGGCGTTGGGCAGAGTTGTGACGGCATTCGGTGTCAATGTGCTATCATTAACTCACCTTGACCTGAAACGAATTTCAGAGCTGTCGCCTTTCTTTTTCGCAAGTTTCGACACCTTGATGTTGTGTCGATAAGCCCAACGTCGCAGGGCGCCACGCTTCTGCACTGTTACAGAGGAAGGGTTTAGGCACCTTTGAGCCAATTTTAAAACTTGTGCTTTGCAATAGGAGACAATTACACCTTTTTTAAAAGTAATGTATAAGCTACAGCGATAATATATTTTGGACAAGTGCAGCTCGTTCTGTTGTCGTGACAGCACAATAAACGATCTTCTTGTAGTAACGCAGTTTATACTATCACGCATTCAAAGACTTTTCATCATGGGGTCATCACCAATGAGAATTTTAAAGTTTTTATATTCCTTTATTCCTTGACTTACTGCTTGCTGCTTTCGGTGTTAGTATTTTTATGATGCACAGCACCGCATATTAGAAGCAACACTCACTGATTTCCCTATATACATGCAGCAAAGTCTACGTGTGTTTGCATCCTCGAGCGAGAATCTCCCATCACCTCTGACAACACGCTGATAGCAGTAACATTGTTGGCTTTACTACACTTCCGTAACGTGTAAGGTTCTATTTACAGTGCTTTCCAGCTGCAGAACTAATTACTGACGAAAAATGCTGAAGATGTGTTAGTAGTTGAATCCATTTACGTGGTGGTTGTAATTAAACTTCCACTACTGATGTGGACAGCCGCCAAAAACGAGTGACTGTAGGAATATGAAACTTCGTGGAAACATTTGTAAGGAAATGTGGAAGAGAAATAATGAATAAACCCTCTCTTTTTCCACTCCTCATTCACATCCCTCTGTCTCCCCGCCCCACAACGTCCCAACACTGCATCTAGTGGTAAGACAGCGCTCTTCTCTCCCCACTACACTAGCACTTCCCTTTCCCCAATCCTTCATGTTGCTGCTTTCGTTCAACATGACAGTTTCATTCCAGTCCGTGCTACCGGGAATGGTGGTCATGTGTGTGAGTGTGTGCATGTGTGCTTCTTTTTCTGAAGATGACTTTGGCCGAAAGCTAAATGTGCAATAGTCTTTCCGTTGTGCCTGACTGCAACTCAATCTGTCATCTTTACAGCGACTAGTAATCTATCGTTTCTCTTACATTGTTCATCTTAAACTAGGAATTCTGAAAAATCAGCGGTGGCCAAGCTGAGCCTGTTCAATAAACACAAAATTACATTTGAAAATACGAGAATTCTGGTTCACACATTTAAGTATTGGGACTCTGAGATTAGGGAAGTATTATAAAAAAGTCTGTGTGATGACACCAGGTATACACTTAGCAATGCATGGAAGTGTCCAATTGATAAAGAAAGAGCAGAGAGAAAGACTGGTTAAAGCTTAGCACCTGATATAAGTGGAGGCACTGCAAGCGACCCAGGGCACGAATCGCGAACATAATCTGTGGACACATAAGTCGTTCACCATGGTCTGTGCCGCGCGGCCGCTACGGTCGCAGGTTCGAATCCTGCCTCGGGCATGGATGTGTGCGATGTCCTTAGGTTAGTTAGGTTTAAGTAGTTCTAAGTTCTAGGGGACTGATGACCTTAGAAGTTAAGTCCCATAGTGCTCAGAGACATTTGAACCATGGTCTGTGATGTAGTGCAGCTAATCAGATTCCGTTCTCTGGGTATGAAATTTGGAGCATCGACAGTCGCAGAACGCTCAGTTTAAGCCATTGTTGACGACGATGGAGGCTATCTTCTAAAACTTGGAAATTTATCCGAACGGGGAGAGCTAACTGAGAACTTTTTGTCCAAGGACTACGTCGAGAAAGACTTCGTAGCAATGTACGGTTTGCTATTGCCGTCAGTCAAAATTTCTTTGTAGCAGTTTTACTTGTGAGAAAATACTGAACGCAATCCTACATTGGATACCAGTCGATAACGTGGTACAATGTTGGACGCCTTTCATATTTGTTCGTCTGCATGTACTATTTGCCGGAATTGTCGCTACACTCGTAAGAATCATCGGCTTCTGGTGATGGGAATTAGTGACCGACTCCCGCCTCCTGGGTGTTGCAGGGCTTCAGCCTGCCGAGCGTGTACCAGCTGTACACGCGCTGGGCGGCGCCCGAGGAGCGGACGGCGCTGATGGGCGTGGCCTACACGGGCTTCCCGCTGGCCAACGTCGTCATATTCCCGCTGTCCGGCGTCCTCTGCCAGGCCACCTTGCTCGGCGGGTGGCCCTCCATCTTCTACGTCACAGGTCAGCCTCTCCACTCTCTTAACACACTGATGGAAATGGGAAGTACTACCCCCCTAACCCTAAATACCTTGAAAGAGCGTTACCAGACTGATTAGTATTTCTGTTCCAGTGGGCTGTGCTGATTACAGTTTGACCCTCATGCAAGCTTATATGCAGTATATAAAAATGTCCTTCCTACTGATGTAGAATCGTGTGGTGTCCACAGGTAGTGGGCGCAACACAGTATGCCTAGAGGACTTGCACACGTAGCGTATCGCTATCTTTTGGACTTTTAGAGAAGACGAATCATTGGCGTAAGGGATACGGGAGGATTGTGTTGACAGACTGAACTCTGTAGTGCAGTGATCGCAGAATGAATCGACAGTACAACAGTGTGACAGGAAATGTAACGAGGTCTTAGAAGAGCTTTACATCTGGTAGTAGAATTGTTCCACTGTCTCTCAAGAGTGGACGACAAAAGGTGAAATAAGGAGAGAGATTACAAGCAGTGTGTCGCCATGAACAATTGGTAACAGGTTACTGGTAGCTGGCTCTCTCGAGTTGCCATACGTCGTTCACCGCTGACACTGTATGACAAGTTGCGTAGTTTGCAGTCAAGAGACAACTTACATGTCAGAGGGTGGAGCGGCTCTAGACACCCATACCTCTCCAACTCCTGGAACCAAAGTATGTTGAGCCATTGGTTACGACTAAAGAGCTGATTTGGTAATTGTTGAAGGGAGATTGAATGCACGCTACCATGTGGTAAGAATTTCAATCACTGTTGTCATACCCTTCCTGGCTAGTATACCAAGTGCACTTTATCAGCTGGATAATGCAAGTGTGCGCACTGCTGTTCACAGTGCAAAAGGCTTGATGAATGTGCAGGTAAGAGAGGGGCCTGCCTGGGCACCTGATTTGTCAGCCACAGAACATACACTGTCTGATTAAAAACATCTGGAGACCCCTGTTTAATGTGGAACTGACCACTGAATGTCACGAGAGTCCAGCTCGCCAATGTAAAGTGAGACCAGGAGTATTGTCGATCTGTTTATTCATGGAGGATATTTTGAAGTTTTTCACGTTGACTATTTTTCACAAATATTCAATTTATTATATCTTTCACGATTGGCAAAGTTCGGCCTTGCAGTCCATTTTGAAAATCTAGTGCACATGAAGGTGGCCTGTAAGGCCGAAAACAGCCTGTAAGGCCAAACTTGGCCAATCGTGCAAGATATACTGAACAGGTGTGAAGACAGTCCACGTGGAAGACATCCAAATGTCCTTGAGCAGTAGTGTGTTGTCTGTAGAGAAGCACAAACATCATAATGGATCGGTCAGGAGGCCTTAATGACTTCGAACGTGGAGTAGTCATTGACTCTCACCTGAGTAACAAATCCATCAGGGATATTTCAACCCCTCTAAAGCTCCCTAAATCGACTGTTGGTGATGTGATTGTGAAGTGGAGGCGCAAGGAATAACCACACCAGGCAGACCTCATGTACTGATGCACAGCTAACGTGGAACATAGCGGATGGTGGAATCACTCGAGAGTTCCATCAGCAGTCCAGTTATTACAATGAATGTGGGCATAAGGAGTTAAAAAGAATGGGGTACAATGGTCGAGCAATTCCTCGTAAGACACACATTTCAGTAGTCTGGGGATGTACAAAGCGACGCCACTGGACGGTGTAGAACTGAAATGAGTGTTCTGGAGGGATGAATCACGCTTGCCTTGTGGCAATCCGATGGATGGGTTTCGCATTGGGCCAATGCCTGCAGGGCGTGACCTGCTATCATGAGTAGTGGTAACAGTGAAGCACGAAGGATTTGGTGCTTCGTTATGGAGATGCTTTTCGTGGTCAGTGAGTGAACTTTTTATTTCGTGTAAACAAACGCTATATCTGGCCAGAAATGAACATAGTTTATAGCAGCGTGAAGAAAACAGAGACTATGATTGTTCATAACAGCATGATATGGAACCTGTCATAAAGCGGCGTCTGTGAGGAAATGGTTTGTGAACAATTGCATTCTTGAAATGGATTGCTCTTCCCGGAGTCTTTATCAGAGCCCAAATGAGCACCTTTGGGATGAGTCGACTTCATTCAAGACCTCTGCGTCCAACTACCTCTCCTGGTGTCAGCTCCAGAGGCAGATTGGGGTGGCAGTCCTCTTCAGACATTGAGACACCACATTAAAAGTATTAAAGTTATATGAAGGCGAACACTGGAGGCAAGTCCTATTAATGTCCTCCAAAATTTGTCCGAATATTTTTGAGCAGATAGTGTAACTGGGATGCGATAGGAAGATGTATGTTTCCATACCACCTCCAGCCAGCAACCTTCACGTACTTACACACCATGTTTTTAAGGCATTGCAAGAAATTTCTAAAGATGACATTCAGAAGCTGTTTGCTTCCATGCCACAGCGGATACAAAAGTGCATCGTACCTGTGGAGATCTCACCTCGTACTGATGTTAGTAGTGGAGTCAGTTCCTTATAGAATGAAAGCATAATTATTGAATACCCACTATATTATGAACATCTCCATAACTTCAGTCCAGAACCGCGCTGCTGCTACGGTCGCAGGTTCGAATACTGCCTCGGGTATGGATGGGTATGATGTCCTTAGGTTAGTTAGGTGTAAGTAGTTCTAAGTCCAGAGGACTGATGACCTCAGATGTTGAGTCCCTTAATGCCAACAGCCATTTGAACCATTTTGTGTCCGGTCCGCGCTTGTAGACTTCGCTCCTAAGGCAACCCCACAAACAGTAATTTAACTGAGTAAGGTCGGGTGATCTTGGTGGTCTGGAAATGACTCTACGGTGACCAATCTAGCGCCCAGGATACGTTTCAGTGACATGCTGTGTCACTGGCCGCACCGAATGTGCAGGAGCTCAATCGTGTTGAAAGTACATTCGCCGTTGTGTCACCAAAGGAGTATCCTCCTAGTATCCTGGTAACACATTTTGAAGGAAGTCAAGATACAGTACTGTATTAAGTTCGGTTATCTGAAATAACTACACCGATGAGTTGCTCACCAATAACATTGCGCAAGTGAAGTGCGCACTGAAATGATCAGTAAAGACTACACTACGTAGCCTAATACGCCCTCACTGTATCCAGATGTGTGCTGGTGAAGAAGGACATGCGACTGACGCCATCCAAGCTCTGACTCGATGCCCGGGCGTATCAAGGCCGTTATTACGGCCAGATGTGGTTGTTCTGGGTACTGAGTTCTCAGGATCTATGCACCCAAATTGGGTGAAAATGTAATCACGTGTCAGTTCTAGTATAATATATTTGTCCAATGAATACCCGTTTATCACCAGCATTTCTTCTTGGTGTAGCAATTTTAATGACCAGTAGTGTACTTAGTTTGGCATGTAAAGTACCTTTGGATAATATGGTAAACTAACCTCGGGTACGTTACAGTACGCGAAAGGCGTCTCCGTAATGACGCGTATAGTACTTCCAATATGTGCAGTATCTCACTGTGGAGTTTACTATGAGTGGTGTTTTTGTTCTACTGTTGTAGGTGCCTTTGGGTTCGTATGCTCTGTGGTGTGCTGGTTCCTGGTATACGAAAATGCGAACGAGCATCCGCGCATCTCTGCAGAAGAGAGGGAGTACCTCAACGCCGTCGCCGTCAAGGAGACTGGAAAGGTGAGTGCAGCAGACAGGCAGTGTGTGTGTCACGTTCATACAGACTAACGTAGGAGCTTGTTAGTATTTCCAAGTATCTCATTATGAGAAACGCTTGTGGAAATACAAAAAGTGAAAGAATTTCTTTTTAATATAAATAATAGTGTAACGATATCAGTAATGATATTCTTAGCAAGAAGACATTAATGTGTTTCCAGGATAAGTCCTTCATTTTATTACGCAACCAAGCACAGTTGCTATGTTGTTTAGCTCTTGTGTAGTTACGACCTGTGTTTATTAACCATAAAATGATTTGAGGCATATGTTGATTCTCTGTGTGAAAGAGCGAGTGCGAGTGCGAGTGAGAGAGTATGTAGCAGGGTGTTTGAGAATTACATTTTATGTTTTACCTTTTGGTGTATAATATAAAAAAGTAATAACATAAAAAAATACACATTCGTCTCCAATGAGTTTAGTAAGAGCACTGATACCGTCGCTGTTGAGTGTTCTATACATACCCCCACCAACACCATTCTTCTTCTTACTACTATAGTTGTTATTATTATTACTATTGTTATTATTATTTGGGGTCCAGTTTAGAAACCGAGGGAAAATCAGAGTTAGAAATCAATAAAAGAATTAGTAGCGGACGAAAGGTCATTGGGATGCTTAACTCAGTCTTATGGAGCAGGGATGTAATGAACAGAACTAAAAAATTAATATACAAATCTGTATTAGAGAGTGTGGTTCTGTATGGAACGGAGACCTGGACAATTAATCTGAAGCACATTAAAAAAAATTACAAGCTCTAGAGATGGACTTTTGGAGAAGATCGACAAGACTCTCCAGGAAAGAGAAGATAAGGAACATCGAAATAATAAGGAGATCTAAGGCGCTGCAGTCATGGACTGTGCGGCTGGTTCCGGCGGAGGTTCGAGTCCTCCCTCGGGCATGGGTGTGTGTGTTTGTCCTTAGGATAATTTGGGTTAAGTAGTGTGTAAGCTTAGGGACTGATGACCTTAGCAGTTAAGTCCCATAAGATTTCACACACATTTATTCAATAAGGAGAATGGAAATAAAAGAAAGAATATATGACGTAATGGATAGGAAGAAATTACAGTGGTATGCGCATGTACGACGAAGGGAGGAAGCCAGAATACGAAAATTGATACTGGAGTGGGAACCGGAGGGTAGAAGAAGAAGACGACCTATGACCACCTGGCTCCAAAATGTAGAGCACACAATCAGGAGAATGGGCGCAGAGGAAGAGGACACACAAGATCGTAGCACCTGGTGGAATATTTTAGTAATTTACGAGTAAATTATTTTGTTGGAGGTAGGCCTCTGTAATGAGGAAAAACTCAAAATAATAATAAAAAATTAATAATAATAATAATAATAATATAATAATAATAATAATAATAATAATAATAATAACCCCCGTGGAGGCCCGGGAAAAGAATAGGCCTCCGGTATGTTCTGCCAGTCGTAAAAGGCGACGAAAAGAACAAACCACTAATAGGGCTAACCCCCCTTTTAGTGTGATTACTTGGTTCAGGACAGAACTAAAGAAGCCTCGGACAAGCGCCGTCATGGTCGGGGACGACGCTTGAACCCTATGCCCGCCCACAATGGTAACGACACTGCTAGCCAACTGGAAAATGATTTAAATCCAAATAGAGGTGTTTTGCAGGATATGCTTCCTGCAACCACCCTAGAAGGAAAACAAAGACAGAGGATGAGATGGTCAGATGAAGTTAATCGACACCTCATGTTCTGTTATTACCAAGCAACAAACCTAGGAACCAACACAACTGGATACAGATCACAAGTACACACAACATTTATTACCAGATACCCAGAATTAAAATTTTTAACAGAACAACGACTAGCTGATCAGATCCGTGTAATAATCAAAAATAACAGGATACCCCAGTCAGAATTAGAAAACATCAAACAACAAGTACAACAAATACTAGAACAAAATAATGTGCAATCAGAAGAAGAAGAAGAAAATACAGTAATGGACTCAAACATCCCAGAGCAAACAAACAAAGAACAACACACATCAATTAAACAATCAGAGGAAAACGACATCTTAAGACAGCCACCAGAACAAGCACAAATAGAACACGAAGTGACACACATGTTAGATATAGAAGAGAAATTTCAGCTGACATATATAGAATACAAAGACACAAATACAGACATTAGACCATTCTTGCATAGACCACCAAATAACCCACAAGTCGAAACAACAATAACAACTATCAACACAATCATACACAACAAAATAAATGAAAATACAACAATGGAAGAGTTACAACTACTGGTTTATGTAGGAGCACTCACTACACTAAATATACACACTAGGCAGAGATCAGAACCAACCAACACACAGAAGAAACCCACAAAACCAGCATGGTAACACAGGCTACAGATCAGAATAGAAAAACTGAGAAAAGACATCGGACAGCTAACACAATTTATAAGAAATGAAATATCAGACAAAAAACGAAAAAGGTTAGGTAAAATCTCACAACAAGAAGCAATGGAGCAATTAGATGAAAAGAAGCAGAAGTTACAAGCATTGGCCAAACGACTTAGAAGATACAAAAAAAGTGAAAATAGCAGGAAACAAAACCAAACATTCAACACAAACCAAAAGAAATTTTACCAGACAATAGATAACACACACATTAAAATAGACAATCCACCAAACATAACAGACATGGAACACTTCTGGAGCAACATATGGTCAAACCCGGTACAACATAACAGGCATGCACGGTGGATACAAGCAGAAACAGACTCATACAAGATGATACCACAAATGCCTGAAGTGATAATTTTGCAACATGAAGTCACCCGAGCAATTAATTCTACGCACAATTGGAAAGCCCCTGGAAATGATAAAATAGCAAATTTCTGGCTAAAGAAGTTCACCTCAACACATTCACATCTAACTAAATTATTTAACAGTTACATTGCAGACCCATACACATTCCCTGATACACTTACACATGGAATAACCTATCTGAAACCTAAAGATCAAGCAGACACAGCAAACCCAGCTAAATATCGCCCCATAACATGCCTACCAACAATCTACAAAATATTAACTTCAGTCATTACACAGAAATTAATGACACATACAACACAGAACAAAATTATAAATGAAGAACAAAAAGGCTGTTGCAAAGGAGCACGAGGATGTAAAGAGCAACTGATAATAGATGCAGAGGTGACATATCAAGCTAAAACTAAACAAAGGTCACTACACTACGCATACATTGATTACCAAAAAGCTTTTGATAGTGTACCCCACTCATGGTTACTACAGATATTGGAAATATACAAAGTAGATCCTAAATTGATGCAGTTCCTAAACATAGTTATGAAAAACTGGAAAACCACACTTAATATCCAAACAAACTCTAATAATATCACATCACAGCCAATACAGATTAAGCGTGGAATATACCAAGGAGACTCATTAAGTCCTTTCTGGTTCTGCCTTGCTCTGAACCCACTATCCAACATGCTAAACAATACAAATTATGGATACAATATTACTGGAACATACCCACACAAAATCACACATTTGCTATACATGGATGATCTAAAACTACTGGCAGCAACCAATCAACAACTCAACCAATTACTAAAGATAACAGAAGGATTCAGCAATGATATAAGTATGGCTTTTGGAACAGACAAATGTAAGAAAAATAGCATAGTCAAGGGAAAACACACTAAACAAGAAGATTACATATTGGATAACAGCGACTGCATAGAAGCGATGGAAAAAACGGATGCCTATAAATATCTAGGATACAGGCAAAAAATAGGAATAGATAATACAAATATTAAAGAAGAACTAAAAGAAAAATATAGACAAAGACTAACAAAAATATTGAAAACAGAACTGACAGCAAGAAACAAGACAAAAGCTATAAATACTTATGCCATACCAATATTGACCTACTCATTTGGAGTAGTGAAATGGAGTAACACAGACCTAGAAGCACTCAATACACTTACACGATCACAATGCCACAAATATAGAATACATCACATACATTCAGCAACAGAAAGATTCACATTAAGCAGAAAGGAAGGAGGAAGGGGATTTATCGACATAAAAAACCTACATTATGGACAGGTAGACAATTTAAGAAAATTCTTTCTAGAACGAGCAGAAACTAGCAAAATACACAACGCAATCACTCATATAAATACATCGGCTACACCACTGCAATTTCATAACCACTTCTACAACCCTTTAGATCACATAACATCAACAGATACGAAGAAAGCAAATTGGAAAAAGAAAACACTTCATGGCAAGCACCCATATCATCTAACACAGCCACACATCGATCAAGACGCATCCAACACATAGCTAAGAAAAGGCAATATATACAGTGAGACAGAAGGATTCATGATTGCAATACAGGATCAAACAATAAACACCAGGTATTTCAGAAAGCATATTATTAAAGATCCCAATACCACAACAGATAAATGCAGACTTTGTAAACAACAAATAGAAACAGTAGATCACATCACAAGCGGATGTACAATACTAGCAAATACAGAATACCCCAGAAGACATGACAATGTCGCAAAAATAATACATCAACAGCTTGCCTTACAACATAAACTTATAAAACAACACGTTCCTACATACAAGTATGCACCACAAAATGTACTGGAGAATGATGAATACAAATTATACTGGAACAGAACCATTATAACAGATAAAACAACGCCACATAACAAACCTGACATCATACTCACCAATAAAAAGAAGAAATTAACACAACTAATCGAAATATCCATACCCAATACAACAAATATACAAAAGAAAACAGGAGAAAAAATTGAAAAATACATCCAACTGGCTCAGGAAGTCAAAGACATGTGGCATCAGGATAAAGTTGACATCATACCAATTATACTATCAACTACAGGAGTCATACCACACAATATCCACCAATACATCAATGCAATACAGCTACATCCAAACATATATATACAATTACAGAAATCCGTAAATATTGATACATGTTCAATTACCCGAAAGTTCCTAAATGCAATATAACATATACCGTACAGCAAAAAGGAAGTGACGCTTGATAAAGGTCCGCGTCACTCCATTCCTCACCAGACTTAACGTCTGAGAAAGTAAAGATAATAATAATAATATAATGCAGTTCTACGGACATATCCACAGGATGAATGAAAACAGAATTTCAAAGCGAATTCTTAAAGTCATCAACTCAGGCAGGGGTAAAACAAAATGGATAAAAGAAGTTGAAGAGGACCTCAGACAAGCACACATAACAGTAAACGATGCAGAAAATAGAACTGAATTCAGGAACATCATCAAAAAACATAAATTTGACACCACAACACAGAAGAGACCAGGATGCAAATGGACAGCGGAGCGAAAGAAACAACACAGTGAACACATGAAGAAAATCTGGGCTCAGAAAAAACATAAACAATCATCATAAAGGAATTCAAGTTCAAACGCTCTCTTAAATGGGAATAATCGAAAATAATAATAATAATATAACACGGCCTATACAGTATTCCTCTTACTGTATCCATTCGTTGCTCAGACAGCTCATACTACTGCACCCTCTTGAATGTACTTTCTAAGGATACGTCTAATGTCCCTTAGTCTGATCTCCTACGCCCTTTTATCGTGCAGTAGTAAGTGGTAGCATTCAACAGTATTTCAGACCTACACCCAGCTCATTTTTAAAACGTACAATGTTAAAATCTCGTTCCAGACAAATCATCAAATTAGACATAATTTGAAGCACAATGTATGTAGAAAGATATATAAATTCAAAAGATTTGGAGTTTGTAAAATTTAATACGTTCCCTCTGATGGATAGACAGCAAGAACATTTTAGCTCAGTTACAAGAAACATACAGATGCACTCAGGTCAAGTAAATACGACAGATCAATATAAATTCAAAAGATTTGGAGTTTGTAAAATTTAATACGTTCCCTCTGATGGATAGACAGGAAGAACATTTTAGCTCAGGTACAAGAAACATACAGATGCACTCAGGTCAAGTAAATACGACAGATCAATTGTTGCGTATCACATATATAAAACAGGCCATCTCCTCAAGGGAACAAAAAAAGACAGAAATCTTGCACATCGAAAACAAAGGGAGTAAACCAGACCTGCTAAAAGAATTAGCGATCGTCAGTCGTGGTGAAAGAAGCAAGACAGTATTCTGAACGCACAAGTCAAAGGCAACGAAATCAGATATCTTAGAGACTTTGTAGAATTATCTTAGAGCAGATATATGATTATAAATTTGTATCACCTCTTTGAGGAATAACTGGATGCTGAAGACCGCAGGTTTCGGAAACGTGGAAAAATAGGCGACCAATAGAACAGAACAGCGCTATAGTTGAGCCAGTAGTTGCAGTTACACAGTAATACAGTGGGCATGTCAGTTCACAACAACTTCCGGACATCTGCAGAAGCGCCAACTTAACACGCTCTGAACCCGTAGCATAAATGTAGGACGCGACCCAGTGTAATGTGCGATGTGAGACGGGACCGCCACTGGCAGATATCGACGATTTTAAAGTATGACATGGCTCCGCATTCCCATGCCCTATTATTCAAATTTATATGATGAACGCCGCTGTTATTATTGTTCGTAGATTTTTTTAACCCTTTAACTTCATGAGCTACGTTGTACAATCTGATGATGAGAGCATTGTCTCTCGAAACGCATTGTTGGGCTTTGTGTACGCCTGAAATACGGTTGAATGCTACCAATTATTCTGAACAGCCAAAGAAACTGGTACACCTGCCTAATACCGTGTAGGGCCGCCGCGAGAACGCAAAAGTGCCGCAGCACGACTTGGTATGGACTCGATTAATGTCTGAAGTAGTCCTGGACGAAACTGACACCATGAATACTACCGGGATGTCCATAAATCCGTAACAGAACAAGTGTCAGGAATCTCTTCTGAACAGCACGTCGCAAGCCATCGCAGATATATTCAACAATGTTCATGTCTGGGAAGTTTGGAGGCCAGCGGAAGTGTTTACGCTCAGAACAGTGTACATGGAGCCAATCTGGAGCACAATGGACATGAGTGGAAGCTGGTGATCAGACAGGACGCTTACGTACGTGTCACATGTCAGAGTCGTATCTAGACGCTTCATGAATCCCATGTCACTCCAACTGAACACGCCCCACACCATTACAGAGCCTCCACCAGCTTGAACAGTCCCCTGCTGACAGACAGGATTCATCGATTCATGAAGTTGTCTACTCGTACAAGTACAACCGCTAGATACAATTTGAAACGAGACTCGTCCGACAAGCCAACATGTTTCCAGTCACCAACAGTCCATTGTCGGTGTTGATGGGCCCAGGTGAGGCGTAAATCTTTGTGTAATGCAGTCATCAAGGATACACGAGCGGGCCTGCGGCTGGAAGTCCATATCGATGATGTTTCGTTGAGTGGTTCGCATGCTGACACTTGTTGATGGCCCAGGATTGAAATCTCCAGCAATTTGTGGAAGGGTTGCACTTCTGTCAAGTTGAACGATTCTCTTCAAGCGTCGTTGGTCCCGTTCTTGCAGGATCTTTTTCCGGTCCCAGCAGTGTCGGAGATTTGATGTTTTACCGGATTCCTGATATCAACGGTACACTCGTCAAGTGGTCGACGGGAAAATTACCCAACATCGCTACCTCGTAGATGCTGTGTCGCATCGCCCGTGCGCCGACTATACCACCACGTTCAGACTCACTCAAATCTCGATAACCTACCATTGTAACAGTAGTAATCGACATAACAACTGCGCCAGACACTTGTCTTATATAGGCGTTGGCGACCGCAGCGCCGTATTCTGCCTGTTTACATGCCTCTGTATTTGTATACGCTTGCCTATACCAGTTACTTTGGCACTTCAGTGTATTAGTGAAGACCTTAACAACCGTTATGTCACATGTATCCGTAATGTGTAATATTAGATATGCCCTTTTACTGCTCCAAGAAGTATGATTTGTGGAACTTGAATTTCGCGCTAATGCCACTTACTCGTAACGCGCAATTAATTTATAGGGTGATGGCGCAATATTTGGACAGAATTAAAGTAAATAGAAAGAATACTCCTCATTAAAACAAATTAAATACCAGGTGAAATGCTGCTGACGAATGTGATACATTGAGCTGACGAAAGTCATGGGGTAACCATATCCACATGTATAGATGGCGGTAGTATCGCGTACACAAGGTAAAAAAGGGCAGTGCGTTGGCTGGCCTGTCATTTACACTCAGATGATTCACGTGAAAAGGTTTCCGACACTATTATGGCCGCACGCCGGGAATTAACAGACTTCGAACGCAGAATGGTAGTTGTAGCTAGACGCAAAGAACATTCCATTTCGGAAATCGTTTGGCAATTCAATATTTCGAGATCAATATTGTCAAGAGGGTGCCGAGAATATAAAATTTCAGGCAATTCCTCTCACCATGGACGATGCAGTGGTCGACAGACTTCACTTAACGACCGAGAGCAGCGGCGTACACGTGTGAACAGACAGCAGAAGTCAATGTGGGAGTGCGACGAACGTGTCCATTAGGACATTGCGGCGAAATCTGGCGTTAATAGGCTATGGCAACAGACGACCGACGCGATGACTTTGCTAACAGCACGACATCGCCTGCAGCGCCTGTTCTGGGCTTATGACCATATCGATCGCACCGCAGAGGACTAGAAAATCGTAGGCTGACCAGACAGCGCGAACCCATAGACCAAAGTTGTCAACAAGGAACTGTGTAAGCTGGTGGTGACTACATAGAGGTATGGGCTGCATTTGCTTGTAATGAGCTTGGTTCTCTGGTAAAACCGAACCGATGTTGACTGAAAATTGTTTTGTTTGGCTACTTGGAGACGATCTGCAGCCATTGATGGACTTCATGTTGCTAAACGACGCCGGAATTTTTATGGATGGCAATGTGTCGTGTCATTTGGCCAAACTGTTTGCAATTGGCGTGGAGAACATTCTGGACAGTTGGAACGAAAGATATGGCCACCCAGATCGCCCGACATGAATACCATCGAATATTAATGGGACATAATCGAGAGGTCAGTACGTACACAAAATCCTGCACTGGTAACACTTTCTCAGTTCTGTATGGGTATAGAGTCAGCATGGATCATAATTTCTGCAAGGGACTTCCAACGACTTGTTGAGTCCATGCCAAGTCGCGTTGCCGCACTACGTCAGACAAAAGGAGGTCCGACACGTTATTAGGAGGTATCGCATGACGTATGCCACCTCAGTGTAGTGAAGATGGGCACGAGAGCTTTGATCCAGTCGTTGCAGTAAAATTAAACTTCTTTAAAGTATTTGTGGCTGGCTGCGTTGTGCAGGAACTCATTCCATAAAACTCGGCCTGTTGACAGCCGCCCAGTATACCGTGGGGCTCCGTGCTGAGGTCTGGCCCCGTGATGGCGTACCTGGTGGCGCACTTCTGCTACTCGTGGGGCTTCGTCACGCTCGCCGTCAACCTGCCGCTCTTCATGAAGGAGGTCCTCTTCTTCGACCTGCACCAGGTGAGTGTCACACACTAAGCATCTTAGTAGTCATACATTCATCCAATCGCGACATGATATTCTGTAAATCACAACATACATGAGAGCCTTTAGGGATTTTGAAACGAGTCAAGCTACACCAACAACAAACTACGTGATACGCCCGGTAAACCTGATTGGCAGAACAGGTAACAGGATTGTGGAAAGAGCCAAGGGTCGAGATCAGTTTCTGCTTCTAATTGTCATTTATTGTAATTCAATAATCTTTTCAACCAAAACGGCACATAGCCGAATCTTTACCGAATGCAACTCTTTCACGGCTGAAAGCCTCCAACAAGAAATCTTAACAAGATAAAAATCGAATTCAGATCACAATAAAATAATTTAAAAAAAACATACGCATAGTGCAATACAAATGGCTGAGGGCCACAATTAAATTACATAATTTTAAAATATATTACCATAGACCTTTAAAGTCAGAAGGCCAACAAGAAATCTTAAAAACGACATGAATTCAATTAAGATAGCAATAAAATAATTTAAAACCCAAAAGGCAACATATGCAAGGTGCCACACAAATGGCTGACGGGCACAATTAAATTTCAAAACTTTAGAATATATTACCATAGCCTTTCAAAGGCAGAAAGCCAGCATGTTTAACAACAAGAAATCTTAAAAAATCAACCAGTTAAAAATGCAATTAAGATAGCAATAAAATAATTTAAAGAAGCAACATATGCAAGGTGCAATATCAAAGTTTGAGGGACACAATTCAACTTCAAAATTTTAAAATATATTACCATAATCTTTAAAGGCAGAAGGCCGCAGTGTTTAAGCTTGAAAGATAAATTTAAAAATTAATTTTTGCAAAATTTTAAGAAATAAAACAATAAACCATAAGACTAAAATTTAAAATAGCTGACAACAGATAATTAAACACCGGTGGCACTCAGAAGGCCTCCAGGGAGGTCGGTCTGCCCTCGATCACTTAGGTGAGACAGGTGGTGAGCCCAAGTACACTTGATGCGACGGAACCCAACCAGGGGACAGCCACGGACCGACCGACACAACGACTTGCTTGCCGTCAATCAGAACATGAGAACCCAAACTGGTAATGTTACAAACGCGATAATCCACAATGGAGTATGTATTAGCTTTCAAAATTACACACCATGTTGGACAGCGACAACAGGCGAGGAAAGGACGCTGCCTGAAATTACGTTAGTTGCCAGGGAAGGTAACCGGAACGCTAACGGCCACTATGCAGAAAATTACGCTGGTACACTTGAATTTGAAACACGGTAATAGTGAACTTCTCTCAAAAGATAACTACCTTAATTTACGTCAGTAACCAGGGCAGGTAACAAGAACACTAACGGCCACAAGACAGAAAATTCCACTGCTGCACTCAAATCGCAGTCGACCAAAATAGTTAATTGCACCGCATGGCGGCTAAATCTCAGCTGTAGAACCACTAGGTGTTGCTCACCGGAAAACCTCCCAAACAGCAAACAACCGAAGCAAAGCACCATAACATGAACAGACGTGGCTTGGGTAGTTGAAACCACTACTCAACTTTGACGTCCTGGGTCGGTGAACCACGAAGCTCGTGGCGATCAGACAACTCCATACACGCTCCGACACTGCGCAGGGGCTGCCATGGGCCCCAGCCGACTGCACCGCGCGGAGATAAGTTGCCTCGTCCGCAACAACCGACCGACTAACTCCAGACCCCCTTGCCGGAAACTACCGGGTGATCAAAAAGTCAGTATAAGTTTGAAAACTGAATAAATCACGGAATAATGTAGATAGAGAAGTACAAATTGACACACATGCTTGGAATGACATGGGGTTGTATTATAACAAAAAAAAATACAAAAGTTCAAAAAATTTCCGACAGATGGCGCTTCATCTGATCAGAATAGCAATAATTAGCATAACAAAGTAAGACAAAGCAAAGATGATGTTCTTTACAGGAAATGCTCAATATGTCCACCATCATTCCTCAAAAATATCTGTAGTCGAGGAATAATGTTGTGAACATACAATGTAAGCTTTCACGGCCAGTATTGCCTTCACTTAAAACTTCCGGGCTGATAGGCCGTGGTCGAAGTATAAAAGTCTCTCCTGACGTTTCGTCTCCGACTGCGGGAGACATCCTCGGAGGTAAAGCTTTACCTCCGAACATGCCCGGAAGTTTTAAGTGAAGAATGTTGCGAACAGCACTGTAAAGCATGTCTGGAGTTATTGTGAGGCATTGGCGTCGGATGTTGTCTTTCAGCATCCCTAGAGATGTCGGTTGATCACCATACACTTGCGACTTCAGGTAACCCCAAAGCCAATAATCGCACGGACCTGGGAGGCCAAGCATGACGAAAGTGGCGGCTGAGCACACGATCTTCACTAAACGACGCGCATCTGTCGGACATTTTGTGAACGTTGTTTTTTTTCGGTTCTAATAAAACCCCACGTCATTCCAAGCGTGTGTGTCAATTTTTACCCATCTACATTATTCCGTGGTTTATTAAGTTTTCAAATTTATACTGACTTTTTGATCACCCGGTATAAGCACCAAACCAAAGATGGTACACGGCGCAAATATCGATACACATCACTGCTGCCACACGTAGAAGGAAGAAGAACCACAACGTAACTGCAACAAGGGCGGGAAACCAAACGCAGATAGACAGCGAAGTTCACGAAAACGCACAGTCGAGAGAGAGAACGGCTCACTATGAGTAGTGCTAATCTATTCAGACGAGTAAATACGGAAATTATGTATTTACTACCCAGACACAATAATGTGACCATCTGTTAAAAACCTAAATAATCACCTTTTGGAGCGCGTGCCACTGCGAGACTTGCAGTAACGGAGTCAATGAGGTTCTGGAAGGTACCGACAGAGATGTAGAGGTACGCCGTCTCCAGTGTTGTGGCCAGCTACGGTAGGTTTCTCGGTTGAGGATCCATGGCGAGAACAGCCCGGTCGACGTGGTCCCGCAGGTTTTTGGTAGGGCTCCAATCCGGGAAGTCTGATGGTCGGGGGAGTACAGCAAACCTATTCTGCCGCTCTTCGAACCACGCACGTATATTGCGAGCTGCCTGACACGTTGCATTGTCCTGTTGGTGACTGCCATCGTACCGAGGAAAAACAACCTGATTATCAGAATGGACATGGTCCCCAAGGATAGTTGGTTACTTGAGTTAATCCATTGTGCCTTTCAGAATGGAATGTCGAAGTGACCCAGCGAATTCCACTAAAGCATTCCCCAGACCATAATGCTCCCTCCTCCAAATGGTTGAAATGGCTCTGAGCACTATGGGACTTAACTTCTGAGGTCATTAGTCCCCTAGAACTTAGAACTACTGAAACCTAACTAATCTAAGGACTTCACACACATCCATACCCGAGGCAGTATTCGAACCTGCGACCGTAGCGATCGCGCGGTTCCAGACTGTAGCGCCTAGAACCGCTCGACCACTCCGGCCGGCTCCCTCCTCCAGCCGAGTCCCTTTGCTTTCATACGTTTCACGCCGTACACGCAAACGGACATCTGTTCGATGCAGCATAAAACGTGATTCGTCTGATAAGACTAGCTGTCGCCACTCACTGGAAATCCAGTTGCGGTGTAAATTCCAGCCTTCGTCGTCGATGAACAGTTGTCAGCACGTGCGCATGAATCAGGCCCCTGCTGTGGAGGCACAAATGCAGCAACGTTCATTGAAAGTGTTTAAGGAGTCACTGCTGTCAGCCTCTTGATTCATGTGGGTGGTCAGTTGCTCAACACTCGCACGTCTTATCGCCCATACACAGCTCCGCAACAGTCGTTCACCCGTTTCATCCATGTCCCGTGGTGCACCACGGTCGTCTCTCGCACCGGTTTTAGATAGCGCCATTTTGCCGTGCACGGTATACTTTAACCACAGCTGTATGTGAACAGTTGCAAACTCAGCCGTTTCGTTAGTGCTTCCGCCCTTGGTCCGAAAGCTGATGATTACGCCCTTTTGGAGTCAGATAAATCGCTCTGTTTCCGCATTGCGAAAACGACTTCATTGTTTTCCGCGTCCCCCACCCCCAAAAACGCTTTGTACCCTCCACTGCTACTGCTGTCACCTGCCGTCTGTGAGTGGTTATTACATGTTGACGTTGAACACAGGCTGTGGTCACATTAAAGTGACTGGCCCTTGTGCATTACATTACGAACATACAGTATAAGTTCGCTGCAAAATTAGTACGAGGGGCGTTTGAAAAGTCCGCGCAAAGTCCGAGAGATGGCACCACCGGCGCGTATCGAGGTCATGTTTAGTTAGTAGCATCTTTGGAAAGAATGCACACCAAGTTTCAGCTATATTGGTCTATTTCTTTGTGTTTGGCATTCGTGTGAATCAAGGAAGTCGAGAGATGTCAAACAATGGACGAAAAAGAATTTCGTATGGTGATTAAACATTACTTAATGAAAGGCAAAACGCCTCAGGAGGCTAAAGAGAAGCTTGCTAAACATTACGGTGACTCTGCGCCTTCGATTAGAACAGTTTATAAGTGGTTCCAAAATTTTCGGAGTGGCCATGTGGGCAAAAGTGATGCTGAACGTTCTGGACGCCCTGTGGACGTTACGACTAAAGAAATCATTGATAAATTCTATGATATGGTGAGGGATGATAGAAGGTTTAAAGGTACGTGAGATATCTAGTGCTGTGGGAATCTCGAATGAACGGATACATAATATTTTGCATAAACATTTGGACACGAGAAAGCTATCCGCAAGATGGGTTCCGTGATTGCTCACGCTTGACCAAAAACGTGTGAAGTGTTGCAAGGATGGTTTGCAGCTGTTCAGGAAGAATCCGCAGGACTTTAAGCGTCGTTTCGTCACTGCGGATAAAACATGGATACATTACTATACTCCTGAGACCAAATAACAATCTAAACAATGGGTTACCAAGGGCGAATCTGCACCAAAAAAGGCGAAGACCATTCCTTCGTCCGAAAAGGTTATAACGACTGTCTTTTGGGATTCGCAAGGGATAATCCTCATCGACTATCTGGAATAGGGTAAAACTATTGCAAGTGCACATTATTCATCGTTATTGGATCATTTGAAAATCGAGCTGTAAGAAAAACGCCGGCGATTGGACCGCAAAAAAGTCTTTTTCCATCACGACAATGGACCAGTACACAACTCAGCATTTGCTGTCACATAATTAATGGAAATAGGATCCCAACTCTTTTCACGTCCCCCCTATTCTCCAGATTTGGCTCCCTCGGACTACTATTTGTTCCCCAATTTCAGTCTGGAACCGCGCTACCGCTACGGTCGCAGGTTCGAATCCTGCCTCGGGCATGGATGTGTGTGATGTCCTTAGGTTAGTTAGGTTTAATTAGTTCTAAGTTCTAGGTGACTGATGCGCTCAGAAGTTAAGTCGCATAGTGCTCAGAGCCATTTGAACCATTTTTGTTCCCCAATTTAAAGAAATGGCTGGCGGGGCAAAGATTTTATTCAAACGAAGAAGTGATTGCAGCAACTAAGAGCTATTTTGCAGACTTGGACAATTCCTGTTATTCGGAAGGCATCAACAAATTAGAACAGCATTAGACGAAGTGTATATGTCTAAAAGAAGACTATGTCGAAAAATAAAAATGGTTTACCCCAAACACGTAAGAATTTTTTGTTTTTGCACAGACTTTTCAAACGCCCGTCTTGTGTCGCTATTTTGTTGAAAACTGATATTTTGAGATCGCGGTTGTGTACAAAATACAGGTTGATTCTAGCAGAGAAGATAACAGTAACCAGCCACAGCTCTTATCTTCACGCAATGTACGTTGTTTTCTCAAGATTCTACACCTGTCTATCCTGTGCAATCCTCTTTATCTCAATGTAACTACCACAACCTACATCCATTTGAACCTGTTCGGTGTATTCGTACCTTGCTCTCCTTCTACAATGTTCAACACCCAAGCCCCCTCACTTTCTTCTTTTACCAAACTAATTATTCATTGAGGCATCAGGATGTGTCCTACGAACCGATCCTTTCAGTCACGTTGCACCATAAATTTTTTTTAAACTAATTCGATTTAGTACTTCTTCGTTAGTTATTCGACCCACCCATCTGATCCTCACTGTTTCTTTGTAACGACACATTTCAAAAGCTTCTATTCACTTCTCGTCTCAGCTGTTTATCATCGATGATTCGAATCCATACAAGCTACGCTCCAGACAGTTACCTTCAGAAACGAGTTCCCAACATTTAAATTTATGTTCTGTGTTAACAAGTTCCTCATTTTTAGATATATTTCTCATATCTTACTTTTGCCAATGTGCGTTTTGTATCCTGTGTAGTTTGGTCATCGTCAGTTATTTTTCTACCCAGGTAGCAGACCTAGACGATTACTTTTATTGTCTCTTTTCAGTCAGCGTCGCCTGACTTAATTGGATTACAATCCATTACCGTTGTTTTACTTTTTTTGATATTCATCTAATAATAATCCATTCCGTTCACGTGTTTTTGCAAGTAATTACGTCTGTGACAGAATTAAAATGTCACTGGCAAACATCTAGCCTTTTCCTTCGTCTCTCTAAAACTTTAGTCCTCTTTCGAATTTATCTTCGGTTTCCTTCACAGCTTGCTCGTTGTACATATGCAGTAACATCTTGGATAGGCTACAACCCTATGTCACTCCCTTCTCAGCCATTGTTTCCCTTTTATGTCCTTCATCTCTTCTGATGCCTGATTCCTGTAGATAACTTTTCGCTCCCGGTATTTAAATTCTAACACCTTCAGAATGTTTGAAAAACCTCAACATTGCCCCTCCTGCTTTCTTTAGCAACTGTTTTCATCTAATATTTGACACCAAGTCGTAACAAAACGTTATACAGAACACTGGCACATGTATATATACTGGCCATTGCGAAACCTCTGTGATACAAACATTACTGTTAAGCAGAAGCTACACCCATTAACCCAAATGTTCTGTTAAGTCGTATAGCTGTGGGTAATAATCTATTGTTTCACTTTGTTTATGAATATCTGGAGTTTTTGTTTCCTACCTCATACATCTCAGCAACTTATAGACTTTTGCACCAGACAATGAAACTCCATTCTCGCTTCCCACTCCCGGGTTCCCGGGTTCGATTCCCGGCGGGATCAGGGATTTTCTCTGCCTCGTGATGACTGGGTGTTGTGTGATGTCCTTAGGTTAGTTAGGTTTAAGTAGTTTTAAGTTCTAGGGGACTGATGACCTCAGGTGTTAAGTCCCATAGTGCTCAGAGCATTTGAACCATTTGAATTTGATACTCCATTCTGAGCCATAGATAGGGATGCATGCACTATTTGGAAATTATTTTAACCTATAGTATTGCAGTTGCCAATTTCACATTTCATCAGAAATTCATTCTAGTTATTAACACGAATATCATTAAGGAAAATTATGTATTTCCACATAAGTCTAATAAAATCAAGAGCCCCTGGCATTTGCAACATGTCTCGGTATAAACTTTGCATAATATTCTTTTATCTGTACGATGCGAAAAGTGACAGTTGACTCTAATTTATGAAAACTGTGAAGTCTTTTACGTGAGTACTGATAGGAATCCGCTAAATTTCAGTTACGCGTTAAATCCCGCAAATCTAAATGCTGTGAATTCGTCTAAGTACTTAGGGGTTACAATTACGAATTACTTCAGTTGGAATGACCACACAGATAATGTGTGGAAAGCGAAATAAAGACTCCGATTTATTGGCAGACCACTTAATGCAACAGGTCTACTAAAGAGACTGCCTACACTACGCTTGTCCGTCCTCTTCTGGAGTACTGCTGTGCAGTGTGGGATCCGCATCAGATACAACTGACGGAGTACGTCTAAAAAGTTCAAAGAAGGGCAGCTCGTTCTGTATTATCGCGAAATAGGTTAGAGAGTGCCACGGATGTGATATGTGAATTGGCGTGTCAATCGTTAAAACAAAGGTGTTTTAAGTTGCAGCAGGACCTCCTCATTAAATTTCAATCAATCGCCGGCCGCTGTGCCCGAGCGGTTCTAGGTGCTTCAGTCCGGAACCGCGCAACTGCTACGGTCGCAGGTTAGAATCCTGCATCGGGCATGGATGTGTGTGATGTCCTTAGGTTAGTTAGGTTTAAGTAGTTCTAAGTTCTAGGGGACTGATGACCTCAGATGTTAAGTCCTATAGTGTTCAGAGCCATTTGAACTATTTGTTAAATTTTAATCACCAACATTCTCCTCCGTGTGCGAAAACATTTTGTTGGCGCCCATCTACATTGGACGAAATGATCAGACAGAGCTCGCACGGAAAGATTCAAATGTTCGTGTTTCCCGCTCACTGCTTGAGGCTTGAATGGTTGAGGAATAGCTTGAAGGTGGTTCGATGCACTTAATTGTGAATTGTAGCTGTAGATGTCGACTAATATGTTGCACATTCGCGTAGAACAAATACTTTATGCACCTTTGCTGCTTTTCTCCACAACATTAAGCCTTCTGCCAATAATGAGGGAAAGTATGCCAGGAATCCCGTATGCCAGCCAACGTAGAGCAAGACATTTCTAAGTGTAAAGCGAGAAAAACTGAACTTTTAGTTTAGCCTAGCATCATGCTGTAACCAGCTAACCGCATTATTCATCTGGATGCACAGGAAGTTTACACAGCAAGTCTCGTGCAGTGTGCGGTGTTGAGTTCTACTTATAGAACGTGCAAGCTATTTTCTTTGTTTGGTATTGCATAATATCAGACTTTGAAAGATTAAAAGTTGAGCTGTTAGCTTTGTAGCAGTTGTAACTCTGTTCCATTGTTCACCTGGCTGTGTTTGGCATGGATGAGATTGGACCCTTAATCAGCATAATTAAGTCATCAGCAAACATCACACGTTTTGTAGAGTTATCCAGTCTCGTAGACGAGTAATTAATCTAGGTCAAGAACAACAAGGGGCCACAACCTGAAACTTTCGGGACATCACATTGAATGTTTGCCCACTTCAAATTCAGCCTCTTTTTCTGTCGCATCATCTGTAACTGTGAGCTATTTCTTTTGGTAAGAGATGACACTGTCGATCATTGCAAATGGAACACCATGTTTATGCCTAACGGGATTCACATGACTGAGGATTTTGCCCAGATCACAGGAAATGCCAACACTCTCGAATTTTGCAGGAGCTAGAGTGCCGATGGAGCTATTTACCTCCAGCTGCTTACTGGGCCAATCACTTGTAAAATTAATACTGTTGCGAATATCATTGCTTTGCAGATTAAATTGTACGAACACTCTATAGTGAATGGCCATGCCATTACGGTTTGTAGTATTAGCTAGAAATTTCACAATTTTCCAGTCAAAATCTGATTTTGTAGTCGCATACCTTATCGCCACGGCATATGGTAATCAGATACATGCAATTAAAGTGATATTTAACGTATGTAAAGGGCAGGAAAACCATATGGAAGGAAGCAAGCTTGGGTTCTAACGTATCGCTGATGACGGGCTCCTGACACCAGCGGTGATCGGGAAAAAAATTGCGCGTGTAATAGGTCACATTGGCAGCACGCGTATGAGAACGAAGAATAAAGGCGCTAATAGAAAACCTTTTACAAATTGATTTTTTCGATTTCGCATTCAGAAATCTTAAATAGCTAAGGAACGTTAAAAGTCAACTAAGCCAGAACTATATTACTGTTGTAGCACTGACTTTAAATTAGAAGCTCAAGTTAGTTAACACGATCTTGGCTTGAAACCTAACGCCTGCACCACCTAGCGGGCGCCGCGCAATTTGTTTTCTGCTGAGACAGAGGGTCTACACTGCCATGTCTTCTGCTGCCATCTAGCGGTGAGTACGTGCACTACGTCGAGCAGCTAGCTTCTCCAAACACGCTGCTAAGTCAATAAAGTTGAGCGATGGCCGGTCGTGTAGCCACGTGCCCTCTTCCGTTATAAATAGGGACGGCTGCCTGCTCATTAAATTTGCCGCTCCGCTGAGTGAGATGCTCAAAGGACCGCAAGGCCAGCCGCAAAAGGGCTGACAACTCAAGCCACGGCACAAACGAGATGGTGTGCATAAAACAGGGAGCAATCGAAGCCATAAACACCGTCAGTCAATGAAGATGGACGCAACTAACAACGAAGGTCAATCATCTCAAGACAGCTGTAAGATATAGTCAACACAATGAATATAAAAATAAACCACTGCATAAAGCAATCTGATTTAAAATGTTCTGTTAGGAGATACCTGAAAACTGGAATATGATGTAGTAATGTGTGGTATCTTCTCGTAAGAATAGTTTTCGTACGACAATTTTTAGTTATGGTTACAATTTTATGTTAAAGATAACTATACACAGATACGATACCTCCACACGTCGTTCTAGATTCCTCGCTGAGCAGAATTTTGAACAGTAACCCTAATCTTAGATAAAGATATCACGCCTTTACGTCAAATTTCAATTGTCTTGCAGTTCTGATTCCGTATCTTCTCGTCTCTAAGACGACATAATCAGTGTGTTTTAATAGTGTTGCTAACATGAAGATATAGAAACGAGAAAGACGAACTCATGGTAAAAGATGCGCGTGGTATTTCCACGATTTTTCCATTTCTCTTTTTCTCCTTCCCTTCTCTTTATAAATTTTCATTTGGTGTTACACATTAGTTACACGTAACATAGTTATTATGATATTATGCCAATTGTTTACATTTATTACTATTACAGGAATACTTAACATAAAAACCAATTGCTAAAAACAGTTTGCTGTATTCCAGTTACATTCTGCCAAGTCTCTCTATTCAGGGCATCCTCCTTGCGTACACCATTATTTTGTTGATGTGGTCTTTCTAGAGTTGCGTTCTAACGGAACTACGGTTCGGTAGTTTTGGTATAGTACATAAATGACGAAGTAAATGTAGAACTGCTGGTAGTATGAGTAGCACTGATAGGAAAAGAAACACAAATGATATGTGAGAGGGGAACTGGGAGACAACGACTTCTCTTTGTGTTTTATTTGTTTGTTTCGAACATAATTAGACCTGCACACCGTTCAGTGTTAGTCCATAGTATATTTAATATCTTTACAAAACATAAATTGCGTTTCATAAGTAAAGTAATTAGTTGCTCGCGTAACTTCTGCGCCTTTGCGTAACCAAAACAATTACTTTTGTAAGCAGGAACGCAAAAAGAAATGTATGTAATTGTTATTGTCATTTTTGTACTCAAGAGAATGTTCTTCATCATGAACAAATGCCAGAGTTTCCTGCTATGATTGATAAGTGCGGAAGTAATGTGGCAATAACACAATTTTATGTAAACTCGACGAAGTACTGAAGCGATGTTTGATATATTTTTCTATTCTTTTTTCTAAGTTAACTTTTTATTTTTGAGGAAATTGCGTTTCTAGACTTGTATGATATATCTGTATTTTTTTAATTTTTACTACAATATTTCACTGTTTCAAGTTAAAATT
This sequence comes from Schistocerca nitens, assembly GCF_023898315.1. Lineage (NCBI taxonomy): Eukaryota > Metazoa > Arthropoda > Insecta > Orthoptera > Acrididae > Schistocerca > Schistocerca nitens. The sequence continues at coordinate 395,052,663 of NC_064618.1, read as the reverse complement.
AACAATTTTCGAACAAAATTTGAGTTACACGATGACAGTATCAATTTTGCTATAAATACTGTTTATTTTTACGTAACAGACGGAGGATAACTTATGTAGAACAAAGAAGTTCCAAAGGTTACTTGGACCTTTGTACATCCACACTCAGTTTCGGGACGGTTCACGGCTCTCAGTTTCTAGAGGAATCTAGTAAGACTCTGATGACATGCAGGGGACGGGCAAAATAACATGGACGGTGGTAGTAATGGGATGGTTGTGTTTGACTGCCAACAATGCAGGTAAGGCACGTGTTGCGCTGTACTGTGCGTGTTTAGCACTGACTAGGCATCAGCGCAGGTTGTTTACGAGTAGCGCACACTTTGTATTTGCATTAAGAGGCCGAGGTCGACGGGCAATGAAAGACCTAACACAGTTCCAAAGAAGGCAGATTATGGGGGTTCAATTAGCTGGAGCATCAGTAACCAAGACAGCCAACTTATTGAATGAATGTTTCAAGACCAACTTTTTCAATAGTCATGATAGCCTACACAAAACATGGGAAGACGTCATCGTTTAAACGTAATAGTGGGCGTAAATCAAAACTAATGGACAGAGACTGCTGTACGTTAACACGAATTGTGTCAAAGAAACACAAAACTATATTGGCTAAAGAGACTGCAGAGCTCAAGAGCCATCTTCGAGACCCCGTATCTATCGACACTGTCCGACGAGAACTCCATAAAGCGAATATTCATGGATGAGCTGCTGTACCGAAACCATTAATGACGACAACCAACGCAAAGATGCATAAAACATGGTATCAGAGTATAAATCTTGGACGGTTGATCAATGGAAACACGTCATATGGTCCGACGAGTCAACGTTTTCGTTATTTACAACATCGGGTCTTGTTTACGTGTAGAGAACGCCAAAAGAAGCCTACAATCCTGATTGCTTGATTCCAACGGTTAATCATGGAAGTTTGATGGTGTGGGCAGCCATATCATGGTATTCCGCTGGTCCCATCATTACTTTCAAAGGCCGTGTTACAGCCAACGATTATGTGAACATTTTAGGTGATCAGGTGCACCCCATCATTCAAATGTTGTTCCCCAACAATGATGCCATACTTCAGGACGACAATGTACCCATTCACACAGCCAGGACAGTGCAATCGTGGTATGAGGAGCTTGCAACTGAACTGTAGCGTCTTCCCTGACCAACACAGTCCCTGGACTTGAACATTATTGAACCCTTGTGGGTGGTATTGGAGCGCAGACTCCGGAGCAGATTTCCGACTCCCTCGTCACTTTAGGAGTTTGAAGAGGTTCTGATAGAAGAGTAGCATAATATTCCACTAGAGACTATACGTTCATTATATGACAGTATTCCAAGAAGAATAAACCATTCCCAAGTAGGTACAGGTGTTCACATTATTTTGCCTATCCACAATACGTGAAGAAAGCGATCGAAATGAGGCAACGGTTCTTCTTGTTCTGACCCTCCTTTCTAAATAACCCATTTCCGCAGCTATCAATCTTCTTTTAAGGTCAGCATTTTAAAATTAACACGACTCATTAATGCCAGAAAACTGCTAAAGCGAGGTTACAGTATGTCACTAGTATTGTTCAGTTTCTATGTAGAAATGGCTCTCCGAATACGTGAGAACAGCGGGGAGGAATGGGGATGATTATTAATGGTTCAAATGGCTTTGAGCACTATGGGACTTAACATCTATGGTCATCAGTCCCCTAGAACTTAGAACTACTTAAACCTAATTAACCTAAGGACATCACACAACACCCAGTCATCACGAGGCAGAGAAAATCCCTGACCCCGCCGGGAATCGAACCCGGGAACCCGGGCGTGGGAAGCGAGAACACTACCGCACGACCACGAGCTGCGGACGATTATTAATGATGAACAGGTGTTTTCGTCACGTTTTACTGATGATCAAGCCGTTCTCGCACAAGAGGAACACGATCTTGAGTTTATGAAACGATGTTTTTATCAGAAATGTTACAAATTGTTGCTACGGATGAGTTTAACAAAAACCGAATATCTGGTAGTAAATAGCGGCACTGCATTTGAAGTTCGCATCAATGATTGAGCAGTTACGACACATTTAGAAAACTCGAATTACCTAGGTGTGTATAAGGCCAAAAGTGGCTTGTGCAATGCAGAAGTACAATACAGAATACCACAAAGCAGAAAAGCAACAAGGTGTGTGGGTTCTTTTGGTGGATTAAGAGCATTTCTAACAACAATAAGAAAAGAGTGGGTAGTCTGATAGATGAATCTGACATGCTATGGATCACAACTATGGATTTTAAATCGTTTACTTAGTCTTACATATTGTATTTAATTGTCATGTGCAAATGTATACAATAGGCCCTTAATATCCTGTTCACAGCAGAATGTAAGACGTCTGATCCGTTGTAAAATCTGACGTAATGCTCTTAAGATGGTAACGGAAAACAAACGGATAAATCTACATGAATTAGAAATGGGAAAAAGGTCAGTTTTTTGGAAAAGTGGAGAAATACACTGAGGTGACAAACGTCATGTGATACATCCAACGTCGGACCTAATTCGTGTGGACTCAGCAAGTTGTTGGAACTCCCCTGCAGAAATACTGAGCCATGCTTCTTCGATAGCCGTACATAACTGCAAATGTTGCCGGTGCAGTATTTTTTGCACGAACTCACCTCTCGACTATGTCCCATAAATATTCGACTGGATTCATGTCGGGCAATCTGGGTGGCCAAATCATTCGCTTCGAAATATCCAGAATGTTCTTCAAACCTTTCATGAACAGTTGTGGCCAGGTGACGTGGCGCATTGCCATCCACAAAAATTCTATCGTTGTTTGGGGACATGAAGTCCACATATGGCTGAAAATGGGCTCCAAGTATCCGAACATAACGACTTCTAGTCAATGATCATTTCAGTTGGACCAGAGGACCCAGTCCACTCCATGTAAACACAGCCCACACCATTATGGCGCCACCACCAGCTTGCACAGTGCCTTGTCGACTACTTGGGTCCATGGCTTTGTGGGGTCTGCGCCACACTGGAGTCCTACCATCAGCTCTTACCAACTGGAATCAGGCCTCATCTGAGCAGGCCAAAGTTTCTGTCGTCTAGAGTCCAAGCGACATGGTCACGAGCCCAGGAGAGGCACTGCAGGTGCAGTCGTGCTGTTAGCAAATTCTGCTGCCATAAACCAATTAACGCCAAATTTCTCCGCACTCTCCTAGCGGATACGTTCGTCGTTCCATGTTGATTTATGCGGTTATGTCACTCAGTGTTGCTTGTCTGTTAGCACTGACAACTCTCCGCAAACGTCACTGCTCTCTCTCGTTAAATGAGTCCATCTCCCACTGAGTTCTCCGTGGTGAGAGGAAATGCTTGAAATTTGCTATTATCGGTACACTCTTGACACTGTGGGTGTCTGCTTACTGAATTGCGTAAATATTTCCAAAACTGAATATTGCATGCGTCTAGCTCCAACTACCACTCTGCGTTCAAAGTCCGTTAATTCGAGCCGTGCCGCCATTGTCACTTCGGAAACTTTTTCACATTAATGACCCGAGTACAAATGAGAGCTCCGTCAATGCATTGTCCTTTTATACCCTGTGTACGCAGCCCAATGGTACAGCGGAGCATCGCGTACGAATTGGTTTTGCCCATTTGAAGGAAAACAACACCAAAATCCGTGCTGAGTTGGTGGACGGGTGCAGCAACAGTCCAATTTCTACAAAACAACGCACATACGACGGTTAGTCATAATTCTTTAACCATCACTTTGATGATAAAGTTATGTAATAATTTTTATTTTGTTTAAATGTACGTGTCTGCAGTAATAATACCCACTAGAATTCCTGTATCACAGTACCGTGGAATACCACTAGAGGAGTCAAACAAGACGCAGCCCAATGCTACCGTCATTTATGTATGTACGTATCGCTATCCCACGACTTTTCTCAGCTCTGGGTATTAAAATTATCTTTACAACACAGTGAGCAATTTCTACAAAACAACGCACATACGACGGTTAGTCATAATTTTTTAACCATCACTTTGATGATAAAGTTATGTAATAATTTTTATTTTGTTTAAATGTACGTGTCTGCAGTAATAGTACCCACTAGAATTCCTGTATCAGAGTACCGTGGAACACCACTAGAGGAGTCAAAAAAGACGCAGCCCAATGGTACAGCGGAGCATCGTGTACGAATTGGTTTTGTCTATTTGAAGGAAAACAACACGAAAATCAAAAATGGCTCTGAGCACTATGGGACTTAACTACTGTGGTCATCAGTCCCCTAGAACTTAGAACTACTTAAACCTAACTAACCTAAGGACAGCACACACATCCATGCCCGAGGCAGGATTCGAACCTGCGACCGTAGCAGTCGCGCGGTTCCGGACTGCGCGCCTAGAACCGCTAGACCACCGCGGCCGGCAACACGAAAATCCATGCTGTTGGTGGACCGGTGCAGCAACAGTCCAACATCATATGCCACAGACATGTTAGGTGGGGGAGACGCTTCATATGGTCAGACAAGGCTTAACGACGAAGAATGAAGTGCAGAGTCTTCCTCTGTGAATAATTGGGACTCACAAGAAAAAAGAGATCCTGGGGCTCGAAGACCGAAGTACCACAATCGAGGTGATACTCGAAAAAGTGGAAATCAGTGAAGAATTTGTTATTTAAAACTTGCACAACATTTCGAACACGGTAGGAATCGCCGCCTGCTTGTTCCACGACTGCTGGTACCTATTCGAGGCAGTAGCGGAAATGTTGCAGATGTGTTAGACAAAACCAGGTGACTTCTTTGGGTGTCACTATGACCGTGAGATAAGGAAGCAAAGCAAACGATGAAGACGACACTCTTTGACATGGCTGTGACATATCGCCCTGTGCTATTGGTTCATGTTTTTGCCCTTATTGCGCGGTTATTTTAATGTGTGTACTTACCATGTCTGCTTGGGAGAAAAGGTTTGCCTTTGTCTCGCTGGGAAGGTGCGAGAACGCCGTGCCGCCGCTGCCATCACCAGAGAATGACTGAGCATGATATTTTTCCCATTTCTGTGCAGACATTAATGTAGAGGTTACCGTGGTGACACCTGAGCAGCGTGGGAAATTCGGTTGCTTTCGCTCCAAAATATTGGTGCATCCAATCGACCGTGTTTGGTGCAAAGAGGTTGTCAAATCGGCGGGGAGTGGGCTGGGGGCAACTGCTCCACGCCAGTACCAACCTCTTGTTTGTTAATGTGCATTATGAACGTTAAGAGTGTGAAGTTTCTCCTATATTCCATTGTTTTTAAACTGGAGATTCATCACTTTGGCAACTGTACTCAGTTACCTCTATGTGGACTTTTTCAAAGTTGGGAACTGAGGGAAGTGAAATCTGGTTTCTCAGGACAGAGCGGATCAGGATGTGGAAAGGGGCCAAGGTCAGTTACTGTTAGTTATACAACAACACACAACTTTATTCCTCAAACCAATGCACAGTTTTCTCTTTAAAACAACAAAGATCAATTCACGGCTGAGGGCCCAAGTAACTTCTCGAGAATCAGTTTAAATTATTCCTTTCAGAACACCAGGATTTAGACTAGAGGCTGAAGGCCTTACGTAAGTAAAATTGCAATATATTCTCGGCTAAAGGCCGAAAAGATATTTCAGATCAGCTAAGGAAATTCCTCAAAAGCCAAGCATTTACAAATTTCGGCTAAAGGCCATATTAAGAGAAACTGAAATTAATTCTTCGGCTCAAAGCCCCCAATTTTTTTTTTTACACGATAAAAGAGAGGTTTTAAGAATAAGCTTTTACACAGTACAACAGAAAAACATCTTAAGAAAACTTGAAGTATCTTGTTGGCTGAAGGCCCAAATAATTACTCAAGAATTATTAGCCGGCCGGAGTGGCCGTGCGGTTCTAGTCGCTACAGTCTGGAGCCGAGCGACCGCTACGGTCGCAGGTTCGAATCCTGCCTCGGGCATGGATGTGTGTGACGTCCTTATGTTAGTTAGGTTTAATTAGTTCTAAGTTCTAGGCGACTGATGACCTCAGAAGTTAAGTCGCATAGTGCTCAGAGCCGTTTGAACCATTTTGAAGAATTATTAAAGACAATCTTAAGATAAACATTCACAGAACACAGCTGAAAGCCGTTACAAGAATCCAAGATAATTCAAGAGAAACCTTCGGACAATGATTTACAGATTAAGGCCACAGATTCAGAAACAAACTCGGCTGAAGGCCTAAATACAGAGCAACAAGAATTTTAAATAAAACGCGGCTGAAGGCCTAATCTTAAAATAGTTGACATGAAGTTCGGCTGAAGGCCATATACTTCACATAAAACAGACGATATTAATACACGGCTGAAGGCCTGGCATAGTACCGGCAACCAAATAAAATGACAATCACAAACAACAAACGGTGGTGCTCCGGAGTGTTCCAAGGGTCGGCCTGGGGAGGAAACTCTAAGCACAGTTTAGGTGAGACAGGCAGCTAAGCGTAACACTAAACAATCGGGTGGCAACATGACCTAGGGACGGCTGAAGAACCAACCAGCAGCCTAATCAATTCCCTTCCACTCGATACACTCTCTGCTCTATTTCAATCGACCGACTGTCTACTCCAGAAGGCAGACAGCATTCGTCTGCTCCGTGGAAATCACAGAAGCTACAGAGGGTTCCACGTAAACACACTTGCACAAGAACTCGAACAATCGTAAAATCAATCACTGTGGAACAACAAGGGCGAATCAGTTCGACACACAGAGAGTTTCCAAAAGCAGTCGGCGACCAAAATACACGTCGTCCGATGAGACGACCGACCGACCGAACGACCGGTCCAGGTCGTTCCCACTGAAGTTACGTGTGTCGGCAACGGTCGGGCGAGTCTTGGCTGTCCGAAGCTGACTGCAGCTCCAACCCGACTCAACTCAATGTCCGTTCGGAATTCGGAGACACGGCGACCCGGACACACTGGCTCGGACCCAACCATGCAGAGGCAACACTTGACCATTGGGCACCCAACATCTCTGCACAAGGATGGAACCGACCCACTTCCGGCTAGATGACCAAGTCACCAGGCCCAGAAACAGTCTAAAGACCAAATACATTTCGCCAGATGAGACGACCAACCGAACGACCAACCAACGGTCGTCCCGCTCCAATCTCCTGCCGTCGGACAGATCATGTGTGTGGCCAGCGGTCGGCAAGTACTGGCTGTCCGCGCCTCACTGGCGCTCCGTCCCCGACTGCTGCTCCGTCCCCGATATCACTGCTGCTGTGTCCCGACTGAGCTCCCAGCTGAACTCCAGACACACGACGACCCGGAAATACTGGCGATCGCTCCAGAGATAGTACGACGGCGCACTTACCGACAAGCGCTGCTGCTGCCACTCACGGGCAAGCTAACCAGCAACGTAGTGGCGCCAGTAAATCGAATTAAAAGAAAAAACGAGACTACACAACCATAAAAACAAGATGACGAGCAATAAACGGTATGAGCGCGAGCCGCGCACGGCTCAGGATGAGGGAGACGTTACTGGGAATTTGTCTTCCGGCCTCTGTCTGGTGCTGAGTGGCCCATCTTAGCTAATTTTTCTGCAAATGTGTGTGTTGCAATTGCGGTAGCAAGATCCATATTTGGAGCAGCCCGCAGCTTATTTGGTCTGCCACGTGAATTCCGTTGGCTATTTGATTATAATTTTTGGTCTCTTTTGTCGAATTAACTTTGAATGCACGAGCTGCCCAGATGAGGAAATCTTGCTGCGTTTTCTCCATGTTGTCTTCCTTATAATTGAATTGCGTGCAACATAAAGACAAAAAAAATCTGTTATACTCAGAACTGTCTTAGATTTCAGGATCCGTTATTTGACCTTCAACTTTCCCGTGGTTAGGCGACCCACAAGTAACAAATATAACCTGTTATATATACCTAAGTTCTCGCTTTTAATGTGACCATGTTTTCGTTGTGCACAGAGGTCAAACACAGTCAACTGCTGTTCGAAGAAAAGAGAGACATCATCGAGTTTCAACCTAACCGACATCGAGCAAGGCGCTGCTAAATGTGTTTTTCGAACAGGCTTGGTGTGCTCAACAGAGGCATACCGACACTGGAGCACATTACCGAAATCTCCTGACGAGGTTTTTGGAGGCCGTCAAAGCGACGTATTCCGGGACGCTGTCCAAGGGCCAGCCAAAATGCCGGACTCTACAGCCAACGTCACGGACAAGTCAGTCACCATTGACAAAACTGTCACGTTGAAAGGAACATATCTAATGATGAATTGACACCTTCACTAAGTTTCATGGCTGCTTATTGATTTTTTCTTTACTGAGGGGACGATTAAAATTTAACGACTATCATTGGGTACGTGATTGTTGCGTGGGCCATATGATCACTGTGGCTTGATAACACTGGACTACTGCACCGCGGATTCACCGAAAATTGTATAGGCTGTTGACTTGTTTATGCAGTTCTGCGCTCAAGAGTTGATAACCGAAAAAAACCATTATGGTGATGCTTCTGTATGAAACATGTACGTAATCCCTCTATTTAATGGTGTAAGTGCTTTATATGACCAGTTAGGATGGTTGGGGCCTTACAAATCACTGACTACCATACACTATGTGCAATTTATTGTACCCTCAGTGCGCATGCTCCCCAAGTACTTCACATCAGAGATTAAGCACCTGTCCACAGTACGGGATCGCACTCATCTAGTGTCCTAGCTGTGCGCATCCACAAAACAAAACCATTCGCTAATTCTTTCTCCGCTACTGCCGTCCCCGCTGGAACAAGTTAGCCTGTATTCTGCGGACACTACAGTTACCTGTTTCAATTAAGAAAAAACTGGAGCATTTCCATCGTAATATTTCCCCGAAAAATTAAAAAATACGGCCAGGTCTCTCTGACAAACAGTAGAGCATAGTTATACTCTTTCTCCCGTCAGTTACTCTTCCTTCTCATCTCGTTTCTCACTCACTCACGCCACTTCCCTTCCCCCTCTCTTCATTACTTGTGTTTCTACCACGTCCCCCTTTCTCTGCCTCTCCACCCCTCTCTCATTGGCACAACTGGCACGTTACACTGAGGTGACAGAAGTAAAGGGATAACGGTATACACGTATACAGATGGCGGTAGTGTGGTTGTGCATGGGCGGAGCTGTTATTTGTTCTCAGCATTTGTACTCATGTGACTCATCTGAAAAACTTTCCCTCATGATTATCGCCGGACGACGGGAATTAATTGACTTTGAACGCGGAATGGTAATTAGAGCTAGATGTATGAGACATTCCATATCGGGAATAGTTACGGAATTCAGTATTCCGTGATATACAGTGTCAAGAGTGTACCGTGAATACCGAATTTCAGGTATTTCCTCTCACCAGAAAAACGCAACGGGCATCACTCAACGACCAAGAGCAGCTGCGTTTGCGTAGAGTTGTCAGTACTAACAGACAAGCAACACTGCGTGAAAGAACCACATAAATCAATGTGGGACGTACGACAAACGTATCCGTTAGAGCATGAGGTGAAATATTGTGTGGGTGTTGTGTGCTGTCCTTAGGTCAGTTAGGTTTAAGTAGTTCTAAGTTCTAGGGGACTGATGACCATACATGTTAAGTCCCATAGTGCTCGAGCCATTTGAACCATTTTGAAATATTGCGTTAATGGACTATGGCAGCAGACGAATGACGCGACTGCCTTTACTAACAGCCCGACATCACCTGCAGCTCCTCTCCTGAGCTCGTGACCATGTCGGTCGGATCCTAGACGGCTGGAACACCGTGGGCTGATCAGATGTGTCCCGATGTCAGTTGCTAAGAGCTGATGGCAGAAAATTCTGCTGCCGTAGCCCATTAAATAATTCGAATGTGGCGCAAACCCACCAAGGCCATTGCTAACAGCAATTCAGTCATAGGCTCCATAACAGTGTAGGCTGTGTTTACATGAAATGAACTGGGTCCTCTGGTCCAACTGAACCCAAAATTGACAGGAAATGGTTATGTTCGACTACTTGTAGACCATCTGCAGCCATTCGTGGACTTCATGTTGTCAGACAACGGTGGAATTTTTATGAATGACAGTGCGCCGTGTCACTGGGCCACATTTGTTCGCAACATTCTGGACTGTTCGAGCGGATGATGTCTCCTACTTGGGCCGCCCGACAGGAATCCCTTCGAACATTTATGGGGCATAAGCAACAGGTCAGTTTGTGCACAAAATTCTGCACGGGCAATACGTATTCAATTGTGGACGGTTATGAGGCTGCATGGATTAATATTTCTGAATGGGACTTCCAACGACTTGTTGAGTCCATGCGATGTCGAGCTGCTGCATTATGCCGGGCAAAAGGAGGTCCGACACAATTTTAGGAGGTGTCCCATGAGTTTTTTCAGCTCAGTATAAATTCACTTGGCTGTAATTACTCTTTATTCTTCTACTTTTCGAGGATGAATATAAACTGTGCCCTTTGTCTGCTGTAGTTATTACTGTTGTCACTATTCATGTCAAGTTATCTCTATGTGTTTGATATCATATTAATCATAAGGCCGCTTTTAACATGCCGTGTCGTGATGGACCTAATGTGCACTTTGTAGAACACCTGACTGGATGGAAGACACGGCCTAGACGCTGTAATAGTTATTGGATAAATGAATAAAAAAATAAATCCATCACTGGCATCGCTAAAAGACGAATTGGAAGTGGCACATGGTGACATGCAATATGAATCGAAAGCGACCGATATTAGCATCGAAACCCTGGTACTGTGGATCGGTAGGCTGATGACATGTAAGTCCAAACTTTGTCGAATGGAACGCTGTAACACCGCCTAAAAAGCTTTAGGATCCTTCCCCATGGCTTTATGTTGTGAGATATCATTAAACCTAGGACACTAAAGATGTAAAAATTTTACGTTGCTACTAAACCATTTAAAGTTTACTACTCGACATTTTATTCAAAGGAAGTCATAAGTTATAAGTTATGCGTTAGTTAATTACCATTGTATGATGTCCAATGGTATGTTACGCATCAAATTGAAACAAAATGTCCCGTATTATATACTTCTGCAATAGTGAATTTTACGAGGGTTAGTAACCTAGGGTTAATCGTCCTACACACTTATTTACATATGTCCGCATTTATGCATAAAGGATGGAGAGGCAGACTAATATAATCTGGTGACATAGTTTGTTAGTTGCTACAGGTGACCAGAACTAACTGACAACATGCACGTGCACATAAAATCATTTTTAGTCACAGAGAAAATTATCCATTCATCCTCTCGTTATGGAAAATAGAGATGTCTTTTCGTGTGAAAGTAATTCAGCACAAAATGTGTAAAACATTTCACTCCACAATTCGCTTGGTGCAGTAATACTTTTGAGAAGACGTACATAAAAAAAAATTGATTTTACACTATAGACTAGTTTGATAAGGATAAGGGCAAAGTGTTCAGTGTGGCTTTAAAATATTGGACAATTGCGGCGCAGATACACGGAAAATTGTGTAACTTGTTGCTCTTGTCATGTGAACGTACTGTTCTATTACTGTATATTTCATTGAAATTCCATAATAGCACTCACATGATGGATAAACGAAGAACACTCGACCACACAGCAACTTCTGTTTTGACAAATACGACTCTGTAATTACAGTATATATTTAAATACATTATTTCGAGCAAATGTTTAGCCCCCCCTCTCCCCCGAAATAATAGCTCATTTTTACTCTTGTGAACCTTGTGATCATTATGGTCTATTAAACAGTATTGTTTCTTAGCGTCTTGTGTTTCTGTAGTGTGTAGATTCGCTTACCTGCAAATATCGATTGCAGTGTTTTGCACATAGGTGACAGGACAAACACGTCCCCGTATTTTACAAACATTTCATTCAGTTTTGGCGGTTGGAGCTGGGAACTTCGCCTGTTAGCTAAATGAGGCGACAGCAGCGGCACTCGGCCACCATTTACCATTAACATTGCAAAACCAAAATGAATGAGATTTTCACTCTGCAGCGGAGTGTGCGCTGATATGAAACGAGGTACTGGCAGAAGTAAAGCTGTGAGTACCGGGCGTGAGTCGTGCTTCGGTAGCTCAGTTGGTAGAGCACTTGCCCGCGAAAGGCAAAGGTCCCGAGTTCGAGTCTCGGTCGGGCACACAGTTTTAATCTGCCAGGAAGTTTCATTGCAAAACCAAGATTAACACGCCGACCTCGTGAAGATACGGCATAAAGGCTAGGAAAAACGAGAAGAAGAAATATAAGCGAGTGAAAATAACCGGAATACGTTAATTTATTTACCTGTGAGATCTGAACTGATATGAACAGCAAACTATCTAAACTACTGGCCATTAAAATTGCTACACCACAAAGATGACGTGCTACAGACGCGAAATTTAACCGACAGGAAGAAGATGCTGTGATATGCAAATGATTAGCTTTTCAGAGCATTCACACGAGGTTGGCGCCGGTGGCGACACCTACAACGTGCTGACATGAGGAAAGTTTCCAACCGATTTCTCATACACAAACAGCAGTTGAACGGCGTTGCCTGGTGAATCGTTGTTGTGATGCCTCGTGTAAGGAGGAGAAATGCGTACCATCACGTTTCCGACTTTGATAAAGGTCAGAAATTAGCCTGTCGCGATTGAGGTTTATCGTATTGCGACACTGCTGTTCGCGTTGGTCAAGATCCAATGACTGTTAGCAGAATATGGAATCGGTGGGTTCAGCAGGGTAATATAGAGTGCCGTGCTGGATGTCAACTGCCTCGTATCACTGGCAGTCAAGATGACAGGCACCTTATCCGCATGGCTGTAGCGGATCGTGCAGCCACGTCTCGATCCCTGAGTCAACAGATGGGGACGTTTGCAAGACAACAACCATCTGCACGAACAGTTCGACGACGTTCGCATCAGCATGGACTATCATCTCGGAGACCGTGGCTGCGGTTACCCTTGACGCTGCCTCACACACAGGAGCGTCTGCGATGGTGTACTCAACGACGAACCTGGGTGCACGAATGGCAAAACGTCATTTTTTTCGGATGAATCCATGTTCTGTTTACAGCATCATGATGGTCGCATCCGTTTTCGGCGACATCGCGGTGAACGCACGTTGGAAGCGTGTATTCGTCATCGCCATACTGGCGTATCACCCGGCGTGATGGTATGGGGTGCCACTGATTTCACGTCTCGGTCACTTCTTGTTCGCACTGACGGCACTTTGAACAGTGGACGTTACATTTCAGATGTGTTACGACCCGTGGCTCTACACTTCATGCGATCCCTGCGAAACCCTTCATTTCAGCTAGACAATGCACTACCGCATGTTGCAGGTCCTGTACGGGCCTTTCTGGATACAGAAAATGTTCGACTGCTGCTCTGGTCAGCACATTCTCCAGATCTCTCACCAATTGAAAACGTCTGGTAAATTGTGGCCAAGCAACTGGCTCGTCTCAGTACGCCAGTCAGATGTACTCTTGATGAACTGTGGTATCGTGTTGAAGCTGCATGGGCAGCTGTACGTGTACACACCATCCAAGCTCTGTTTGACTCAATGCCCAGGCGTACCAAGGCCGTTATTACGGCCAGAGGTGGTTGGCTCAAATTGCTCTGAGCACTATGGGACTTAACTGCTGAGGTCATCAGTCTCCTAGAACTCAGAACTACTTAAACCTAACTAACCTAAGGACATCACACACATCCATGCCCGAGGCAGAATTCGAACCTGCGACCGTAGCGTTCGCGCGGTTCCAGACTGTAGCGCTTAGAACCGCTCGTTCACACTGGCCGGCCCAGAGGTGGTTGTTCTGAGTACTGATTTCTCAGGATCTATGCACCCAAATTGCGTGAAAATGCAAATACATGTCAGTTCTAGTATATTTGTCCAATGAATACCCGTTTATCATCTGCATTTCTTCTTGGTGTAGCAATATTAATGGCCAGTATTGTATTTAACTTAGTAAACTATACTTCCTTTTTCCCAATTTGAATTCTCATCCACGTAACATCTAAATACCTAGGCGATTCTGGAACTTATTTTACGTAAGGGCATCTTCTTCATTTACCGTTATAGCTGTTCCAGGCACCTAATGTGTTACAGAATTAATAATTTACACACTGAATCTACCGTTCTGCAGCGAACTGAGTGCCGTTTTGAAACGTCCTTGCAGGTTAAAACTCCGTTCCGGACCGGGACTATAAAACCCGGGCCCTGCCTTTTCGCGATCAATTATCTTACTGGCTATTTATTTTTTTCTTTCTTTTTTAACTTTCCAGGCACGGCTCAAGTCCTGTCGTCACAGCTTCTTTACCTGGGCGACTACCTCAGGCCTACCTTCGAAACTTCACAGTATTTCTGCCTAAACTGCGGGAGTAGAATTCCAGGAAGAAAGGGCATTGCGGAGAAATGGCTTAGCTACAGCCTGGTGGATTGCTCCCAGAAAGTATTTTTCACTCTGCATCGAATGTCGGCTGTTTTGAAAGGTTCCAAGTCCGAGTCACGGTCTGGTTCACAGTTTCAGTCAGTCAGGAAATACATTACAGTAGAACTTTTCTAATCTGTCCGCTACAGGACCGAAAGCACGATCGGAACACAAAAAATGTAGGATTATCGGAGGATCACTTTTATTGTCCCGTAAAATCACAGTACTAACTAAACTCCACACGAACAGGCCATGAAGGCCCAACGGTACCTGCCGTGTCATTTCAGCTCACGGGCGTCACTGGATGCGGATGTGGAGGCGCGTGTGGTCAGCACACCGCTTTCCCCTCCATATGTCAGTTTAAGTGGCCGTAGTCGCTACTTTTCAATTAATAGCTACTCAGTTTGCCTCACAAGGGCTGAGTGCCCCCCGTTCACCAACAGCGCTCGGCAGACCGGATGGCCACCCATCCAAATGCTAGCCCAGCCCGACAGCGCTTAACTTCGATGATCTGACGGGGATCGGTGTTACCATTGCGGCAAGGCTGTTGACAAAATCACAACACAGGAAAGCAAATTTTTAATATTCAACTAGAATGCTACCTAAAATACAGGGTGATTCAAAAAGAATACCACAACTTTAGGAATTTAAAACTCTGCAACGACAAAAGGCAGAGCTAAGCACTATCTGTCGGCGAATTAAGGGAGCTATAAAGTTTTATTTAGTTGTACATTTGTTCGCTTGAGGCGCTGTTGACTAGGCTGAAATGGAAACAAATGAATCTTTCGTTTCAAAGATTGTGTTTAGTTCAAATGGTTCAAATGGCTCTGAGCACTATGGGACTCAACTGCTGAGGTCATTAGTCCCCTAGAACTTAGAACTAGTTAAACCTAACTAACCTAAGGACATCACAAACATCCATGCCCGAGGCAGGATTCGAACCGCACGGCCACTTCGGCCGGCTTGTGTTTAGTGATGAAGCAACTTTCCACACTAACGGGAAAGTCAACCGTCACAATGTCTGTATATGGGGCACTGAGAATCCGCGGGAAACAACTCAGTATGAACGTGACTCGCCTAAGGTGAACGTTTTCTGTGCCATTTCAGCCAATAAAGTTTTTGGTCCCTTTTTCTTCGAAGGTGCTACTGTAACTGGACTACAGTATCTGGAGATGTTAGAGAATTTGCTGTTCCCTCAGCTCGAACAAGAAGCACAACAATTCATATTTCACTAGGATGGAGCGCCACCACATTGGCACTTATCTGTCCGTAACTACCTGAACGTCAACTACCCGAGGCGATGGATCGGCCGCCAGGCAGCCCGTGACAGAGCACTTCATCACTGGCCTCCAAGAAGCCCTGATCTTACCCCCTGCGATTTTTTCTTATGGGGGTATGTTAAGGATATGGTGTTTCGGCCACCTCTCCCAGCCACCACTGATGATTTGAAACGAGAAATAACAGCAGCTATCCAAACTGTTACGCCTGATATGCTACAGAGAGTGTGGAACGAGTTGGAGTATCGGGTTGATATTGCTCGAGTGTCTGGAGGGGGCCATATTGAACATCTCTGAACTTGTTTTTGAGTGAAAAAAAAACATTTTTAAATACTCTTTGTAATGATATATAACAGAAGGTTATATTATGTTTCTTTCATTAAATACACATTTTTAAAGTTGTGGTATTCTTTTTGAATCACCCTGTATTATTCCATGTTAAAGCAGAAACAAAACGAAAATAAAACGTTGACACACAAAAAATTCTTATAGGGAAGTGTAATGTAAAATAGTGTGTGTACTCTAAAATACATCTGTATCGTACTGTATGATATTTCTACTGTAAGTAAACGTTTAACAACTGTACCTACCTTATTACAGTAATGCAGTGACATACAGCTGATCTACAATTAACTGTTTAAAACATGAGCTAACACGGTAAAAAATGTTCTGTTCCTAAGCACGACGAAAAATATCTCTAATGAATTTTTGCTCAGCAACCAGCAACTTTCATTTTGCCGCGATGTTGCCATTACCTATAAAAAAATATCTTTTGGGGTAAACGAAGAGCTTCGTTCGATGTACTGGAAAGCTATATCAAATGCGTTTTTACCATCTGTATGTGGTACTCCCCCAAGGGCCTTGCCGCAGTGGTAACACCGGTTCCCCTCAGATCACCGAAGTTAAGCGCTGTCGAGCTGAGCTAGCACTTGGATGGGTGACCATCCGGTATGCCGAGCGCTGTTGGCAAGTGGGTGCACTCAGCCCTTGTGAGGCAACCTGAGGAGGTACTTGATTGAGAGGTAGCGGCTCAGGTCTCGGAAACTGACATACGGCGGGAGAGCGGTGTGCTGACCACATGCCCCTCCGTATCCGCATCCAGTGACGCCTGTGGTCTGAGGATGATACGGCGGCCGGTCGGTACGGATGGGCCTTCATGGCCTGTTCGGCAGGAGTTTTATGTGGTACTCGAGCCGTAGGTTCATCGTCTTCTTCGCCGTCATTATCCTCGTTCTCATAGATTCTTCGACTTACAATGTCAATGATTTGTTCGTCAGTTAAATCTTCTTCCGTTGTGCGGTCAACATCATCTGTACTGACCCACTCACTGGGCTCAACATCCTGTTCTAACGTTTGCAACTGTTTCAAAATCGCTGGAGTGTCTACGTCTTGACTTTCGTCACTTGTTACATGGTATGTTTCATCTTGTTTCTCTTCACTCATTTCTTTTGGTGTTTCATCTTTAATTTCATTCGTTTTTGAGCACAGTTTATGCCAAGATTTTCCATGTGTTGATGCCGGTATTTGTTGCCAAACTTTAGCATATAAATTACACATTTTATAGTTCTTGATTTCGTCGCTTGAAACAAGCTGCTGCCTTCTTGTGTCCTCTCTAAAATTGATCCAATGTATTTCCGACGATATCGTCTCTTCGGCCACTCACTGACCGCCTGGTCCGTGGGTTGGATTAGACATGTTACGTCGACAGGAAGAAATAAATCTTTTATTTCACTTTTTAAAGTTTATCTTCAGACTGATGAGATGTCGCACTGTCAAGTATCTACGTGACGCGTTTGAGGTGTTTTTTGTTTCCTTTAGATATTTTGTAACGGCAAAGACGCTGCATTCTATTCATGCTGACTTTTGGTTACGACAATATACAGGTAGTGATGCGATATTAACGTTTTTGAACGCCTATGGTTTCTTTGCCTTTCCGATCACAAACAACGGCATCTTGTGACTGCCATTAGCTGTACTACAGAGAGCAATAGTAATTATGTCTTTGGCAAGTTTTGTACCTGTTGCGGACTGGTTTTGTGCACGAAGAATACTTTTAGGGAGCATTTTGTAGTTCAAGCCAGACTTATCAGCGTTGTACGCCTGATCTGGGATCAGGTTAAGCTCTTTATGTAAGTTCCCAATTTCTGAACAAATTCAGTGGCAGCTGTTTCATCAGTAGACAGCTTCTCGCCCTAAATAATTACATTTTGAATGGCATGGAATTTTTTCCACCAATGTAACCAGTCTTCACTCGCTGCAAACTTTTCATTTTAAAATCAGTGCCTTTTATTTTACAATTGGTCAGGACAACGAAGTTCCTTTTCTGCTCCCCTGCTCAAACCACACCCACAAAGCATTCTCTAGAATCACACTTTTAGGCTTCTTCAAAGTCTTTCGTATTTTCAGTCCTTCCACATCATCGATCGTCACTGTATGACTTTCAAGAGCTTGCGTAGTCGTTGCCCAGTTTTTAACAGTTGTTATGCCAGCTACAACCTCAGCCGTCTTACCTAACCTTTCAAGCACTTTCAGTACTTGGTAAGGACATGTGTAGTTGACACGATAATTTAGTTTTACGCATATTAATATATGAGAAGAATACTGTTAATAATTTAGAAAACAAATTCGTACACGGTAAACTTATACATCGAGTGAGAATCACATTATTTCATTATAAAATGATCTAACTACCAGGCCTATCAGTTGTCAACTGCTTACTGATCAACATCGCGGACGACGAGTAATCGAAAAGTCCTAACAAACACCAGGAATGTGATGGTCGGACCAAGAGTGGAGCATCCGAGATCTACTGTAATGATTTTTCCCCCTACATAAAATGGGTTATTTAGGGTAAAACTGATAAGAGACGATGGTCATAAAGAAGAGGAAAAGGAGGAGAAGGAGTAATGTTGCGAATCCCACATCATTGCGCTTTTTAGATGCTTCTGCCGTGAACACACAGACTCTTCTTTCTAATAGAATCCTTTATTATATTTGTCTCAGGGTTTCATGGGAGAAGTGTACTTTATTGTGTTCTACAGACAGACAAACTGGCTGCTACCGTGTGTCAGTCTGCAGCACATGCAGACCTGGCGTTCACTCGCTTACTCTCTTGCTTTCAGAACGGCATGCTGTCTGCGTTGCCGTACCTGGGAGTGCTGGTGGTGCGCATCATCGTCTCGCTGACGTTCACCGGCTGCCAGAAGAGGACGGGGCTCAGCCTCACCAACCTCAGAAAGCTCAACCACACTGTCGGTACGTCGCTACCCCACACATGCTGCAACAGACTCCTTGTTCTCTAGCAGGGAGTGCTCTGCGGCTGCAGAATCTCACATATGGGTTCTACGGCTGTAAAAATAGCAACCAAATTTTTTACCGTATGTATCCCGTATTGTTGAGACGCGAACAAGTTACAAACTGTTCATTAGACGTGGCCATTACACCATTACACATACACTACTGGCCATTAAAATTGCTACACCAAGAGGAAATGCAGATGATAAACGGGTATTCATTGGACAAATATATTATACTAGAACTGACATGTGACTACATTTTCACTCAATTTGGGTGCATAGATCCGGAGAAATCAGTACTCAGAACAACCACCTATGGCCGTAATAACGGCCTCGATACGCCTGGGCATTGAGTCAAACAGAGCTTGGAAGGCGTATACAGGTACAGCTGCCCATGCAGCTTCAACACGATACCACAGTTCATCAAGAGTAGTGACTGACGTATTTTGACGAGCCAGTTGCTCGGCCACCATTGACCAGACGTTTTCATTTGGTGAGAGATCTGGAGAATGTGCTGGCCAGTGCAGCAGTCGAACATTTTGTGTATCCAGAAAGGCGCGCACAGGACCTGCAACATGCGGTCGTGCATTATCCTGCTGAAATGTAGGGTTTCGCAGGGATCGCATGAAGGGTAGAGCCACGGGTCGTAAAACATTTGAAATGTAACGTCAACTGTTCAAAGTGCCGTCAATGCGAACAAGAGGTGACCGAGACGTGTAACCAATGGCACCCCATATCAGCACGCCAGTATGGCGATTCGTGCACCCAGGTTCGTCGTTAAGAACACCATCGCAGACGCTCCTGTGTGTGAGGCAGCGTCAAGGGTAGCCGCAGCCACGGTCTCCGAGCTTATAGTCCATGCTGATGCGAACGTCGTCGAACTGTTCGTGCAGATGGTTGTCTTGCAAACGTCCCCATCTGTTGACTCGGGGAGCGAGACGTGGCTGCACGATCCGTTACAGCCATGCAGATAAGATGCCTCTCATCTCGACTGCTATAGATACGAGGCCGTTGGGATCCAGCACGGCGTTCCGTATTACCCTCGTGAACCCACCGATTCCATATTCTGCTAACAGTCATTGGATCTTGACCAACGCGAGCAGAAGTGTCGCGATACGATAAACCTCAATCGCGACAGGCTACAATCTGACCTTTATCGAAGTCGGAAACGTGATGGTACGCATTTCTCCTCCTTACACGAGGCATCACAACAACGATTCACCAGGCAACGCCGTTAAACTGCTGTTTGTGTATGAGAAATTGGTTGGAAACTTTCCTCATGTCAGCACGTTGTAGGTGTCGTCACCGGCGCCAACCTTGTGTGAATGCTCTGAAAAGCTAATGATTTGCATATCACAGCATCTTCTTCCTGTCGGTTAAATTTCGCGTCTGTAGCACGTCATCTTCGTGGTGTAGCAATTTTAATGGCCAGTAGTGTAAGAACCTGTTTGATTCCGCATCAAGCTGTGCATATAACGTGCTCGTTAATTCGCCATTTGAGTGGAATCTCTTTCTTGAGCAGACTTTTCTCTTTTACTTACTGAAGAACATCGTTACCACAAGAGCGGATTCAAATACAACTTTCTCTGTCACTCCCACTTTTAACATGCCACATTTTTGTGATTTTAATTTTATATATATATATATATATATATATATATATATATATATAATACATAAACACACACACACACACACACACACACACACACACACACACACACACACACACACTGCACACCTGCCTAACATAGTGTAGAGCCCTTCGAGAACGCAGAAGTGCCGCAACACGACGTGGTATGGATTCGACTAATGCCTGGAGTACTTTTCAATGCCAATAAACTTTGCCAATAGCCGTACACTTTAAGATATTTTATTTTATTCTGCAAGCAAGCAGTTTCGGCAATTCATTTTGCCATCTTCAGGCCCCATACGCTTTTTTCAGATCGACGAGCTTATCGTATAGCACCTTAAAACTGAAATCGTGAATTCCAGTCGTTGTGAAGCTGCTTCATAAGAAAGCGTGAGTTGCTATTAAACATTAGCCATGTTTTAAGATAACGATAATAATTTGTTTACAATAAAATATGTAAAATATGTTAGTATAGTAATAGTAATTTGTTGACACCAGTGAGTAATACACTTGCATTAGCATACCGTCCAAGTAATTGCAATTCACAGAAATTTAGCTTTTAGAAAGCTGCATCCGAAAATATTGAGAAGTAAATGGGTCACGCAATTAATTTTAAAATTGCAATAGCCACAAAGCTGCGGGTCTCTGATAGCGCCATAATTTACATGACCTAAAATCGAAGTGTGCACTCAGTTGTCAGTATTTTACACAGTACTAAGATTGTGAAAATTGGTACGCAAACCATTGTTGTACAAGCTAATAAATGAGGGACATGCTGTTTTTTGTAGCCTGGGTCAGTACGTCTGTTCCGGTGTCATTGTTAAGAGCTGAAATTGCAGGAGTTGAACTCGTATCAAATACGTTCGGGAAATCGGTGTTTCTGGTTTATTTTTGTCCTTAGTGGAGAGTCTTCCCCTTCTGTTTTCCTTACTCAACTTCTTTAGTTTGCCTGTTTTACCTGTGGTTTCACAAACTTGCCAAAGGGAGCGTTTCCTGACTGGAATCTTATAGGTCGTCACAAGTCTGTCAACATGAGCAAGTAACTATAGCAACTGTAAAGACTACTACATTAAACATAGCCTGGGTCAATACGTCTGTTCCGGCGTCATTGTTAAGAGCTGAAATTGCAAGAGTTGAACTCGTATCAAAATAACTGCCCACTGAATCGCCACTTCAGTGCCTCACGTACGCAACTACAGGGTCACATGGCTGCGTGCAACGGAAAGGCACGGTGATGTACACTCATGCTCATAAATTAAGGGCTGCAAATGGAGAAGTCCAATGAGATAAGTGAAACTGACAAGGGCAGATTATTATTACGCAGAGCCTGCGAACGAGTATCTCCAAAACGACGAAACTGGTCGAATGTTCACTTGCTATTACTGTCATTTGCATCTACGGAAAAAGTTATGAGGACCGTGACACTACCGCTAGACGCTTAATTGTTGGATGCCCATGACTCTCCGCAGACCGAACGAGGTGGCTCAGTGGTTAGACACTGGACTCGCATTCAGGAGGACGACGGTTCAATCCCGCGACCGGCCATCCTGATTTAGGTTTTCCGTGATTTCCCTAAATCGCTCCAGGCAAATGCCGGGATGGTTCCTTTGAAAGGGCACGGCCGACTTCCTTCCGCATCCTTCCCTAATCCTATGAGACCGATGACCACGCTGTCTGGTCTCCTTCCCCAAACAACCCAACCCAACCAACTCTCCGCAGAACGTGGGTTTCGGAGAGTTGTCTGCTCTGTAAAGTAGGATAGATGGTGATCTGTGCCATCTCTGCCAATAGAGCACAATGTTGGTGCACGCACAGATGCTTCGGAGCACACAGTTGATGGTACATTGTTGAACATTGAGCTCCGAGGCAGACCGTTCCTGTGTTCACATGCTGACCCAACGACATTGTTAATTACGATTGAGGTGGGCACGGAACCATTGAGATTTGACCACCGATCAAGGAAAACGTGACGACGGATGAATCACATTTTTGCTACACTAGGTCGATGGTCGTCTCCACAAACGCCATCATCGAGGTGCAGCGCAACGCGGACACAGGCTGGTGGGGGCAGCGTTATGGTGTAGGAGGCATTATACTGCCCTTGTATGGGACCTGTGGCAGTAATCGAAGAGACAGAAAGTGGTGCCACACAACGTGGCACTACACAAAACTGGCGCTAATAGCATAGGCACTTAGGGAACACACACGAAACAGATCTGTAAGTCCACGATACAGGTGATAAGTTGAGGAAAGCGTCCCGAAGCATATGTGCTACAAAACGCCACTGTTTCCTGCGAATGTAGCAGGACATCAATATGGGATATGATCACCGTGCACACGTACACAGGCCGCACAACGGGTTGGCATAATCTGGATCAGGTGGTCGAGCAGCTGCTGGGGTATAGCCTTCCATTCTTCCATCAGTGCCTATCGGAGCACCTGAAGTGCCGTAGAGGTTTGAAGACGTGCAGCGATACGGCGACCGAGAACATCCCAGACGTGCTCGATGGGATTTAGGTGTGGAGAACAAGCAGGCCACTCCATTCGCTTGATATCTTCTGTTGCAAGGTACTCCTCCACGACGGCAGCTTGGTGGGGCTGTGCGTTACCATCCATCAGGAGGAAGGTGGGACCCACTGCACCCCTGAAAAGGCGGACATACTGGTGCAAAATGACGTCCCGCTACTCCTGACCTGTTACAGTTCCTCTGTCAAAGACATGCAGAGGTGTACATGCACCAATCATAATCCAACCCCACACCATCAAACCACGACCTCCATACAGGTCAACGACATTAAGGGTTGGTATGTGGTTCCCGGTTCATGCCACATGAAAACCCGGCGAGAATCACTGTTCAGACTAAACCTGGACTCGTCCATGAACATAACCTGGGACGACTTTCCCAATGGTCATGTACTGTGTTCTTGACACCAGGCTTTACGGGATCTCCTGTGACCAGGTGTCATTGGAATGCACCTTACAAGTTTCCGGGCGAATAAACCATGTCTGCTCAGTCATCTGTAGACTGTGTGTCTGGAGACAACTGTTCCAGTGGCTGCAGCAAGGTCCCGAGCAAGGTTACCTGCTGTACTCCGTGGCCGTCTGCGGGCACTGATGGTGAGATATCGGTCTTCTTGTGGTGTTGTACACTGTGGATGTCCGGTAGTGTAGCGCCTGAACACGTATCCTGTCTGCTGGAATCGTTGCCATAATCTTCAGATCACACTTTGTGGCACATGTAGGGCCCGTGCTACGACACGCTGTGTTTGGCCAGCCTCCAGTCGCCCTAGAATTCTACCCCTCATAAAATCGTCAGTATGTGTTCTTTGAGCCATTTTCAACGAATAGTCGCCATTAGCACATCTGAAAACGTCTGCACACTTACTCGCTGCACCGTACTCTGACATGCACCAACACACCTCTGCGTATGTGGACAGCTGCCAGCGCATGGTCATACCCCGGGGTGACTGAAACCCGCAAACCGCCCAGCAGGGCGTTGTTTCACCGTGTATCAGTATTATCCTTAATTTATGAGCATGAGTGTACTTCGCTGCGCAAAATGTAAGGGTGAAAGTGATTTCCGCATGATGTGTCATTGCCAGGACACTTATCTTGATGAAATTTGGAGCTTACATAGAAAGAACTGCTACAGTACAGTACAGTATAGTACAGTGCAGATGGTAACAGAAAGAAATACACAATGCGACAAACAGAAATGACAGTTTCATTCAGAGAATTTAATTACACTAAAGTCACCGTGATTTATGATGGGCCTTTTGGACATACCGACAGGCCCTAAATGATTCTTAATCGGATGTTCAACCACAACGGATGGCAATGGATGTTCTGCAAAGTGCTGCCTTACTGGTCACACGGTTAGTAAGCAGTTCTTGTGGTAGGGCGTTCCATTCCTGCGTAAGGCGTTGTTGTCAACTGCTAGATGGTCGTTGGTGGGTGTGGACGTGCTGCAACACGCCCCCTCAACGCATACCCCGCGTGCTCCATGGGATTTAAGTTTCGGGGTGGGCGGACTGAAGCGCCTAGAACCGCTCGGCCACCACGGCCGATGAATCAGGGATCCTACAGATTGTTGGTACGTTTGTGGAGGTATCTATGACAGGTCTTGCAATACGCGTAAATGATGGACTGCTGATTTGCGTACGTGGTGGTGGCACTCGAAAGCGACACAGGTGGGTTCCATAGGATTTACATCAGGCGAATTTGCTCGCCGAGACATGAACAAGAATTCACTTTAACAGCCGTAGCACGGTTCTGGCTCCGAGACATGGGAAATTATACTGCTGAAAGGTTATATCGCCGTAGGAGAAGGCATCAAGCACGAAGGGATTCAGGTGGTTGGCAGCTGTCAGTGTCTCTTCTATTACTGCCACAGGTCCCATACAAGGGCAGTATAATGCCTCCTACACCATAACGCTGCCCCCACCAGCCTGTGTCCGCGTTGCGCTGCACCTCGATGATGGCGTTTGTGGAGACGACCATCGACCTAGTGTAGCAAAAATGTGATTCATCCGTCGTCACGTTTTCCTTGATCGGTGGTCAAATCTCAATGGTTCCGTGCCCACCTCAATCGTAATTAACAATGTCGTTGGGTCAGCATGTGAACATAGGAACGGTCTGCCTCGGAGCTCAATGTTCAACAATGTACCATCAACTGTGTGCTCCGAAGCATCTGTGCGTGCACCAACATTGTGCTCTATTGGCAGAGATGGCACAGATCACCATCTATCCTACTTTACAGAGCAGACAACTCTCCGAAACCCACGTTCTGCGGAGAGTTGGTTGGGTTGGGTTGTTTGGGGAAGGAGACCAGACAGCGTGGTCATCGGTCTCATAGGATTAGAGAAGGATGCGGAAGGAAGTCGGCCGTGCCCTTTCAAAGGAACCATCCCGGCATTTGCCTGGAGCGATTTAGGGAAATCACGGAAAACCTAAATCAGGATGGCCGGTCGCGGGATTGAACCGTCGTCCTCCTGAATGCGAGTCCAGTGTCTAACCACTGAGCCACCTCGTTCGGTCTGCGGAGAGTCATGGGCATCCAACAATTAAGCGTCTAGCGGTAGTGTCACGGTCCTCATAACTTTTTCCGTAGATGCAAATGACAGTAATAGCAAGTGAACATTCGACCAGTTTCGTCGTTTTGGAGATACTCGTTCGCAGGCTCTGCGTAATAATAATCTGCCCTTGTCAGTTTCACTTATCTCATTGGACTTCTCCATTTGCAGCCCATATCTTCGCTAGGGTGACCCCGCGTCCGTGTATGCTCCGCTTATATACTTTTGTTACCGCGTCACGTGTCCGCAACGCCACCAGGCGCCATCCAACTTCGCGGTGGGCAGTGGTCATAATGTTTTGGCTTATCAGTGTATGTTACTACATCTTGCACAATATTAGATCGTAGAATAATTACTTTACGCTCCTACTCGCGTCAACAGGGGCCACGTCACCCGACTTGTACATGTTCACCGTTAAAGCGGATCACGCAGTAAAATTGCATCTTTTCTGCTGGTGCCAAAAGTTCACTCCTCTCCCGTGCCACCTGTGATCTTGGGTCCAAAAGATAAGGGTGTAGGTACGGTATCAACAAGACAAGGGTGCTTCATCAAGGAAATTTTAAACCCTCAATGATTAATTTTATTTTTCTTAAATTTAAATGTGTGGGTTTGAGAGGTGTGTGCTGAGCTAGAGGCGGGGCTGTACTTGTGCGCCAGGCACGCTGGGGGCGGCGGCGAGCCTGGTGGGCGTGGCGTCGCTCTCGTGCCAGCAGCAGTTCTGGGCGGTGCTGGTGCTGACTGCGGGCCAGGCGGTCACCGACCTCGCCTTCACGGGCGGCTACGTGCTCTCCTTCCTCGACCTGGCGCCTCGGCTCGCCGGCACCCTCACCGGCGCCGCCAACGCGCTCGGCAACCTGCCCGGCGTGCTCGCGCCCACCATGGTCGGCTACCTCACCACCAACGTGAGTACACGGCTGCCGCCGTCCACAACTCTCCGTCTCAGTTACCAGCCACATCACACCCGAGATACCGGAAACGCCTAATAGTTACCTATCCTATCCTGTCAAGTAACGTGGCTCTTACTCCAAATGGCTCTGAGCACTGTGGGACTTAACATCTGGGGTCATCAGTCCCCTAGAACTTAGAACTACTTAAACCTAACTAACCTAAGGACATCACACACATCCATGCCCGAGGCAGGATTCGAACCTGCGACCGTAGCGGTCGCGCGGTTCCAGACTGAAGCGCCTAGAACCACTTGGCCACACCGGCCGGCGGCTCTTTCTCCATGGTTGTGTTTTATTTTTAATTGTACTAATTTAAATTGGAATGTATCATTACAGAGAAACACAAGGGATGCAATAAAGAAAGACAAATCCTTTGCCGGCCGCGGTGGCCGTGCGGTTCTGGCGCTGCAGTACGGAACCGCGGGGCTGCTACGGTCGCAGGTTCGAATCCTGCCTCGGGCATGGGTGTGTGTGATGTCCTTAGGTTAGTTAGGTTTAAGTAGTTCTAAGTTCTAGGGAACTTATGACCTAAGATGTTGAGTCCCATAGTGCTCAGAGCCATTTGAACCATTTGAACAAATCCTTTTCACAAATTACAGGGCGTAGCAAAAAGAATTATCCGATTTGGCGAGTCTATATTTCTGGAACTAATAAACATATACAATGAATTTTGTTTTTTGATGAACGAGAAACTCAAAAAGCTTTTTTTTGTACCTTTTCATAGATACTCAATATGTCCTCCTTGAGATGCACGGCATATGTCAATGCGGTATTCAAATTGATCCCACACTGCAGCGAGCATGTCTTGAGTTACAGCTTCTACAGCTGCTATTATGTGATGTTATGCGAATATTACGAATTCGACATGGTTGCAGCCTTCCTCCACTGCTGATCAATACATGTGCATCTACGAAAATGACCGGTAATGGAAAGTCAGTCGAGTGAAGAACGTTTCTACTGTCACTAATGCAAATTTCGCGTAGGGACCACGAAGATAAGAGAAATTATGGCTCGTACAAAGGTGTATAGACAGCCGTTTTCCCCCACTATATTTGTGAGTACAATACATTCATTGTCGTTGGTAACGGAGGCGCACAAACAGAGTTTTTTATAAACCCCCATGATATTTACTCACATACAGGCAGGTGACCTTTCAGGTCACTAATGTAAGGCTGAATCATTTGGTCCAGTGTGACCAGTCCATTGTTCACTTAAGGTAAATGAAGTCGTTCGAATGAGTCTCCAACTGTGGAAAAAGAAAGTTCTGAAGCATATCGAGATATATGCTTCCTGTAACAGTGCTCTCCGCATACACCTTTCCCCGTGAAACTTCACAAAACACATTAAATTTCTGAGAGTCCCTCTCATGTTGTACAACTTCATGTGGTTGTTCCGTACCCCATATTCTCAAATTATGACGGTTCACCTTTCCATTTAAATGGACTGTTGCCTCGTCACTAAACACTAAGCGTGGAACAAAACTGCCATCCTTCAACTTGCCAAGAACGAAATTTCAGAACTCGACACGTTGTATTTCGCCTCCACGATTCACTTGCAGCAGCTGAATTTTGTATGGTTTCATGTGTAAAGGGCGACGTAACACACGCCAGACGGACATCAGGGGCACGTTGAGTTGTCGAGCTGCACGGCGAACGGATCTCTGCGGGCTGCTTGGAAAAACTATGGCCGATGCGTACGATATCTGTGTCAGACACTTGGGGAGGGCCCGGCGATTTGCCTTTACACAAACAAACTGTTTCTCGGAATTGCTCATGCGCATCATCTAATGCTCTTGTGCTGTAGGGGGATCCACACCATACTCAGTACGAAAGTGACGGTGAACAGTTATTACTGACCGAAACTGTGAAAAACGTAGAACACGAAACGCTTTCTGTTGTCCCGACACTATCGGCGCACACTCCTGCTACCTAGCGGGACCCATGTAACTCTAGAACTCAACATCTGAGGTCATCAGTCCCCTAGACTTAGAACTACTTAAACCTAACTAACCTAAGGACATCACACACATCCATGCCCGAGGCAGGATTCGAACCAGCGACCGTAGCGGTCGCGCGGTTCCAGACTGAGGCACCTAGAACCGGTCGGCCACACCGGTACTGGTAACAAACACTAAACAATGGTATGCCGGCCGTTGTGGCCGAGCGGTTCTAGGCGCTTTAATCCGGAACAGCGCTGCTGCTACGGTCGCAGGTTCCAATCCCGCCTCGGGCATGGATGTGTGTGATGTCCTTAGGTTAGTTAGCTTTTAGTAGTTCTAAGTCTAGGGGACTGATGACCTCAGATGTTAAGTCCCATAATGCTCAGAGCCAAACAATAGTATACAACATGACGGAGAATGTGGAAGGCTCAACCTTCACAGCAAAAACCATTACGTCCGTAGAGTGCATAGTCAATGTATGCAAAGTTGGGCGATGGAAAAAGAAATGTGTGCAATGTAACAAGGACGCTCCTATAATCAACGAGCAAAAGCGAGACGCTGGCCCGAAAGCGAAATACCGTCGAGGCGAGATGCAGAAGGCTTACCAGCAAATCAGCACAACACAGAGCCAGCCAGATGAGCTGCAGCAGCCACCGGCCGCACTGCACACGCAGACAAAGGTGGTGAAGCAAAGTGGACGGCGCAGAAGAATGTTGAAAAGTAGGTGGATTGATAATAGACGAGGAAAGGAATATATGTAAAACACTGACAAGGAGGAGGGGCAGGATGATAGGATATATATTAAAACATCAGAAAATAACTTCCATTATACTAGAGAGAGCTCGAGGGGATAAAAACTGTAGAGGAAGTCAGAGACTGGAATATATCCAGTATGTAACTGAGGACGTAGGTTGAAAATGCTACTCTGAGATTAAAAGGTTGACACAGGAGAGGAATGTGTGGCGGGCTTCATCAAACCAGTCAAAAGACAGATGATTAAAAAAAAAGGTACCTTAAGGGCAAGTGACTTTCTCATAATGGTATATGTTGTCTCCTACATGTTTGGAAATAACTTCTACTCCTACATCTACCTGAGATCCTCCGTGCTGCCCTTATACACGTTCAGTATTCTCTATTAGTTTTGATTAGCACTGATACGAGTCCCACACATTTGAGCAATATTACAGGTGCGGCACACAACTGATATGCAGGCAGTCTCCTCTGTAGATTGACGGCATTCTTGGCTTTGGACATCAGCCACTGTCAAGCTTGGGAACTTCTTCATTAAGTAAAAGCCCCATTAGTAACTAATGGTAGGTCACAGTTTTCTGGTTACGGGTCATTTGTGTACGATTATGATGTGGAAACATCTGACAAGGCAATTAAAGACGGAAGAAGATGGAATGAAAACTGGAATTTGGGAGAGATTGATAAGGATGTTTGCCATGCCCTTCCAAAGGAACTACCGTGTCATTCTGCTTAAGTTATTTAGCTCATATATTCTCCTGTGTCACTTGTGTCATACGTCTGTACGCGAGATTTACACACTCCTAAACATCCCTAGGTCCACTGTTTTCCGATGTGATAGTGAAGTGGAAACGTGAAGGGATGCTTACAGCAGAAAAGGCCGACCTCGTCTGTTGACTGACAGAGACCACTGACAGTTGAAGAGGGTCGTAATGTGTAATAGGCAGACATCTATCCAGACAATCACACAGGAATTCTAAACTGCGTCAAGATCCACTGCAAACACTGTGACAGTTAGGCGGGAGTTGAGAAAACTTGGATGTTATGGTCGAGCGGCTGCTCATAAGCCACACATCAAGCCGGTAAATACCAAACGACGCCTCGCTTGGCGTAAGGAGCGTAAACATTGGACGATTGAACAGTAGAAAAACGTTGTGTGGAGTGACGAATCACGGCTCAAAATGTGACTATCCGATGGCAGATTGTGGATCTGGCGAATTCCCGGTGAATGTCATCTGCCATCGAGTGTAGCGGCAACAGTAAAATTTGCAACTTCTTGCTTCCCACTGTTGGAGAGCAATTCGGGGAAGGTGACTGCATCTTTCAACACGATCGAGCACGTGTTCATAATGCACGGCCTGTGGCGGAGTGGTTACATGAGAGTAACATTCCTGTAATGGACTGGCTTGCACAGAGTCCTGACCTGAATCCTATGAAACACCTTTGGGATGTTTCGGAACCTCGACTTCATGCCAGGCCTTACCGACCTACATCGATACCTCTCCTCAGTGCAGCTGAAGAATGGGCTGCCATTCCCCAAGAAACCTTCCAGCACCTGACTGAACGTACGTCTGCGAGAGTGGAAGCTGTCATCAAGGCTAAGGGTGGGACAGCACCATAGAGAATTCCAGCATTACCGATGGAGGGCGCGACGAACTTTTAAGTCATTTTCAGCCAGGTGTCCGGATACTTTTTATTCAACTTTTGAACCTTTCCTTTATTTACGTCATTGCTTCTTCTATGTTCACATTAAAACGTACAGGTAACCTTACTTAATTCTTGGTCTTCCATTCTTATGGATCAACCATATTTGGCACACACACCACTGCGAAGTAGTACAGTGGGAATAAGTACCGCCTAGCTCCCATAGGGATGGGGTAAAAAGGCTTTTGTAGCGGCTGATACCTAGGCTACCTGTGCGGCGACTGGTATACTGAGCGAATGGTATTAGAATTCATTGTAGGGCGGGGAGGGGGGGGGGTGGAATGAGATGACAGACATAGGTGCAAGTAGAAGACAGACAAAGAGAGAAGAGGGAGAAAGATATGGACCTACACTTAACAAGTTAGACATCATCAGGATCACATTCAGTCATGATAATGTGCCATACGGTGAGCTTCTGTGACAAAAATTGTTTGTGTGTGAAAGCTACTTTTGTGTCGCACAGGGTACGCGCGAGGAGTGGACTGTGGTGCTGTACGTGACGGCGGCGTTCTACGTGGTGGGCGCAGCTGTGTACCTGGTGCTGGGCAGCTCAGAGCAGCAGCCGTGGGCGCCGGGCGACGCCAAGAGCCCGGCCGACATCGAGATGGAGCCTCTGCAGCTGCCGGAGAAGGCGCCCCACCCCCGCACTGACGTCAACAGCAACGGCATTCCCCAGCAGCCCACCACCACCAAGCTGCTGTGAGCGGATTCTCCACCTCTACTCCCGGCGCCGTCCGTCGTCTTACGTCAGATAGTATTCCGCCCACGATGTTGAATACGTACATTAAACTCTGAGAAAGAAGTAGGAGAATTGATAAAATGGGACATATGTGACTCGTGGTATTCCTGGAACTCCCAACTAGAGAGTGTTTCCGTTCCACCACAATGAGGGACTGTCTTCGTCGAGCGTGTGGAGTGACGTGTCATAACTGTAGTGATCTGTTCGTGATGATTTTCATAAAGTGATTCTACGCGTAAAAACTGAAGTTTGCATTTAAAAGTGCGTCACGGGCAGTAATAAACAGAACTGAACTTTTGACCTAGAAGATTTTATTGCAGGAAACATAGCCTTTCGTGACTTCATAACTGGAGGTTGTAGAGTAGGAGTACCCATCTTCCTTACGTTACAGTGCTGAAAGGATCAGCTCACCAGTTGAGAGAAGAAAAACAAGGACAGGAGGGTACAGCAGTACAGCTTGTACTGCTGACCAAACATTCACGATAAAACATGCACATTGTGGCATCAATGAACTCTGCAAATATTTCTTATAACTGTTATTTTGTAGCGTAATAAACGTTTGATATTCTTTCCTCTTTTATTTACGTTGTGTTTGTTTAAGTTCCTTCACACGCTTTGTGGTTCATTGGTGGATAGAGGAGCGAGAAACAGATGCGGTTCGTGAACGGAGAATTCAGATATTAATTTATTCTACATCTGATATCAAACAGTAAAAGTAATTCATAACTTTGTTGGTTGTAGATGGAGCGTTAGTTGCTAACAGTAAATGTGAGCGTTGAAATGCATACAGATGCATATGTTTAGAATTCAGTCTTCAACATAATGACTTTCCCTTAGGTGGCGAGCCCTGTCGCAATGTATGTCTATAAATCTTATGAAGTGGCAAACACACAAAATATGGCTCTGTGCGTCGACGTTTGTACTTAAGTAGACCCGCCACTGGTTGCTTGCATATAAATCGCAACGGCGTAATCGCTCGTGGCGGCGCCCTCATGCCGATGTGGCCGCTATAGGAAACGCGGCGACGTGACTGGCGGCGTGCGTATTTGGAAAGTGCGGTGGACCGGATGGTGGCAAATACCGCAGTGTTATTGAATGGTCAGCATGTCTCCACTCTGTGCAGTAATGAACTGTGTTTATTTCCTAAGATTCCTTCCTGTTTGTAAGAGTCAATTCCTAATATTTGGCTCCCGTCAGTAAGGTAAATTTTTCAAGCTCTTCTTTTATTTTCGGAACCTACAATAAATGCTCAGTTTGAAACATTATTGTAATAAACTTAAGAATTCAATCTACGCTACATGAAAAAAAAAATGTGAATCACCCAGAAGGGAAGGAGGAAACGAACTGAAACTTCACGAGAGGAGATGGTATATGCCATATGGTGTTGGACTGGTGCATAAGATGGTAGCGTTTTTCCGTAAGTTTAATAAACGCAACAGATATACATAACAGAGACTTTAGTCATCAGTAATATATTCTCCTCCACTATTTACAATATTCTGCCAACGTTGGGGTAACTTTTCGATTCCACAGCCGTATGAATCATGTGGTTTCGTGGCGAACAACTCGTCGAGCCATGTTCTGAGTGCATTTTCAACAGGAAAGGAAGTCCTTTGAAGGTTTTTCTGTAGAGAACGGATAAGGCGAAAACGTTGGTGCAAGATCAGATGAATAAGCTAGATCGGGAATGTCTTCCCAACCCAACACCTGTATAGTGTTTTTTCTCAGTCTGTCAGAATGCAGGTGGGCGTTATCGTGGCGTAGCATCACTTCACGCTGTATTCCTGGTCGTTATTCTTGGGCTGCGTCTGCAAAACGTCTCAGTTGTTGACAATCAGAGTTAAAAATGATGGTTACACCACGGGAAAGCAATTCGGAGTACACAACACCGTCCCTGTGCCACCGTATGTATAACATACTGTTTCTTGGAAGCGTGCAGGTCGCTGTATGGGAAGTTGCTGTTTTTATTTGGGCTCAATCATTCCTGTCTTTTCCTTGTGCCAGCATAAAGACGCAATTTCTCGTCACCAGTAACGAAAAAGGATAGAAATCGTCGGTGTTGTTCACGAGCCAATTGATGACGAGCAAGCAGGGATTCACGTATGGCCGCCCGCTGATTTTTATGATTTTGGCTTAGTACATGCGGTTCTAGGCGCTTCAGTCCAGAACCGCGCTGCTGCTACGGTCGCAGGTTCGAATACTGCCTCGGGCATGGATCTGTGTGATGTCCTTAGGTTAGTTAGGTTTAAGTAGTTCTAAGTTCTAGGGTACTGATGACCTCCCATAGTGCTTAGAGCCATTTGAATCATTTCTTAGTGCATGCGGTACCCATACACCCGATTTTTGAACGTTCCCCAACGCCAGTTCTCGAGTGCACTGACGTGGATCATCGTTTAAACGATCTTTATCAAACCCTGGAGGTGTTCCTGAACGTGGAGAGTCATTAATGTCAAAACGACGCTCCTTTGAAAGAGAAAACAATTTTCCTGCCGTGCTCTGTCCAACGGCATTATCCCCATACACGGCGCAAATATATTTGGCTGCCTCTGCTGCTGTCATCCCTCTATTGAACTCAAGCAGACTAGTCTTTGAGTTCAATAGAGAGATCTCCAATTAGCACCCCATTTTCTAGCGTCCACAGCTCCACTCACTATCCTCAAATGATAAAATGACAATATGTAAACTCAAACAGCAACATTTAACTCCAAAAAAGAAAACCTGACAATCGATAAATAATCGGAATACCGAGATGTAAAATAAAAACGCTACGAACTTTTACACCAACCTTGTATTCCGTTTATTACAGAATTGAGTCAAATTAGCAAATAAGGTATATGATGCTTGTAGCCTCCCCACACTAATATTTTATATGGAAACCACGAACCAAGTGTAACGCCCCCACAAAAAATATTAAAATAAAAATGAACCACGTGTAACCTCCCAACAAAAATAATAATTAAATGAACTTTTGGCCCTGTATTCTGAATAAAAAAAGGAAAACTTCTTACCTCAATAAAAACTGCAAATATATCTGCTCTTACATAATAATTTTCGACACAGCTTCGTGTAATGCTGGCGTATATATTTTTTTTATTCTTGGAAGGAATGATCATGCATTGGAAATATTCTTTAAATTGAAATGAATGCTTTTCTTTAAAAAAGTTACTTTATATTATAAAAATTATTATTGGGGCATTTTTTTAAAGAAATTAAATGACAATTAATATACATTACTAGATATGCGCAAGGCTGCTTCTTTACCTTCTACAACAATACTCATCCTCCAGAGTTCTGACCAGAGTCCCGAGCAGAGCAGACTAGCACGGACAGAAGACTAAAGCCGACTGACTACTAAAGCCGACTGACGCCGACTCGCGACAAGCAACAACTACCTACCTACTACTCTCTGGTCAGAGACTCTGCCATGCCTCGCCCATCGCCGGCAACGCATACGTCTTACATAACCCTCCACTGGGGGGGGGGGGGGGCAAGAATTTGGCAGCGATGGTGAGTCAATTGGACTTGCCATGAGCAACAAACTTTTCTTAATTAATTAAGTTTACAATCACAAAATATATACATATATATATAAGTGCAGAACATGAAATAAAATATAGTGCACATGCACTGAATACAGAACATATCAGACAATGACAAAATGTAAGTGCACACGCACTGTAGTACAGAACATATCAGGATATCACAAATGTATAGGCAATGAGTACAAATCATATTGAGAAATGACAAAAGTGCACACGCACTGTAGTTCAGAATATATCAGCAAATCACAAAAGTATATGCAATGAGTACAAATCATATTAACAAACGACATAAAGTGCACACTCACTGTAAAACTCTTTAGCATTTTTACAACAAATAAACATATCAAGGAGTGAAATAAAGTGCACACGCACTGTAGAAGTCTTTAGCATTTTTACATAACATATCATGGAGTAAAATAAAGAGCACACGCACTGTATAAGTCTTTAGCATATTTAGGACAACTGATCTTGTTAACAAATGAAATGAAGTGCACACGCACTGTATATGTCTTTATCATTTTACAAGAATTTAAACGCATTTTATAAGTGTTTACCATTTTACAAGAACTAGGAAAGGAATGGGAAGGATTGCATCATGGTTGTAGCACATTAGGTTGCACGCAGCTGCACTGAAAGTCCATATCTTTCCACAGAAGTACAACACCAAGTGACACAATCTGAAGTTCTTTTCCTTGAAGTATTAATCAGTGTAGCCAAGACACTGAAATGACGTAGTAATATTCCATGTTATCATTTTGGTAGTACATTAGGTACACCAAACAGTGGGACCATAATAACATCTCCATCGCTCAAGGTGGTGGACAGCATGTCGTGTCAACACCACGTTCTTGTAAGGTACACCAACGTAGAATTAGTGCAAAAACCAAATATAGTGCTCCATGATCATGAGGATAGACAGGACAAACGGATATTGCAGTAATTTCTGGTAATTAGTTCAGAAGGTGAAGGACATACTAGTCTTCATTGAGAATTACACTAGTCTAACAACTGATATGAGTAATTGGTGGCACTCATCGCCCAGTTCCTGAACATTTCTGTATCATGTATGAAGTATTACAGAATAATGTTCATAAATAATCTGTTTACAGAGAACATTGGCACTCATTGGCCAGTTACAAACCATCAGAAGTCATCATTCAAAACAGGAGCTAATGAATGGCATAGTATTAACATAATTCACTTAGTTATAGTAATCATTGGCACTCATTGTCCAGTTACAAAACATATAGCAAGTATTGAATAGTACAAAACATTTTTCATCATTCAAGTGACATGCGACATATTTAAAATAATTATTGGCACTCATTGACCAGTTACAAAGTATTCTTATATTTTTATAAAACCTTATTCAGTATTATTCAGAAGTTATCATTCAAAATGAGAGTCAATTATTGGCATAGCATTTATAGAATATAGCAAAATATTATTTACAGAAATTATGGGCATAGTATTTATGCATCATTACAAAGCATCATTCAGTATTACTCAGAACTGATCACTCCAGTGACATAGGACATATTGAAAATGTAACATACTGTAACTATTATTCAAGGTCTGTGACTAGAAAACATTATTCAGTATTACTCAGCATTCATCATTCAAATGACATATTACTCAGAACTGATCATTCCAGTGACATAGGACATATTGAAAATGTAACATACTGTAACTATTATTCAAGGTCTGTGACTAGAAAACATTATTCAGTATTACTCAAACTCTCTTTTTTTGTGCTATCAATGCATTGCGTTGAGATCAATAATTAATTACTGGGGCCTAACAATATTTGCTTTTGAGTTATTGCTGCAAATGAAGATGTGTAACGTCATTCATCATGAGTCAGCTGTAGCAAGGTTATGAAACAAGTAGAGTATATGTGATCACATTCATAAATGACACAGGTTTAATGACCAACTGCTTATAGCACATTAATTTCATGAATAATTTCTCCTGCAAAAAATACAAAATGGATTATTAAACTGAAAGAAGAAACGCATATTATGCTGAAAAGTAGTGAACTTCGAATTAACAGGTAGTGAAATGCGTATAACATATATATGTTCTCTAGCTGTCCTTTCCAAAACCTTCAGTCATCATACCATGCGACATAAGACATACTGTCAAAACGAACTGCAACAAATACTTAAATAACTACATAGCATAAATACATAAACTTCAACATTATCCTCATCTGCAAAGAAAAACTTCATCACCTGCAAAGAAAAAACTACATAATTCATATCACTACAACTCCATTGTTATCATCACCTGTAAAGAAAAACTTCATTATCCATAGTAGCATACTCTTCATCACTATTCATCATCATTCATTATCATCTGCAAAAAAGTCACTTCATTATTCATTATACAACTATTCCTTATTTGTAGCATATTTCATCACTAAAACTAAGATGTGTAGTTCTGTCTGACAGCCTGCATCAATCGCCTCGTATTTCGAAAAAAAAAAATTAGTTAAGACTGCTATTCTACGATGTGTATAGTATATTCTTGTTAATGCTTGTTAATTCTGATCCATTTACTCTTCGTGACGAGGTATTGCATCTTCTTTCGTTCATTCCGAAGGTGAAATTCCCATTTCTGTTTAATTTATTTCTTTTACACGTTATTTCTTTCTGAAAATTATGAACAAAGATTAATGTCTTGCATTTAAATCATATACCCACTAAATAAAAACTGGTTTATATTAACATAATTGAACATACAGCATAGCATGACAGAAAACGTAATATGTCAAAAACATAGACAGTGTGCAGGTGCAAAAATGTGCACAGAGTATCACAATGTAGCAGCAAAAAAAAAAAAAAATGTAAAATAGTCACGATGTTGAGATATCATAAGGCAAAAATGTCAAAGTCAACTGGTGTTTGTTATATCTTAAATACTTGATAGTGCATACAAACAAAACAGTAAAACAATCATACATACATGAAAAATGGAAAATATGCACGGTCTGATATATAACGACAAGAAATGACTTTCTTTGTGTTCAGCTTGTATGTTGTGTAGTTAATAGAGGCGAGAATTGTAGACTTTAATGGAGAGAAAATTTAATAAAATTAATATGTCACTAGATAGAATTGCATAATTATTCATAAGATACGTAAGTTTATCTGGAAAAATGTGCACGGTCTGATGTGTAACGACAAGAAAAGCGACCTGCTAACCTTACCTTGCCGGGCACTTGCCAAGAAAAAATACGATAATCATCAGTAAGTAGTCACATAAATATAATTGCATATGTGGTCATAAAATGTGTAAGTTCATCTGGCAAAATATGCACGGTCTGATGTGTAACGACAAGAAGAGCGACCTGCTAACCTTACCTTGCCGGGAACTTGCCAAGAAGAAATACGATAATCATCAGTAAGTGGTCATGTGAATATAATTGCATAAGTGGTCATAAAAAAAATTAGGAAATGGCATTACAGTGTGATAAATCATAAAGTATGTTCATTCAATAAAAGGTTTGACGTTGGAGACGTGGTGGTTCTCTTTGGTTTTTCTGGTTCTCAAAGTTTCGACGTGTACTACATTGGGGTGAGGAATTCTGCGAATTCGATATGGACCTGTGTATAGAACCTCAAATTTACTGCATCTACTCTTTCCTCTGTTGGATAAATAGTGTGTACGCACTAATATCTTCTGTCCAATGTGAAAGTCACGGCGTGTACAAACCTGTTTTTGCTGTCTTCTCCGGCGCTCTGCGGCACGTTTGATGTTGTTCAGCGAAATGTCAATTATTTCATGGTGTCGTAGTCGACGAAATGTAGGAAAGGTTACTAATTCTTTAATTTTGATAGGTGGTTCAACATTTTTCAGTATAACAGACGGAGATAGCATAGTAGATTCATTTGGTATGGAATTAATTACATCCTGGAATGAGAGTATGTGTGTGTCCCAAGCAATATGTTTTTTATGGCAGTATATTCTACACAGTTTACCAATTTCTTTCATTAATCGTTCACAAGGGTTCGAAGAAGCATGGTACCTGGATATATAGATCGGAGAATTGTTTCTAGCTCGCAACATACGTGTCCATATAGCAGATCGAAATTGTGATCCATTGTCGGAGATTACTTTCAACACATGCCCTACATGAAATAGAAAATGTTTTACAAATGCTTTCGAAACAGTTTTAGCAGTAGCTTTGCGTAACGGAGTGAAGGTAACAAATTTTGAAGTGAGTTCAACAGCGACAAAGATGTAGCAAAAACCTCTATTAGTTCTGGAAATCGGACCAAAAATGTCTACAGCGGCCATGTGTCTCAATTTAACAGGTACAATGGGATGTAATTGAGGCATATGTGAAGTCGTGTCTGATTTAGCTTTCTGGCAGATTTTACATGACGCTAAAACTCGTCGAATACGTTTCTCCATGTTGGTAAAATAACAGTTCTGTCGCAGTATAAGAAAACATTTTCTGGCTCCGTAATGTGCGTAACTTAAATGAGTATACCAGATTAATTTGTTAACAAGTTCGTCAGGAATGCATAATAACCAATTGTTGCTGTCAGGGTAAGAGCGGCGAAACAGAATGTCATTGCGTACAGTGTAATGGGTTCTAATGGTAACATTATTCCTATCTTGCCAAAGGTGTTTAATTTCTTTCCACACATTGTCTTTACTCTGCTCTTGTGCTATGTCTTGTAATGACGACGAAATGAAGTTTTCAAATGCAACTTGTTGAATGTACATCACGCTGAAATTTGCTTTGCAGAAGTTGGTTGCGATATCTTGCTGATTGTTGCTGAGAGAACGGGATAGTGCGTCTGCTTGTTATTAAACGTATGCTGAAAATTGTGCTCATTACTTTTATGTCTCTCATGATAGTCATTTCTATACGGTGCATTGCGATAAGAATTGAAATAGTGTGTTTTCTGTACATACTGATTCCCTTGTTGCTGTGCGTTACTATTTGTTGGAGCTGATGCTATACGTGCACGCGGCGAAACATTAAAGCTTGGTTGACTTTGTGCATTACATTGTTGGTTAGGTATGCTAACCGGTTGGTTTTGTTGCGGAAAACTTCTATTGTTACCAAAATGTGGTTCCTGCTGCTGATAATTTTGACGATACTGATAATTAAAATTTTGTCTGTTATTAAAGTTCTCGTGTTTGTCATTTCTGGAGCGTCTAATGAAAACTGTCACTTTCGGTATAACTTGTCATATCAGGTTTTCTTCACTCATTCTTAATCCTAGATAGAGCGATAGTTGAAAAGCTGTTTTGATAGATACAAAGGATAGTAGAAGAGAAGGCAGCAGTGCAGAAAACTAAAGATGAAACAGCACAACTACGGCTCGGGGCCCTGTGCACGCTACGGCACATATTCATTAAAGCGTAATGAATCCCCTGAGGTTAATTATGCGCTACAAATAAATTTTAGCTTCTGTTTTACAGGCAATGCCGGTAAAAATTCAAAAACAAATTGCTGTATCCAAGCCAATGCTAGTTTCTGCATTACAGGTAATGGCGGTGAGAGTACAAAAATAAATCGACGTATCCAGTTCAAAGCGTGTACCTGTGCTCTGTCATTTTTAAATACTTTAAATTTTCTTACGGATAAAAATTGCTCGTAATCAACGTTATCGTCTCTGAATGTGTGAACAGGTTCACGATTGCATAAGAATCTGTTTGTCTGTGTCTTTTCGGAATCTAACTCACGTACTCTCTGTAAATTACCTAAATTATACTCGCTGTGTGAGTGTGACAAATGTTCGGAATGTGCCGTATGCTGTGACGTATTACTGACTGAAACATTTCTCATTTCTGTCACTTTAATACGTTCGTCAATTTGGTTGTTCTGTTGTTCACATTTCTTATCGACTTCCGTATCTAGAGTGTGTGAAAGTTCTGGTGACTTTAAATTAAACTCGTCGCGTATCTGTGTTGCGTTTTCTGAACATTGTTCAGTGACTGCATTAATTTCGTCTCTATGTGATTCTGTTGTGGCTGCATGTGTATTACTTAATTCTTGTGCAACAGATCTAGTTTCTTCACTATTGTTCGTAGCACAAGTCTTAGTATTCTCACGTAATTGTTCTTTAGTATCATCACGTTGCACGGTAACGGCTGTAATCTGTTCACTAAGTTGTTTGTTCTGTTCGTTAAGGTTGTCGTGTTTTTCATTCGACAGTTTGTAACTTTCATTAAGTTGTTTGATCGACCTGTCATATTTTTCATTGAGTTGTTTGCACGCTTCATTAAGTTTTTCGTATTTTTCTTTAACTTGTTTGAAACTGTTGTTTAGTTCTTCACTGAATTGTTGGAAATTTTCATTACATTGTTTGTACGATTCATTAATTTGTAGCAATAATGCCATAATTTGATCCAAGTCAATTTCACCTACTCTACTCTCTGTGCTGTTTGATGGCTGCAATTGTCACGTTTTGTGTAACCATTTGGTTATTCTGTAATTCTTGAAAAGGTTTGCCAATCGAATGTGCACTGTCGGTCACTAAATCGGAATCAAATAAATCTGTCGTATTTTGGGTACACTGTTCATTTTCGTTAGAAAAATTTGTCTGTTTGTCACATAAGTTTTGCAAACCGGGTGTGTCAAGCTGGGCAGCGTTCATTGTAACAGAACGTGCCGCATCATCCATTATCGTTAAATTAAAAGACGACACAATTGAATTTATTTGCTCATCACTAGGATCAAAATCAATATTAGTGGTCGGTACGCACTGATTGTCTACAATTAGGGGATTATCATCATTACACTGAGTGTCGCAAATACTATCGGTCAAATTATTCGAGTTGGCTATTTCACTCATTACACATCACGATGTACTGTTAACAGTTTTTCGCGGCATTTTTCACAAATCAAAATTAAGCTCAAATGAAGCAAGGACAATGCAAAAATGCAACAAACACAACTACAACAGAGAGCAACAAATTGCTGATGATCTGTGAAAGAAAGAGTGACAAATTAGTAAATGCGTTGCGCCAGATGCAAACTACGTTTAAGTAAGTAAGAGCAGATATATGACTACCTCTCAGAAGCTTCACAAAGAAATACGATCCTGGCAGGGTCGCCAAGCGTAACCTCCCCCCACTAATATTTTATATGGAATCCACGAACCAAGTGTAACGTCCCCACAAAAAATATTAAAATAAAAATGATCCATGTGTAACCTCCCAACAAAAATAATAATTAAATGAACTTTTGGCTCTGTATTCTGAATAAAAAAAGGAAAACTTCTTACCTCAATAAAAACTGCAAATATATCTGCTCTTACATAATAATTTTCGACACAGCTTAGTGCAATGCTGGCGTATATATTTTTTTTTTATTCTTGGAAGGAATGATCATGCATTGGAAATATTCTTTAAATTGAAATGAATGCTTTTCTTTAAAAAAGTTACTTTATATTATAAAAATTATTATTGGGGCATTTTTTTGAAAGATTTAAATGACAATTAATATACATTACTAGATATGCGAAAGGCTGATTCTTTACCTTCTACAACAATACTCATCCTCCAGAGTTCTGACCAGAGTCCCGAGCAGACCAGACAGCCGACACGCGCCGACTACCTCCGACTCACGCAGACTACTCAAGACTACTGTCGACTAGCACGGACGGAAGACTAAAACCGACTGACTACTAAAGCCGACTGACGCCGACTCGCGACAAGCAACAACTAACTACATACTACTCTCTGGTCAGAGACTCTGCCATGCCTCGCCCATCGCCGGCAACGCATATGTCTTACATGCTATTTCAGTTATTACGAAATCGAATCAAACTAACAAAAACATTGGCAGCATGACTCTTCTTGCCAGTATGTAGTTGCATTCCCTCTGGTCCGGCTGCTTACTCTGATTCGAATGGTAAGAGTGCCATAAACCTGTTGTATCATGAGGCTATTTCAGTTATTACGAAATCGAATCAAACTAACAAAAACATTGGCAGCATGACTCTTCTTGCCAGTATGAAGTTGCATTACCTCTGGTCCGGCTGCTTACTCTGATTCGAATGGTAAGAGTGCCATAAAGCTGTTGTATCATGAGGCAGACTATCTTACAGCTGTTGTAACTGGTCCTTGGTGTATTGGATACTGGCACTGGGACAGACATAGCCATCGAGATGGCACCACACGTGTTCCATCGCGGACAGATCTGGCGATCTTGCTGGGCAGTACAGTACCTCGGCGTTACTCAGACAGTTCATCGTGACATGTTGAAACATGTACGTTTTTAACGAAGTAGCCGATGGTTGCCTGCAACACATCTGTTAGAATGGGACTGGCATGCGAACGTTTATTTTATCTCGTCGCTTACGTGCTCTGCCCTGTAGTGAACTTTACTGACGGCGAGAATGTAAACTGTCAATAATTTTAAACGAAACGAAAACTGCATGAATTTACGTAACACAGAACTGACTCTGATGTAACAATATCGATTTGA
Organism: Schistocerca nitens; assembly: GCF_023898315.1. Taxonomy (NCBI): domain Eukaryota; kingdom Metazoa; phylum Arthropoda; class Insecta; order Orthoptera; family Acrididae; genus Schistocerca; species Schistocerca nitens. The sequence goes on along the minus strand of NC_064618.1, from coordinate 395,008,880 downwards.
AATTGGCCCTGGTAATAACATGGTTCAAATGGCTCTGAGCACTATGGGAGTTAACATTTGAGGTCGTCAGTTCCTCAGAACTTAGAACTACTTAAACCTAACTAACCTAAGGACATCACGCACATCCATGCCCGAGGCAGGATTCGAACCTGCGACCGCAGCGATCGCGCGGTTGCAAACTGAAGCGCCTAGAACCGGTCGGCCACAACGGCCGGCCAGGTAATAAAACAAAACTGTGTTTGATGAATGCTATTCCTGAAATAATAAAATTTCTTACCTTTACCTGCGCAATGGTAACGCTCTTCGCACAGCTCTCTGTTAGTACTTTAAATTGTATAATTAGCTTACAGCTATTGGGCAAGGCTGTTGTTTAGAATTCATTTTAATTAAATAGAATATGACTGAGGCAATAACGTCTTGAGAAAAATAGTTAATCAGGAACGATATGGATTTGGGAACTGGTATTGACTTGTGGTAAGTAACAATATGACACTAACTTTATACCTTGTATTTTAAATCCTGAAAATTAATAATGCTCACAATTAACACAGATAAAGTGATAATACATTAACAATTAGCCTTACAAAATCATTGGACGTGAATGCAATACATCGTCTCGATTATCACTTACGAATATACGCATTGCGTTGGTAGCAACATAGCTTTCTTTACCTTAATTATTTCCGGTATGATCTTGCAAATAAAAATCATTACCTCCGGTAACGAGTAGCACGTCTTTACGCTTAAGAGTACTCCGTATATCCACATATCTAAAGTTACTCTATATATCGGTCTGTCTAAAGTTATTCTAAAACATTACCCATAATACCTTGAACCAGCGATCGCTATTGAGCAGCAACGCTACTACACAATCGATACTACATATGAACATCTCTGGTTACAAAATTTGACCCTGTGTATACACCTTTCAAGGTGGTGTCTCTGGACGACCATCCTCCTGTTCAAAGAAGGCGGCTTAATACTGTCGCATGACAGGTAACATACAAGGTCACAGGTTGCCAGTGAAGTACCGTTGTGCCACCACAGTTCCCACAGTCAAAACCAGCCGTAAACGGAAGTCATACCAGATGAATCCCCACACCATTACGCCAGAAATAACACCGCTGTACCTCTCCATTACATTGGACCAGAACACTACGCGACGCCATTCATCAGCAGTCTATGTTCCTCGATCATGGCAGCACTCCAAACACATCCGTTTGTGTTGTGCTGTTAACGGCAGCCTACACACGGATCTGTACTTCCCTAGTCTACCTGTTGCTTGTCTCCGACCAGCTGTGCAGGATGGCACCGAATGTTGCAGGGAGTCCACTACTTGTTCTAGGATGACAGACGCAAAGGAGTTATAATCTGCTTGGAGCACAATATGACAGTCCTTGCCGGCCGAGGTGGCCGTGCGGCTCCTAGGCGCTACAGTCTGGAACCGCGAGACCACTACGATCGCAGGTTAGAATCCTGCCTCGGGCACGGATGAGTGTGATGTCCTTAGGTTAGTTAGGTTTAAGTAGTTCTAAGTTCTAGGGGACTGATGACCTCAGATTGTAAGTCCCATAGTGCTCAGAGCCATTTGAACCATTTTTGACAGTCCTCCTTTGCGGTGATCTGGCGAGGTCGACCGGTACCTTGACAACAAGCATGTCTACCCACAAGTTGCCATGCAGCCCAACATCAGGCCACCGTCACATCCGAATGCCCCATACATATGGATATTGCATGATTTGACAAGCTGGCCAGATGTAGACCCCTAATGAGGCGCCTTGCATTGTGTCAGAGGCTGATGATCCTGCCTCACATCAGTATGTGGTAACTCCGTGTCCTTCAGTGTCCCTAGTGAAGCCCCTTGCAAATTGTGTGAGGCGCTGATGAGCCTGTCTTACACCAATACGTGATAACTCCGTGTCCCTCAGCAGTCACTCTTCACGCCCTTTATATACCCTACACGACCCTGTAATAACAGTAAACACAAACAATAGTATCGGATTCAGATGTCCATTGTACCTGCCACAGAGAATTGCAACTCTAATCAAATGGCTCAAATGGCTCTGAGCACTATGGGACTCAACATCTTAGGTCATAAGTCCCCTAGAACTTAGAACTACTTAAACCTAACTAACCTAAGGACATCACACACACCCATGCCCGAGGCAGGATTCGAACCTGCGACCGTAGCAGTCCCGCGGTTCCGGACTGCAGCGCCAGAACCGCTAGACCACCGCGGCCGGCTCAACTCTAATCAATTTCATACCTGCCGATGGTGTGTTCGTGTACGAAGCTAGAGATCCCATCTTGTCTTCTGACTGCTTCACTTATTTTGTCAAGCAGTGATTGTCACATTTGATGGAGGGAAGTTCTTAATGTTCTGTTTGAAACATATTCACTGATTAGCGTCGATGTATATTCATTCTGTTCCTTGTTGCAGAAAATTCCCTCTTTCGAATTTTCTTGTCTTTAATATCACTTGTATCTCACTTATTCTGTCCCACGGAAAAGTAAGTGCACAAGAAAGTGGTTGTGGAGATCAAAAAAGATGCTGTGAAGATGCAGACAGCGGGATAAAGAAATACGGATGGTTTGTTCATCTCAAATTTGCGTATCACCTCAAAAGCTCTGTAGTTCAGGAAACCAGTAGTTGAACCAAATACAGGATGGTTGTAATCAAGCTTTCGCACATTGAGAAGGCTCCCGTGGGAAACCAGTGATCGTAGGAGAATGAAATTTCAACGAAACTTTTGCAAGGACAAGTGAAGAGAAATAACAGTTTAATTTCCGCATGACGGGGTCACATTTGTTAACTGCGTGCCATGTTTAAGTTCCAGGTTCAAGTCGTTGCTCGGTTTGATGACCTATTGTCCCACAACAGCCTGGAACCGCACTAGAGACTGCTCTTCTGCTACCCGAAACATATCATGTAAGATGTTGGCTACCTTCCTCGAATTGCTCATCTTTAACCTCCGTGTGTTAGTGTCCCGTTAATAAACCCTGTCCTTCAGGTAGCCCCATAGCCATATGTCACAAGGGTTCAAATTCTGTGATCTTAGTGGCGACGTAGTTTGGAACAACAGGCCAATGAGTCCGTTTTCTGCAAAGGTGTTACAGAGTAACGAGCTGACCTCACGAGCAACGCTCTACACCCACTAGGAGCATCAATACTGTTACTGTTGTTTTGATAAAACAGCCTTACGAATAAAAAAGACACGCTCATCTTGTAAAGACCCATCTCGATTTTCTGTCACCATAATGCACACTTACAACCGTGCGCCACCACCACCGACGCCTAACGGCGAGTCATGACACTAAAAATACTAACAACGACAATCCTACAGTCCACAGTGAACGTCATACCTCTAAAGTTGGGTACCCATACGGTAAATACGAGCGTAATCCCAAAAGTAAGGTCTCCTATTTTTTTATAAGTACAGAATTCTGTTTGCGTGGCAGTTGGTCACACTGTTATGAGGAGTGCTTCATGCGCTGTGTGTAAACATGCGCACGCCGCGCTGAGGCGCTCAGTCTTGGCTTGGCAGCCGTTGAAAATGGAGCCCCCGTTGTATGTTACCGCCAAGTGCGAATTGCGCGCAGTTGCTCGGTATTTGAGTGCAAAGGGCACTGCACCAATTGAAATCCATCGCCAATTGACGGAAGTGTATGGTGAGTCGTCCATGGATGTCAAAAATTTTCGTAAATGGTGTAGAGCAGGCTGTTCCAACCGAGCTCCAGGGAGCCAGAGCGCTCCGGAGCGCTCACTTCCGCTGCTCGGAGCCCGTGTGGAAGGGGAAAGCAAACTCACTGACCCCTGGCCGCATGCAGCCGCAACTGACTCAATAATCCGTGTTCAATGACAGCTATGACTAGCCGCGGGAGCCCTGTACCTCTATTCGGGGATACGTTTCTATTCATTGAGAGGGATGGTCGTCTGCAGTGTCTTGTATGTCGTAAAGTATTTAATTCTGCGAAGAGGTACAATATAAAACGATATTATACACGTCTTCACGCAGCGCACTACGATCAGGTAGAAGGCGTTGCACGCAGAGAGCTGGTAGCCAGGCTTAAGAACGACATACCAGGAAGCCGGCCGGAGTGGCCGTGCGGTTCTGGGCGCTACAGTCTGGAGCCGAGCGACCGCTACGGTCGCAGGTTCGAATCCTGCCTCGGGCATGGATGTGTGTGATGTCCTTAGGTTAGTTCGGTTTAATTAGTTCTAAGTTCTTGGCGACTGATGACCTCAGAATTTAAGTCGCATAGTGCTCAGAGCCATTGACATACCAGGAGACGTAAGTTTAAAAACGGTTTCGTAATACGGAGGGTATCAAAACATGCAACATATTTCGCATTCTGTAATGCGTTTATAATTTCAGGTGAATGAGAGCGGAGAAAACACTACTCAACCTGCAATTCGAGCAAGCTACAGGGTCGCTCACATCATTGCGACGAGTGGCAAGCTGTTTTCGGTGGGTCCACTCGTAAAATCGTGATGGTAGTAGTTGCAGAATGTTTGTTTCCAAGGGAGGTGCAGGCAATTGAAGGGGTTTGCCTCTCGAAGCAAACAATGTCTCGTCAAATCCTGGACTTGGCTGCGGATTTAGAGACACAGCTCAGGAAAAAGGCGGAGAGCTTTGTTGCATTTTAGCTAGCGCTTGACGAAAGCACCGACATATCGGACTGTGCTGAGCTTGCAGTCTTTGTGCGTGGGGTCGACATGGAGCTGCAAGTAACTGAAGAACTCTTGGATGTGGTACCACTCGATTACACCGCAACAGGACGTGACGTTTTTGAAGCTGTTTGTGAATCAGTGGACAGTATAAATTTGTCGTGTGATAAGCTCCATTCTGTAGCGACAGACGGTACACCACAAATGATCGGGCTTCATCAAGGTTTTGTTTCTCATTTGAAAAATAAACTCAGGGACGAATTCGGGAAAGACATTTTGACTCTTCATTGTTTTATTCACCAAGAGGCACTGTGTGCTGAAACAGTAGAGCTAGGTGGCGTAATGGAAGATGTCGTGAAGTGAGTGAATTTTGTGCGGCGTCACGGTATGAATCATCGCCAATTTAAAGGTTTCCTGAAAGATATGGAAGCGGAGTAATGGGATATACCTTACCAAAGTACAGTTCGTTGGCTGAGTTGGGGAAAAGTTCTTGATGTTTTCTTTGGCATTCGTAAGGAAATATCCCTTTTTCCCGAAATGAAAGGGGAAGAAATCGTTGTCTGAAAGATATAAAATGGATATCAGGCCTGTCGTTCCTAGCTGACATAACTATGCATCTGAATAATTTAAATCTGTCATTGCAGGGCAAAGGGCAGCTAATCGTTAACATGCACGACCAGACCAAAGCGTTCATGGAAAAGTTACGTTTATTTGAGAGGCAGATGAGTAATTGACATTTAACGTTGTTCAATCGTCTTGCTTCTTTAAAACTACCTGAAGGTACTACTTTCGGCGATTACCAAGCAAAGTTAAAGCAGCTCATCACGTCGTTTTAAACACGATTCCGAGACCTCACTAGTTTGGAAATGGAACTTAAGGTGTTCAGCACTCCTTTTTCAGTTTTCCCCGATGACTTGTCATCGTCACTTCAATTGGAGATTATTGATTTGCAAAATTCAACTTTGTTGAAAGAGAAGCACTACAACACGTCGGAATTGTCACGATGGTAACGTTCATTACAGCAAAAAACATTTCCCAAGCTTCACAACAATGCCGCTCAGGTCTTGTGCATGTTTGGATCTACGTATTGTTGTGAGCAGCTTTTCTCAGCCTATATGATTAAGATTTATGTTATTTGGATGAATTAATCATACAAATCACATATTTACACACCTTGTTCCTCAAGGAACACCACCTGCATTAATATCATTTATAGTATTAATTGAAACAATTAGAAATGTCATTCGACCAATGACAAGAGTAAAAGTAAGGAACGATCGTTTCTTCAGGGTGCAACAATGAAGGCCATCCTCCGAAGCACCGCTCACGGAATTTTAACTGAAACATTGAACTACTGGAAGGTGTGCGCAAGATGGGTGCCACGCATGCTAACTGAGGATCATGCGGCAACGAGTTGATGGTTCAAATGACTCTGAGCACTATGCGACTTAACTTCTGAGGTCATCAGTCGCCTAGAACGTAGAACTAATTAAACCTAACTAACCTAAGGACATCACACACATCCATGCCCGAGGCAGGATTCGAACCTGCGACCGTAGCGGTCACGCGGTTCCAGACTGAAGCGCCTTTAACCGCACGGCCACACCGGCCGGCCAACGAGTTGATGCTTCCCACTCATTTCTTCACCGCCTTTTAGCCGAACAGGACAACTTTTTGGACTCAGTTGTCACAGGTGACAAAACCTGGGTATACCACTTTACACCTGAGACCAAGCAACAATCACGCCAGGGGCGGCATCCTTCTTCGCCAAAGCCGCGGAAATTCAAACAAACACAGTTTGCCGGTAAAGTCATGACAACCGGTTTTTGGGATCGGAAAGGGGTATTGTTGGTCGACATTATGTCCACTCGGACCACAATTAACGCTGACAGGCTCTGTGAGACTCTGAAAAAACTTAAACGGGCAATTCAGAACCGGAGAAGAGGAATGTTTAGCAAGGGCGTACACATTATCCATGACAACGCTCGCCCACACATCGCTCGGCAAACCGTTGCTCTCCTGCAACAGTTTCAGTGGAACATAATGACCCACCCACCCAATAGTCCTGACTTGGCGCCCAATGACTATCACCTGTTCCGTAAGTTAAAAGAACATTTGCCCGCAAAGCGATTCAGCTCCGACGACGAGGTGAAAGAAGAGGTTCATAACGTTCTGAACTGCATGGCGGACAGCTGGTATGACGTTGACATACAAAAACTGTCACAGCGTCTACAAAAATGCATCGACAGAAATGGTGATTATGTCGAATAATAGCTAAATGCTCAAGCTGTAAATGTAAACCATAGTAGAAATAATCAGATCTATGTACTTATAAAAGAATAGGAGACCTTGCTTTTGTGATTACCCTCGTTGTTTTCCGTTTACATTGGCTCAATTAGCAAAAGTATAATTTTTGCCATCCTGTATTTGAAACGATATTTAGTGATTTCAAGGAGAAAATAGGTAATTATGAAAAACTAGTGCCTGTATGTCTATATAATTTGGGCGTGCACAACATTTTCTCTGTGAATTCTTTTTGATTTGCTGTTCCACAGTCAATTGATTTTCAGCCCTATGTATGCTTTAAGATGGGTTATACAAATCTGAAATCGATAAAATATTGTACGTACGAAGAGAGAAAAAGACATCCGACTGAAACATCAAAAACATTTAGTTGTATAATTAATGACAGCATTGTTGCAATTTTGAAGGAATTGTCTCCCTGCATAGGTTCTCTGAAGATAATTTTGGAACTTCCTACTTTTTACTTTTCGCACATCTTTGCTTTCCTCACATCTCTAATAGCCTTATGAACTTCAGCCCATATTACCTCTTGTCTTTTATTTATCTTCATTTTTTTTTTTTTTTTTAACTTGTCGTATACACCAGTTAATCGCAGATCGTGAACGTCGAGTACACTGAATTTCATGCCATGAATAATTAACACTGCACACACTATTGTTCTGAAAACCATGAAAAATGGAAGCAAACTATGAATTTATGAATATATCTAACACTGTCAGAATAGAAGAAACCGATCGTAAGCTGAAAATGAAATGTAACATTTTAAAAATTTTAAAAGCTTACCATAAAACTTTTTAAAATTTTCAAAAAATTTTTATATATTGTATCAATCCCATTTAATATTAAAATTGTTTTACAAAGTTCCGGTAGCTTAACTACCATCTTCAGATCTGACAACAAACCAAAAGAAAAATTGCCTTAAGCAACAAAGTTAAGTAAAAATTGCTATTGCCTTGCTTTTAAAAATTTTCGGGGAACTATACCACATGTAGCAATATAAACATACTGTGTTTTCAAAACTGTTGCATCGGCCACAACATTCTTATTTTAAGTCGTCAGGTGAAACCTGTTATCTACATTCTAAAACGAAGATAAGAACAAGTAATCATATACTGGCAAAAAAATAAGAGTAGGAAATAATGTTTTAAAAGAAAGATTAGTTCGTTGAACGCAGCACGCTATAGGTGACGGCAGTTGAAACAAAAAACCTGTGCAGCGTCATAAAAATTTTATACATTGAAACGTCCATATTATTCTCTTCATTACATCAGTAACAGCAAGCAGAGATTTGACTGTGAAAAAGAAGAAGCAAGTAACAAATGTTTGCTTTTGGTTAACAGCGCACAAAAGTAATTTTTCTTTTTCAAAATAATAAGATATTATCAAACATTCCATATAACTTGTACTTGATATAAAAAGTGAAACATAAGATATACGTACAACATCGTCACAGTGCCCAACTTTTACAAACGGTAACGACGGTTTTGTACACTGCTAGTAGATTTACAATGCTATATGAGTTATGTTAATTCCCAGCAAATATTTAAAAATAAGACAATAGTAATTTTTACATAAATTTATTACTTAAGGCAATTTTTCTTGTCGCTTGTCTGTTCTGAGATCTGAAGATGACGGTTAAGCTACCGAAACTAGTAACAACTTTGTAAAAAAAATTTGATGTTAAATCCGACTGATACAATATACAGAACTTTTTTAACATTTTAAAAATTTTATATAAAATTCTTTTTATAATTTTACGTTTGACTATGACTTTATCTCTAGAGTGAGCAATATAAACGTTTGATTGTTCAACTGAACACAAAGTTCAAAATTACTGCACTTCTTACTGTCTGTGTGTAATAATGAGATGGTTGTCCTTGCGCGCTATGTATAAATGCGTATATGTCAATTACGCAGCACTCGTGGTGAAGCAAGGCACGGTAGAGGGACGTAGTGGTAGTGGCGAGGAGGCGACACGGCCGTCGAGTGCTCATCAGGAACGGCTTTGCTGCTCATATTGCCGGCTCAGGCAGCTACGCGGCGAGACCCACACCTTCTGCGGTGGAGGACCTTGGCACACTGCTCACGAAGAATTTTAGTGCACACGGCCCGCAACTGAGACTGTGTTCTGCTGCTGGCTGCCGATCTTCACTTTTGGCACTTTTGGCACTTTTGGCACATCACACAGTTACGACTACGTATTTAGAAACACACACAGCATGATTACTTTGAAAAAAGCCCGTTCACTGAAAACTGATCCGCAGTTCAGCTTGGCATTTGGGTTGTGTTATTGTGCAACAAGCAGCAACAAAATAATAATAATTTATCATCTTCGTCATCTCTGTCCCAGGCTGAGAACTTTTCATATTTCGCCTGTAGCAATTTAGGTCTCCGACTTTTACGACATTTATTTCGACAAGAGTTTCCTTGTTATTTGATTTCAGCCCGTTTGCCTGAAGAATTACGTAGAACTTTGAATCATATACACTTATGAGCCATGACAAACACCACCTACTTACTAGCGTGTTGGTCCATCCTTGAATCGTAGGGGTGATACATCAGGGATAATGTGTGGCTTGGATTCGACAAGTTTCGCAGGTATGTGGCACGGACAGGTGGTTTGTGAGTCAAGAGCTGTCTCCCGCTAGCCTCATTAATCGGTTAAAATCGTATGAATTAGGTGGCCAAGACATCAACGTGAATTCACCACCGTACTCGTCAAATACTGTTACACAATTCAGGCCTTGTGGCACAGACAGGTTCCTACTGAAAGATGTAATCGTCGTTAGGGAAGACACTGTTTCAGGAGTCGCATTCTGACACAGATAGGTAAGGTGCTGGAGGAGGCCATCGTCATCAGGGAAGACACCAAGCACCGAGGAACGTAGGTGGTTCACAATAACGTTCACGCAGTCCACAACTGAGATGGTGTCTTCGATTACTGCTATTACTCCTGCGCAAGTCTAGCTGCTAGTCAGCATAATACTGCCGCCACCGGTTCCGTCCATGACGCGGCGCATGTTTAGAGCAACCGGTCCCCTCGATGATGGCATATCCGGAAGCGCGGACGTGACCGTCGACCAGATGTAACGAGAAACGTGATCCATTTGACGGGGCTACCCGTTTTGAGTGATCCACAGTCAAGTCTTGATGATCCTGTGCCCACTGCAGTCGCAATTGTCTACATCGATGGGTCAAATGGGAGTCCGACCCAATAACTGAGTGGCCAGTGCGACGGACTGTTGTGCCAAGGGGCCCGGGTTTGATTCCCGGTTGGGTAGGAGACTTTCTCCACTCTGGGACTGGGTATTTGTGTTGTCTTGAAAGAGGCGTCGACACGAAGGGCATCCGGCCACCTTTCAAATTAACCATGCCAGATCTGATCGTCACCATGCCGACCCTGCGCAAATGAGTGGACAAGGCACAAGCAAAAGAAGAAGAAGAAGATGGATCAAATGGGAACACTGGATCAAGCATGTGCACTGAACGGTGTGCTCCGAAACACTTGTATCTGCAGCGTCATTGTTCTCTCTCGTCATGTTTGCTACAGATCGCTAACTATTCAGCTTTACAGAGTGGAAAAGCCTCAGACCTCCGTGTTCAGTGATGAGGCGTCCAACACCTTGTCACCCAGTCGCAGTTTCAACCTTCTAGAACCACTTTCCATAGATGCTAAAGGTGTTGGCACACGAACAGTGGAGGATGAAAGTAATTACTGCGTGATGTGTCACAGCTCGATCAAACTTGGACTTTACATGGAAATAAATGCTACATTATAGTACAGTACAGTGCAGTACAGAAGGCAACTGAAAGAATACGCAATGAGACGAACAGAAATGAAACTTTTATTCTGAGACAATTATTATACTAAAGTCACCGCGATTCGCGATAGTTCCTTAGACATTACAACAAGCGGGAAATGGTTCCTAACAGAATGTGTAACCGCAGCGTACTCCTCAGCGGTCGCAAGGCTGGTAAGGAGTTCTTGTGGCAGGGCGTTCCAGTACTCTACCATTTTTACATTTTCTTTCTACATCTACATGATTACTCTAGAACTAACAATTAAGTGCCTCGCAGAGGGTTCATCAAACTACCATTAAGTTATTTCTCTACCGTTCCACTCTAGAACAATGTGAAGGAAAAACGAACACTTAAATCTTTCCGTATGAGCTCTGATTTCTCCTATTTTATTGTGATCATCATTTCTCCCTATTTAAGTGGGTGCCAACAAAATATTTTCACACTCTGAGGAGAGCCTGCCACAGCGAAAAATGTCTTTCTTTTAATGATTGCCACCCCAATTCGCATATCATATCAGTGGCACTGTCTCCCTTGTTTCGTGATAGTACGAAACGAGCTGCCGTTCTTTGAAATTTGTCGATGTCCTCCGCCAATCCTATCTGATGCGGAGCCCATACCGCACATCAATACTCCAGGCGAGGGCGGACAAGCGCAGTGTAAGCTGTCTCTTTGTAGACCTGTTATATATTCTAAGTGGCCATACAATAAATCGCAGTCCTTGGTTCGCTTTCCCCACAGCATTACCTATGTGATCATTCCAAAGTACTCTATTCCTAACCCCTAAGTATTTAGTTGAGTTTACAGCCTTTAAAAATGCGTGATTTGTCACTTAACCGAAATATAGCGGATTCCTTTTAGTGCTTCACGCTTCTTACGATTTAGAGTCAATTGCCACCATCGTTGTCGACAACTGCTGGACGGTCGTTAATGCATGTGGATGTGCTCAATACATCTCTCCAACGCATCTCATACGTGCTGGATGAGATTTAAGTCGGGGTAACGGGAAAGGCAGTTCATTCGCCGAATATCCTCTCGTTCTAAGAGCTCATCTGTCTGAACTGTTCGATGCGGTTGCGTATTGTCATTCGAAAAATTAGGTCACCCCAGAATCGCGTATATGACTAAGGAGTACAGTATCACAATGACGTTGACCAGTGGCTATACAGAGTTCAAAGATTTGGAGGTTAGTGCGCTCATGCAACATTATGCCTTCCATATCATAGCGCATAGCAAACCAAAACGAACAAGAAAATTTTGTAATGTTGCGTTTACTTTGCCAAAAAACAGTATAAACAGGTGATAGTAAAGTACAAACACTGTAATGAATACAGAACGCAAATAACTGCAACATGCTTAACGGTAGACAAAAATGTTCTTCGTTATTTCCAACTTAACGGGTTTGCACACACATTCCGACAACTGGTTAATGCGCTCAGTATGAGGTGTGACCACCTCTGGCAGCAACACACGCCTGACAACGATGGGGCGTGCTGTGAATGAGTGAATGATGTCATCAGTCTCATGTCGAGGCAGTGACGCCCATTCATCTTGCAGAGCTGCTCACATTCTTGGAGAGTGGTTGGAGGATGCTGACGTGATGCAAGCCATCTCTCTCGTACATTCCAGACATGCTCTATGGTATTCAAATCGGGAGAGCGGGCAGGCCACGCCATTCCACCAATATCTTCCATTTCCAAGAAAACATCAACCACCCGTACTCACCGAACATTATCGACCATCAATACAACGTCTAGGCCCACAGCACTTCGCAACAACCGCAAATAAGGCCCCAAGATCTCGTCACGATATCTGGCAGCAGTTAAATCTTGCCAAATCACCCGTACAATTTCATGGAGAGGGATTGGTGCGGTAAATAGAATCCCTGTCCACACTATTAGGGATCCTCCTCGATATCGGTCACTTCCCACAATCTTTGGGTCCCGAAATCGTGTTCCACGTTCCCTCCAGATGCGAATCAATCGGGAATCACTCTCCAGACCAAATCGAGACTCGTCTGTGAAAACAACATTTTCTCACTGTTAGACCATACAGGAGGCATGTTGATGACTCCACTCTAGACGGTCCCTGCTGTGAAGTCGTTTCAGAGGCAGACGTACAGCATGCCTCCGACAATAAAGGCCTCTCTGCTAAAGCCTTCTGCACACCGTTTGCCTCGATACAGCACACCCAGTGGATGCTGCGAGCTCACATGGCAGTTGTCGTGTAGTACTAAGGCGGTAATGTCCTGCCCTTACAGCTAAATAACGGTCCTATCTTCTGAAGTCACACGTGATTGGCCCCGCCCTAATCTACGGAATCCAGTTTCTGTCTCTATAAATTGTCGCCACATCGTAGAAACAACAGAACGATTCATATTAATTCTCCGGGCCAAATCAGTTTGCGACTGTCCTGCTTCCTTTCTTACTGTGGCCCTCCACCGCAGAGCATCTGGTAGGCATTTTCTCTGTGCCATACTGCACCATCTGTGACTGTGTACACAGTGATTGTGGATGTGGGGCTACACAGCAAAACTACCTCTTTTCATAGGTGCCCTGACGTCATCGTCATGGTTATCCGTTGACGTCTGTGCAGAAGACGACCGTACGGACATCTGATTGACAGTTTGTATGATTATATTGTTGATTAGACACAGGACGGGGAAAAAGCAATTTGTTGATCTAATTTTGGACAAAAGTGTATATTTACCTCTCGCCATGTGAGGGTACATTCAGAATCACTATTCAGACTGAATCTGCTCTCATCCGAGAAGAGCATGCGACCTCACTGCTCGATGGTGCAGTTCCAAAGCACATGGGACCATCGACGACGGTACTGCCGATGTGCGGGTGTGAACACAAAGTACTGGTTATAGAGCAAAGAGACCATCCCCACACTGTCGACGTGACACTGTGTAGGGCGACATCCCATTCTTCGCAGTCCTGTTAAATGTGGTTGCAATTGCACCCGCTGTTTGGAGTGGTTTCCTTCTTGCCTGTTGCACAATGCAGCGGTCATCTCCTGATGCAAGTGACCTTGGTCGACCACCTCTGCCCCTTCGGGCAGCAACACCTGTGGTTGGGAATCTCCCCACGCATGTGAAATTAATCTGTAAGCAATATCAAGTTCCTGTGCTACACTCATCATACTTCGTCCTTCTAACAGTTTCACGATGATTGTTCCGCTTGTGAAGTCACCCAAAACTTGTCTCAGAGGCATGTCCTGATTAAGAACACCACCACAGTGTACAGTAACTGCTCACTGATTGACACCTACAACCTTTAACAGCTGCTTCAACTGCCGTGTGTTACGGGCCCAGCCGTCTTTGACGCTGTAGTGAAACTGTAAAAAAAATGGTTCAAATGGCTCTGAGCACTATGGGACTTAACTTCTGAGGTCATCAGTCGCCTAGAACTTAGAACTACTTAAACCTAACTAACCTACAGACATCACACACATCCATGGCCGAGGCAGGATTCGAACCTGCGACCGCAGCGGTCGCGTGGTTGCAGACTGTAGCGCCTAGAACCGCTCGGCCACTCTAGGCGGCCGTGAAACTGTCCTCACGCCACGTGGCTTCCAGCTTTGTGCACAGCAGTGGGACACCTCTGGCAACATTCCCCCCACTTTCACTCTTTTCCAGCGAGTTATTAATATGTTATTTTGTTTTATCTATCTTATCCTTATGTTTCTCAGAGTACTATACTTTTCCTCACCCCGTCACGCGTCCACAACGCCGCGAGGCAGCATTCATTCTCGTGGTGGACAGCGTACATAATAATTTGGCTCATTAGCGTCGATTGTGAGAAATTATTTCGAAGTCAAAGCTTCTAGTTACGCATGTGCGTCTTTCAGCAGTGAAATTATTTTAATGGATATTAAATGAAACAAAAAGTTTACTGTTACCAGTTACTGTTTATTTATCTTCACGACGCGTTTCAAAGGTTTAAACCTCCATCATCAGATGGATTTACATTTGTTAATATGATATTTGCGTGTGTGTTGTGTAGCGATTTTTTGGAGGAAGGCCGGCCGGTGTGGCCGAGAGGTTATAGGCGCTTCAGTCTGGAACCGCGCGACTGCTACCGTCGCAGGTTCGAATCCTGCCTCGGGTATGGATGTATGTGATGTCCTCAGGTTAGTTAGGTGTAAGTAGTTCTAAGTTCTAGGGGACTGATGACCTCAGATGTTAAGTTCCATAGCCCTCAGAGCGATTTGAACCTTTTTTTTTTTTTTTTGGAGGAACATGTGGCACTGTCTAGTGGAGAAACAAAACACTATTTCACAAAAAAATGGTTCAAATGGCTCAGAACACTATTGGACTTAACATCTGAGGTTATCAGTCCCCTAGAACTTAGAACTGCTTAAACCTAACTGACCTAAGGACATCACATACATCCATGCCCGAGGCAGGATTCGAACCTGCGACCGTAGTGGTCTCGCCGTTCTAGACTGAAGCACCTAGAACCGCTCGGCCACACCGGCCGGCACTATTTCAGAAAGTGGTTTTGGGGTTCTTTCGAGAAAAAATTAAACGTGTATCTAACGGTAAACATAAAATAAGTAAAATAAAGTACCTCTAGTGGTCACAGGTTCCTTTCACAGTCGTAACACATCACATGACTGTGAAAGGGACCTGTGACCACTGGAGGTACTTTATTTTACTTATTTTATGTTTACCGTTAGATACACGTTTAATTTTGTGTCAAAACTATGTTCTGCAATTGTGTTTTGTTTCTCCACTAGACAGTGCCACAAGTTTGTCCAAAAAATCGTAGCACAACACACTCGCATATGTAATATTAAAAAATGTAAATCCACCTGATGATGGAGGTTTAAACATTTGAAACGCGTCGTGGAGATAAATAAACAATGATTGGTAACCGTAAACTTCTCGTATCATTTAATGTCAATGACAGTCACGGTAAAGCCTAACCTAAAATGTTCGCATTTAAAGATATTTTTATGGATGACAATATGCGACCACGTCGAACAGTCCGGACGGCTGAGCTGTTGCAACGAGAGGATTTTCGGCGAAAGGACTGGTTTTCCCGTTCCCGCGACTTAAGTCCCATCCAGCACGTGAGATGCGTTGGGGAGAAGTATTGCTGCACCCCCGCACCCACATCAAAGACCATCCAACAGTTGTCAACCGCGATCGTGGCAATCGATTCTAAATCATCAGAAGTCGTCCACATAATGACTAAAAGGAATCGGCTAAATTTCAATTAAGTGATAAAGTACGAATTTCTAAAGGCTGTAAACTCAACCAAATACTTAAGGATTGCAAATACAAGTAACTTAAATTGTAACGATCGCCGGCCGGAGAGGCCGAGCGGTTCTAGGCGCTACAGTCTGGAACCGCGCGACCACTACGGTCGCAGGTTTGAATCCTGCCTCGGGCATGGATGTGTGTGATGTCCTTAGGTTAGTTAGGTTTAAGTAGTTCTAAGTTCTAGGAGACTGATGACCTCAGAAGCCATAGTGCTCAGAGCCATTTGAACTATTTTTTTTTTTTTTTTTTTTTTTTTTTGTGTGTAACGATCACGTAGACAATGTTGTGGGGAAAGCGTACCAAAGACAGCGATATATTGGCTGAACACTTACAAAATATAACAGGTCTACTAAAACACTGCTTATGCTACGCTTTTCCGCCCTCTTCTGGAGTACTGCTGTGCTCCGTATCGAATAGGACTGACGGTGGATATCGAAAAATTTCAATGAACGGCAGCTCGTTTTGTATTATCACAAAATAAGGGAGAGAGTGTAACGGATATGATATGGGGATTGGGGTGGCAATCATTAAAACAAAGGCGTTTTGCGCTGTGGCAGGACTTTCTCATGAAATTTCTATCACCAACTTCCCGCTCAGAGCATGAAAATATTTTTTTGTCAACTCCATAAAGTGCTGTGTGCACAACGACCATATGATGAATAAAATTAGAAAGAAGGTCAGCATGGGCCGTAATTTTGATGATTTATTAACAGCAAAACTGATTTTCGATCACACAATGACCATCTTCAGTGATTTAGCGTACAAATTAAAGCTCCTAGGCACTGGTGTCTAGGTATTAGCAGTAACAGAAGCTAGGAAACGATCACGGTAACACTGAAGATGGTCATAGTGTGATCGAAAATCGATTTTGCTGTTAATACATCATCAAAATTACGGCCAATGCTGACCTTCCTTCTAATTTTATTTTGTTGGCATCCACCTATATTGGGAGAAAGAATCATAATAAAAATATAGGAGAAATCAGAGATTACACGGAAAGATTTAAGTGTTAGTTTTTCCCGCGCGTTTTTCGAGAGTGGAACGGTAGAGATACAGCTTAATGGTGGTTCGATAAACACTCTGCCAGGCACTTAATTGTGAATTGCCGAGTACTCATATAAATGTAAAAAAATGTAAAAGTGGTAGAGTACTGGAAAGAAATGCATTAATTTCCTTTTTGGCTGTTTTCTCTTACCTACTCGACAGATTGTAAGAAAAGAGTAAATATTCTTTTAATTGTCGATTGCTCAATTCAGGCTAACGTGTGTACAATGCTTAAGGTTGCCATTCTTCGAGGAGCAAAGCACCTCGTACGTGGATTAGCAAAACAGACAATGGTAACTTCCCCTCACCGATTTGATTCATATTGACAGTATGCGTAAGGCACGATTAAGAATTTAACACATGTAAACAGGAAGAGGCAGGTTCAACCGTTCTACAGTAAACCGAGTTTGAAGGCTATTGGCGTGTTCATGCTGAAAGCTTTGTAGTGCCGCTAGCGTTCACCGAATACGCACTTGAGCGATTAAGGGCGAGCGCATACGGGAGACCATTTGTCGCGCAATTGTCTCATCTTTTCCACAGAGTCTGTACAGTCATATCTAAGAGCGCACACGGAGCGACGCGACAACGACACAATTATTCAGTTGCTCTGGCCGCCGACAGAATGGCGACGCAACTTTCTCCGTCCCGTCTCCCCTCCCACAGGTGATAACGTGCGCGCGCGACAGTGTGGTTTCCGTTTCTGTTGTCTGCAGTTGGTAACTTTGAAGTTCATAAAATGGATGTTCTGAGGGATGAAGACATCGATAGTGAATTGCTCATAAATGAAGTAGAAAAGAGGCCTGCATTGTTCAACAAAACTTTAAAAGTATATTCCGACGCTAATTTGAAAAGCAAACTATGGGAAGACATGTGTGCAAACGTGTGGAGTACGATCTGGGGACAACTCTCTACAGAACAGAAGAAACAAGCAGGTAAGTTTTTATTTTATAAAGTTGCTTTTATACACATATTTTTAACATTGTTATTATATTACACTTCTTAATAATGATTTGTGGACAGAACAAGCAAGTTTTTCAATATTGTTGAGTCGTCGTGAAATCCGAGTCCATCGTACTGCCACGGAAGAGATCCTCCAAGGGACGTAAAATAGGTTGCAAAATACTTGCGTATATTGTCGAGTTTAGTGTTGTCTCCTTCAAAGTAGTTCCCTTCTGATTGCACACACTTTTCCCAGCGCTTCTCCCATTGATGGTAACATTTCTGGAACTCATCTTCTGTATTATCCTCCAAAACCCTCGTCACGAACTTTTTGGACATCTTGTGTTGTTTGCAAATGGTGTCTCTTGACCGCCGTTTTGACTCTTGGAAATAGAAAAAAGTCGCATGGAGCGATATCTCGTGAATAAGGTGGCTGTAGTAGTATTGAAATTTGTTTTTAGGTTAAAATTGCTGTACTGACAGTGCAGTATGGGATGGCGCATTATCGTGATACAGAATCCAGTTATCAGCAATGTTGCCACGGACACGAAGAACTCTTTTACGAAGTCTTTCTAAAATTTCTTTGTAGTAGTATTGGTTAACTGTTTGTCCAGGAGGCACCCACTTTTTATGAACAATTCCCTTGGTATCAAAGAAGCACACAAGCACGCATTTCACTTTTGACTTTGACATGCGAGCTTTTTCTGGTCTGGGTGATCCCTTTGAGCACTATTGCGAACTTTGGCGTTATGTCTCTGGATCGTACTGAAAAAACCAACTTTCATCACCAGTGATAACATGGCTCAACAATTCTGGATTGATTTCCGTTTGCTCTAACAGATTGGCTGCCACATTTTTCCGTTTTCTCGCTGTTGTGGTGTGAGATTTTTCGGGACAATTTTTGCACAAATCTTTCTCATACCAAGATCTTCAGTTATTATTAGACGAACCGTTTCTCTATTGATGTTCAGTTCTTCTGCAATCATTTTCACGGATAATCTTCGATCATATCATACAAGTCCACGCACCCTGGCCAAGTTGACAGCCGTCTGTGAGGTTGATGATCGTCCACTGTGGTCTTCAATATTCGTTCTGCCTTCACTAAACATTTTATGCCAACGAAAAACTTGAGCTCTTGACATAATCTCCTCTCCAAAGGCCTTCTGAAGATTACCGTAAGTTGTCGTCGCGTTTTCACCCAATTTAACGCAAAAAGAAACGGCATACCGTTGCGCAATATTATGTGGTTCAATTTCCGTGACGAGAGACACAAACACGTGTTAACTTATTACAGCACAACTCGCGACTGAGCAGTTGCATCGATGTGCCACTTGGACTAGAAGCAGCTTAAAGACTAAGGTCAAAGATATTGTGCCTATGCAAGCCTGCAGGTTTGCCACATCTTGCAAAGAAAATCATTCTCAATACTTTATTGTCGCACCTCGTAGCTGTAGTCTGGTGTTCAATGTCTATACTCTGCAATGGACATTCATAAGCCATATCTGTAAAGTTGATGCCATCTCTTCTGCGCACAAAATTGTAGAGCACACAAAATGCTTTGATTATTGTACCGCAGAAATCGATGGTAACATCAAGAGGTCTATGGAAAATATGCCATTTGTTCGCCAGTATGCCAAACGTGCATTCAACCATACGACGAGTAGTTGTATGCTTACGGTTGAAAATTTTCTTTGATGAGGTTAGCGTTTTTTTAGCAAATGGGCGCAATATGTGCCTCGATAAACCAAAAGCTTCATCAGCAACCAAACAAAAAGGCATTGGTTTGCCTTCTGGATCGTTAGGCAATGTTCAGTTGTTCCGTATGTTCAGAGGGCTACGTTGCAGCTTTTTTCCCATATTCGAGTTATTAAAAACTGAGGAATCACCTGCTGCTCCATTTGAACCAACATCTACGAAGACAAATTGACATTCAGCATCGAACCATGCCGTCAACACCACATAATAGAATTTTTTATAATCAAAAAATTCTGAGCCAGAACCTTGAAGTTGTGTTATTCGAATATGTTTTCCGTCAACAGCACCTACGGTGTTGGTGAAATGGGTATTTTTATAGAACTGTTCAGCAATGTACAAACACTCTTCTTCACATTTCTCTGGCATAGCCATAGGTTGCAAAACATTCCATATTTCAGTGCATGTTGCTTTCACTATTTTGCGGATTGTGCTAGTACCATTCAAGTAGTTGTATGAAAGATCGTTGAAACTTGCTCCGGTTACTAGATACCTGAAGAGAAGTTATAATAATTTATGAAGTTTCGTAAATGATTTAAAGTAATTGAATTACAGTAGTTTTATTTCATGAAATTTATTGCCTTTCTTTCCTAGGAACGCTGGTACAACGAAGATGGAAAAACCTAGGGACATTCTTTGCACGAGAATTGCGTGAGCAAAAATCAGCCAAGCCAGGACAGCCAGCCGGAAAGCGCCGAAAGTACAAATTTTACGATCAACTTTTATTTCTTCTACCAACCGTAAAAGTACCTGAAACAAGTGGAAATGGTGAACCAATAGTAAGCGTTGAGGAACCTGAGGAAACAAGAACGTTCAAAGGCCACAAATTGTTCGTTCTCCTCATACCTCCTACAATCCAAATAAGAAGACGAAGAGTTATGAAGAAACTTAAATCGATATACTTCGAGAGAAGAAAGAAACTGGTTCAGTAATGGATGACCCTGCAACACATTTTGCATTGTCTCTTGCACCTATGCTGAAAGCAATACCCACACACCGAATGATCGATGCACAAATTGAGATTCTTCAGGTAATAAGACGTATCCAGAACACGTGTCTGCCAAATGACACACGTGATAGTTTCAGTGGTGGCGTTCGGTATTCTAGCGTCTCCACCCTGCGCGGGTGTTTACTGCGACATCTATGTCTGACAATCAGCCTATCGCTGGATATAGCTCGTACACCGTCTTTACTACTCCTCATGATTGCGACAGTGTAAACTCATACTTGACTAGTTTTTGTGTGCCTTCAGATAGATCAGAAACTATGTACGATGTCACTAGACGTAACAGAGTTTATACTTTATACCTGCACTCATTTTCTGCCGTTACAGTCGGACATATTTTACACAAAATGTAACGATTACTGTTATTAAGTGGATTTCTCGAATAATAAATAATATCAGACTAAAAAAATGTGTTATTTCATGCAACCTACCTTAATGTAACAGCGAGTCTCTCTCCTGGTGGAATCGCCAGTCGCATATTTTTATTTTGGTAGGAGATGGCAGGTCCCAGAACTGCGACTAGCTCGTCAAATGACGTTACACTCATGTGGAAATAACTGAAGAATTTCTCTGGGTAACATCTTACCTGTTGAAATATTAAAGTAAATTTCCCTTTATTTATCCTTTCAGACATAAGCGGGTGAATCAATACTTTTCCGTCGTTTTGTCCTTTTCGAATGATGAGAGCACAAACGACTGCAGTCTCAAAACAATCCATCTCTGTACACTGGTCGACTGCACTACAAAAGCCCTTGGAAATGAGTCCGCTGTCAGGAAATAGATGCTCATTGTGTGCGAACTCTCAAAAACCGAACAGGAAAGCAACAAAGAGGAAATGGTTGCGCGACAGGAAGTCACCCGTGTGCGCCCGCCCTAAGCGCTTTGTTTCATATGCGCGCCGGCCTGTGTGACCGAGCGGTTCTAGGCACTTCAGTCTGGAACCGCGCGACCGCCACGGTCGCAGGTTCGAATCCTGCCTCGCGCATGGATGTGTGTGATGTTCTTAGGTTAATTAGGTTTAATTAGTCCGAAGTCTAGGGGACTGATGACCTCACATGTTAAGTCCGATAGTGCTCAGAGCCATTTGAATCATCATATGCGCGAGGTGTTTGGATAGAATCTCGCCGCCGGTGATTTATTTATTTTTCATTCCCACTTAACTCTAACAACAGATTTGTTATGACCGTGAGAAGTATAAATTCCTAATCTTTTATTTATTATTTTCCTAATCTTTGACATGAGAAAGGAGTAACAGTTTTTTTATTAAGGAGAAATGAAAAAAGGATATACAAGAACTTTTTCAATCAAATCGGTTTAGTCATTTTATTTATGTTAGTGTATCTACATGTGCGGTAAGTATAATGTGCGACCTATGCAGCACTGCCTGAATCAGGATGATACTGATCGTATACACTGAAACGCGTACGTTTCATATGTATTCATTACCAGCGATGGCGAGGCATGACAGAATCTCTGACCAGAGAGTTATTTATCGTGGCTAGTCTGCGCTTGACCGCGCGAGAGTTCAGTAGTGTGTGGCGAGTCGGCAGAGGGAGTAGACAGTTGGATAGTTGTACTCAGTCAGTGCTAGTGTGCAGCGAGTCGGCATGCGTCCGCGGTGTGCTCTGCCCACGAGTCTGGTCAGGAATGTGGTGGACGATATGTATATTATTGTAGAAGGTAATGAAGCAGCATTGCGCTCAGCTAATAATGTATGTTAATTGTAATTAATTTGTTCAAAAATGATGCCCCAATAATAACTTTTTATAAAGTAACTCATTTAAAGAAAAAGATTCATTTCAATTTAAAGAATATTTCCTATGCATTTCCTCCAAGAATCAAAATTAAAGATAGGCCAGCATTGCACGGAGCTGTGCCGAAAAATAAAAGCAGATATAGATGCAGTTTTACTGAGGTAAGAACTTATCAGGTTTAA
This sequence comes from Schistocerca nitens, assembly GCF_023898315.1. Classification (NCBI taxonomy): domain Eukaryota; kingdom Metazoa; phylum Arthropoda; class Insecta; order Orthoptera; family Acrididae; genus Schistocerca; species Schistocerca nitens. The sequence continues at coordinate 394,986,157 of NC_064618.1, read as the reverse complement.
TTATTTCACAGGGCCGAAGGTCAGCGCAGCTGCCCTTATAAAATTTATCAGGTTTAATTATTTGTGTTGAGATGTTACATTCAGTTCATGGTTCATTATTTAATTAACATTATTGTGGGTTTAATGATCAATCATCATTCCTTAACGTTAATTTTGTGGGGAGTTTACATTTGGGCCATTATTATTCTTTAATTTTGCAAGGAGGTTACGCTTGGCTCATTTTTATTATTCAGTTTTGTGGGAAGACAACATTTCACTTAAAATTGACTTTCATCTTCTTGCTGGGAGGTTACAATTTCACTATTATTGACTTTTAAAATTCTCACGGGGAGGTTACACTTGGCGACATCCGGACCAGGATCGTATTACTTTGTGAATCTTGTGATAAGTAGTCATATATCTGCTCTTATTTACTTAAATATAATTAGCATTTGGCGCAACGCATTTACTAATCTTGTCACTTTCTTTCACAGATCATCGGCAGTTCGTTGCTCTTTGTTGTATTTGTGTTTGTTGCATTTTGTATTGTCTTTGTTTCATTATTGAATAATTGTGATTTATGTAAAAATGCCGCGAAAAACTGTTAATAGTACATCGCGAGGTACAATGAGTGAAATAACCGACTTAAACAACTTGACCGATAGTACTTGCGACACGCAGTGTAATGATGACAATCCTCCATTTACGGACAATCAGTGTGTACCGACCACCAATGTTGATTTTGATCCTAGTGATGAACAGACGAATTCAATTGTGTCCTCTATTAATATAACGAAAATTGATGACGCGGGGCGTTCTGTTGCAATGAGCGCTGCCCAGCTTGACACACCCGGTTTGCAGGATTTACGTGATGAACAGATAAATTTTTCTAATGAAAATGAACAGAGTAATCAGAGTACGATGGATTTATTTAATTCCGGTGTAGTGACTAACAGTGTACATTCGATTGGCAAACCTTTTTGTGAATTACAGAATGACCAAATGGTCACACAAAACGTGACAATTGCAGGTACGTCATCAAACAGCACAGAGAATAGAGTAGGTAATATTGGCTTGGGTCAAATTATTGCACTATTGCTACAACAAGTTAATGAAATTAATGAAAAACAAGACAACCTTAATGAAGATAACAAACAATTTAAAGAAGATTTCAAATAACAACTTAATGAAAATTCCAAACAACAGAATGAAAGGCAAGACAACAATCACAAACAACTTAGTGAAAATCTCAAACAACAGCTTAATGAAAATAACGAAAATCTCAAACAACAGCTCAATGAAAAATTAGACAACAATTCCAGACAGCTTAGTGAACAGATTAGAGCCGTTGCCGCGCAGTGTCATGATACTAAAGAACAGTTACGTAAGGAAATTGAGGCTTGTGCTAGGAAAAGTAGCGAAGAAATTAGATCAGTTGCTCAAGAATTAAGGGATATGCAAACAGCTGCAACAGAATCACTTAGAGACGAAATTAGTGCAGTTGGTAAACAATGCTCTGAAAAAGCAACACAGTTATGCGACGAGTTTAAAGTAATGACAGCAGAACTTTCGCGCACACTGGATGCAAAAGTAGACGAGAAATTCGAACAACAGAACAATCAAATTGACGAACGTTTTAATCAACACCTACAAAACAGTAATAAGCGTTTCCGTAAATTTATACAGGAACAGAATAAAGTAAAACGACAAGTCATGCAAACAATCACCGCAAAGAGACTAGAAGATAAACGTAAATTGTTCGCGAAAGCAAAAACATACATAGACAACAATATTGCTACAGTGTCCGACGAAATTAATAGCATCAAGCAGTTGAACACAGAATTGCGTGATGAAATTTCCGATCTAAAATCAAAAACGGACACACACACAGCAGACTTTCAGACAGTGACAGACAGACTCAAACAATTAGAACTAACACAGGATTCTGATGTCATCAAAGCTGACGTTAAAAAATTGAGCGAAACCACACGTAAAATACAAAAGCAAATTAATGCTTCTGACACTAAAACCGATGATCAGGTAAAAATACTGACTGAAAAATGTGATGAATTGGCCAGTCGTGTTGATGTTATTGAAAGTAATAATGACAGCAAATCAGACGATACTGCACCGATATTGTTTAACCAAACACCTGAATTCCAAAATTTACAGCAGACAATCAATGAGATCGATTCGTCTAATAACACATTACGTAGAAAATTGTCAAGTTTACAGCAAGAGGTAACAGAGATAAAAAATATTTCAGTTAATAACACGCCACAGCATACGGCGAATTCCGAACATCTCTCACACTCACACAGCCAGTATAATTTAGGTAATCTACAAAGAGTGCGTGAGTTAGATTCCGAACAGTCACAGACAAACAGATTCTCATACAATCCTGAACCTGTTCCGTCATACAGAGACGATAACTTCGATTACAAACATTTTCTATCAGTAAGAAAATTTAAAGTATTTAAAAATGACAGAACACAGATTCACCCCTTGGATTGGATACAACAATTTAGCTTTGCTTTTCCACCGACTTGCAGTTTTATCGAAGGCGAACCGGCAACTCGTATGAGACCGATCGCGAGGCAATGCTATTCGGTAGAAGAGTTTCAGAATGCTTTTCTGTCAGCATATTGGTCAAAGACGACACAGCGCGGAATTAAGGATCAACTAATTAGTTTACCAAATTATGAGAACTCAATTTTTTCCACTGTCACACAATTTTTTGAGCACATGGTCCAACAAAACCAGTACATAAGTGAACCATATAGTGAATCTGCACTTATTCAACTATGTATCTCTTAATTGCCACGATCATTAAGAGTGTCACTTTTAACGGGTCAGCAAAAAGAAAATATCTCGGCATTCAGGGATCTGTTACAGCTTTTGGAAGTGCAGCAATCGGATTATTCCTTTATAAATAAAAATTTTTCGTATAATAACCAAGGCCAACAAACTTACAGTAATTACAATCAGCCACGCAATTTCAATAGCAAAGGTAATAGACGCTTCAGGAACGACGACCACCAGAACTTTAATAACAGACAAAATTATAATTATCAGTATCGTCAAAATTAACAGCAACAGCAAACACATTTTGATAACAATAGAGGTTTTTCTCCGCAACAGCATGAAAGCCAGCCGGTTAGCATACCTAACCAACAATGCAGTGTGCAAGGTCAACCAAACTTTAATGTTTCGCCGCGTGCACGTATAGTCTCAGCTCCAACAAATAGTAACGCACGGCAGCAAGGAAATAACTACGTGCAGAAAACACAGTACTTCAATTCCTATCGCAATGCACCGTATAGGAATGACTATCACGACAGAAGTAAAAACAATGAGCACAATTATCAACATACGTTTAATAACAGTCGGTCTTACCAGCAGCAAAATGATCAACAACAACATATTATAATGAATGAACCAGATAGTAGGTATCATCCAGAACGTAATAAGTCTGGAAGAAAACAGAACAGTTCAAATAGTCGAAATGCCACAGCATCTTCCCGAAAATAATAACACATCAGATAGAATCTGACTAGATACAGTACAGGTCGCATCTTCCAGTAACACAAGCACTACTTTTGACACGCAGAATGTTGTTTACGAAAATGTTATTACTTTTGACGACATCCGAGACACTCTTTTGCAAGAAAGACCAGTTGTTCAGAAAACCATTTCACATCCTGTCATCGAAATTAAAATTGGTTCATCGAAATTTTCAGCAGTAATAGATTCCGGATCACCTATGTCAGTAATAAATGAAGAAACTTTCAATGAGTGTAACAAAGAGAATACCTATCCTACGTTACCATTAGGTAAAACGAAAGTAAAAGGAGCGGTATCGAGTAAAAGAGTAGATGTCAAATTACAGACGCATTTATCATTTTGCATTGCAGGTCACACATTTCACTCAAATTTTTGGATTGTTCCTTTATTAACAGCAGACGTTATTTTAGGTACTAATTTTCTGGTACAACACGACGCAGCTATTGATTTTCAAAATTCCTATTTAATGTTGAAGGATGAAAATGTGCAATTGGCTTTAGAATTTCAGCACTCTTTATCTGCGGAAGAACAAACAATTAATTGTACTGAGGTCATTTCTGTATCACGTAGCATAGACTGTAATTCCACATTGTTCACGGATGCGTGCGTACGTAACTATGATGCTCCAGACGAGGCTGACTGTGACATTATGCAGATGATTTCTGATAAGGTTGAACAGGGCAGTGCAAATACAGATGACGAACGCGCGCAGCTTCACAAAATTCTTTTACAGCAGGCTCCAGTTTTCGACAGCATTCCTGGTGCTATGTCCGGTTTCATGTATGAATTTCAGGTCAAACAGCACGATACATTTAAAGCCAAGCATTATCCCATTCCATATATCCATAGAGAACAAGTTAAGAAAGAATTGCAAGATATGCTCGAGCAAGGAATTATTGAACCGGCAGTTAGTCCGTACATAAACCCGCTCCATATTGTTAAGAAAAAGGATGGCTCACTTCGCCTCGTGCTTGATTCACGTCACATCAATGACATCATTATTAATGAAACAGATCGACCACAGACACTAGAGGAATTACTACAGAAATTTCACGGTACTGCTATTTATTCTACATTAGATCTGAAATCGGGATTTTGGCAAATTCAGCTCCATCCGAACTGCAGAAAGTACACAGTATTTCTCTGTTTTGGTGACTGTTATCAATTTTGTAAATTACCATTCGGTTTAACTATTGCTTCAGCAGCTTTTATTCGCGGTTTGAACACAATACTTCCGACAGAACTTAAAGACAGAATCACAACGTATGTAGACGACATTCTTACTGCAGAAGCTAACTGGTCTGAACACAATCTGATTCTTGAACAACTGTTGCATACTTTTCGTGCACAAGGACTCACAGTTAATCTCAGTAAATCGCACTTTGGTAAAACTTCTATAAAATTTCTTGGACACGTAATTTCAGCAGAAGGCATTGCGCCTGACCCGGAAAAACTTCAAGCCTTACGTGACATTACGGTTCCTACGACGAAGAAACAACTACGCAGCTTTTTGGGTTTAATTAACTTTTTTCGTAAATTTATTCATTACTCTACTTTAGACACCCCTAGATTATGCCAATTGACAGGGAAAAACACTATTTGGTCCTGGGATAAGCAAGCACATTCTGAATTTATGAACCTGAAACATGCTTTGTTGAATGCACCACTTTTATAGCACCCAGATCTTACCAGAAACTTCTCCATTGCCACCGACAGTTCTAACACCGCTTTAGGCGTACATGTTTTTCAGGAAATTGAAGAAGATGGCTGTACCGTAATTAAAAACATAGCATTTGCAAGTCGTTTTCTATCACCTGCTGAGCGAAATTATTCTGTTACAGAACTTGAAACATTATGTGTTGTTTGGGCTTTTACGAGATTTAGGCATTTTCTTTATGGAAGACACACCACTGTTTACACAGACCATAGAGCAATACAATTTTACTTTCGGCTAAATTTACTCACGACAGATTAAGCAGATGGAAACTTTATTTGCAGGAATTTATTTTTACAATTGTTCACATTCCCGGCACACAAAATGTTGTAGCAGACGCACTATCTCGTTCTCTCGGCAACAATCAGCAAGTCATCGCAACCAACTGCTGCAAAGCAAATTTCAGCGTCATGTACATTCAACAAGTTGCATTTGAAAATTTCATTTCTTCGTCATTACAAGACTTAGCACAAGAGCAGAGTAAAGGCAACGTATGGAAAGAGATTAAACACCTTTGGCAAGATCGGAATAATGTTACCATTAGAAACCATTACACTGTACGCAATGACATTCTGTTTCGCCGCTCTTATCCTGACAGCAACAATTGGTTATTATGCATTCCTGACGAACTTGTTAACAAATTAATCTGGTATACTCATTTAAGTTACGCACATTACGGAGCTAGAAAATGTTTTCTTATACTGAGACAGAACTGTTATTTTGCCAACATGGAGAAACGTATACGACGAGTTTTAGCGTCATGTAAAATCTGCCAGAAAGCTAAATCAGATACGACTTCACATATTCCTCCATTACATCCCATTGTACCTGTTAAATTAAGACACATGGCCGCTGTAGACATTTTTGGTCCGATTCCCAGAACTAATAGAGGTTTTTGCTACATCTTTGTCGCTGTTGAACTCACTTCAAAATTTGTTACCTTCACCCCGTTACGCAAAGCTACTGCTAAAACTGTTTCGAAGGCATTTGTAAAACATTTTCTATTTCATGTAGGGCACGTGTTGAAAGTAATTTCTGACAATGGATCACAGTTTCGATCTGCTATATGGACACGTATGTTACGAAAATGGTTCAAATGGCTCTGAGCACTATGGGACTCAACTGCTTTGGTCATCAGTCCCCTAGAACTTAGAACTACTTAAACCTAACTAACCTAAGGACATCACACACATCCATGCCCGAGGCAGGATTCGAACCTGCGACCGTAGCAGTCGCACGGTTCCGGACTGCGCGCCTAGAACCGCGAGACCACCGCGGCCGGCCGTATGTTACGAGCTAGAAACATTTCTCCGATCTATATATCCAGGTACCATGCTTCTTCAAACCCTTGTGAACGATTAATGAAAGAAATTGGTAAACTGTGTAGAATATACTGCCATAAAAAACATATTGATTGGGACACACACATACTCTCATTCCAGGATGTAATTAATTCCATACCAAATGAATCTACTATTCCATCTCCGTCTGTTATACTGAAAAATGTTGAACCACCTAACAAAATTAAAGAATTAGTAACCTTTCCTACATTTCGTCGACTACGACACCATGAAATAATTGACATTGAACAACATCAAACGTGCCGCAGAGCGCCGGAGAAGACAGCAAAAACAGGTTTGTACACGCCGTGACTTTCACATTGGACAGAAGATATTAGTACGTACACACTATTTATCCAACAGAGGAAAGAGTAGATGCAGTAAATTTGAGGTTCTATACGCAGGTCCATATCGAATTCGCAGCATTCCTCACCCCAATGTAGTACACGTCGAAACTTTGAGAACCAGAAAAACCAAAGGGAACCACCACATATCCAACATCAAACCCTTTATTGAATGAACATACTTTATGATTTATCACACTGTAATGCCATTTCCTAATTTTTTTTATGACCACTTATGCAATTATATTCACATGAACACTTACTGATGATTATCGTATTTTTTTCTTGGCAAGTGCCCGGCAAGGTAAGGTTAGCAGGTCGCTTTTCTTGTCGTTACACATTAGACCGTGCACAATTTTCCAAATAAATTTACACTTTTTATGACCACTTATGCAATTATATTTATGTGACTACTTACTTATGATTATCGTATGATTGTTTTCCTGTTTGTTTGTATGCATTATGAAAAAAGGAACTTCCTGGCAGATTAAAACTGTGTGCCCGACCGAGACTCGAACTCGGGACCTTTGCCTTTCTCGGGCAAGTGCTCTACCAACTGAGCTACCGAAGCACGACTCACGCCCGGTACTCACAGCTTTACTTCTGCCAGAACCTCGTCTCGTCTCGGTCGGGCACACAGTTTTAATCTGCCAGGAAGTTTCATATCAGCGCACACTCCGCTGCAGAGTGAAAATCTCATTCTGGAAACATTATGAAATAGTTAAGATATAGCAAGCACCAGTTGACTTTAACATTTTTGCCCTATGATATCTCAACACCGTGACTATTTTTACATTTTTTGCTGCTGCATTATGATATTCTGTGTACATTTTTGCATCTGTACACTGTCTATATTTTTTGACATAATACGTTTTCTGTCATGCTATGCTGTATGCTTAATTATATCACTATAAACCAGTTTTTATCTAATGGGTATATGAATTAAATGCAAGACATTAATCTTTGTTCATCATTTTCAGAAAGAAATAACGTGTAAAGGAAATAAATTAAACAGAAATGGGAATTTCACCTACGGAATAAACGAAAGAAGATGCAAAAACCTTATGAGGAAGAGTAAATGGATCAGAATTAACAAGCATTAACAAGAATATACTATACACATCGTAGAATAGCAGTCTTAACTAATTTTATCTTTCAGAATACGAAGCGATTGATGCAGGCTGTCAGACAGAACTTCACATCTTAGTTTTAGTGAGGAAATACGCTAGAAATAAGGAATAGTTGTGTAATGAATAATGAAGTGATTTTTTTTTGCAGATGATAATGAATGGTGATGAATAATGATGAAGAATATGGAGCTATGAATATTGAAGGTTTTCTTTACAGGTGATGATAATAATGGAGTTATGATAATGAAGTGATGGATAATGAAGTTTTTTCTTTACAGATGAGGATGATGTTGAAGTTTATGTATTTATGCTCTGTAGGTATTTAAGTATTTGTTGCAGTTCGTTTTGACAGTATGTGTTGCACTGCATAGTATGATGACTGAAGGTTTTGGAAAGGACAGCTAGGGAACACATTTTATACACATTTCACTACCTGTTAATTCGAAGTTCACTACTTTTCAGCATAAAATGCGTTTCTTCTTTCAGTGTAATAATCCATTTTTGTATATTTTGCAGGAGAAATTATTCATGAAATTAATGTATTATAAGCAGTTGTTCATTAAACCCATGTCATTTATGAATGTGATTACATATACTCTACTTGTTTCATAATCTTGATACAGCTGACTCATGACGAATGACGTTACACATCTTCATTTGCAGCAATAACTCAAAAGCAAATATTGTTATTAATTATCGAACCCAACGCAATGCATTGCTAGCACAAAAAAATGCTTTGTAACTGGCAAATGAATGCCACTGATTAATGTAATAAGATGAACTATGAGGACAATGTTTACTATAATTAGATTAATTATGCCGTTTATTAACTCATTTTCAATGATGACTTCTGATGGTTTGTAATTAGGCAATGAATGCCAATGTTCTCTGTAAATGACTTCTGATGATGGTAACTAGGCAATGAGTGCCAATGTTTTCTGTAAATGACTTCTGATGGTTTGTAATTAGGCAATGAGTGCCAATGTTCTCTGTAAATGACTTCTGATGGTGTGTAATTAGGCAATGAGTGCCATTGTTCTCTGTAAATGACTTCTGATGGTTTGTAATTAGGCAATGAGTGCCAATGTTCTCTGTAAATGACTTCTGATGGTTTGTAATTAGGCAATGAGTGCCAATGTTCTCTGTAAATGACTTCTGATGGTTTGTAATTAGGCAATGAGTGCCAATGTTCTCTGTAAAGTTGCTCATGAACATTATTCTGTAATACTACATACATGGTACAGAAATGTTCAATGACTGGGCAATGAGTGCCACCCATTACTAGTGTAATTCTCAATGAAGACTAGTATGTGACTTAATGTCCTTCACCTTCTAACCTACTTACCTGGAATTACTGCAATATCCGTTTGTCCTGTATATCCTCATGATCATGGAGCACTATATTTGGTTTTTGCACTAATTCTACGTTGCTGTAACAGACAAGAACGTGGTGTTGACACGACATGCTGTCCACCACAATGAGCGATGAGATGCTATTATGGTCCCACTGTTTGGTGTACCTAATGTACTACCAAAAGTATATCATGGAATATTACTACGGCATTTCAGTGTCTTGGCTACGCTGATTAATACTTCTGGGAAAAGAACTTTAGATTGCCTCACTTGGTGTTGTGCTTCTGTAGAAAAATATGGACTTTCAGTGCAGCTGCGTGCAACCTAAAGTTCTACAACCATGACGCAATCCTTCCCTTTCATATCCTAATTCTTGTAACATATTAAAAATCATTTTGTTATCATGATTTGTATTCATGGCCTATACATTTTGTGATTTGCTGATATGTTCTGTACTACTGTGCGTGTGCACTTTTGCCATTTGTGAATATGTTTTGTACTCATTGTATATATTTTGTCTTTGCCTGATATGTTCTGTACTCAGTGCATGTGCACTATATTTACTTCATGTTCTACACCTATATATATCTGTATATATTCTGTAATTGTAAAGTTAATTAGTTAAGAAAAAATTTGTTGCTCATGGCAAGTCCAAATGACTCACCATCGCTGCCAAATTTTTGCCCCCCCCCCCCCCCCCCCCCCAGTGGAGGGTTATGAAACGCGTACGTTTCATATGTGGCGAGTCGGCAGAGGGAGTAGACAGTTGGATAGTTGTACTCAGTCAGCGCTAGTGTGTAGCGAGTCGGCATGCGTCCGCGGTGTGCTCTGGCCACGAGTCTGGTCAGGAATATGGTGGACGATGTGTATTATTGTAGAAGGTAATGAAGCAGCATTGCGCTCAGCTAATAATGTATGTTAATTGTAATTAATTTGTTCAACAAATGCCCCAATAATAATTTTTCTATAAAGTAACTGCTTTAAAGAAAAAGATTCATTTCAATTTAAAGAATATTTCCTATGCATTTCCTCCAAGAATCAAAATTAAAGATAGGCCAGCATTGCACGGAGCTGTGCCGAAAAATAAAAGCAGATATAGATGCAGTTTTACTGAGGTAAGAATTTATCAGGTTTAATTATTTCACAGGGCCGAAGGTCAGCGCAGCTGCCCTTATAAAATTTATCAGGTTTAATTATTTGTGTTGAGATGTTACATTCAGTTCATGGTTCATTATTTAATTAACATTATTGTGGGTTTAATGATCAATCATCATTCCTTAACGTTAATTTTGTGGGGAGTTTACATTTGGGCCATTATCATTCTTTAATTTTGCAAGGAGGTTACGCTTGGCTCATTTTTATTATTCAGTTTTGTGGGAAGACAACATTTCACTCAACATTGACTTTCATATTCTTGCTGGGAGGTTACAATTTCACTATTATTGACTTTTAAAATTCTCACGGTGAGGTTACAACACACGGAAAACAATAATTATCACGACATGTAACAGATGTAATGAACGCCGAATTTTTGCATGTCCACTTTTTTTCAATGTGCCTATTGCAAAACAAACTTGATTAAATTCATAAAAGGTTATCGATCGTCACAGAATTTCGTGACGTTTACGCATATCGAAGCATAGCACCGAATATTGATGCAATCAACTGATAAAAATAAATAGTACCAGCAGGAGATTCAATCCAGAGACCTCTCGATTATAAAAATAAGTGCTTACTCGCTCGGCTGCGAACTATTTGAGTACTATCGATCATGCAAAGTATATAAGCAAGCCTAAAATTTTCATTCTCGATTTTCTCGAAAACAAGTGAGAGTTGCGTCTTCCTAGTTACACTTGTTGAAGTACGTGTCATGCCATACACACCCTGGCCATACGAGTCAAACCGCCGAGAGGAAGCTAGTACAGTCCCCTTTAAACGGAAATGTAACTGGAGCTACGTTACCTTGCAGAAAACAATGACCCACAACACCACTATTCAATTAGTTACGCAGCAGAGACTTCTCAAAAAGGAATTTATTAGTTGGGTAGACTATGTGAAACATATGCATTAGGGATATTAACAGGGACGTGAAAAACAATGACTTTAAAGGGAAAAGTCCCCAAAAGATCAAAAATTGGTGTTAATAGAAAAATATTGGAACAAGTTTAACACACTAAATTACTAAGACTTGACACTGCTTGTGAATGTGATAGAGATGCAGAGAAGAAAGCAGTAAAATTCTGAAATATGTTTGGAATGACAAATAGCTGGTTGCAAAACAAAACATGGAAAGAGACAACATTGAAATTTTGTACGACCGTCGCTATTCCTGCTTTATTGTGTGGAAAGGAGTCATGGGTCACATATAAACAACAAGAGAGACAAATGAGATTCCTCAGAGCAGTAAACAGATGTAGTCGATTAGACAGCATTTACAACAATTATATTGAGAAAGAAGTGGACGACCGTAAATTGGGAAATAAAATCAAAGAATACATAATGAAATTGAATGAACACATTTAAGGGATGAGTAGCCAGAGATTGCCTCTGAAAGTCATTTGTTACAAACCTAAGAAGAGAAGAAGAGAGAAAGTAATTACCCAAGGCTTGAAGTGTAGAAGAACAATAAGAACTAAAGATGTTGTAATTTCGATAAAAGCCAACGGAAAGACAGTCTCAGATGGTTAAGGCAAGCAATGAAGAGAAGGTTGAGAGCTTTAAGCAGAAGTTTTGGTAAAATGATAAGCAGGATTATGGGAGCCTATCTGGAAATGTGTTGGAGAGCAGAAGAGAGACGATTGGCAAGGCACTGAGAAAAACGTATCACGTTTGGTCAAGTCGCCAGCAAGAATGGTCACGCACGGCCAGAAGCTGTGTGCGGTAGCGACTGAAGTAGGATCTGCGGCGAGTGCGGAGTACATGCATTTTTCATGCGGCAGGTCGAAGGCTGCAGGTAGCGAGACGACGGGGAGAAACACGACTGAAAAAAAATGTTCGCTGGCCAGGTGGGCAGCAGGGAAGTTATGTGCTTGCGCGATATACGTTTCAACGAATGGCGCAAAATTCGTTTATGAAACCAAATTACGATGCCGTCACAATACCCATGGGTATTGCGTGACAGAAAAAGGAAATTCGTTATAACATGTGTTTTCCTCGTTGCAAGCCTGACCTTCCTAGCACGTGTATAAATTGAATCGTCGCACACCAGGCAACGCACACCTTGCAGTATTTTCTAATTTTTGCATTTTATAGACAAAAAATCCGATTTTTTTATCGTCTGTGCTATCCCAGCAGTCCAAGACTTCAATCAGCTGAAACCTGTTTCCATCTCCCTATAATTTTACGGTGGTCCTCTCTAGCCAAATTGCGACGCTGAGGAAGGATTTGGTGGAGAACAGAGAAATTTTTAGACACAGTCAAGCGGGTGTTTACACTGTAATGAAAATTATATTAAAACTGTGCTACATACCGGGACTTAGTCTCAGTACTCTGGACAAATCCTTATCAACAGGGCCCCCTTAGCACTTTTCCATTGTAAGCAGCACAACACACAAATAAGAGTCACTTTTTTATCTCTTTCTGCAATCTCCATTTAATCGTTGAGCAATACAATAACAGGACATTATTAGGTTTCGTGCTGAAAAAGAGAGCCAGACGAATAGTTACAGCCGGCCGCTGTGGCCGAGCGGTTCTAGGCGCTTCAGTCCGGAACCGCGATGCTGCTACGGTTGCAGGTTCGAATCCTGCCTCGGGCATGGATGTGTGTGATGTCCTTAGGTTAGTTAGGTTTACGTATTTCTAAGTTCTAGGGGATTGATGACCATAGATGTTAAGTCCCATAGTGCTCAGAGCCATTTGAACCATTTTTTTGATGACCATAGATGCTCAGAGCCATTTAGCACAGAACACAGTCACACATGTTGCTTCTTTCAGTGACCAAATTTTGCGTCATCCCCCTTTTTCTACTAACTTGCCACCCAATGACATCTTCCTTTTTGTTCATATGAAGAAATCATTGCGTGAAACACAATTCAAGAATGAGAGCAAAGTGATTTCCGTGGTAGGACGTATTGTGTACAGTCAAAATGGAGACTTCTACAACTAAAGTCTGCTCCATCGTTGAGAAAAGTGTATCACACTCAAGACTGAATTCGTAGAGAAGGACTGACACCAACTTCTGATGGGCACAGATTGTCAGTTTTTAATTGATGGCTAAAACGTTACAACTACTGCTCATAGGTACGTCATTCCACAGTACTGGATGTAGTTGCTTAATCGAGAAAAAATGTTCAAATGTGTGTGAAATCTTATGGGACTTAACTGCTAAGGTCTTCAGTCCCTAAGCTTACACACTAAGTAACCTAAATTATCCTAAGGACAAACACACACACCCACGCCCAAGGGAGGACTCGAAACTCCGCCGGGACAAGCCGCACAGTCCATGACTGCAGCGCCTTTAGACCTCTTGGCTAATCCCGCGTGGCGCTTAATTAAAACCTTTTGCTTTCCTTATGTTATTCTGTAATTCTTGTTCATTCCTTCTATCAGTCCAGAGACTAATATAAGACTTTATTTTTAATAATTTTCGTCTCGGTCCTATCTGTCCACTCTTGTCACCACATACTACAGGTTTCTTTCAACTTTTAATCCATACCCCAGTCTTAACATTCATTTAAAACTAGCCTACCCCTAGCGGGTTTGCCTGCATATGCATCTGACATAAACTGAACACAACTCCTTCTCCCCCCCCCTCGCTGGTCCACCTCTTAATCCTTTCGTCTGTCCAGCTCATCCTCCCACTCACCTCTATCTGTCTAATCTCTCTATCTCCTCCTCCCTTCCTTTTGTCCATTTCCTCTGCTCCTCTCTCTGATCATACCCTCCTCCCTCTCCCTCTGACCATATGTTACTCCCCCTCCCTCTGTACTTATCCTCCCCCTTCTCTCTTTCCATCTCCATGTCCTCCTCTCCCTTTTCCACCTGCCCATTACCCCTCTAGATTTTTCACCTGCCTCATGCACCTCCCTCTCTGCCCCTCTCTCATCCATTTCCTCCTTCCACTCTATCTCCTCCTCTACCCATCTCAATCTGTTCCCAGCAACGCTTATCAGTACATATAGCCCTGCAATAAAATACACTACTGGCCATTAAAATTGCTACACCACAAAGATGACGTGCTACAGACGCGAAATTTAACCGACAAGAAGAAGATGCTGTGATATGCAAATGATTAGCTTTTCAGAGCATTCACACAAGGTTGGCGCCGGTGGCGACACCTACAACGTGCTGACATGAGGAAAGTTTCCAACCGATTTCGCATACACAAACAGCAGTTGCCCGGAGTTGCCTGGTGAAACGTTGTTGTGATGCCTCGTGTAAGGAAGAGAAATGCGTACCATCACGTTTCCGACTTTGATAAAGGTCGGATTGTAGCCTATCGCGATTGCGGTTTATCGTATCGCAACATTGCTGCTCGCGTTGGTCGAGATCCAACGACTGTTAGCAGAATATGGAATCGGTGGGTTCAGGAGGGTAATACGGAACGCCGCGCTGGATCCCAATGGCCTCGTATCACTAGCAGTCGAGATCACAGGCATCTTATCCGCATGGCTAAAACGTATCGTGCAGCCACGTCTCGATCCCTGAGTCAACAGATGGGGACGTTTGCAAGACAACAACCATCTGCACGAACAGTTCGACGACGTTTGCAGCAGCATCGACTATAAGCTCGGAGACCATGGCTGCGGTTACCCTTGACGCTGCATCACAGACACGAGCGCCAGCGATGGTGTACTCAATGACGAACCTAGCTGCACGAATAGCATAACGTCATTTTTTCGGATGAATCCAGGTTCTGTTTACAGCATCATGATGGTCGCATCCGTGTTTGGCGACATCACGGTGAACGCACATTGGAAGCGTGTATTCGTCATCGCCATACTGTCGTATCACCCGGCGTAATGGTATGGGGTGCCATTGGTTACACGTCTCGGTCACCTCTGGTTCGCATTGACAGCACTTTGAACAGTGGACGTTTCATTTCAGATATGTTACGACCCGTGGCTGTACCCTTCATTCGATGCCTGCGAAACCCTACATTTCAGCAGGATAATGCACGACCGCATGTTGCAGGTCCTATACGGGTCTTTCTGGATACAGAAAATGTTCGACTGCTGCCCTGGCCAGCGCATTCTCCAGATCTCTCACCAATTGAAAACGTCTGATAATGGTGGCCGAGCAACTGGCTCGTCACAATACGCCAGTCACTACTCTTGATGAACTGTGGTATCGTGTCGAAGCTGCATGGGCAACTGTACCTGTACACGCCATCCAAGCTGTGTTTGACTCAATGCCCAGGCGTATCAAGGCCGTTATTGCGACCACAGGTGGTTGTTCTGGGTACTGATTTCTCAGGATCTATGCATCCAAATTGCATGAAAATGTAATCACATATCAGTTCTAGTATAATGTATTTGTGCAATGAATACCCGTTTATCATCTGCATTTCTTCTTGGTGTAGCAATTTTAATGGCCAGTAGTGTACATTAAAGCAGACTGATAATGCCTATCACACAAGCCAGGCTGCATATCAAGGCTTGAAAATCATTTCTTTGCCCCTGATATATTGGCCGCCATGAAAAGCAGGTCGATAAAAAAGGCTGATACTGCTCTAACACAACATGCCTGTCATGCAGGACAGCCTATATGTCAGGGATCAGAACAACCAATTCCTGCACTGCCACACCTTGCAAAGCATGCTGATTTGTCAGGGCAATACTGTTCCCACACAACATTTTTCCCTATATCTCTACTTCTACTGGAACTAGGAGATTATAAGTCCCACAGTGCTAATACTCATGATGCCCACTGTTTCTTCGCCAGCTCTGATGAAATCGATTAGGGTTCTGAGAGGAGATCATAGACAAACATACATACACTGGGCTGTCTCTCTCTCTCTTTCTCTCTCTCTCTCTCTCTCTCTCTGTTTCTCTCTCTCTCTCTGTGTGTGTACATAGGTTGTGGTTACCAGAAACTACAATTTATTTGTTCTATAACTATTTGGTCTATAACTCTATATGCCCCCCTCCCCCCCCCCCCCCATGAATCATGGACCTTGCGGTCGGTGGGGAGGCTTGTGTGCCTCAGTGATACAGATGGCCGTACCGTAGGTGTAACCACAACGGAGGGGTATATGTTGAGAGGCCAAACAAACATGTGGTTCCTGGAGAGGGGCAGCAGCCTTTTCAGTAGTTGCAGGGGGAACAGTCTGGATGATTGACTGATCTGGTCTTGTGACACTAACCAAAACGACCTTGCTGTACTAGTACTGTGAACAGCTGAAAGCAAGAGGAAACTACAGCCATAATTTTTCCCGAGGGCATGCAGCTTTACTGTATGGTTAAATGATGATGGTGTCCTCTTGGGTAAAATATTCCGGACGTAAAATAGTCCCCCAATCGGATCTCCGGGAAGGGACTACTCAAGAGGACGTTGTTATCAGGAGAAAGAAAACTGGCGTTCTACGGATCGGAGCATGGAATGTCAGATCCCTTAATCGGGCAGGTAGATTAGAAAATTTAAAAAGGGAAATGGATAGGTTAAAGTTAGATAGAGTGGGAATTAGTGAAGTTCGGTGGCAAAAGGAACAAGACTTTTGGTCAGGTGAATACAGGGCTATAAATACAAAATCAAATAGGGGTAATTCAGGAGTAGGTTTAATAATGAATAAAAAAATAGGAGTCCGGGTAAGCTACTACAAACAGCATAGTGAACGCATTATTGTGGCCAAGATAGACACGAAGCCCATGCCTACCACAGTAGTACAAGTTTATATGCCAACTAGCTCTGCAGATGATGAAGAAATTGATGAAATGTATGATGAGATGAAAGAAATTATTCAGGTAGTGAAGGGAGACGAAAATTTAATAGTTATGGGTGACTGGAATTCGAAAGTAGGAAAAGGGAGAGAAGGAATCATAGTAGGTGAATATGGATTGGGGCTAACAAATGAAAGAGGAAGCTGTCTGGTAGAATTTTGCACATAGCATAACTTAATCATAGCTAACACTTGGTTCAAAAATCATAAAAGAAGGTTGTATACATGGAAGAATCCTGCAGATACTAAAAGGTATCAGATAGATTATATAATGGTAAGACAGAGATTTAGGAACTAAGTTTTAAATTGTAAGACATTTCCAGGTGCAGATGTGGACTATGACCACAATCTACTGGTTATCAACTGTAGATTAAAACTGAAGAAACTGCAAACAAGGTGCCAATTTAAGGAGATGGGACCTGGATAAACTGACTAAACTAGAGGTTGTACAAATTTTCAGGGAGAGCAAAAGGGAACAAGAGACAGGAATGGGGGAAAGAAATACAGTAGAAGAAGAATGGGTAGCTCTGAGGGATGAAGTAGTGAAGGCAGCAGAGGATCCAGTAGGTAAAAATACGAGGGCTAATAGAAATCCTTGGGTAACAGAAGAAATATTGAATTTAATTGATGAAAGGAGAAAATATAAAAATGCAGTAAATGAAGCAGGCAAAAAGGAATAGAAACGTCTCAAAAATGAGATCGACAGGAAGCGCAAAACTGCTAAGCAGGATGGTTAGAGGACAAATGTAAGGATGTAGAGGCTTATCTCACTAGGGGTAAGATAGATACTGCCTGCAGGAAAATTAAAGAGACCTTTGGAGAAAAGAGAACCACTTGTATGAATATCAAGAGCTCAGATGGCAGCCCAGTTCGAAGCAAAGAAGGGAAGGCAGAAAGGTGGAAGGAGTATATAGAGGATTTATACAAGGGCGATGTACTTGACGACAATTTATGGAAATGGAAGAGGATGTAGATGAAGATGAAATGGGAGATACGATACTAGGTGAAGAGTTTGATGGAGCACTGAAAGACCTGAGTCGAAACAAGGCCCTGGGAGTAGACAAGATTCCATTAGAACTACTGACGGCCTTGAGAGAGCCAGTCATGACAAAACTCTACCATCTGGTGAGCAAGATGTATGAGACAGGCGAAATACCCTCTGACTTCAAGAAGAATATAATAATTCCAATCCCAAGGAAAGCAGGTGTTGACAGATGTGAAAATTACCGAACTATCAGTTTAATAAGCCACGGCTGCAAAATACTAACGCGAATTCTGTACAGACGAATTGAAAAACTGGTAGATGCGGACCTCGGGGAAGATCAGTTTGGATTCCGTAGAAATGTTGGAACACGTGAGGCAATACTGACCTTACGACTTATCTTAGAATAAAGATTAAGAAAAGGCAAACCTACGTTTCTAGCATTTGTGGACATAGATAAAGCTTTTGACAATGGCAACTGGAATAATCTCTTTCAAATTCTGAAGGTGGCAGGAATAAATACAGGGAGCGAAAGGCTATTTACAATTTGTACAGATAGCAGATGGCAGTTATAAGAGTCGAGGGGCATGGTTGGGAAGGAAGTGAGACAGGGTTGTAGCCTGTCCCCGATGTTATTCAATCTGTATATTGAGCAAGCAGTAAAGGAAACAAAAATTCGGAGTAGCTATTAAAATCCATGGAGAAGAAATAAAAACTTTGAGGTTCGCCGATGACATTGTAATTCTGTCAGAGACAGCAAAGGACTTGGAAGAGCAGTTGAACGGAATGGACAGTGTCTTGAAAGGAGGATATAAGATGAACATCAACAAAAGCAAAACGAGGATAATGGAATGTAGTCGAATTAAGTCGGGTGATGCTGAGGGAATTAGATTAGGAAATGAGACACTTAAAGTAGTAAAGTAGTTTTGCTATTTGGGGAGCAAAATAACTGATGATGGTCGAGGTAGAGAGGATATAAAATGTAGACTGGCAATGGCAAGGAAAGCGTTTCTGAAGAGGAGAAATTTGTTAACATCGAGTATAGATTTAAGTGTCAGAAAGTGTTTCTGAAAGTATTGGTATGGAATGTAGTCATGTATGGAAGTGAAACATGGACGATAAATAGTTTGGACAAGAAGAGAATAGAAGCTTTCGAAATGTGGTGCTACAGAAGGATGCTGAAGATTAGATGGGTAGATCACATAACTAATGAGGCGGTATTGAATAGAATTGGAGAGAAGAGGAGTTTGTGGCGGGTAAAAATCATAGAGGGAGACCAAGACATGAATACACTAACCAGATTCAGAAGGATGTAGGTTGTAGTAAGTACTGGGAGATGAAGAAACTTGCACAGGATAGAGTAGCATGGAGAGCTGCAGCAAACCATCTCAGGACTGCAGACCACAACAACAAACAACAACTCAGATGCACACATTTATGACTGTTCTAAAAAAATCTTCACAGATTGTAGTCCAAGAATAAAATATAAGCTATCCAGGTAGTTGACTACGAAATAAGGCAACACACAGTCACATTCCACAAGGAAAATATTAGTCAGGGATGTGACGTTGCCTAGCAGAATAACAGTTTCCAAATCCAAGTACATAGGCAGGTGTAGGTAGGAATAAGGCCGATGTTACGTGGATAGCGTGCAGTGAGTGATATCCACAGCTCTCGATAGCAACTGATCTTATGACAGCAGTGGCCATGCCTGTATAAGCAGCTACTTGCAGTTTCTCGGCAGATGACTGGAGGCATGGCCAGTTGGGGGCGCCACTTTATCCAGGTTAAGGTGTGTACTCGCGTCACCCTGTTGAGACGTAATAACAGAACAGTAGTGAGATAATACTGCACCGCTGGGGGAACTGCCAAGGCTGTGCGATCCCTCTCGCCGTAAAAGATACCTTTATACAAATTTTTCTACAGTCACTTATAAAAAAACGATGATTTTGTAAGTATATTCGACAAAAATGAAGCATTATTGGAAAAAAACCTTATGATTTGACACGATAACCACATAACTTAAACATTTAGCATAGTGACGGATAAAGAATTTTAAGACTTCTGAAGCTTTACAGTGTCTCGAAAGTTCATTCGCGCTAGAGTAACAATAACATCCTCAATACATAATTAAGTGCTATCTCCACTTGTCTTACGACACCAGTTGTTTGAGAGAATACGTTGATGATCAATGTCAGAGCATACAGTTGTTTGCACAGGTGATCAGTTTAGATGAACGGAGTATACCTCTTTGTATGCGCAGCGACTAATACCTTCTGTAATATTATTAGTCTGATAATATTATTAATCAGCCACAGAAATCTTAATCTTTAGTTCGTTTTGATGTACACATCAGATGATACCATTGGTAGCAGCAAAAGCACCGGTTGAAGGAAGAAGAAAACCACACTCTCACAATAGTGTACCAGTTCTTATTCCATGTGTTTTTACTCGTTTCTACCGCCATTAGTATTAAAACAGAACTGATCGCTTTTCCCATTTTCTGTAATAACGCAATATTTCAGAACAATGAATAAAAATGACTAATTCCTTAAAAAAGGTTTGTACGAAGGCCAAAAATTTTAGCACCACTGCTACGGCTAACTGAAATTTCAATTTTTTCTACCCGGTTATTAGTAACAAATAAAAGCACCTGTCCCAACCGAGACTAAAAAAAAAAATACCGAAAAATACTTGTTATTCAGAACTAAAATACTAGTATCCGTTTCAACCGTTCGGTTTTTTCCATCCCTAGATGTTAATAGAAAATGAAAGACAAATGAAGCATCAATCATTATGGGTACCGGTATTGAGAAGCTGGCTACATCCGGAGAAAAGTTCAGCCGAAATTTTTGCAAAGAACATAACGGTTTCCAGAAAGGATGGATTAAATACAGTTGGTGGTGGCGTGCTTAATGCTGTTAGAAGCGGCCCAGCTTGTAGCGAAATTAAAGTACAGGAAGTTGTTATTTAGTATAGGTGGATATTATTCACAACCGGAATAAATTAATGATTGGTCCCTTTTACCGACCTCTCGACTCAGATGATGCAGTTCCTGAACAATTCCCAAGAAGACTTGAGTCACATTTGAAATAGTTACCGCACTCATAGAATTATTCTTGGTGGTGACCTGAGTTTACTCTCGATATGTGGGCATAGAACATCGTCCGAAATCGTACTAAATGCTTTCTCCGAAAATTATTTTCAACAATTAGCTCAGCTGCACTCGACCTATTTTCAACAAATAATCCGAAGCAAATAGGGAAAATAACGGAGGATACATTCATTAGTGACCACAACGTCGTTGTAGCGATACTGCGTACCGTAACATCCAAACGCACCCAAAAATAAAAGGAAAATACATCTGTTAAAAAAAAGTAGAAGTTCACTTTACGCTTTCCTAAGAGACAACCTCCAGTCCTGCCGAACCAAGTAAGTAGCCACAGACCACAGGTGACTTAAATTCAAAGAAACGGTACTGACAACTATGGAGAGATTTATACCAAATAAATTAATAGGATATAGAACTGATTCCCCATAGTACACAAAAAGGTCAGAACGTTGTTGCAGAAGCAATGAAAAAAGTGTCCAATTTAAAAGAATGCAAAATCTCCAAGATTCGAAGTTTTACACAAGCTCGAAATTTAAGGCGGACTTCAACGCGAGATGCCTTTAATACTTCCTATAACGAAATTCTGTCTCGAAATCTGGCAGAAAATCCAAAGACATTCTAGTCACAGGTAGAGTACGCCAGTGGCAAGAGACAATAAACACCTTCACTACGGGATAGCGATGGAAATATTACCGATGACGGCGTCTCCAAATCAGGGTCACTAAATGCGATTTTGCGAAAATCCTTTGCCAAAGAAGAAGAAGAAAGTATTCCAGAAATTGGATCATGAACTGCTGCCAACGTGAGTAACTTAGAAGCAGATATGCTCGGTGTAACAAAGCAGATCAAATCGCTTAATAAAGGCAAGCCTTCTGTTCCAGATTATATTCAAATTAGATTCTTTTCACAGCAAGCCGATACAACAGCTCCATCTTAACAATCACATACAGCCTCTGGTTCAATGAAAGTTGCGTACCTTAAGACAGAAAAGTTGCACAGGACACACCAGTACTCAAGAAAGGAACCTGGATTAATGCGATGAATTACAGACCAGTATCACTGACGTCGAACTGCAGTAGGATTTTAAAATATACACTGTGTTCAAACATCATAAAATCCCTCGAAGGAAACGATCTGCTAACAAAGGTTGCACAGATTCAGGAAATATCGGTTTTGTGAACAACAACTAGGTCTTAATTCTCACGAAGTAATGTGTGCTACCGACAGGGGATCTCAAGTTGATTCCTTATTTTTAGATTTCCAGAAGACTTTTGATACCGTTTCTGACAAGAGGCTTCTGAACTAATTTCGTGCTTATGGAGTATAGTCTCAGTTGCGCGACTAGATTCGTAATTTCTTGTCATAAAGGTCACAGTTCGTAGTAACTGACAGACAGTCTTCAAGAGAAACAGAAGTGATATCTGACGTTCGCCAAGTAAGTGTTGTAGACTGAATTTGAGCAGCCTTCTTACATTATTTATAGATAATGCTGCTATTTATCTTCTAATAAAGTCATCGGCTTTTATACTGTTATCTAGTAAAATGCTAAAGGTTGTTAGACCAATATTAAGATATACTTGTTACGATAGTCCAAAGCAGTTAAATAAGGCTAACATGTGACTCTAAGCTGGTTGAAAGAAAATGACGTAACTGTCCAAAAAAAGGACATGTGTTAGCCTTGTTTACCTACTTCTGCTTTAATAAGTATGACTTAATACTGGTCTAACAACCTCAAGTACTGTACTTGATAATGGAATAAAATCCGAAATGTGGACAGTACAAAAAATAAATATAATAATACACAGACAAACGGCGTATTACTCTTTTAAAAATACTGAAAGTGATTCGATGAATACTCTGCCAGACCTTCAAGTGTGAATTGCAGAATAGGCTTTGGGTGAAGATGTAGCACGAAGAACTCCTTGTTGAACATGGGTGAGATGTGTAGGCGGTAGATGTGTGAACAAAAGACACTGTTGCCACATAAACAGTTTAGAGGTATATGTCTGTTCGTTAGTAGTCATAGCCATGCAGAAGCGACTACTGCTAATTTGACAATTAACCAAATTCGATTCCAATCAGTCATCATCAGCACCATTATCCTTGCTGCAAGAGTTACTCGTCAAGTTATCGTGAGAGAAAACTCCAAACATTGCTCTTAACAAAACAAAATCGGCGGATGTAAAGGTACAACTTCCGCCCTTTTTCCCCCAAAATATGAGGCTTTAATGAAACAAATTGGTTACGCATGGATCATTCAAAGTATTTTCCATCGCTGACCACTACTTTCTCCCATCTTTCGGGCAGAGTACGAACCCCATGTGGTAAAAATTGTTCATCTTTTGAAACGATCCACGAATCGATCCAATTTGTGACTTCTTCATGAGATCGGAAGTGTTGGTCAGCCAGGCCATGCGCCATTGATCTAAACAGGTGATAGTCAGAGAGAACAATGTCTGCAAAATACGGTGGGTGGGGTTGGACTTCCCATTTCAACGTTTCCAGGTTCGTTTTGACCTCTTTTGCAACATGGGGTCGAGCGTTGTCGTGCTGCAAAATCACTTTATCGTGCCTCTCGCTGTATTGTGGTCGTTTGTCTTCTAATGCTCTGCTCAAACGCATTAATTGCATTCGATAACGAGCACTTGTGATTGTTTCACTTGGTTTTAACACCTCGTAGTACACTACACCTAGCTGGTCCCACCAAATGCAGAGCATGATCTTGGTTGGAGCCATGAGTATTCGGTTTGGCCGTCGACGTGGAAGCATGGCCGGAATATCCCTGTGGTGTCACCGCTAGACACCACACTTGCTAGGTGGTAACTTAAATCGGCCGCGGTCCTTAGTACATGTCGGACCCGCGTGTCGCCACTGTGTAATCGCAAACCTAGCGCCACCACATGGCAGGTCACAAGACACGGGCTAGACCTCGCCCCAGTTGTACGGACGACATAGCTTGCGACTAGACCTACCAAGTCTTCCTCTCATTTGCCGAGAGACAGATAGAATAGCCTTCAGCTTAGTCCATAGCTACTACCTAGCAAGGCGCCATTGGTATCAGTGCTTATAGCTAACGAATATTCAAGAGAGATGTATTCCAAGGATTCATTAAAGTTAAGTATAAAAGAAGCTCCCTTCTTTTCTTTATAGTTTTCATCCAGTATCCTGTTTCAGAACTTCAAGCCCGTCTGCGTTAGTTTAGCGTGCACCTAGCTACCTCATTGTGTCTCGGCTGTATTAAATAGACACAACAATCCCCATGATGTTTTTGCGTTTAGGATTATTGTAATGCACCCATTTTTCGTCCCCAGTCACAATGCGATGCCTCTGAAGCAACTGTTCACAAACACACACCGTTCAAAGTCTCCAAGTTCCTTCTTTCTGACTCATGCCCATAGCCTTGAGATGTTTTGAAATTGCTTGCTGTGTCACTCCCACCAATAGTGCCAATTCTTCTTGAGTTTGACGCGAGTCTTCACTCAGCAATGTATCCAATTCTGCATCTTCGAAAACATTCTCTCTTCCCCTACTATGCCGG
Source organism: Schistocerca nitens (assembly GCF_023898315.1). NCBI lineage: Eukaryota > Metazoa > Arthropoda > Insecta > Orthoptera > Acrididae > Schistocerca > Schistocerca nitens. Next base: position 394,961,225 of record NC_064618.1, on the reverse strand, counting down.
TCTACGACGTTAAAATCACCGTTCTTGAAGCGTTCAATCACGACACGCTCTTTCACTAATAGCGTCCCTACCAAACGTACTTGAGAGCATTCGATGAGACTCAGACGCTGTTTTCTTCACACTGAAACAAAACAGTAACACTTCCCGCAGATGACGAGAGTTAGGCTCGTAAACTGACATTTTCAATCAAGAACAACTTTATGATGCAGACACAAATCGGCTAATGTTTGAATGAGGTTATGTTGACCGAGGTCCAAGCTAACTGCCTGACGTTTGCAATCTGTTTGTTTCGACCGCTACTTACCGTTGTCGCCACCTATCGGCAAAAGGTGGAAGCAAAGTTGTACATCTTTTGATTTCAGGACTGTCCCAGGGAAATGTGATAGGGCGGTTCGGGCTATTGCTGTTTACAATATACAGGGTGTTTATGAATTATTTATACTAAAGTAACGTTTAATTGTGGAAAGGGCAAATAATTTACTTAAATGTTTGATACAGTACTGAATGCAATATATCTTCAGGTTTTGTTCTCGCCTGACATGTAGTTCCAGTCGTTCCTACTATGTGGCATTCGTGAAGGAGTTATTCCAACAGGCATTATTCAGTCGTATAACGATGCAGAGTCTTTCCAGTGTTTACGGTTTCACGAATCCAAACGCGCTACTACAGATACAATTCATGACTAAATATCGCAAGGCACCTCAGAGACAAACTGCTGTTAACCGGTACAATCGTTCCACATCTGTGGACGTCTGAAGTCTCTGGCGCAGACTGAAGATGATTGATTTTCTTAACAAAATTGTGTTCTTTGACGAAGGCATCATCAATACCTGCGATAAAGTGTGTCGACATAATGTTCCAAAATACGGTGAGCAGAAACTACGTCATGTAATCGAAAAAGCTGTAACAACATGTGCGGTCCTTTATTTTTTGCCGAATCATCTGTAACAGGCACATCGTATCGTATTTCTATGTGTGGGATTACATTAAAGACAGAGTGTTTGTTCCTCCGCTTCGGGAAATGTTGATGGCCTGCGACAATGTATAATACAACATTGGATAATACAACAGAATTTGCTTCGTAGGATTTGGCAGGAAATCGACTACAGATGGGACACTTGTGGTGTTAAAGAAGATGGCCATATTGAACATTCCTAAATGAAACATGAATAGATACTGCATTCATTGCTGTGTCAAACATTTATGTAAGTCATTGATCTTTATCACAATTAAAGTTACTTTTGTATAACTAACGTATAAATACTCTGTATATTACTGATCTAGTAGAGAACGTCGGGCGCTCCATAACGCTCTTCGCGAATGATGCGGTTGTCTATAAGAAGGCAGCAACGCCAGAATACTGTATCTATTTGGGCATACAAACTCCACTGCTGTACAAGTACATCTTTCCAGAATGAGATTTTCACTCAGCAGCGGAGTGTGCGCTGATATGAAACTTCCTGGCAGATTAAAACTGTGTGCCCGACCGAGACTCGAACTCGGGAGTTCGAGTCTCGGTCGGGCACACAGTTTTAATCAGCCAGGAAGTTTCATATCAGCGCACACTCCGCTGCTGCGTGAAAATATCATTCTGGAAACATCCCCCAGGCTGTGGCTAAGCCATGTCTCCGCAATATCCTTTCTTTCAGGAGTGCTAGTTCTGCAAGGTTCGCAGGAGAGCTTCTGTAAAGTTTGGAAGGTAGGAGACAAGGTACTGGCAGAAGTAAAGCTGTGAGTACCGCGCGTGAGTCGTGCTTCGGTAGCTCAGTTGGTAGAGCACTTGCCCGCGAAAGGCAAAGGTCCCGAGTTCGAGTCTCGGTCGGGCACACAGTTTTAATCTGCCAGGAAGTTTCAAGTACATCTTTGATGACAAATTGCTGGAAACTATGTACCGTAAAACATGTATCAGTAAATATCCGGAGCAACCTTAGGTGGTATGACCGCATAAAACAAATAATAGGACAAACAGATTATAGACTGACAAGGGGAGGCCGCCAATTGTGAAATTCAGATTCGATTCATACTGCGCATAATAAAAGCTCATGGCCAGAGGTGTAATGTGGCAAAGCACCAAGATGCACTTCTCAGCCGTTGTCGAGAAAATCGACAGTTAAAAGAAACCGTTGCGGTGAAATACTCTACACGATTTATAATTTCCTACAGCGTCGTGGCGCAGCGGTAAGCGCTAGGGTTCGTAATCCGAAAGTCGCCGGATCGAATCTCGCGCCATGCACCTTTTTTTTTAGTATTTGTTTTTTGTAATTCAAATACATATATCCCGGCGATCAGTTTTCAACAATTATGCATATAATAAGTTGCTGAAAGTCGTTTGTCGCGGAAAAACTGGCGACTTCGAACATGATAAAGTTTTCCGCAAACAAAGTTGTATTTCACAAATGTTATTAATTGTCTTCGTAATGTTTACACGTGTACTTAACGGAAGACGTAGAAACGATATTCCGAAACGAATACGTATACTGTAAGTCAAACGTTCGAATTAATATATATATATATATATATATATATATATATATATATATATATATATATATATATATATACTCCTTGAAATTGAAATAAGAACACCGTGAATTCATTGTCCCAGGAAGGGGAAACTTTATTGACACATTCCTGGGGTCAGATACATCACATGATCACACTGACAGAACCACAGGCACATAGACACAGGCAACAGAGCATGCACAATGTCGGCACTAGTACAGTGTATATCCACCTTTCGCAGCAATGCAGGCTGCTATTCTCCCATGGAGACGATCGTAGAGATGCTGGATGTAGTCCTGTGGAACGGCTTGCCATGCCATTTCCACCTGGCGCCTCAGTTGGACCAGCGTTCGTGCTGGACGTGCAGACCGCGTGAGACGACGCTTCATCCAGTCCCCAACATGCTCAATGGGGGACAGATCCGGAGATCTTGCTGGCCAGGGTAGTTGACTTACACCTACTAGAGCACGTTGGGTGGCACGGGATACATGCGGACGTGCATTGTCCTGTTGGAACAGCAAGTTCCCTTGCCGGTCTAGGAATGGTAGAGCGATGGGTTCGATGACGGTTTGGATGTACCGTGCACTATTCAGTGTCCCCTCGACGATCACCAGTGGTGTACGGCCAGTGTAGGAGATCGCTCCCCACACCATGATGCCGGGTGTTGGCCCTGTGTGCCTCGGTCGTATGCAGTCCTGATTGTGGCGCTCACCTGCACGGCGCCAAACACGCATACGACCATCATTGGCACCAAGGCAGAAGCGACTCTCATCGCTGAAGACGACACGTCTCCATTCGTCCCTCCATTCACGCCTGTCGCGACACCACTGGAGGCGGGCTGCACAATGTTGGGGCGTGAGCGGAAGACGGCCTAACGGTGTGCGGGACCGTAGCCCAGCTTCATGGAGACGGTTGCGAATGGTCCTCGCCGATACCCCAGGAGCAACAGTGTCCCTGATTTGCTGGGAAGTGGCGGTGCGGTCCCCTACGGCACTGCGTAGGATCCTACGGTCTTGGCGTGCATCCGTGCGTCGCTGCGGTCCGGTCCCAGGTCGACGGGCACGTGCACCTTCCGCCGACCACTGGCGACAACATCGGTGTACTGTGGAGACCTCACGCCCCACGTGTTGAGCAATTCGGCGGTACGTCCACCCGGCCTCCCACATGCCCACTATACGCCCTCGCTCAAAGTCCGTCAACTGCACATACGGTTCACGTCCATGCTGTCGCGGCATGCTACCAGTGTTAAAGACTGCGATGGAGCTCCGTATGCCACGGCAAACTGGCTGACACTGACGGCGGCGGTGCACAAATGCTGCGCAGCAAGCGCCATTCGACGGCCAACACCGCGGTTCCTGGTGTGTCCGCTGTGCCGTGCGTGTGATCATTGCTTGTACAGCCCTCTCGCAGTGTCCGGAGCAAGTATGGTGGGTCTGACACACCGGTGTCAATGTGTTCTTTTTTTCCATTTCCAGGAGTATATATATATATATATATATATATATATATATATATATATATATATATATACTGCGATTTGATAAACATCTCCGTAACACTATCACGCTTACCAAATAACCCTGTGACGAAACGCGCCGCGTTTGTAGAGCACTTTAAAAATGCACGTGCATGGAGAAAACCAATCCTAAGGAAATGCAATCCGAAAACAAAGGAAGTAGGTTACAGTACGCATGTTCGCCCACTTCTTGAATACTGCTCAACAGTGTGGGATCCGTACCAGATAGGATTGATAGAAGAGATAGAGAATATCCAACGGAGAGCAGCGCAGTTCTTTTAACTGTCTATTTTCTCGACAACGGCTGAGAAGTGCATCTTGGTGCTTTGCCACATTACATCTCTGGCCATGAGCTTTTATTATGCGCAGTATGAATCGAATCTGAATTTCACAATTGGCGGCCTCTCCTTGTGAGATTCATATAACGGACCTTAAGAGATTGTAACTCATACACGATGGAAGTGGCTTAAAACGACTTGTCCGACCGATTCTTGAGTACCGCTCATCACTCTGAGGCCTTTATCAGGCAGCACTAACAGAAGATATAGAATCGATACGACGAAGACGAGTACGTTCCGTCAAAGGATCGTTTAGTCGACGCGAGACCGTTCCAGAGTTGCTCAACAAACTCTGGTGCAGGCGCTACAAGAAGGCGTTGTGCATTACGGAGTGGTTTACTGTTGAAATTCAGAGAACGTTCCGTGAACAGTGGGACAATGTATTACTTCTAGAACTACGGTTCGGTAGTTTTGGTACAGTATGTAAATGACGTAGTAAATAGTAGGATCATCGCTAGTATTGGTAGCATTAGTAGCAAAGAAACATAAATGAATAAGTGAGAGAAGAAGTGTCAGCCGACGACTTCCCTTTTCTTTTTTTTTTTTCTTGTTTTGAACAAAATTAGAACCGCTAATCGTTCATTGTTAGTCCATTATATATTTTACATCCTCACAAAATATACATTACATTTTATAAGTAATAAAAATTAGTTGATCCTGAACATCTGCGCTGTTATGTTACGAAAGTTTTACTTCTGCTGCAAGTACAGTTTACATGCACAAAGATAAAAAAATCTATATAATTATTGTTGTTAATCAACAGAACTTTCTTCATCATTATCAAAGGCAAGAGTTACTAATTATTACTGGTAAGTGCGAGAGTCATTTATGAATAACAGAAACATATAGCTTGACGAACTGTTGAATTGCTGTTTAATATAGTTCATTGTTGCGTTTTTTTTTATTTTTCTTTTTTTAGAAAACTGCGTTTTCTAGCGCAGTATGGAAAATGTTTATTTTTTTTATATTTTTACTACGACCTTCCAGGCTTGGCCGTTGTGGATTAGCGGTTGTAGGCGCTTCAGGCTGGAACCGTGCAACCGCTACGGACGCAGGTTCGAATCATTATGTTAGTTACGTTTAAGTAGTTCTAAGTTCTAGGGTACTGATGACCTCAGATGTTAAGTCCCATAGTGTTCAGAGCCATTTGAGTCCTTTGAACGACATCCGACTGCAAAACATTACAAATCAACCATTTCCCAATAAAACCTGAATTAAACATTGACAGTTTAAATTTTGCGATAAATACAGTTTATATTTAAGTAACACTCGTAAATGAGATAACAGCTACTTAAATGAGAAATGTTTCGTCGATTACGAGGCGTTTTGTATATCCTCACTCAGTTGCTAAACGGTTCATTGCTTCCAGTTTCTAGGGGAATCTAGTAAGACCATCCCTCCTACAAACAAAGCGATCGCATGGTACCACTCTACTGGTCGACGTCGGAGCCAACATCTTGCTGTATCAATAACCTCCCCATCACACACGTCCATGAGGAGTACATCTTTGATTGGGTCAGACAAATGGAAGTCGGAAGATGAGAGATCTGGGCTGTAGGGTGAATGAGGAATAACGGTACAATGAAGTCTTGTGAGCCCCTCTCGGGAACGCAGACTTGTGTTAGGCCTTGCGTTATCAAGGAGAAAGAGAAATTCATTAGCACTTTTGTGGCGACGAACAGGCTGATGTCTTCTCCTCAGTTTCCTGAGGTGAGCACAGTTCACTTCAGATTTGATAGTTGCACTATAAGGGAGGACGTCAAACAGAATAACCCCTGCAAAGTCCCAGAAGACCGCTGAACTCGTCTCTTCCATTTCCTGAGGGTAGCAAAATTCACTTCAGAGTTGCTCGTTGGAATGCCAAACAGAATAACGCCTCCGAAGTCCCTGAAGACCGTGGCTGAGGGTGCGACTTTGAACTTTACTTCGGAGAAGAAGTGATGTGGCACCGCGCCATGGATTTCCATTTCGTATCCGATTCCAAGTGACGAACTCATGTTTCATCACCTGTGTCAATGTTCGACAAAAATTATCACGATCAGCCTCGCAACGCGCAAGAAATTCCCCGCAAATGGTCCTTCGTTGCTCTTTATGGTCCTCTGATTGGCGGCAAGGAACCCAGAGAGTACACACCTTTGAATAGCCCAAATGGTGGACAAGAATGTCAGCGTTACAAAGAAAGACGTCCAGTTGTACAGCAAAGTGTGTCCGCACGTTCCAACACTGCAGAATTCGCTGTGTGAGGAAGAATATTGGACGGGTTTCTGCCACCTTGTTGCGCTGACGACAGACGCCTCGCCCAACGATTCACCGTGCTTTTGTCCACCGCAGGTCTCCGGAGACATACTGCGAGCGCCTACGAATATCTGCGATGCTGTGATTTTCAGCCAAAAGATACTCTATGCCATCTCCCTGTTTGGAACGTTCCTCCATCAGAGATTCCATTATGAGGGCTACGTACAGGGCCTCCACCTGTCAGAACTCCATTCAAATTCCGATTTTTTTAAACGAAATTAATCGAGCAAAATATGTGTTGCGTTACTTATACAACGCCCCTCGTAGCTAGTTCCGGTTTGACAATATGAGATGTCATTTTACTGGGCAAATTCCGTGAGCACTAAGCCAGTATCGCGTGCCGTGTTGCCGGAAGAAGAGGCACGGGGAGAAGCGCGCGGCGTCTCGGGGAGGCGCTCGCTTGGCCGGCATCAATGTTTGAGGGCGCACTTGGCGGCCGCGCCGCTCCCTGGTGGCCAGTAACCGCCTCCCGCTGCGCGTGACCCGACTACGGCCGACACACGAGCCGCTCCCGCCGTCAGAATTCACTCGCCTCACGCGTCCTCCTGCCTTCCGGCAGGTGCGCTTATCACATGAGACGATAAAAAACATCACCTAACAGTGCTTATACACTAATAGCCATTAAAATTGCTACACCACGAAGATGACGTGCTACAGATGCGAAATTTAACCGACAGGAAGAAGATGCTGTGATATGCAAATGATTAGCTTTTCAGAGCCTTCACACAAGGTTGGCGCAGGTGGCGACACCTACAATGTGCTGACATGAGGAAAGTTTCCAGCCGATTTCTCATACACAAACAGCAGTTGACCGGCGTTGCCTGGTGAAACGTTGTTGTGTTACGTCGTGTAAGGAGAAGAAATGGGTACCATCACGTTTCCGACTTTGTTAAAGGTCGGATTGTAGCCTATCGCGATTGCGGTTTATCGTATCGCGACATTGCTGCTCGCTTTGGTCGAAATCCAATGACTGTTAGCAGAACATGTACTCGGTGGGTTCAGGAGGGTAATACCGAACGCCGTGCTGGATCCCAACGGCCTCGTATCACTAGCAGACGAGATGACTGGCATCTTATCCGCACGGCTGTAACGGATCGTGCAGCCACGTCTCGATCCCTGAGTCAACAGATGGGGACTTTTGCAAAACAACCACCATCTGCACGAACAGTTCGACGACGTTTGCTGCAGCATCGACTATCAGTTGGGAGACCATGGCTGCGGTTACCCTTGACGCTGCATCACAGACAGGAGCGCCTGCGATGGTGTACTCAACGACGAACCTGGGTGCACGAATGGCAGAACGTCATTTTTTCGGATGAATCCAGGTTCTGTTTACAGCATCATGATGGTCGCATCCGTGTTTGGCGACATCGCGGTGAACGCACATTGGAAGCGTGTATTCGTCATCGCCATACTAGCGTATCACGCGGAGTGATGGTATGGGGTGCCATTGGTTACACGTCTCGGTCACCTCTTATTCGCACTGAGGGCACTTTGAACAGTGGACGTTACATTTCAGATGTGTTACGACCCGTAACTCTACCCTTCTTTAGATCCCTGCGAAACCCTACATTTCAGCAGGATAATGCACGACCGCATGTTGCAGGTCCTGTACGGGCCTTCCTGGATACACAAAATGTTCGACTGCTGCCCTGGCCGGCACATTCTCCAGATCTCTCACCAATTGAAAACGTCTGGTCAATGGTGGCCGAGCAACTGGCTCGTCACAATACGCCAGTCACTACTCTTGATGAACTGTGGTATCGTGTTGAAGCTGCATGGGCAGCTGTACCTCTACACGTCATCCAAGCTCTGTTTGACTCAATGCCCAGGCGTATGAAGGCCGTTATTACGGCCATAGGTGGTTGTTCTGGGTACTGATTTCTCAGGATCTATGCACCCAAATTGCGTGAAAATGTAATCACATGTCAGTTCTAGTACAATATATTTGTCCAATGGGTACCCGTTTATCATCTGCATTTCTTCTTGGTGTTGCAATTTTAATGACCAGTAGTGTAGTTTGCGAGCCTTCTCAAACATCAGTAAGCGTGAATCCTTCGACGGCGCTGTTTATTCTCCTCCAGCTTCAACGAATTGATATGACGTCATGTGATGTCTACTGTTGTACAACGGTAGTTTCCTCAGTTCGTTGTTAGTACACTCACACCGACAAGTTAGGGCGCCTTCCAGATAAACGAAACAGCATGAGACCCTACGATAATGACTGCACTGAAAGGTCTCCCAGCAACATTGGGGAGAAAAACAAATTTATTGCACGACTGCACTACAAAAAGGGATCGGTTGATAGGATACATCCTGAGGCATCAAGGAATGGTCAGTGTGACGTGGGAGGGAAGTGTAGAGGGATACCACTGCTTAAATACGGTAAGCAGGTTGAAACAGACGTACGTTGCGGTAGTAGATAGTAGGTAATGGAGATCAAGAGGCTAGTACAGGATAGACTAGCATGTAGAGCTGAGTCAAATATGTCTTCAGACTGAAGACCACAATATGAACAACAACAACAAGAGCAACATTCTACAACAATATGAACGTGACTCAAAATAAAAGAAAGGCTCAAGAGTTTGATTAAAATTCAACGTGAATGGACATCAATGTTAAGATTCGCTGATGATATTGCCATCCTGAATGAAAGAAAAGAAGAATTACGGGACCTGTTGAATAGAATGAACATTCTAGTAAGTTGAGGATATGGTCTGAGAATTAATCGAAGAAAGACGAAAGGAATGAGAGGTAGCAGAAACGAGAACAGTGAGAAACTTAACATCATAATTGGTGATCACGAAGTAGACGAAGCTAAGGAATTCTGCTATCTATGCAGCAAAGAAACCCATGACGGACGGAGCAAGTAGGACATAAAAAGCATAGTACCACGGGCAAAAAGGGCATACCTCGCCAAGAGAAGTCTGTTGGTATCAAACAAAGATCTTAATTTCTGAGAATGTACGTTTGGAGCTCAGCATTGTATGGCAGTGAGACATGGACAGGAGAAGAACGGAACGGAAGAGAATAGAAGCGTTTGAGATGTTGCGCTACAGAAGAGTGTCGAAACTTCAGTGGACTGATGACGTAAGGATTGAGGAGGTTCTTCGCCGAATCGGTGAGGGAAGGGATGTATGGAAAACACTGACAAGAAGAAGGAACAGGATAGTAGGACATCAGTTAAGACATCACAGAATAAATTCCAGGATACTAGAGGAACTGTAGAGGGTACAAACTGTAGAGGAAGACAGAGACTGAAAAAAGAAATCGACGGGGCGACGTACGCTATCTGACCAAAAGTACCCAGAAACTCCCTTGTAATAACCAACCAGCATAAAAAGAGGCGGAGATACGAGAAGCAATGTGACCGTTTTCTGGAATCCGTCTTAGAGGATGAATCATGTCATTATATGCTCATATCATGCTTCTTTTCATCATGCATTTTAATATTAAAAAAAAGAATGAAACGAAAACAATTTGAGAGCCCAACAAAGTTTTATTTGACTCATGTGACGCCTGTGACGTCACTGGGTAGCAATCTCCTCCTACTATTCACTGTGATATCTTTTTTGGAATTCGCGATTCGGAACATGAGTTACATATGGTGCGTAGTGCAACGTTCTACAAATACATCTACAAAAACTCCTTAAATTTGTTTTCGACCGTTCCGAAGAATAAGAAGATGCATAAAATGTTGTTGCAACTCGTTCGTAGCGACACAGATGAGGTAGTGGTCACTTCGTATTTCTTTCTGTGAGTAACATTTTAATGTCAATAATTACTCCATAAGAACATGTTACTTGTAACGTAGTAGTTAACGTACTGGACGGTCAATGCAATATTCACAGGAACGATCCTCATTACAAACACTTTTTTTATTTTTCCTTCCCGTTCTCTTCGCTTAATACTACTGTTTTATTAAGTTTATTTTAGTCGTAAAACAAGTATCTAACAGCTTTAGAGTCTGTATCATATTGTATTTTAATACCTATTTTGATTTATTAGCTTCGTTTGATTGTTGTCAACAAACTGTATTTCATGCCTGATGCAGCTCTTACTTTGAAGAGTCCGATAAACCATGTAACAATTTCCGACGACATTATTCTTATCAAAAAATTCATTGAAGACAATAATTTGCCACTTCCTGTTGCCTCCATTGAGTTTGTTGTAAAGCTGTATGATTTTGACAAAGAAAAAAATTGAACGTTGCTTGGAACCTAAGGGGAAATGTAACAAGACCAGCGGATTACGATAAAATGAAAGTTGATGCTACTTAAGCAGTTTTAAATCACAATATTCCGGAAGCAGTTAAGTACGAAGCGGACCAACAGATACGTTCACGTTTTGCTGCGTCAACTGCAAATTTTGTAGACTTAAATTAATGACCATGAGGAACAGGAATGTAATACGTAATGCTTTTGAAGGCAAAGACGAGTGTTACTATGCCGTCTAACCATCTGATAAATGTGGAAAGAGGGACCTGGAAAACAGTTGGTTGGTTGATTTGGGAAGGGAATCAAACAGCGGTGTCATCGGTCCCATAGCATTAGGGAAGGATGGGGAAGGAAGCCGGCCGTGCTCTTTCAAGGGAACCATCCTGGATTGTGCCTGAAGCGATTTAGGGAACTCACGGAAAACCTAATTCAGGATGGCTGGACGAGAGTTTGAACCGTCGTCCTCCCGAATGCGAGTCCAGTGTACCAACCACTGCACCATCTCGACCCCTATGGAAAACAATAGTAGTTCTGGCAACAACCACAGCAATTAACAATCAGAATTTTGTTCTGAATGCAAAAGTATCCACTGTATTTATTTGTGCAGGCTTTCACAAGTTGCCTTGGAACATCTTTTTAGCATGGTACGCTCAAATAATCCATTTCAGAATAGCCTCAGTTTTAAGACAATTCCGCGACTTATTGCTGTATCACAGTACTTCTGTCTCAGACGCCATGTAATTAAGTTTCTACGTTTGTCATTTCCGGAACATAAAAATCTGAGTTGTTTCGAAGAACGAAGGCACCATAAACGCATCAACAAAATGGTTCAAATGGCTCTGAGCACTATGGGACTCAACTGCTGTGGTTATTAGTCCCCTAGAACTTAGAACTACTTAAACCTAACTAACCTAAGGACATCACACACATCCATGCCCGAGGCAGGATTCGAACCTGCGACCGTAGCAGTCGCACGGTTCCGGACTGCGCGCCTAGAACCACGAGACCACCGCGGCCGGCAAACGCATCAACAATCGGAAGGTTCCCAATATCAAGCTTCACAGAATTCGTTTCCGTTGTTACTTATAATTTGTAAATTGCGTTTTCCGTCACTAAATAATTGTTGCATAAAAGTACAGAAACACTAGTAACTTCGGTTAACACTCTTAGAACACACGTATAGCTTCGTCTTGCTCGCAGACTACGACGTCAGCAGAACTTCAGCCAATAAGAGAGCGTTTTCGATCACGTGACCAAATCTTGGAAGTTAATTATTTTTGAGCGTACATAAAAATAACAAATATGTTTTGAAAATATTGACCGAAAATGCTATTTTAAGGTTCCAAACATTCGGAATAACAACAATCCGAACTATATTTTAACATAGCAAAATAGCCTATCGTGTTGTCAGTAGAGGAGCAGTAACAGGAGGATGGGTAGGTTAGGAGAGCTCAGTGACTTCCAACGTGGACAAGTCATTCAATGTCACTTGAGTAACAAAACCAACGGGGACATTTCAGCCCTACTGAAGCTGCCCAAGTCGACTGTTGCCGACGTGGCTGTGAAGCGGAAATGTGAAGAAGCAACCACAGCTAGACCAAGAGGAAGGAACCTCATGAACTAATGGACACGGACCGTCCAGCATTGCGGAGTGCGGTCATAAATAATCTCATTAAATGAGCGGAAGGATCCCCTATGAGTACCCAAGTGCTATTAGCACTCCATCCAACACAATGACTCAGTATAATGAGTTAAAAAGAATAATCAGTGTTAAGCGACGTCTAAGGTCATATAAAGAGCGTAACCGCTGGATGGTGGACGATTTGGACGAGTAGAGTGATGAATCTCGCAATTCCGCGTGACAGTGTGATGGAAGGGCTTAGGTTTCATGAATTTTAGGAGAATGTTACCTGCCATTATGTGTAGTGTCAGCAGTGAACCATAGCGGAGGTAGCGTTGCGATACAGGGATCTTTTTCATGATTCGCTAGTGGACCCGTTATTCCATACTAGATGTGGAAGGAAATGAACATGTCTTACAGAATTGTGTACTGTACACGATAGAGGATAGTTCGGGGATAATGATACATTGTATAGCACGGCAATGGTTCAAATGGCTCTGAGCACTATGGGACTTAACATCTGAGGTCATCAGTCCCCTAGAACTCAGAACTACTTAAACATAACTAACCTAAGGACATCACACACACCCAAGCCCGAGGCAGGATTCGAACCTACGACCATAGCAGCAGCGCGGTTCCAGACTGAAGCGCGTAGAACCGCTCGGCCACACCGGCCGGCAGCACGGCAGTGCACCCTGTAATAAGCAACATATGTGAGGCAATGGTTTGTGGACAATAACATTCCTGAATGAGCTCTTCACCCACAGTTACGACCTGAACTTCAATGGAACACCTTTGAAAGGAGTTATAACACCGACTTCGCTCCAGATCCCGGCGTCGAACATCACTACCGTCTCTGGTTTCGGCTTTTGAGGAAGAATGGGATGTCTTTCTTCCACAGACATTCAAACACCTCACTGAAAGTGTCCACAGCATTCAAGCCGTCATAAAGGCGAAGAGTGGACACGTCACATATTAATGTCCACTTATAGGTTTCCGGCTACATCCGATCTGTATATCGTGATACAGTATACAGAATGTGCGTATGCTACCAAAAAAAAAATATATTTCTCACCCCTTTAACATCTACATCTACATCTACGAGATTACTCTGCTATTCACAATGAAGTGCCTGGCAGAGGGTTCAATGAACCATCTTCACGCTGTCTCTCTACCATTCCACTCTCGAACGGCACGCGGGAAAAACGAGCAATTAAATTTTTCTGTGCGAGCCTGATTTCTCTTATTTTATCGTGATGGTCATTTCTCCCTATGTAGGTGGGTGCAAACAGAATGTTTTCGCAATCGGAGGAGAAAACTGGTGATTGAAATTTCATGAGAAGATCCCGTCGCAACGAAAAATGCCTTTGTTTTAATTATTGCCACTCCAATTCACGTATCATATCTGTGACACTATCTCCCCTATTTCACGATAATACAAAACGAGCTGTCCTTATTTGTACTTTTTCGACGTCATCCGTCAGTCCCACCTGATGCGGATCCCACACCGCACAGCAATACTGCAGAATAGGGCGGACAAGCGTGGTGTAAGCAGTCTCTTTAGTAGACCTGTTGCACCTTTTTAGTGTTCTGCCAATGAATCGCAGTCTTTGGGTTGCTCTATCCACAGTATTATCTATGTGATCGTTCCAGTTTAGGTTATTTGTAATTGTAATCCCTAAGTATTTAGTTGAATTTACAGCCTTCAGATTTGTGTGACTTATCGCGTAATCGAAATTTAGCTGATTTCTTTTAGTACTCATGTGAACACACTTTTCTTTATTCAGGGTCAATTTCTATTTTTCGCACCATACAGATATCTTATCTAAATCATTTTACAAGTCATTTTGATCATCTGATGACTTTACAAGACGGTAAATGATAGCATCATCTGCAAACAATCTAAGACGGCTACTCAGATTGTCTCCTATGTCGTTAATATAGATCAGGAAAAATAGAGGGCCTATAACACTTCCTTGGGGAACGCCGGATATTACTTCTGTTTTACTCGATGACTTTCCGTCTATTACTACGAACTGTGACCTTTCTTACAGGAAATCACGAATCCAGTAGCACAACTGAGGCGATACTTCGTAGGCACCCAGTTTGGTTAGAAGACGACTGAGAGGAACGGTGTCGAAAGCCTTCTGGAAATCTAAAAATATGGAATCAATTTGACATCCCCTGTCGATAGCACTTATTACTTCATGAGTATAAAGAGCTAGTTGTGTTTCACAAGAACGATATTTTCTGAAAACGTGCTGACTACACATCCATGCCCGAGGCAGGATTCGAACCTGCGACCGTAGCAGTCGCGCGGCTCCGGGCTGAAGCGCCTAGAACCGCTCGGCCACCGCGGCCGGCTCTTATGGTAGTAACGTCGCACGATTTGAGTGGTACAATCAAGGGCTCGAATTGTCCAGAATGTTCTTCAAACATATATTGTGCTCGAATATAATGAATTGCCTCGAAGAAAACGGTCTATTGAGACACAGTCAACATGGGTTTAGAAAACATCGTTCCTGTGAAACACAACTAGCTCTTTATTCACATGAAGTGCTGACTGATATTGACAAGGGATTTCAGATCGATTCCGTATTTCTGGATTTCCGGAAGGCTTTCGACACTGTACCACACATGCGGCTCGTAGTGAAATAGCGTGCTTATGGAATATCGTCTCAGTTATGTGACTGGATCTGTGATTTCCTGTCAGAGATATCATAGTTCGTAGTAATTGACGGAAAGTGATCGAGTAAAGCAGAAATGATTTCTGGTGTTCCCCAAGGTAGTGTTATAGGCCCTTTGCTGTTCCTTATCTATATAAACGATTTGGGAGACAATCTGAGCAGTCGTCTTCGGTTATTTGCGGAAGGCGCTGTCGTTTATCGACTAATAAAGTCATCAGCATATCAAAACAAACTGCAAAAAGATTTAGAAGAAATATCGGAATGGTGCGAATAATGGCAGTTGATCTTAAATAACGAAACGTGTGAGGTAATCCACATGAGTGCTAAAAGGAGCTCGTTAAACTTCGGTTACACGATAAATCAGTCTAATCTAAAAGCCGTAAATTCAACCAAATACGTAGGTATTACAATTACGAACAACTTAAATTGGAAGGAACGCATAGAAAATGTTGTGGGGAAGGCTAACCAAAGACTGCGTTTTATTGGCAGGACACTTAGGAAATGTAACAGACCTACTAAGGAGACTGCCTACACTACGCTTGTCCGTCCGTCCTCTTTTAGAATACTGCTGCGCGGTGTGGGATCCTTACCAGGTATGACTGACGGAGTACATAGAAAAAGTTCAAAGGAAGGCAGCACGTTTTGTATTATCGCGAAATATGAGAGAGAGTGTCACAGAAATGATACAGGATTTGGGCTGGACATCACTAAAAGAAAGGCGTTTCTCGTTGCGACGAAATCTTCTCACGAAATTCCAATCACCAATTTTCTCCTCCGAATGCGAAAATATGTTGTTGACAACGACTTCCATAGGGAGGAACGATCACCAAGATAAAATGAGGTAAATCAGATCTCGTACGGAAAGATATAGGTGTTCATTCTTTCCGCGCGCTATACGAGATTGGAATAATAGAGAATTGTGAAGGTGGTTCGATGAACCCTCTACCATTCACTTAAATGTGATTTGCAGAGTATCGATGTAGATGTAGATGAAACCAGTTGCGATCAAATGTGGCCCGGTTCATGACATCGTTGTTTGGGAACACGAAGTCCATGAATGGCTCCAAATCGTCTCCAACTAGCCGAACGTAACAATTTCCAATCAATGATCAGTTCGCTTGGACCAAAGGAACTAGTCCGCTCTATCTAGACATAGCCCACACCATTACTGAGTCACCACCAGCTTCCACGGCGACTTATTGACAACTTAGGCCCGTGGTTTCGTGGGATCTGCGCCACACTCACACTCCACATCAGCTCTTACCAAATGAAATCGGGACTCATCTCACCAACCTACGGTTTACCAGTCGATTAGGACCCAAGCGATACGACCACGAGCCGAGGAGAATCGCTACAGTCGATATCGTGCTGTTAGCTGCGTCCGTTGCCATCGCTCATTGACTCCAAATTTCGTCGCACTGTTTCACACTGATTTCTGCGACTATTTAATGCTGTGCTGCTTGTCTGTTAGCACTGACAACTCTACACAAGCACCGCTACTCTCTGTCGTTAAGTGAAGGCGTTGTCCGCGGTGAGAAGTAATGCCTGAAATTTGGTATTATCGAAACATTCTTGATACTGTAGATCTCGAAATATGAATTCCATAACGATTTCCTAAACGGAATGTCCCATACGTCTATCTGCAACTACCATTCCGTGTTCAAAGTCGATTAATTCCCGCCATGCGGCCATAATTACGCCGGAAGCCTTGTCACCTGAGTACAAGTGACAGCTCCGTGAATACACTTCCCTATTATACCTTGTGTACGCGATATTACCGCCACCTGTGTAAGTACATATCGCTGTTCCTGACTTTTGTCACCTCAGTTTAACAGTTTGCGAGACTCTTAGATGGAGTTTCGAAACGACACGACAGGAAACAGGAGTCTGGTTGAAGTGAGTTACTAAATTGATCTACTCCATTCACTGGGCGAGAGCGTTTACGTGGCATTGTGTTCTCCGGTAGAAAATTATCGCGCCGCTTCAGCGAGTTATTGTCAGCTGACAATGGGTGGTCGAGATTCGAAAGCTCTGATAATGATGATCCGACAGCGCCGTGGCGGCATCGCGTGCCGGGCTGAATAAAACCGTTAACGCCGGCAACTACTCCGGGCGGCTAGTCACTCCTGCAGCATCTCGTCTCTCTTCGTACATCTTCGCCGTTGGCTCTAAATTGTGCAGTGTTTGGAAGAAAAATATGTGCTACAAAAAAATCTGTATGTCGTAGAAACACTCTTTACGTATCAGCCGCAAGAGTACGATAAAATTTTTATTTCACTATTTAGGAACACAGAAAATTATTGAGTAGTTCTGGTTAAGTTATCACTGATGAAAAAAAAAACAGAGTTCAGTCTCTTCTTTACAAAATAGGATATATACATGGTCTAATGGGTTTAAGTGCAGATACGTATGTTGTAATTTTTTTTCTCTGAATCGAATAGTCTTCCCACAAACACGTCGCAGTCTTTACGACCCGATGTTTTCTGCACGGTCGTAGCTGTACCACTAAGTGTACTATACCTGTCAGTATAAATTAATTGTTATCCGTCCACGTGTCCACACTTCAACACCTGACCTGCTGTCAGGGAGAAAATAAGTGTTGATGGCTTGCTCCTGCCACATCTACTTGGAGGTACTACTCTACCTAAAAACATACGACTTGGTATAGCTATAGTTATTAGCCTGCAAATGAAGTAAGTACTGACGTAATGTTGTTCAGAACACTGTCCTCAGTCAACACTCAAAATACCTGCACTTATACCCGGTACCACCTTTATTTATTAATAACAGGAGAAAGGAAATAGATAAATCTGAATGTTCAGAATTCATGACTGCGTATCTTGTTCAGATCTGGAACTGAAAATCTCACGTTACAGATCATCGCAATCATTCTTGCTCTGCGCCTTGTCGCTGATTTTAGGGATGAAAAAGGCAGAATGTTTGCATTCTTCCATGCATTTGTCTTACAGAATTATATCAATAGGGGAAATTTTAACTTAGACACAAAGTATTCACTGGTCACAAACATGGTGTAACAATAATGTCTAGTGTCCGTCCTCGAGACTCAGTTCTCGAGCTCTGTACAGTATTTGTCGAGTAGGCCTATATATGTAGATTAGATTCTATGTAAACGTCGGTTTACGAAAATGTGTAGAGTGAGTAGGTCTCTTGTTATTCATTTCTGAGTACCTGTAAGACGGTCTACAGGAAATTGCCCTGATTAGTATTGTAAGGTGTCAGGCAAATCCAACACCTTCCATGAAAACCCTGACATGATAAGCAAATCCAGTAGTATGTCACATAGCTCCGAATAAATCGTGACATTAAATTAACCAAAGTAATACGAGTAAAGAGTGAGCAAATGGAATACCACAGGCTAACACAAGAATGCCTAAATGCATGTCATACCTTCCCACCGTGAGACAGACGCAGTTCCGAGGGGAGAAACGAGAACAGAAGCCGAGAGCAGAGCCGTGTTAAGCTGAAGGCCCTACGATAAGGGACGGTCACCCACGTCGCCAGCTAACCGCTAGGACCACCCCCAGCCAATGTTAAAAGCTAGAGCCCTCCAGAAGAACAGTATAGATCTTACGATAACACAAAAAGGGCCACCCCAGTCGCAAGTTTTAGCGTGAGACTTTTTCGCGTCTCTGTTACGTTAGGACCACCCCCCAGCCCATGTTAAAAGATAGAGCCCTCCAGAAGAACAGTATAGATCTTACGATAACACTAAAAGGACCACACCAGCTGCAAGTTTTAGTGTGAGACTTTTTCGTGTCTCTGTTACGTTGCAAACTTTAAAAACATTGCCCCACCATGAAAAGTATAACGTTTCTCCTTGGATAGACAGAATTTTTGTAGGGGGAGCTTAAGGTTAACATTGAGACCCTGATTGGTCAGATGAAAACACAGCCAGATAGTTTTTCTAAACCAACTTCGGTAAATTGTAGTAAGGAGAAGTTAGGAGAGAGTTGCTTCCGAGACGGCGAGGTGAGCGGAGCTGTGCTGCCCGCCGCCCCCTGACGAACGCCGACAAGGTAATGAACGCATGCGATGCCGCATAACAGCGCATAATGCTTCACTCAGAACTGCAGAAGTCTCATCTGTTACACCCCCTTTTTGCGTAATACTTGTGTCGATCGTCAAAGCTCATGGTGTTCACATTTGCCACTTGAAGTAAAAATCCGAAACGCGATGATTTTTCTGTTATATAGTTATTGAGAAGCCACATCAGCCACTGTAATTTACGACAAGTTAGATAAGTAATTAAAGATAATTGAGGGTCACTGTAGACCATTTTGATAGTTTTCTCTCTTGTGAAACTTAATTTAAACCTAGATTATAGATGTGATGTGGCATAGGTCATCCTTTGATCCATTGTAGAACTTGGAAACCCATTCAGGGAATATTCGCTCACATTTTTGTTGAACACAGTTGGTTTTTACCATCCTGTATTAAAACATTTCCTTTTATCAATAGTGCAATTTATAAACAATGTTTTGTGAGTAGAATAAAATTTCCAGTGGTAAACTTAACTGCTTTTTCGACGTTATTTAACCAGCTAACTAAAAACAGGAAAGCCTTGAACACCTTCCACTAAATTTAGTTAGTATTAAGATTCTTTTACAGGGAGTGCAGTGGAGCTGACGCTGAAACCATTAAGTATTTGGTTATATCATCGCTAGTCTCACTGAACGCTTCTGAATTCTACATGTCATGTGTGGTCTGGCGTCTCCTTACCAGCAACAGGTCCCTGGTTCAAACTAGTCAATTCCCTAAAAAACACGCTCAGAGCGTCGTTGCGCGAAAGTGGTAGGGAGACACGATATAGAACAAACAGACACCATGCAGAATGTTAGAGTATGTGCTCTTATAATCTGTAAATACTGACTCATGTAAATTTTATTACATGCTATCTGACTTCCTTTAAGAACAGGTTAACAAGATAAGCACTAACTTTGTGCAACGGTTATTGTATGGGCATCATTGAACATCTAAATGTATCTTAATGATCACGTTTCCTATCTGCGAATTCATTATCTAACTGGAAAATATGTAAATACTCCATCTTACAAACTGTTACGCGACCATTTGTGGTAAAACGGCCCTGTATCATAATCAAGTTCCATAAGATCGATACAACTGTCTCGTTTAAGTTAATTCACAGCTGGAAATGAGAGTATGCGTATGGTTAAAGTTAGCGTCAGTGATTGCCTCATCTTACTACTTATTTCCAAATTAATTTATTACTCTGGAGGGTTGTTTATATGAGTAGTTGGGAATTCTGTTGAATACATGTTGAGCGGACGTTAGCAGAACAGTGGAGAGTCATCCAGTGTCGGCCCATTAACAGGTCACATTCCTTTTTGAAAGATACGCGCTGCTACTGTGACGGGAAGAGAAGCAGCCAGGTAGGAGTCAGCGGGCCCAGTGTACTGGGGGTTGGCCAAGACCCATCAGACAGTCGTCACCTGTGTTAGCATCCTAAACGACAGAAGGTTATTAGTAATGAGTTGCCAGGCATGCAGCATCGTAATGCACTGCGCCCTGGAGGAAGCCCTTATTCTAGAAACCGTTGAGCACAGGACAGTTCAAAGATAAGATCTGTAAGGTCAAACGAGAAGAAGCCATCCGGCTCTTTTGCGCGTGGGAACAGGGCACCTCCAGCCGTTGGGTTGGTGCCAACCCCATTGAATTGTTGTTGACCCTGCTAAGAAATAGTCAGAGCAATTAGCATTGGCTGTTGCAAATAAATTCTGGTGTTGAAGAACAGAACTCGCTTGTGCACATCTGTAGAAGGCCAACGTGCAATAGGCCAGGTGTGGGAGTCAGAGGTTGCCACTATTGGTTAATTACATCAAAACGGAGCATGGAAGGGGGACCGCTGCCTTGTTAGAATGGATCTGTTTGGTCAGAAGTCAGAAGAATCACTCTCATTGGTGATCACAGTCTTTCACAAGTCTCTCTCTCACACTGGAACACTAAAGCTTCATTCTCCGTCAGTGATAGACCTCTTTGTCTTGGGGGGAGCACTCTGGACGGAACACCTTCGATGCCAGGACGCCAGAGAGGTCTTTCCATTCCAGGCTCTGAGAGAGAGCAGCTGCCACCTCAGCTGTTCGCTGGCACTTGTAACTTCAAGTACGGTGAACAATATCAGCATTCAGAAATCGAGTTATACGATGTACGTGAGGATTTCCGATTGACATTAGGACATTATTTTTTATTCGAGATTGATAACTCACAACAAAAAACATGCTGAACCCTATCACTCGTAATGGTTCAGTAGCGAAGTGAATTCGTTGTCCTGAAACAATACGCAAAGCCGCGCTGCGCAATGCGTTACCTCACTGTAACTCGTACCTCGTAATAAGAGTACGCAGGAAGCAAAGTTAATTGAAAGTTCACATATCAATCTTCTCCACAAGGAAATTTTCATCTCATACAGACCCAAGCAGCGAACTCAAATCAGTCTGTTTCTTCCGACTTCCATACTTCGATTCCCTTATTCCGACGAGACTAGATTAAGACTATTTTGTCCACATTCATTCGCAGACCATGCCATACCAGCTAACACCGCAAAGATTCTTTATTGGCCAAGAAGCAGCTCACCAGAGAACGTCACACACACTACCAGTCTTGACTGATCGAAGACTGTCTTCATCTCAGACATCGGCTACTGGGCACAGAATATGTTAGTATTTGCGAGTTAGAAAATGCGAAAAAATAGTATAAGCTGAAAGTTGACGTATTTAACAAGCAACTTAAAGGGGAACCTCGTTCATCACTCTCTCATTAGTCAGGATCTCTGGTTGGTTTGTTGGTTACATGTTCCATAGATCATTTTCACGTTTCGGTTATTTAAATGACGAGGAACGAGTAGTTGACAGGTATACATGATCAATGTTAAAATTAATGAAGACATTATTTCTTAGTGCGATTTTTTTACAGGCCAGCATTGCACTGGGCTGTACCAGAAAAATTTCTTATAGGAGCAGATATATATGCGTCATCTGGCGACTTTATTGACGTAAGAATTTCAATTTATTCAGAATGATTTTCAGGGCCATGACGCAGTACTGCTGACGTCCAAAGTTTACCAGTTTAAATTCACAGTCAATTATTGAAAGGTTATAAGTGAGTCACATTTTTTATTGGGAGGTTATTCACGTTATTAATGCGAGGTTACGGAATAATAAACTGTTGGGTATAGTTACACTGAATGTGAATTATATGTTTATATTTTTTATGTTCAGAGGAATTTATATATATATATATATATATATATATATATATATATATATATATATATATATATATATATATATATTGTGGGGAGGTTACAAGTTGTTCAGGATAAATGGTTTCATATTAGATTTGAAACTTGCGCTATTACTTGTCATACTTGTCTGACATATAACAGTGTTGGTTAAATGATCAAAACTTTTTGTTGCTGCCTTTTGAACTCATTTGTGAGCTATTGACAGCTGTAGTAATGTGTAACGAAGGTCATTTTTTCCTCTAATGCTGCAGGTATGGGTATCACTATTCTTCTCAAATTGTGATGGTTTATTTATGATGAGCTTCATCAGCGAGTGTGTCTATTGTGATGGTATACCACATATTATTCTTAATGCTCGCTTTTGTGGGTCAGTACTTTCTTTCTAAGTGGTGAGTTAGCCAGAAAATTATTTCATAAGACATTAATGAGCGGAAATATGCAAAATATGTCAGGGGTCTGATTCATTTTTTCCAAATACTAGCAAGAAGAACAAAAGTATTTGAACTTAATCGTTTGAGCTCAGCAATATGTCTCTCCCAATTTGAGCTCAATAATACGCCTCTCCCATTTCAAGGTTTCATCAATATGTACACCCAAAAATTTGAAGGATTCTACTCTATTTACTGACGCCTGTTCATGTACTGCACCAGTTGTTTGTATGACTGTTTGGCCTGCAGAACTGAATATAGTGTGTTCTCTCAAAATAATTCTTTGTAAAACATAATTAACAATCTTTTCCCTTGCTTCTTCTATAGTGGGATTTATTACAACGCTCATCTCGTATGAAAAAAGTACCACTTCAACTTGTTGAATGTTAAGTGAGCCATTAACAAATATAAGGAATATGTGCTGACCCAAAACTGAATCCTGTGGGATGCCTTTTGTGATTTCTTCCCAGTCACTAATTTTTTCTACCTTTCCATCATCGTTTGAATCAATCAGCACGTTTTTGCATTTTGTTTGTTAAGCGTGATTCAAACCACTTGAGGGTAAACCATCAATTCCATAAAAGTTAAGTTTTTATAAGAGTGTAACATGATCTTATCAATCAAACGCCTTGAAAGACCACAAAAATACCAGCTGGCGATACTTCATTATATAAGACTTGTAATGTTCGGTGGGTGAAAGTGTAAGTAGCATTCTTAACTGAGTAACTGTTCTTGAATCCAAACTGTGATATGATAGGTAAATTGTTTCTTGTTAAATGTGACGGTACATAACTTTTTCGAATATTTTGGAAAAAAGATGTCAGGAAGGATACTGGACGATAATTACTTAAGTCTATTTGTCACCTTTTGTTATAATGAGGCTTCAAAATAGCATATTTTAACCTGCAACCTGGTGTTGCGAGTGTAAAATGATATCAAAGAGAAAGAAGATGATAGCATCCATGAACGAAACGTTAGATGCACTCCATTGGATGAATAATGGAGAGTTGCTGCAAAGCGCTGCTGCTGAATTTGTTGTTGGAATTTCTATATGCCAGACTGGCAACTGTAAAGATATGGAAGAAATTTTTTCCAAAATGAAGACACCATAGGGTTTAGAGAGTTGAGTGACAACGAAACGAGCAAAGAATAAATAGCTAGAGGGCGCACTTTTCATGGAGTTTAATATAAAGGGGAAGGGTGGCATTCCGATTTCAGGCACGATGTTGTTATTTGTTGATGCAGCTCTCCACGTTACTCTATCCTGTGCAAGCCTCTTCCTAGCCGGGTAGCTACTGCGACCCTTACCCATGTGAACCGTCTTACTGTATTCGTCTCTTCTTCTGTCCTTGCAATTTTTACAACCCACACTTCTCTCCAATGTTAAACCGATGATTCCTTGACGTCTCAGAATGTGGCTGCAGTTTGATGCAAGAAGCTATAGAGAGACGGATCTGACGTGACGGACCGGTCCGCTCTAGCACTAGAGCCTCGATGCTGCTGCCAGGCTGGAATATTGTCGACATAGATGAGTGTGCGGGCCAGATAACGTGGTGGTGACCTGGGTGACCACACGTTAGTGTCTGACACCACGCCACTTCGTTGGCCTTTGTGAAGAAGAACGATAGTCTATCATAACAGGTATGGGACGAGCAACCACAGATACTGCCCGTTCTAAATGTTCATTGTCTGTCACCATCTGCAACCAGCTCAGAGAGATACTCCACGGCAGCCATAGTACCGATGTGAGTCACCCAGCAACTGCTACTGGATGCCGCCTCCGTTAGCAGTGAAACTGTAGGTTGCGCCTAATCGCGTTCCAGGCAGGAGCAGAACTGGTGCCTTCCGGCCTGGGATCTGTTGGTTGACCTTGACAGACTACAAGGCGGCCTGTATGCGTGCACTTTGCTACTGCATGCTTGCTTCTGCAGGCCACTGTTGCTCCATCCTTCTCTGAGATCCTTAGTTCGCCAATGTGCTCAGGAACGTCTTGCCCTGAGTCGGGCACCTGCGTCATGTGTAGTGACCGGCTTGTTATGAGGCTCGCCGTCGCTGCCTAATGCCTTCCTGACTGGGCCTGACACAGCACTAAACTCGCTGTCGTGCTGACATAGTAAATGCGTCACTGCTGCCGCCTGCGTCGCATTGCGACTCTGACAGCCTGCCACGAGCAAATGAACTGTTGTTTTACACTGCTTCTGTGACTCTACAACGGTCGTCCACCTGCTACTGCGTCAACCGAACTGCCTTATCGTTACGACCTGAAATACGAGAAACACACTCCAGCAATCCTGTCCACCATGTTGCACCGCAGCAGTCTTCGGTAACATCACATTTCAAAATCCTCAATTCTCTTCCTGTCAGAACCGCTTAAGATTCATGTATCACTTTTGTACAAAGCTACACTACAAAAAATATTTAGAAAGACTTCTTAACACTTAAATTTATACCAGGTGTACCGGTATGAAATGAGCGTTAAGATACAAATGTGTCAATAGGGAACATTTCTTGTGAACGAACCTCAATTTTTTTGGTTGGTTGGTATGACGTCTGTCAAATATATTTAGTATACATCAAGTCATGGAACAAACAACATCATATGTTTCCATCGTGTTAACAATGTTAAATTTTGTACCAGAAAGTGATGATTTGCGTAAAGCATTAATGTTTTGTTTTCATTTGAAAAAAGTGCTGCAGAGTCGCATCGAATGCTTGTCGAGGCATATGGTGATCATGCTCTATCAGAAGCAACATGCAAAAGATGGTTTCAACGGTTCAGAAATAATGATTCTGATGAAAGAAATGAAGAACGTGGAAGACCACCAAAAAAGTTCGAAGACGCCGAATTGCAAGCAATATTGGATGAAGATGATACTTTGAGTCAGAAGCAAATGGCAGCAATGCTAAATGTTGCACAACAAACAATTTCTGACCGTTTGAAAGCTATGGGAAAGATCCAAAAGTGTGGTAAATGGGTGCCACATGAATTGAATGAAAGACAGATGGAAAATCGAAAACCCATTTGTCAAATTTTGCTTTAAGGATTTGAAAGAAAATCAATTTTGCATCGAATTGTTACTGGCGATGAAAAATGGATTTATTTTAAGAATCCTAAACGTGAAAAATCATGGGTTAATCCGGGACAATCATCAACATCGACTGCAAAACAAGATAAATTCGGCAAGAAGACAATGCTCTGTGTTTGGTGGGATCAGAAAGGTGTGGCGTATCATGAGCTTCTAAAACCCGGTGAAACTGTGACTACTAATCGCTACAGACAGAAAATGATCAATCTGAACTATGCATTGATCGGAAAAAGACCAGAATGGACCAGAAGACATGGCAAAGTAATTTTTTACACGACAATGCACCTGCACACACAGCAAAACTGGTGCAGGATACAATCAAAACACATGGCTGGGAGCTGCTACCCCACCCGCCATATTCACCAGACTTGGCCCCTTCCGACTACCATTTGTTTTCATCAATGGGACACACATTGGCAGAGGAACACTTCCATTCCTACGAAGAAGTCGAAAATTGGGTATCTGATTGGTTTGCTTCAAAAGACGAACATTTCTATTGGCATGGTGTCCACAAATTGCCAGAAAGGTTGTCAAAATGTATAGAAAGCAATGGTCAATACTTTGAATAAAATGTTTTTACTTTTCAATTCAAAATTAGTGTTTCATTTTCACAAAAAACGCTCATTTCATACCGGTACACCTGGTATGTTAGGTATTTCTCTGTTTCTTATACGCTTTTAGAGTTATAGTCAGTCTACATTTTATTTCCTCTCTGCTTCGGCTATCATCAGTTATTTTACTGCCCAAGTAATAAAACCCGTATACTACTTTTGGTATCTCATTTCTTAACCTAATTCTCTCAGCATCGACTGATTTAATTTGACTACATTCCATTACCCCTGTTTTATTTCGCTGATGTTTATTTATATCCTCCTTTCAAAACATTGTTCAGCTCTTATCTCAGACAGAATTACAATGTCAACGACAAACCTCAAGTCTTTATTTCTTATTTCTGAACTTTAATTCCTTCTCCAAATTTCTCTTTACTATATACAGGCGTAAAAACGTAGGTTTACCTTCCTTTACCTATCCTTCAAGGTATGTCCTAGGGACAGTGTTGTTTCATATGCTCCTACATTTCTCCAGAACGGAAATTAATTTTCCCTGAGGTTGGCTTCTATCAGTTTCTATGCCTCTGTAAATAATGTGTTAATATTTTGCAACCATGAGTTATTAAACCGATACTTCTGTAATACCGACACCTGTCAGCACCTGACTTCTTTGGAATTGATACTATTACGTTCTTCTTGAAGTCTGAGGCCGGCCGC
Organism: Schistocerca nitens; assembly: GCF_023898315.1. Classification (NCBI taxonomy): domain Eukaryota; kingdom Metazoa; phylum Arthropoda; class Insecta; order Orthoptera; family Acrididae; genus Schistocerca; species Schistocerca nitens. The sequence goes on along the minus strand of NC_064618.1, from coordinate 394,933,985 downwards.
GGTGGCCGTGCGGTTCTAGCGCTGCAGTCCGGAACCGCGGGGCTGCTACGGTCGCAGGTTCGAATCATTCCTCGGGCATGGATGTGTGTGATGTCCTTAGGTTAGTTAGGTTTAAGTAGTTCTAAGTTCTAGGGGACTCATGACCTAAGATGTCAAGTCCCATAGTGCTCAGAGCCATTTGAACCATTTTTGAAGTCTGAGGGTATTTCCTCTGTCTCATACACGTTGCACACATGATGGAATAGTTTTCCGTTTTTCCATGGATCGTTCTCCCAAAGATATTAGTAGTTCTCAGGGACTGTCGCCTACTGCAGGGGCCTTGTTTCGACTCAGGTCATTCAGTGCTCTGTCAAATTATTCTCGCGGTATCCTATCTCCCATCTCATCTCCATCTACTTTCTCTTCCCTTTGTACAAGATTCATTTTCCTTCTATAGCTCCACAATATACTGTTTCCACATTTGAGGTTTCCATTATTTGCTCAGTACTAGTTTCGAATCCGAGCTCTTGATACACATACAGCTCCTCCTCTTTTCTCCATAGATCCCTTTAATCTTCCAGTGACAGTATGCATCCTTCGAATAGTTGTACAGGCCTGCATTCGTCCTCTAGCCATTTCTGCTTAGCCATTTTGCACTTTTTGTCAATATCACTTTTTCGACGTCTGTATTCCGTTTCGTCTACTTCATTGCCTACATTTTCATAACTTCTCCTTTAACCAATATCTCGTATTATATCCAAGCATTTCCACCAAGGATGTTTATCTTATGATCCTCTGTAGCCTTCAGTATTTCGTCCCTCGAAGCCACCCATTCGTCTTCTCCTGTATTCCTTTCCCCAGTTTGTCAGCCATTACGTAACCCTTTGAAACTCAAAACTACTGTACAGGATGGCGTGTATGGGCAGGCGGTGGGCGTTGTGGAATAATAGTGTAAATTTTAGAGAAAGGCCATTTATTGGCTAAAGCATGATGAAAGGGGCTACGTAGGCCTAGGGAGGTGAGGGTGAGCCAGAACTTATAATGTGGCGAACATTGTTCGCGAAGCTACAGAAAGTTGTTGTCTGCCATAACTAAGTCCACAGTGCCGCAGCACCGGGAGAAGCGGGAGATGTTCAGTGCTACAGGGAGCGCATCCGACTCGCGGGTGAGCAAGAATACAAGAGAGCGGGCCCGGCGACGGGCGGCCGGGTATATTCGACGCACCACGCGGCTTCCTCCACCCTGATTGGTCAGGACCGAGCAAACCGTGCGGGCGGCATGGAACTTTCCAGAGCGTTGCCTGCTAAGCGACGCCTGGGACGGCGTTACCTCGTCAGCACACGAGAGAGGCGCGTGAACAAGGTGCCCTTCCTCGGTGCTGACTTCCTGTTACTAGACCGTGGGACGAAAGAATTTACAGGCAGCTAACACTGCCGGCCGTGGCTTGGCCGCAATGGAAAAATGAAGTTACCGTTTGGGTGCTCATATAATAAAGTAAAATCCCTTATTGTCTGGCTCATCCTTTACATTCCTCCCCCTTCCGTGGGAGCGGAGAACGTACGTGAATCCGCTCAATGTTATTATTATTTGAATGTAAACAAATTTAGCTTGCAAAACAAAGTAAACATCACTTGACTAAGAATGGCCCTCACGGAAGACGGCAGGGGTCTTAACCTACGGGAGGATATAGACTCTAAAGACCTCCTAAGGGTCGCAAGGGGACTTACATCAACAATATTGTGTGCATACAAGAACCATCATAAAACATCAAAACATAGTAAAACATCTGAACATCATAAAATATCATAGAATATCAAAGCAAAATTAGAACAAAACATAGCAGTGTGAATTAGATAAATATGTCAATTGTTCTTGTTGCTAAGTTTCTTTTGTGGGAATAAGTTGAAAATATAAACGTATCACCACTGATGAGTCACGGCGAGGGCGACAGACGCGAGGCGGCGTGGTGTGTGGTCCTCAGCGGGCAGCGTGCAGGCTGCCGGCGGGTAGGGGGCGTGGCCGTGGCCAGGTCCGTGCACTGGAACTCAGCCCAGGGGGGGGTATGAGGGGAGGTCCACATGTTTCAAAACACAGTTGAAAAGGGAGTTATCACTAAGGGAACGCTTCACTACACTACGCTAGTTTTTCCACATTAACTGATATCTCAGTTTCACTCTTAAAACTAAGGGAGGGCACATGCCTGATAGGTTCTTGTTTTCTCTTTTTTGTTTAGTTTAGTTTGTGGCTGTTTGTCATTCATTCAAGTGTGCCAACAGGCGAGGGTAAGAAATTTGTCCTTTTTCAATGTTTTAGAAAGTCATCAATTGACGATAGGTGATCATTTGATTTATTAGATAAAGCTGGCAAGTTAGCTGACAGAGGAATCATGAAATGGCTTTCAGGTATAAAAAACATAATTAAAGAGGCGCGAATACTAATTGAGTAAGCCATAGTGGCATGAAAGGTTATTAATGGTGTTCCAACAGGAACCGTTTGCTGAAGATCTGCGCGGAGGCTACGTCAGAGTGGCAGCTGACTGCAAGGCCGAATCTCGCGCTACGTCAGAAAGGCGCGCGGCAGATAATTTCCAAGGCCAGCGCGGCGTCAGGGCTGCACGCGGCAGCTGAGAAGCGAAGCAGAGGCGGCTACGTGCGCACGCAGTGCGCACGTGCGCGGCGCAGGAAGCATGCGTCAGGTGTAAGAGCGAGAGAGAGCGATGAAGCCTACCGACGCTGTTCACTGCGCCGTCTGTATTTTACGCTCTCACCAAAGGGAAATAGATATGCGTAATCGATATGAGTTATTCACCGATGACCAACAAAATAGAAGTGGGATTACGCGTGTCATCACGCTAGACGCGTTGTTACAGTAGGTTCTGTTTAAAATTACATTATGCATCAGTAAATTGGTTAATAACATGAAAATATAAAAATGAGTTACACAAATATTATGAATTGCTGCATGGGCTATATCAATACGTAAACAAAGAAAGTTAAGTGCCTCTTTGGGCTGACCCTAACGTGTAATGACGTTCACATTATGAGAAGTTTCTCATGCATCAATGTATTTGCTGAACATATCAAGTGAAATTAACAAAGAAAAGTGACACCAGTTTGGTGCAGGTGGGGTGCAGATTGTGTCGTTGGATGTCAAGGCTGTTGCTAATGAGAGGAGAAAAATAAAACTCGAAGGGAATCTAGAGATTTCCATAGTGGAAACAGAAAGCGTAAGGAATTGGATTAGAAAAGACTAAGTTGAGCGTAATTTCTGAAGGACTTTCCCTTTATGAAGGTACAGTGCAAGGCGCATCGTTTACACGACGTTACCGCCTACTTAACTGTGTATACGACAATTCTGCGATTCCAAGATAGCTACTTCATACTTCTTCTACAAACTCGACTTCTCTCACATAAAAAAAAAAACTTTACTGTGCTACCAAATTCGCCGTCTTTATCCTGTCAACATCTTGTGACTAACTTTACTTTGCGACCAAATTCGCCGTCTTTATCCTCTCAACATCTTGCGACTATACTTTGCGACCAAATTCGCCGTCTTCATCCTCTCAACATTTTGCGACTAACTTTCCTTTGCGACCAAATTCGCCGTCTTTATCCTCGCAACATCTTGCGACTAAACTCGCCGTCTCTATAACTCCATGGTGCTGGCCTCATTGGGCCCAGCTGGTTGCTTAAAACTCCGTCTATCCTTGCTTGTATCGCAGTGTCCTGGGACACGTCATACAGTTAAAAGCTACTACTTCAATAATCGGTATTCCTTCGGAAAATACAATGGGGAAACAAAGAAGGCTCAAGGTTTTGAACAGAGATTTCCGCTTACTGGCGTTTAGCTGCGGGCGAGACGCGGTCAGCGTCTGATGTTGCCTGATCAGCTGTCGTCAGAGAGCACGGAACACTGTTCTCGTGAACTCTTCTTCGAGATGAAAGATCAAAGTCTGGGCTGAATAGTTCTGTGTCTGTTGAAAGTTGACAGATGAAATTAGGTAGGATGAACTATGTCGCGAAACGGAAAAGTGAAGGAACGACACAGACAGCTAAGGGACCGCGCGGGTGCCAGCCGCGTCACGTAAGGTACGTGCCCTTGCGGGTGGTGCATGACTCTTCATGTGTTGTTCTGTTGATAATTGAAAGATGAAAGTGGGTAGAACAGACTATGTCGCGAAACGGAAAAGTGAAGAAACGACACAGACAGCTGAGGGACCGCGCGGGTGCCAACCGCGTCACGTCAGGTACGTGCCCTCGCGGGTTGCGGTTCTCTTGTTCATCCAACAAACTAGGTGTATGGCCAAAGCTTGCTCGTTCTGTGGGTGTGATTCACTCTGTTTAGGTTATCTATCACGGGGGTAGGCATGTGGTATGTCCCTCCAGATGAACATTCAAATACAAATCAAAATAAAGCATGGTTACATCCTAAACTACTCTTCCAAAACAATTTATCACCTAAGACATCATTATTATTAAACAAATAATTGGCAGTACTCGGGAACTTACTCTAGCATACTTGAAATCCTACAAAATGATTATCCTCATCAATCTAGTAACACAGTGACACATGGAAACAGTAGGTTGATACAAATACTAAATTACTGGTGCTGGCCAAACTTTAGCAAAATTCTCTAAATAGGTAGTAATAAAACAGTCAAAATGAACAACAATAAGATAATACATGGACTTAAGTAATTGGACACAAGTAATTAGACACAAGTAATTAGACATAAGTAATTTGACATAAGTAATTGGCAACTCATCATAGTGATACAAGCGGTGGCAAAACCGCAACAAAAGCAAAGGTTCAAAATAATATTTCCTTCAAGCAAAACTTCCTTATCCTCCAGTTACATTTGTAGCAAAATGAGTGTAAGTATCCCTTGGTATTCCTTTATGCTCTCGTTTGCATCTCCATACCAACTGATCTTTGGTACTTCTACCCACAAGAAAACTGTCATTAAGTAATGGCAATGTTGTGTGTAATGCTGTGGATTAGTGTGATGTCATGTTAATACTTCCTTTAACAAGACTCTGATGAAAAGTGTTTTTGTGTCGCCTTCAATGAACAGACCAATAATTATTAAACATGTGATATGCTGTTTGCTGTGTTGATTGGTTTTTGCAAATATTTATGATTATCAGTCACCCAGTCAATCGTTCAGGGATATGATTGTTGTTCCTTTTGTTAATTCTCTCACTTACCTGCTTCCATATAATCAATATTGGCGGCTCGACGAAGCTGGTTGCATCTCGAAGACGTCGATATGACTTACCTGTCGGTGCTTTGGTTTATAATAAAATTAGAGTTCATTTGTCATATAAAAAGTGTGTAGGGAGCAAAGTAAGTTCCTTACTATTGAAAATGTGCGTAACGTTATTCATAGGGTTCGTTATATCATGGTTAAGAATTTCTGTGTTGAGATTCAGTGCAGCTTGAGGTGCTAAGGTGCGACACGCGTCGCGCTCGTGAGATTGTAAGTTGCTGACAGCACAGCTGACAGTACGGCTGCGTCCGGTTTCACTGGCTCGGCAGAATAACTGGCTGGGTCCGTCCTCTTGCTACGCATGGAGTTTATCTCTCGGTACAGTCACAAAATTTCCTTCCAGAGTTATGTTGTTTACGACAGTTATGCATGGAGGATGTTCTTTTCTAAGGGACTCTAATAACTTAAATCGCTAGAGGTCACAAAACTATCGGGTTCCAATTATTTTATTTAAACACTCTGTTCTTCTAAAATTTAGGTAATTGGCAGGTGTTAGGCTTCTAGATAAACTGTATTTTGCGATGGCATTCCAAACCCAACTCCTTGGCTAACGCGTTTCCCACACAGCGGTCGTTTACAGGACAGATATAGCGACAAGTGCCGGCTTCCTTGACACCATATAGATCCGTTTACTAACCGTGGTGGTAATACAACATAGCCGGAGATCGATCTGAAATTCCAATGTTTTCTAATCCTGATAGTTTCCACAATGCGTACCAGGAAAATAGATCCCCATCTTAGATCAGGCTAGTAAAATCTGTAGGGAAATATTGAGCTGGTGAATTTATTTCTATAATTATCACTTTAGGTTTGCTGTTTAAACTGCAACGTACGAATGTACGAAGGTGTAGCGTGGCTGACGCACGTGGCGTACAGGGCGCAGTGAGGGTGGAGTGGAGGGGCGAGGGGAGAGGTGCCGATGCTGTATGCGCAAAAGACAGAGGTGGTGGGTGGGGAAGGGGGAACTGCAATGGCCGCTCTCACGGCAGGCCGGTGAGAGGGAAGGGAAGGGGGCCGCGTCGCCAGCTGATAGGGAGGGGCGGGTTTCGGCGCATGTAAACAGCTGTAGACAACAGCGGCGGTATTTACGGGACTCCTTTCGTGGCATTTGATATAAAGAAGTACGTGGTACCAAGAAAACTTACCTTTTCTGTTCACATCGCATCATGGAAACAATAAAATAGCACTTGAGGAAGACTCCTTTTACTTTAGAGTAGCCTATTTGTTGTTTAACTTGGACGTATTTATTCTTGTTATTATCGTTGTGTGATCATTTAGCAAAACATACATGTAATTGGGCGTATTTCAAAGGACAGGTAGACGGCAGCATGTAGTCACTGATCTACTGGTAGTTACGAAGGCGTGTTACTATCATGTTTTTATGGTAAAGCTTTAATAGCTGTTTTTGTTCACTATACACTAAATTAACAGGTGAAATGTGAATCCCTTTGAAATATACAAGATTAACTGATTCTTTCTCTACGTGTTCTTTTGACAAGGACAACTTTCCCCTTAATTCCATGATTAAAGAATGTTTGTGGTTTTAATTCTCGACTGCTACGATAACATTACTGGAGACGTTAAATGACAAGACAAAATGATTACATAACTTCAATCACTTCCATTAGCATGTGACATCATAAATTCTATTACCAGTTACCAATGGTTGCCAATTCTTATGTCTACTTAGAACTAACATGCACAACTTAATTAAAGGTATAGTCACGACGGTGTTTACCGTCAATTGATTCTCTTGCTTCATGCAGGACTTTTTCAACTGTTTACATACCATTTCAGACCTACTTACTGGAACGCAAATCATAGGGGTTTGACCTTAGAGCATATCTACGTTGCTGTCTAGGCGGTTGTATTACCTTCTTTCTTGCTTTTTTAGGTGGAACTACTGGCGTACTAGGCCGAGCTTCTCCGGTCGGGATTTCGTGCTGACCAAAATCCGTAGCCGGTAGAAACTGCCTCTCTTCAAACAACCACGAAAATTCCTCTAATACTGGCTGTAACATTCTTTTCTCCTCACTGTTTAAATGACCTAGCCGGCCGCGGTGGTCTAGCGGTTCTGGCGCTGCAGTCCGGAACCGCGGGACTGCTACGGTCGCAGGTTCGAATCCTGCCTCGGGCATGGGTGTGTGTGATGTCCTTAGGTTAGTTAGGTTTAAGTAGTTCTAAGTTCTAGGGGACTTATGACCTAAGATGTTGAGTCCCATAGTGCTCAGAGCCATTTGAACCTAAATGACCTAACTTCTCTGCAAACTGACTCCTTATCGTCGACGCGACATATCGCACTTCTCTAACTGAACATTTCTTTCCTTTCCTTCCTTTCTTATCTTTATTTCGCTGCTTATCAGCTCCTCTTATTTCCTCAAAAATTTCCTGACCACTGGCAACAATAGTACCCTTCGGTATCACAACATCTTCTACACCAAAATTATCTATACTTACTGGTATCGCAAAACCCTTCTGTCTCCTTTCCGGTCGGCAGATACTTCTCTTTGTATGAACTGACTGACGATCTAAAACATCATTGTGGGTGAGCGGGTCAACCAGAATGTCTGTCTTAGGCTGCTCTTGATTTTTGACATCTATCCAGAGAATCTTTCCACTTCCGCCTTTTATCCTCACAGGGTCAGTGGTTTTTATCGCCCACATCTGCGGTTTTATGGGAGACTGTGAACGGCGCCTTTCGCAGCTCCCTCGCGTCTGACGGGGGTGCGCACTGCCAAATCGGTGAATTGCTTCGCCGAACTGCACAGTTCGCGTTCGATAATCCACTATCCCCTGATAACGGTGCAGGAAGTCATTCCCTAGTATGATGTCAAATTCACCCTTCTTTAGCCTCACTACCTCCATCCTCTGACTGTATTTACCACCGTCTATTTGCAGATTCACTACACACGAACCTGCAGGGACAATTACTTCCTCTCCAAGGCCACTGATATGGTACCGGGGTGGCTGTAACACCCTTCGATCATTTTTCTCCACAAACAATACACTAACTTGAGCACCAGTATCAACTAAAATTCTAACTAATTTGTTCCCGAGTACGCCAAATAGACTAACGTGTTCCACCTCTTTACATTTTTCGGTCCTAACCGGGTGTATTATTTTTGTCGGGGGCGCGGGTGGGTGGCGGAACCTGCCCCCCAAGCGTTTCCCTGATTCGACCCCACGTTGCGGCGGTGGCCACGCATCTGATTTGAAAATGGTGACTTTGTAGGGCAAACATTATTAGGATGACCTACTGTCTGGCAAATGGTGCAATACGGCGCGCGACAGCGCATTGCCGTATAGTTGGGCTTCCCACAACGCTGACAAAATACTTCTTTTCCTGGGACCGGTACTGGGTCCGGCGGGCGCGGTGCGGCAGCGCAAAAGCGCAACACCTCTTCGCGAAGCATTGCCAAACGAACAGCTTCAAACAGAGAAGTGGGGGAGGCTGCTTTGACTTCTCCTCCGATGCGGGGGTCAATACCGCGAACAAATGCATCAATTGCACGCGCTTCCGCTTCTGAGCGCAAAATTCTGTTTTCACTGGCATTTTCACCTAGCTTATATGTACGACAAGATACTGCTCGTATGCGATCTGCAAAGGCATCAAAATCCTCGTTAGGCTTCTGCCTAAGGGTTGATAATTGATCTCTGTAATATGCGGTACCTCTGGTATCGGAATAACGCGTAGTCAATCCGCGGGCCAATACTTCAAATTCGTGCGTGTCACGCAATTCGTCCACCGTTTCTATGAACATTCGGGCTTCCCCTGCCAACTTCAGTCTGGCTACATTGACCAATAGATCGTCCGGCCAGGCACACGTGCGACCCACATCACGAATATTTTGTAAAAACATAGCCACATTTTCGTGGGACTTCCCAGAAAACGTGGGAATGAAATCAGCCGCAGGAAAATTACTTACAGTCGCCATGTTAGCAGAAAGTGTGGCGTTTGTATTAGAGACAGAATTAGTGTTAGTTGCCTCTGTTTGAGCATTTGTTACAGGGGCGGAGCTAGCCACAGGTATGGAAGTTCGCGCACTAGCTTCCAGCGTCTGTTTCAAGACGCGGTTTTGCTCAAGTAGCTCCTGATTTTGTGCGAATAACTGGCGCATTTGCGCATTTATGGCCTCGAGCGGGTCTTGCGAGGCGGGTGCCTCTACGGGGGTATCTCGTTCCGTCGCTCGTGTCCCTATCGGCATGTTTACAATTTTATGGGACGCTAGTGACCAGAAAAAAGTAATGATTGTTACAAAAAAAGGACGGCCACAAAGATTCTCAATCCAGCGGCGGAAGATCGTCGAAGCTATAGTTGTAAGCATCGCGGCGACTTACATGGCGATGGAGGCGGTGCGACGCAGTGGTGGCGGCGACGGTGGTCGGCGGGCGGCAGCGACGGCGGCGGCGGCGTCCGGACCCTCGGGCGGCGGCAGATGTGTTGGCGGCGGACGGCGCTGGCTCGGCCGGTCGGCGATGGCGGCAAGCCCCTGGCGCGTCGGTGACAGCGGCGGGCGGCGGTGGGCGGCGCGACGGCGGCGTCGGCAGGCGCGGCGGCGGATGACGGCGGCCCGGCCGGTCGCGCAGCGCAGCGCAGGCCCCTTGAACTCAGGCAGCGGGCAGCGCGGCGGCGTCCGGCTCACGTGGCTGACTAGCGTGGGCTGCCTCGCTGCAGCGCGCGCCCTGTGCGTGTTTAGTGGAGCAGCCACGGCCCACGTGGAGCAAACGTGGCGGCCGGTTGGCGCATTCCATGCGCGAAGTGTACGGCGTCTTGCCGAGAAAAATTTAGTGTAGCGACAAAGTCACTACGGGAACGCTATCCAAACTTCTGACACCAAATTGTACAGGATGGCGTGTATGGGCAGGCGGTGGGCGTTGTGGAATAATAGTGTAAATTTTAGAGAAAGGCCATTTATTGGCTAAAGCATGATGAAAGGGGCTACATAGGCCTAGGGAGGTGAGGGTGAGCCAGAACTTATAATGTGGCGAACATTGTTCGCGAAGCTACAGAAAGTTGTTGTCTGCCATAACTAAGTCCACAGTGCCGCAGCACCGGGAGAAGCGGGAGATGTTCAGTGCTACAGGGAGCGCATCCGACTCGCGGGTGAGCAAGAATACAAGAGAGCGGGCCCGGCGACGGGCGGCCGGGTATATTCGACGCACCACGCGGCTTCCTCCACCCTGATTGGTCAGGACCGAGCAAACCGTGCGGGCGGCATGGAACTTTCCAGAGCGTTGCCTGCTAAGCGACGCCTGGGACGGCGTTACCTCGTCAGCACACGAGAGAGGCGCGTGAACAAGGTGCCCTTCCTCGGTGCTGACTTCCTGTTACTAGACCGTGGGACGAAAGAATTTACAGGCAGCTAACACTGCCGGCCGTGGCTTGGCCGCAATGGAAAAATGAAGTTACCGTTTGGGTGCTCATATAATAAAGTAAAATCCCTTATTGTCTGGCTCATCCTTTACACTACAGCATCGGGGTATTTTATCCAAGTCGCATCTCCTTAATTTTCTACCTTGCTCCAATCTCTTCAGTTGTAATCTACAGTTTATAGCAAATGAATTACGTTAACTGAAGGAGAGAATGCTGGGAGGGGGGGGGGGGGGAGAAAGGAGAGAAACTAATGATATCAGTTATATTCGGATTTTGTGCAGAATCAGCAGCGATGAATGAAATTGTATGCCAAATTTAATTCTAAAAAGTGTTTTACTAAAGTAATAATATGAAATGATATTCGTCATATAGTTTAGTGTTACTTACGGTTGCGGGCTTTTATACGCGAAGTGCCAACAGTTTATGCCCGCGTAGTAATAAGAGAGATAGAATTACAACTCTGCTATATGAAGTACCAATGTAATATTATTCAGAGGAGGATTTCCTAGAGAGTGACTAGCAATGATCTAAGTGAGACGTTGCCCTCTTCACATAGCAGCAATTTTTCAATCAAGTGCATGATGTCCTCTTATTTACACGGAAAAGATGCCTGGTTTTATATGTGTTGCCGATGTAATGTAGCTTTTGTTTAACCCTAATGAGCAAAATTAATACTTTTGACATAAGATCTAAGTGTTAGCTGCGATAATACTGGAAGAACTTGGCAGTCGGCAGTCTCGTGCATCTGAAATTGTAGAAGTTCTTGATGATAAAGATAATAAATCGTCGTGAGTAACGACGTAGTTTTCCTCTGAAAAAGGTGGTCGCTGAGGCCATATTTAAACTTGTTAGTAATCCAAGTAGTAATGGCTGTGAACAATGAAAATCTCCATCTGAAATTAATTCTGCAAATATTGAGAGAGAGGATGTTAATTTTTATATAAATAAAATCACATGTCACTATAACAAACGTAAGTTATATTTTGTAGATTAGAGACTTCCACCTCGTTGACTGGGAAACAGTTTACATCGATAACAACTGTCAAATACTATTCGAAATAGATAACCTGTAAGAAAATATACTTGTCTTACCTTCATGCAGGTGTTAAATACGAAATATTCTTTATTCCATACGACAGTCGTATACCAGCCAAATGTATACCATCATTGTGCTATGATGTTAACATCTACTGTGTAATTTACTGTGTGGTGAAAGTCAGCTAGAATACAGCTCGGAAAAAAACCTTATTTGCTTCCCAGCATGTTGTAAATGGTCCCGTATTTGGGTCCACAGGCGTGTGAAAACCCGAGAAAGAAAACGAGCTTCGAGCCTACAAGCTGCGTCACCTGACTGTGTAGTGTGATTATTAAGTTCGTGAGTCGCTGTAATTTAATATGGTTTGGTTTGTGAACACATAACTAACTTTACAAATGAAGTAAAAATCATAATTTAGGAATATCAGTTACAACTAAAAAAAAAGTTGCGAGATAAAATTATGCCATTGAAAAGTTGCTTTCTGTCCATGTTTACACGAGACAGCACGCTGTTGGAATTTGCTAGTCCTTCTCACTTTCATATTGTTAAAAAGAATTTACAATCTTCTTTGTTGGTGACATTGTTTTGTACGTAGTCCTTGGTTCGTGACAATCGAGGTCTGCCCGGCTGGAACACTCGGCGCGCCAGAACAGTACGTGAACTCGACTGTGAGAGTGAGAGGGATTGGAACTTGCGCCGCTCTACTTCCTGCATAGTCCAGGCTCCAAACCTCCCCGGAGCAGCATTTCGTAGAATGGCCATGAAAATAACGAATAGTTTCATTTCACCTAACAGACTCTTTAGTACCCCGCAATGGAAGGATTAATGTCATTTACATCCAAGCTTCACTCGCTCATAGTTTTTGGGTATCACTGTTTATGTTGATGCTGTGTCTGGCAACTCAACGACACTTTGCTAGTGACAATGAACACTACGTTTTGCACTAGAGTGAGTGACTTTGGCAAAGCAAGCGCCGAATATTTACATCCACCTCATTTGTGGGCGTCTGCAGCGCCCGCAACTTCCGAGCGACTGCATCGAATGTTTATTGTTGCGCGCTGTGTGCGTACAGCCTGTCTCGCAACTTATGACACTGATTACATTCTTTCACAGTCAATTGTTCTTAAAAAGTATCTGATTGCTTTTATTAACTACTGATTTACCTAATTACACAGTGAACGGCCGTTCGGATTAATATGTTGTTCGCACTCGCAGAGCGTCTTTTTATCGCACTGATCCCCGTTACTTACTGTGATTTTTCATGGAGTTTAATATAAAGGGGAAGGGTGGCATTCCGATTTCAGGCACGATGTTGTTATTTGTTGATGCAGCTCTCCACGTTACTCTATCCTGTGCAAGCCTCTTCCTAGCCGGGTAGCTACTGCGACCCTTACCCATGTGAACCGTCTTACTGTATTCGTCTCTTCTTCTGCCCCTGCAATTTTTACAACCCACACTTCTCTCCAATGTTAAACTGATGATTCCTTGACGTCTCAGAATGTGGCTGCAGTTTGATGCAAGAAGCTATAGAGAGACGGATCTGACGTGACGGACCGGTCCGCTCTAGCACTAGAGCCTCGATGCTGCTGCCAGGCTGGAATATTGTCGACATAGATGAGTGTGCGGGCCAGATAACGTGGTGGTGACCTGGGTGACCACACGTTAGTGTCTGACACCACGCCACTTCGTTGGCCTTTGTGAAGAAGAACGATAGTCTATCATAACAGGTATGGGACGAGCAACCACAGATACTGCCCGTTCTAAATGTTCATTGTCTGTCACCATCTGCAACCAGCTCAGAGAGATACTCCACGGCAGCCATAGTACCGATGTGAGTCACCCAGCAACTGCTACTGGATGCCGCCTCCGTTAGCAGTGAAACTGTAGGTTGCGCCTAATCGCGTTCCAGGCAGGAGCAGAACTGGTGCCTTCCGGCCTGGGATCTGTTGGTTGACCTTGACAGACTACAAGGCGGCCTGTATGCGTGCACTTTGCTACTGCATGCTTGCTTCTGCAGGCCACTGTTGCTCCATCCTTCTCTGAGATCCTGAGTTCGCCAATGTGCTCAGGAACTTCTTGCCCTGAGTCGGGCACCTGCGTCATGTGTAGTGACCGGCTTGTTATGAGGCTCGCCGTCGCTGCCTAATGCCTTCCTGACTGGGCCTGACACAGCACTAAACTCGCCGTCGTGCTGACATAGTAAAAGCGTCACTGGTGCCGCCTGCGTCGCATTGTGACTCTGACAGCCTGCTGTCTCCCGTGGCTACACGATAAGCTGAGCGCTTCCACCACCGACTGGGATCAGTCTGCGTTCCTGGGTGCCGACTGCAGCAAGACAACGTCTCGACTGCTGTAGTACATGCCACGAACAAATGAACTGTTGTTTTACACTGCTTCTGTGACTCTACAACGGTCGTCCACCTGCTACTGCGTCAACCGAACTGCCTTATCGTTACGACCTGAAATACGAGAAACACACTCCAGCTATCCTGTCCACCATGTTGCACCGCAGCAGTCTTCGGTAACATCACATTTCAAAATCCTCAATTCTCTTCGTGTCAGAACCGCTTAAGATTCATGTATCACTTTTGTACAAAGCTACACTACAAAAAATATTTAGAAAGACTTCTTAACACTTAAATTTATACCAGGTGTACCGGTATGAAATGAGCGTTAAGATACAAATGTTTCGATAGAGAACATTTGTTGAGAACGAACCTTAATTTTTTTGGTTGGTTGGTATGACGTCTGTCAAATATATTTAGTATACATCAAGTCATGGAACAAACAACATCATATGTTTTCATCGTGTTAACAATGTTGAATTTTGTACCAGAAGTGATGATTTGCGGAAAGCATTAATGTTTTGTTTTCATTTGAAAAAAGTGCTGCAGAGTCGCAACGAATCCTTGTCGAGGCATATGGTGATCATGCTCTATCAGAAGCAACATGCAAAAGATGGTTTCAACGGTTCAGAAATAATGATTCTGATGAAAGAAATGAAGAACGTGGAAGACCACCAAAAAAGTTCGAAGACGCCGAATTGCAAGCAATATTGGATGAAGATGATACTTTGAGTCAGAAGCAAATGGCAGCAATGCTAAATGTTGCACAACAAACAATTTCTGACCGTTTGAAAGCTATGGGAAAGATCCAAAAGTGTGGAAAATGGGTGCCACATGAATTGAATGAAAGACAGATGGAAAATCGAAAACCCATTTGTCAAATTTTGCTTTAAGGATTTGAAAGAAAATCAATTTTGCATCGAATTGTTACTGGCGATGAAAAATGGATTTATTTTAAGAATCCTAAACGTGAAAAATCATGGGTTAATCCGGGACAATCATCAACATCGACTGCAAAACCAGATAAATTCGGCAAGAAGACAATGCTCTGTGTTTGGTGGGATAAGAAAGGTGTGGCGTATCATGAGCTTCTAAAACCCGGTGAAACTGTGACTACTAATCGCTACAGACAAAAATTGATCAATCTGAACTATGCATTGATCGGAAAAAGACCAGAATGGACCAGAAGACATGGCAAAGTAATTTTTTACACGACAATGCACCTGCACACACAGCAAAACTGGTGCAGGATACAATCAAAACACATGGCTGGGAGCTGCTACCCCACCCGCCATATTCACCAGACTTGGCCCCTTCCGACTACCATTTGTTTTCATCAATGGGACACACATTGGCAGAGGAACACTTCCATTCCTACGAAGAAGTCGAAAATTGGGTATCTGATTGGTTTGCTTCAAAAGACGAACATTTCTATTGGCATGGTGTCCACAAGTTCCCAGAAAGGTGGTCAAAATGTATAGAAAGCAATGGTCAATACTTTGAATAAAATGTTTTTACTTTTCAATTCAAAATTAGTGTTTCATTTTCACAAAAAACGCTCATTTCATACCGGTACACCTGGTATGTTAGGTATTTCTCTGTTTCTTATACGCTTTAAGAGTTATAGCCAGTCTACATTTTATTTCCTCTCTGCTTCGGCTATCATCAGTTATTTTACTACCCAAGCAATAAAACCCGTATACTACTTTTAGTATCTCATTTCTTAACCTAACTCTCTCAGCATCGACTGATTTAATTTGACTACATTCCATTACCCCTGTTTTATTTCGCTGATGTTTATTTATATCCTCCTTTCAAAACATTGTTCAGCTCTTATCTCAGACGGAATTATAATGTCAACGACAAACCTCAAGTCTTTATTTCTTATTTCTGAACTTTAATTCCTTCTCCAAACTTCTCTTTACTATATACAGGCGTAAAACGTAGGTTTACCTTCCTTTACCTATCCTTCAAGGTATGTCCTAGGGACAGTGTTGTTTCATATGCTCCTACATTTCTCCAGAACGGAAATTAATTTTCCCTGAGGTTGGCTTCTATCAGTTTCTATGCCTCTGTAAAAAAATGTGTTAATATTTTGCAACCATGAGTTATTAAACCGATACTTCGGTAATACCGACACCTGTCAGCACCTGACTTCTTTGGAATTGATACTATTACGTTCTTCTTGAAGTCTGAGGCCGGCCGCGGTGGCCGTGCGGTTCTAGCGCTGCAGTCCGGAACCGCGGGGCTGCTACGGTCGCAGGTTCGAATCCTTCCTCGGGCATTGATGTGTGTGATGTCCTTAGGTTAGTTAGGTTTAAGTAGTTCTAAGTTCTAGGGGCTCAGAGTCATTTGAACCATTTTTGAAGTCTGAGGGTATTTCCTCTGTCTCATACACGTTGCACACAAGATGGAATAGTTTTCCGTTTTTCCATGGATCGTTCTCCCAAAGATATTAGTAGTTCTCAGGGACTGTCGCCTACTGCAGGGGCCTTGTTTCGACTTAGGTCATTCAGTGCTCTGTCAAATTATTCTCGCGGTATCTCCCATCTCATCTCCATCTACTTTCTCTTCCCTTTGTACAAGATTCATTTTCCTTCTATAGCTCCACAATATACTGTTTCCACATTTGAGGTTTCCATTATTGGCTCAGTACTAGTTTCGAATCCGAGCTCTTGATACACATACAGCTCCTCCTCTTTTCTCCATAGATCCCTTTAATCTTCCAGTGACAGTATGCATCTTTCGAATAGTTGTACAGGCCTGCATTCGTCCTCTAGCCATTCCTGCTTAGCCATTTTGCACTTTTTGTCAATATCATTTTTTCGACGTCTGTATTCCGTTTCGTCTACTTCATTGCCTACATTTTCATACCTTCTTCTTTAATCAATATCTCGTATTATATCCAAGCATTTCCACCAAGGATGTTTATCTTATGATCCTCTGTAGCCTTCAGTATTTCGTCCCTCGAAGCCACCCATTCGTCTTCTCCTGTATTCCTTTCCCCAGTTTGTCAGCCATTACGTAACCCTTTGAAACTCAAAACTACAGTATCGGGGTATTTTATCCAAGTCGCATCTGCTTAATTTTCTACCTTGCTCCAAGCTCTTCAGTTGTAATCTACAGTTTATAGCAAATGAATTACGTTAACTGAAGGAGAGAATGCTGGGAGGGGGGGGGGGGGGAGGGAGAAAGGAGAGAAACTAATGATATCAGTTGTATTCGGATTTTGTGCAGAATCAGCAGCGATGAATGAAATTGTATGCCAAATTTAATTCTAAAAAGGGTTTTACTAAAGTAATAGTATGAAATGACATTCGTCGTATAGTTTAGTGTTACTTACGGTTGCGGGCTTTTATACGCGAAGTGCCAACAGTTTATGCCCGCGTAGTAATACGAGAGATAGAATTACAACTCTGCTATATGAAGTACCAATGTAATATTATTCAGAGGAGGATTTCCTAGAGAGTGGCTAGCAATGATCTAAGTGAGACGTTGCCCTCTTCACATAGCAGCAATTTTTCAATCAAGTGCATGATGTCCTCTTATTTACACGGAAAAGATGCCCGGTTTTATATGTGTTGCCGATGTAATGTAGCTTTTGTTTAACCCTAATGAGCAAACTTAATACTTTCGACATAAGATCTAAGCGTTAGCTGCGGTAATACTGGAAGAACTTCGCAGTCTGCAGTCTCGTGCATCTGAAATTTGTAGAAAAAATGGTTCAAATGGCTCTGAGCACTATGGGACTTAACATCTATGGTCATCAGTCCCCTAGAACTTAGAACTACTTAAACCTAACTAACCTAAGGACAGCACACAACACCCAGCCATCACGAGGCAGAGAAAATCTCTGACCCCGCCGGGAATCGAACCCGGGAACCCGGGCGTGGGAAGCGAGAACGCTACCGCACGACCACAAGATGCGGGCGAAATTTGTAGAAGTTCTGGATGATAAAGATAATAAATCGTCGTGAGTAACGACGTAGTTTTCCTCTGAAAAAGGTGGGCCCTGAGGCCATATTTAAACTCGTTAGTAATCCAAGTAGTAATGGCTGTGAACAATGAAAATCTCCATCTGAAATTAATTCTGCAGATATTGAGAGAGAGGATGTTAATTTTTATATAAATAAAATCACATGTCACTATAACAAACGTAAGCTATATTTTGTAGATTAGAGACTTCCACCTCGTTGACTAGGAAACAGTTTACATCGATAACAACTGTCAAATATTATTCGAAATAGATAACCTGTAAGAAAATATACTTGTCTTACCTTCATGCAGGTGTTAAACACGAAATATTCTTCATTTCATACGACAGTCGTATACCAGACAAATGTATACCATCACTGTGTTATGATGTTAACATCTACTGTGTAATTTACTGTGTGGTGAAAGTCAGCTAGAATACAGCTCGGAAGAAACATTACTTGCTTCCCAGCATGTTGTTGTAAATGGTCCCGCATTTGGGTCCACAGGCGTGTGAAAACCCGAGAAAGAAAACGAGCTTGGAGCCTACAAGCTGCGTCACCTGACTGTGTAGTGTGATTATTAAGTTCGTGAGTCGCTGTAATTTAATATGGTTTGGTTTGTGAACACATAACTAGCTTTACACATGAAGTAAAAATCATAATTTAGGAATATCAGTTACAACTAAAAAAAGTCGCGAGATAACATCATGCCATTGAAAAGTTGCTTTCTGTGCATGTTTACACGAGACAGCACGCTGTTGGAATTTGCTAGTCCTTCTCACTTTCATAGTGTTAAAAAGAATTTACAATCTTCTTTGTTGGTGACATTGTTTTGTACGTAGTCCCTGGTTCGTGACAATCGACGTCTGCCCGGCTGGAACACTCGGCGCGCCAGAACAGTACGTGAACTCGACTGCGAGAGAGAGAGAGATTGGAACTTGCGTCGCTCTACTTCCTGCATAGTCCAGGCTCCAAACCTCCCCGGAACAGCATTTCGTAGAATGGTCATGAAAATAACGAATAGTTTCATTCCACCTAATAGACTCTTTAATACCCCGCAATGGAAGGATTAATGTCATTTACATCCAAACTTCACTCGCTCATAGTTTTTGGGTATCACTGTTTATGTTGATGCTGTGTCTGGCAACTCAACGACACTTTGCTAGCGACAATCAACACTACGTTTTGCACTAGAGTGAGTGACTTTGGTAAAGCAAGCGCCGAATATTTACATCCACCTCATTTGTGGGCGTCTGCAGCGCCCGCAACTTCCGAGCGACTGCATTGAATGTTTATTGCTGCGCGCTGTGTGCGTACAGTCTGTCTCGGAACTTATGACACTGATTACATTCTTTCACAGTCTATTGTTCTTAAAAAGTATCTGATTGCTTTTATTAACTACTGATTTACCTAATTACACAGTGAACGGCCGTTCGGTTTAATATGTTGTTCGCACTCGCAGAACGTCTTTTTATCGCACTGATCCCCGTTACTTACTGTGGTTTATCAGTTCACTCACACGTTTATTTATACATGGTATGTGGTAGGACACAAATTCGAAACAGTATTCACTTTGTTTATCATGCACACGTAAGTACCTCGATGACTTCGTTTAGTCAATCACATCTTTGTACTTAGTACGCATTATGAAAAATTCCACCATCGATGTATCATTACATAAGTTGCCTTATACGGATTGTCCGTCTTTTTAGTAAAATATAGCTTCCTTTTCTGACTTTCTGTCAATTGGACTTATAACCTGAATGAGGATCTGTGTGCATGTGTCTCAGCCTAAACAAAGAAACAAGCGCGAAACACGATTTATTTTATTTTATTTTATTGTAACTCGGTATATCTCTGATCGTGTGCCAGTCAATCTACATGATATGCGTGTATCCTAACTAATAAACTATCTATAATCTGGGTTCATATTCACTGTATTTCACACCAGTTACTTATTCTCACAGTGTATGCTGCCCAGCAAATCATGACACACGCATATATACACGAACGTGAAACGAAACCTTTACAAAAGAAATTAAAGCTACACCGTTAAATAACAAGTGGTGTGTGTTGATTCTCACTTCAACTAACATTTCAGGGTTTTCTCGAAAACAAAGTGTTCTTGCATACGCAATTTCTAATATCTAGAACTATTATCCAGAAGAATATTTGATTACTGTTTCAGCAAAATAATTCCCTTTATGTATAAAACCTCTTGAGGTCACTTGAGGATATAAGCCTCTTACTTCATTATTGTTAGGATGTCCCAACAGATAACAACACTCACGAGGTAGGCTAAAAATTTTATATAGCCCATTATACAATAAATGCCATTTCTTGTTTTTCTTTTGAGTTGGGTGGTGTCTTCGGATGGAACCTAAGCAAAACTAGATTTCCAACATTCTATGATTCTGTTTCTGTTAATCTTTTGTCAAATTGTTTCTTACGAAGCCCAACTTGCTCTGCAAGAGTGACTAGAGGTTGCTCTATTTTATCTTCCTGCTTGTTTCATTTCTTTCTATCTTAGCAAGATGTTTTTTTGATTCATTGGATTCTGCAAGTGGAAACATATGTTCTGAAGGTGTAAAACCTGTAGAGGTTCAAATGGTTCAAATGGCTCTGAGCACTATGGGACTTAACATCTATGGTCATCAGTCCCCTAGAACTGAGAACTAATTAAACCTAACTAACCTAAGGACAGCACACAACACCCAGCCATCACGAGGCAGAGAAAATCCCTGACCCCGCCGGGAATCGAACCCGGGAACCTGGGCGTGGGAAGCGAGAACGCTACCGCACGACCACGAGATGCGGGCCGTAAACCTGTAGAGGTATGAGGCAGATTGTTATACATTGTTTCAAACGGAATGACGTAGTCGACCCATTTGGTTTGCCTGGCATAAGTTCTTATAAATCGAGTCAGCTCTTGGAATATTCTCTTTACAGGTTTACTGCTCGGGCTGCTTTATATCCTGTAGTTACATGAAATTTTTCGGCTTCATACTTACAAAATAGGAAACATTATCAGATAAAATCCATATGTGTTTTCCTACCCCTGGCAGAAAGTTAGGAACTATTCATTATTGAGTATATCTTAACCAATTTACTAACGATGTCATAAATAGTAACTAAGTACTTAACACCTCCACCCACTCCCTGGCAGTTGTAAACGGTCATGTTACATCCAAAGCAATGCTTTGCAAGTGTTTCATCGGCAGTAGACAAACAGTTCAGTTTTGTTGCACACGTATATGGGCTTAGCCTTTAGGCAAATGACACAAGTTCTTCGTTCCTCTGTACCCGTTTCTTCGGGTTGGGGTAATTACAGCACGGGTTATCTTGTCTGTGCACTTCTTCATGCCAAAATCCCCCAGGTATTATGATTTGTACCATACATAATCCGCTACATGACTAGCAGGCACACACACACACACACACACACACACACACACACACACACCATTTATTGGGCTTAGTGTTGTGTCTGTAGTATAACACTTCATGCTACTTGTAATGTTGACTAAGTGTGTGTACAGAATCGATCCTTTTATGTTTCTCAACATAGAGTCTATATCCCGCAGTGGTCCTATGTTCCTACACATCAGCAGGTAACGTTGTCTGTATGTAGCATCTCTGATCAGAAGTACCTTGTACTCTGAAGATTTTTCTACCATGTCGGTGAATTCCAATAGATCTTGGGGTAGCCTCAGTAAGGCATCCACTGCTATGTTATCCTGTCCACTTAGATGACGAATCTCGAAGTCATATTCCTGTAAGGATAACATCCATTGAGTCCGCCCCCGGTAGCTGAGTGGACAGTCTGCCTTCGGCAGGGCAACAGAGCGGACGCGTACGTGTTGGCTTCATGCGGAGCGCGAGCTCGCCTTGTTTACTTTCTGACGGCCGTTGCTCAAGTGCCGGCTTACCTTGTACGATCCATGGCGAACCTTTACCGTAAATCAACACTCCGATTTACTTTCTGCAACGATTATGCCCGACCCAAAGCACTCGAGGTGGAGCGTTTTCTGCGAGAGGAAGTGAAGATTCCGGCGACCGATATTATCGGCATACATTTGTCAATCGTGAGCAGCACGGTCTATGTGAAAATCATTAACGACGCGGCGTGCGAACGCATACTACGTGAGACCAAACAGGGCCTCCGCTTCTGTCATGCTGATGGCAATGTGGGGGAGGTAACCGTCGACCACGCAGGCTTAGGTATGCGAACGATACGCATTTTCGAATTGCCATTCGAGCTTCCTGCTGAGGAAGTCGTCGCGGCACTACGCCCATACGGCACAGTCCATGGCCACACTGCGGAGAAGTGGACAGAGGTTCGGACGTATCCTGTCCTAAACGGGGTCCGACAGATCACCATTGATCTCCGAAGCCACGTCCCGTCCTACTTACAGATCGGCAGATGCCGTGCAATAATTATATACGACGGCCAGCCTCGGACCTGTTCCGGGTGCGGCAAAGAAGGCCACCTTAGATCCGAATGCCTACAACGGCGTATTATGCAACTTCCAGCTGCCGAAGAACCACCCACGTCGCAACCTACGGTGCTACCAGTGACCTACGCCGCTGCTCTAACTTCTCCTACCGCTTCGCAACGTCGCCCGGTCACCACAAACGACGCCACCAACGAGCCCGACCAGACACCGACGGAGAGCGCCTCGGACGGCCCGCCGCCTCGGCCGGCCATCGCCACCGCTGCGACGATGCCAACGCAACCGGACGCTGACCCTGACCTCGGAAACACGATGGAAATCGACTCGCTCATCGTTCCTACAGCGGCCTTTCTGCCAGAACGACGCGTCTCCCATCCGTCGTCGGACACGGAGGGTCGCACAAGGAACCAACGCACAGTTTCCGGCCAAGAGGAGACGTTACAAGTCGAGGAGGACGTAACCGTCGACCAGCACGAGGCCTCAGAACCCACTGCTGCTGACGAAGACGTTATGAGTGCGGAGACATCCACCGGTGTGCCTGCGCCCCGTGCTGACGCTGAACTAAATCACGAACGTATCACAGGCGACACTACACCACGCACAATTACAACACCTTCTGCAGACAAAATGGAAGATACACCAGTGTCCGCTTCCACAGCGTGGCACGAGGAGGAGGTCGAGGAGCAGGACCCGTTACGGGACCCTGCGCCGTCACGGCCTCACCACTAATCATACTCTCCCCAGACTCCCCTGCGGGCCAGCGGGATGACGTTCCGCTGCGACGCCCACACCATTGCGCGGACAGCGGAGTGGACCAGCCTCCAGCAATCCGACACCAGGCCTACAGGATAGCAACCATCAACACCAACAACATCCGTTCCAGGGTGAAAATCCGCCTTTGCAGGAGATGTTCTGAGCTTCGGATATTGATTTCGCCCTTCTGCAGGAAGTTCACTTGGCTAGTCTCCCGGATATCAATGGCTATACCGCCCACGCCTCCGCGAGTGATCCTATGGGCCGCGGGGTGGCCATCTACGTCCGCCACGGGATTTCTGTGACCGATGTCGCCTTCCTTCCATCAGCTCGGGGCATGGCACTCACTGCCATGGGGACACGCATCATTAATGTCTACGCTCCCTCAGGCACCGACCGACGGCATGAAAGAGCCCAGTTTTATTCCGAGGAAATCGCTCCCCGGTTTTTAGGGCGTGGTGATTTTAAATGCGTTCTGCATCCTAAAGATCAGATTCCCCACTATACTACATGCCAGGAACTACGTATAGTGGTGCGAGACCTGCTTCACGATGCCTGGGAAGTTCAACACGGCGACCTTTCTGGTCATACCTTTCTTACCAGTCATTCCGCAAGCCGACTAGACAGGATATATGTCTCACAAACTCTTAGATCTGCGATACGGGGCGTCGAACGCTGGCCGCTGGCCTTTTCCGACCATTGCGCTTACATCTGTACGGTCCTCCTTCCGCCGCAATCAGTATGGCGCAGCCGTGCACCATGGAAACTTAATACTTCACACTTGCATGACCTGGCGTGTCGCCAACAAGTCACTGAAACGTGGACAGCCTGCGAACGACGCCTTCCCCGCTACCACTTGATATTGACATGGTGGTTGGACTGCGCCAAGCCGGCGATCCGGAGGACACTGATGAGATACGAGAAGGACATGGCCGACTGGCATCGCACCACTATTGACTTCTGTTATGCGATTCTCCGAGATCTGGACGCTCAACCGCCAATCCCGGACAACCAGTTGGAACGGCAAAGAACTAAGGCGAAGATAATTGCGCTGGCATGCCGGAAACTGCAAGGGGTCGTGATACAGACGCGGCGCCACGATTACGCGGATTTAGAAATTCCATCCATGCATCATATAGTGTCCGACAAACGACGGCGTCGTCGGCAGATCATCAGCACTCTGACCACGCCTCATGGCACGCAGGTGACCACTCAGAATGACATCGTCCACGCATTCCTCGAGCACTACCGTCGTGCTTATAGTGAAGAAGACGCTGAAACTGCAGCAGACGACTCCATTTTGCATTACGTCACGCGCACCCTCTTCCACACAGAGGCGGACGCTTTGACAGTGGCGGTCACGCTAGACGAAGTCTACAACGCAATCGCCAAGGGTGCTGTCAACAGATCGCCCGGCATTGACGGCTTACCGATTGAGTTTTACCATACCTTTCGGGACCTCATGGCACCACGGTGGACGACTATGTATCAAGAACTGATGACATCTGACCAAGCAATCCTACCCGCCTTTGCTGAGGGCATCATCATGCCAGTCCACAAACCAGCCCGTGGTTCGATGGTCACTCAATGCCTATTACAAGATTTTCGCGCGCTTACTGGCAATGCGGCTCCGAACAATACTCCCTCATATCCTCTCGCCAGAGCAAACGACGCCTGGAGGACAGGTTAACATACAGACTGCCACAGCGGAATGCCGCGACTTAATAGCGATGGCGGCGGCCTGCAGACTCCGTGCAGCGGTCGTCGCTATAGACTTCGACAGCGCCTTCGATAAAGTGCGTCATCTTTTCCTGTTTTCGGTGGCAGCCCAAATGGGCATCCCCCCTCCGTTTCTCGACGTCATCCGGCGTCTTTACGACAGTGCCAGTTCAAGTGTCCAAGCCAATGGACGTTTAGCAGGGCCGATACCTATCTGCCGTTCGATACGGCAGGGGTGCCCCCTCTCTACCCTCCTGTATATCATTGCCCTTGAGCCCCTTATTGGTGGCTTGACGACCAAACTCTCTGGCCTCACCATACGCCAACACACTTTTCGCTGTCGGGCATATGCTGATGACCTCCTCCTCCTCATTCGCTCCGGCTCTGAAATTCGAGAAGTCCTCGACTTGATTACCCGTTATGGGGCTGCCGCTGGCAGTGCCATGAATGTCGCCAAATCTTCTGCGATGCACATTGGACGAGACCTCCAGGAGGGTGAAGTGGCCCCCCTGCCGCTTGTGCGGACTTTCCGGTACCTGGGCATTACCTTTACCCCCACGGTCACACGCACAGCGTCATCCGCAACGACGTCCGCCAGAACCTCTTGCGCCGCCAGGACACACTTCAACGGGTTGAGTTTCTTAATCTATATGTGGCATCAAAATTGGTTCACATCGCGCAAGTTCTCCCTCTGCCAACTGCAATTGGGCGCAACCTTCAGGCGGCTTTTGGCTATTATCTTACGCCTGGTTCAATGTTTAAAATCCGTTATGAGACACTTACCCTGCCCTTACGGTATGGTGGCGCCGGGCCCGTCAATGTCCGTATGCGAGCTGCAGCCTTGTACATGAGTACCATGAGAAAACAGAGGATGGGCCAGGGTACATCTCTAACACTCAGCTTGCTTGAGGTCCTCCTACCTGCTTCCACCTCACCACCGGTGTCTGTCGGCCATATCGTGCCTCATTTGTCCCATATTTCGACCTTTTTCGTCGACTACAGTTACATACATACCAGTCTCCCAGATACACGCCAACCTAGGACTAAGGATTTTTACAGCCTGTTGCTGCGCTGTGTTCCCCGGAATGTGATGGAGACCAAACATCCCTCCATCCAGTGGCCTATAGTGTGAACTACCGTCCACCAGCCCTTCCTCCCTACGAACGTCCGGGCACTGTGGTATCACATAGTCAACAGGAAATTTGCCACGAAGCAGCGCCTGCACAACATTGGCTTGTCAGAATCCACTCTTTGTCTCCTTTGCCAGCAACTGGACACTGATGAACACCGTCTGACGTGCGCCTCATCGCAAGATGCATGGCGCTTCGTGCAGCAAATCATTGCCTGCTATCTCCGGGTGCCACCAGACACAATCGAACCTCGAATGTTTCTATACCCGGAGGACAGACATTTTCCCGCTGCCAAATGTCATGCTATTACATGGGTCAAAGGGTGGGCGGTCGCTTATCTCTTTCATGAGGGACCTAAATCCCGCCTCGACTTCTGAACCTATTTACGAACAGCCCATGCAGCTCTCGAAAACACGCCACGTTACCGAACATTATTTGCTAACTATCTTCGAGCGGTCTTTGTTAGACCTCCACTGAGTTGGGGGGTGCCTGGCTTAGAGGGCACCCACCCCTCCTCCCCCGGCGGTGTCTGAGTTTCAATCGCCTACAATCTATTCTACTTCTGACCTCCGCGGATGGGAGAGCGCGTCGCAGATTGCGTGGATTTTATTTCTTTTTACACTTCCTTTTTCCTTAACCAGAATTTATATTTCTTTTCTCTTTCACCGATGTGTTCACATAATTTCATGATATTAGTGAATATTACAAAAAACACATGCAAATAAATAAATAACAACGCCTTCCACTACTGTTGATTCCTGTGTTTCCCATTTCCCTAAGCACCACAGGCTCGGTGGTGGTGAGGAGCCCCCACCGGTCCACTAAAAAAAAAAAAAAATAAATAAATAAAAAAAAAGTGGTCAGCTTGACAGAATGTCAATCCTGAGGGCCCGGGTTCGATTCCCGGCTGGGTCGGAGATTTTCTCCCCTCAGGGACTGGGTGTTGTGTTGTCCTAATCATCATTTCATCCCCATCGACGCGCAGGTCGCCGAAGTGGCGTCAACTCGAAAGACCTGCACCAGGCGAACGGTCTACCCGACGGGAGGCCCTAGCCACACGACATTTCATTTCATTTCACGTCCATTGAGACAGTCATGAATGCAATAACTTGCATGCCAAAGGGAAACTGGGCACCTGATGGTCGCAGAATACATTAACATGTTTTCCATAAACAAAATAATGACTTTTTTAAATGCTCACACTACAGCGAGGGCCTCGAATTCTGTCACGGAATATGCTCATTCGCATCCTGACAGGGCTCTATTCGAGAAATCAATGATTCTAACTTTAGTTTTCCCAAATGTTTCATCTGTCTGGAAGAGGTACATCCCCAAGACACAACTTGAAGTATCCGTTGCCAGAAAGAAATCCTTACCCATGACTGGATGCTGCAGAATCTCTAAATTAACTAGGTCCTGCTTAATACCATCAAATGCCGTTTTGCATTATGGGTCCAATGCGAATGACTAGTTTCTTTTCTTTTTCTTTTTTTTTTTTTTTCAGTGCGCATAACAGCACATCGTCATTTAGTAGCTGCACTAGCATGAAGTGCGAAAAATGTGAAGTGAATCATGAAAATGTTTTTAATTGTCTCTTGGACTTGGGGTATGGAAAAATTTTAATTGTAGGCATCTTTCCTGGCTCAGGTACAGTTCCACTGGGTGAGGTTATATGCGTTCAAACTTGGAGTTTTTCAAGTTAACTGTGACGCTGGCATCCTCAAACTTAATTACTACTCTCTCATCAGGCTCCACATGTTTTTGCGAAGTAGTTGCGGCAGTAAGTAAATCATCTATGTGCACAAACCTTTTGAATCTGTTCTTCTAAGTTTTCCAGCCTAGTCTGCACTGTAATAATGACTTTATTTAAAAAACTTTGTGTTTGTGGAGATCCACAGCCTCCAGACGCTTAGTCGAAATTAGGTAATTGTACAATTAAATAAACATGACATTATAGCCTACTGCGGACCATGTTTACAATTATTATGTCCTATGCGTCAAGTACTTGGCGAATACTTCCATCTGCTTTTGTACTAGCGAACAATTAACTACTATAAGGTGAGATTTGTGTTTCTATTACACCCCAAACCAATGTCTATATCTCTCTCATGATAGCCGCTTTGCGGGTCTACGGCATCAAGTAGGCAACACGACAGTAGATCTGATGCTGGTAAACTTGCATAGCATATACGTATCCAAGGACAACACCAGGCTTTCCGAAAATACCACTTCATGTTCATGCAACAGATGTAAAAGTTCTCACTGCTGTGCCGGGAATAAGTAGTCAGATTCAACTACTGTGGATTCAATCAGATTGGCAGTTTGTTGTGTCTTTTGCTTGTGATTCATTTCAATTTGACAAAAATCCTCCTTTCACTGATTATTGCCTCCTAATAATGTGTTCGATAGGATACACTGTACTTGAACCGCAAGACAAAACTTGCCACCAATATTTATGGTTTTAACCATCTACACTGCTAATTTCTTCCCTGATCCATCAGGCTAATAAGCCCATGTGAGAGGTCGATCTGTGCATCCCTCTCACGCATAATATCCCCTCCCAGGATAAAAATATAGCTCCTCTTCCGAATACCACTTGGGCCTGCACCTTTTGCACCGATCGCTCCAGCTACTTTACAATTTTGTACTGTCAACATAAATAGCCTTTTAACCTGATTGACACTTCTACAGAAACGGCTATCCATAACGTAAACCGATCCTCCAGTATCAATTACCAGTTGTACTTGAATACCATTTACGCTGCCATCTGCTGTAGCTTTCTTTCTGACTACTATGGCTTTCCTCGGACAGTTCCCGCCTGGGGTCTTACCCTCATTATACCTTAGTATTTCAGAACATTGCATTGCGTGTCTTCACCTTGTGGCACAACCGCCTGCCGAAGACTCACAGGGGTCGCACATAGTTTGACACTTTTGAAGGCTTACTCTGATTATTATAAATCAGTTCCACAACATGTACACTATGTTACGGTGTTTGATTTTGAGTATTTTGCTACGAAGGCTGCCAGTGCGACTGATGTCCTGCTTCAGGCATAGGAATCGCAGCAACATATTTGCACTTGTATTGGTACATTCTGATATTGTTGTGGTTGCTGGCCTGAATTACGGTTCCAGCCAATTTGTCCAGGGTTCTGCCATGACCCAAGAGAAGTTTGCATGTTCTTATTTCTATTTGAATTAAACCCGCTGTTATTTCACCTTTCCTGATTAGAATTGTAGTTATTCCTGTATCTGCCATTGTTGGGACTACCACACTGTAGCCTACCATTATTACTCTTTGTACTACTGTTTGAATCCTGGTTGCGGCAGCCGTTATTTCCGTTAACAGTGTTACTCGATCTGAAACCACTTCCCCTTCGATTACCATCACTTCGATGGTTGTTGTGGTTCCAACCACTCTTTCCATTACTATGGTTTGCCGCATTATTCTCATCCGAATTCTTCGCGTCCTCCAGTGTGGGGTCTAAAGAATTGATAACAGGAAGAAAAATTTCCAAATCTCGATCGAGCACATGAACTCGTTTCTCTCTAATCTCGATTGGTAAGCGTGCCTTTAGTATTCGTAAAACATCCCTGTGTGATATCGGCTCATCCCAGTACCGCGTCATATTCAAGTATTTCTCTATATACTCCCTTTGTCAGAAAAGTCATAAGTCTTTTTTTTTAATTTCTGAGTTTGAAATATTAAAAAGGGACAAATGTTTTTATGTTACCTAGTATCTGTACTTCCTTTAAAAGACGTTGGCCACATTTCCTCGTAAACTCACTAGGCAGCGGGGCTGTGCTAAGTAACAAACTGTTTGGGTTCTTGGCGCATTATAGTTACGCTGACTTACCGCATGACAACGCAAAAACCCACACTGCTTTATCTGTTACCGAGTATCTGGTCAGACATTCTTTTATTGCTATCTTGCCAGCATCTCGTGGTCGTGCGGTAGCGTTCTCGCTTCCCACGCCCGGGTTCCCGGATTCGATTCCCGGCGGGGTCAGGGATTTTCTCTGCCTCGTGATGGCTGGGTGTTGTGTGCTGTCCTTAGGTTAGTTAGGTTTAAGTAGTTCTAAGTTCTAGGGGACTTATGACCACAGCAGTTGAGTCCCATAGTGCTCAGAGCCATTTGAACAATTTTTATTGCTATCTTACATCCGCTATATTCACCAGACCTTTCCCTTTCTATTATTTCTTGTTTCCGTCAGTGAAGTGGCGACTGAAAGGAAAGCATCAGGATACCGGAGACATCCAACGGGCTGTGACAAATGACCGTACAAGCATCACAGCTAAAAATTTCCCTGCTTGCTTCCAAGATCTGCAGAAAGGTTGGAAGCTATGCATAGATAGCCAAGGGGATTATTTCGATGGGAGTTAGGATCCTTATTTGGTAAGTGTAATTCTCTATTTTTGAAAGAACCTGTCCTGGAACTTTTCTGCCAAAAGGAGTATTTTCTACGATTCCCCTGCTTAGGGTCACGTATCTCTGGCCTATATACAGGCTTCTTAGACCGTTCTTGCACAGAATTTGATCATGACGACCTAAACCGCGAAGGTGCTGAAACTTTCAGCAGTGTGGACTACCCGCAACAAGGCATCTCCGTTACGTGTGAAATTGCAAACTGAATCTCTTGCCGTTTGTTTCACAACTGAGGCAAAACACTACTAAAGTTCTTAATAAAAACTACGGAATGACTTGTTTTCTTACCTTCGTTAAACGTCTGAAACTGCCAGTGCTTTATTAAGCTTTCTTTCTGCATTAGACTGGTCAACGTTAGCATGGCTGGTTCTACGCCAGTCGTACTGCTGCTCACTTCTAGCTAATATGGGTTAACTTGACGCACAATTCCATGAAATATGGGTTCAGATCTTGATTGTGGCAAAGGTGTGTTCCCATACTGTAATACAGGGTGAGATACGTTCCTTTGCTCAAACTTTTTATTGCATCTTACATCCTGTTCAGGTTCTACAACCTGACTTATATCCCGTTTTGCTACGCTGAAAACGTGGTCTGAACTAGACTTCTTATACTCTCTAACTCTTTTTGCAAACATCGGCAGATCTCCCCCTTGCCAAAGGCTGTTTCGGCAGCTACATTCTCCACTTCTATTTCAAACTCCTCCTTAATAATATCCATAATACCTTTACTAACCTCATCCACAGATGTTGTTAACCGCTTAACCTTTTTCTCCAAATCGGTCTGGGTGAAATGCATGTTTGCCACATCCGCGCTCAGTTGATTCACAGTCTGTAGTAAATCTTTGCAACTAATTTCTGAAAGCTGATCTCGCTACGAATACTTGCTAAGTCTCTCCTGATACTTTCATCAAGAGCTTTGTCGTGACTATCAAGTTCTTGATTTAACGTTCTGACTCCATATTCCTCACGGCTGGCTAAAGCTTCATTGACCTGTCATATGCTCTTTTTTTCTCCCTTAGAATTTGTTTTTGCTCTCACTCCTCCTCTAAAACTCTTCTTTTTCTTCCCGTTGTTTTTCAAAATCGGCGAGAAGTTGCCTTTCTCTAATCGCCCGTTTTTCCTATCGTTCGGCCGGCCGGGGTGGCCGAGCGGTTCTAGGCGCTACAGTCTGGATCCGTGCGACCGCTACGGTCGCAGGTTCGAATCCTGCCTCGGGCATGGATGTGTGTAATGTCATTAGGTTAGTTAGGTTTAAGTATTTCTTAGTTCTAGGGGACTGATGACCTCAGAAGTTAAGTCCCACAGTGCTCAGAACCATTTTTCCTATCGTTCCTTGCCTAAAACTCTTTTTTTTCCTCTCGTTGTTTTCCAAACTCGTCGAGAAGTTGCCTTTCTCTAGACACCTGTCTTCCCTCGTTCCTTCTCAGGCAGTTCCAGCCTTTGTAACAGCATGGCTATTAAATCATTTTCCGGTTTTATTATAGGCAAGCGATCAGTTGTTGCTGCCCGCTGCCTCGTAATGTTTGACACATTTCTGCTACCTAACACCGTAGGCGCACTTTCGCTGTCAGCTGTATCTTGTTCAAAATGCAGTGTCGCCAAAGGCATACCATGATCTTCTGTTCTCCACATATGGGATTCATAAATCATCCTATCAGTCATTATATTAGTATCAAATTCTAGTATACTGTCATGGGATTCTGTATATGGAATTTCTTAGTCAACTATATCTTTCGTTTTTGGTCTAACCATTACGCTTTATTTATGTTACATGGAACACACGAAAACAGAATGTTGCACAGCTTAAATCTGAAGACATACGAATATACAGAAATATTGTTCAGCTTCCAGCAGAAAAATATTCCTAAGAGTAGACAACTATCTAGCAGCTAATGTCAAGGCGCGATTATAGCGCCAATTGTTTGTGAAATCTTAACACAAATCAATACCTATCTGCATGCCCTGCAGGCTCACTTATACGCAACCTGAAAACACAAAGACATGCACACAATTCCTTACCTTTTGTAAAATCTGGATCTCTTCTTGTGGTATAGTTATTACGACAGTTGTTTCTGGATAATTCTGGTATAGTATGTTTCTCCCTCAGTCTGTTTTGCATTGGTACATTAAAGAGAAATTACACTTGTATTAATATACAGAAAACACATCTACATACACATACACTTTACTTAACTGAATATGAATTTGTAAAATCTAGCCTCATGTTCTGCGCAGCAATGTAATTCTAAAAAGGGTTGCACTAATGTAAAAATATCAAATTTTGCGGCCACATTTAGTAAGCGTTGCTTGACGCAGCGGAGAATGGCAAAACAGAGGCACGCTAGCGACTGAGGCATTGTGAAGTTGGCTGGCACAGATAGCCTTTGCAGTCTACCAACAGACTGACGCAAGGACGCACACAGACCGAGCGCCGAGCGAAGCCTGGAGACTGTTGAGTAAGGGGAAGTGAGGCCAGCACGCTAAGTTACACTGCAGTATACTGTGGGAGTAATAACAAGAAGCTACCACTGAGGGTAAAAAAGTCCTCCTGCCAGACATAAATAGTGGAGCGCAGGCAGCAACAGACAGAAGCCATTAGGGAAGCAGTTCGGATCTGAGGACGGACGTGGTCCGTGTGCGAATGTTCAATCTTCGTAGGTGACGATTCCAGAATCTGTTCCAGCTCGCAGGAGTCATCTGTTCACCGCCAGAGGTCAACTTCAGCTCTGGAGGTCGGGAGTTCGGTCGGCACCATGGCTGCCCAACTACAGCGAGATCTTCCAGCAGGACCAGCCGCAGCGTGGTCTTGGTCACAGGCGCCGCCGGGGACTGACGCCCGGAAATTCACGGCAACCCAGCCCCAAGGCGCGTGGTCCGTCCATGACGGGACCTCGCAGACATCGCGACTAACGGCTTCCCAGCCGCCGGTGCAGCAGGCGTCGGCAGCTGACCTCACAGCGACGAGTTGATCTCAACCACAGGGCATCCTGGCTTCAGCGGAGCACTGGTGGCCTGAGGCTCCCGAGTGCGATCAGCGGCGCGCGTTGAGCGCATTGTCGGAGAAAACCTACACAGCAGCAGGCAGGCAGAGGGATCCACAGAGCTGGGCAGCGACGACGAGGGAGTAATTGTAAAGAAAGTCCAATAAATAATTGTAAAACTCCACACCGTCTCAGTCTTTGGCGCAGCCACTGTGTCTGCTGCTAACACAAATGATATTCGTCATATAATTAAATGTTATTTGTAGTTGCGGGATTCTATACATGAAGTGCCAACAGTTTATGCCCGCATAGTTTTTAGAGAGATAGAATTACAGCACTGTTATATGAATTCCGAATGTAATATTATTCGTCTCACAGTAAGGAGGATTTGATAAAGAATGGCTAGCAGTGGTCTAAGTGAGGCATTGCCCTCTTCACAAAAAAGCGGTTTTTCAATCAAGAACTTGATGTTCTCTTATTGACAGGGAAAGTATGGTCCTTTATATGTGTTGATGATGTAATGCAGCTTTTTCTTAAACCCAAAGAGAACATTTAATACTTTTGACAGAATATAAAATTGTCAGCCTCGTCAATGCTGGAACATACTTGGCAAACTGCATTCTGGTGCACCTGAAACTTGCTGAAATTCTGAAGAATCTTAATGCTAGTACTTGATTAATAACTCATAAATAAAATCACATATCACTTTAACAGGTAAGTTACATAGTAAAGATAAAAATACATAATTTACAGCAGTACAGATCTTTTATCAACCGAGCAAAATACGAGGGTAACTCCAAAAGAAATGCACAGTACTCTTTTATAAATCCACCTTTTATTTTACATGTTTGAAAGTTTTACAGTTTGTATATACATCCTATGGAACAATATTTCCATTTCTACACATAATTTCCATCCCTCTCAATTGCCTTACACCATGTTGGAACCAGCGCCTGTGTATCCGCACGGTAAAATTCTGGACCAACCTGTTGGAACCACTGCTTGGCAGCGTGCACAAGGGAGTCATCATCTTCAAACCTTGTTCCACGAAGAGAGTCTTTCAGTTTCCCAAAGAGATGATAGTCACATGGAGCCGGGTCAGGACTGTAAGGAGGGTGTTTCAGTGTTGTCTATCCGAGTTTTGTGATCACTTTCATGGTTTTTTCACTGACATGTGGCCGTGCACTGTCGTGCAACAGCAAAATATCCTGCTTTTGCCGATGTGGTCGAACACGACTCAGTCGAGCTTGAAGTTTCTTCGGTGTCGTCACATATGCATCAGAATTTATGGTGGTTCCACTTGGCGTGATGTCCACAAGCAAGAGTCGTTCGGAATCGAAAAACACCGTAGTCATAACTTTTACAGCAGAAGGTGTGGTTTTGAATTTTTTTTTTCCTTGGGTGAATTTGTATGATGCCACTCCATTGATTGCCTCTTCGTCTCTGATGAAAAAATGATGGAGCCGTGTTTCATCACCTGTCACAGTTCTTCCAAGAAATTCATCTCCACCATTTTCGTACTGTTCCAAAAGTTCGCCGCATACCGTTTTTCTTGTTTCTTTGTGATCCACTGTCAACATCCTGGGAACCCACCTGGTACAAACCTTTTTTAACGCCAACACTTTCAGTATTCTACAAACACTTCCTTCCCCTATCCCAACGTAGCGTGACAATTAGTTCCCTGCGATGCGTCTGTCAACAGTCAACAATTCGTTAATCTCTGCACATTGTCTGGAGTGTGTGAAGTACGAGGCCTGCCGCTGTGAGAACAATCCTCAATATTGCCGTGCCCGCTTTCATCACGTAACCTGCTTACCCACCGAATAACTGTACTGCGAGCGACAGCAGCATCTCCATACACCTTTTTCAACCTCTTGTTGATGTTTCCCACCGTCTCGTTTTCACAGTACAGGAATTCTATGACAGCACGTTACTTCTAACGAACGTCAAGTGTAGCAGCCATTCTGAAGACATGCAGTGACGGCAGCACTCACGGCAACAGGTTGAACTAAGTTTGAAAACAAGCGGGAAGGATGTATCTACACACTGTAAAACATTCACACCTACAGAATGAAAACTGTATTTTTACAAAAATAGTGTGCATCTCTTTTGGAGTGACCCTCGTAAGAGGATCCAGCTATTACAAGCTGCGCAGCGATTAAGACCATAAGCAGAGTGATCACAAAGAGGACCATAGCCTCTACATTACAAAATAAACAATTGTCTTTAAGCGTTCTTTGATATGGTCGCATCATTTGCAAACTCGGATAAAATTCCTGTGCCTTGTGGCTCTGTTTTCTACGTTATTTTGACCTAATTCACTTATATTTTGCACTAAATTTTTACAGGAGATGTTACACGGACCAGGACTCGGAGCCGGAATCTCCTACGTACTGGGCAGTTTCGTTAACCAGTGCGCCACCCCGACGCAGTGCTTATCGCAAATGCGTGGACTATCTCGACACACGCCATGGCCGACTCACATTCCAATCTAGCACCGTCTATCCGTAGTCCCCGTCCATGATCGCTAATTTTAGATTCCTGATGAAAGTTGTGGGTGTATTGCCCGTCGATGCGCATCGACTATATGAATGCGTGGTGTCTGCCACGCGGTATCCGCAGCTGTGACATATTATGTAAACTGAAGGTGGTCGGGAAGGGGGAGGGGAGAAAGGAAAGGGTAGGAACCTATAATATCATCTGCACCAGCAGTTTGTGCAGAGTCAGCACCGACGAGTAAAAACGTGTGCCAGACCGGAACTCAATGGCAGGATCTCCTCCTTACCTGGCAGTTACATCAACCACTTGCGCCATCCGGGCACAGTATTTATTGGTACTGCACTGACTACGTCGGAATGCTCCCCGGCTGACTCACATTTCCCCCTAAATTCTTCTATTCATTGTCCCCCATCCAAGTCCGTCATGCTCACTAATTTTAGATTCCCTCTGGAGGTCAAACGAAATTGTGGCTTCGCGCTGGAGCTTGCGGATTCAGTGCACATCGAGGCGACTCAATTATATGAAGGCGTGGTGGCTGTTTCTCACATATTCGAAAGAACAGACACCACTCATTCATACAATAAATTATGGTCAGAGTCCACATATTCCCATGGAAATGTCTTACAGTTAAAATCCGGTTCTGAATTCTCTGCCTTACTAAGAGGGTAAGTCAATTATTATCCACAAAGTACTTATAAAATTTTATTATAATCAAATAGGAAACTTATATGAACGCACTTGGTCCATCGTTGTACAAGCTTCCTGATGCCCTCATAAAAGAAGGTTCTCGGTTGAGCTGCGGGACAGGAATGCACCGCTTCTTTCATTGCTTCGTCTGAGGCAAATCGACGGCCCCTTAATGCCTGTTTGAGTGGACCAAACAAGTTATAGATGGGGCAAGGTCGGGACTATATGGAGGATGATCCAGTACTTAAAATATGAGTTTCTGGAGCGTTTCATCAGTGTGGGGAGCAGTATGCAGACGGGCATTGTCGAGCAACAACACAACACCTTTTGACAGCAATCCTCGGCGTTTGCTTCGAACTGCAGGCTTTAGCCTGGCAATAAGAATCTCACTGTAACGTACACTGTTTATTGTTGTGCCCCTTTCCCCATAATGTTCCGGTATTGGACCTTGTGTGTCCCAAAGAACTGTAAGCTCAATTTTCCTGCGGACACTTGGGTCTTTAACTTCTCCTTGCACGGCGAATTTGGATGTTTCCATTCCATACCCTGCCGTTTACTCTCCGGCTCGTAATGACGGATCCATGTTTCGTCACCAGTAATGATCCTGTCTAAGAAGTTGTCCCCTTCGTTACCATAGCGATTCAAATGTTTTTGCAGATGTCAAAGCGCGTTTGTTTTCGCAACTGTGTGAGTTGTTTTGGGACCCATCTTCCACAAACTTTATGAAACCCAAATCTGTTGTAGATGATTTCGTAGGCAGAACCGTGACTAATTTGCAGATGACGTGCCACTTCGTCAATAGCTAATCGTCTGTCTAAGAGAATCTTTTCACGTGAACGCTCCATGGTTTCTTCATTTGTGGCAGTAAACGGTCGTATGGCTCCTTCATCGTGCGTAACACTTGTGCCACCATTTCGGAATTTTTCAATCCATTCGTAGACACTCCCTTGTGGCAAAACACTGTTCCCGTACTGTACCGAAATTCTTCGATGAATTTCGGCCCCTGACACGCCTTCCGACCACAAAAAACGGATCACTGAAAGCTGCTCTTGTTTGGTGCAAATAGACAGCGGAGCAATCATGATTAACAACACGGCAGCGATAACGAAACTAACCTAGCTGGTTGAAAATTGCAAAAATATAACAAAAAATAAACAAAGCACGCGTCATCAACCTAGGATGACAGTACTACCAAAAAATATATATATATATAACTAATTTGCGGATAATAATTGACTTACCCTCGTATTACGTACTCAATTTGAACTCTTCCACTGTCTCCAATTCTCTTCCACGTAGACAAATGTCCTTCGTGATTCTTAATCTAAGTTTTAGCGCTGTATACATTATGCTCTGTGCTAAATTCTGCCAGGTGGCTTAGACTTTCATTCGTATATGGTAATCTGATTCCACTACTATTTTTCCTTGTCTTAGTTTCCTTACTATCTCAATCCACTTCCGCATCGCAATTAAATTTTCCTCTCCCTTCACTATCTGAATAATTCCTTTTATCTCATTAAACGTTTCCTCAATCTCTTCGTCATCTGTGGATCTAATTGACATACAAAGTTTTGTTACTGTGATGGGTTCATTTCTATCTTGGCTATGATAACGTGTTCACTACACTGTTCATAGCATCTTACCCATATTCCTATTTTCTTATTTGTTATTAAACCTACTCCAGCGTAGGCACCTATCTGATTTTGTTTTTATGTCCCTGTACTGACCTTACCAGAGGTCCTGTTCATCATACCACCGAACTTCATACTAGTTTCCTAAGTCTAACTTAAACATGATCATTTACCTTTTAAGTTTTATAACCAACCTACCTCCTACCACTCCACGCCCCTACGTGTTGAATGTCAGTTTTGTTTCGTGATGATATGACGACCTCCTCCTGAGCAGTACCCATCTCGAGATCAGAATGGGGAACTGTTTTGCCTCAAATATATTGTACTCAAGAGGATGGCATCATAATTTACGCCGGCCGAAGTGGCCGTGCGGCTAAAGGCGCTGCAGTCTGGAACCGCAAGACCGCTACGGTCGCAGGTTCGAATCCTGCCTCGGGCATGGATGTTTGTGATGTCCTTAGGTTAGTTAGGTTTAACTAGTTCTACGTTCTAGGGGACTAATGACCTCAGCAGTTGAGTCCCATAGTGCTCAGAGCCATTTGAACCATTTTTTTCATAATTTAACTATACAGTAGAGCTGTATGTCACCGGGAAAAATAATAGCTGTAATGTCCCGTTGCTTTCAGCCATTTGCAATACCTGCACAGCAAGGGCATTTTGGCTGATGTTACAGGTCAGATCAGTCAGTCACCAAACTGAAACTACTGGAAAGGTTGTTGCCCGTCTTCAGGAACCACATACTCGTCTGGCCTCTTCATAGGTACGCCTCCAGTTTGATTGCACCTACGCTACCGCTATCTGTATCGTTGAGGCACTCAAGCCAACTCACAGTGGTTCACGGAGTGTGTCAGACTTGATATTGCAGGAAAAGGCGATAAATTTAAACAAAAAGGTTTCTAACGGTCATCCTAACTGAACAGGCAGCCAGTGGTGGTTACTAAGGTGGAAAGAGCGACAAGGAAAATGTCAGACGTGACTGGTGAAAATCTTCCAGGGGCTGCTGAAAACGGCAAAAACGCACTAGAAAATGTTATTTCCTTTGACAAGTTGGCTCCAGATCAAGTTTTAAGAGTTTATGGGCTATAATAATTTCCATTATCCAATATGCAAGGTTCCAATGTGTGTGCGTATCCACTACATTATGGGGTTTGTACCGCTTATCCAGTCAAAATTTTAAAAAATTTAAGAGTTAGTAACATTCGCAAATACAGCAGTAGGAAAATGTTCCCTCCACTATCCTTAACATAATCTTACTCTATATTAATGAAGGAAATAAATTTCTTTATGAGTCTAAGATCGTTGTCAGTATTATGTGAATAAAACCATCCAGGTTGTCTAATATATTGCAAGGTGCCAAATCGAACTAACGAACCTTTCGGTCTTTTTTTTTTTATATCTTCTGGCGGCACTGATCGAGGGTCAGATCAGTCCTCATGATCTCAGAAGATAACTGAGTTTACCGTGCAATGGATCTCATATTGACGAAATAAAGTAAATAAGTTCTGGGAGTCTGTTCTCACAAAATAGTTAATGTTTAGTAACTAGGGCCCGTTAGATATGTACTGAATTCATAATTAGGTACAGAATAGCCCCAATTTTATTTATCTTCTAGCACATAGGCAAAGAGGCAGCACACATTATTGAGATTAATAAAATATGAAAACAAAATGAAATCCAGGCCATGAAAAGTGGGGCAACAAAAGTCTTAGATCTGTTTGACAGCCCCAGAATGACTGGATAAGACAAACGTGACAATCATCTCAACACGATCTCACACTAAAACGTATAACTGCTGTAGGGTGTGTAACGGTTGCTCTAATCGTACCAAGAAGTCAAGAATGAGCGCAGTCATAGATGAGCCTGCTGCTATAAGAGAAAACTTCAAGTCGTATTGTCTAATCAACTTTAAAAGAAACGAACCAAAACACGTAACTATTTTCCTCACTTGATAGTCCATGCCGTAAGGTATTCTCAGCGGAATCAACAGTTCAGAGTGGCAAGACCCACATATGCTGTGGTCTGTATGTTCTGACCGAATATTTTCCTCCGTGTCTCCCGAACAAGTTGAAAGAGGTCTGTTGGGAGTTTGTTATTTGCAGCTCTGGAATTTTTAAACACCTTAAATGTCGGAAACTCTAAGCGACAATTTTGAATCGCTTATTATTAGTGCGCAATCTTTCGTCAGAGTAACTGTGTCGCTGGGTGGTGTGTGTGTGTTTTGTCATCGCTGCTTGGCAACGAGGAGCGCGGGAGTTCTACCGTTAGAGTAGTAGCGAGAAAGACGCCGAGCAGAGGACTCGTCGCAATGTAGGCGTATAGTTCAGTGCATCTGTGCTTAAGTGAAATGATTTTTTGTTGAATATTGTGAAACAGAGGACAAAGATTTCATTAATTATTTGGAATTAAACGAGATGTAAGGATATTAGGAAAAGAGTATGAAGAAGAATGCACGTAATATTTTTATTTCATTGTTGAATGAGACATCCATATCAGGGAACTTAAGATTTTTCATTACAGATTGTGTAATTTTCACTGTAAGGTATTTTTTTGTTTGTCAATTATTTGTCTGACTTTTGTGACACTAGGAGTTCGATGTCAGTGTTGCCCTTTGTCAATGTTAAAGAGTGTTGTGACACGAATTTCACAAATTAATTTTAATATATCAGGTAATTTAAAACAGTTTATTACAGGAACATTTCACCTAAGAGCATTGTCCACGTCCTCGATCCAA
Organism: Schistocerca nitens; assembly: GCF_023898315.1. Classification (NCBI taxonomy): domain Eukaryota; kingdom Metazoa; phylum Arthropoda; class Insecta; order Orthoptera; family Acrididae; genus Schistocerca; species Schistocerca nitens. The sequence goes on along the minus strand of NC_064618.1, from coordinate 394,892,998 downwards.
GTCATTTTTATTTAAAGGAGTGTCTCACTCAATGATATTTATGTTTATACAACCGTAGTTAGAAATTTCTAACTGGCGCACAGAGAGCAGCAAGCACTGCTTTTCCAAGTAGTTACATTACGAGGTAAGATATTTTTATTTCATGATCATTTTCCTACGGAAATAATCAACGCACAGGGAGCATTGCACAAATGGCATTATTAATCAGATCATTAACGCACAGGAATCACTTTGTTTAATTAAAGAGATTAATAATAAAGTTCAGAATTTAATCAGTTTGCACATCTTTTAAGAAAGATTGCTAAACAGCAACAAATTCATATTGTATTCTCGCAGCTAGATATATTTGGTTTATCTTGCAGTTAGAAATGCTAAAAGTCGCCCAAAACGAAACAACAGCAAAGTTACAACAACCAGTAGGAAATCGCAAATGAAATGAAGAATTACTAAAGGAAACTTTCACAGTCTTCCTGATGGTTCTCTACCACCTGCTGCATGCTCTCCCGCAATACTCAGCACAAACCTTACCCCACCAATTGGAAGGCTTGCCCAAAGATTGACCTATGAAATTTTAGAAATGGAGATCCAACAATTCACCTAGCAGATATTCTTAAGCCATCCAATGAGGTGCTTTGCCGGCCGGAGTGGCCGTGCGGTACTAGGCGCCACAGTCTGGAACCGCGAGACCGCTACGGTCGCAGGTTCCTCATTATTTCCAAAAAGTCCTATCAATACCTGCTTTCTCTACTCTGTTCATATTTCTTTCAAAATAATTACGGATCATTGTACAATACTCATTTTGGCCCAAAACGTTTTCATGTACCTTCAATGCATTTCTTTCCATTCATCACAACTAGTTTCTTATATAGTCTACCCCCTCTTAAGCTAACTTAAATCTACTGAGCTTAGATGCTAAACTAAGGGACGAGGCAATGCAGCAGCACATAAAACAATTAACGCAAACAGCAATGACAAAAAAGTGCAGATTTGCAAAGGAAGCAGCATTTTAGAAATTAGCGAAGCAATTGCAATATTACGACTAATATAAGGCAATGTGCAGCAAACAAGAAAAATAAATCTGGCTTAGCAGAGTAACACACATTAAAATTCAGTAGCACTATGCCTGGCAAACAGCATAACTTATACCTAAACATGACAAAGTTCAAGCAGAAAAGGTATTACACTAAAAATGGCCATGTCTAATACCTATGTCACATCTTAACACTAGAGTGATGCATCACAATTTATTCTACAAAAGAAATTAACAAGTACTTGAAAAGAAAACTATGATTGCAGTTCCTGTGAAGGTAAATGTCTTTTTGTGCTCCCTCATTTTTTTTGAAAAAATTATTATTTACTCGATCTGTAGACAGAAAATATTTATATTAGTACATCTATAAAATTTTATTTTAACCAATGCTGCAGTGCAGCTAGAAACTAGATATCAAATGAAATAAGCAATTACGCAAACCAAAGCATAAAAATATCATTCAATAGTCATGTGACATTTCATAAGTTAGTAGACATTCTCTCAACTCTCGTAGAAAGATGCTTGTCATAATCAGGTGTGCAGATGTAAAAATATTTCTCGTCATTTCATTAGGCATTTCTGTAAATATCATAAATTAAGAGCTCCACAGTGTCAACATATGTTTTCAAGTTCGACCGTGTCGTTTTTGCGATGCTCTCTACAAAGGAACGTCAATAGCGAGGATAATGGCCTCCCTTTTTTTTTTTTTTCTTCCTGTGCCGCTGAAAAGGGCTCGCAATAATGGCTTTTTCTCCAGGCGTCTGACACACCTGACCGCTCACAACGAATTACTTCACGGTCACTTACCTTTCTTAACGAAATATTTATGACAGCAGTTTTCGCTACAGCGACAGTCTCATATAAAAATTTCATAGGTCAAGAATTTGCGTTACAAATCTGTAGAAACAAAATCGTATGAATATAACAGTGTCCAAAAAATTTTCGCCGGCATTGTGATACATTCACGCATTTACACACATTTCATAACTCTTAAAGTACGATTCTCGGTTTACAACATCCTTTTTCACCAGTCAGAGTCCCTACCTTCTATTCATTATTCATATACATATAAACACATAATCACATTCCTTATATAGCATCATATTATTGATCATAAACATACCGCAACAGCATAATACACATCGTCGTCGTAAAAATAACATCATAACACCTCAGTCAAATCTCAAAATCGTCGTAGCTTCCTCCAATAATTTCAAAACCTAAAAAAATTCTCTGCTCATGTCAAAAGTGTCATCTGCCTCAAACGTACTTTAAAATCATGATCCCATACCAAATACATCATTCAAAGCTCTCATAGTACCACAATGGCTCCGAAAAAATATGAACAGTTCACAAAGTACTGACAAAATGCAATTTCATAAGTGTGAAGTTATTCAACTGTGTAATTATGTAAACATCTGTCACTAATGTAGTAAAAAAAAAGTTTGTCTCTCAGTTAAATGATCTGATAGCTGTGTAATACTGTGTTGGAGAAATATGGTACCGATGTGTAAAGTTGTATAAGCAAATACCATATTAGCTAGGGCTCCTTGTGCTTGCCAAAGACATGATACACAAAGTAAGTGTGTACCCCCCTGAGGATTAATGTCATTATACCCTCAGGTGTTACAGATTACAGCAATGGAATGAAATGTATCACGGAAAGCCCTTGTATCATTGCACTTCAAATATCTTAAAAAAAATGTTTTAAGTGCGAAATTAATCACTCAAATACGTGTACTGTAGCGCTAAACTGTGCGTCATGTTGTAAGATAACCTCTGTGAAAGTCTCGTAGTTATCGTCCTCCGAAAGCTAAGTTCTGCAGAAGTCAATGTACTTACCTCATGATAAACGAAAGTGAAATGCTTTGCGTATGGATACCATAGTTATTACATACCGTACCGTGATCAAGAAAGTACTATATTGTAACGTATTGTTGTGCTACAGAAAAGGCTGTCTCATTGGAGCTGTACCACAAAAGTTACTACTAAAACATGTTTTACTTTCCAGAAGAATTCAGAAAAACTGTGCAGATATAAAACAGATACACCGCAAAAGCAACAAGGTAAATTGTGTCACTCATTAGTAGCGTCGTGATAAAATCGTGTAGCTATCACATAAACTAACCACTGTGTCATCTGGTATCTCACAGAAAGTACTTTAAATCCAGAATGTATTTTCAAGTAAACCAAAATGTTGCATTAAAATCTCAAGTTAAAAAGCACATTATCTCTCAATAAACGGTTTTATGTGTGAAATGTGGTGTAAACCTTTGCTCTTCCTAGTACGCAGAGTTTCAACTTTAACGCAATTATCAAGTGGTATACGTCGGTAAAGACTACTGGAATTTTTCTCAAGGTTAGCGTCTATGTTATTTTTCCCTGAGCCAGCTGGCGCACTCGGCTGCCTGCTGTGCGAGTCAGTGTCTGTCTCTTTGTTGGCGCGCGCCGTTATTGGGAATTGGAGACCTAACTTCTACAAATTCGCCTTGCCGAGAAGGCCCTGCCCTGTTTGAAGCTCGCCAGTTCTGATGCAATTCAGGTCTGTCGTTACGAATATATCGTCTATCGTCATGTCGGTAGTTCCTGTGGTTTCTTTCTTGTCGGTTAAGTGGTGGAGAATTTCTCCCTGAATCGTAACTGCGCGCTGGACCGTTGCGTCTAAAGTTATTCTGTCTCTCGTAATAATAATTGTTTTGGTTCCCATATTGTCTGTTTCTCTGATTGTCTCTGTGATAACCGCGGAGAGGTGATCTTTCCCTGTAATTATTACTACTCTGCCAACGGTTGTCATACGGGTGGTGTCTGTTTTGGTCACGATTTACGTTATAAGAATAGCCTTGTCGTGTATTATTTCTGTCATCGCGGAATTGTGACAGATGTGACCTGTAATTGTTGTGCTCCTGTTCTCGCGTTCCGCGATTGTCAGTGTCAATTTCCAGTTCTTGTAACAGTCCCTGAAAAGCTTCAATGTCGTCTTTGCAATGTCCTGCTAAAATAATATGCCGTAAATGTTCAGGTAATTTGATTAAGCAAATGCGGATGAGTTCTGAGGGGCTGTATGGGTTTGACAGGTACTGATTTTTGTGCAACATGTCTTCAAAATATTTCATAATACTGGAAAATTCAGATTGTTCGAAACGTTTCATCATTATGATGCTATGTTTTACTCGGTCTTGTGTGGCTTGAGACCAATATGCTGAGAGGAAGGCATGATAAAAATCTCCTTCACTGTGACAATCGTGAATGACCGATCGCATTCTTACAGCTGGTTCATTCTCCAAGTAGCCACACATAAATTCTAACCTGTGCTCCAATGACCAGTTGGGGGGAAAACAATGAGAGAATTGATGGAGCCACGCTTGTGGATGAATGTCGTTGGCAGAATTCTTAAATGTTTTGAATTTACGTGTAGTAATGAACAGCTTATAGTCAAAGTCATCATGTCGGCGAGTCGCATATCGGTCATTGTTACGTCGTTTCGGCGGTTCCACTTCAAAATTCGGTGCACCTTGCCAATTTCTTTCATAATTTACGAAATGCGCTGTGTTATTATTTTGTGGCTGTTCCGTATTTCTATGTCCCTCTTCCTGTACTGGAGCGCGAGTGTCCTCTGAAATATGTAATTCTTGTATTACCTGCGTCAACTGATCTTGTACTTCCCGGATTTCTCTTTTGTACTGTGTATTGATTTGATTTTGATTTTGTTTGAATTTTCTAATTTGTTCATACTCTTCTGTGTCAGTGAAGGCTACAGGTCTTATGTCATTCAGATCATCATCTACCTTTGTAGATAAGTTAGTGACCTGATCCGAAAATTCGGCTACTTTCTCCGATAGTGAACACATTTCCTCAGTGTGTTTTTCTGAACCAAGTTTCAGAGTGTCCATTTGTGTTGAAATCGAATCTACTGTGTCCTTCAAGTTTTCCTGAGTTTTTGCAAGTTGCGTAACCGAATCGGTAGATGCAACTGAGTCAATTTTAGCCGACAAGGTCTCATGATTTTCATGAACAATGGTTTGCAGTTCTTTTATGGCTGCTTCGTGATTCTGTAATGCATTTTCATGCCGCGAAAAAATAGGTTGGAAATGCTCACAAATTTGTGTTTTTACGTCATTACAGACTTTTTGACATTTCGATTCAATGTGATGTAACTCAGTAGTTAAATCCTCACGTGTTTGTTCAAGAGTTTGCTCCAATGAGTCTAACTTTTGAAGATTTTGTTCCATTGCGTCTAACTTTTGAAGATTTTGTTCCATTGTGTCTAACTGTTGCTGTGTTTGTCTCTGGTTTTGTTCCATTGTGTCTAACTTTTGAAGCTTTTGCTGTGTTTGTCCCATTTGTTGTATTAATTGTAATAACAATGCATTGGTGTCTGAAACATGTTCCTCAGTGCTTTTCGGCAGTGAATTTGCACCGGAAACATTCACATTTTGACAAGCAGAAAATGTGTCTTGACTTATTTGAGAAAACGGTGAGGATCCAAAACCTGAATCTACAATATTTGCAAAATTGTGTCCTGTCATTCCCGATTCCTGAGGCGAGCTGTTGCTGACCGATCGATCGGTAATGCTTCCCTCTTCATTAGTTGTTTCACTGTCCACGCCATTGTTTGACGCCTGCTCCATTTCCCTATGCACAGTTACCAAATTACTACTTTGAATGTCTGTTAATTCAGTACACAGTGGTGCTGATAAGCTACGCTCGTCGTCACTATTATTTCTCAGTTTACTTTGTAGCCTAGTGTTACGTTTTTCACACGCCATCATTGTCACAGTATTTCACACGACAACACAGAAAAACACAATTTGAAGAGCAAAAATAATAGAACACATTAACATAACACTGAAAATAATATCTAGTTAATTGCAGCTGCGAAATACTTGGTGCAAATCTACATGCATGCCACACCTGTTTTACTGTACAACAATGAAACACTGCTACTACAAAGGAGATTCTCTCTACAATTACGCGCTAGCAATAAACAAAATCTACACTAATTACACAAACTACAAGAAAACAAATCATAAGATTCCAGTGAGGTATCCTAGGCTAAGGGTCGACATATGAAACTTCCCCTTTTAACAATTTATACACGACTGTGCTTAAACTGACGCACAATATTTTTAGCGCAACGCAATCTGACTTTCAATAATCTCTACAAGAGAATGGCCCTGACTAACATTAACCTGTACTTTTCACAAATCACTTACCTCACAAAAATCTTGGTTACTCCCACTACTGCAATACAGTTAGCGCCACTACTGCCAGCTAAATAAAAGATTCAAACTATGGAAGGCACTAACTACTGATAGGGATAGTTAGCAAATGAAAGATATTAATAGAGAACAAACAATGTATTTACCTTGATATCATCACATATATATATAGAGCAGTTCATGACAAATTTCAAAACTCCGCCATCTCTCTCCCCACATCCACCACTGCTGGCGGCTCACCTCCAACTGCGCAACGCTACGCGCTGTTCACAGCCAGCTGCCTAACACTACAATGGCAGACAACAATGCAAAGCAGCCACAGACTGCACACAGCACAGCCAGTGATTTTCATACAGAGGTGGCGTTACCAAGAAAACCTAAACAGCCTACTTACAAAGTCACCCCATCCCCAGGGACATGACTGGCCTGCCTTCCGCGAACGGCTATCCAGGCCTCCTGTTACATGGTTCATCCATCTCTTCTGCGAACATTTGGAGCTCAGTCAATAAAGAAACATTCAGTCAGAGAGAGTGCAGGAAAAGCTTCTGTGCCGCCGACTGAGGACAACAGACAGGTAGTAAAGAGCCAATAAAAGGAAATCTATCGAGGATGCGATAAATCACGCAATGTAAATGTCGTGTGGCTAAGGCCTCCCGTCGGGTAGACCGTTCGCCGGGTGCAAGGCCTTCGATTTGACGCCTCTTCGACGACTTGCGCGTCGATGGGGATTTAATGATGATGATTAGGACAACACAACACCCAGTCCCTTGGCGGAGAAAATCTCCGATCCATCCGGGAATCGAATCCGGTCCCGTAGGATTGACATTCTGTCGCGCTGACCACTCAGCTACCGGGTGGTGAGGGGGGGGGGGGGTAGGGGGGGCTAGGGGGGCTGAGGGGGGCGGAGTTGGGGGGGGGGACGGCGGCGGACAATCACGCAATGAATACTGTGGACACTTCATACAAGAAGTATGTTATAGGCATAATGACTGATATAATTGCGGCGTTTGGTAATTTGTGGTGGCCTACCCTGTTTTTAAAAAAAACTGAAACAAGTGGATTGTCCCATGTGTCTCTATAAAAATCTACGCGACCATTTCACGTACAGACAGGTGTAATTTTTTTATGTCCTGGAAAGAAAATTGATGGGCGTCTATGGGTACAGAGATATTGATGTTGTCTCCGTACCCATAGACGTCTCATCCGCTCGGTACAATTTGAAACGAGACTCGTCCGACCTTCGTCCCACCTTTGGATCCGAAAGACCATATGGATGATGTTTCGTTCAATGGTTCGCACACTGACACATGTTGATGGCCCAGCATTGAAATTGCAGCAATTTGCGTAACGGTTGCACTTCTGTCACGTTGAACGATTCTCTTCAGTCGTCGTCGGTCCCGTTCTTGCAGGATCTTTTTCCGGCCGCAGTGATGTCGGAGATTCGATGTTTTACCGGATTCTTGATATTCACTGTACACTCGTGAAATGGTCGTACTGGAAAATCTGTACTTCATCGCTACCTCGGAGATGCTGTCTCCCATCGCTCGTGCGCCGATGATAACACCACGTTCAACGTCAATTAAATATTGATAACCTGCCATTCTAGCAGTAACCCATGTAACAACTGCGCCAGACACTTGTTGTCTTATACAGGCGTTGCCGACCACAGCGCCATATTCTTCCTGTTTACATATCTCTGTATGCCTATAGCAGTTTCTTTGGCGCTTCATTGTACATGCAACAGCCAAATATTAAAAGTAAACTTACTGCCGTCCAGTAGTGATAGAATTTCTTGTTTCATCAAGGTGGACAAGTTGTTAGAAAAATCATTTTGTGAGTCAAATTCGCAAAATCTGAACTTGGCATCCAACTCGATCGAAACTCGCGTCACCACATTGACAGAGTATACTCATCAGAAAGAATGTTGAAGAATATAAAATTTGTAAGCAAACATTTTCGGCGTAATGACGTCAAATTAAGACACCAATGACTTACTGCTACAATTCAGCAAATGGAAGAACTTCCACTAACATCATTTCTTCGGCTACATACCTGCAAGTAACGTAAATCGGCAGACTGTCACTCACAACTTGAGATTCGTACTAGCAAACCATAAAATAATTCAGATAAGCTATTCATACGACATGTTTTCGGAACCGTTTGATGTTCAAAACAAATAAGCCCCAAGTTATGAATACTGTAAGGCGTTCTTGTCGAAAACTGACATTTAGAGAACCGTGGCTGTAGTACAATAAGGTTTATCATTTAAACAACAACCTGTCACAAGCAAGATTTAGAAAAAAATTTAACTGAGTAACAACATAACCGGTTTCCGATATCATACATATATATCTTCTGAAAGGTGTTCGTGATATCTTTGTTTTCTTGGTGGGCACTCGTTTTCCAGTGCTTATTGGTTTGCTGCACTGGAATGGACAAAGCTTTTTGTTCGCAATTCTGCAAAATTTGGGAGATGCAGTTCTTTTGATCTGTATCAAACATTCATGAAAAGGCTTTAAAGTTATTAAAACTTGGAATACGGTGAAAACTTACTTTTTGCCTTATTCTGTGTGACAAAATTGCCTTTTGTTTTTGTTGTGGATTTTAAAATTACTGTAATACATTTTTGGATGTACACTATGTGAGTACTGTTCCATTCATTGGATAACGCTTTAAACCACACCATTCTATGTTTAACTGCACACACGGTAAACTTTTACAAAGCGTGGCCCAGTTTCACTCGAGTAACATAAACAATGATTTCAAAGATGTTACATCGGTAAAGATGTTAGTGTGTCGATGCTGTGAGAGTGTACGGGCAGTAAAACATGTCTTTGATAGTACAATGAAATTAAAAATCTAAAAGAGAAGTATAATTGCTTACAATAATTTCTGATGTGGAACGCTATTCATTGGTTCATATTACACATAAAAGATTATAAATAAACAATACCAAACACTGTTTACAGTGCATAAGCATAAGATATGTTACACTGAACAAGCTTGGTTTGATCACTTAATCTTTAGTTACATTCTGCATTATAAACAGCAATAAATTACATTTTACTGATTTGTTATTACAGTTGTAACAAGTAATCTGTAATGTTTTAATGTATAGGACTATCACTAGCATTTAAATGGGAATTTTACAGTAAAGATATGAGCAGTTTATCCTACATTCATACAAGATTGATAATTTTTTTTTAATGAAACAACTTTATAGTACTATGGCTGTCTTGGGTTATGGGAATACCATGCTGCTTTAAACGATGAGAAGACCTCCCTGGAGCTCTTTAGGATGGAGGTGTTAGAGGAGTCTGTTAGCTCATTCATAATAAGATTAGGAAAGGTGTTCTTACGTAGATGTATCACCTCGAAAAAAATCAAGTGCAACCATGTTCACGCTTCATTGCGACATATTTTTCCCAACGACGATGACTTTTTAGAAGGCCGTGGTTGTATCTCAGCTGTTAAGAAAACATTTCTCCTTGATATTCTTCAACGTAATGGGATTGGCTTCACTCTTATTCAAGGAAAGAGAAAGACGTTACTGAGTGTCCACTTTATGAGAGTACGAGGTTGGGGGTGAGTGGCGGCAGGGGGGGGGGGGGGGGGGTGAGGCAAATTGCATAGCTCAAAGAAGCAGATTGCGTAAAGAAGCAGCATGTGTGATAACATCGTGTAGTGACTGAGCTATATGCCGGCCGGAGTGGCCGTGTGGTTCTAGGCGCTACAGTCTGGAACCGAGCGACCGCTACGGTCTCAGGTTCGAGTCCTGCCTCGGGCATGGATGTGTGTGATGTCCTTAGGTTAGTTAGGTTTAATTGGTTCTAAGTTCTAGGCGACTGATGACCTCAGAAGTTAAGTCGCATAGTGCTCAGAGCCATTTGAACCATTTCTGACTGAGCTATGAAAATGTCCAGTTAAGGGCATTACCTCGTCACCGATAATCGTGAAATTATTACGTATATAAGTAGGGCCATCTCATGATACATAAAATATCTCCAACACGTCAAGAACTAATTACGGCCTGAATTCCATTCTCCACACACTGCGTTTTAAACGCGTCGTCGGGCCGTTGGTTCACTCGAGAACATGCACCGTTTGAAAAAGAGGCAAAATGGCGATCACATTACACCACCTCCGGTCAGCTACTGTCCAGAGCCCGTATTCTCTGGGGCCCTGAAGACAGTGCGAACGCTATGAGCAATGGCACTGTCGAAGCAACGACGAAACATGGATTAAATAGTTACATGACTAAAAGCAACCGATTCAACGAAGCAGAGTTCGGTTTCCGAAAGAGTACAGTGCCGATTGTTATATATTTAACAAAACTGCTACTTGAAGCTCTTGACTAGGATAACTGTGCTACAGGCATATTCTTAGACGTTTCCAAGGCTTGTGACACAATTGAACATAAAATACTACTAAACAAGATACAAGCAGTAGGTGTAAGAGAAGCAGGAAACGAGTGGTGCCAGTCTTACCTGGAAAACAGCGTGCAAGTGGTAAAGATAGTTCATATATCTGCTGATAATAAATTTTTGGTAAAACAAATAAATTTTTGGTAAAACAAGTGTCAGATGATAAACATAAACATACGCGTTCAAATGGCTCTGATTACTATAGGACTTGACATCTGAGGTCATCTGTTCCCTAGAACTTAGAAGTACTTAAGCCTAACTAACCTAAGGACATCACACACATCAATGCATGAGGCAGGATTCGAACCTGCGACCGTAGCGGTCGCGCGGTTCCAGACTGGAGCGCCTAGAACCTCTCGGCCACAGGGGCCGGCCATACGCGTTCCCCAGGATATTTTCCATTCCTGTTCATAATACAACCTATCATTTCCAGGCTGTGTGAGAGATGGAGAAGACGTTCTCTCTGCTGATGACTACAACGTCATACGCATTAACAAAACACCAGAACTCCTACTAGTGTTACAGAAAGCGAATGAAACAGTCAAGGATGTTTACAATTGGGCAGTGTGTAACAAATTAACATCGAACATAAAGAGAATAAACAGTTTGCAGTTCAGCATAAACAGACAAAACAAATCTGGATCATTAAGTACAAATGATAAATCACAGATTGTGTAAAAAACACAGAGTTTTTAGGGATGAAAGCTGACTGCCAACTAACATGAAGCGAACGTACAAAGATACTGGCAATTAGGACTTCGTAAGTATATTATGCTCTTAAGGTTCAATCAGCATTTTGTAACAGACAATGTCTTGTGGCGATATACCATAGTATCGGGGTAAATTCAGTTCTTAATTTTGGGATTCTTTTTTGAGGATCGAAAACAAAAAACACGGGCACAGTTTTTAAACAGTAGAAAAGGGCAGTAAAAATAATAACTAGAAGTAAGTGTCGGGTTCCTTGTAAAGAACTATTTAAAAAGCTGGTTATCCATATTGCACCAAGCGCTTGCATCTACCAATTTGTTGTGTACGTCACGAAAAGCATTACTAAGTTTTTCACTAACTTTTCTATAATTAATGGAATAACAACCAATCTGGACTTATATTTACCAAGGAAATAATAAACTAAAAACAGTAGCTTCTATTGGGGAGTAAAATTGTGTAATGATCTGTCCAAGGAGTTGAAAATTTATGTTAAATACATCTGTTTAAAAAGGTGGATAAAACATGAACATAATTACTGTGTACTACAGATTTCAAGATTACTAGTAGTTATAACTACAACACCACATTACACAGCCACAATGTAACGCTTTTACAAGGAAATCATGTACCAGGATCTATATTGCGTGTTAGTAATGTCTTCTCATTCTCCTGAGCTCAACTTCGCACACATATTGGAGAAATGCTGACTTAGTTTTCCAAGTGGACGGAGGGGAGAACATGAGCACATGCATGGGGAGTAGTTACGTGTCTACCGATCTGGCGTCAGTTCTTCAAGCAGACTCAGGGTTCAGGAGTCACGAGTGGCTAACACGAATGTCGCATTACACCAATTTGGTACCGCAGTTTTATCGAATGGGCAAGTAAAATTTGGCTTTAAAAATCATTTTGTTTGTAATGGGAAACACACCGACGCTTTCCGACGACACTGGGTGTCACATAAAAGACGTGATGAGCAGTACTTGTTTGGGATGAATGTAGCTATACACTGCAAAACCTGAAAATATCTGTCAAAACACCAGAGAAAATGCGTCTGACTACTCACAGGGGGAGACACCCGGCATAAACCATGTGTATGCCTATTTTTGAGCTATTTATTTTCATTGTATTCTTATGGCAAATTCTATATCATTGTAAGTTTATCCCTGGGTCCAAAAATAAATAAAGCTGCTTTCGTCTTGTTCTCTCTGGAACTGGTTGAGACTGACCTGCTCACATTAACAGTATCAGATCCTGTCGGGCATGAAACAGATTGCCGTTCACAAAATGTGATACTTTCACAGAGGATTACACGAGTACGAGTAATAGCTGATTCGTTGTAGACACGACGGACAGTCACACCTTGTTACTCCAACACAATGCACAACTACAATGACCGCGTGGTTATGGCACGTGCAGAGACCGTAACTAGCAAGTCTCCACATCGACCCAACTCACTACGCTGATTTCACACAAGCGAAGGTACATACACACCACTTCACAGCCATGACGTAGGGCAGCAGTGGAGAGTCCCATGGCTGTCCGACATCACTTCTGCACCATCTACAATGCGACCAGTGTGCCCTTCTAATAGGGAGACCCATTAGGGCATATTGTCCAGCAAGCTTAATACACCAACTGACAAAGATTAAGCACGCAGATAAGGAGAAGAAGACTAAATTTCCCGGCTTGAGAAGGTCCGTGTTATTTCACTGATTACAAAATCGAGAGAAATTTCCAAAGAACTTGGCTGTGTCAGCCATCTTATCAGTGTGACATTGCACCACCTCGCGCGTGGATGCATTCATTAATTTGGTCGCGAGGGGTGTTATGAAGCCACACTGTATCCTCTCCTGACGAAATCTCGTGCTAATCTGTTGTAACTGGTCCTTGATGCCCTGCACACTGGCACTGTGGCAAGGTAGACGAACTAGCTGCTGTCGCAAGTGTTCTATCGGGGGGTAGTTCTGAGGATCCCCAAGTCGCCGCCGTACTCACCGACTATGCTCATGTAGAGTAGTGCAGAAGCAACATTCGTGAATGACGACCACAATGCGATCCCATTAAATGCAGTCCATGCTTGCCACACACACCATCACTCCAAACGCAGCAGCCGGTCGGAGTGGCCGAGCGGTTCTAGGCGCTTCAGTCTTGAACCGCGCGACCGCTACGGTCGCAGGTTCGAATCCTGCCTCGGGCATGAATGTGTGTGATGTCTTTAGGTTAGTCAGGTTTAAGTAGTTCTAAATTCTAGGGAACTGATGACCTCAGATGTTAAGTCCCATAGAGCTCAGAGCCATTTGAACCACCCAAACGGAGCCACTTGTGTTGTCTTGTTAACGGAAGCCTGCACTTGCGACGGTAATCCATTAGTCCGCTCTATTAGTACTCGACCAATGTTGCAGGATTACACAATATTTCAGGGAGTACATTATTTATGAACTCAATGAAAAAAGTCTTGATCGCAATGGTTATTTTACTAAAATGACAGGTTTCGGCCCAGACCATCTTCAGATAGCACCATCAGCTGAAGTTGACGATCCGTAGAACAGTCAGTTGACCTCAGTCGCTGAAACTGCTAGAGCAGTTGTGGACGACTGGACAAGCAGTCCACCATCGAGTCACTGTTACATGGGACACAAATATGGATTCACGATTCTACGTCATCCAAATGAACACATCTGTAAGGTGCTGATAACGCTGTCTCCTTCACTATGATCTCACAATACGCCTATTAGCCAGCCGGTGTGGCCGAGCGGTTCTAGGCGCTTAAGTCTGGAACCTCGCGACCGCTACGGTCGCAGGTTCGAATCCTGCCTCGGGCATGGATGTGTGTGATGTCCTTAGGTTAGTTAGGTTTAAGTAGTTCTAAGTTCTAGGGGACTGATGACCTCAGATGTTAAGTCCCATAGTGCTCAGAGCCATTTTTGAACCAATACGCCCATCTATACCCTACCAGGCCTGCTGAAGCCACTAAACACGAATAACTCTTGTGCACTGTGGAGACCGTTCTATGTCTCGCAGAGAATTACATTTCTGTTCATTTACATACTCTCCAGTGGTGTGTGCGTGTACGGTATCAGACCATGTCGTCTGGGTGGTTCAGTTTTTTAGTCAGGCAGTGTTTTGAAAGTTACCATCACCACGAACTCACCGTGAAAACCCGTGCAGCGAGATCCTACTTGTAGAAGTCCCTGGTTTTAATAGCCTCGTCAGTTCCTCCAGCGCTGCTGGGACGGAAACAGATGGGGCTTACACCGGGTCACGTGGAACCACCCCAGGTGGCCGGGGCGGCCGTTTATCAGACCACCCCCGAGGCGTGTCCACGTGCCGGCCAGAGGCGCCGTCGGCTTTAAGGCGTAGAAGGCACGCGGTATCGATTAAGGGGGGAGCGTTTCCGCCGCCGGTACTACGACCGCGTACTACTGCACCTGTTGCGGGGGCGTAACGCAATAAAGGCTGCGCAGGAGGAGGAGCTCGAGGCGGAGACACAGTTGTGGCGGCACGGCAGCTGCTCGCGGGATGTCTGGTCCACACACCATACCCCCCAGCACCATCCACCTCTCCGTGTCATTTTGAGGCAGCTTCACTTTCGTACTGCTGGCAAATAAGTGTATGTATGAATCTTGACAGTTGTTCTCGTCTGGATCAGCGAGTTTCCCTAAGATAATCACTTACACATGGCGAATCTGAGGCACACAAATAAACTGCAACAAAAGTTTCTCGTCGTACACACAGTCCGCACAAAAAGTTCCGAGACTGATTTTACGTTGACGAAAAAAAATTTGCAACACCGAGGAGTCGTGCGACATAAACGAAAGTTAGGAGGCGCGTTTCTACATCTGCAAGAGGGTGTCTGTTCAAATTTCGCACGACTCGCATAAGAGTGGCGCTAGGAGGGCGGCTATGAGGATGCAAATAACGTTTGTTTTAAACAGACGTTGTAACGGTCGCGAGGGTTAGTTACGTATGAGATTAGACGTGGTAAATTGATGTTAGTCAAGAATGTCTATAAGGCGACAAAGACGCCTTTATCAACACCACAATCAGTTTGAACGAGGTCATGTAATAGTGCTACGAGAAGCTGGATGTTCCTTCTGCGATATTGCAGAGAGAGGGGGCAGGAAAGTAGCTTCTATACATTATTACTGGCAGTGGTGGTCACATGAATGTACAGTCGCAAGATGACCAAGCTCCGGACGGCGACGTGGCACTACCTAGAGGGAAAACGAACGTGTTCGGCGTATAGCTCTGACCCATCGTACTGCATCTGGAGCAGCAATATGAGCAGAGTAGGCACCAAAGTTTAACTGTTACAAATTGGTTACTTCAAGGATAGCTCTCAGTCAATTGTCGTGTAACGCGCCTTCCACTGACCCCAATCACCGCCACTTGCCATTTCAGTCTGGATAAGCGAGAGCTCGTTGGAGGACAGGATGGAGACCTGTAGTGTTTTCTGATGACAGCTGGTTCTGCGTTGATGCCAGTGATGACCGTCTGTTGCTTATAAGCAGGCCAGTTGAGAGCTTGCAACCAACCGTGTCTTCGTGCTAGATATACAGTTCGTACACCTTGAGCTATGGTCGGTGCGCGATTTCGTACGACAGCAGGGGCACTGTCGCGGTTATGCCACACAACCTGACTGCACCCTGAATAAATTTGTACGACAATCAGTTGATCTGACCTGTTGTGCTGCCATTCGTGAACAGCATTCCAGGGGGTGTTTTCCAACAGATTAACGCTCGCCCACATTTCGCTGTTGTAACCCAACACTCTCTACACAGTGTCGACGTGTTGCCTTGGCCTGCCCTATCACCAGATGTGTTCCTTCTGCGATATTGCAAAGAGAAGTGTCAGGAATGTCGTTTCTATACATGATTAGTGGCAGCGGTGGTCACGAGAATGTACAGTCGCAAGAAAACCAAGCTCCGGACGGCGACGTGGCAAATGTGAGATATCATCGGACAACTACTCCAGCAACATCCACAAACAGTGTTATCCGTCTCTGTATCGACCGACAACGCGCAACAGGCATGCATCTCCATTCTACAAACTAACATCCTGCACCTGTATTACATAATGCATGCATGTCTTCATGTTTGTATTCAATATTCTGGCGCTTACACCAGTTAAAAATGTACCAGCATTCCACACTTTTTACCTCGTTCTGACATTAACCAGTGATCCTTCAGTGTTAAACTCTTAAATGTGCTACCTAGAAAAATGTATTCCCCAAGTTTGATTACTCAACATTAATTATTTTTTGGCATTGTGATTTCTTCTGTTAGCGTTTGTCCGCTGCATAAGCGACGTCAGTGCAGTATGGTAGCAGCTTGAACTGCCAACTGTAAATAACTGGCGTGCATTCGACCAGTCAGTTGTGAGGAAGTATTCTTAATTATTGGACGTGTTGTCCCACAAATAGCAGTGGAGCAACACTTCTAAATCAACTGTTGAAGACATTGTCCAGAATGTGTTGACGACGAAAAAAGTGAGTGGAAACTTCGTCACTGAGTTAACCTTGACTCCCGAACTAAAACAACGACGCCGAAGGCCTGCCGAGAGTTGACTGTAATGCTAAATGTGGACAGTTCTTTTCTGGAAAGAAGTATCAAAGGTGACGATAGTTGGTGTTATCAATACAAACCTGCCTCACAACGACAAAGTGCAGAAATTCACATAAGGGTCAACGCTTTGATGATATTACCGAAATTCATGCCAATGGACAAGCGATTTGAAAAAAATTCCTTGAGAAAGATGTTTTTGACCATTTCACATGGTTAGACTATATCAATGCTCTATTGTACACAAGTTGATGGAACTATATAAACACCCGAAGCGTTACAACTATACGCTTTCTATGTAATTTATCTAGAGATGATATTTTGAGTATTGTTTTTCAGAAACTTTCACCTCGTGTAACGTACCATTTAGCAATCGTATTCAACTGCTGAGCAATATAGACTGTTGGTTGGGCCTGTATTGCACTTGTGAACAGTGTTATGAAAAAAACTTTTATCTTAGTGAGATGCTGAATTATAAATAATGAAAATAAATCTAATTAAATCCATGAAGAAACTAACTGTTGGAGTGCAATGTCTGACTTGAAACATCCACAAAATAAAATATTGCTCAACTCGGAAGAAAATAACTGTTTAACATTATCTTCACTGTTCACTGTAAATTAATCACCTTACTAAGAGCAACACCTGAGAACTATGACTGGGTACTGAAACTTCCTGGCAGATTAAAACTGTGTGCCGGACCGAGACTCGAACTCGGGACCTTTGCCTTTCGCGGACAAGTGCTCTACAAACTGAGCTACCCAAGCACGACTCACGCCCCGTCCTCACAGCTTTACTTCTATCAGTACCTCGTCTCCTACCTTCCCAACTTAACAGAAGCTCTCCTGCGAACCTTGCAGAACTAGCACTCCTGAAAGAAAGGATATTGCGGAGACATGGCTTAACCACAGCCTGCGGGATGTTTCCAGAATGAGATTTTCTTTTATTAGTTATTTGTGTTTTAATTAGTGTTGCTTTTTTAACTTTATTAGAGTGTGCGCTGATATTAAACTTCCTGGCAGATTAAAACTGTGTGCCGGACCGAGACTCGAACTCGGGACCTTTGCCTTTCGCGGGGAAGTGCTCTGCCAACTGAGCTACCCAAGCACGACACACGCCCCGTCCTCACAGCTTAACTTCTGCCAGTACCTCGTCTCCTACCTTCGAAACTTAACAGAAGCTCTCCTGCGAATGCCGGCCGCCGTGGTCTAGCGGTTCTGGCGCTGCAGTCCGGAACCGCGGGACTGCTACGGTCGCAGGTTCGAATCCTGCCTCGGGCATGGGTGTGTGTGATGTCCTTAGGTTAGTTAGGTTTAAGTAGTTCTAAGTTCTAGGGGACTTATGACCTAAGATGTTGAGTCCCATAGTGCTCAGAGCCATTTGAACCATTTTTTCTCCTGCGAACCTAGCAGAACTAGCACTAGCACTTTGGAGTGCTAGTTCTGCAAGGTTCGCAGGAGAGCTTCTGTTAAGTTTGGAAGGTAGACGACGAGGTACTGGCAGAAGTAAAGCTGCGAGGACGGGGCGTGAGTCGTGCTTGGGTAGCTCAGTTGGTCAGTTCGCCGGCGGACGGCGTTGCGGTAGGATGTAGTGAGGTGTGCGCTGCGCCGTCTGTGCTTCCGCTTGGTAAGTCTTGCGCTTGCTGCGGCTTAAAACTCTGTTTATAGAAGACTTCGAGAAGTAATGAGTAGCATGCAGTGATGGCTCAACCAAGTCGAAAAGATACGTTGAAACTTACCTTTGATCCCTCGATATGCCAGCCCCAAGTCGTTTGAAGTAGAAAATTGGTTAAAACAAGATGTGAAGCTCTCCTTTAATGATGTAATTGGGATCCACCTGTCGACTGTAGCTTGTGTCGTGTTTGTTAAAATGCGTAGTTCCGAGTTGTGCGCGAAAATAGTTGAGTCTTCCGGAGGTGTCATGAAATTTAAGCACTCAGATGGAAACGTTGGTGAAGTCACCGTGCCGGCCGCGGTGGTCAAGCGGTTCTAGGCGCTCAGTCCGGAACCGCGCGACTGCTACGGTCGCAGGTTCGAATCCTGCCTCGGGCATGGATGTGTGTGATGTCCTTAGGTTAGTTAGGTTTAAGTAGTCCTATGTTCTAGGGGACTGATGACCACAGATGTTTAGTCCCATAGTGCTCAGAGCCATTTGAACCATTTTTGAAGTCACCGTTGCACATGCTGGTTTTGGCATTCGCACAATTCGAATCTTCGAGTTGCCTTTTTGAGATTACAACAGATCAAATTAATGCTGTAATTTCACCCTTCGCCGGCCGAAGTGGCCGTGCGGTTAAAGGCGCTGCAGTCTGGACCCGCAAGACCGCTACGGTCGCAGGTTCGAATCCTGCCTCGGGCATGGATGTTTGTGATGTCCTTAGGTTAGTTAGGTTTAACTAGTTCTAAGTTCTAGGGGACTAATAACCTCAGCAGTTGAGTCCCATAGTGCTCAGAGCCATTTGAACCATTTTTTTTTTCACCCTTCGGGAAAGTGCTCAGCAACTTTGCCGAGAAATGGTCAAGCATGCATAAATTCCCAGTACTAAATGGCGTACGGCAGCTTCATGTAGAGTTACAAAAGCACATCCCGTCGTACATCAATGTCTGCGGATATAGAGGGATTGTAATTTATGACGACCAACCGCGAACCTGTGCCGCCTGTAACAAGCTTGGGCACGTATACAGCGGCGCGTTGCACAGCTGCCGGCCGGCGAGGCCGCCAGGCCACCGGCGATGACAACACTGCCAGGAACCTACGCCGCCGTGGCACGCGAACGGCCGACTGCCTCCTCAGCCCCTGAATCGTGTGCAAATACAAATTCTACAGACACTGAAATTCCGATGGACGTCAGTGCCGTCATAGCTGACGACCTACAAGAGTTTCGCCAATCTACGGAAACAGTTGAAATTCCACCGAAACAGGCACCTGCAACTGTAAAGGCAGCAGATCCGCCGGAAGTTGAAGACCGACACACCTTGCAGGAAAGCGACACTAACTTGGATACTGAAGAAAGTCCGTCGAGAGGCAATTCTCCAAAGAAAAATAAGAAACGCCGGCTGGCGCGCAAAGGTGCAGAGGAGACAGCTCCCACACTCCTCCAAAAAGCGAAGGAAATAGGTAGTACCTTAAGCCAACAGATCTATAGCAACACGAAAGCGACACCAGTTTCTGAGGAGCGTTCCCCCTCTGCGCTGTAAAAACGAGACGTCCAAGTAAAACCAACAAAGAAAGCATCCAACCACCCCCAAGAAACGAGTCACTCTCATGAAGCTTCTCTCGTCCCACCCACGACGACAACCTCAACCAGCTAGGCAGACGAAAGGGACCATAACAATGCCGGCGAAGAAATGACAGAAGTTTCAGAAACTAAGAAAGACTGTAAGCTAGCCCCACAGGTGGCTGATTTCTTCAACGAAGACGTCTCCGCGAACGAACATTCTTAGGAACACGGACACACCACTGACACATTTGCTACTGGTGAATATTATTAAAATGCGTTTTAAAGCTGACGCTTGCGAGACAAAACAGAAGAATGTTTTTTAAAGTTAGATCAAGTAGAGCGAAGAATGTCTGACATACATGCATACAAAATCGCGACAGTAAACCTTAATAAGATTCATAGTTCCTTTAAACTACAGAACTTAAAAGATTTTATGTATGCTTCTGACAGTGACATTATACTTTTACAAGAAGTGACAGACATTGAGTTTGGTAACGTACCTGGCTTCAACGCCATTACAAACCCAGGGCATGGAGCGGAAATGGGCACGGCTCTGCTCACAAAGGAGGGCATAGCAGTCCAAGATGTAGTAAAACTACCAAACAGTAAAGGCATAGCGGCCACAATAAACAACATACGACTCATTGACGTGTATGCCCCTTCAGGATCCAGTAACAGGCACCGCAGAACGGAGTTCTTTAAGGAAGAAATTGTCCCAGTATTTGGAACTCAATATGAACACCTTATCCTGGGAGGAGATTTTAACTGTGTTTTGCATGCCAAAGACCAAACTCCCAATTTCAACAAGTGTACTGAACTGGAACGTATAGTTAATGACTTAAGACTAATAGACTCATCGGAACGTATGCACGGGGCAGCCCCTGGCTTCACCCACGCCACAAGTCACTCGGCGAGCCGTCTCGACAGGATATATGTAACGCACAATTTGAAACACCTCATTTTGTAGTCCGAAGTATGGCCTACCGTTTTTTCGGATCATGCTGCATACATATGCACAATCAATCTGATAAAACAAGGGACCTTCAGAGGCAGAGGCACGTGGAAGCTCAACGTGTCACATCTGGAAGACCATGCTTGTCAGGAGGCATTTTACAAGGTATGGAGAGAGTGTGAAAGCAAATTTAGCTCGTACAACTCTGGCACTGACTGCTGGCTGAAACATGCCAAAACTAAAATACGGAGGTTTTTCATAAACTACTCAAAAGACAAAAACTTTTGGTACAAATCAACTATAGAATTTTACTTCCAGTTGTGGACATCTACGAAAGAATTAACAAAATTAAAGCAAAGATTTTAGCACTACGGTGTAAACAACTGGAAGGCTACCAAATAAGGTCGCGTGCCCACAATATAGCACAGCACGAGGTCACTTCCATTTATCATGTCATTCGTGAAAGTAAAAGGGCGTCTCGCAAGATGTTATCTGAGATAACAACTGATGATGGAAGGAAGCTGACGAAGCAGAGATTAAAGAGGCAATCGTACAGCATTTTGAATCCTTAATGTCTAGTCAACCGGTTGACGAGCAGCTTCAAGACGAGTTCAACCTCCAGGGTAAAGTATGCCACGCGGAAGCACAAACTCTCATCTCGCAAGTGACTGAAGAAGACGTCGAAGAAGCTATATATGGAAGCACGAAATATAAGGCTCCAGGGGCATATGGAATTCCGGCAGAATTTTATCGCAGATTTAGTGGCCTCGTAAAAGGCAAGTTTACTCTCATCTGCAACGAACAGCTAAATCCTGAAAATGACATCCCGAAAGAATTTCTTGAGGGATTCGTAGTGTTAGTGCCAAAAACTATCAATACGAAATCTTGAAGCTCTCTGAGGCCAATTACGCTTTTAAACAGCGATTACAAAATCTTTGGCCGCATCCTCGCTCGCAGGCTGAAAACCACAATGACCAGCGTCGCTGGCCCTTATCAAACAAGTGTGGGCAAAGACAGAAGAATTCTCCAGACCCTCTGTGATTACAGGGACCTAATCTCAACGGCCGACGTCTGCAAAATAAGATGTGCACTCATCTCACTCGCCTTTGATAAAGCCTTCGACAGGGTTAATCATAGTTTTCTCCTTCGCACCATGGGCGCAATGGGCTTCCCACCTAGATTCATTGCGGTAGTAAGAAATACATTAACAAACAACTCAGCCAGATTTGTCATCAATGGACACATTAGCCGCCCGATTGACGTCACCAGCTCCAGTAGGCAAGGGTGTCCAATGTCAATGGCACTCTTCGCCATCGCTATCGAGCCCCCCCCTTGCCTCCCTTATGAAACATCTACAAGGACTACAAACACATGGAGAAAAGATCGTGTGCAAGGCGTACGCTGATGATGTTGGCTTCCTAGTCGTGAATGGCGCTGAAGTACAGAGCGCACTACGAACAGTGACAAAATATGAACAGGCATCTGGTGCAAAACTTAATAGAACAAAGTCAGGGATTTTCAACTTCGGCCGTGGAATTGGGAGCAAACGCAGGATCTGTTACGCGAGCTTGTAACCATGAAATGTCTCGGCATAGATTTTAAAAGAAATATCAAGCACACTATTGCTGCGAATTATCGAAAATTACTTAACAGCATATGCACCTCTGTACAAGCACATAGTATTAAGAAACTCGATGAACTTCAAAAAGTAACAGTGGCAAATGTATACATCACATCCAAAGTTAATTATGTAGCACAAGTTCTGCCACCACCTGCGACTTCGTTGAAAAGCATCGCATCTGCACTAGGACACTTTGTGAGCCCCGGACGTATTTTCAAAGTCAAATATGACATTCTGATGCCCCCTACGAAATGTGGTGGGTTAAATCTCACCGATGTCAGCAAAAAAGCTCAAGCCTTATACCTTGCTACCACATACAAACAATGGAAAGAGCCAAGTGGTACCCTTGCTGCACATTTGTTAAACGAAATAGCTCCTGCTGACGTCAGTGAACCTATAAATGTCCAACACATACCCAACGGACTATGCCACTTGAAATACTTTTTCGTAGAATACAGCTACATACAGGCAAGGATTCCTGAAAAAGACATCATGAAAGTAAAAGAACTTTACAATAACTTGATGAAAGACAAACCCAGAAACGACGTAGAACAAAAGTATCCTTGTTATAACTGGAAAACAATATGGGAAAATATTCACTGCCGGAACCTGCCAACGTATGTCAAATCGACCTGGTACTTTGCTGTAAACAGAAAAATTACGACGAACTCTAAACTTCACTCTATTCGATTGGCAGAATCACCGCTGTGTACATTATGTAATATACCAGATACCGAAGAGCATAGATTTCTGTGTGACAGGGTAAAAGAAATATGGCTCTACATAAGACAAAAGATAGCGAGCGTCAGCAGAACTACGCCCAATGCCGTTACGACTGCTGAATTTTTAAACCCTGACGGTGTACCTTACCCTAAAAGAAAACGTAATGCAATTAACTGATTGAAAGGCCAAACGATGCATTACACCCTAACAAAAGAATCAAGCAATAGGGAGGACTTCTGGATATACCTTACAACTGAGCACCACAAGTTAATGTGTACTAAAAAGTACAAAGAAAATTACGCAAATTTTTTAACTAAAACATGTAAGTAGGCTGTTTAGGTTTTTTTATTGGTAACGCCACCTCTGTATAAAAATCACTGGCTGTGCTGTGTGCAGTCTGTGGCTGCTTTGCATTGTTGTAATACTCGCCATTGTAGTGTTAGGCAGCTGGCTGTGAACAGCGCGTAACGTTGCGCAGTTGGAGGTGAGCCGCCAGCAGTGGTGGATGTGGGGAGAGAGATGGTGGAGTTTTGAAATTTGTCATGAACTGCTATATATATATATATATATATATGATGACTATTAAGGTAAATACAACGTTTGTTCTCTATTAATATCTTTCATTTGCTAACTATCCCCATCAGTAGTTAGTGCCTTCCATAGTTTGAATCTTTTATTTAGCTGGCAGTAGTGGCGCTTGCTGTATTGCAGTAGTGGGAGTAACCAAGATTTTTGTGAGGTAAGTGATTTGTGAAAAGTACAGGTTAATGTTAGTCAGGGCTATTCTCTTGTAGAGATTATTTAAAGTCAGATTGCGTTGCGCTAAAAAAAAATATTGTGTGTCAGTTTAAGGACAGTCGTGAAAAATTGTTCAAAAAGGGGACGTTACATATGGCGACCCTGCCAGGATACCTCACTGGAATCTTATGATTTTTTCTTGTAGTTTGTGTAATTAGTGTAGCTATTGTTTATTGCTAGCACGTAATTGTAGAGAGAATCTCCTTTGTAGTTGCAGTCTTTCATTGTTGTACAGTAAAACAGGTTTGGCATGCATGTAGATTTGCACCAAGGATTTCGCAGCTGCAATTAACTAGATATTATTTTCAGTGTTATGTTAATGTGTTCTCTTATTTTTGCTCTTCAAATTGTGTTTTTCTGTGTTGTCGTGTGAAATACTGTGACAATAATGGCGTGTGAAAAACGTAATACTAGGCTCCAAAGTAAACTGAGAAATGACAGTGAAAACGAAAGCAGTGTGTTAGCGCCACCGAGTAATGAATTAACTGATGTTCAAAGTAGTAATCTGGTAATTGTGCATAGGGAAATGGAGCGGGCGGCAAACAATGGCGTGGACAGTGAAACAATTAGTGAAGAGGGAAGCATTATCGATCGATTGGTCGGCAACAGCTCGCCTCAGGAATCGGGAATGACAGGACACAATTTTGCAAATATTGTAGATTCAGGTTTTGGGTCCTCACCATTTTCTCAAATGAGTCAAGACACATTTTCTGCTTGTCAAAATGTGAATGTTTCCGGTGCAAATTCACTGCCGAAAAGCACTGAGGAACATGTTCCAGACACCAGTGCATTGTTATTACAATTAATACAACAAATGGGACAAACACAACAAAAGCTTCAAAAGTTAGACACAATGGAATAAAATCTTCGAAAGTTAGACACAGTGGAACAAAATCTTAAAAAGTTAGACACAATGGAACAACACCAGAGACAAACACAGCAACAGTCAGACGCAATGGAACAAAATCTTCACACCACACTTGAACAAACACGTGAAGATTTAACTACTGAGTTACATAAAATCGAATCGAAATGTCAAAAAGTCTGTAACGACGTAAAAACACAAATTTGTGAGCATTTTCAACCTATTTTTTCGCGGCATGAAAATGCATTACAGAATCACGAAGCAGCCATAAAAGAACTGCAAACTATTGTTCATGAAAATCATGAGACCTTGTCGGCTAAAATTGACTCAGTTGCATCTACCGATTCGGTTACGCAACTTGCAAAAACTCAAGAAAACTTAAAGGACACAGTAGATTCGATTTCAACACAAATGGACACTCTGAAACTTGGTTCAGAAAAACACACTGAGGAAATGTGTTCACTATCGGAGAAAGTAGCTGAACTTTCGGATCAGTTCACTAACTTATCTACGAAGGTAGATGATAATCTGAACGACACAAAACCGGTAGTCTTTAATGACACAGAAGAGTGCGAACAAATTAGGAAACTGAAACAAAATCTGAATCAAATTAATACCAAAGAGAAATCCGGGAAGTACAAGATCAGCTGACACAGGTAATACAAGAATTACGTATTTCAGAGGACACTCGCGCCCCAATACGTGAAGAGGGACTTAGAAATACGGAAAAGCCGCAAAATAATAACACAGGGCATTTCGGAAGGTATGAATGAAACTGGCAATGTACACCGAATTTTGAGATGGAACGGCCGACACGACCTAACAATGACCGATATGCGACTCGCCGACATGATGATTTTGACTATAAGCTGTTCATTACTACACGTAAATTCAAAACGACATTCATCCACAAGCATGGCTCCATCAATTCTCTCATTGTTTTCCTCCCAACTGGTCGTTAGAACACAGATTAGAATTTATGTGTGGCTACTTAGAGAATGAACCAGCTGTAAGAATGCGATCGGTCATTCACGATTGCCACAGTGAAGGAGACTTTTACCATGCCTTCCTCTCAGCATATTGGTCTCAAGCCACACAAGACCGAGTAAAACATAGCATCATGATAATGAAACACTTTGAACAATCTGAATTTTCCAGTCTTGTCAAATATTTTGAAGACATGTTGCATAAGAATCAGTATCTTTCAAACCCATACAGCCCCTCAGAACTCATCCGCATTTGCTTAATCAAATTACCTGAACATTTACGACATATTATTTTAGCAGGACGTTGCAAAGAAGACATTGAGGCTTTTCAGGGACTGTTACAAGAATTAGAAATTGACACTGACAATCGCGGAACGCGACAACAGGTACACAACAATTACAAGTCACATCCGTCGCAATTCCGCGATGAAAGAAATAGTTACTGGACACGACAAGGCCATTCTTACAACGCAAATCGTGAACAAAACAGACACCACCCATATGACAACTACTGGCAGAGTAATAGTTACAGAGAAAGATCGGATCTCCGTAGTAATGAATATGACAGAGATAACCATAGAAACAGACAATATGGGTACCAAAACAATTATTATCAAGGGAGGCAGAATAACTTCAGACGCAACAGTTCGACGCACAGTTACGATTCAGGGAGAAATACTCCACCACATGACCGACAAACAAGAAACTACGTAAACTACCGACATGACGACAGACGATATATTCGTAACGACAGACCTGAATTGCATCAGAACTGGCGGGATTTAAACAGAGCAGGGCCCTCTCGGCAAGGCGAATTTGTAGAAGTTCGGTCTCCTAATCCCAATAACGGCGCGCGCCAACAAGGGAACAGACAATGACTCGCACCGTAGGGAGCCGCGTGCGCCGGCTGGCACAGAGAAAAATAACATAAGACGCTAGCCTTGAGAAAAAATTTTAGCATTCTTTACCGACGTATACCACTTGATAATTGCGTTAAAGTTGAAACTCTGTGCACTAGGAAGAGTAAAGGTTTACACCACATTTCACATGTAAAACCGTTTACTGAGAGATAATCTGTTTTTTTTTTTAACTTAGTCTTTGCCATAAAATTTTTCACTTCATGTTACTAGTACTCTTTTTCAATCTTAGAAACTGTTAACATGCAACAATGTTTGAAGTTAAATATCCAATCAAGAACCAAGAGAACTTATTTAAACAGAAACTACGAATGCATTGTTATTGTGAACAGACGACACAGTGTTATTGTGTGTGTGCATTTTGCTTGTTTGTTGCACGATTACGTAACGACTATAAGGCTCACATACTTATAACATTTACCAGTACTGTTAATGAGATTTTAATGCAACATTTTGGTTTATTTGAAAATACATTCTGAAATTAAAGTGCTTTCTGAGAGATACCAGATGACACAGTGGTTAGTTTATGTGACAGCTACACGATGTTATCACGACGCTACTAATGAGTGACCATTTACAATGTTGCTTTTGCAGTGTATCTGTTTTATATCTGCACAATTTTTCTGAATTCTTCTGGAAAGTAAAACATGTTTTAGTATTTAACTTTTGTGGTATAGCTACAATGAGACAGCCTTTTCCGTGGCACAACAATACGTCACAGCACAGTACTTTCTTCATCACAACAATAAGAGTAATAACTAAGATATCTATACGCAAAGCATTTCACTTTTGTTTATCATGAGGTAAGTACATTGACTTCTGCAGAACTTAGCTTTCGGAGGACGATAACTACGAGACTTCCACAGAGATTATCTTACAACATGATGCACAGTTTAGCGCTACAGGACACGTATTTGAGTGATTAATTTTGTACTTAAAACATTTATTTTTAAAGATTTTTGAATTGCAAAGAAAGTTTTCCGTGATACATTTCATTCCATTGCTGTAATCTGTAACACCTGAGGGTATAATTACATTAATCCTCAGGGGGGTACACGCTTACTTTGTGTACCATGTGTTTGGCGAGCACAAGGAGCCCTAGCTAATATGGTATTTGCTTACACAACTTTACACATCGGTACCTTATTTCTCTAACACAAATGACACAGCTATCTGATTATTTAACTGAGAGAGACAAACTTTTTTACTACATCAGTGACAGATGTTTACGCAATTACACAGTTGGATAACTTCACACTTATGAAATTGTATTTTGTCTGTACTTTGTGAAATGCTCATATTTTTTCGAAACCATTGTGATACTATGAGAGCTTTGAATGATATATTTGGTATGGGATCATGATTTTTAAAGTACGTTTGAGGTTGATGACACTATTGAAATGAGCAGAGAATTTTTTTAGGTTTTGAAACTATTGGAGGAAGCTACGACGATTTTGAGATTTGACTGAGGTGTTATGATGTTATTTTTACGACGACGATGTGTATTATGCTATTGCGGTATGTTTATGATCAATAAGATGATGCTATATAAGGAATGTGATTACGTGTTTATATGTATATGAATAATGAATAGAATGTAGGGACTCTGACTGGTGAAAAAGGATGTTGTAAACCGAGAATCGTACTTTAAGAGTTATGAAATGTGTGTAAATGCGTGAATGTATCACAATGCCGGCGAAAATTTTTTGGACACTGTTATATTCATACGATTTTGTTTCTACAGATTTGTAACGCAAATTCTTGACCTATGAAATTTTTATGTGAGACTGTCGCTGTAGCGAAAACTGCTGTCGTAAATATTTCGTTAAGAAAGGTAAGTGACCGTGAAGTAATTCGTTGTGAGCGGCCAGGTGTGTCAGACGCCTGGAGAAAAAGCTATTATTACGAGTCCTTTTCAGCGGCACAGGTAGAAAAAAAAAGGGAGGCCATTATCCTCACTATTGACGTTCCTTTGTAGAGAGCATCGCAAAAACGACACAGTCGAACTTGAAAACATATGTTGACACTGTGGAGCTTTTAATTTATGATATTTACAGAAATGCCTAATGAAATGACGAGAAATATTTTTACATCTGCACACCTGATTATGACAAGCATCTTTCTACGAGAGTTGAGAGAATGTCTACTAACTTATGAAATGTCACATGACTATTGAATGATATTTTTATGCTTTGGTTTGCGTAATTGCTTATTTCATTTGATATCTAGTTTCTAGCTGCACTGCAGCATTGGTTAAAATAAAATTTAATAATTGTACTAATGTAGTTATTTTATGCCTACAGATCCAGTCAATAAGAAATTTATGATCTACTTCCAAGAAAACGAGGGCACATAAATAGACATTTCCCTTCACAGGAATTGCATAAATAATTTTTTTTACGATTTGGTAACTTATCTGCTAGTGTAAGTTCTCGTGATGCATCACTCTAGTGTTAAGATGTGACATAGGTATTAGACATGGCCATTTTTAGTGTAATACTTTTTCTGCTTGAACTTTGTCATGTTTAGGTATAAGTTATGCTGTTTGCCAGGCATAGTGCTACTGAATTTTAATTTGTGTTACTCTGCTAAGCCAGATTTATTTTTCTTGTTTGCTGCACATTGCCTTATATTAGTCGTAATATTGCAATTGCTTCGCTAATTTCTAAAATGCTGCTTCCTTTGCAAATCTGCACTTTTTTGTCATTGCTGTTTGCGTTAATTGTTTTATGTGCTGCTGCATTGCCTCGTCCCTTAGTTTAGAATCTGAGATCAGTAGATTTAAGTTAGCTTAAGAGGGGTAGACTATACAAGGAACTAACTATGATGAATTTGAAGAAATGCACTGAGAGGCTATACGAAAAAAGTACAGAAAACAGGTATAGATAGGACTTTTTGGAAATAATGAGGAACGAAGGGAGATCTCCGAGAAGTAAAGAAAGTTTTGTTTGCAAAATACTGCAGTAAAAGAAACCCTGTCCTTTCCTTGTATTATTCCGCTATATGTTTGTGTACCCTTGGGTATTTATGTTTTTTTCCTGTCTTTCTATGTTTGTCTGATAAGACTTATGTTGTAGAATTTTTCTAATACTAAGCTACATTCACTATGATGAGGAATACTGTTATCCTCAAATATAATTGGCATTAATAATATGTTATTTACCTTGTAAATATGCTTAGACATAATTTATTCTGTTTTGTTTTAATGCTCATGTGTAAAGTTGATGTTTCAAAAGTTATTCTGATCTTTTATGTATTTACTTATGTCATAATTCCTGTAACACTGTTGTATATGTTATTTTGATTCTTTTGTAGAGCCCATATTACTACAAATGTTATCTGTATTATTATGTTTTTAATGATGTATTTTGTAACTTTGTAATTGTATTCTCATGTTATAAAATTGTAATTGACACAAGTTCATCAAATTAAGTAACTTGTAAGTTACATTTCACTGCACACATTTCTGTTGGTCATAGTATATGGACAATATGTGAGAAGTAGGGACTTTTAGTGTTTGCACGTGTGTTAATAATTCAGCAAGGGACTGGATAACAGCATTGCTGGTTCTAAGGACAATTCCAAAAACTTTGTGAGTGCACAAGTGGTGGTTTATGGACTTGCTATATTGTCCGCAAGACTCTTCAATGGTGATTGTGCACCTGCATAGTCACAACAGATGGCTGCTGGCCATCTCTACAAGGACTACAGTGGGTCTACATCTGATGATCCATCAATACCATTATTTCTACAAGGACTGCAGTGGGTCTGCGCCTCTGGTGGCCCACCAATACCGTAATCTCTACCAGGACTGCAGTGGGTCTGCTCTGTGATGACCTACCCACCAATACTCTTCAAAACGTCGACTGACTCCGCTGTGGGTTTGCTCTGTTGTGGCCCATTACCTGTCAGCATGTCAAGAGTCAGCACTGTCTTTCCGTTGGAAGGACAACACTACTTCTTCAAGACTGCATGGAAATCCACTACTTTCGTGTGCATTTTCTTCTACTGCTCAGACTTTGAGAAAAACACTGAAATGTTATTGTGATGAATG
The DNA here is from genome assembly GCF_023898315.1 of Schistocerca nitens. NCBI lineage: Eukaryota > Metazoa > Arthropoda > Insecta > Orthoptera > Acrididae > Schistocerca > Schistocerca nitens. Next base: position 394,861,920 of record NC_064618.1, on the reverse strand, counting down.
ATCAGGACTGTCTTTATGGACTGTGAGAAAATTTTAGCTTTTGACCAACATTGCATCAATAAGTGTGTGCATTTGATTTCTTTGTTATTGTAATTATAAAAAAATTTTTTCAAATCTGTATTGGCCACTGCCCAAACCAATTTGTAAAATTTTTTTGTGGGGAGCATGGGGGCTATGTAAGTAGGCTGTTTAGGTTTTTTTATTGGTAACGCCACCTCTGTATAAAAATCACTGGCTGTGCTGTGTGCAGTCTGTGGCTGCTTTGCATTGTTGTAATACTCGCCATTGTAGTGTTAGGCAGCTGGCTGTGAACAGCGCGTAACGTTGCGCAGTTGGAGGTGAGCCGCCAGCAGTGGTGGATGTGGGGAGAGAGATGGCGGAGTTTTGAAATTTGTCATGAACTGCTATATATATATATATATATATATATATATATATATATATATGATGACTATTAAGGTAAATACAACGTTTGTTCTCTATTAATATCTTTCATTTGCTAACTATCCCTATCAGTAGTTAGTGCCTTCCATAGTTTGAATCTTTTATTTAGCTGGCAGTAGTGGCGCTTGCTGTATTGCAGTAGTGGGAGTAACCAAGATTTTTGTGAGGTAAGTGATTTGTGAAAAGTACAGGTTAATGTTAGTCAGGGCCATTCTCTTGTAGAGATTATTTAAAGTCAGATTGCGTTGCGCTAAAAAAAATATTGTGTGTCAGTTTAAGGACAGTCGTGAAAAATTGTTAAAAAGGGGGACGTTACAAACAATCCTGTAACCAATAGAAATACGTAATTTACATTACACATCCAAGCATTTCGTATATTAGACGAACGATTTTTAGTTAAAGTTTGTACTTCACGTACAGGAGGAGGATTTCCAACAGAAAGTAATCAGAGAAGATCATCAGTATAGACCAGTTAAGCCTATGTGTATCTATTACTTTGTTTTGGGGGAAGCACAGTAATGAAACTGGTATACACCTTTTATTTAGTTCCTATCTTTCTTTCCTATTTTTTTCACAAGAAGACACATTTATGTTAATTATGTGTAAAATCAAGCAGAAGAAGCCTATTTTACTTCATTACCTTCTGAAGAAGGAAATTTTACTTATCAGCAATAATGAGTTTGCTTCTTTCCGCTTTTCCACGCACGGAGAACGAAATTTACAGATGCAGTTACATTTCCATAACAATTATGTGACTACCTTCTCAATGGAATTTACATTTATTTTTATTCAAGCCATGTTGCAAACAAAGGCAACAGAAGTTGCATACTTCGTTTGTCGTTCAGAAGAAGCGTGTTTCCACATCATCAAGTTACATTCATTCTTTAAAGGCGGAGAAGACGGGCCGAGAAGGCAACACTTGGCGAGCGTAAAGGACGGGTTGAAGGGGAGGAAGGAGATAAAAAAAAAAAAACGTTGGTAGAGCACTTGCCCGCGAAAGGCAAAGGTCCCGAGTTCGAGTCTCGGTCCGGCACACAGTTTTAATCTGCCAGGAAGTTTCATATCAGCGCACACTCCGCTGAAGAGTGAAAATCTCATTCTGGAAACATCCCTCAGGTTGTGGCTAAGCCATGTCTCCGCTATATCCTTTCTTTCAGGAGTGCTAGTTCTGCAAGGTTCGCAGGAGAGCTTCTGCTAAGTTTGGAAGGTAGGAGACGAGGTATTGGCAGAAGTAAAGCTGTGAGGACGGGGCGTGAGTCCTGCTTGGGTAGCTTAGTTGGTAGAGCACTTGCCCGCGAAAGGAAGTTTCATATCAGCGCACACTCCGCTGCAGAGTGAAAATCTCATTCTGGATGACTGGGTACTGTTTGCTCACAACAGTGAAAATTTAGATCTGCCCTGAAAGGACAGTATGCTCAGCATGCTATTTTCTGTCTTGTATACAGACGTTCTCGAAAGCAAATTGAAATCAAAAAATGCAGCAGCTAAAGAAAAATAATTTACTCACTACTAAATTTTTCTTTGCTTATCAGAAACAACAAGTGCCAGCATAAGCCATAAAGTGCAATGTACACATGACAAAATATTTAAAACTTTACTAAGAATGATGGAGGAACATTTTATTTTATAGAAAAACGTTTTTGCAAAATCCAACTCTGATTTTTCTCAAAAACGATTGTACAACATAAGATGACTAACAATTCTCCCACTACAAAAAATTTCAAGCATTAAAACCAATTGCGTTATTTTGGAGATAATGTAAACAAAGGGATCAAATCAACCATAATCTTGAATATTATTAGTTATCTACACTGTAAAGATTTCCTTCAATTAATACGTTTGATAAACAAACATTTCATACTCGCACGTGCCTTAATTACCTCGAAATATTCCGCCACAAGTCTTCTACTTCCATTCTGTCAAGAAAATATCTTTAGAAACATGTTCCCATCTCCATAATAAAGTATTCTAGATCATTTCTCCCAGATGCATAAATTCAGATGTCCTCTACAAATTCAACTGCTCGCTACTACGCCTCAAATTAGAATGCCGTAGCATTGCACAATGACTGGCCACCAAGCGCACCAAAGAGTATACTAAACCCAAAGTCACAGATCTTATCCACTATCAGTGGTGTGTGCTCATGCATCTTTGTCCCAGAACAGTAAAGGAGAAATATTTACAGCACACCATCTTAACTTCCCTCTAATTTTTATTAATCCAATCTCGAAACTTTTTGGACTGACGAGTATACACATACAACACCAAAACAAAAATTCTGTTTACGAGTATAACTGCCGCCCGTTACAACTGCGACAAGACTGAACGCAACAAACGTCGATTAGCAATAAATGTGATTAGCAGTTCAGTACACTCATGCAATGTAACAGTAACGCCATCTGCAGTATGTAAATGCAGCAGATTAGTCATTCAGAAATCGTATTAGAATACTGGTTGTTATGCCTCGTGTCAGAAGGAGAAATGTCTTCGGCACCTTAAAGTACTGGGTCAAAGATGAATGATCTCTCTACACGGGTAGTGAGTAAAACCCTTGACTATGTTTAAGTTTATCTGTGGTGTGGTTGGTTGCCAGTCAGTTATGCAGCGCTGGAGATACTTATTTGAGGCATAGCAGCGAGCAGTTGAGTTTTTTGAGAAATAGAGCTGATGGGGGAAAATGAGATTTTCACTCTGCAGCGGAGTGTGCGCTGATATGAAACTTCCTGGCAGATTAAAACTGTGCGCCGGACCGAGACTCGAACTCGGGACCTTTGCCTTTCGCGGGCAAGTGCTCTACCAACTGAGCTACCCAAGCACGACACACGCTCCGTCCTCACAGCTTTAATTCTGCCAGTACCTCGTCTCCTACCTTCCAAACTTATTTCAATAGAGTTGATATTTGTGAATCTGAGAGAAATTATCTGAATAATATATTATGGAGGTGATAACTTGTTTGCAAATATATATCATTAATTCTGCAGATGGATAAGATTTTTTGTAAAAATTTTCCAAGGTAATCAGTCCACGTGCAAGGAAGAAATGTTTGTTTCTCAGAACTATTAATTGAAGGAAATCTTTGTTCATCAGTTAACTAATAACATTCGTAATTAAAGTTCATTTGGTGTCTTTCTTTTCTTTATTTCTCGAATAACACAGTTGGTTGGAACGCCTCTGATTATTTGTATTGAGAGAATTTTGTAATTGTGAGGGTCTTCTTCTGTTGTACAATCTCTTTAACAATAATCACAGTTTAATTTTTCAAGAACGACTTTCTCTAAAGAATATCCCTCCTCCATTTTTCTTAGTAAAATTTTAAATATTTTGTCGTGTGTGCATTGCACCTTGCGCCACACACTGCCACAGATTATTTCTGACAAGCAAAACACAAATTTTGTAGCGAGTAGTTTACGTCTTCTTTAGCTGCTGCATCTTCTGTTTTCTATTTACTTTCAAGAACGCCAGTACAGTAAATACAAAACAACATGCTGGGCACAAGGTAAGTTTTATTTCAGGGCAGATCTCACTTTGCGCTCTTATGAGGAAACAGCTCGTATTCAGAATTATCAGGTGTTGTGCTAAGATAGAAGATAAATTTACAGTGAACAGTGTAGATAATATCAAACAGCTATTTTTTTCTTCTCAGTACAGCAATATTTTATTTTTATGGGCATTACAAGTCAGAAATAGCACTTCATGCCACGCAGCTTTTATAAGGTACTTCAGTATTGAGTTTCAGTTAAATACGAGGGCGGTTCAGAAAGTAACCTCCGATTGGTCACAGTGCGGGTTGTGGGGGGAGTAGCGACGCCATCTGTGCGTTCACGCACTCAACAGGTCAGTCGGCATCAAGCCGTGGTCGAGTGAACGTCGTACCTGCGCTAGTTTAGTTTTTGTGGCAGTTTGAAATGTGCGCAGCAATAGAAAACCCCGCCAAATGTGAAGTGCGTGCTGTCATAAGGTTTTTTACAGCCAAAGGATATTCTGCAGCAGCTATTCATCGTGAGCTTTGTGCCGTGTACGGACCAAGAATTATGAGTGAAGGAGATGTCCGTGAATGGGTACGTTTATTTAAAAGTGGACGAGAAAACGTTCATGATGAAGAGAGAAGTGGTAGACCATCATTGGTGACTGACGAACTCGTTCAGACAGTTGATGCAAAAGTTCGTGAAAATCGACGTTTCTCAATGTCGGAGTTGTCTACTGGTTTTCCACAGATTTCTAAGACTCTCTTGTACGAGATAGTGACAGCAAGATTGGGTTACCGTAAGTTCTGTGCACGATGGGTGCCCAAAATTCTTACCGACCACCACAAAACTCAAAGAATGGCCTCTGCATTAGACTTTCTGTCACGTTATGAGGACGAAGGAGAACCATTGTTAAACAGAATCGTGACCGGTGACGAAACCTGGATTAAGTACGTGAACCCTAAGACAAAAGAACAATCAAAGATGTGGGCACATTCAAATTCGCCTACCAAACCAAGAAAAGCCTCGCAAGATTTTTCTGCCAGAAAACTGATGGCAACGGTGTTTTGGGATGCCAAAGGGGTGTTGTTGGTTGAATTCATGGAACGTGGTACGACCATTAATCAAGACGTGTACTGTGAAACAATAAAAAAGTTACGACGGGCTATACAGAACAAACGCCGTGGTATGCTGACTTCCGGTATCGTTTTTTTGCACGATAACGCCCGTCCTCACTCTGCTCGCAGAACAACGGCCCTTCTTGAGTCCTTCAAGTGGGACATTATCAACCATCCACCTTACAGCCCAGACCTGGCGCCAAGTGATTATCACCTCTTCATGCATTTGAAGAAATGGCTCGGGTCACAGCGGTTTGATGACGACGAAGAGCTCAAAGATGCGGTCACAGGCTGGCTCCAGGCACAAGCGGGTGATTTTTATGCAGAAGGAATTTCAAAGCTTGTGAAGAGATACGATAAGTGCCTCAATCGCTATGGAGACTATGTAGAAAAATAGTGCAAAGATGTAGTTGTAAGATGTATATATTAAAATATTTTTATTTAACTTGGTGTATTTTTTTAAATCAACCGGAGGTTACTTTCTGAACGGCCCTCGTATTTTACACTGAGTACACAATTAGTTACTTTTGACGTTTAATTAGATTAGTTTCCATTATTTCAAATTCAGTATTTCACTAAGTTTAAGGTTTTGTTTCACGACTCTGTTCACATGCGAAACACAGTGTCAACCAACACACAGTACTGTTCAGCAGTTGAATACGATATTCAAATTACACGTTACATGAGGAAAAAGTTTTTGAAATAAGAATATTCAGTATTTTCCATTTATAGGTAATTTTTATGGAAAGCTTACGCACTTTATCGTACAGCGATATTACTGCTCGCATTAGTCGGGATACCACGACTGTCATGTGAGTATGGAATCTATGGTTTCGGGAAGGCGACACTCAACGACCGCACATGACAGGACATGAAAGGACAGACGTAATGCCGTCACGCACGCACGTCTCGTATCTAGAGTCAGGAAGTGGATTTCCTTGCAGTAAGATAAGTATTAATACGGTCAGTGCGATGACGTATGGAGCATCGAGGAATGTCAGCACGACGACCGTTGCTGACGCAGTAGCAGAGAGACCAGCCGACGGGTGCGCCCAGTGACAACTCTGGACACAAGAGCGTCAGCAAGTTGCCTTTTCAGACGAGACATAGCAATGCAGTGATTGGAGGCGCCAAGGATAACTAATGTTGTCTGATAGAATTTTTCATTGTCATATGGGCCCAGCAAGTGGCGTGATGGCATGTTGTGCCATTGGGAACACAACAAAGAAAATTATTTTTCGCACATCCGTTAATCTGGGTAGCAGGCGTAACATTTTTGACGTGTTAAGCCTAGAGGCTGTGCCCTACCTTTCAGGTATTCATGAAGTTAGCTTCCAACAAGATAACGCAAGACCGTATGTTACCCCAGCTGCCCTGAACTGCCTCGATACAGAGGGTGTCCGATTGTTTCCCTGGCCAGCACGTTAGCCAGATATCTAACCCAATGACTACATCTCGTGGTCGTGGGTTGCCCATAAACTTGCACGCCACCATTTAGTAGCGAGTACTACTGATGAAGTCTGGTCTAGATCTGAAGCGGCGTCGAGTGACGAACAAGTTTCTGCTATCTAAGGGGTTGGGTTGGGTTGTTTTGGGGGAGGAGACCAGACAGCGAGGTCATCGTTCTCATCGGATTAGGAAAGGACGGGGAAGGAAATCGGCCGTGCCCTTTCGAAAGAACCATCCCGCCATTTGTCTGGAGCAACTTAAGGAAATCACGGAAAATTTAAATCAGGATGGCGGGACACGAGATTCAACCGTCGTCCTCCCGAATGCGAGTGCAGTGTTCTAGCCACTGCGCCACCTCGCTCGGTTGCTATCTACGGTCAGTTCAAATCCACACCCAGTCGGGTTAGAGCCGTTGTTGGTGGCAGAAGTACATGCTCTAAGAACTGTATTTGAAAACCTATACGCCCCACAAATTAATCACGTATCCTTCTGACTATACTGTACGCGTACTACATGGTACGTCCGGGAGAGTTGGACCACTGAGTGAAACCGACCAGTGGTATATTTCTCAAATTCGCCGCTAGAGAACAGTTCCTGCTACTTTGGACGAAGCTCTTTTTTGAACAAACGTGGTGTGAAAGTGTTGCTGTTCTTTTCGTGTTAGTTCTGTTTTATCATGTGGTAACATGGTTTTAGTATTAAGGCTTAGTTTGCACAGTATTGATGCAGCTTTTGTACTGTGAGTTTGACAAATGTGTAGTCATAAAACTAGCTTAAAATGGCCACTGAGTCCGCTATCTGCAGATAGAGACAGTGGTTCCCATGTCCTGGACAATGGGGAGGGACGGACCATATTCGTATGGGAAAGATGGACCACTTTTTTTGATGTGGGAGACATGGAGCTCAATTAAAATTAACTTCAAGGCATGTTGAATAATCTCACTGAAGATGGATACTCCCAGTCTATGCTTAGTTATCGGAAGATAGGTCTGTGTCAAGAAACGGAAAAGCAGGATTTCACACCCAGACCAACCAACCACTTCAAAGCTGATAAAAAGACCTAGTGATATCAAACGCGTCAAAAGAGCAGCGTTATCTGTCCAAGACAAAACTTCGAACTCCACTGCTACTAAACGTAAAATTTCCAAGACTACTACTTCAAAACTAAGTATTCCTAAGTCATCACAGACAAAACTTTTGGAAGAAATTTCACCTTTTCCTTCTATTAGTAGTACCATAAGTTTTAAGAGGAAGGCAGCAACCATATCCAAATGGCTAAACTCTGCTGAAACTACCGAAGCTATAAAGAAAAAGAGGCATAAAGGAAGAAAAGACACAGGAAAAAGGCAATACCAGTTAAGAGGAAAACAGACAGATGAAGCTAAAAAGGAAAAATGGGTCCAGCACTATGGGACTTAACATCTGAAGTCATCAGTCCCCTAGAACTTAGAACTACTTAAACTTAACTGACCTAAGGACATCAGACACATCCACGCCCGAGGCAGGATTCGAACCTGCGACAATAGCGGTCGCGCGGCCCCAGACTGAAGAGCCTAGAACCGCTCGGCCACAGCGGCCCTCTGCTAAAAAGGAAAAATGCTGCAACCAGCTTACAGTGTTCATCACGTGCAGACATTGTAGAAGATTGAGATGAACATGAATGTGTTGGATCTCTTTAATTCTAATACAAAACTAATAAAAATGACGATTGTATTCAGTGTGTTTACCATTCATGATGCTCACATGAATGTTGTACAACATTTGGCAACAAGTGCAGTTGATGCTTGAACAAAACCAACAACCAAGTCGATGTTCAGTCAAGATTTATAATAAAGTGATAGTACAGTTTTGGACTAAAATGTTTCGTAGTATAATTCAGTAGTCATTACAACATAATGAAAATTTATAATTTTAATTGGTGCTTTTCTTTATGTATAGCTATTTTTAAATGGTCCATCTCTCCCAATGCACTGGTCCACTTGACCCATACACCTCTGGGTTAAATGGACCTCCTATACATTTTTAATTTTATCATATCTCTTGTATTGTATCTTGTATGTAAGTGGCAGTGCCTCAGTAATATATTGTAGTTAAGTCTATATGGCTCTGTATATAAACATGCAGCGGGAAGTCAAAAAAGTTGAAAAACAAACAAATTTTATGCTAAGAAAGAAAGTGGCCTAACTCTTCCGGATGTAACCCAATTAAAACGGTGTGATTTGATGTCCTTCTTGGTATGGCAGTTTTAATGACCAGCAGGGAAATTTTCTCACATTTACCGCAGAGTGAGCGTCTCTCATCGTCCACGTTCACATCTCCCATTACAATGGCTAGCTCGTAATAACACAGGAAAAGTGTGCATGCCTTAAACGTTTTTGGGAAACCTCAGAAAAGCTAAACTGGGATATCTTTTTCCGAGTACAAGTGCAGTGCAGTTGCATCATCTGGTCCAGAATGAGACGCAAAATTTAATGCAAAAAAGTAGAGCAACGCTGTAGAAATTTCATCTTGATACCTGTCGGAAATTGTCGAATGTTCTCAATTGGTTTCTATTTTCAATTATGTCACCGTGAACAGCTCATTAACTTCCTTTCGATCAGAAAACTTGTATAATACTGTTACCTCGTTCAGCTTATCAATTAAGTGAATTTCTCATTAACTGCCACCGCTATTCGGCAAGCCAGTTGGTTATCAAGGAATCTGCGTTGAGATCTAAATGGCACGTGGCAGAAGCGAGTGTAGGAGTATCTGCCGCGTTTATTAATAGAGTTGTTTACGCTATCCTCGGCGATTATGGAGTTACCCGAGCTCAGTGGCGGCCAGCTGTTAAGCTGCCTTTTACCACAAGGAGTCGCCGGTTCTTGCTGGCTAGCACTGGTAATCCAATGGCCTCCTTTCTGGATGTTCTTAGTTTTCTCCTCAGCTTGCCCAGTTCGGTGAAATGCGGATGATGTGCAGCAGTGACATGGAAGAAAACACATTTCTATAGAAAACAGCGAAAGATGTTGCGGCCGAGCGGTTCTAGGCGCTACAGTCTGGAACCGCGCGACCGCTACGGTCGCAGGTTCGAATCCTGCCTCGGGCATGGATGTGTGTGATGTCCTTCGGTTAGTTAGGTTTAAGTAGTTCTAAGTTCTAGGGGACTGATGACTTCAGATGTTAAGTCCCATAGTGCTCAGAGCCATTTGAACCATTTTGAAAGGATAAGGAAAAGACAATAGAACGATATATTAAAAGAAGTTCTTATATCTTTAGCTGAGGCAGCCGATAAATACAGTCGAACATCTACAGAAAGATAATACATTCATAATGTTATTTACATCATGTACTCACATTAATTGAGATATACATAACTTTGAATGCTGTGGGCTCTTCTGTGGTGCTGAGTTATATAAATTAAATTTGTTGATTGCAACAAGTAGTCTTGAATGCTGATACACTTCAACAATACACCGACACTAAATAATTTTAGTAGCGTAGTGCCACAAAGGCCTATTGTCATCGCTGTAATCTTCGATACTGATGACGATTCAGTCTGTAGATGCCCTTGAGTTCTGGTGAGCCCTCTTCTTTTTTTGTGTTGGCTGAAGTCTTATAATTTTTAATGATCTGTACTTCAGTATTGTGTGCCACAGGTAAAATGTTAGCTCCTTTTTATTAGCATCTATCAGCTAAGGTTTGGTCACTCTAATGGGTTCGTAAAACGTGCGGTTATAAGACCAGTATGTTCCTTCAAGGCTTACGTGTAACGCAGCTAAACATTTGTCGTTCTAGATTACTGGGTTATGGCGAATGGAACACAACTGCTTTGCTTTGGGTACTTTACATTTGTGCCATCGTGGAAGGGGGGGGGGGGGGTGGCAACTGTGTCTGCCGTAACTAGTTGACGTATTATTCCTCGTAGGGTGTCCAATTTATCGAACACCTCTTTTGGCTTTGTCATTCACTTTTTCTCTTAAGTACTTTTCTCGTAGTACATTGTGTAACTCATGGTTCCGTATCCACCAAGGGGCTCCTGTGGTCCAACTGGGGCAGCGATTTTGTAGTGCCAGTAGATTTTGTAATTGGTTTCAAGTCTAGTTCCCTATGATGTCGAGCCGTATAGTAGGGTGGGTTGTAATGTGGCATAGTAGAGTTTTAATTTCGTACGTTAGTTCAAATCTGAGCATTTCAAAAACTGGATGAGAGTCCTAGAGTCCCCATCATCATTATTCCAGCCGTCTTCTTTTCTAGGATGTATGGCGTATGAAGCAGCTTCCTGTCAAGATGTACTCGCAAGTACTTGACAATATTTGACCATAGGATCGGTTGTTCTATTATCCGGAGCCTTCTGTTGAGGATTGGCTTCCTCTTTGTATAGAAAATGGTGCTGTCTTGTTCGTATTAACTGTTATTTTGTTGTCTTTTGCCCATTGTTCTATAAGGCCTAATAAGCCTTTGCATCATTGGTACGAGGTGATCCAGTCGCTAAGAGGTAAGGAGCACTGTGTCATCTGCATATAAACTAGCAGACACATGTCGCATGTTGGGAAAGTCATTAATATACTAGCTGAAAAGAAGTAGCGAGATGATGGAGTCTTGGGAGGACACCGAACGATGCAGAAGCGATGCTTGCTTGGCGGCGCGCTGCCGGGAGAGTTAAAAGATCCGTCTCTCGCGTAGCTGTGAGGGTGCGGTCGACAAAGGTGCCGTCGATACCGTAGTAAAAATTCCAAGAAATTCAACAAATTAATAACGTAATTATGAAAGAGTTTGCCAAATTAAACAACCGTGTTTGGAAATGTATCTGAGACGATATAAGAAGGTATAATGAAAACCTAGTTAAAAAAGTGAATGTAAATAAGAGTATGAATAAGAGAATGCAGAAACTTACGTTGAATAAGTATCACATTTCATCCACTAACAGCATAAGGCACAGTTACTTCTGAGAGAGACAAAACGTTGCATGTACGTCAGCATCTACATATGCATCTACAATCTTCAAACCACCATGAAGCCATAGAAGAGGGTACGTCCCATTGTACCAGTTATTAGTGTTTATTTCCATTCCATTCAAGTATTGACACCGGGAGGAATGTTTGAATGCCTCTGTGCGTGCTGCAATTATTCTCTCGATCCTTTTGTGAACGATACATAGGCTGTTGTAATATATTCCTAGAGTCATAATTTAAAGCCGGTTCTTGAAACTTTGTTATTCGACTTTCTCTTCAAGAGTCTACCAGTTCCCTCAAACAAATTTGGGACTATTCGTGCTGCCCTTCTCATTATACGCTCAGTATCCCTTGTTAGCCCCACACACTTAATATTCTAGAATGTGTTGCACAAGTGATTTGTAAACGATCTCCTTCATAGACTAACTGCACTTCCCCGGTATTCTACTAATAAACCTGCTTTACCCACAACTGAGCCTGTATGATCAGCGTATTTCATATACTTCAAAGTGTTACACCCTGGTATTTCTATGACTGTCCGATTCCAACTGTGACTCATTGATATTGTTGTCATATAATGCTTCGTTTTTTGTTTTTTGTTTTTGTTTTGTTTTGTTTTGTGAAGTGCACAATTTTACATCTCTTAACATTTAAAGCAAGTTGCCAGTGTTTGCACCACATTGAAATCTTACCAAGATCTGACTGAATATTTATCCAGTATCTATCCGATAGTACTTCATTATAGATAAGTACTTAATCTGTTAAAGAGTTTCAGGTTACTACTGATATTGTTCGCAACGTCATTTATATCCATAATTAACAGCAAGGGCCCCAACACACTTCTCTGGGGCACATCCAAAGTTATTTCTATATCTGACGATAATTTTCCATTCAAGATAACATGCAACATCCTCCCTATAAAAAATATCCTCAATGCAATCACAGATTTCTCTTGATATCCCATACGATCGTACTTTTATCAGTAAAATGCTTCCCAGAAATCAAAAAATACTGGATTTACCTCACTACATTGATCCAAAGCTTCCAGTATATCATCTGTGAAAAGTGTGAGTTGGTTTTCACATGATCGATATTTCCAGAATCTATGCTGGTTGGCATGTTTGTGCTCGTAACATGTTCTAAGATTCTATAGTTAGTCTATGTCAAGGGTAATGGACGGTAGTTTTATGGATCACTTCTAATACCCTTCTTGTAGAAGGGTGTGACCTGGTCTTTTCCAAATACTGGGCATAGTCTTTTGTTCAAGGTGTCTACAGCAGATTATAGTTAGAACAGGGGCTCACCCAGCAAGAAATTCAGTATTGAATCTGATAGGGATTCCATCGGGCCCTGGAGCTTAGTCTAGTTTCAACGATTTCAGCTGTTTCTCAACATCACTGATGCTAGTACTTGTTTCAGCATCTGACAAGTTCCAAAAATTGTCGTAAATCAGAAATACAGCGATGTGATATAGAAAATAATTACAGGCAAAACGTGTAAAGTTGTCCGATGTATAAAGAAACGAACGGTACCTGGAGAAGACAATGTCTCAGCAGAAATGGGTAAAACTTGAGAGACGACAAGTTACTCTCTCGCCTATTTTTAGTATACAGAAAATTGTTAAAGATTTTGTTACAACCTGACGCACCTTGACCAAGACTCTAGAAAGTTAATGGCCTAAGCCGACGTTGAAGGAGCATGGTAGGGCGCTAAAAGCATGAGGTATTTTTATGGTTCTTAGCTTGTAGAAACGGCATGCTGGGAGTTGAAACCAATGGACAGCGAGCTTATCCCTTAGTAAATCTTGCCGCACAGGCCCACAGCCATACAGGGCAGACAGGGCAGGCCCTTATCAAGACAGGTCTCCAGCAGAACAATGCCGCGATACCTACCATGGCGCCAGCAGATGGCCTGGGCTGGGGCGACAGTCTGAAGACAGACGTCTACACTGTGGAGTCATAAACCGGGCATTGTGTGCAGAGCCATGCATAATAAAAAAATTCACAAGTTTTCGTGTTTGCCAGAAGTACAAATAGGCTAGTGAACCACTTCCCCTGGCCGCCTCGGTTGTATAAGAAAAATCCATTGTCTGAGGAACGTTTAGAGATAGAATCTTTATTACACCTCGTAGCTAGGACTAACAAGCTCCAAGGAACAGGCAGTTTAGATAAAGATCTTTAAGGTTGTATCTGTTCGCTTGTTGCCATGGGAAGTGACATGACTTCGGAGAAAATCGTCTCTTCCCCCTCTGCAAAAACTTATAAAAGACAGTAACTTGCGTTTTCTTTTTTTTTTTTTTTTCAGAGATGCAGGTTTGTTAACTCTTGCCCTGGTTCGACATGAGTTTGTGCTGTCGTGTGGGAGGGGAGATTTAGCGCCTATAGAGCCCTGTGATGGCTCAAGATGGGGTGAAGGCAGTGTCGTTCGTGCACTTTGTGGGAAAACGGAATTTTTTTCTGGAGAGGTGCAAAGCACTTGGGTATGGGACTTTGGTCTGGTAAGCTCTTCTAGTCGAGGCTCTGGCATGTGTGGTTGGTACTTGGGACCTGTCCTGAGACTGACTTCACTTGTGAGTAGTTTAGACTGGGGAGCCTGTGGTGAAGTTCTTACTGTACCGACAGAGTGACTTCAAACGTCTCGGACTGCTCGTTTGCCGAGGGCACACTTATTCGTTTTTGGTTTACCAGTCTCGAAATTTGGCATCCTTGTGCGCTCTGCCGTATAAGTGAGCCAAATTGACCTGTGGTACGACCAGCAAATGGGTGTGTCACATACTGAAATCTACCGTGTTTTCACGGCTCCGGTAGAGAGTAAATTACGATCCGTCTGCCTGATCGCTAGAGCGTGAGATTTTTGCCTTTCTTTCGTATCCGCGATCGATTCTCAGGTGCCGCCTCCACGTCTCACCTCCGCCACACACATCTCGCCAGCTGCAATTTACATCGCTGCACTAAGCAAACAGGGTAACATACTGCTGCTCAGGCCTTGTCGGGCCGCACAGATCTCAATCGCCACTTTCTCTCAGTTGCACCTATAAAGAGAATCTTCAGTAGATTTGATCAATCAAACTCTGCTCAGCGTCAGATTAATTCAGATTGCGTTATCCACATTTTTAGGGGCAGAGTTAAACCGTCATTGCCAACCCAGGATCCTTGTCCAGCTTAGTCTTAAACCAGCTGTTTGTTGTTTACGGTATTCAATCAATAACTTGTTTAGCATAATTTACGTTTGTTTTTTTAGAAAAAAGTTAATGTTGTTTGAACACTAAAATTATGTCAACATTCTCAATCAATTTATATTGTCCCACTACGGTTAACTTTCAAGCTGGCGGAAAAGTAATTCGATTGGAACTTCCAAAGTTATTTACCCAATGTGTGCAGACCGTTAAAAAAACATTGGGTCAGTGCTGCATTCGATCTAATTCACAAAAAAGGGAACACATAAGACATAAAAAATATGCATATCAGCGTCGTCTCTATTATGTAGACCATATTCTCCAAAATTATTGTCAATTGCACTGAGCGAAAAAAAACTGTCTATCCAGGTAAAGAAACATGCACTTTTTAGAAATAGTCATGTTCGGAATTTTTATTATGTACACTGTCAGAAAAAAATCGCGGCATCAAAAATTAATTGACGTAGAGAGACAAAATTTCGAGAATACGTTCATCTAGGTAACATATTTCGGTGGTTAACATTACAAGAACACGGATTAATGTAAGTGATAGATAATCCATTGCAAATGAGAAATGCTGGTTCATTAATAACCGGTGTAGTCGCACACAATATTGAATGAAATCATATAAATGTGCATGCATTGTGGTGTACAAGTGCCTGCTATCCGTTTGTGGGACGCACTTCCATGGCTGTTGTATTTGGTCGGTCAATACAGAGACGGTTAATGCTGTTTGTGGTCGACTGGAGACAGATCTAGCGATCTATCAGCCCAAGGCAACATGTCGACGCTTTGTAGAGTATGTTGGGTTACATCAGCGGTTTGTGGGCGAGTGTTGTCCTGTTGGAAAACACTCTTGGAATGCTGTTCAGGAATGGCAGTAGAACGGGTCGAACCCGCAGCCTCGGCTTCTTGCGACCGTAGGCTCTGCCAGCAGTCGCGCACAGTGGCTACATTCCTGCCATGTTTTTCTGCGTTATTGCAGAAAGTTCATCTAGCTTCTTGTAACCCTAAACACGACCTCGTTCAAAGGCAGTGAAGTGTTGATAATGGGGTCTTTGTCTCCTTAAAGGCATTCTTGACTAACATTAACATACCATTTCTAGTCTCAAAGGTAGCCAACGCTAACGACAGTTACAGCCTATATTTAAAGCAAACCTCATCTTCATAGTGGCGTTAATAGCGTCACTATTATGCGACATCATATTTTAGATGTACAAACGGGCCTACCAGTTTGTATTTATGTTGCACAACTCCTTTGTGTTGCGATTTCTTTTCCGTCAGTGTATTATTAAACAGCATTTCAGTTCGGTATTCGCGTATTAAATCAAAGTAATAATAATATCTTAACTTTTACTTGAGTGTAGCACTTGCACGTTCAGTGAAATCGACTAGGAGCGCCATCAGGAAGAATTTAAGGAGATTAGTCAAACGTATTTATATGCATAAGCAAAATTCCTTTGGACAGCGTTATTTAAATAAATTTACAAGCTGTTAACATTCATATGAAAAAGAAATAATAAGTTGTCCATTATCGATTACATAGCTCTCAGAATCGTTACCGTGTTGACAGACGGACTTAAATGAGAGAGTGTGGACATTCAGTTGTAGGCGAAGGTCACGTCGCGGTGTGGTCGGTGACCGGCGTCTCGTAGCTGCGTGAAGGTTGCAGACGGACGCCCTGGAGTCGGCTCATCTCTCGTGGGCCGGGGTCCACGAGAAACACGGGGCCCGCAACGAACTTGTGAAGTCACACTAATCGGCTCGTATGGTACACTTTGCTAATGCTCGGCCCCGCAAAGGGCTCACGGGAAATCAACATGTAATTGAAAAGGTACCCACTGAAAGTCTTAACTTTGTTGTGCTCTATCGTGACCTTGCATGCATTCAAACGCGCACTCGAGAATTAGTTACTCACTCCTCGCAAGCGACGGCTGCTGGCACTCGGACCATGACCTGCCTTCCTCATGGGCCTCATCGATGGGGCAACCAAGCAGATTACGGTGGCCTTGAAGCTTTTCCAGATGCTAACATTTTGGCTTGGAAGACGTGGAGTATTGCTGAGACTACAGGACTGTTGGCTAAACAGCCTTATGTTACGCTTGTTCCAAGCATGCCATTTGTTTTGACTACGAGAAGGAAGAAGAAATTAAATGCTGATGAGTACCTGTTTATATGGGCCAAAGTCGGTAATGGCAACTGTAAAATAAAAATTAACGGTGACTGTATGATTTATTACAGACAATAAAGTGTGTTTTGTCCTTTCCTTATCTCCTTTCCTTATCTCCCGTGAGATTTTTTTTTAATTAAAAAAATTTATTCACTTTTTGTTTTGGTGGCCGTGCCGCTCTTGGTTGGACGCTAGGCGGGTGACCTTCAACGGGACTTAGCCGCTGGACGAGGCTGCCGGGGAGCACTGTGTGTCTTTAGCTGCTACCGGCTCTGGATGTCCAGCTCAGACGCCCACCAAGAGGTTTCGCTGTTACCATCTTCATTACAAATTTCTTCTTTCCAATTTCGTCTACAAATGTCCACCAGGCGACCCTAATGCGTTCTCCCGAGCTATGTCGCTGGACATGTTCACACCTTCAATTGGCTGTCTCACGTTCTTCTTCTGTCCAATCAAATTATTGTTCGCCATCGTTTGAGATACTTTCGAACCTCCCACCATTACCAAATTCTCACGGGGCAACGTATGAGACTGGCGATATACTATCAGACTGTTGGAAAAATCTCATCTACATAGTTCTGAAGATAGCAGGAGCCGACAAGTGCAATCGTACAATCAGCTTAGCAGCTCATACAACCAAGTTACTGACAAGAATAATATACAGAAGAATGTAAAATAAAATTGACGGTCACTTAAATGACGATCAGTTTGCTTTAGTAAAGGTAAAGGCGCCAGAGAAGCAGTTCTGACGTTGCGGTTGATAATGGACGCTAGAGGAAAGAAAAATCAGGACACCTCCATAGGATTTGTTGACCAGAAAAATCGTTCGACAACGTAAAATCGTGCAAGATGTTCAAAACGCTGAGAAAAATAGGGGTACGCTTTAGGTAAAAACGGGTAATGTATAATATGTACAAGAACCAAAAGGAAACAATAAGACTTGAAGACCAAGAACGAAGTGCTCAGATTTAAAAGGGAATAAGGCAGGGATGTGATCTTTCACCCCTGCCGTTCAATCTATGCGTCCAAGAAGCAATGAAGGAAATAAAAGAAAGGTGCAAGAATGGAATTAAAATTCAGGATATAGGAAATCAATGATAAGATTCGGTGATAACATTGCTGTCCTCAATGAAAGTGAAGAAGAATGGAATAGAATGCACAATCTAATGAGTACAAAGACGAAAGTAATGGGAAGCAGAAAATGGTTCAAATGGCTCTGAGCACTATGGGACTCAACATCTGAGGTCATCAGTCCCCTAGAACTTAGAACTACTTAAGCCTAACCTAAGGACATCACACACATCCATGGCCGAGGCAGGATTCGAACCTGCGACCGTAGCGGTCGCGCGGTTCCAGACTGAAGCGCCTAGAACCGCTCGACCACACCGGCAGGCTGGGAAGCACCAGAAATGAGAACAGCGAGAAACTTAACATCAGTATTGGTGATCACAAAGTAAATGAAATTAAGGAATGCTGCTTGCGAGGCACCAAATAACACATCAGGGATGGAGCAGGGATGGAGCAGGGATGCACAATCTAATGAGTACAAAGACGAAAGTAATGGGAAGCAGAAAATGGTTCAAATGGCTCTGAGCACTATGGGACTCAACATCTGAGGTCATCAGTCCCCTAGAACTTAGAACTACTTAAGCCTAACCTAAGGACATCACACACATCCATGGCCGAGGCAGGATTCGAACCTGCGACCGTAGCGGTCGCGCGGTTCCAGACTGAAGCGCCTAGAACCGCTCGACCACACCGGCAGGCTGGGAAGCACCAGAAATGAGAACAGCGAGAAACTTAACATCAGTATTGGTGATCACAAAGTAAATGAAATTAAGGAATGCTGCTTGCGAGGCACCAAATAACACATCAGGGATGGAGCAAGGATAACATAAAAAGCAGATTATCTCTGGAAAAAAGGGCATTCCTGGCCAAGAGAACTCTACTAGTATGAAGTATAGGCCTTAATTTGAGGAAAACATTTCTCTGAATGTACTTTGGAGCACAGCATTGTATGGCAGTAAGACATGGACTGTTTGAAAACTATATCGGAGCAGAAAATAAGAATAAGAGGTGTTTGCTACACAAGAATGCTGAAATTTGCGTGGACTGATAGGGTAGGAAACGAGGAGCTTTTCCGCAGAATCGGAGAGGAAAAAAACATGAGGACGACACTGACAAGAAGTTGGGACAGGATGATAGATCTGTTAAGACATGAGGGAATAACTTCTTTGGTATTAGACAGAGCTGTAGAAGGTAAAAACTACAGAGGAAGACATAGACTGGAATACATCCAGCAAATAATCAAGGACGTTGGTTGCAATTACTACTCTGAGACGAAGAGGTTGAGACAGAAGAGGATTTAGTGGCGGGCCGCATCAAACTGTCTAGAAATCGTAGAGTCTGAGAAACCTTACGTCTCAGTTCCAACGAAATGTGTATTAAACAGCCTTGAGAAACGAGGCACTGATTCAATTCACGCTACTATTTCTATTAATTAGGCTTTATCAGGCTTGTGGAAACTCAGAAGTGAAACAGGAAAAATCAACGAAACTGCGCTCAGTAGGCCTACAGGAAGACTTGGGATCATTAAAGTGGGAAAACGGGGAAGGGAAGCTTTTCAGTGGAGTGAACCACCACCTTTCGGTGCTACGTTTTACTGGTCTGGGTCCTAGAAAATGAATGAGGAAATTTTGGAAATTTGTGGTAAGGTCTTAGAGGACCGAACTGCTGAAGTCATCGGTCCCTAAGCTTACACACTATTGAATCTAACTCTTACGCTAAGGACGACACACACACACCCATGACCGAGGGCTCGAACCTCCGACGGGGGCAGCCGCGTGGACCGTGACAAGACGCCCTAGAATATCGAGGTTTTAAAGCTTTGCTTACAAGTGTTCAATGCCAGCACCATTCGCAACACGACACACATCGAGTCAATAGGCGAGTTCTTCCAAAACCTTGTACAATATGTCTGGAGTAATCGTTAAAATAACTGCCTCAGTCCTGTTTCTGAAGTTGGGTAGATCAGCTGGTAGAGAAGGCCCGCACACACACACACACACACACACACACACACACACACTCACAGAGTCCCACACATGGTCGTCTACGGACCCGCAAGGGTAAAAATCAAGTGGCGTCAGATCGGGTGAGAATGGAGAACATACCCAAGCTCTGTCATCCTGCCCATTGCGTCCAATCTAGCAGTCGGGCACAACGTCGTTTAACTAGTCGCGTACTGAGTTATGCCAGTGAGACGGCGCACCACCCTGCTTCCAAATAAACATCTGTGATCAGCTTCTTTCATTTGGGGAAAGAGTCATATTTCTAGCGCATCAAGAAAAAACCCACCAGTAGCAGTTGCTTTATCGAAAAAGAAACGCCCACAAACTTACCACAGGGTGTGGCACAAAAAACATTCAATTTAGGGGCGTCTCATTGCAACTGTACCATCTCCTGGGGATTTGCTGATCCTCATATGCACACACTATGCGTGTTCACATTTGCACTTAGATGAAATGTCGATTCATCACTGAAGACCTCACGCGCCAGAAAATCATGGTCATGCAGCATCGTTTCGCTTGGAAAGCTGGCGCCGTAAACGGAAGTCTGCCGGCTTTAGTACATGCGTGCAGGTACAGAAACAACGCTGTTTGAGTTCCTGTTTCATTTTATGTGTTGTTTAGAGATGTAATTTGAATATAATAAATGAACAAAAAGTTTGAAGCCCCGATGTTCATTTTGAAATACCGGAACAATGCTGCTGCAGACACAATGTTTTTGAAGCGCGCCGTTCAGTGGTCACTGTTAAACATGTTGCTCCGCAGCAGACGATTCCCTTATGTACCTGTTGTAACTGCGACCAGGACGGTCGCGGGGTAGCAATGACGGAAGGCGCGGCGGGGCCCGCGGAGAGGCTCGCGAACAACAACACACCGGAAGAGGACGGACACGACCAACGTAGGACAGAACGAATACAACAAAAGCGAACAACAGAGTCACAAGGAAACAAACACGTCCACTCGTACTCGAACCAGGAAGTAAGCAATCTACCGACGTAAACGAGATTAGACTGACTGACTGGCTGAGCTTTTTTTTTTTTTTTCCTTTATTGAATTTCAATTCCCCCCGAAGGGGGCGGGCTGGCAGCAGCGTAGTATGCCGCTCTTCAGCCTACAGACTTTGTTAAAAAGATGAAGAGAATAAATAATAAAAACAGGCGATAAAATCGGAGACTTAAAGAGTAACATGGCGAAAAAAATCGTGGAACTTAAAACAAAGAACAGGGGGATGATGATGCTAACAAAATACATACGAAACAGACAGGTAAAATAATAGACACACACTTAAAAAAAAACACGTCGAAAGTCTGGTTTCTGTTCGTAAAATAAATTATATTCACACCTAGCGACAGCATGGTTTCTGTTCGCAACACGAGAAAGACAAACAACACTGAACAGTCACTGGAACACTGCACTAAAAAGTTGGCAAATGTGACATACCACAGCCGAGAGCAGGTGGGGGGAAACTGGACAGATGAAAGGAAAATAAATAAGGGGGGAAGGAGAGGAAAAGCGAAGGGGTGGGGAGGCGGGAAAGGAGCCGATGGAGGATGAGGACCCATAAGAGGGGTGGCGGGGGGGTGCTGGGCAGACGCGACAGGGAATGGGGAAGGCAGAGGAGGGGAATACAAAAGGACTCGGGGGGGGGGGAGAAGGGAGGTAGGGAGAGGTTTGGTGGGGGAGAAAACAGGATGGAATGGGGGGAAGAGGGAGCCCAGGGAAAGGACAGAGGAAAGAAGGGGGGTGGGGATCAGAGTTGATAGGAGGGATAGATGGAGGGAGAGAGGGATGGAGAGAGGGCATCATCTGGGAGGGGGAGTTGATGGAAGCCACCTTGGGAAAGGAGATGAAGGGTGTAGAGATGGAGGGTAGGGGGGACACAACAGTGAAGGCACGGCAGGGGGCGGGGACGGGAGAGGAGAGGAGCAACCAGGGGGTGAGGGGGATCAAGGCGGCGGCGGCGGGAGGTGTAGAGTATGCAGATATGTTCGAGGAACAGGAGCAGATGGGGGAAAGGAATGAGGTCATAGAGGATCCGAGTGGGGGACGGGAGGCATATACGGAAGGCGAGGCGGAGTGCATGATGCTTAAGTATCTGGATGGACTTATAGAGTTTGGGGGGGGGGACATAACAGAGGATGGGACGGATTGTAGGCGTGGAGGATGGTAGCGGGGTGCAACCCCCATGTCCGGCCAGAGAGGAGTTTGAGGAGGTGGAGGCGTTTGTGGGCTTTGGATTGGATGGAGCAGAGATGAGGGATCCAGGTGAGGTGAAGGTCAATGGTGAGGCCAAGGTAGGTGAGGGTGGGGGTGAGGCGGACAGGACGGGCGCAGACGGTTAGGGAGAAATCCAGGAGCAGGAAGGAGTGAGTGGTACGACCTACGATGATTGCCTGGGTCTTGGAAGGATTGATTTTCAGGAGCCACTGGTTACACCAGGTACAAAAAGGTCAAGGTGATTCTGGAGAAGGCGTTGGGACCGTTGGAGGGTAGGAGCGAGGGCGAGGAATGCGGTGTCATCGGCATATTGCAAGAGGTACACTGGAGGGGGGGGGGCATATCTGCCGTGTACAGGAGGTACAGGAGAGGGGAGAGGACAGAGCCCTGGGGCACACCTGCAGAGGGGTAGAAGGTGTGGGAATTGGCATTATGGATGGTAACATAGGAGGGGCGGCGGGAGAGGAAGGAGGCCATCAGACAGATGTAGTTGACAGGAAGGGTGTAGGTTTGGAGTTTAAACCGGAGACCAGGATGCCAGACACGGTCGTAGGCCTTTTCCAGGTCGAGGGAGACAAAAATGGCGGAGTGCTGGCTGAGCGAGAGGTCAGCACTTAAGTACGCTACCGGAGGCGCCGCTATTGGCCGCTGGGATCACGTGTTCCCCCGTGGCGCCCCCACACTAAAAGCGGGCCAGGAGGCACGCGCTGCCACAGCTTACGGCGCGATGGTGCAGAGACCTCTATGGGTCTTCGACGTCCATGACGTCTTGCGCGGATTCAAATTCCGCGGCGTGCGGTACCGGAGTACCCACTGAGCACGCAACGACATCGTCAATTACGACTGCAGTGGACATGAGATAATCGAGATGTGACCGGGAGTCAATAGAAACGCGATGCTTGGTTGGATGGTCGGATGGTGGTCGGATGAGAAACGTTTCTTCATGCACCGCGCCAGTGGTCCTGACTGGATGTACCGTCATACAGGCGAAAGGCTGCTCGAACACGCACAGCCTCTCGGATGCAGGCCGATGGGGGCGTGTGTATATATTGATGAGAACTTGAACTGGGAAAACTATATAGTGCACCTACTAAAACTTTTAATTTCGGCTACTTTTACCGTAAGAATAACGCCCAATTCTCTGGATACAGAAGGCAATGAGTTAACATATCCTACATAATTTCATTTACTGATTTCTTACAGAATAATATTGAGGAAAAACTTCTTACTCAGATAAGTTCTTTGGGCAAAAGAAAGTAGATGGAATTATTTATGGGTTTTACAGAGGTACATCTTGCAGACATCTCTTTAAGCATCTGGGAATATTAACCACAACTTCACAGTTCATTTATTCACTTATATAAATTTGTTATCGACAATCGATCTGAGTTTGAGAGTGGCAGAGATATTCACAAGTAAAATACCATAGGTAAAAAACCTATAACTGAACAGAATGTTTCCTTATAACAATTGTTTTCGCTTTCAAGCTTCTGTGCCTCAACATGTAAAAACGGAACCCTTACAGGATCGCATTCGTCTCCGTCTGCCCGCGTGCTTGTCCGTGCGACTGTTAAGAAATGTTTCTCACACGAACCAGTAGACATATCAAGTTCAAATTATGTCACAAATTAAGCTCTATGGTCCCTTGGCGGTGTAAAACTTTTAGGCTTCTAAGTCAATTCAGTCAAAGATACGGCCATTTATGTCACACATTTTCATATTCGAAAACTCGTAACCTATAGGGTACTTCCTGTTGGCGTCTAATCATGAGGTTTGGCAAGAGCCAAGGTTCCATAGTACAACTGAAGGGAAGAATCCATTGTGTAATTATATGAAACGAAAGAAAATTTTTTTGGCCTTTGTTACCCTGCATCAAACTTGAAATTTAAACATTCTCGAAAATCTTGCAGTCCATGCGACCGATATCTTGTCAGTATCAACGTTAATAACAGGCAAAATTCAAAAATGGCCTCAATTCCAGGAATGGATGAGCTGTCTCTATATACGACTAAGTTTGTGCAAAACATTCAGATGTGAGTTCTACTCGTACCCGGCCAATTTTTGTGTTCTGTGTTCGTTCATATGGCACACTCCACATCATAAGGGTTGTCGTGAATATGATCTATGAAACAAATAACTAACTAAATGATTTTATGAATAAAAAGTTAAACAGACGGCAAGCCGCAAAAGCGACTTCAACTCGAAATCTTGCCCCAGACTGGGAAGGAATTTTTGTTTCTACCGTAATCAGCATTTGTAAGTCCTTCTTCGAATTCTGTGAATCATTCGTATCAAAGTAATTCCCGTACACTACACAGAAGGCCTCACCTATATAATAGTTAATGTCTTCACCGGAACATGATTTATGAAACTATTCGACAACTTATGTGCTACAACAGAGTGATAGCTTGGCACCCAGAACAAGCACCTTAATAAAGTGCTCATCATAGGTCACTCTGTATTAAAATATTTTAAAATTTATCGGTGATTAATTGATACCTAACGTGAGTAGTAAAACCAACTGGCATATCAGAAAGCGCGTCAACGAAGGAAGCGATGCCATTTGCAATGCCGTAACATTTCGTTACAGGTGAGAGTATCCTCATGGCCGTTGTTCCTTTCGCACACTTTTCTAGCCTAACCATCAGCTATGGTTTACAGTAACAGTGTATTTTATAAATGTAAAATAAGGCAGAGGTGCAACGGCAAATTTTTGGGAATGCCACGCTGAACGATCTCCACTGATGTGTTTTATAAAGTTTTCTGTGAGGGCTATTTTTTTAAAAATACATCATATTCTTGTCCCTCTGGAAAAAAAGAGTTCGTGACCATTTTATTAATTCCGTATTTGGTAGGGTTCCTGCACTTAACTTAGGATCCACTTAGCAACTAAAATACACGAAACCCTCCATTGTCAAATTTACCTTTATTGTAATTTTAATTAACGTGAAGCAATAAGGACATCAAACATGGAGGCAAAATGTACGCATCTAAAGGCTACTTAAAAAAGGAATAAAACCACTTAAATTTGTTTCCACAGGAGGAGAATACAACTTCCCAATTCGGATCTCGCTTATACATTTTTTTTTCTTTATTGTGATTTTTAGCACCTTACACAAGGAGGGCTGGCAGCAGCTGAGTACGCCGCTCTTCAGCCTTGAGGTTTACAATAAGTATTACATAGAGGGGGCACAGAGAATACAATCAAAACGGCGGGCAAATCAATGTAGACACCAAAAAACAAA
This sequence comes from Schistocerca nitens, assembly GCF_023898315.1. NCBI lineage: Eukaryota > Metazoa > Arthropoda > Insecta > Orthoptera > Acrididae > Schistocerca > Schistocerca nitens. The sequence goes on along the minus strand of NC_064618.1, from coordinate 394,836,639 downwards.
AAAACATGGAGCCGTCCACGCTGGACGAGAAAACATCACTGACACTAGTTGACACGGCGCACAAATCATGGATGATGGCGACGGTACACGTGAACAGTGGCGGCGTGACGGCGAACAAACACTAAACACAAACGAAGGCACACACACGAGACACTGATGGCGATGACCTCCGGCACGCGAATGTTCACTGTGCGTGTGCGAGTCCGGGGACCTGCCAAGAGAGGAGGAGGAGGAAGGGGAGTGGGAGAGCGAGAGGGGAGAGCAGAGATGTCACGGGCAGGGAAGATAGGGGGAGGGAGGAAGGGGGAGGGGAAGCCCGGGGGAAGAGGGGTGGAGGGAGGGGACGGGGGAAAAGTAAAGAGAAGGGAAGGGAAGAGAGGGGAGGGAGGGTGCCTAAAGGAAAGGACACCGGAAGTGGGGGGTGGGGCAGGGTCAAAGTTGATAGGAGGGGTAGATGGAGGGGAGGAGGACATCATCAGGGAGGGGGAGCTGGTGGAAGCCACCTTGGGAGAGGGTAAGGAGGGTTGAGAGATGGAGACCGGGTGGGACGTGGGAATACAGGTGCGGCAGCGGGCGGGGGTGAGAGAGGGTCGGGGAGACTAGCGGGTGAGAAGGATCGAGCTTACGGGAGGTGTACAGCACTAACACATTTTACTGACAATAAATATAACAAGATAAATAATCATACATGTGACGAGAACAAATGAATAACACTATCAATCTTTACACATGAGAATACGACTATATCCACGAAGTTTCGCGCCCTGGCAAGGAAGATATTTAACTTCAACGTATAAGGTGGTTACAGTAAGCCCTAATGCCACTCGACAAACGCAATGACGATACAAGCGAGACAAATGTACTGGAGGAGGATAGTCGGATGTGCCGTAGTAAAAAGGGCCACTATCAACCCCGTCAGCACGCAACCCCTACGAACGTCAGTTTCAGCTACCTACAACATACACAGAGTCATTTGTAGCTTCTTAGAAACAATTGACATGAAAAGGCACAACGCGTAACACACTAATAAAGTATAAACGACTACTTTGCAGAACTAGCTCCTCTTTAGACAAAGCAAACAGTAGAATATTAACAACACGTAAAATACTTCTAACCTATAGCAAACTAAGGTAACACGTCATAGAATGTCGTCTTGAGCTCATGGAATACTAAGTCTGACTTAACTATTTATAGGTCTTACAACTCAACACTGTCAGTTTAAGCAAACCCGCGAATACAAACCTCGAAATATGACAGGAATAATGATTGAAGCCACTGACAATGCTAGGCTGCCACACAAAGGAGACAATAGTAATTTACAGCGGCACATAACCGACCTCCTTACATCTCCAATTTAGTATAATCAGAATAAGCAATTTTGTGTATAATAATTACTTACAGTACCATGACAACCTCCGAATAACACTTATTACCCAAGGTAGGTGCTGGTATCGAAAGGCACCTTTAGTGATACAGAGTTCGAGTATATTCACTTATTGGAAGGGTTTAAACTTTACATCCCTTTCCACATAGCTCTCTGTTTACACACTTCTATAACTTCTGCAACTAAAGAAGGGCATATAAATGCACATATAACTGACAGATTTCAGCAGAATAAAACAGTATCTTAGTATGGCGCAAGTATCCATGCCTTGGTCTCCCTCTACGATTTTTACCCTCTTGCTCTTCCCTCCAATACTAAACTGATGATCCCTTGATGCCTCAGTACGTGTCCTACCAACCGATCCCTTCTTCTCGTCAAGTTGTGCCACAAATTCCTCTTCTTCCCAATTCTGTTCAGTACTCCTCATTAGTTACGTGATTTAACCATCTAATCTTCAGTATTCTTCTGAAGACCACATTTCGAAAGCTTCTGTTCTCTTCTTGTATACACTATTTATCGTCCATGTTTCATTTCCATACATGGCTACACTCCATACAGAAAAGACTTCCTGACACTTAAATCTATACTCGACGTTAAGAAATTTTTCTTCATCAGAAACGCTTTCTTTGCCATTGCCAGTCTACATTTTATATCCTCTCTATTTCGACCATCATCACTTATTTTGCTCCCCAAATAGCAAAACTCATATACCACTTTAAGTGTCTCATTTCCTAATCTAATGTCCGCAGCTCGTGGTCGTGCGGTAGCGTTCTCGCTTCCCGCGCCCGGGTTCCTGGGTTCGATTCGCGGCGGGGTCAGGGATTTTCTCTGCCTCGTGATGACTGGGTGTTGTGCGGTGTCCTTAGGTTAGTTAGGTTTAAGTAGTTCTAAGTTCTAGGGGACTGATGACCTTAGATGTTAAGTCCCATAGTGCTCAGAGCCATTTGAACCATCCTAATCTAATTTCCGTGTTATCTGAGGTATTCTCTCCATCTGTAACACTCTCTTGCTTCTGTACCATGCAAATTGCTAATCTTCCGTAGCATAACGAAGGGCTTTTCTCAATACTCTTTCTTTTCATTTGTGTCATTCTACATTTATATCGCAAAGCATCTGCAACATCACCTACAAAATTCATTTTCTACGCTGTTTATTTGTTACTTTAATTTCTTATTAGGAACACCGATCTACAGGTGATATTACTCTCAATAAATGACTTGGACATAATCCTTGTCCTTATGTACAATATGTACAAGGCAGAGTTTAGTTGTCTTGTTGCTTTTGCTCGTACCATTCTGTGGATCACATCATTTCGTCTGTTCTCTCTGCAAATAGAATGACCCATATATATATATATATATATATATATATATATATATATATATATATATATATATATATATATATATATATATATATATAAAACGCAAAAATGCTTTCGACATTACACGTTTTAATTTAAAAATTATATGTAATGGGATTAGAATACTAGGGCTATTTCGGCATATCGTTCACCATTGATCCGCATTTAGGATTTCCGCCGAGAGAGAGTACTGTAGTCCATTAATGAATGGCTTACACACACACACACACACACACACACACACACACACACACACACACACATATATATATATATATATATATATATATATATATATATATATATATATATATATATATATATATATATATCATTTCTGATTTTCTTTATTTTTTCTGCACTCATTAGCAAGTTCTCTACCAAATATTCTATTTTTTCAATATTTATTTTCAAATCTCACTTCATGTATTGGTTTACGGATTTTCTCACAAAATATTGAAAAATCATCTTGTTTGTCAACTAGAATAGCCTGGTCGTTAGCAAACAATAAATTATGTATACGGAATGTTCCCGTAAGAGAGTGCAAAAATGTAACAAGACATAGAGGATGCTCCATTGAACAATTTGAGGTAGGGAAGTGGAGTCGGAGAAGTAGGCTAAAGGAGAGAATAGGAATAAAATCACATTACTGTATATTTTTTATTTACATTCATTAACACATTGAACCTACAATTTTACTGTATCTTACAAAATGTGCTGGAACTGACTCCCATCAACCACAATGCAAGCATAACATCGGTAAGGAAGATTCTGACGCACTCTGCCAGCCGGCCGAAGTGGCCGTGCGGTTAAAGGCGCTGCAGTCTGGAACCGCAAGACCGCTACGGTCGCAGGTTCGAATCCTGCCTCGGGCATGGATGTTTGTGATGTCCTTAGGTTAGTTAGGTTTAACTAGTTCTAAGTTCTAGGGGACTAATGACCTCAGCAGTTGAGTCCCATAGTGCTCAGAGCCATTTGAACCATTTGAACCAGCACTCTGCCAAATATCCCTGGTGTGTTTCTACTCGCATCACAGGCAGCTACAGTCCTGGCGACCAATTCCATCTCCGTATCCACTGGGGTCACACACACAACTGACTTTAGATATCCGCATAGGAAATAGTCAAAATAATTCAGGTCAGGTGACCACGCAGGCCATGTAATAGGACCTCCCCTTCCATTCCAGCGACCAGGAAGTACTGCACCGGTACTGCTCCATCGTACTGTGCTGTACGTCTCTGAACAGTATTGAGTACTGAATGGGTCTGTTGTTGATTCATAGCACGTTCTGTCGTGGGACAATGTATATACGATAGAACAGAGACACCCTGTGGCCAAGTAAAAAAAAATCGTGGTAAGGTCTTACGGAACCAAAATGTTCAGGTCATCGTGTGGACAAGTAAAATAAACAAAACCTGCACCAGACTTCCTTGTTTCCTTGCAGGAAATAAATAACGTACATGTAAATAAACAACACAGTACAGTACTGTAAACTTGTACCGATGTTAGTTGTGAATACGCTGGAAAACAATAATGCTAGAAAAGAAGTACACAAGTCTACTTTCATATCTCTTTAATCTGGGTTCCCCGACCCCAGGTTCCCTATCTCCAATTGTTCAGTGGAGCATTCTCTATGTCCTATTACGTTTTTGCACCCTCTTACGAAAACACCCTGTATATCATATCAAGTTGTACACCCATTTGACAATAGTTTCTCGACTAGCATATCATTGCTGCATTACTATACATTTTGAATAACGTTTGTGGAAGACGACGATCTTGCCTGTAATCCTTATTTACAGGGGATGGTCTAAAAACACCGTGTGTTTCTTAATTTTACTCATATTGCGTCAATGTAAGCTTTTGACAGTTTAATGTATCTTGAAAGTATACCGTTGCTGTTCATTACTTAACTATTGGTACTGTACTATTTGCTTGTAGCTCTTTTGCATATAGAATACTTTTTTCTCTTGAGAATAAAAGATTCACCTATTCCAATTTCTAAAACCTCTCTGATCTTCAAGTTCTCTTCTGACTCAACACTTCCCATCGAACGTCTCTCATTTAGGAATCTGACAAAGTGGTTATCTAATATGTGCAAGCTTTAGAGGTATCCCCACTGGGCCTGTGTATTTGATATTCCATTCCATTTAACGCTCTCGAAATTTTGTGACATCACAAACCTCTTCGCTGATCATCCTGTTTTGGGTTCCACTCAACATGGTAAGAAATTTACACGCAGCAGTACGGGAAGTGCGTACGACCTGCCTGTACCGGAAGCGAACATGTTGGCGCGGTTGAGCGGCGCCCGCACGGTTTACCTGTTTTCAGATCGCTGTACTTTCTCCGGAACTTTCGCCAGTCGCGACCTATGCGGGCAGCGCTACCAGCTGAGGTATTATAAGGCCGGTCCTCAGAACAATGTGCAAGTCGTTACGGCGCGACTGGCCTAAGTGGACAGACAGAACTACGAGGTGAGTGTTCAGCAAGCAGAAACTGTACAAACACAGCGCGACTGCGACGTGCAGTGTCTGAGAACAGGCTCCGCCAGTCGCGGAGGCTACTTAACATAAATGCAGCATCGTCGTAGTAACTCACATGGACGTTTCATTAATAAAAGGGGGCCATGCAGATATTCCGAAATTCGAGAAAAGCTCGCTCATGTAATTCTTTTTGTTTAGTGCAAATAATCCAATAATCCAAACGCGCCATCGAATGTAATGCTTACCCCTGTTTTAAAAATAAAATCATAAAAAAGGATTGGTTGGCGCATCACTGGTAGGCTAAATTTATTTCACATAACAACGTGAACTATCAAAACAATTTTTAAACTACACGTTCTTAAAAGGATTAGTTGGCGGATCACTGGTAGGCTACATTTATTTCACACAACAACGTGAACTATCAAAACAATTTTTAAAAATCACATTGTTAAGTCACACAGTCATTATTAAAGAAGAACGCCTTCCTTGATTACCTACATGACATGCAAACAAACATACCGTTAATTACAGGTGTTACTCATAATTGCTCACTAAAGTCATCATTACTCGTATCCTCGGAGGGGTCTACATCAGAAACTGATTCATTTCCTCTTTCCGCTTCATACTCGTTGTCGTTCTGGAGTACATCATTTTCACTGCCGTCCAGAGTATTTAAAATACAGCATTTCTTGAATGATTTTACGATCATGGCGGCTTCAATGCATTTCCGGAGAGCCGAAACTCATTGTGCAACAATGTTGATTGCAGCACGGTGTCAGTTCACAGTTTGGTTTTCGTATTGTTCTTGAACGTAACCTTTGAAAGGTTTCTTTACACTAACGGCCAGGGGTTGTAAGACATAAGTCATTCTTCCGGCAGTAACAATTAGGTCACTGTCTAGGCTGTGGGTGCTCTTTTCTACGTCGTCAGTGAGATGACCACAAATGCATCAAGACCAAATCATTGACGGTAGTCTGGAAAGCCCACCAGGACGCAGTTTCCACGCGTTTCGGTGGCAGTCAAGCATTAAAAGTTTCACTCATCCATTCCTTCTCTTGGTTTCGAACAATGACGTCATCAGGGAACAGGTTTTCAGTTTTAGGGGTCTTGAAGCTTGTTATTCTCTTGAAGATTAAGAAAGGGGGCATGTTCGTGCTCGTCTGCTGTGATTGCCAGCAGTACGGTTATGCTCTGTTTTTCACAACCTGGTTTTTTGGTGGTAACTTCTTTTGTTCCCTTCTCATCAAACGTGTAATTACGTGGCATATCAATCCAAACTGGCAAATCATGAACTTTGCCTATTTGGTACATCGAAAGATTCTCCTCTTTCCGAAGTGTAATGACATATCGGTACCTCTGAAATTCTTCAAGTTTTTTCTCAGTATCGTTTGGAAGGTTTTTTCATACTGTTGTAGGCTATCTTAGAGATAAGCCCACCAGTATCATAAAGAATTAACCCGTCCACGGCTAGCCGTAAACTCTTGCCTCGATTTGTTAAGGAATGCAGCCACCTTGTTTGCTCTGTTTCTTATCATATCACCAGTCACAGGTCGCCCATTATTCCTCCTTTCACGGAGGAATTTCAAAACTTTTACTTCAGCGTCAGGATGTATTCCTTTGCGAGGAGCAGTGAATTTCTTTCTTGTAGTGGCAGCTGCAAATAACGCCAATTTCTGTTTCTTCCACAAGCGAACGCTACTCTCAGCTACACTGAACTCTCACCCCGGCCCCCTGTTATCACATTTTTAGCACATAGAATCACTCTAGGCATCATATGATGTTCTTCTCTGCTCGCTTTCCATTTCGTGATCACCTAATGCAAACCCACTACGCAGTAATCGGCCAACAATAATGTAACGAAGTTCAGAGTTACAACAACCCATTGTCACGTAAATGACAACACCTACATTTCTATTACGTTACCAATAAACGACGAGTCCAGATTTGTTCTCGAATGCAAAGCGCCATCGTATCTTGTGCGCACCCAGTTTTGAATACTGCATATGGGAAAAAAAGGTGGTATTAGATAAGGGTAAATACGGCAGTACGCATCAAAACAGTGTTTTAGTTAGAATAACCAACATCTAAAAAACGTAATTGCAATGAAATTTAACTTCCAGTTGTTACTTTGTTAGAAAGAGTTCTGAGTCTTTTGTAATGAAGCTGAGCTGTTGAGAGAAATCGGACCATTTTCAAGTTATACTTTTCACTGCAAGAATTTTTATACCAGATACCTGACGTGGACAGTATGACCAAACATTTAGGTAAGCACACCACTGCTTCGTTACCATCACTTGTACTGCCAGTTTACTCGTTTTCATGTTCAGCGATGTATCTCTCACCTTCATTAACTCCATCCTCGGATGTTAGATTCAGATAGAAGGCATGGTAGATAGCGAATGTGTGTGGAAGGACTCTCTTGAGAATTTTTAGCTCTACTGCGATTCTGGTCTGCTGCCTTTTCCTCCTCTTTATGCAGCAATGGTAAATTTCTCGGTACATCTCTTCGTCCTCGATTTGCAGTCTGGCAATCAGTTTCAAATACACTACTTTTTGGCAAGCGTCATTTTTTATATGGGAATACAGCTTAAAATCCTAATTAAACATTATGTGTAAGCCATTCATTAATGGACTACAGTTCTCTCTCTCGGCGGAAATCCTAAATGCGTATCAATGGTGAACGATATGCCGAAATAGCCCTAGTATTCTAATCCCATTACATATAATTTTTAAATTAAAACGTGTAATGTCGAAAGCATTTTTGCGTTTTTACGTACTTTCACCGCCTCCAAAATTACAGCAAACGTGAAACTACATATTACATTCCAATATTCGTTGCCGTGGTACATTACATTACCGCACATAGAGATCTCATTGCTTAGAACGACACAGCTCAGCAAGCAAATGGCGAGGAAATACAAACTGCAGGCATGATCCATTTTTTTCCCTGACAGTCCTCTGTCTCAGCTATAAGTCGGCTCAAATGACAAAATTGAACATGATCCACTGTTTTATTCAACTATCCATTCGAAACTGAACTCAGCTAAACTTAACACTAGGAACGAGGACCCTTTGATATGAGTGTAGTCAAACCACAAGCAGCAACCTCCATACGAAGGTAACAAGGCAACAAGGGCGTGTACCTAGTTAGAGGATACAAACACTCAGGTGCTAGAGAAAGCGTCGGGAAAAACGGTAAAATATCCCTTATTATGGAGTACTGCCTCCAAAAACTTATTAACCAAGAAAAAGTTTTTATTTCCTAAACAGTAACTAGATTCAATCATCAATGTTTCCTTTTTTATCTAAAAAAAGAAAAAATATTAAAGATAATTAAAGATAATATTAACTCCAAATGTTAAATGTTAAGCAATTTAGACGTGGTTCATAATTTTAAAAGAAATACAAAAGATCAAGCGCATTAAATATTAATAAACTACAATTGGCTCAACAGACCCCAAGCATAGACCTCGGCAACAAGAAGTCAAGTGAGAATAAGTTGATGCTACATCATGTAGAGCAAACACTCTCTGAATCAATGAAATGGAAAACAAATCTAAAGCCTTAGGCCTCCTCTGAAAGGTATCACACTTAGTGCAGGTATAACCATGGGAGCAACCAAGAAGCAATCCCCTCCAGGGTGCTCATCGCTCTTTGGTGAGTACGTGCTTGGTGACCACAGGACCCCAGCCCTTGCAGCACCGCTTCTCTTGCTGTGCTGCTTGTCTCCTCTTCTCCTGTCCTTTTCACCTCTCTTGGGGAGATGTTTCCTGCCTTCATGGGCTCTTGAAGCTCACTTGCGTTGCTATGCTTGTAGGAATATTCTCTCTTGTACTGCTCTTTCCCAGTACCGCTCATTTCCTGTACCGACCATTCCCCGTTTAGCCCTTTCCCCAATGAGCCCTTTCCCCATTTAGCCCTTTCTCTGGTCTGCTCTTTCGTTGTCCCTTTCTTTCCTTGTTCCTTCCTTTTCTTGTTCTGCTCTTTCCTTGTTTTGCTCTCTTTTTCCTCCACTGTGGCGTTTGAGGCCATCCTTTCTTTCTTTCTTTCTTTCCTTCTCACCTTTTCTTCTCCTCTCTGTGTGCACCTGACAGCCACGCACGTGTTTTAATAGTAGCAGGAGACTGGGTAACAGGTAATTCCCAGCCCCGGGTTGGCATGTAGGGCCCACACATACCCCATGGTACAGGCCAGGATCAGGGAGGGGCGATTGCCTGAGCTGCTACCTCCCTCCTCTGCCGATTGGTCCCTCAATCTGTTGTTTGGGAGGTGTGACCTAAGGTGAGGACAATCACCTAAGGCGGGGGGCTCCCCTTTGGAGGGCCCCTGCTGGAAGGAGCGCCCCATCGGAGACGCTGGCAATCATGGTGGAGTTCTTCCCAATGACTGATTTTCCTTCTCTTTCTCCGAGTGTTTGACGTAAAAGAAAGTGGAATGAGGCTCCTGCCTCAATGTCTTTTCCTGCTGCGCCTCGATATGTAGTAGGCGCACGCTTAGACGAAAACCAGACTTTTGCTACTGTAAACCCCTTTGTTATACAGAAAGGCATGGGTGGCATCGCCGGCCCTGTGAAGTTATGCTCCCCTCTGCGCAATGGAAATTGATAGTGCTCTCCAGGCCCAGAATCTACTCAAGGCACAACTCCTCCACGAATACCCTACAAAAGTTGAGGCTCACAGGACACTTAATTCGTCCTGCAGTGTTATCTACACCTGGCTGTTGGATGGTTTGACAGAGGACGAAATAACTAATTATCTATCGGATCAGAGCGTTACTGCTGTTCATCGAGTTATGAAGAAGGAAGCTGCCGATTTGGTGCCCACTCACATGTTGTTCCTGACTTTCGATCGGTTAACGCTTCCTATCAAGATAAAGGCAGGCTATGAAGTCACCTCTGTGTGCCCTTACATTCCCAATTCGTTGAGGTGTTATAAATGCCACCAGTTCAATCATACCAGCACGTCATGTAAAAACGCAGCCAAATGTGTCACTTGTATCAGGGATGCACACTAGGGCGCCTGGTCACCTCCTTGCCCCCCGCTGAGTTAATTGTCATGGAGAACATGCTGCTTCTTCTCGTTCTTGTCCCGTCTATCAAGCCGAGCGGGCTGTTCAGGAGATAAGGGTGAAGGAGAAAGTACCTTTTCCCGTTGCCCAGAAACTGTTGGCGAGCCGTAAACCGAATGTCCCTTCATCTGGAAGCTACGGCACCGTGTTAGCCTCTCCCCGTCCAACGAAAAACATGGCTACGCAAACTTGTGACTTACAGTTCATTTCGATGGTGGCAAAATCGCCTCGCCTTGAAGCTGACACTCCGTCTCCCACTTCCCAGTCTGTAGATTCTGCTACCCGTTCTTTGCCCTCACCGGCGAAGACGGTTGCAATGCAGCGAGCGAACCGTCAAGTCAAAAAGGATTATTCCCGGGAATATTTCATGCATACTTCGAGTTCGCAGCCGTGTGGCTCTTCTGCCAATCGCCAAAAGTCAAAACAATCATCCAAAGGCAAACAGTCTTCTCCCTCTCCGACTCGTTGGCCCTTTTCAACTCGTCGGTCCTTTTCAGCTGACCAACACTGGGGAAGCTCCAATGATCCCGCTGAGTTGATGGACAAAGATCCTCCACCTGTGGATTCCAGTGGCCGTCCTCCTTCGACGGCTCGTCCTAAGCGGCCGTCAAGGTGAGTGTTTCTTCTTCATTCTCCGGTGTTCCTAAATTTTATGGCCCTTTTACAATGGAATATCCGTGGCCTTCGGTCTAACAGGGTGGACCTCCAGCTGCTCCTGCGATCGCAATGTCCGCTTGTAGTCTATCTCCAAGAAACCAAGCTACGTCCTCAAGACCATTTTGCTCTTTCCCATTTTACTTCACTTTACTTCCCTTATGGTAGGGATTCGTGCTCATGGTGGGGTCATGCTGCTTCTACGAGTTGATGTTTGTCATCGTCCTATCGCCTTGCGCACCCAACTGCAAGCAGTAGCTGACCGTATTTTCCTTCCAGAATTTACCTTTCCCCTCTGCACCATTTATATCCCTTCGTCTTCTGCTGTCACTAGGGCGAACCTGATGCAGCTTGTTGCTAAGCTCCCTCCACCCTTTCTGCTCCTCAGTGACACCAATGCCCATCATCCTCTTTGAGGCTCGCCTGTCTCCTGCCCGAGATGTTCTCTTTTGGCGGATCTTCTTAATCATCTTAATCTTGTGTGCCTTAACACCGGCGAAGCCACGTTTCTCTCTGATTCCACACACACTTATTCCCACTTAGACCTCTGGATCTGCTCTGCCCAGCTCGCTCGACGTCTAGAGTGGTGTGCTCTTTCTGATACTTACTCGAGTGACCACTTCCCTTGTGTGACTCGCCTGTACAATCATACCCTGCTCATTGGTAATTCTCGCTTGCTGACAGGAGGCTATATTCCTCCTTGGCAGTCTTTGACGAACGGCCGTTTCCCAGCTGTGATGATCAGGTCGAGCACCTCGTGGACGTTATTCCCTCGGCTGCCGAATCCTCTATCCCTCGTACTACTACTTCTTCCTGTCGGGTCCCGGTCCCTTTGTGGACTTTGGAGTGCGTCAATGCGATTCGTGCCCAACGACCTGCGCTACGTGTCTTTCACCATCATCCTACGTTAACGAACTACAACCGCTACGAGCAACTACGTGAACAGTGCCGTCACGCTAATAAGGAAACCAAGAAAGTATGCTGGGTTTCCTTCACCAGGTCGTCAAACAGCTTTACTCCGTCCTCTCTCGTTTGGGGTGGCCTGCGCCGGCTTTCCGGGACTACCGCCCACTCCCCAATCCCTGGACTGATTGTGGCGGAAAACGTCATAGTCGACCCTGTCGATGTTTCCAACGCTTTGGACCGGTATTTTGCGGAGGTCTCAGGCCACAAGTGGCCCATCGGGACCATTCGACCACCGTGTCATCCTCAGATGAGAATGCAGATAGGAGGGGAGTGTGGTCAGCACACCGCTCTCTTGGTCGTTATGATGGTTTTTGGTGACCGGAGCCGCTACTATTCGATCGAGTAGCTCCTCAATCGGCATCACGAGGCTAAGTGAACTACTAAAAGTGGAAACAGCACATGGTAGCCCGGGTGGTCACCCATCCCAGTGCCAGCCACGCTCGACAGCACTTAACTTCGGCGATCTGACGGGAACCGGTGTATTAACTGCGGCAAGGCCGTTGCAGTCAATCGAGAATACTCCTTGTACTATGAGGGAGCTCGAGCGTGCTCTCTCCTCATCCAGGTCTTCTGCTCCTGGGCCCGATACAATCCACGTCCTCATGCTGCAGAACCTTCCTCCTGCGAGGAAACACTTTCTCCTCGATGCCTACAACCGTATTTGGACTGACGGTCTATTTCCCACACTTTCGCGTGAAGCTATTATTGTTCCCCTACCTAAGAATGGTAAAGATAAAGCTCTTCCTTCCAGCTATCGTTCAGTTTCCCTTACCAGCAGCGTTTGTAAGGTGATGGAACAATTGATCAATGGTCGATTAGTGTTGTGGCTCGCGTCACAACATCTTCTCACTAATGGCTGACATCGTAATAAGTGTCCAAGGAATAGAAAAGCAACTGGAATCACTCAACAGAGGAAAGTCCACTGGACTTGACGGGATACCAATTCGATTCTACACAGAGTACGCGAAAGAACTTGCCCCCCTTCTAACAGCCGTGTACCGCAAGTCTCTGGAGGAACGGAAGGTTCCAAATGATTGGAAAAGAGCACAGGTAGTCCCAGTCTTCAAGAAGGGTCGTCGAGCAGATGCGCAAAACTATAGACCTATATCTCTGACGTCGATCTGTTGTAGAATTTTAGAACATGTTTTTTGCTCGAGTATCATGTCGTTTTTGGAAACCCAGAATCTACTATGTAGGAATTAACATGGATTTCGGAAACAGCAATCGTGTGAGACCCAACTCGCTTTATTTGTTCATGAGACCCAGAAAATATTAGATACAGGCTCCCAGGTAGATGCTATTTTTCTTGACTTCCGGAAGGCGTTCGATACAGTTCCGCACTGTCGCCTGATAAACAAAGTAAGAGCCTACGGAATATCAGACCAGCTGTGTGGCTGGATTGAAGAGTTTTTAGCAAACAGAACCCAGCATGTTGTTATCAATGGAGAGACGTCTACAGACGTTAAAGTAACCTCTGGCGTGCCACAGGGGAGTGTTATGGGACCATTACTTTTCACAATATATATAAATGACCTAGTAGATAGTGTCGGAAGTTCCATGCCGCTTTTCGCGGATGATACTGTAGTATAAAGAGACGTTGCAGCATTAGAAAATTGTAGCGAAATGCAGGAAGATCTTCAGCGGATAGGCACTTGGTGCAGGGAGTGGCAACTGACCCTTAACATAGACAAATGTAATGTATTGCGAATACATAGAAAGATGGATCCTTTATTGTATGATTATATGATAGCGGAACAAACACTGATAGCAGTTACTTCTGTAAAATATCTGAGAGTATGCGTGCGGAACGATTTGAAGTGGAATGATCATATAAAATTAATTGTTGGTAAGGCGGGTACCAGGTTGAGATTCATTGGGAGAGTCATTAAAAAATGTAGTCCATCAACAAATGAGGTGGCTTACAAAACACTCGTTCGACCTATACTTGAGTATTGCTCGACAGTGTGGGATCCGTACCAGATCGGGTTGACGAAGGAGATAGAGAAGATCCAAAGAAGAGCGGCGCGTTTCGTCACAGGGGTATTTGGTAACCGTGATAGCGTTACGGAGATGTTTAACAAAGTCAAGTGGCAGACTCTGCAAGAGAGGCGCTCTGCATCGCGGTGTAGCTTGCTCGCCAGGTTTCGAGACGGTGCGTTTCTGGATGAGGTATCGAATATATTGCTTCCCCGTACTTATACCTCCCGAGGAGATCACGAATGTAAAATTAGAGAGATTATAGCGCGCACGGAGGCTTTCAGACAGTCGTTCTTCCCGCGAACCATACGCGACTGGAACAGGAAATGGAGGTAATGACAGTGGCACGTAAAGTGCCCTCCGCCACACACCGTTGGGTGGCTTGCGGAGTATAAATGTAGATGTAGATGTAGAATGCACAGTGTGGGTTACGAAAGCGCCGCTCAGCGGTTGATCATCTCGTCACCCTGTCGACGTTCATCATGAATAATTTTCTGCAGAAGCGACAAACAGTGGCCGTATTCTTTGATTTGGAGAAAGCCTATGATACCTGTTGGCGGACAGGCATTCTACGTACCATGCCCACATGTGGCCTTCGCGGTCGTCTTCCCACTTTCATCCGGGAATTTTTAACAGACCGAGTTTTCCGGATACATGTTGGTTCCTCCTTATCCCACACCTTTTCACAGGAGAACTGAGTGCCTCAGGGCTCCGTACTGAGTGTCGTTCTCTTCGCCATAGCCATCAACCCAATTATGGACGCCTTCCAGCTGGCCTTTCCGGCCCTCTTTTCGTAGACGACTTTGCTATTTATTGCAGCTCCCAGCGGACGTGTCTCCTGCAACGCTGTCTTCAGCGTTGCCTGGATCGTCTCTATTCGTGGAGTGTCACAAGTGGTTTCGCTTTTCTGCTACCAAATCCGTTTGCGTCAATTTCTGGCAGTACAAGGCATTTCTTCCACCGTCCTTGCGACTGGGCCAAAATGCTCTCCCGTTCGTGGCTGCGATGAATTTCTTAGGGCTTCCGTTCGCTAGAAAACTCAGTTTGTCTCCCCACGTGTCCTACCTGGCTGCACGCTGCAGCCGGTCCCTCAATGTCCTTCGTGTATTGAGTGGTACCTCTTGGGGAGCTGACTGGACTGTCCTCCTCCGCCTCTATCGATCTCTTGTCCGCTCCAAGTTGGATTATGGATTCATTGTCTACTCCTCTGCACGGCTGTCTATCTTACGCTGTCTAAATATAATACACCATTTGGGGGTCCGTCTCGCCACTGGTGCCTTCCGTACTAGAACAGTTGAGAGTCTTTACGCAGAAGGCAGTGAACTACCACTGTCATACCGGTGCGACATCCTACTCACAAGGGAACCTCCCCATCGCACCCCCCTTCAGATTTAGTTATAAGTTGCCACAGTGGATAGGCCTTGAAAATCTGAACACAGATCAATTGAGAAAACAGGAAGAAGTTGTGTGGATCTATGAAAAAAATAAGCAAAATTTACAAACTGAGTAGTCCATGCGCAAGATAGGCAACAACAAGGAAAGTGTGAGTTCAGGAGCGCCGTGGTCCCGTGGTTAACGTGAGCAGCTGCGGGATGAGGGGTTCGTGGTTCAAGTCTTCCCTCGGGTGAAAAGTTTAATTTTTTATTTTCCAACAATTATTATCTGTCCGTCCGTACGTGACAAACTCTTATGTTTTCATCACTTTTTGGGAGTGATTATTACATCCACAAGAAAACCTAAGTCGGGCAAGGTAGAAGAATCTTTTTACCCATTCACCAAGAGTACAAGTTAGGTGGGTGGGTCGACAACATATTCCTGTCATGTGACGCACATGCCGTCACCAGTGTCGTATAGAATATATCAGACATGTTTTCCTGTTGAGGAATTGGTTGACCTATGACCTTGCGATCAAATGTTTTCGGTTCCCATTGGAGAGGCACGTCCTTTCGTCTATTAATCGCACGGTTTTGCGGTGCGGTCGCAAAACACAGACACTAAACTTATTACAGTGAACAGAGACGTCAATGAAGGAATGGACGGATCATAACTTTGCGAAAAAAAAGAAAGTAAGCTTTTCACTCGAGGGAAGATTTGAACCAAGGACCTGTCGTTCCGCAGCTGCTCACGCTAACTACGGGACCACGACGCTCCTGAACTCACATTCTTCTTGTTGGTGCCTATCTTGCACATGGACTACTCTGTTTGTATATTTTGCTTATTTTTTTCATAGTTGCACACAACTTCTTCCTGTTTTCTCAATTGATCTGTGTTCTGTTTTTCCAGGCCTATCCACTGTGGCAACTTATAACTAAATCTGAGGGGGGTTCGATGGGGAGGTTCCGTGGTCAGTAGGTATGCCTGTCGGCATTCTTCCATGCCAGGCCTTCCAACCTTTGACTCTTTTTTCAATGACATTCTTGACCGCCAATACGAGATGTACGTTTCTCTGCGGCCTCCCGACTTCCGCTTTCATCACCTGCTTCAGCAGCTGCAGTTCACACTTCCTGCCACTTTCCGAATGGGTGAGAGCCCTTCACCACCTTGTCTTCAGGCACAGGTTTGTGTTCATTTTGACCTCAGCTCGCTCCCGAAGGATTCGACTCCCGAGCTGACCTATCGCTACAAATTTCTCGAACTTCGCTCACAACTTGCCGATAGAATATTTTTGTCCACTGATGGTTCCAGGTCCTCTCACGATGTTGGCTGTACTTTTGTCGTCGGGGATGAAAAGTTTCAATACCGGCTTCTCGACCAGAGCACAATTTTTACCGCAGAGCTTTTTGCCTTCGGTCAGGCTGTTCACTACGCCCGGAGGCACCAGATCACTCACTGTTTGATCTGCTCTGACTCACTCAGTGCCCTTCAGAGTCTGGATGATCCAGATCCAGCTCACCGCATTGTTCGGCGTATTCAGGACTATCTCCATTTGTTCCCGGATGGGGTAGCCCAAGTGATGTTCATGTGGGTTCCTGACCATGTTGGTGCGCCTGGGAATGACGCTCCTGATGCTGCAGCCAAGGCCGCCGTCCATCTCGGTCGGCCCGCCTCTTACTCTGTTCCTTCGCAAGATCCTCGTACTTTTCTCTATCGGCGTATCACGTCACTTTGGCATGACCATTGGTGCTCCCTTCATGTGAAGAAGCTCAGGGAAGTCAAACCTCTCCCAACAGCCTGGTCGACTTCCTCCCGGCCGTCTCGCCGTGAGGAAGTAATGTTAGCTCGCTTGCGAATAGGGCACTGCCGCTTTAGTCACCACCAATTGTTGAGTGGCGACCATGCACCCAGCTGTCCTTCCTGCAGCCAGCCATTAACAGTCAGACATTTCCTGATCCTCTGCCCCTACTTTAGCCACTTACGTCTCAGGCTCAGGCTGCCGGCCGCTTTTCCTGACATTTTAGCGGATGACGTGCGAGCTGTGGGTCGCGTTTTAAGTTTTCTAAAAAGCAGTAATACAACAAAAGATATTTGATTTCTACCTAGTGACTCCGGTGTCTTGTCGACGTCTTTTATATAGTCTTCCGTACCGTCTTGACGTTTTAGATTTTTCTTCCTTTCTGTATTGGACCTTGAAACCGTTTTTTAACCTCGCGGTCCCAGCATTCTATGGTTCTATACTGGGTGCTTATGACCTTACATGTTTTGCGCCCTAACCCCCCGCCAAAAAAATAATAAATAAATAAAAAACCAAGAAGCAAAAGTTAATTTTACTTTAATTGTTACCGCAATCTTCAAAAATGCAAAAGCTGCTTTCAGAGTAGTACCCACAACTCAAAAGGTACATTGACCCTGCCGGTGTTTAAAACGTCATCCTAGTGAAGTTTCATATATGATTTAACAGATATAAGAACAGTTTGAGTGTCAAATAAACATTCTATTAATTACTCTAAACAGTAGTTGTGCTATTTACTGTGGAACGTATACTATTGAATGCAAGAACCAAGTCACTGTCACTGATTAAAGTGGATCTTTCATAAGTTAAAAAAAAAGCCTTAAAATCAAAATCACAGCAAAACAAGAGTTTGAACTTTTACTTAGAATCGAGTGGCCGAAATTAAAAAAAGAAAAAAAGAGGGAATCTTACTCTAAACAGATCAGCCATAATCTATACAGGAGGTAATTGAGCACATACAGTGGCTCTTTCAAATAATCACCAATTACATCCAAAATGCGGGAACGCAGTACAACTGAAATTGGAAACCAAGCGGAAGGCAATCGCCAAGCTGCTTCAAGCAAACTGCAGCCAACTCAGAAAAGTTTCTGGTGAACAATACAAATGACGCTCACCCATAAACAGAGCGTGGCAGGGCGCGACTCTGTCCTCGACCGGAAATCTCAAGAGGGAATTGACCAGAGGGTCAAGCAAAACGTCACGATAACGGCGTTCCGAGCGACTAGAGCAGCCCTAGGCACGATCCATGAGCTTCATCACATCGCGCTGGCTTCTGCAAGAGGAGCCCCGAAACTACACGAACTAGCGCGGCCAGGTCAGGGGGTAGCCTCGCCAAACGTATCACATCAATAACCGCACCACCTTGTACGGCAAACTCCAGCTCTCGACGCTCGCACCTGAAAATCCTTGCGCCAGCAATACTGGCCAAATTGCTCCCAAGAAGCACGTACTCGCCACCAGACACCACTTCTACCCCCGCCAGCATCGACCACATCCATCTCGTTTGCTCCACTACTTCGTCACTATCACAGAGACCAAAGATACTCGAACCCGCAAAGAAAGTGCTCAACTCCCCGGGCTCTCACAGCACGGCTCGCTAGTGGCATGCAGACTCCACCTTTACTTACGGCATCTATGAAATGTTATGCGGATGGCGAACTGGGACAGTACTAGTTGTAGATAATACTAGTCATTCAAAGAATGTCTATGGTCAGTAGCGCGTAAAATAGCCAGATCATGCACTAATAGTTGGAGGTGACGTTAACCTACCGAGTACAGACTTGGATCTCCATGGATTAATTGCAGGGGGTAAGACAAACAGTCATGCGAAGTACTTTTGAACACGTTTGCCTTGGGCAACTTGTTTCGCAGGCCAGACACAATGGAAATATCATAGATCTTGTAGCTACAAATAGGAAGAACCTCATCGACAACGTCAGGATGGAAAATGGGATTAGCAATATGATGTCATTGTAATGACTATTGCTACGAAAATTAATAAATCAGTTAAGAAGGCTAGAAGAGTGTTCCTGCTAGAAAGAGCAGATAAGCAATTGTTAGCATCTTACCTAGACAGTGAACTGACATTAGTTCCAGTAAGATGGACACAGAGGAATTGTGGGCAAAGTCTAAGGAGGTGTGAAAATCTCATTCTGGAAACATCCCCCCAGGCTGTGGCTAAGCCATGTCTCCGCAATATCCTTTCTTTCAGGAGTGCTAATTCTGCAAGGTTCGCAGGAGAGCTTCTGTTAAGTTTGGAAGGTAGAAGATGAGGTACTGGCAGAATTAAAGTTGTGAGGACGGGGCGTGAGTCGTGCTTGGATAGCTCAGATGGTAGAGCACTTGCCCGCGAAAGGCAAAGGTCCCGAGTTCGAGTCTCGGTCCGGCACATAGTTTTAATCTGCCATGAAGTTTCAACAGAGATACCGTCAAATGATGGTACCTTGCAGTAGAACATGGCAGATTACCTTAGCGTCGGCGTGGAGGCGTCGTTGGTCCATAAGCCATCGTAATTATGAACTGCCACCGAAATTTCGGACGGTTTCATTCTCACAACTAGCGAGCGCCAAATCATTAACTGTTTCTCTGACTAACTTTCAGTATTTTATCTACTTTCTGTGCCACCTATATGGTCTGGAAAATTAGCTATAGAAACACGTATTGATGACAGAACAACAATGGTCCCAGTGAACTCTTGCTGTGGTGGCAGTATAAAACATCAGATTCCGAAGAAAACGACCGACTGCACTGATGGATCTACTCTTCACTGCCCACCTGTCGGCGTTTGCATAATTTTTGGCGCACTGTTTGACTACTTTATGCTGCCTGACAAGGACTCAAGGACTTGTTCCAGCAACCAGAACCACTCCTCTGGCTCCTATCTGGCGTATTCATGGGCGAAGGACCGCTCATACTTAGCACACACGGATTTCTTACAGCAGAAACTGTCTTCTTTGGAGAAAACTCCTAACTTACAAATTTATTGAAATTACAATCAATACAAATCATGTATTTTACCTCTGTACCGGAAAATCATTAGTGTATTTGCTCACTACTCTGCCTTCGACACAGATAAAATCACAAATCACATTATAGTCAGAATTAATTAATTAATACACACAGTCCAGGTAGCACTGCCAGTGGAGGGTATGTAAAGCATGTCGAGGGAACTTTGCAGTCACTGCGAACATGTAACTATTTTTCTGATTTTTAAAAGGACATGGTTATTGGCTTTGGAGCCAAGTGTGGAAGCATTTCCCAAACGGCTCAGTTTGTAAACTGCTAGCGTGCCGCCGTAGTTTAAGTATACTGTGCATGGCAAAATGGCGCTGCTCAAAACAAAATCGGCACCGAGCTAACTGTGGTGCACAACAGGCCGTGAATGACAGGGCTACACGACAGCTAAGAAGATGTGTTCGGGGGAATACGCGTGCAACCGTTGAGCAACTGACCGCACAGGTGAATCAACCGGCTAGCAACAGTGTCTCCTCAACGACCGTCCAGCGAGCTTTGCTGCACGTGGGCTGCGCAGCAGGTGCCTGGTTCATGCACCCGTGCTGACCGCTGTTCATAGGCGACGAAGGCAACTGGATGTTCACTGTGGCGACAGGTGGCCTTCTCAGATGAAACACTTTTTACGCTCTGTCGGAAAATGGCCGCTGGAGTTTACGGCCTGAAACGTCTGAAGGCAAATGGATCCGGGCCGTGGGAGGGAGTGATATGGTCTGGGGGAAGTTTTCGTGGCATTCCCTGGATGATCTCCTCGTTCTGGAAGGCACAACGTAACACAAGTGTTGAGTTGACTGCACAGCAGCAAGGAGAGCTCCACCTACCAACCCAAGGGAGCCAATGGGTCTGATGATGGTTTTATAGAAAAAAAACCGAAACCGGTTACTTATTAAAACAGACATAACGTGATGAAGACTGAACTTTAATCTAAATATAACAATTAATTGATCACTGAATTCCAAAAATGTTTACCAAAATTGTGCAAAGTTTGTCTAGTCAGGCAATTGGAAATTACAAAAGGTTTAGAAATATTAGAACCAAAATTATGAAACTTGGTATGAAAATTAAATTTAATAAAACTTGCCTCATGGAACATATCATACCAAAATATGCTAAAATCAATATTCAATCCAAATCTAGTAATGTAACATATGTACAACAAAAGAGTAGTATTTTATGGATTAAATCTGAAATTAGAGAAGCTTTTAAGATAAAAGATTTTTTAAATGTCGAAATGTATAGTCTGCATTTATTGCTAAGTAATGAACTCTCACCTTTGATTTTTTCTATTCTACTAAGCAGCATTGATGACGGAAAGCGATTACCCAAAGACATCAGAGAAAAATTGATTTACTCACAGCTAAACAACAAAATAAGCTTTCAGAAAAGGTCAACCATATACATCAATTTTATCCAAGGACAATGAATCTTACCGATTTTCAGTTCACAAAGTCCGAAATGTCACTACTTGACAAAGGCTTAAAATGTAACTTAACTCCCCCACTAAATAATACCAACGTTAAACACATAATTGCTGATGTTATAGCAACAAGCAAAATATCGAAAATAAATAAACCTGAAGCATGTAAGATAGCCCTAAAAACGAAGGACTTAATTTTAAAAGAGAAAAATAAACTACATAGAAAAACTGAAGATAAAACACTTAAAAATATCAATAATAAACTACTAGCAGAGAAAGCAATTGTGGTAAAGGCCGATAAAGGAAATACCCTTGTAATTATTAAAGAAGACGATTATATATTTAAAACACTAATTTTTTAATGAAAATGGGATCGTTGAAGTAACTAAAGACCCCACTCCAAAGTTCCAATTAAAGATTAAGAAACTAGTCGATGAAAATAATCACCTCTTGACCCCTGAGGAAAAAAAATATGATGAAAAATATGAATCCCCAAATACCTAAATTAAGATCACAGATTAAACTGCATAAAAAAGAGAAATCTATACGACCTATTGTCAACTACAGAAGTAGTCCTTCATATAAACTCAATATGAAACTTAATAAAATTTTGAAAGCATTCTATACATATGACAGCAACTTCAGTATCAAAAACAGTTATGAACTAACACAACAAATCCATAATATAGACATTCCAACTAGTGCAAATTTCGCCTCATTAGATATTAAAAATTTATATACAAATATACCAATTACTGAGACGATTAATATAATTAGGGATAACTTAATACAATACAAAAATATGACTAAAGACGAAATATTCGAACTTATAGAACTACTTGAATGCACTTTAGATTACAATTATTTCTCGTTTAATACTAAAATCTATTGTCAGAAAGATGGCTTAGCAATGGGAAATTCTTTGGCTGGGACAGTAGCAGACATTTTCGTAAACCACATTGAGACGCAATTCCTGAAAAATAACCCTGATATCGCAAATAAAATCATAAATTACAAGCGATATGTAGACGATACATTATTACTTTATAATGGTTCAAAAGACGAAATTGAGAAACTTGCTATAAAATTAAACTCTATGCATCCGAAGTTACAATTTACAGTTGAGCATGAAAATCGAAAATCTATTAACTACCTAGATCTCACTATAACTAATAACAACGGGAAACATTTATTCACCATATACAGGAAACCTACAACCACTGATGTTATTATTAATGCTACATCATGTCATCCTGACAAGTATAAAAAAGCATTTTTTAAGTCTATGATACACCGAATACTAAAATTACCGCTAGAAGCTAATGAGATCAAAAAGGAAATGACCATCTTAAAACAAATTGCAAAAACCAACTCTTTCGACACACGACAGGTAGATATCATTTTTAATAAAGTACAACAATCAAAAAGTACTCCACTAATAAGTAATCCAAAAGATATGAAGATGACATATATGGGAAACATATCAGATAGAATCACTAACTTATTCAAAAATTCTGGAATAACAATAGCATTTACAACTGACAATACTTTACAACAAAAATTAAGACATGCCGTAAATAAAGATAATGGAAAGTCTACCAGATCAGGAGTGTACAAGATCCAATGTAGAGACTGTGAGAAAATATATATCGGCCAAACAGGTCGAAATTTTGCAGTAAGGTACAAAGAACATACGTCAGGTACCTCACGAACAAAGTCTGTTTTTGGTCATCATATAACATTCAATAATCATGCTGAGGGGACAGTACAACAGAATTTACAAGTTCTTCATTATGCAAATAAAGGCTTACTTATGAATATCCTAGAAGAAATCGAGATATATGCTCATTTGAAAACCAAATCATCAATGCTGCTCAATGAACAATTAGATTTTCGCGAAAAATATTATTACGACCTTTTTGACGAAATTTTATAATAAAAGCATCTACTCTTTTGTTTTTTAAAAATATAAGATTAGTTATACCCATGGCAAAAGCAATGTATGTAAAATATGCTGCATCAGCAGTCTCATCAGTTATTCAGATATACATAATGTGGAACGTACTATTGGCTGCTAACTTAATGCTATAAAGAACATTGCCATAAAAACTACAGTTAAAACAAGACGATTCTACAGCATCCAACAAAGATGCAATTGTGATGTAGGCGACTTGGTATAATCGATATATACCACAACGCCAAGGATTTTACATCTTTGATGTAACTGGCACTGTAATAGTATTAAGGTTGTCCATAGAGGGCACAGCTATCACACATCGTAATTCACTATTTTTATCCAAAATATAAATAAGTTGTAGACACAACTATTATCTGTTAATCAGATATTTAAATGAATCAATTTTATGTTATTAGTGTATTTCCTACTTTTATATTTTGACGATGGCGTCATATTATGAACGCTGATTGGCAGTTATGAAGTAGTGTGACAGGAAGTAGGCGGAGCCTCTGCATATTTAAGCTCGTGCTCAGCACTCATAACCATCAGTCGACTGCACAGCAGCAAGGAGAGCTCCACCTACCAACCCAAGGGAGCCAATGGGTATAACTAATTTTATTTTATTTTGTTAAAAATTTTGACATCTTTAGACTTTTTCATTCATTTAAAGATTGGTATCTAGTATTTCTTAAAATTTATTCACAGGTCTGATGATGGTTTTATAGAAAAAAAACCGAAACCGGTTACTCATTAAAACAGACATAACGTGATCAAGACTGAACTTTAATCTAAATATAACACAAGTGTGCCTCTGTCCTTGGAGACCACGTCAGCCCCTAAATGTAGTTTACTTTTCCTCGGTACGACGGCATCTCCCACCACGACAATGCAACGTATCACACAGCTCGCAGCAAGCTCGTAGTGCACCCTGATGAGTTTATCGTACTTGCTGGCCACCAAATTCCTCGGACTTAAACTCAATCGAGAATCTGTGGGACCACCTCAATTGAGCTTTTCGCGCCAAGGAGAAATCTAGCGTAGTTTTGCCACGGTACTGGAGTGGGCGTGGCTCCACGTTGCTGTGGGCACCTCCCAGGTCCTCACTGATTTGCTCCCTGCGTGTCTCGCAGCGGTCCGCGCTGCAGAAGGTCGTTACTCCGCCATATTAAGGAGAGGTTTACTACCTTTGGCCCGAAAAAGCTTGTTCCTTGAGAATTTTTTTCTCGGGATGTGCTATAGATATAAATGTCAAATTTAGTCAAAATGTTTACTGATATTTCCTCTACAAACTGGTATTTTTTCGACCGGAAATGTCGAAGAGCAAAGGCCGAAGTGCCGCCGGAACGAAACCAAATTTCGATGTAGACCTCCACGCGCGGTATTTCACAGGCCAGCCGGATGGTCTGAAATCAAAATTTAGTTGACGTCAGCAAAGTATATAAGATTCTTTAGGAGTTGTACCTTGCTGAAGTCATTTGGGCCATAGGAAACAAAACGGCGGCCATTTGAAAAAAAAATAGGCATTTTTTCCATCGATTTTCGACTTCATCGGTCAAGTAAAAATATTTGTAGTTGATGGATCGGAATAAAAGTGGTACAACTCCTGGACAATTTAGTTGGCTTCGTCGGAAACAAAGAATCATGCCAATCGGTTCAGTAGATTTGAAGTTACAATACCGAGCGATAAAAAAACGTCATTTCGAGAAAAACGCCTGTGAAGCTTTGACTACATATAAATGCAATATTATGGAAAGTACGTTCAATCTGCTATTCCGGGTCCATAAACTAGTCCTTCCTCTTCCTCATAGAGGGCGTTCTGCTCGATCTGTACCATCCTGCGCTGCTCCAGAGCCGCTCGTACGGCCGGTCACAAGGGGTTTCCGGCCGCTTGAATCCGGTGGTCGTCCGAATGCTTGGCGAACTGCGTCGAATAGAGTCCCAGGGTGACGTCCATCGTTGTCGTGGTCTTCAGAATTGCTGAATACCCATCGTTGAAGCTGCTCACACCAGGAAAGTCGCAATCTCCACAGTCTTCGCACCAGAATGCAAATGCTTGGGGGCTAACTTCCGAACACACGCGTTGCAACTTCCATTTGAATTTTGTGTGTTTCCTCTCAAGCACCGGTACAATAACTCGTCCTCCGTAAGAAAAAAAACTGGTGCGTGAGAAAGGCCGATTTCAGGCAGGTGCATTTTTTTGTTCAACCGCGAATAACAAACATTTCCGTTCCGTATTCGGAAAACCGTTTCTGGTATGGACTCTAAACACTTTTATAGATCCAAAAATGCAATTTTAAAAAAATCGATTTTTTTTAACCAAAAGATAGTAAACCTTCCCTTAATGTCGTGGTCAGTGTAGGAATGTTATTCCTAGCGTCAAGAGCTTGTTAACCGCTAATTAAGCTAATTCTGTTGCGCTAATAGTAATTCACCACAATTCCTTCCCCCAGCCGCAGATGGTCTGAGTTTCGATCGCGAGGGACGTTGCCACTAACACATAGAACATGCGAACCCGCCGGTGTTCTCCGCACGTGTAGCATCTCTGAACAGAGTTAACACCTACGTTTGAACACCGTTCCTTATGGTTACAAAATGTGTTTGCTGTTTAACGTAAATGTGCCTCGTAATTGGGTACCTGCTGTTTACTAAAAACCATCGCTGTCGCTTTCCTACGTAATGCAGCCTCATAATTCGCAAAATCACTCTAGATCCATCGACGCTGTACACGGTAAGGCAAATGCGTCCCAGATTGGAAATTTTGTCAGCTGAGGCTACAGCTCGATTCTCTCTGTTTTTAGTACAATTTTTTCTGAAGCACGTGACTAGTTCCTGCCTCATTTCTCTATGCTTCACAACATTAAAAAAAAGCTCTATTCTCAATATACGGCCTATTGGAAACAACTTCCTGGTCAATACAACAACTTGCCTCCTTTCTTTCCTCAGAGTCTGTAGGTCTTGGGCTTTATTTTACAGGTAACGAGCCAAACACTGGAAATAACTTCATGCACCGATAAGTCAGGGAACCACCTATATTTACAGATGCCAGGTAATTGCCTTACGCTTCTGCTCCAAAGGACGTGTCGTGTATCAATGGTTGCAATTAAAGGGATATGTGGCGGAAAACCTATTACTACCATAAATCTGCCCAGTCTGGAGAGTACTATCTGTCCGCAGCTCGTGGTCGTAAGGTAGCGTTCTCGCTTCCCACGCCCGGGTTCCCGGGTTCGATTCCCGGCGGGGTCAGGGATTTTCTCTGCCTCGTGATGACTGGGTGTTGTGTGATGTCCTTAGTTAGGTTTAAGTACTTCCAAGTTCTAGGGGACTGATGACCATAGATGTTAAGTCCCATAGTGCTCAGAGCCATTTGAACCATTTGAAGTACGATCATTCTAAATCCTGAACGGCAAGAATACTTCTTCAATAAGAAAAAGAAGTGGAACAAGGGGTAACCTCCGTTTTTTGCAATGATCTTGCGATTTTCACGCTGTATTAATGAAATTTTATTTTAATTAATTCTATGTTTTACATTTTACTAGTGATTAGTTTCGGTCATTGATCGACTGAATGAATTTTACGAGAAACGAAATGTCTCGTCGCTGTTGTACCCTTCGTTAAGTGTACGTGGCAACATACATGTGCTCAGATACAAGTGAATCAGGCGGTATGAATCAACATCATCTAATGGTGGCAAACGGTCGACACTAGTATACCTAGTATAATAACTAAAAATACTCACCATCTAGTTCGAGCGTTGTAATAGAAGCTGCTGGAATAAAGCAGCAGACGGCCGTTGTGGCCGAGCAGTTGTAGGCGCTTCAGTCTGGAGCTGCGCGACCGCTACGGTCGCAGCATCGAATCCTGCCTCGGGCATGGATGTGTGTGATGTCCTTAGGTTAGTTAGGTTTAAGTAGTTCTAAGCTCCAGGGGACTGATGACCTCAGCAGTTAAGTCCCATAGTGATCAGAGCCATTTGAACAAGGAAGTACTAGCATGAACAAGCAACACCATATTTTAAATAATTCCACGTTCGTACATGTCGCACTACAAGCTTTCTCAATATACAAGGTGATTCACTTGTAACAACCGCTGTCGTTCTATGAAAGCCGCAATGTTGTAGTGGGCCTTCATAAACCACGAGCGACATTTTCGTTTTCTCTCGCCCGCTACACGCAAGCTATTAGTCCAACAGCAAAAATGAACAGGACATTTTTGTAGGAGATTCAATGGAGTTCAATTTGGTACTGGGTTACGTTTCTGCTAGAGGTCTTAGTTTTCAAGTTATTCACGAAAAACGTACAAAATGAAGTTCAAACACACCCGTACTCCCACACTCAGCCTCCATCGGTCAGAATTTCTAGTATGTTGTTCATGGCACTTCTTCCTACCACTGCACAAATATTTGGGACAGCACATTCGACATTTATTAGTCTTTATTGGCTGGTCTTATTGCGCCACCGGCTTAGTCGAGCATTAAAAGTTGTAAAATTTACGTATGTGTAAATTTTACCAAACACTTTCGTGAAATTTAACAGCCTAAAATAAACAATAACATCGCTGTATTTGTCAGACCTTCTAACCTCAAGCTACTGTGCTTTTAAGGGTTAACTTTGGATTGAATTGTCAACGTAAATAGTATCAGCGTAACGTTTACAGAAGTCGTTTTTACATCATTAACCTCAGGAACAGGTTTAAATTAATATTATTAACAAAGTAGCTAACCACACTGGTGGCATAATAGCCCAATAAAATGAGACTAAGGAAATCTTTGTACCGTTGTCGGAGGGAGTGTCACCAATAACATACCAGAAATCCTGACTGGTGAGGGATGAGTGTGGGATGGAGCTATGTTTGAAGTTCACTTTTCTATGTTTTTCTTGAATAACTGGAAAACCTTGGCGTCCAGCGGAAACATAGCCCGGTACAAAATTTAACTTCATTAAATTTCGAACAAAGATGTCCTGCTCATCTTTCTGCAGTACTAATAGTTTGTTCACAGTGACCGAGAGAATATGAAAATCTCGCTGATGGCTTATGAAGGCCAGCTACAACATTGCAGGTTGCATAAAACAATAGCGGTATGGGCAATTGAATGAACCAGTATAAAAGGAGCAAACGAACTGATACAACGGTTTAGATCAACATCGCTAATTTGTGTCTCCTGCAAGTATCTTGAGCTCGAATATAAAGAGCTACCAAGAGGGAGAAAATCTTTATCAATCATTGCGGATTTACAAATCGCGCTCATGCGAAACAAGGTCCATCTATTTCACGCGCTGTATCGGACGACGCATGGACACAGCGTACAGGCAGTTTCTTTCTCTGTAGATATACAGAAAGCGTTCAACACATAACCAGATTGTAGTTGTTAATGAAAGTTTGAGATAAGGATTAATTTCTCAAACTTCTGACAGCCTTTTGAGTGATGGAACCCAGTGAGATGTTCTGGAAATAGAGAGTTCAGCGTAGACAAACATCATCATTGTCCCAAGGAAGGGCAGTAGTTCTCCACATGCAAAATCGATCTGTCGGATAGGGTGGGAAACAATCTGACACTGTTTGCTGATAATCCTATTACGTATGGAAAACTGTAATTGCTGAATACCTCTACGGAGATTCAGGCTGACTTTGACAGTGAACAGAATTTCTATTTGGCGCAATGAATTGCAGCTTTGAGTGTACATTGATATGGATTGGTAGGAAAAACATACCTGCAGTGTTGGAATATATATTCATTCTACGCTGCATTTCGCAGTCGTGTCGGTTAGAAATCTAGGCGTAACGTTGTGCACACGCTATGCTTTGCTGTGAAAAAGTGCGATTTCGTTTTCTTTCTCTCATTTTGTTTTAACAATGATACCAGGACGTTTCAAGCATTAGACCAGGATTGTCCAACCCGTGGCCAAAAGCAAGCATCAAAGAGGCCCAAGAAGTAAGCATGTATCAGAATATCGGCAAAAAAAAAAAAAAAAAACCTACGTTTATGTAAAATTATGATAAATTGAATATTTTCAATATTACAATATTACACTCTCGCCAAACGTTGCTATTCGCTCATTGGTCCATCTGTCACGGTTTTTTTAATATATTTTTGATAGTGTTAAGTACACTACTGGCCATTCAAATTGCTACACCAAGAAGAAATGCAGATGATAAACGGGTATTCATTGGACAAATATATTATACTAGATCTGACATGTGATTACATTTTCACGCAATTTGGGTTCATAGATCCTGAGAAATCAGTACCTGGAACAACCACCTCTGGCCGTAATAACGGCCTTGATACGCCTGGGAATTGAGTCAAACAGAGCTTGGATGGCGTGTACAGGTACAGCTGCCCATGCAGCTTCAACACGATACCACAGTTCGTCAAGAGTAGTGACAGGCGTATTGTGACGAGCCAGTTGCTCGGCCAACATTGACCAGGCGTTTTCAGTTGGTGAGAGATCTGGAGAATGTGCTGCCAGGGCAGCAGTCGAACATTTTCTGTATCCAGAAAGGCCCGTACAGGACCTGCAACATGCGGTCGTGCATTATCCTGCTAAAATGTAGGGTTTCGCAGAGATCGAATGAAGGGTAGAGCCACGGGTCGTAATACATCTGAAATGTAATGTCCACTGTTCAATTTGCGTTCACCGCGATGTCGCCAAACACAGATGCGACCATCATGATGCTGTAAACAGAACCTGGATTCATCCGTAAAAATGACGTTTTGCCATTCGTGCACCCAGGTTCGTCGTTGAGTACACCATCGCAGGCGCTCCTGTTTGTGATGCAGCGTCAAGGGTAACCGCAGCCAAGGTCTCCGAGGTGATAGTTCATGCTGCTGCAAACGTCGTCGAACTGTTCGTGCAGATGATTGTAGTCTGGCAAACGTCCCCATCTGTTGACTCAGGGATCGAGACGTGGCTGCACGATCCGTTACAGCCATGCGGATAAAATGCCTGTCATCTCGACTGCTAGTGATACGACTCCGTTGAGATCCAGCACGGCGTTCCATATTACCCTCCTGAACCCACCGATTCCATATTCTGCTAACAATCATTGGATCTCGACCAACGGGATTAGCAATGTCGCGATACGATAAACCGCAATCGCGATAGGCTACAATCCGACCTTTACCAAAGTCGGAAAAGTGATGGTACGCATTTCGCCTCCTTACACGAGGCATCACAACAACGTTTCACCAGGCAACGCCGGTCAACTGCTGTTTGTATATGAGAAAGGTGTTGGAAACTTTCCTCATGTCAGCACGTTGTAGGTGTCGCCACCCGCACCGACCTTGTGTGAATGTTCTGTAAAGCTAATCATTTGCATATCACAGCATCTTCTTCCTGTCGGTCTACATTTCGCATCTGTAGCACGTCATCTTCGTGGTGTCGCAATTTTAATGGCCAGTGGTGTGTAATGTGTGCAGCACAAAAATTCTCGTCATCTTCTAGTATGGCCCAGGTATGCTAAAACTGTGGACACCGCTGGGTTAGACAAATCTATTTCTCCTATGCATATTCTTTCTCCTTATATACAGTCTTAAACAAAAGTTATATACACAGCCATGTGCTGTTTCGTTTACTTATTATTTATTTATTTATTTTTGTTGTACTCGGTTTTAACAGGAAAAGGCAAAGTTATGTTTATAGTCTATGAGCTTATGATTAGAATACTAGTACGGAATCTGAAAGTACGAAACTTTGTAATCCTACACGTTTGCAGAATAAAACTATGCGAAATACTGTAATTGAAGGGACTATCTTCACAGATCCAGAAGAAGGGTTTCCCATACCCCGTGCACAAATGATACCAACCGATTTACCCATTAAATTTAAGTAACTCCAATTCGCAATCAACTTTTGTTGGCTGTAACAATAAACAAGGTGCAGTGTCAGTGAGAAGGGGGAAGAGGAGAAAGTTGATGTAGAGAGAGGAAAGGAGTAGTTGAACAGAGAGAGGACGGAGGAGGAGGTGGAGAGAGATAAGGAGAGAAAGATACTTGCAGAGACGGGGGATAGGGAGATCATGGCGTGTATCCAGTTCTCATACATATTACGGAACTGGGAAGAACTGCCAATTGCAATTAAAGACCCTTTCATAAACATGAACCTACTGTGGTCCAGAAGGAGCAAATCATAAGGAGATTTGGCGAATAGATAGATCAGGGGAGAATTTACTGAGTGTGGTTCACTAAAAACCGCTGGGAACGGATTTACTGTCAAGCTGAATTTTACCGAGTTGTCATGCACTGCTTACCAACGATGTTATATAAGAGAGAACGGAGACCTACGCGGTATATCGTCATAATCGGCTGGAGCCTAGAGTGTCATTCCCCGGAGTTCATCGATGAGTCTTACCTCTGTTTGTGGTGGTTACATCGACGCCAGTGTTTCTGTGGACGATCTTTTGAAATGTCACAGGCAGTAGCGATACTTCAGATCAGTACTCACCGAACTCCGGGCCGAGGCCCGCATGAGTTCCGAATCAAGCATTCGCTCGGCTCACGATTCTCAACCGTATTTTACAAGATGCGTCTGAAAAGATGGTGAACAGTCTCAGAAAGTAAAGACAATAAGAGCTAAAAATTATCTTTCTGGCCTTCAGAGTAATCACCATTAATCTTAACACGCTTCTGACGTCCGTTGTAAGGCTATTGGCAACTCTCAGGAAACGCTTCTTATGGAATCGCTCATTTCACTGTGATCACACGGAACGTCTTCGAATCGTAAGCTTTTGGGGGCTAATTTAAGGAGAGACAACAGAAAGATGTCTGCTGGTGGCAAATCTGGAGAATAAGGAAGATGTTGAAGAACAGTCACCTTGCGTTGAAAGAGGAAGTTGAGAACGCAGGCGTTGTGGATATTCAACAACAAAAATGCTTCGAATGGTTTCACAAGAGGTGTTCGCTGACAGATTCCAACCACTTTACAGCAGATATCAGAAGTATGTTCTAGATGATGCCGATTACTCTGAAGGCCGGAAAGGTATTTTGTTTCTTGCTGGCCTTTTTATAATTTTCTGAGATCATTCATAACACTCTTTCCTACCAGTGTTATTAGTCCTGTCATGGGAAAAGCCGCATATAACATTACCGGCTACTACTAAATTAGCAATACACCGACAGCGTTACTTCTGTGAAAGGATACTTATTTCATCGTGATCGTGCGTAATGGAAAGGTATCGGACTGTTTATGTTTGTCTAAAAAATTCTATTGAAAGGAGGCAGAAGTGAAACAAACAGGAATGAACCATCCTTCTATTAGTAATCACGTAAACACAATTATGTAAATCTAAACGGTCGCCATCCTAATTAGACAAAGTTGTACCAAGTAATAGTATGGTTCATAAAGTAAGTTTACTACTGAGACTGACTTATTTAATACTGAAATTCTGTTTTGCTGATAAGATACAAGGCAGTAGCGCAAGCTGGCAAGTAATATACCAGTGATTTGACATGCACTACGCAGGTGGGATATTAATAAGTTTAGGCAACAACGGGCTCTTTGTTGTTGTCGTCTTCAGTCCTGAGACTGGTTTGATGCAGCTCTCCATGCTACTCTATCATGTGCAAGCTTCTTCATCTCCCAGTACCTACTACAACCTACATCCTTCTGAATCTGCTTAGTGTCTTCATCTCTTGGTCTCCCTCTACGATTTTTACCCTCCACGCTGCCCCCCAATACTAAATTGGTGATCCCTTGATGCCTCAAAACGTGTCCTACCAACCGATCCCTTCTTCTAGTCAAGTTGTGCCACAAACGTCTCTTCTCCCCAATCCTATTCAATACCTCCTCATTAGTTACATGATCTACCCACCTTATCTTCAGCATTCTTCTGTAGCACCACATTTAGAAAGCTTCTATTCTCTTCTTGTCCAAACTGGTCATCGTCCATGTTTCACTTCCATACATGGCTACACTCCATACAATACTTTCAGAAACGACTTCCTGACACTTAAATCTATACTCGATGTTAACAAATTTCTCTTCTTCAGAAACGATTTCTTTGCCATTGCCAGTCTACATTTTATATCCTCTCTACTTCGACCATCATCAGTTATTTTGCTCCCTAAATAGCAAAACTCCTTTACTACTTTAAGTGTCTCATTTCCTAATCTAATCCCCTCAGCATCACCCGATTTAATTTGACTACATTCCATTATCCTCGTTTTGCTTTTGTTGATGTTCATCTTATATCCTCCTTTCAAGACACTGTCCATTCCGTTGAACTGCTCTTCCAAGTCCTTTGCTGTCTCTGACAGAATTACTATGTCATCGGCGAACCTCAAAGTTTTTACTTCTTCTCCATTAATTTTAATACCTACTCCGAATTTTTCTTTTGTTTCCTTTACTGCTTGCTCAATATACAGATTGAATAACATCGGGGAGAGGCTACAACCCTGTCTCACTCCTTTCCCAACCACTGCTTCCCTTTCATGCCCCTCGACTCTTATAACTGCCATCTGGTTTCTGTACAAATTGTAAATAGTCTTTCGCTCCCTGTATTTTACCCCTGCCACCTTCAGAATTTGAAAGAGAGTATTCCAGTTAAGGTTGTCAAAAGCTTTCTCTAAGTATACAAATGCTAGAAACGTAGGTTTGCCTTTCCTTAATCTTTCTTCGAAGGTAAGTCGTAAGGTTAGTATTGCCTCACGTGTTCCAACATTTCTACGGAATCCAAACTGATCTTCCCCGAGGTCCGCTTCTACCAGTTTTTCCATTCGTCTGTAAAGAATTCGCGTTAGTATTTTGCAGTTGTGACTTATTAAACTGATAGTTCGGTAATTTTCACATCTGTCAACACCTGCTTTCTTTGGTATTGGAATTATTATATTCTTCTTGAAGTCTGTGGGTATTTCGCCTGTCTCATACATCTTGCTCACCAGATGGTAGAGTTTTGTCATGACTGGCTCTCCCAAGGCCATCAGTAGTTCTAATGGAATGTTGTCTACTCCCGGGGCCTTGTTTCGACTCAGGTCTTTCAGTGCTCTGTCAAACTCTTCACGCAGTATCTTATCTCCCATTTCATCTTCATCTACATCCTCTTCCATTTCCATAATATTGTCCTCAAGTACATCGCCCTTGTATAGACCCTCTATATACTCCTTCCACCTTTCTGCTTTCCCTTCTTTGCTTAGAACTGGGTTTCCATCTGAGCTCTTGATATTCACACAAGTGGTTCTATTTTCTCCAAAGGTCTTCTTAATTTTCCTGTAGGCAGTATCTATCTTACCCCTAGTGAGATAAGCCTCTACATCCTTACATTTATCCTCTATCCATCCCTGCTTAGCCACTTTGCACTTCCTTTCGATCTCATTTTTGAGGCGTTTGTATTCCTTTTTGCCTGCTTCATTTACTGCATTTTTATATTTTCTCCTTTCATCAATTAAATTCAATATTTCTTCTGTTACCCATGGAGTTCTACTAGCCCTCATCTTTTTACTTACTTGATCCTCTGCTGCCTTCAGTACTTCATCCCTCAAAGCTACCCATTCTTCTTCTACTGTATTTCTTTCCCCCATTCCTGTCAATTGTTCCCTGATACTCTCCCTGAAACTCTGTACAATCTCTGGTTCTTTCAGTTTATCCAGGTCCCATATCCTTAAATTCCCACCTTTTTGCAGTTTCTTCAGTTTTAATCTACAGTTCATAACCAATAGATTGTGGTCAGAGTCCACATCTGCCCCTGGAAATGTCTTACAATTTAAAACCTGATTCGTAAATCTCTGTCTTACCATTATATAATCTGATACCTTTTAGTATCTCCAGGGTTCTTCCATGTATACAGCCTTCTTTTATTATTCTTAAACCAAGTGTTAGCTATGATTAAGTTATGCTCTGCGCAAAATTCTACCAGGCGGCTTCCTCTTTCATTCCTTAGCCCCAATCCATATTCACCTACTATGTTTCCTTCTCTTCCTTTTCCTACCGATGAATTCCAGTCACCCATGACTATTAAATTTTCGTCTCCCTTCACTACCTGAATAATTTCTTTTATCTCGTCATACATTTCATCAATTTCTTCATCATCTGCAGAGCTAGTTGGCATATAAACTTGTACTACTGTAGTAGGCGTGGGCTTCGTGTCTATCTTGGCCACTATAATACGTTCACTATGCTGTTTGTAGTAGCTAACCCGCACTGCTATTTTTTTATTCATTATTAAACCTACTCCTGCATTACCCCTATTTGATTTTGTATTTATAACCCTGTAATCACCTGACCAAAAGTCTTGTTCCTCCTGCCACCGAACTTCACTAATTACCACTATATCTAACTTTAACCTATCCATTTCCCTTTTTAAATTTTCTAACCTACCTGCCCGATTAAGGGATCTGACATTCCACGCTCCGATCCGTAGAATGCCAATTTTCTTTCTCCTGATAACGACGTCCTCTTGTGTAGTCCCCGCCCGGAGATCCGAATGGGGGACTATTTTACCTCCGGAATATTTTACCCAAGAGGACGCCATCATCATTTAATCATACAGTAAAGCTGCATGTCCTCGGGAAAAATTACAGCTGTAGTTTCCCCTTGCTTTCAGCCGTTCGCAGTACCAGCACAGCAAGGCCGTTTTGGTTAATGTTACAAGGCCAGATCAGTCAATCATCCAGACTGTTGCCCCTGCAACTACTGAAAAGGCTGCTGCCCCTCTTCAGGAACCACATGTTTGTCTGGCCTCTCAACAGATACCCCTCCGTTGTGGTTGCACCTACGGTACGGCCATCTGTATCGCTGAGGCATGCAAACCTCCCCACCAACGGCAAGGTCCATGGTTCATTGGGGGGAACGGGCTCTTAATAACACAAATTATCAGTATATTACACTATGAAGATAATGATCATTATAGGTAAATAATTCCTAATGGTGGAGCACTAATAACTTGGACAAGGGGTTCCTTTGTCAGTTTAATTATTGGAAATTACTACCATTGAAATAGTTGCGCGCTAAACGACTTTCGTTTGCGTTGCTGGCCTGTGCTGGTTGTCTGCATGTTTGTTTGGTGCTCATGCACTAGTATGACGCAGTATTCTTATCTCCCCTACTGTGGCTGAATGTGCGTGATAATATTTCGTGTGAGTAAGACCCTGATTTTTAACTATTGATGAAATAGTAGTGCACGCAATGGATAACAAGACACACATACAAAACCAACGCTCTCAGCAACGGGGTCTGTGACCGCTAGCATTTTTTTCAGACCTACGGCCATATTCCTACTGAATTATCAAAAGGGGGGAATGCTGGGCGATTTGGCATCATTTACCAAGGTAATAAGGGTGTTCTTACTCTTACAGTTCCGGATTTGAACTTTGAGAGAAGAGAGAGTCTCAAAATTCCAATTCTGTTTCCTTTAGGTGGCTGAAATTTTATTACAAATTTAGATGTTATAACTGAACATAATCTGGAATGACTGGTCCATACTATTATCATTGCTGATAAGTACTGAAATAGCTAATGGGTCTCGCATTATCAGCCGATCTATGGTCACACTGCAGGGGGGGGGGGGGGGGGGGCTGAAGGGAATTCATTATCACACACCAGGCCACAACACTTCCGTGCGCCGTCAAGATGAAGCACACCGCGAAACACTACGCGAAAAGCCGCTACTACGTAAAATAATGCAAAAGCACGACCGCACACACCCGGGAAGCTACCCACAGAGATGCTTGAACACATAATTTTCGAGTACCCTCATGAGACGAGCCAAAGAGGGGAAGCTGGTTCGCGAACTGTGTGCACTATGATACACTGCATTTCACATCTTACCACCCTCCAGACGGAGCGTCTCCACACTGCATCGTCTCCTCACCAGGTCAAAAAAAAAAAAAAAATGGTTCAAATGGCTCTGAGCACTATGGGACTCAACTGCTGAGGTCATAAGTCCCCTAGAACTTATAACTACTTAAACCTAACTAACCTAAGGACAACACACACATCCATGCCCG
Organism: Schistocerca nitens; assembly: GCF_023898315.1. Taxonomy (NCBI): domain Eukaryota; kingdom Metazoa; phylum Arthropoda; class Insecta; order Orthoptera; family Acrididae; genus Schistocerca; species Schistocerca nitens. The sequence continues at coordinate 394,799,254 of NC_064618.1, read as the reverse complement.
AGGCAGGATTCGAGCCTGCGACCGTAGCGGTCGCGCGGTTCCAGACTGTAGCGCCAGAACCGCTCGGCCACCAGCGGCCGGCGCCTCACCACGTCCCGGCTGCGTTTCTCTCCGCCAGGCTTCCGACCGGCCACCCCAGCCGTTATTCGACCTGCTACATTGTTAATGGCTCAAAGCCAACCTCCGCCCTCTACACTCCTCAGAACCGATCTTTCCTAAGTGCCTCAAGCAATCCCTGTGTTTAGCTTTCCAAGTTTCTCTTTTGAGAAGCCTGCCGCATCTACTGACAGTCCTTTTAAACAGCCCTTCACCTTTCTAAGCCCAACACATTCACACAGCAGGCCCTCAGACATACTGGAAGGTTACAGTACCGCTTCATAGTTTTCAAGTAACTGTATCATTTGTACTGCTTATTATTTGTAGTCCCAAGCAGCATTCACTTCCTCATACTATTTATCGCAGATTGAACATGGGATACCTGAATGTAGTATAGTTTGAATAGTTGTAGCTGCTTGCTTAGTATAGTCCACATAAGAAATATGACTGCCTGTTCTACTGTTAATGTAAAATGAAATTTAAATCTGGCTCAACTGTTAGCGTGGCGACCCAGAAACTAGTCTATCAATTGACTCGGATCTAGGCTCAACATTTGTCACATCACAGTATTAGAAACACTGTCAACTATATAACACATGAAGTTATAAACGCTGTTATGTGCAAACCTGCGCAATGATTAATCCTTATGCTGGCCCTTCAATTGTACTAGCCAGTAACTATTACGAATCAGCACATATTTCAATAAGAAGAACATTGAATCTGAATACTTTACATCTTCTCTTAGTAACTATACCTTGGTGAAACTTCAACTAACCTTTCATCAACATTATGTGGATTATTTCCAAACTTACGCTCACTAAATAGTTATGTACTTTACATCCACACAAAGTTTAGTACCTTCTGTTAAGGAAGGCAATTGCTATTCACTTCAATAAAATAGGATACCCGGAATTATCGTAGCACTTGGGAGAGGATCCTGTTTAGGTAAAGAACTGAGGACAAAATACGGGCACTCGTCACAAAGTTTACAGAACACAGACTTCTTATTGATAAAGAAACCACATAATTGGTGGTTCAGATGGTTCAAATGGCTCTGAGCACTATGGGACTCAACTGCTGAGGTTATTAGTCCCCTGGAACTTAGAACTAGTTAAACCTAATTAACCTAAGGACATCACACACATCCATGCCCGAGGCAGGATTCGAACCTGCGACCGTAGCGGTCTCGCGGTTCCAGACTGCAGCGCCAGAACCGCGCGGCCACTTCGGCCGGCACATAATTGGTACATGCAGTTATACAGTGCTCAACTGACAATTTAAGACGAAGGTGGTGCCAGTATCGATCGCCTGTGCTTTTAAAGAAACGGGAGACAAAAGTATCCAAGGGTCTTCCTGCGTAAAGAGCTCTGAAAATTCTTCTTTTAGCATCGGATTTCGTAATTCAGAGCTAACCATCTTGTACCGATCAGGTGCCATGGTATAAATTTTGACACAGAAATAACTTGAATTGGCGGCCGGAATGGCCGAGGGGTTCTAGGCGCTACAGTCTGGAACCGCGCGACCGCTACGGTCGCAGGTTCGAATCCTGCCTCGGGCATGGATGTGTGTGATGTCCTTTGGTTAGTTAGGTTTAAGTAGTTCTAAGTTCTAGGGGACTGACGACCTCAGCAATTAAGTCCCATAGTGCTCAGAGCCATTTGAACCAATAACTTGAATTCGTAAATATGTATTTGCAATCGTGTCTTGTATTGCACGATGTATTTAAATGTAAGTACAATTACTGTTATTAAACAATAACCTACTCCCACAAACAACGCAGTACATCGCCAGGCAATTATAGTGTCACTATTTTGGGATCGGCCAAGGTGGCAGCAATCTGACAGAGAGAACAGTCGATAGAAAGTGTCCCGAAGAGCGCCGGCTTTTAGCGATCTGTACTTGGGGGACTGCGCAAACTTTTCGCGCCGTTAGTATAGTTAGTCCGTTGGGTGCTCACAACATACCAATTTACGTAGGTTATTAAGTATTCATAAGATCGGTACGTATGCGGCCCAAGGTGCCTTTCCACACTGTCAGTATTGCCTCTCGAACAAAACAGTTTGACGACCACTGCTCTAGCTGCAGACCTCCCAGAATAATAGTACGGGAAGGTATTGGATATGACAACAGGACTGATTTGGCAATTGTTGAAGAGAGACTGAATGCTTAACAGTAGCTGCCAACAATAGTAAACACCGTTGTCATACCCTTCATTTCCAGAGTACAAAATAACCTAATATTGCCACACATCGACGTCACCAACTCGACATTCTTTCCGATAGCTTTTTATTTTCCATTATTCTCATGAGGAGCTTCCTGCTTGTAACCAAACCGGCTTATCTCAGCAACTTTGTTTTGTGAAATTCCGGCACATCCTGGAGAAGTCATCGTTTGCCCAACTGGCTGACAAAGGCATAAAGCGGGCAGGCAAACACCAGCTGCTCCCTAATGAAGTCGCTCACCGCCCTCATTGCGTGCCACGCGACTCGAGTTTTACCCGCTTCTTCGCTTCTCCCGTGTCACGCGTTTTTGCGCGTCACAGTAACCCATTTGCAGCTGCTCTCCCAGCTTCATATGGCGGCAGAAACCTTTTTTGCGCTTCCTTTTTTTTCCCTCTCGGCTACCGCCCCTTCTTCTTCCTTTTTTTTACGAGTCCTCGTCACTGACGTATCTTCCTTCCACCCGCTCGGTACTTTGCCGCGTCACACTCCCCCCCCCCCCCCCTCTACTTCCGCCACCCCTCCCCCACCCATGAATAGCCATTTACCGTGAAATGTTTCTTTCAGAGCAGTCTGCTCTCTAGTCCGCGACAGAGGGCCGTTGTTAATGGCACCTGTCTCCACGACTTCGCGCACAACACTTTTTTAATTCTTCATTCGTGCCCACTTTAAGCGGCCTTCAGCGGCTTTGCTGCAGGAATTACGTAAAGAGCTTCTAGACGGGACTCCTTGTAACTAACTTCCCTCTTTTTAATCCGATTGTCAGTTTGCTGCAGTAGGACTTCAGCAGTCTCTAATTCACACAGGAGTAACGTTCGTTTTTTTGCTGTTGTGACGTCATTAAATCCCGTTTAGCAACAATGACCACCTAAGAGACATTGCGGGACTCAAAAATATGTTCGGACTTCCGACATTACTACTGCCGTCTTGTGTTAAACGTATTGACCACCCCCGAGGATCACAGAACACTTTCCTGAGGTAACTGTTGCACTATAGTCTAGTGTCTCAACTGTTTTCACTTCATATTCATTTTGTCCGTTTCGTTTTAGATACAGCAGTATTTTATTTATGCTTAATTCTGTCGAACTTTGGTGGAACATTGACTTATTAAAAAGTTAAATACACACTCTTGGTGTTCCACAATAATATTTATTTCATAGTTTTCTACGTCATCCTCAGGCAATTTAAACAGGTAGTCCACACGACATCACAGAGAGTTTATAGCTGTACAAAGGTTCTTTCTCCAAAGATATGTGACATTTTACAATCACAATTCCGTTAAAGAAATCGCAACACCAAGAAGGAGCTGCGCGATATAAACGGAAATTGGTAGGCATGTTCCTACATCTGAAAGATAATGTTTATACAAATTTCGTGCCAGTTGCATAAGAGTGGCGTTAGTAACGCCACTATGAAGATGCAAATCAAGTTTGCTTTAAATAACACTGTAAGGGTGTGATTGTTCCTTTGAGATCTGATGTGGTGAGTTGATGTTAGTCAATAATGCCTTTAAGGCGACAAAGATGCCATTAAACACCTCACAGAGCATGAACGATGTCTTGTAATAGGGCTACTAGAAGCTGTTTGTTGGTTTGTGGTTGTTGAAGGGACCATACTACAAAGGCCATGGTCCCCTAGAAGCTGTTTGTTCCTACTGTGACATTGCAGAAAGACTTGGCAGAAATGTAGCCATTGTAGATATGTGCTGGCAGCAGTGGTCACGAGAATGTATGTTTACAAGAAGATCTGGCTCCGGATGGCCTCATGGTACTACCGAGAGGGAAGACCATTGTGTTCGGCTTGTGGTTCTGGCGCGTAGTAATGCATCTGCAGCAGCAATTTCAGCAGCAGTTGGCACCACAGTGACATAAAGAACTGTTGCAAATAGCTTACCTCAAGCACACTCCGAGCCAGACGCCCTGTAGCGTGCATTCCACTGACCCCAAACCACCGTCATTTGCGACTTATTGGGGTCAAGTGCAAGCTCTTTGGAGGGCAGGGTGGAGATCTGTTGAGTTTTCTGATGATAACTGGTTCTGCCTCGGTCCAAATGTGTTGATTAGGAGGCCAGTTGATGGCCTGCAACCAACCTGTCTGCGTGCTACACTCAATGGACCTGCGACTGGAGTTATGGTCTGGGATGTGATATCGTATGACAACAGGAGTACTTTCATGGTTATCCCATGCACCCTGGCCGCAGATCTGTAGGTCAGTCTGGTGATTCGACCTGTTGTTCTGCCATTCATGAACAGCATTCCAGGGTCTTGTAACCCGACATGCTCTACAAAGTCTTGACGTGTTGCTTGGCCTACTCGATCACCAGATACGTTTCCAAGCGAGCACATATGGGACAGCACGACAACTCCAGTATCATCCATAAGCAAAATTGACCGTCTCTGTATTGACCGACCAAGTACAACAGGCATGGAACTCCATCCCACAAACTGACATCCGGCAGCTGTACAACACAATGGATTCATGTTCGCATGTTGCATTCAACATTTTGGTGGTTACGTCGTTTATTAATGTAGCAGCATTTCTCAGTTGCAGTGGCTTATCTCGCGCTTGCATTAACCTGTGATATTTCAATATTAATCACTTAAATACATGGGATATCTCAGAAACAATGAACACTTTTTTTCTCATATATCTCTTTACAGTCCTTCTCTCTGCTTCTCTGAAGCTCTATTATTCCATCCAGGACACCACTTCTGTCCACCAGTCGAATGGAACGGGTAACAGTTGTAGAAAGCTTTTCCAGAGAAAGATAACAACGTCCACGCATAGATTTCTTCAACTTCGGGAATAAGTCGAAGTCTGGTGGACTCATGTCCGGGTTGTAGGGACGATACGGCAACACTTTCCACCCGTACAGGTGATGTTTCAAGGCTACAACATTGCCGATATGCCAGCGAGCATTATCGTGGGCCAGCCTCTAGCTGAGGTCAGTTTTTACGCATTTTTGTGCGCAGGTTTTGCCTGAAGTTACGATAATACACTGCTGCGAATCTTGTTCCACTTGGGACTCTATTTATCATGATAATTCCTTGGTGATCATTTCAAAAAATCATCATTTGCTTGAGCTTTGATTGAGCACGTCGAAATTATTATGGACGTGGAGAATCTGAAGCTCTCCACTCATTGGACTGTGATTTCAACTCCATTTCACTCTAACCCACGTTTCATCAGTGCGACGATTCGACACAAGAATCCTTGCCCTTCACGGCCGAAGCGTTGTTTGAGCAAGGTTGCAATGTTCAGGCATTTCTGCTTCTCTTCAACAGTTAATCAGTGTGGGATTCATCCCGCAGAAATGTTTCTTTTCTTCAAATCATAGGCCAAAATCCACGAATACTGACTTTGGGAGAATTGCTTTGGCTTCTGTGAGTTCCTTACAAGTCACACTGCGATCTTCTTCTAGAGCATCTGCCACAAGTTTCACACTTCGTTCACCTGTTGACGTTTTTGGCCTTCCAGATCTTGTATTACTCTCTATGCTCATACGACCACCACGAAAACGATTAACCCAACGTGAAACTGTACTGCGATCCACTGTAAACTCACCACAAACTTCACTTAACGCACTGTGGATTTCTGTTGGGATTTTGCCGCGTATAAGTTTCAGTCTTGATGTGTGATCTCTAGTCGTCAACAGCCGCAGGCCCGAGACTCCTGCAACGTCCATTTCTACCTCTCACCAATTTTATATAAGAGAACATAGCGAAACAACAAAAACACCTGCTTCTTGTTCAAGCTCTCAGCTACATCTGACATAATTTTCATTGTTGTTGCATCAAATAATCCACAGTAACACTAACCTGTGCACTATTTATGAAATATTCCTCGTATGTTAGCCAGTCAAATGTATACCCGAAATTTCATTACTCTTCATTAATTAGTTTATGATGCTGCGATTTTTTTTCTTCGGTGTATTTAGCAATATAAAAACACAGGCGCTATGGAATTCACAAAGAATCTATGAACGAGTAAACTTATTTTACATTCAAAGATTAAAAATATAAGAATGTACAGACGAAAACGGTACACAGGTGAGTACGTAAAAGGCACAGACTACTATGTAATATGGACAAAGTATCTGGTAAATGTGATGAACATGGCCCCAGAAGAATGGGGAGGAGTGGGAGGGGGAAAAAAGAATCAATGGAATATGGATGGGGAACTTAGTACAAGCATATTATCTTATGGTGAGAAAAATATATCTTATTGAGAGAAAATGCTGACTTAATCCTTACTGATCAAATACGGTTCCGTTATTCACCCTTACAGAAGTAGCAGCAGCCAGTTAATACGAGGGTTATTCGGAAAGTAAGAAACGATCGGCCGCGAAATGGAAACCACAGTGAAAATCCAATGAAGTTTGGCACAAGTGTGTTGGGCAGTGTTTCTATTATACCTGTCGATCGCGTTACGTCGTTCTTTTTAGTTCTGAGCACACAGGAAGTACATAGAGATACCAAGAACAATAGTGTCTCCCGCAAAGTACGAGGTCCTGGTGAGAAATTTCGCCTGAAGCTATGCAGCCAACATTACATAACTGTCGTGCGTTTTCTTCTTCAAGACAATTCTCAGCTGCATTCTGCAAGGGCAATGAAGATGTTCCTGCATCGTTTTCAGTTGTAAATGTTTGATTACCCACAATACAGCCCGTAATTGTCTCCTGATTTTCATCTCTACTCACATGAACCGCTGGCTACGAAGACAACATTTTGGCACAGACAACGAGCTGTAGGCCAGCGCAGAGAATTGTCGGAAAGCCCTGGCGGCTGCCTTCTATAACGAGGGTGTTGAAAAGTTGGTACGACGCTACGACAAACTTCTAAGTCGGATCGGCGACTATGGAGATAAGTAGCTCGAAGTTGTAGCTAACTGTTGCAAATAAAACAGTTTTGATTTTCATTGTGGTTTCCAATTCGCGACCTATCGTTCCTTACTTTCCGAATAGCCCTCGTTCTTTTGAACCATAAGATACTCTGATTGAGTATATTGTATTACAAAAATAACCTCAAGGCACCCTCGTACTGTGTCGGTGAGGGCACTTTTTGTACGTACCATTTCCCACTGTTCTGTTCCAGTCTCGGATGGTGTGGGGAGATAACGACTCTTGATGGGCCTCCGTGTGAGCTCGAATGTTTCTAATTTTACATTCAGGGATTTTTTTTGTCAGGAAATACACGTAGGAGGCAGCAATATATTGGTCAACCCTTAGCGGTGTTTTCGAAATTTTTGCAGTAAACGACGCGTCTCTTGTAACTTCTGTCACTTAACTTGGGTGCACATCTCCGAGACTTTTCGAGTTCACTGTATGAGCCTGTGCCTAAACGTACCACTCTTCTTTGGATCTTATCTGTCTTCTCTGTCAGTCCTGACCTATGACCAATACTCAAATAGCAGTCGGAAAACGCTCTGATTCTGCTTAATCTCACTCATTGCCTATAAAAGTGCGAGATTCGTAGAAGCCTTTGCAAGAAAAGGAGGTTGCAGGCATGAAGAAACAGACGTTGTATTCCTTGCAGACGGTACGAGATGAGCCAGCTGTGGAGGACGGGGGCAGCTGTGGTGGCGCTGCTGGCGGCCTGCGGGGGCCGCTGCCAGCTGGTGCCGGGGGCGGGCGCCGTGCTGGACTGGGAGGCGGCGGCGCATGGCCAGCCACACATCGCCAGGGACGCGCTAGGGGCCGCTCTCAGGTGAGCGTCCACATCTCCACAAAAAAATCACTCACCGTACACGTGAAACCTTCTGTGTATATAGTTCTTCGTAGATGATGTAACTAAATTATTATAACAGACATAGTAATCATTGTCATTAGCATCTGCAACAACATTGTCATCTAGCCGGCCGAAGTGGCCGTGCGGTTAAAGGCGCTGCAGTCTGGAACCGCAGGCATGGATGTTTGTGATGTCCTTAGGTTAGTTAGGTTTAACTAGTTCGAAGTTCTAGGGGACTAATGACCTCAGCAGTTGAGTCCCATAGTGCTCAGAGCCATTTGAACCAGCCAACATTGTCATCTATGATAGCGACAGCATCATTACTGATAGCATCATCATCATCTTCAATAGTTACACACCATCATCAACAAAAGAAACCACATCATCATCATCATCAACGACGACAACTACTACTACAGTAACAGCAACAGTAGCATCATAGTCTACATCTACATCTACATTTATACTCCGCAAGCCACCCAACGGTGTGTGGCGGAGGGCACTTTACGTGCCACTGTCATTACCTCCCTTTTCTGTTCCAGTCGCGTATGGTTCGCGGGAAGAACGACTGCCGGAAAGCCTCCGCGCGCACTCGAATCTCTCCAATTTGACATTCGTGATCTCCTCGGGAGGTATAAGTAGGGGAAATCAATATATTCGATACCTCGTCCAGAAACACACCCTCTCGAAACCTGGCGAGCAAGCTACACCGCGATGCAGAGCACCTCTCTTGCAGAGTCTGCCACTTGAGTTTGCTAACCATCTCCGTAACGCTATCACGGTTACCAAATAACCCTGTGACGAAACGCGCCGCTCTTCTTTGGATCTTCTCTATCTCCTCCATCAACCCGATCTGGTACGGATCCCACACTGTCGAGCAATACTCAAGTATAGGTCGAACGAATGTTTTGTAAACCACCTCCTTTGTTGACGATTCTGTTTCGCTGTTCCTTGTCTTGACCTATGGGCCGCTGTCGTTTGACTCAGCATCTGTTTATAGACAACATTCCAAACAAACTTTTTCCTAAGTCACACACACCACCATAATAACGCCCCTGACTCTCCCTTCTAAAACTGATCTTTCCTATCTCAACGTACCTTTCACATACTAGTATGAATAAGGCTCTCAGAGTAAGTAATAGTTTCTCTTCAGACCATAACAATTCTATGTCCTTCTAAAAACTCGCACAGCTACAGGAACACACACACACTATTCATATTGTCATGCGAGTTAGCCATTGCTCCCCAAAAGGAAAAATAAATATATCGATTCGAGTAGCACAATATTAAAATAAATACTTTACAGTACTATTCGCATCAACGACGCCAACCCCCAACACCAGTGAATTCACTCCATAATCTCACTCCACAGACTAACTACATGAACTTTTCTTGTAATCATAACAAGGTCACCCGACTCTCTAGTTAGCGGACCATTCCAAAATCAGTTGTGATCTTCAGTCTAGCAGAGAAAGGAAAGGTTAAGATTCGATACGTTTTAGCGCTATCGATATCTGTACGCTTACGCGCGTCTAAGGAAGCGTCTTCGATTACTAACCAAAATGTTCTGGGTCCCATATTCGATCCCAACCACTGCTTAAAATTTGAATTAAATTCATCAGCAACTCCTGTCGACGACTTTCCGTGCAAAGAGTCACCCTCATTCTGGCTACGATCTTATGAAAGTTGGCAGAGGGGCAGACAGAATTTCGGACCACTCTCTTGCCCTTGGATAGTACAATATCTCTAAAAGGTGGAAAAATGGGCTGTGATCAAGGACATGAGGATACTGAAAGCAATGGAAACCACTGCATTAAAGACAAACAATGTGTATCCGCAGCACAAATGGGCTGTAACGGAAAAGTGTCACGATGATTTCTCCATTGGCAACAAAATTGTCCCCATTCGGAAATCCAGGAAGGGACTACAAAGGTCAAGGTAATAACGAACAAAACATTACATACAAAAGAAACGATAACATTCTATGAGCGTGGAATGTAACGATCAACAAGCGTGGAATGTCACAATATAAGTTCATTGCCCACTATCATGAGTGGTAGAACTGGATAGGCTGCAGTCTGGGTGATGAAATACTACCACCCAAGGTGAGGGTTGCAGGGGAGTGGTGAGTGTTGGCCTGTTAGACGCCTGATGAGAAGTTAATTACCTCGAGCAATTAAACAGAGAACCGACTCGTGGAGATAACATCTTGGACCTACTGATAACAAACAGACCCGAACTTTTCGACTCTGTAAGTGCACAACAGGGAATCAGTGATCATAAGGCCGTTGCAGCATCCATGAATATGGAAGTTAATAGGAATATAAAAAAAGGGAGGAAGGTTTATCTGTTTAGCAAGAGTAATAGAAGGCAGATTTCAGACTACTTAAAAGATCAAAACGAAAATTTCTGTTCCGACACTGACAATGTTGAGTGTTTATGGAAAAAGTTCAAGGCAATCGTAAAATGTGTTTTAGACAGGTACGTGCCGAGTAAAACTGTGAGGGACGGGAAAAACCCACCGTGGTTCAACAACAAAGTTAGGAAACTACTGCGAAAGCAAAGAGAGCTTCACTCCAAGAGTAAACGCAGCCAAAACCCCTCAGACAAACAGAAGCTAAGCGATGTCAAAGTTAGCGTAAGGAGGTCTATGCGTGACGCGTTCAGTGAATTCGAAAGTAAAATTCTATGTACCGACTTGACAGAAAATCCTAGGAAGTTCTGGTCTTATGTTAGATCAGTAAGTGGCTCGAAGCAGCATATCCAGACACTCCGGGATGATGATGGCATTGAAAAAGAGGATGACACGCGTAAAGCTGAAATACTAAACACCTTTTTTCCAAAGCTGTTTCACAGAGGAAGACCGCACTGCTGTTTCTTCTCTAAATCCCCACACGAACGAAAAAATGGCTGACATCGAAATAAGTGTACAAGGAATAGAAAAGCAACTGAAATCACTCAACAGAGGAAAGTCCACTGGACCTGACGGGATACCAATTCGATTCTACACAGAGTACGCGAAAGAACTTGCCCCCCTTCTAACAGTCGTGTACCGCAAGTCTCTAGAGGAACGGAAGGTTCCAAATGATTGGAAAAGAGCACAGGTAGTCCCAGTCTTCAAGAAGGGTCGTCCAGCAGATGCGCAAAACTATAGACCTATATCTCTGACGACGATCAGTTGTAGAATTTTAGAACATGTTTTTTGCTCGCGTATCATGTCGTTTTTGGAAACCGAGAATCTACTCTGTAGGAATCAACGTGGATTCCGGAAACAGCGATCGTGTGGGACCCAACCCGTTTTATTTGTTCATGAGACCCAGAAAATATTAGATACAGGCTCCCAGGTAGATGCCATTTTCCTTGAGTTCCGGAAGGCGTTCGATACAGTTCCGCACTGTCGCCTGATAAACAAAGTAAGAGCCTATGGAATATCAGACCAGGTGTGTGGCTGGATTGAAGAGTTTTTAGCAAACATAACACAGCATGTTGTTATCAATGGAGAGACGTCTACAGACGTTAAAGTAACCTCTGGCGTGCCACAGGGGAGTGTTATGGGACCATTGCTTATCACAATGTATATAAATGACCTAGTAGATAGTGTCGGAAGTTCCATGCGGCTTTTCGCGGATGATGCTGTAGTATACAGAGAAGTTGCAGCATTAGAAAATTGTAGCGAAATGCAGGAAGATCTGCAGCGGATAGGCACTTGGTGCAGGGAGTGGCAACTGACCCTTAACATAGACAAATGTAATGTATTGCGAATACATAGAAAGAAGGATCCTTTATTGTATGATAGCGGAACAAACACTCGTAGCAGTTACTTCTGTAAAATATCTGGGAGTATGCGTGCGGAACGATTTGAAGTGGAATGATCATATAAAATTAATTGTTGGTAAGGCGGGGACCAGGTAGAGATTCATTGGGAGAGTCCTTAGAAAATGTAGTCCATCAACAAAGGAGGTGGCTTACAAAACACTCGTTCGACCTATACTTGAGTATTGCTCATCAGTGTGGGATCCGTACCAGATCGGGTTGACAGAGGAGATAGAGAAGATCCAAAGAAGAGCGGCGCATTTCGTCACAGGGTTATTTGGTAACCGTGATAGCGTTAAGGAGATGTTTAATAAACTCAAGTGGCAGACTCTGCAAGAGAGGCGCTCTGCATCGCGGTGTGCGTTTCTGCATGAGGTATCGAATATATTGCTTCCCGATACTTATACCTCCCGAGGAGATCACGAATGTAAAATTAGAGAGATTCGAACGCACACGGAGGCTTTCAGACAGTCGTTCTTCCCGCGAACCATGCGCGACTGGAACAGAAAGGGGAGGTAATGACAGTGGCACGTAAAGTGCCCCCAGCCACAGACCGTTGGGTGGCTTTCGGAGTATAAATGTAAATATAGATGTAGATGTAAAGAAACATCATTGAAAAAACACTCATTTATCACTGAAACTACATCTAATCTGTCATTACTCAAAATTCCGGCACCCACAGGACAAAAACAATGCACACCCAGTCAAAGAAAGCGCTGCAGCGAGCATGTGGTGGGTGAGCAAGTGGTTGGTGTCAGCACCGGTGACACCACAAAGTCACTGACCCAGTGAGATGAACACATTGAATCAGCCCAGCCAACGGGCAGCAAATAAACCATTCTGGATGAAGCATGCACATTCGTGCTGAATCATGCTGTGGATCCAGGACGGAAGAGGCAACTCGCGACAGTCAGCAGTGGCCACGGCATGTGGCGGGTGAGCAAGCAGTGGCGTCAGTGCCAGCGACATCACACAGCCACTGGCCCAGCGTGGTGAACGCATTCCATAATTCCAGCTAACCAGTGAAAAAAAAAAAAAAACTTGATGAGGCATGTGGTGGTGTGCCAAATCACAGCATAGGAGAGGCATCTGACAACAGTGGATTCTGCCCATGCATGCAGAGACAGACAGCAAGAAATCTGCTTGCACAGTCAGTGGCGTACGAACTGCTGCCCATCCTTGGACAGGAGACAAAGAGCTCCAGGTTGGAAGGCTGCAGCTAAGTCAATAGGAGGAGACTTTTAGAACCATGGTAGATGCGAAGACAGTAGACCATCATATATTCCTCCTCGTAAATGGTTGCCAGTAGACTACAGATCCTGTGATTAAAACTGATTGGTCTATCCTTTATTTGCTACCACATCCGATTTGGTTAGGTAAGCCACAACGTGTCTCTGGTTCAGAGACGAAATAACGAGGTCATCCACTCAGTGCGACTCCAGCCTCTTGTGTTAATAGTATTGAGCCCTTTAACGAAATCGCCGTAATGTCGAATTCGTTAAAGAATGATGAATAATAAATTTTATCTTTTGCCTTTTAAGTTAATTTTCTTTCGTGCGAACTTTGTTGTAGAACCACTCTCTTAATTTCGTGTGGTAATAAAAATTTTACTTTCTTAAGAATTACGTACATTTAAAGAAAAATATTACGTGCACTCATATTAACTGGATAATAATATTTAGTTGAGAATTGAGTCCTTTAGATCATTCGGCCTTGGCATACACTTTCCTGATGCAGTGGGTTTTTTTTTGTTAAATATTTTTACTGAATTTTATCCCGGCAATAGCCATAGAACACAAGATTATCTCTATCAGCAGAAAATGTTATAATTATTGCCAAGCCGACATTTATCACTGATCAAACCTACTTCACTATGCATTTGAGTTATTTTAAAGAACCAAACTGTTTAAATTTCAGTGTTAACTAACATTAACTATCCGCCTACGAATGCACAAACGTATAATTAATTCAAATTTTATCAGCCACAGGATCACTGTAAAGAAAGAACAATTTCTTAATTCACGATTGATTATTATGCATCTGTTCCCGATTTACGGGTTTGATAATTTTTTTAAATGTGCCGCCTCTTCAGATCTGCGATTGTTGGTCGCGGCACAGCCCAGCAACACCGCTAAAAAATGCTGAAAAATTCTTAAAGAAATTTTATAGATGACGTGGGCAAGCTAATTTACATAAATAATTCACACTTTTGATAAATACTGATATATTTAGCTCAAACAACAATTCAACTCACATTAATTCGTAGCGCGTCGTCTAATGGCGGCTACGTCCAGACAGAGACAAAAGAATTCTACACATTCACGAAATACATCTACACAGCTTCCTACCGCTTACAGCTCTAAGCAAGGAAGACCAAAGAATACATAGTGCATTGTCCTTTTATAGTATTGCTGACTATTAACATTTCTTTGTAATTTCACTACATTATTTCCCTCTGGCTGAATTTCACATCTCTGTTATCGCAGATATTGACACATTTTGCAATTACCTAATGAATATAGAAATATTACCATCCTAAATACAGAGAGAATATTACAATAAAAATATAAGGAGAATAATTAATACCACATTAAGTAATATTTTTGTTGAATAATTACGATGTATATACAACTTGCCCAGAGCGGCGTATATGGTACAAATAAACTGTGAAAATGCCAGGGAACGTTACATTGCCCCCTGGCAGCATTTGGCAAAGAGTTTTTTACACTTTGACACAATGGTGCCAGTAACGTTCTTTATACTTCTGTATGTTTTACGGAATGGCTCTTTTATTTAGTCCCAGGGTTATATAAGTTCATGGCTCCCCCATTTGGGCGTAGGCAAACAGGAAACCTGGGCAAAACTGTGCCGGAGCCCAGCCATCCCAGTTGGTTTATAGTCAATATTGTCTTTTTAACAGTTATTCATTTGAATTAAATTAGCAGTTTGTCACAAACGGGGTTACACAATTACACAATATCACAGTCACATACAGTTCAATGGAAGGTTTTTTGTGTGTGATACTATTATTCTTGTGATGCACTACAAGGTCACTTGTCCTAGGATATATCACTCACGGACATACATAGTAAATGTTCAATGTTTATCGAAATGAAGTCATTAACATGTTATTCAGTTTATGTTAACATTTCAAAAAAGTCAATAATGTTGTATTTGGTGAGCGGTGCGGAGTGATTGTTGGGCGGCGCTCGACGCGGCGCGCTGACTCCGTGTAGGTCACCGCCCCCGGCGTTGACAGCTACGGGCTGCTGTGGCCGCTGCATAGCTGATGTAGCCGGATGCGCGTTGGATATCAGCTCGCCCGTGCGACGTCTTCTCGCGGTGCTCCAGGAAACATGCAACAAGTTCACAAACAGTGTACTATCCTTATAGGCATTTTTCCTGCTGTGGGAAAGAACGCACACAGTTAGTGGTAGTTATTACTCAGTAGGCCTTCACTAGTCTGGTTTGCACAATGTTTCGTTGTCACAGTAATACTTTTATGGGCACACAATATTCTTCACCATGTCATGACTTGTCATTAGTCACACGCAAGTTTTCACCTTAGGACAAAATCAAAATGTATTTCTGTAGTCAATGCGCTTTCCTAGCGTCCCTTGACACACAAAGAGTTAAAGTTTGACACTAACTTGATCACCTTCCGTTATCGGTTCACTGTTCGTGTCGTGCTAGTTCCTTGTCCACTTGCACACACGGTGATGATACAGTTTTTTATTACTTATACACAACTACTCCGTGACGTATTGCTGCAGGTTTAACAGTCACTGTCTGTCTCTGCCGCACAATACTGCACTTTTGTTAAAGTTCCTTTATTTCTATTTACAATTTCCGCTGCTCAATTTTGTTTGTAACAGCACATTCGTAACTCTTTACCAAGGTGTGAGATTTGCGTACATGGTAACAATTACTCAAAATTCGTATTAGTTTGCCCATAGTCATCTATATTCGTGTTCGATTAGATTTTATTTGTGCATTCCAGCCGGATTCAGGCATATTGTTCAATAACTCCTTTGTACTCATGTCACACTTTACTATTAACGTCCTACGTAACTACAGTGTAGTCTCTGTAGGCAAAAATTTACTTGGACTGTATCTGGCTAGCTCCTTTTAATTGATTGAATATGCACATGCTTCAATTGAAGCTTCTTTGTGCGTAATTTTGCGCTACATAAATTTGCAACAAGTTTGCCTCCCGTGGTGCCCTCGGGTCACTACTGGGTGCATTATTTTCTCTGATAACATTGGTGAGATAATAAAGTTCTCAGGGCATCATATTACTGATATTATTCTGGGTTCGAGTCTGTCAATCTGACAGCTACACATATATACATACATACACATAATAGAAAAGATTGTGTCACGAAATATTTCAAATTTGACACAGATATTAGAAATTATGTAGTACACTAACTAATCCTTACTAAAATGTTCTTCTTGACTGAACTTTGTCACAGCTTAACACTACAAATAATTGCACTAATCAGATTATCTGTGCAAACATTTAGAGCATGGTTTAGATAACACAAATTAAAAGAGTACTTAACATAAATATCCATACACATAAGAAAGTCAATCATATTCTTATAACTAAACACTTCTACACTAGTACATACACTATTAATGTTCATTATTTACAAAAGAGTGGTGTCCACATAGGACTAATAGTCTTTTGCTGTAGGAATGCTTTTACATCCTTACGCGAATACAGTCCCCGTACTCTCCGTGAGTGGGGATCTGCTGAGAGATAGCTACTATTTCCTTCTTGGACTAAGGAATGGAGTATGAGGCTCGACAGTAAGTTTTGTGAGGCTTTACCTCGATCTTGTACTGATATCCCTTAACAATTCCTGGTCGTTCTGAAAATACCTCTGCATAATTAAATAATAACTGTACCAAATCCTGCTGTTGCATAGAATTCAAATTTTCGGACTGTGACACTTTGTTCACTAATGCGTCCATATTCGCTTTTGATTGATCAACTTGTACGTCAGGATAATAGAGATTCTGTCCTAGACAATGATTGTCTAAATGTAGTATCGACTGATTCCTACATTTTATATTAATAGCATTACATTCAGGTACAGGTACCTCTCCGGATCTGAGCATGGACAATTCTATTCTCCTACCAGCATTCATCAAACTTAATTTTCCCCGAGAAAGGTCGATTATTGCGTCCCTTTCTCTCAAAAAATCTACCCCCAAAATGCAGGCTACTTTTAAACCCTTTACTACCAGGAATGAGCTCGCTATGGCTTCTTCCCCTATATACATCTCTACCTGCACTTGGAGTTTAATTATTTGTCGCTGTGCACTTATGGCTCCAGTGACTTTACAATTATTCACGGGAAAAGTCAGCATACGCCTTTCCTTCCCCAGTACTTTGAATAAGTCCATACTCATAACACTGACAGTAGCACCTGTATCTATGACTGCTTGCACATCAATATTGTTAATTTTGATCTCTATTATCGCTTGTACTTCGTCTTTGTGTTCCTTTATGCACGTGGATGGTTCAGTTATTAGTTCGTCTCCCATCTGTACCCCGTCATTATATCTAAGGATACAGATTTTGTTCGGTGTTTTGTTCTGTGTCGGGCTGCTCTCACTCCAAACCTCAGCCGACGATGGAGAGCGTATCTCGGCTGCATCTAGTTTGTTGAATTATTGCTAGTGGATGGGCGTGGCTGCTTTGTGTCACTGACCTCCACTATGTGCACGTTGTGTTGCGTCGGCCGCCACGGTTGCGCAATTGGCGCATTTTGTGGTGGCGGTCGGTTATTGTCATATCTATCATTGTTTTGCCGGTCCGGACTGGGCCTCTGGTTCTGTGGCCAAGTTCGGTTTGCATCATTATAAGTATTAGTGTTGTACGGCCCCCTGGCATTTTTCCATCTATGATTGCTTGGTGGGCCTGTTTCATACCGGTCATCGAACCTCCTCTTTCGGTCATTATTCACCGGCGGACTATTGCCATTCCGGTCTCTACCTCTATTTCCGTTTTGTGCATACTCTTGTCTCCTATTATTACCTCCGCCGTTTCCATTACTTGGTGGAGGCGTGTTATTTCTACCATTTCTATAACCGTTTCCGTTATTTCTAGCCTGTTCAGAGGCTGCCTTAACGTCCTCCTGAATCAGGTCAATTGAGTCCAGAACAGACAAGAAATGTTCCATATCATTTTCAGGCACGTGTATAAGCTTTTCCTTTACATGTATCGGCAAGTGTGATTTCAAAAGTCTGATCAAATCCCGGGATGAAATCTGTTCGTCCCAGTAACGGGTCTTGTTAATGTACTTCTCAAAATATTTTCGCAAATTGCCTAGTCGTGGAGAATACGGCTCTGGATTATATACTTCCTTCCGTAATCTCTCCTGAATACATGTTGACCAATATTTGGCCAAGAATGCCTTTTCGAATTGCTCATATGTATCACAACTGTCAGCTGCTTCGGTTGCCCATAATGCAGCATCTCCTTGTATGTATGACATAACAAACTGTATTTTCTGGGTATGACTCCAAACGCTAGGCAAAATGTTTCTAAATCCCTTGATAAACACTACAGGGTGAACAGATTTCTTCTCCGTTGTAAAGATCTGAAACTGTCGGTTCCTAATCAGACTTTCTTCAATCACTACTTTGGAATGACATTTATTTGTTCCGCTTACATTGGTTGCCTGTTCTGTCTCGCAGTCGCAATTTTTTACTGCAGTATTTATAGGCCTATAATTGTTGGACCTGGCTGGCGTGACATACGCCTGTGCCTCGTCCTGCCGCAAGCTAAGTTCCATTTCGGCAAGACGCCGGTCCACACTCCGCTGCCACAGCGGAATGTCTTTTTGCACAATCTTTTTAAGATTTTGCACATCCGCTTTCGAGTCCACTTCTCTGGCCTCAATTGCGGCGTGCACTTTCTCATCTATTTCCTTTGTGAATTTACTTTCTGCTTTGTGCACTTGTTCGATCACTTTGTCCTCAATTACTTGAGTTGTGTCGAGTTCTAGTTGTTCGACCCTATTAGTCAGGACACTGATTTCCTCTACGATATTGGCGTTAGCCACTTGAATACCGTCTACTCTTTCGCTTAATTCTTGCACTGTTTTGGGTATGGTTTCATATTTTTGTTTCAAACTAACAATCTCACTTTGCATAACTTCTAAAGTTTGCATCAACTGTAAGTCCCTCTCATGCAGGCGTCGGTCACGCTCTGCTTGTTTAGCTTCACGTTCTCTATCGCGCTCTGCTTGTTTGGCATCACGTTCTTTATCGCGCTCTGCTTGTTTGGCATCACGTTCTTTATCGCGCTCTGCTTGTTTGCATGCAAATTCAGCTACCAATCTCTGGTCACGCTCTGCTTGCATCTGTACAAATTCAGCTTGGAAATTGAGCATGCGCTCGAACATAACTCTTAATGATTGCACTTCTGACATCACACCACTCTCTGGTCCGTGTCCAGTGCTTGCAGATTGCACAGAATTACCGCTATCAACTGAATCACTGGGTGGCAGTGGCAACATTTCTTGCCCTTCTGCCCCCAGATTCTCACATTGTACTTCCTGAACTACGTCACTAACATTACTTTGTGTCCCACTTTCTAACTCGGTATCACTACTTACTAACTGTTGCTCATTATCCATGTTGATATCTTTCTGACTACGCAATCTAACCATAGTAAACAAAGGAAATAAAATCTGAACTAAATATCCTAACACTCAGGTTTCACTGACATAATCACACAAGAAATGGACATTAACTAATACACACTTACTATATACTACAATGACTAACTACTTAAATGTCCTGTTATTTTAAAACAAAGTACTAACAACAAGCACACCACTAATGATCCGAGAACACTGCACTGAGGCTACTTTACTACCCACAGGACAACTACACTGTAGCTTTACCTTTTGGTGATCTATCTTGGGTGCAGCTGCCCCCTGATATTGTGGTAGGTAATTAATTTTTCGAAATAATGAGCTCTCTTCTTCAGCTTGCCTCTGGATACATAGTGTTCTCATGCAAAAAATCATACACAGGTATTACCACACAATATTGGTTATGAAATACATACAATACATAGAAAAATTATTAAATGTTCTCCAACAAAGTTCGACTATATTAATTCCCTAGTTATCTCACGGGTATTTAGTGGCCACTGCCTATTCGGGCCCCACGTTGGGCGCCAAATTTAACGAAATCGCCGTAATGTCGAATTCGTTAAAGAATGATGAATAATAAATTTTATCTTTTGCCTTTTAAGTTAATTTTCTTTCGTGCGAACTTTGTTGTAGAACCACTCTCTTAATTTCGTGTGGTAATAAAAATTTTACTTTCTTAAGAATTACGTACATTTAAAGAAAAATATTACGTGCACTCATATTAACTGGATAATAATATTTAGTTGAGAATTGAGTCCTTTAGATCATTCGGCCTTGGCATACACTTTCCTGATGCAGTGGGTTTTTTTTTGTTAAATATTTTTACTGAATTTTATCCCGGCAATAGCCATAGAACACAAGATTATCTCTATCAGCAGAAAATGTTATAATTATTGCCAAGCCGACATTTATCACTGATCAAACCTACTTCACTATGCATTTGAGTTATTTTAAAGAACCAAACTGTTTAAATTTCAGTGTTAACTAACATTAACTATCCGCCTACGAATGCACAAACGTATAATTAATTCAAATTTTATCAGCCACAGGATCACTGTAAAGAAAGAACAATTTCTTAATTCACGATTGATTATTATGCATCTGTTCCCGATTTACGGGTTTGATAATTTTTTTAAATGTGCCGCCTCTTCAGATCTGCGATTGTTGGTCGCGGCACAGCCCAGCAACACCGCTAAAAAATGCTGAAAAATTCTTAAAGAAATTTTATAGATGACGTGGGCAAGCTAATTTACATAAATAATTCACACTTTTGATAAATACTGATATATTTAGCTCAAACAACAATTCAACTCACATTAATTCGTAGCGCGTCGTCTAATGGCGGCTACGTCCAGACAGAGACAAAAGAATTCTACACATTCACGAAATACATCTACACAGCTTCCTACCGCTTACAGCTCTAAGCAAGGAAGACCAAAGAATACATAGTGCATTGTCCTTTTATAGTATTGCTGACTATTAACATTTCTTTGTAATTTCACTACATTATTTCCCTCTGGCTGAATTTCACATCTCTGTTATCGCAGATATTGACACATTTTGCAATTACCTAATGAATATAGAAATATTACCATCCTAAATACAGAGAGAATATTACAATAAAAATATAAGGAGAATAATTAATACCACATTAAGTAATATTTTTGTTGAATAATTACGATGTATATACAACTTGCCCAGAGCGGCGTATATGGTACAAATAAACTGTGAAAATGCCAGGGAACGTTACAGCCCTCAGTCTCTCTCTTCCGCGACAACATTAGGTAACCGCCTCAGTGCCTCGGTAGCAGTATTCACTGTATCAGTTAAACTCCGCTTAGCCATCTGACTAGACCTGCTTCTCTAGTTTCTTTAAATATCCGAGGGAGATATTTTAACTATACCACAGCAGTGCCGACTACATCATTTTGCGGCACAATAGAGAGCGAGCAATTGTGGACAGTTTATCATAGGGTTGTCCTCTTCAGAATCGACAGCCAACCAACCAATGACACAAGCAGAATATGAGGAGACAGAGAAATCACATGAGGATATTAAATTGTTAATTCCGTGTGTAGATGGAGATAATAATCTAATATCATCGAAGATGTGAAAGCGGCATTAGCGGAAGGAAAAGCTACGGCAGAGTATGGGCTCGGAAGTAGGAACGAGAGAGCAGAAAAACTAATTGAGTTCTGAAAAAAGATTCTGTTGAAAAATCACAAGAGAATAAGGTGTGCTTCGAAATGGCCCAAAGACATGGGTAGATTCCATCTGGATTACATCATGGTAAGGCAGAGACCCTGAAATCAAATACTGAGTTGTAAGGCGCACTGAGGAGCAGACATGCGCTCAGATCAATTTGCTAATGATGAAGAGCAGACAATAAAATCAATGTGGAAAGAAGTGGAACTCTGCAGTACTGAATGATGATGTGCGTTTCAAACCTTCCAAGGCTGTAGATCCCGCGATGATGAATACAAGTAGGTCGTTCAGTAGAGGAAGAATGGGCATCTCTGAAAAGGGCAACCGCGGAAGCTGGACAGACACATATAGATTCAAAGCAGCTAATTGAGAAGAAACCATAGGTAACGGAAGCCTCACTTCAGCTGCTCTAAGAAAGAAGGAAGTACTAGAATTTTCACGGAAAGATAAGAATATAGCAATGTAAGGCCATTAAAACTGAAAGTGAATGCAAAAAGTCCTTGTATAACAGGAGGACCACTTCATTTAATCGAACGAAGTAAAAAAAGTGTCTAAGGAAAGACAGGAATACTGCAACATAAACCCCTTGGGAACGAAATAAATAGAAAGTGCAGGGGAACCTATAGACGAACAGCTGCAGGAAAGATGTGAAGACATCGAAACAGTTATGATCGTTGGGATGACTCAGCATATTGAACTTTCGGTGAAATTAAAAGCGAGGGTGGTAACATTAGAAGTGCAACATGAATTCCACTCTTAAATGCAGGGGAGAGGCTGCATGCATGGGAAGAGTACACTCAAGTACTTTTTAGGGGGAAGCCTTGCCTGACAACGTGACAGAAGAAGAAATGGGTGTCGATGTGAAAGAGATACGGGATCCAGTTGTACGGTCAAAATTTGAAAGAGCTCTGAAAATCATGAGACCAGGTAAAGCAGAAGGAGCGGACAACATTCCATCGGAATTTCTAAAACCTTTGGAGGAAGTAGTAACCAAACGACTATTCAGATTGATGGCTAGAATCTATGAGACTAGACTTTCCGAAAAATATCACCCACACAAAACTGAAGGTAGCAAGGGCAAACAAGTGGAAAAACCATCGCACAGTCAGCGTAACAGCTCTTGCATCTGACAATAATAATATATCGAAGAATGGAGAAGAAAACTGAGTATCTACTAGATGACTATCAGTTTGGCTTTAAGAAAAGTAAAGGCACTAGAGCCATTTTTTGCTCTTTTGCTTAGTAATAGAAGCAAAACTGAAGAAAAAACAACACCGCTCATAGCATTTGTGGCCCTAGAAAAAGCGTTCGACAATGTAAAATGCTGCAAGATGTTCGAAATGCTGCTTAAAATAGGAGTGAGCTACAGGGACTGAAAATAAAAATATACGCCAGCCGGGATGGCCGAGCGGTTCTAGGCGCTACAGTCTGGAACCGCACGACCGCTACGGTCGCAGGTTCGAATCCTGCTTCGGGCATGGATGTGTGTGATGCCCTTAGGTTAGTCAGGTTTAAGTAGTTCTAAGTTCTAGGGGACTGATGACCTCAGAGGTTGGGGTCCCATAGTGCTCAGAGCCATTTGAACTATAAAAATATACACAACATACAAGAGAGAACAATAAGATTGCAAGACCAAGATCGAAGTGTTCAGATTAAAGAGGGTGTAAGACAGGGATGCTGTGATTCGTCCCTACTGTTTAGTCCATACATAGATGACGAAATGGAAGAAATAAAAAAAAAAGAAACATTCAATGGTGAGATTAAAATTCAGTATGAAAGGATATCAATGACAAGATTCGCTGGTGACATTGCTATCCTTAATGAAAGTAATGAAGAATTGCAGGACACAGTCAACGGATTGAAGATCCTAATGACTATAGAACATGGACTGCGAGCAAACCGAAGAAATATGAAAGTAACGAGAAGTATCAGAGTTGAGAACAGCGAGAAGCTTAACAAGAAAATTAATGATCATAAAGTAGACGATTTTAAAGAATTCTGCTATTTCGGAAGAAGTTCAACCCGTGACTGAGGAAACAGAGAGAAAATTAAAAATCTGACTTGCACAGGCAAAGAGGCTATTCCTGGACGAGAGTAGTTTACTAGTATCGATCGTAAGCCTTAATTCGAGGAAGAAATTTCTGAGAATGTACGTTTGGGGCTCAGCATTTTATGATAATGAGTCATTGACTGTAAGGAAATCGGAATAGAAGAGAATCCAAGCGTCTGAGATGTGGTGCTACAGAAGAATGTTGAAAATTCGGTAGACTGACGAAATATGGAAAGAGAGTGTTGTCTTCAGAATCGATGAAAAAAGGAACAATTGAAAGACACCGACGAGAAGAACGGTCAGAATGATAGTTCATGTGTTGAAAAATCGGGGAATAACCTCCATTGTACCAGAGGGAGCTACAGAGGGTAAAAAAATGGCTCTGAGCACTATGGGACTTAACTTCTGAAGTCATAAGTCCCCTAGAACTTAGAACTACTTAAACCTAACTAACCTAAGGACATCACACACATCCATGCCCGAGGCAGGATTCGAACCTGCGACCGTAGTGGTCGCGCGGTTCCAGACTGTAGCGCCTAGAACCGCTCGGCCACTCCGGCCGGCTAGAGGGTAAAAGCTGTGGGTCGAGATAGAGGTTGGAATATATCCAACAACTAACTGAGGACGTACTCAGATAATGCTACTCACAAGGAAACAACACCAACTTGGCTTCAAGGTTTTAGGAGAAAAAGAAAACTACCTTGCGAGATATCAAGCCCATGCGAAAATTTGGGCCGTAATTTTGACAGTACCTCCATTCCACTGCGGCCGCCTAATGCCCGAGCGGGAAGTACTATACAGTGGGGTGAGTAAAAGATTTGTGATGTAATGTTTTCATGTTGTTACAATGTTTTTTTTCACTGGGTCAAAGTGTGCGGTATCAACACCTTCAGCAGGTGCCAAAATTTCATTGCTTTGAACATTTTTATGTTGCTATTCGCAAATGCAGTATAAATGAATAAATTGGTGTATCATCGAAGAAGTCGAGTAGCGCTATTCCATTTCTAGCATCGCTGTTGTGCGTTATTTTCTTTAGATTGTAAAGCTCGCATTTGTGCTGTTAAGTAAATTTGTAGGAGATTCACTGTTCTTCAGCGTGATTAACGCGATTGAATCATAAATCGAAAATCGTACCCTCATTTCATAATAACACTTCAGTCACTTAGGTTTATTCATTTTGATTTTGAGGCGCTTAATTATATGTATTTCTGCAGAATATCAGGTCGAGAATATTGTTTAAATATTACTGAACACATACGTGCTTAACATTGATACATTATCTATTCATATTACTTACTATTTTTCGCGTAGAGTGGAGTGTTTCCGAACAAGATTTCCAAACACTTTGGGCAGTGGTTTTCACCTCTCGCCTTCCTCACTTTCAACATCCCGTGAATAGGAGTGTCTGGTAGTCACTCTGCTATACAGTACCTTAAGTTCAGACATTAAGTGGCTGGAATGGGCCGGAGCGAGTGACAGCTGGTATGCGGGAAAGTTTAAAAGCTGTGCTTTCAGAAGGCTATAACTGCGTACTGGTAGAATTGTGACCCAAATTTACACACGGGATCGATTGCTGGGGCTGATATCTTACAAGTGTCTTTCTTTTCCCTTAAAGTATGAAGTTAGTGATGCTTCCTTGTCAAAAATGAAGATGTGGGAACAAGAGAGGAGATCACAGCGGGCTGCATCAAGCCCATCAGAAGAATAATGACTAAAAAAATGCAACATTCATAGGCCATTTGCAGAAAAGCATTTTTTGCCATCATCTGTAGATACTTAAATATATTCTTGACCAGTTTTGTTAATCTCAACCATCATCACTGGAAGTCTCAAAGAACAGAAAATATACAGGCAGTGTAGTATACACAGACAAAAAGATTGAAATTTAAAAATTGCACCTCTGAACATCGAATTTATGTACAGTACTTTCAAAATTATGTTTCTGTTGGATCAAAAATCCGTGTATCTCACATAAAACACATTAGCAAACCAAATTTAACGATGAAAGGAATGTAATGTAAAACAACCTTAATTTGACAATATCTTGAAAAACACAGGTAAGTTGCATACACACTACTGACTGCTCAGGCCTATGTAACTTCAGGTGACCAAAGTGTCTAATATCACAGAGTAAAAACATAAGGAGATCTGTAATACAGTCTTCGGTGGAGTCAGAGAGAAAACTTGTTAAACAGACTAATTTCAGTGTTCGCACCATGTAGTTAATATCAACAAACAGCACTGAATGCGTGTAGCATAAGGGAAAAAAATCATAGACGACGCTATCTTGCAGAATATGGCAATAAAGTAAAATGTACATACGAAATTAACGTCTTGTTAGAGCAATATAAAGATAGAAAATACACCTGTATATATTATTGCGATAATTGAACTTATCGTTTAAAGAAAGTGATATCAAGATTAAATATTAATGGTACAATATTAAGCATCATCTTTATCACCAATAAAATTTATGTCAACAAGCATAATATACAGAGAATGAATTTTTTTCGCCAAGTTACATATTAGATGCATGAATGAACATTTATGTAATAATCATAAACTAAAACTTTTTGATTATACCTTAGACATGAATTAATTAAAAACAGCGAGGTCAAACTATTGTATAAATAATACAAAAAGTTAATACGAAATTGTGGAGAAAAAAGATGTCACGCAATTACATTAAATAATAAATTTACATTACAAATAAATAAGACATTCTTGTAGAAAAACGTAGATGACATGAAACTAAGACTTTAGGATACATCTAATACAAAACGTAGACCTGAAGCTTTGGCTGAAATATGTATGGGGTGTGACTGATAATAGAAAAGAAAACACAGCATATACATTTACCTAATGATACAAAACAGAAAGCTGTAAGTGACAATGTATACAGAATTATCATTTGTACACAGTTATGTAAGTTATATTAACTAAAATACAAACAAAGTAAAAACAAAAGGTTTGTGTAAAAATGTACCCATATACTGCTTAATACTGAACCATACATGTATCAAAACATAGATCTCGAACTAAAGATGGCCCAAAACTAGGCTCTAGGGCTACTAATAACATAAAATATTTAACTTTGGTCTCCTGCTAAAAAAATATGCATTAGGTGTCGCTGATGGAAAATTTACAATATTTACATTGCAGCAATGATACAAACACAAAAATCATATACAGTAATATAATTTGCGCAGCATTGTATTAATTATAGATCAAAACAAATTTGCAGAGTAATAATATGAATTTCTGTACTAATAGAAATACAATAATGAAAATCTAAGATTAAGTGTCATAGGGAATGGTTACACATGCCATGAAACTCAGTCCACCTACACTGCTGGTCCATACTATACAACAACTGTAGCAAAACCTACGAGTCAGGTTATAGTTGATATAACATTTGTGATGCAAATGGCATGAACCTCAGGTATCACATAAATAAAATATAAAGATCATCTATTGACTGAAATAAATGATATACATCTTTGAATAGTCAAAAAGACAGGAAATAATGTGTTTACTTGTGCAGATATACAAGAAGTTAGGAGTATAAAAATTTCAAGTAAACTTAGTCATCACATTACAAATGCAACTTGATGGATGTTATCAGCTTAAAATTCACTGAGAAAACGGGATCTGCTTCAGCTGAATGGTAATATGATGAAAAACAGTGATGAACACAAAAGTAAAATAAGCAGTTAAATACAGGGGAACAATAAAACAATACAGTAACTAATCATATAGTATTAAAATAATGTTATAACAGGAACCAATGAAATATGACTCGTAATCCATAACATTGTAAAGCGAAATATAATTCTCATGAAGATTACATCAAACTGATTCATTGAATGACTAACAACTCTTAAGCTAAACTGTATCCATAATTCGCTAGACAAAACATTGATGTAACCAGCTGTCTATGAAGCCACTAGCACATGTTTATCGAGGACATTTAGAATACTATTCATTCAGGTTGTAATATATCTGCGAAATTTTATAGGAAGTTTCGTCTTTTAAATCTTTTTGTTCATATAAAATTTTAGATGGGTGTAATTTAACGTTACAAAACATCTCAATTTCTTATAGCACATTTATAAATATGCTCTTACTATGCTTATGTAAAATTTAATGCTATTTTGTATGATCATCTCACACTATAAAGAATTAATTTTGTTAACTCTTACTTTTCGGTGTTCATTTCTTTTCTGAGTTGCTTTTAAGCCTAGTCTAACATCATTCTCAGTCCAGAAAGCTATTGCAGCATTGGCACTTCTAAAAATCGCCTAACTTTATTAGAAATCTTGTATATACAGGGTGTTTCAAAAATGACCGGTATATTTGAAACAGCAATACAAACTAAACGAGCAGCGATAGAAATACACCGTTTGTTGCAATATGCTTGGGACAACAGTACATTTTCAGGCAGACAAACTTTCGAAATTACAGTAGTTACAATTGTCAACAACAGATGGCGCTGCGGTCTGGGAAACTCTATAGTACGATATTTTCCACATATCCACCATCCGTAGCAATAATATGGCGTAGTCTCTGAATGAAATTACCCGAAACCTTTGACAACGTGTCTGGCGGAATGGCTTCACATGCAGATGAGATGTACTGCTTCAGCTGTTCAATTGTTTCTGGATTCTGGCGGTACACCTGGTCTTTCAAGTGTCCCCACAGAAAGAAGTCACATGGGTTCATGTCTGGCGAATAGGGAGGCCAATCCACGCCGCCTCCTGTATGTTTCGGATAGCCCAAAGCAATCACACGATCATCGAAATATTCATTCAGGAAATTAAAGACGTCGGCCGTGCGATGTGGCCGGGCACCATCTTGCATAAACCACGCGGTGTTCGCAGTGTCGTCTAAGGCAGTTTGTACCGCCACAAATTCACGAAGAATGTTTAGATAGCGTGATGCAGTAATCGTTTCGGATCTGAAAAATGGGCCAATGATTCCTTTGGAAGAAATGGCGGCCCAGACCAGTACTTTTTGAGGATGCAGGGACGATGGGACTGCAACATGGGGCTTTTCGGTTCCCCATATGCGCCAGTTCTGTTTATTGACGAAGCCGTCCAGGTAAAAATAAGCTTCGTCAGTAAACCAAATGCTGCCCACATGCATATCGCCGTCATCAATCCTGTGCACTATATCGTTAGCGAATGTCTCTCGTGCAGCAATGGTAGCGGCGCTGAGGGGTTGCCGCGTTTGAATTTTGTATGGATAGAGGTGTAAACTCTGGCGCATGAGACGATACGTGGACGTTGGCGTCATTTGGACCACAGCTGCAACACGGCGAACGGAAACCTGAGGCCGCTGTTGGATCACCTGCTGCACTAGCTGCGCGTTGCCCTCTGTGGTTGCCGTACGCGGTCGCCCTACCTTTCCAGCACGTTCGTCCGTCACGTTCCCAGTCCATTGAAATTTTTCAAACAGATCCTTTACTGTATCGCTTTTCGGTCCCTTGGTTACATTAAACCTCCGTTGAAAACTTCGTCTTGTTGCAACAACACTGTGTTCTAGGCGGTGGAATTCCAACACCAGAAAAATCCTCTGTTCTAAGGAATAAACCATGTTGTCCACAGCACACTTGCACGTTGTGAACAGCACACGCTTACAGCAGAAAGACGACGTACAGAATGGCGCACCCACAGACTGCGTTGTCTTCTATATTGGGACATTAAGTACTCTTTCAATCATTGTGTCGATGTAGGCATGTACTTAATGGACACCAAGACATGATGATTTGTGGATAACTACATCAGTAATCGTAGGCTTTCCACAAATATTACAAGATTTTTTTTAAACTGTCAAGTCAAGAAAATTACTTTTACTGTCTGTCTCATTTTCTAGTGTAAAATTTAAGTGTGGAAGTACATTATTGAACAAGCTACATAATTTGTGTATGTCATCTTCATTCCCATTTATCAAAACTATTGTATTGTCTACATAGGTTTTGTAATATAATATTTTCTTAACGATATCTGAACTACTGTTCATTATTTTAATTTCCATTAAATCCATGAAAATGTTAGTACCAGCTAAACAACAACCCATACCCAAACCCTGTGTTTTCTTATTAAATAATTTGTTAAATGCGAAATAGTTCTGGAAATGTGTGATGTTATGGACATCTACAAGTTCAATAAACATAGGACTTAGCATCTTTTATGTGCAATTAACTTTCCCTCAGTCAATTCAGTGGATTCATATACAGATACATTTGTATAGAGATCTGTAACATCAAGGGAAAGAAAGTTGGGTCTGTCAGGGATAGAAATATAGTTTTTGTTTATTATCTAATTTCACTTCTGACTAAGGTATAAAATTGACAACTAGTCTTAATGGAATGCCTCTCTTTTGAATATTAGGTTGAGCTGTAAGTTTAGGTCATGTTGTTGTTGTTGTTGTTGTCTTCAGTCCTGAGACTGGTTTGATGCAGCTCTCCATGCTACTCTATCCTGTGCAAGCTTCTTCATCTCCCAGTACTTACTGCAACATACATCCTTCTGAATCTGCTTAGTGTATTCATCTCTTGGTCTCCCTCTACGATTTTTACCCTCCACGCTGCCCTCCAATGCTAAATTTGTGATCCCCTCATGCCTCAGAACCTGTCCTACCAACCGGTCCTTTCTTCTTGCCAAGTTGTGCCACAAACTCCTCTTCTCCCCAATTCTATTCAATACCTCCTCATTAGTTATGTGATCTACTCATTTAATCTTCAGCATTCTTCTGTAACACCACATTTCGAAAGCTTCTATTTTCTTCTTGTCAAAACTATTTATCGTCCATGTTTCACTACCATACATGGCTACACTACATACAAATACTTTCAGAAACGACTTCCTTACACTTAAATCTATACTCGATGTTAACAAATTTCTCTTCTTCAGAAACGCTTTCCTTTCCATTGCCAGTCTACATTTTATATCCTCGCTACTTCGACCATCATAAGTTATTTTGCTCCCCAAATAGCAAAACTCCTTTACTATTTTAAGTTTCTCATTTCCTAATCTAATTCCCTCAGCATCACCCGACTTAATTCGACTACATTCCATCATCCTCGTTTTGCTTTTGTTGATGTCCATCTTATGTCCTCCTTTCAAGACACTGTCCATTCTGTTCAACTGCTCTGCCAAGTCCTTTGGTGTCCCTGACAGAATTACGATGTCATTGGCGAACCTCAACATTTTTACTTCTTCCCCATGGATTTTAATACCAACTCAGAATTTTTCTTTTGTTTCCTTTACTGTTTGCTCAATATACAGATTGAATAACATTGGGGAGAGGCTACTACCCTGTCTCACTCCCTTCCAAACCACTGCTTCCCTTTCATGCCCCTCAACTCTTATAACTGCCATCTGGTTTCTGTACAAATTGTAAATAGCCTTTCGCTCCCTGTATTTTACCCCTGCCATCTTTAGAATTTGAAAGAGAATATTCCAGTCAACACTGTCAAAAGCTTTCTCTAAGTCTACAAATGCTAGAAACGTAGGTTTGCCTTTCCTTAATCTAGCTTCTAAGATAAGTCGTAGGGTCAAAATTGCCTCACGTGTTCCAACATTTCTGCAGAATCCAAACTGATCTTCCCCATGGTCAGCTTCTACCAGTTTTTCCATTCGTCTGTAGAGAATTCGCGTTAGTATTTTGCAGCAGTGAATTATTAAACTGATAGTTCGGTAATTTTCACATCTGTCAACACCTGGTTTCTTTGGGATTGGAATTATTATATTCTTCTTGAAGTATGAGGGTATTTTACCTGTCTCATACATCTTGCTCACCAGATGGTAGAGTTTTGTCAGGACTGGCTCTCCCAAGGACGTCAGTAGTTCTAATGGAATGTTGTCTACTCCTGGGGCCTTGTTTCGACTCAGGTCTTTCAGTGCTCTGTCAAACTCTTCGCGCAGTATCGTGTCTCCCATTTCATCTTCATCTACATCCTCTTCAATTTCCATAATATTGTCGTCAAGTACATCGCCCTTGTATAGACCCTCTATGTACTCCTTCCACCTTTCTGCTTTCCCTTCTTTGCTTAAAACTGGGTTTCCATCTGAGCTCTTGATATTCATACAAGTGGCTATCTTTTCTCCAAAGGTCTCTTTAATTTTCCTGTAGGCAGTATCTATCTTACCCCTAGTGAGATAAGCCTCTACATCCTTACATTTGTCCCCTAACCATCCCTGCTTAGCCGTTTTGCACTTCCTGTCAATCTAATTTTTGAAACATTTGTATTACTTTTTGTCTGGTTTATTTACTGCATTTTTATACTTTCTCCTTTCATCAATTAAATTCAATATTTCTTCTGTTACCCAAGGATTTCTACTAGCCCGTGTCTTTTTACCTACTTGACCCTCTGCCGCGTACACTACTTCATCGCTCAGAGCTACCCATTCTTCTTCTACTGTATTTCTTTCCCCCATTCCTGTCAATTCTTCCCTTATGCTTTCCCTGAAACTCTGTACAACCTCTGGTTTAGTCAGTTTATCCAGGTCCCATCTCCTTAAATTCGCACATTTTTTCAGTTTCTTCAGTTTTAGTCTACAGTTCGCAACCAATAAATTGTGATCAGAGTTTCGGTCATACAAGTTCATAATAAAACAACATTTTTACTACTAATTATTACACAAGAGTTTTTTTAACAAAGACACAATTACACTCATGTAATCTCAATGTTGTATCATCTATTTTGGAAATACTGTTATAACTAAAGAATTGCACTATTTTCTTAACATAATCAGTGGAAGTCATAATAACTTCAGAGTTTCCTCTATCATCTTTTAATACTATCTCTTCATGATCATCAAGTGTCTCTTAAGCTGTTTGTATTAGTAACCTTTCACGCTTTGTAGATATATTATTGATACCTTTTTTATTTCCTTACACATAATTATCAGGTACCCTTACCACTTTGTCATTCATTCTTCTCAGCTTTGATCCATCAGTTGCTCAGTAGCAATTTTCATGTATGCTATCAGCCATTTTATGCATCTCTCATCTGGTTTATCATTTAGATTAAATTTTAAACTTTTTTCTGAAAGACATTTTCATCATTAGAATATTCTGCATCTCTGACGATAACTACTTTGTCATAAAACTGAAATTTAGTAGCAACATGATCGTTGTGAGGGCTGTTCTGTATGAAAATTAATCTCTTAATCCTTCTACTAAGTTGATTTCTGACAGTCTGCGTCTCGTAAATGATACAGTCTTCAACAACATTACTGATTTCATTATGAGCTTTTAAAATGAAACAACTGGGTTAATTGGAAATGTGATACATAAGATAGCCCAGTTGATGAAGCTAACCACTTTGGTCTCTCTTAGTTCGTCTTTGACCCATTTATTTCGTTAAACTCTTTCACTTTTTTTTAAAAAAAATGACATTAACTGCACTCTTATAAGTTATCGTTATTGACATGTCCAAGTTTTATTCCATATAACTGGAACGAAAATCATTTGTGTGATTTTATCCATGTTTCTTTTCTTGTGTTGCTTCAGAATTATTTATAAATTATTCTATGTATCCGAATAAAATTAGTAGAAATTGTGTTTTGTTATCCAAACGTTAGAAACAATTTTAGGCGATATTCTTTAGTTACCTACTCTGTGATGACGAGTTTGTTAGATTATATGGCTTGAGAAACTAATTTGCATTATAAAATTAGCACTCGCAGCATTTGCAGTCACTTGTAATGAAGCGTACTGGGCATACTATTTGCAGGAATGTTTTGAAGTATGTTACTACTGTTGTTACTTATGCAAAAATATCTCTGCTTTAGACTACAGCTAGATTGATTGTACACTACTTGCCGTTAAAATTGCTACACCAAGAAGAAATGCAGGTGGTAAACGGGTATTCGTTGGACAAATATATTATACTAGAAATGACATGTGATTACATTTTCACGCAATTTGGGTGCATAGATCCTGAGAAATCAGTATCCAGTACAACTGCTTCTGGCTGTAATAACGGCCTTGACATGCCTGGGCATTGAGTCCAACGGAGCTTGATGGCGTGTACAGGTACAGCAGAACATGCAGCTTCAACACGATACCACAGTTC
This sequence comes from Schistocerca nitens, assembly GCF_023898315.1. Taxonomy (NCBI): domain Eukaryota; kingdom Metazoa; phylum Arthropoda; class Insecta; order Orthoptera; family Acrididae; genus Schistocerca; species Schistocerca nitens. Next base: position 394,765,382 of record NC_064618.1, on the reverse strand, counting down.
ATCAAGAGTAGTGACTGGCGTATTGTGACGAGCCAGTTGCTCGGCCAACATTGACCAGGCGTTTTCAGTTGGTGAGAGATCTGGATAATGTACTTCCAGGGCAGCAGTCGAACATTTTCTGTATCCAGAAAGGCCCGTACAGGAGCTGCACCATGCGGTCGTGCATTATCCTGCTGAAATGTAGGGTTTCGCAGGGATCGAATGGAGGGTAGAGCCACGGGTCGTAACACATCTTAAATGTAACGCCCACTGCTCAAAGTGCAGTCAATGCGAACAAGAGGTGACCGAGACGTGTAACCAGTGGCACCCCATACCATCACGCCGGGTGAAACGCCAGTATGGCGATGACGAATACACGCTTCCAATGTGCATTCACTGCGATGTCGCCAAACACGGACGCGACCATCATGATGCTGTAAACAAAATCTGGATTCATCCGAAAAAATGACGTTTTGCCTTTCGTGCACCCAGTTTCGTCGTTGAGTACACCATCGCAGGCGCTCCTGTCTGTGATGCAGCGTCAAGGGTAACCGCAGCCATGGTCACTGAGGTGATAGTCCATGCTGCTGCAAACGTCGTCGAACTGTTCGTGCAGATGGTTGTTGTCTTGCAAACGTCCCCATATGTTGACTCAGGGATCGAGACGTGGATGCACGATCAACTACAGCCATGCGGATAAGATGCCTGTCATCTCGACTGCTAGTGATACTAGGCCGTTGGGATCCAGCATGGCGTTCCGTATTACCTTCCTGAACCCACCGATTCCATATTCTGCTAACAGTCATTGGATCTCGACCAACGCGAGCAGCGTTGTTGCGATATGATAAACCGTAATCGCGATAGGCTGCAATCCGACCTTTATCAAAGTCGGAAACGTGATGGTACGCATTTCTCCTCCTTACACGAGGCATCACAACAACGTTTCACCAGGCAACGCCGGTCAACTGCTGTTTGTGTATGAGGAATCGGTTGGAAACTTTCCTCATGTCAGCACGTTGTAGGTGTCGTCACAGGCGCCAACCTTGTGTGAATGCTCTGAAAAGATGTCGGTTAAATTTCGCGTCTGTAGCACGTCATTTTCGTGGTGTAGCAATTTTTATGGCCAGTTCTGTAGTTACACGTTACAAAACTTATTTTGAAACAGTTTCCGTATTCCTGACTGGTATTCATATCCAAAAAAATAAAAATGTCCCAGCATCGTTTTGCTGAATGAAACTAGAACATTAATCGACTTACATATACTGATGTGTCTTTACTAGATAGTGACTGGTCTGTAGATGGCGTTAACAGTTGAAAAATGTTCCTGCTTTCTCTTTTTTTGGATCATCAATCTTCTGACAGGTATAATATGGCCTGTCACGAATTCCTCTCTTGTCCAAATCTCTGCATCTCAGAGTAGCAGTTGCAACCTACATCGTCAGTTATTTTCTGGATGTATTCCAATCTCTGCCTCCCTCTACAGTTTTGGCCTCTACAGCTTCCTCTAGTACCATGGAAGTTATTCCGTGATGTCTTAACAGATGTACCATAACCCTGTCCCTTCTCATTGTCAGTGTTTTCCACATATTCCTTTACTCTCCAATTCTGCGCACAACCTCGTTCCTTACCTTATCAGTCCACCTAATTTTCAACATTCGCCTGTAGCACCACATCTCAAATGCTTCGATTCTCTTCTGTTTCGGTTTGCCACAGTCCATGTTTCACTACAATACAATGTTGAGCTCGAAATGTACACTCTCAGAAATTTCTTCCTAAAATAATGGCCTATGTTTGATACTAGTAGACTTCTCTTGGCTAGGATTGCCCGTTTTGCCATTGCTGGTTTGTTTTTGATGTCCTTCTTGCTCCATCCGTTATTGGTTATTTTGCTGCCTAGGTAGCAGAATTCCTTTACTTTATCTACTTCACGACCATCAATCCTGATGTTAATTTTCTCGCTTTTCTCATTTCTGCTACTTCTCACTACTACCGCCTTCCTTCGATTTAATCTCAGTGCATATTCTGTACTCATTAGATTGTTCATTCAATTCAGCATATTATCTAATTCTCCTTCACTTTCGCTAAGGATACCAATGTCATCAGCTAATAGTATTCATCAGCTAATAGTATCATTTGTATCCTTTCACCTTGAATTTTGATTCCACTATTGAGCCTTTCTTTCATTTCCATCAGTGCTTCTTCGATGTACAGATTGAACAGTAGGCCGCAAAGACTACGTCCCTGGCTTACACCCTGCTACATCCTGAATGGGAGCTACTCCTTGGGACTGTAATGTCAGGAAGCTGCCACATGTGACTGAGTGACACTACGCCCAGAATCTAATTGTTGAGCTACCTCTTAGCAGTACTCCAAGTATCTCATATGAGGCTAACACAAAGTGTTTCTTGTCTTTCCAATGGAATGCTCTGTTAATGACTTTCACTGTTTTTGCATCATGTCGTCTTTCCCTTTGCTGAAATAAACACACGTTCACCAAGAATCCTTCTAAAAGTTTTCTTCTGTGACTAGTGTTTGATTTACTTCTCACTGCACAGAAAGGCAATGAGTGACAGGCAGGCGCAACGAAAAAGACAGCTTAATATTTAAGCTTTCGGACAAAAAAGTCCTTCGTCGAGAATAGAAGACACTGACACAGATTCTCACAAGCACAACTCACACACACATGGTCACTGTCTCCACGCCACTGGGCCCGACTGTGGAGTGCGACTGTATCTGACCACGTGTCGCCGCAATCACAGTCAGTGGCTCGGCCGCACTGCCTGGAGAAAATTTCCTTGTGTGTGTGAGTTGCACTTGTGTGAATTTGCGTGTGTGTTTTCTATTTTGGAAGAAAGGCTTTTTCCGGAAGCTTAAATGTTTGGGTGTCTGTTTCATTGCGCCTGTCTGCAACTCAACGCCTGCTCAGTAAAGTTCATAGTGTTGTTATTTCATTCTGGATTCTCTATTGTTTACTGTTTAATTCAGAGATATGTGTTCCTTCTTGAGGCATAAATTTTACTGGGTCCCTTTTTTACTGGTAATTCTGCTGAACTATTATCGCTGTCCCCATAAGCCAACTGTATACTCAGTACCTCTTCAGTCTACCTGGACATACAATGGTGCCTAAGGTCCTGAAATGTCATTGTCTGGTGAAAAGCTTTTTCTGTCCTCATATCCACTGGAATCGCCTCAGACTGAAATATTAGAAGTTACGGTTTTTTGTCATGGCTATGGTATCTTTGTTGATGCTATACGCTGCCATAAAGATAAAGGATGGAAAGGCAAATCGAATTCATTGAGAACAAATTAACTTTTTATTTTGAAGCAAATAACACAAAAATGTTAGTACTTTAACTTTGAGACATACAAGGTTTTTAGACTTTAGAAAACCCGTTTCATTTTGTTAGAATAGTTAAACCTTGGACAGAAACGTAAAATGTGGGGTGTGTCAGATAACTAATTGCAGCATTTCGTTGTCTCCATAGTTAAATTCTATATTCACCCGACAAAAAATTTAAACTAACATGTGAGGACGATATGATTGCTGTATATCAACTACACATCTTAATATTTACATGAACGAGTGAGTGAGAGAACATAATAGCAGTTGTATTTTACATAAATTCTGAAACAACCCGAAAAACCGTTTCAAACATCAATAACATAGTTATTATGATTTGACCTCAAAATAATTTGAGAGAGGCAATATGAAAATCGCAGGATACATGCAAATATTATTAGTCTGTATCATTTTTGTAGATTTGGAAAAACATAGGCTGCTGTCCTGAGAAAACTACTTCGGAGAGCATTAGATATAGCGAAGATAAGAGGTCCTTTAATTAATACAAGAAGTATATAAAGATAACATATATCAAGTGAAAATTGGTAATACACATTCACAGAAATTTAGAGCAAGCGAGGATGTGTTGCAAGGCTGCCCAATGTCACCAATGTAGCGGGTCAGGGTTTAGTGACTCTAGATATTGAGCGACAGTGACTTAGGGGAGCAGTTCATTATTTTGTCAGGGATGGCTGGAAGGAAGCGACACTTTGTGGGTGGTGAAGTAGGTCCTTTTCTTGGCTCAGTGGGTGAGGTGTGAGTGAAACATTGGTGCTTCCACTAACAGTCATTTATTGAGACATGCAACCATTTAAACAAACAGACTGATACATTGTGATTTAATTCGCTCAGTTCCTCGCGCCGGCGGAGCGGCGCAGCCGTAGCTTGCGGACTCCGCTGACAGCTGATGCGGCGACGGCTCGTGTTGCAGCGGTACGCCGGCAGCTTATTCTTCCATTCAGAACAGTGAAAATGATTCACTGCGGCGGCGGCTCGGACTTCTCCTTGTGAATTCGCTCTTTGTGTTATTAAGAAGCGGCTACGGCGTGACGCGAAGTGCTCCGTCCGGGAGTCGAACCAGCGACCCTCAGGTTCGGCGTCATCAGGCGGATTTCATCAACCCCTAGGTTCACAGGTGACCCATTTGGTATGTCCGCAGTCCCTTCGTCCTCACCAGCCACCTGAGTAAGTACCACACGAACTTCTTTCTGGTAACATCTAGGATAGCATCTTCTGTGTTGACCTACTGGCGCGGTACCAACATATTCTGTCGATCAACGTAGCGGCTAAGTCGTTGTAGCGAAGTATGGCATCCACGCGACGTTTCTTCGTGTCTTCTTCCTCCCCTCGAAGGACCTCTTCAAGACACCACCTCAAAGGACCCCCTCACGTCCGTTTGTTGGAGGTATTTATTCGGTGTTTTTGCCAATGTCGCGAAGTTTCTAGGGTTGCGACTCACTCTTCGGTCGTTGATCTGTGCCTTCTCACGCTGGGAAAAAACGTGATCAATGTCACACACGTGCCGGTCTTCCTTGTTCGACTGCTGCCGCTTCCGAATATTGTGGCTTAACGTGTCAAAATCTCTAAAATGTTCATGTAACCTATAATAAGTCTTTACGTATTTTTCTGCTTTCAACAACCGTAAATATCACACAATTACTATACACAATTATTATACAATCTACATCAACTTTATTTAAAATCTATGTAGACATTAGTCTTAAGACATGGTCTTGTAAATGCAGTGGGATGGGGCTAGAAATTAAAGATGGAGTTTATTTACACTGCCTACTATTTTCTGATGGTCAAGTAGTTCTAGCACAAGACGAGGAGAATGCAAATTATATATGTAATCAGTGGCATTGGAATACAGCAATAGGCGACTGAAGAGTAACTATCAGAAAACAGCCTACCTCACAAATGATCCAGACGACTCATACACAGTGGGAATGAGAATTAAGAAGGTCAGTAGTTTCTGTTATTAGGGACCCATTTTAGAGATGGAGGGAAAATGAGAGGTAGAAATTAATAAACGAATTAGCAGTGAAAGGATGTTCATTGGATGCTCAACTCAATCTCATGGATCAGAAATGTAATAAACCGTAACGAAAGAATCAAATATAAATCGATACCGGAGACCATAGCTATGTATGAAGTGGAAACATGGACTACTAAACTAAAACACATAAAAAAACTGTGAGCAGTGGAAATCGACGTCTGGAGATCATTAAGAATTTCTAGAAAAGTGAAAATAAGAAACGACGAAATAAAAGAGAGTGGAATTAAGGGAAAGAACACATGACGTGATGGATAGAAGGAAGCTACAATAGTACGGGCATGTAAGAAGAATGGAGGAAACCCGAATACTGAAAACAATCGTGGAATGGGAACCGGGGGGAAAGAATAGAAGTGGACATGATATGACGATCTGGTTCCAAAATGTACAATTAGCTATCAGAAGACTCGGTGCAGAGGAAGAAGATATACAAGATCGAAACATCTGGAGGGACACCCTGAGGCGTTGCAGTCATGGACTGTGCGGCTGATCCCGGCGGAGGTTCGAGTCCTCCCTCGGGCATGGGTGTGTGTGTTTGTCCTTAGGATGATTTAGTTTAAGTAGTGTGTAAGCTTATGGACTCATCACCTTAGCAGTTAAGTCCCACAATATTTCAAAAAAAAAAAAAAAAGAAAAACACTCTGAGGAGGTAAATTAAGGTCTTATGTAAAGAAGGTAATAATTTCCTTGTATCTGTTACGTTGGAGAAAAAGCTTTGTATGCAGGAAAACTTCAATAAATCAAAATGAAAAAAAAAATTGGAAACAAAAGAGAAGTAGTATCATTCCAGGGGAAATATCCCGTACATTAAAAAGTTGTGAAAGAAAGTACTCTTAAAAAAACATTTATTTATACATATTCTGTTCTCAAAACGTTTTGACCCGCCAATAGCTACTCTTGTGACAGGAAAGCTAACATTTTCTTTCCTCAAGTCGCCTAAAATAATCATCTACATTCATTTCTCTGTGCACGATGCCCATGTAATGTGGACACCCGCTATACACGACCTGATAAAAAATGAAACATCCAGAAGACATGGTCGCTTGTCACTGGAACTTCGTACACACACTCCATCGGCGGGTATGTAAATTCCCTGTGACAATCAGCGAAGCCACCAGAGTACATTAGTGTTGTTCGTGGTTAGTGCTGTTACCAGGCACGGTAGGGCATGTAAGAGGCGTCAACAGCTTCAGCTGTTGAGTGATTGTTGTGAAGAACATGGAGATGCTGCATACACAGGCTTATCAGCACCTGAAAGTTTGAATGGGGCCTCATTGTGGGTCTCCATTTAGCCGGTTGGTCGAATCGCGCAATATTCGGATTTGCAGGGATTCAGATGTGATAATGCCCCGATATTATACTACACGGGAACGTGAGTGACAGGCACGCTAGTCGTCAAAATTTCAGTCGAACACAAGGGAGAATCGCCGTGTGGTGTTCACCAGGTACGTCGTAGCCCCTTTACGTGTGCGCCTGCCATCCGAGAACAAGGCTTCTCCCTGCAGTATTCTGTGTCACTGCACATCATTGGTTCGTTGGTCTTAGACAACCAGCAGCCGGCATAGGGAAATATCATCGCGAGCATAGGCTGCCATGAAGACCACAACACAAACGGCTGCGTTAGGAATGGTGCCCTGACTAGGAAGCACGGACTGGTTATGAAACGCGTCTCAATGTGTTCAGCAATGAATCATGGTTCTCCACTATCCCCAGATGCCCATCTTCGGTGAGTATGGCCGAGGGGTCCCATTCTTCCAGTGATCTCGAGAGGCACAGCGTACCCATGGCATCGTGGTATTAGGGTACGAGGGTTGTCCAGAAAGTTAGTTCCGATCGGTCGCGAAATGGAAACCACAGTGAAAACCACAAACGTTTTATTTGCAACAGTTAGGTACACCTTCCACTTCTTTTCTACATAGTCATCGCTCCAACTTCGAGTTGCGTCGTAGTATCAACGTTCCAATATCCTCGTCATAGAAAGTAGCCGCCTGTGCCTTCGGCCAGTTATCTGCAGTGGTCAGCAGTTTGTTGTCTGTGGAAAAATTGTGTCTTCATAGCCAGCGGTTCTTGTGAGCAGAGTTGAAATTCAGGGGAAGCCAATCACGGACTGTATTGTGGGTGATGAAACACTTCTCATAGGAAACGCTTCAGGAGCGTCTTCATTGCCCCTGCAGTGTGCGGCCGAGAATTGGCATGAAGAAGGAACTGCTCGACAGTTGTGTTATGTGGGCTGCATGATACAGGCGAAATCTCTAACCAGGCGCTCATTCTTGGCGGGAGACGTTATTCCCTATGCATATTTACGTGCTCACTGTTCATTCAAAACTGAAAAGAGCGACGCGACACGATCGACGGGTATACTAGAGACACTGCCCAAAACATCTGTGCAAAGCTTTACCGTATTTTCCCAGTGGTTTCCATTTCGCGACCGATCGGAGCTTACTTTCTGGACAACCCTCGTATATAACATCAGGTCACGGCGGATAGATATTGAGAGAACTCAGATGGCACAACTGTACGTCGCTGACATCTTAGACATCTTACATCCTCACGTGTCATGTAACATTATCGTGGAGACGATTTTCAACAGGACAGTGCTCGTGTACACAAAGCACGTGTCCCTATCGACTGTCTGCGTGACGTTCAGGTACTCCTGTAACCAGCTAGCCCCCAGATCCCTTCTCAATACAACACTTTGGGCCCAGCTCGTTTATCACCTATGTATCAGCGTCAGTATCCTCGGTTACAACAATTGTGGACCAGCTTTCCTCAGGAGAGGATACAATAGCTTACGACACTCTATCTAACCTAATCAGTACATGTATCCAGGACAGAGGAGGTGCAACGTCATAGCGATAAATGGGCTTATGCTGCAGTGTTGTTTGTAAAATGACTCGGTATTCCAAGCACAGGAATGAGATCACATATCATCTCATTTCGTTTCCTGCTGGCATTTATGGGTGCTTAGCCGTTTGATAACTTTCTTATGCTGATACTGAGATAAAGATGGCACGACAAGGTGTTTACCAAAATTATAATGTTTGTAATCATATGGATGCCATTTTTAGAAAAGCCAGTATTGTAAGATCTTCTTAGTTTCCTCTGTCCATTACACGCGTCTCGAGAGCACTGAGTGCACTAGGTAGGTCGCAAAAGACAAAAATGTTCTCAACCCTATTTAATGCACAAAATATATAGATTTTGCAGAGGAAATAAATGGATGTTTAGTAGTAAAATTACTTTTTTATTCTGAGGCGACGAAAGTCAAATACGTGAACAGTTAATGACACAAACTATATTTTCTGGGTATTTCTGTGCCTGTGATTCACAAATTATAGAAGTTGAGTTTCACTGTTTCTTGTTTTGTTATATTTACTTAACATGTGTGATACAGAGCCAAAAATTACAAAGACTAATAAGGGTCTCCTATAAGCTATAAACATTTACTTACTAATTATTTTGTGTAGGTGATTTTGATGAGCCATGTGTTAGTCTTGTGGTGCGTTTGTTTTTCGTGGTAATGGTGGTGTTGGTGGTGGTGGTGGTGGTGATGGAGGCAGTGACGATGCTGCTGCTGATGATGATGATTATGTTGATGATAATGATGAAAAGAGAAGGGTGAGATTGAAACTTGGAGCCAATAGATACTCTTTTCGAATAGTGCAATGCGGTTCAGCAAGGTCAACATCTCTAGTCGATGAACGGACCATCTGTAACATCTCACTTCCAGGCCGTGCCTATATGCCCTCCCTTTGGGCTTTGTCGGCGATACGGTCGTGTTTCTGTGACGAGGAGGCTTGCTTGAACGTGGAGCTGGGTTTTCCACTAATCCTCCTGGATGGTCTGTACCTGGAGCCTAAAAGGCGGATTTTAAGAGAGGGAAATTTCCCCATGGCGAACGTTGTTGAAAGTGTTCTTAGTATCCTGTCAAAAGGTGCAATTTACAGAAGCGCTATTAGGGCAAACATGGATTGATCAATGAAACTGCCTGCATGTGGCACCGAATCTCGAATCTGATTCACCAGAAGGACTGTAGATTAAACTATTTCTAGAGCGGTTGTAGACTTGTGGAGTAGAGAAGTCGATCGTCAGCACTCGTGGGTCTGATGTGGGAAGTCGTGCGCCCTCTAGGGCGGAGTTTGATTTTAACGTAGCTCTGACTTCAGAGTCCAGGAGTGAAGTATCCTCATTGATCAACTAGATTACTTTTACGCTATGCTGAAACTGCGTACCCATGCACGGGCATCGAATTCTGCTTTGACGCTTCCTGATTTTGTCGGTAAGTGTTGTGAGCCAGAGAGCGGGGCTTTGCTCGTGTAAGTAGGCTGGTTATGTTTTTATGTTGGTAACGCCACGTAGCGCTCTATATGAAAATCACTGACTGTGCTGTGTGAAGTCTGTGGCTGGTTTGCATTTTTGGAATATTTGCTATTGTAGTGTTGGGCAGTTGGATGTAAACAGCGCGTAGCGTTGCGCAGTTGGAGGTGAGCAGCCAGCAGTGGTGGATGTGGGGAGAGAGATGGCAGAATTTTGAGAGCGGGCGATCTGGACGTGAGTCCATCAGAAAGTGTAAATTGGTAATATTGGATAGCATGAACTTGAACATTATTCAAGTAAATACATTATTTGTTCTCTACCAAATTCTTTCATTTGCTGACTATGCCTATCAGTAGTTAGTGCCTTCAGTAGTTAGAATCTTTTAGTTAGCTGGCAATATTGGCGCTCGCTGTCTTGCAGTAGTTCGAGTAACGAAGATTTTTGTGAGGTAAGTGATTCATGAAAGTTATAGGTTATTGTTAGTCAGGGCCATTCTTTTGTAGGGATTATTGAAAGTCAGATTGCGTTGCGGTAAAAATATTGTGTGTCAGATTAGTGTTGGTCAGAATAAGTAAAGAGAGAAATGTCTGAGTACGTTCAGTTTTGCTCAGCTGTTTGAAAATCAAATAACGTAAGGGGTTAACCAGTACAGTAATTGATAAATTCTTCTATGGGGACGTTTCACTCGCTAAAGTGCGACCTCAGGGATGAGCGTGGGGCCGTTAGCTAGCTACAGCTGGTGTTAAATAAAAGTGACGGACGTGGCTGGTTTTAATTGATAAAAGTAAACTTCATTCGTTCGTGATTAAACGTAACTGAGACTTTATATGTTTCTTTCCCTACTGAGTTTGAATGTATTCCGGTTTGTTGATGTGTATATCGGCTGCAATTGCTAATAGACACTTGATGGTAGTGTATTAAACTGTTAGCGGGATTCATATCCCAGTCCAGACCTTGGAATTCTTCCCGAAAATAGTTGGATAGTTATAGGGCTGTCGTCACTGTCTTTTGGTGTGTGAAGTTTACCCTGTCTCGCTGACTAAAGCAAGGTTGGAGACTCTTATTTACATTAAGTGGTAATGTAACATAGCGTACAGCTACTTCATATCTGTCAATAAACGTTTCCGCCGGCCGTTGTGGCCGAGCGGTTCTAGGCACTTCAGTCCGGAACCACGCGGCTTCTACGGTCGCAGGTTCGAATCCTGCCTCGGGCATGGATGCGTGTGATGTCCTTAGGTTAGTTAGGTTTCAGTAGTTCTAAGGGTAGGGGACTTATGACTTCAGATGTTAAGTCCCATAGTGCTTTGAGCCATTTGAATAAACGTTTCCAATTAAATCCGTTGAGCACTGCGCGAGGGCATTGGTCTCGCTCGCTGCACATCGGTAGGAGAGTGACTTCGGTCGTGGCGACAGGTGTAACCTCACGCGACGCCACGGAAGCTCCGAGGACGGGACTTTTCACATCACCTGTAGTATCATACGTCCGAACTGCGAAGAGGATTGAAATTTAAGTCAGGGCGTTTGCACAAAGTCTGGTGGTTAGGAATTTCGCAGGACTACTACTACCACCGTTGCACTATGGGTTCATTCTCCACTTCAAAATACCGATTCTTTTTAAAGATTTTTTTTGAAGCAACAAGTGTGTATAATATTATATAAAAACCCCAAGTTGATACGTGAAGTAGGAATAAAAAGATACGTGTCATTTAGTTTGGGTGCCCCGGGTCTCGGTGCGACGCGCCGGAGAGCAGATGCGAATGTGGGCAAGTTTGGCACTGTCGGTGAAATATGTGATGGTATACATGAATACGAGTCGTTATGGCTCAGCTGGCAGTTTGCTTCAAAACTCATCATCTGCGCCTGGAGAATCATTGAAATATTGTGCTTTATGGCAGCTTAGATTTTCAATGAAGGTTTCAGTTCAATTTTGGAAGTTCTGCAAATCTTGTGAGTCAAAGGTGGAAACCACGGAGAAACATTTGCAATCGATCTAACAATAATCGCCTGCAGGACGCTCACTGCGGCGCGCTACACGAGCTCCGCGAAGCGCTGGCGGCCGGGTACCACGTGAGAACTGTGCAGCAGCAGGATCTAGAGGTCGCGGAAGGACTCGTGCATCATTCTGGGACAGTATAACAGCTGCGAGTATGAAAATTGTTACACAGATATGCTTTTAATCTGATTGAAACACTTTTCTTTTATCTTTAAGAGATTATTTGTCGCTTCAGTGCTTCTCAAGAAGACTGAACGGATTGTGGGCTCACCGACGAAGATATCTTCCGACATTTGGATGAAATATCCTCGGGCATATCCGCAAGAAGTAGTAGGCAATTTTTTTACTTTACTTTATTACTTAGTTAGTGCAGAAAACCAAACACAATTTTGTTTCAAACGTCTGTAATTTTTTTTTTTTTCGACGATCAGAAAACTGTCCTGGTACTCCGTGTGGGACATCGTGTAGACTTACAAAATTGTTTTTTCTTGATTTCAAATAAGATTTGCAAACTGCAGGGCTTCCGTCATGGACACAACTCGTTTTGGGCATCTACGTCTACACCTACATGGATACTCTGCAAATCACACTTAAGCGCCTGGCAGAGGGTTCATCAAACCACCTTCACAATAATTATCTATTTTTCCAATCTCGAAAAGCGCGGAGAAAACCAACAACGATTTCTTTCGATCCGAGTTCTGATTTGCCTTATTTTATTATGATGATCCTTTCTCCCTATGCAGATCGGTGTCAGCAAAATATTTTCGATTTCGGAAGAAAGTTGGTGATTAAAATTTCCTGAGAAGATTCCGGCGCAAAGAGAAACGCCTTTGTTTTAAGGATGTCCACCCTAAATCCTGTATCATATCTGTGACACTCTCGCTCCTATTTCACGAAAATACAAAACGTAATGCTCTTTTTTGAACTTTCGCGATGTACTCCGTTAATCCTATCTGGTAAGGATCCCAGACTGCGTCGCAGTACTCCAAAAGAGGACGAACAAGCCTAGTGTAGCCAGTCTCCTTAATAGATCTGTTACATAGCCTAAGAGCTCTGCCACGAAACGCAGTCTTTGGTTTCCCTCCCTCATAATATTTTGTATGTGTTCTTTCCAATTTTAGTTATTTGTAATTTTAATTCCTAGGCATTTAGTTGAATTTACGGCCTTTAGATTTGACTGATTTATCATGTTACCGAAGTTTAACGGATTCCTTCTAGCACTCATGTGAATGACCTCACACGTTTCGTTATTTAGGGTCAACTGCCAATTTTCGCACCATACAGATATCTTTTGTAAATCGTTTTGCACTTTGTTTTGATCTTCTGATGACTTTACTAGTCGATTAACGACAACATCTACAAACAACCTAAGACGGTTGCTCAGATTGTCTCCTAAATCGCTTATATAGATGAACTGCAACGGGCCTATAATACTACCTTGGGAAACGCCAGATATCATTTCTGTTTTACTCGATGACTTTTCGCCAATTACTACGAACTGTGACCTCTCCGAAAGGAAAACACGAATCCAGTCACATAACTGAGACGATATTTCATATGCACACAATTTCACTACAAGCCGCTTGTGTGGTACCGTGTCAAAAGCCTTCTGGAAATCCAGAAATACGGAATCGATCTGAAATCTCTTGTCAAATAGCTCTCTACACTTCATGTGAATAAAGAGCTAGTTGTGTTTCACGAGAACGATGTTTTCTAAACCCGTGTTGACTGTGTCAATAGACCGCACTCTTCGAGGTAATTCATAATGTTCGAACACAATATATGTACCAAATCCTGTTGCACACCGGCGTTAGTGATATGGGCCTGTAATTTCGTGGATTTTTATTACGGCCCTTGTTGAATATTTGGGTATGGATCTTTCCTCGAGCGAGCGGTTGTATATGACTGTTAAGTACGGAGCTATTGCAACAGCGTACTCTGAAAGGAACCAAATTGGTATACAGTAAGGACCGGAAGACTTGCTATTATTAAGTGGTTTAAGTTGCATCACTACTCCGAGGACATCTACGTTTAAGTTACTCATGTTGGGAGGTGTTCTTGATACTAATGCTGTAATATTTACTTCGTCTTCTTTGGTAAAGGAATTTCGAAGGCTGTTTTTTAGTAACTCTGCTTTAGCAGCACTGTCATCGATAATATTTCCTTTGCTATCGCGCAGAGAAGGCATTGATTGTGACTTGCCGCTAGCATACTTTACATACGACTAGAATCTCTTTGGATTTTCTGCCGGGTTTCGAGATAAAGTTTCGTTGTGGAAAATATTACAAGCATCTCTTATTGAAGTCCATGCTAAATTTCAAGCTTTCGTTAAAGACCGCCGGCCTTGGAGATTTTGCGTTCGTTTAAATTTGGCATGCTTTTTCGTTGTTGCAACGGTGTTCTGACAAGTTTCGTGTAACAAGGGGAATCAGCTCCGTCGTTTGTTAATTTATTTGGTACAAATCTCTCAACTGCTGTCGATATTATTTCTTTGAATTGAAGTCATATCTGGACTACACTTACATAGTTAATATGAAATGAGTGGAGATTGCCTCTCACGAAGGCGTCAAGTGAATTTTTGTCTGCGTTTTTTATCAGGTATACTTTTCGTTTATTTTTAAAGGTTTTGGGTAGTTACAATATTCAATCTCGCTACGACAACCCTGTGTTCATTAATACCTGTATCCGTTTCGATGCTCGTTATATTTTGCTAAGAGGTCAAGTGTGTTTTCACAACAGTTTACTATTCGCGTGGGTCACGAACTAACTGCTCGAAATAATTTTCAGAGAATGCGTTTAGCACAATTTCGGATGATGTTTTATGCATACCTCCGGAATCAAACGTGTATTTTCGCCAACATATCGAGGGTAAATTAAAGTCACCACCAGCTATAGTTGTGTGAGTCGGGTACGTGTTTGAAATTAAGCTCAAGTTTTCTTTGAACGTTTCAGCAATTATATCATCTGGAATAAATGATGACTAACTGACAACCTCAGCTGCCGAGAGGTGGTGTTGTTATACCTCGATGTGGACAGCTGAAAATGTGTGCCCCGACCGTGACTCGAACCCGGGATCTCCTGCTTACATGGCAGACGCTCTATCCATCTGAGCCACCGAGGACACAGATGAATAGCGCGACTGCAGGGACTTATCCCTTGCACGCTTCCCGTGAGACTCAAATTCCCAACTGTCCACAATTCTACATATGTAAGCAGGAGATCCCGGGTTCGAGTCCCGGTCGGGGCACACATTTTCAGCTGTCCACATCGAGGTATAACAACAACACCTGTCGGCAGCTGAGGTTGTCAGTTAGTCATCATTTATTCCAGGGAAAAGCTGCACGGTCATCAACAGTAACTGTTCTTTCGAGAACTAATTACTGTCTTCGTATATATCATCTGTGTTGGTGGTCGGTAAAAGGATACAATATTGTTTTATTCTGGTTGCCAAGAATAGCCTCTGCCTATACTCACTCACAGGAACTATCTACTTCAATTTCGCTACAAGGTAAATTACTTCTAATAGCAACAAATATGCCACCGCCAACTGTGTTTAGCCTATCCTTTCTGAACACCGTTAGTTTCTTCGCAAAATTTCGTCTGAACTTATCTCTGGTCTTAGCCAGCTTTCAATGCTTATAAAGATTTGTGAATCAGTACTTTCTTTAAGCGCTTGGAGCTCAAGCAGTTTTTTTCTTGAAATAAGCTATATTGATGGACATTATTTCATCCAGGATTTACCGACGACGCGCCTGTACAATACAAAACGAATAAGTGGTTACACCTGTTCCTAGGACTGCTCCAGACTTCTCAATGGTGTTACTTTCTGTGAAGAGTTTGGACGGTTGTGAATCAATTGACAGAACTGCAATTCTATTTAAGACAGTCAATTTTATATATATGTCTGGACTGAAGATGCTATTGTCAGTTTAATATTTTTGTTCTGTTTTGTAAGCTTACAAATGGCACTATATGGCACTATATTGAAATGTGTTTTTCAGTCTATTGTAGGATACAATGCGTTTGAAACAGTTCCAGCACTTCATTATTTTCTTTTTATGCTTATGTGGTTATATGGTTGTTTTAATAAAGAAAAAAAAGGAGCTCTGGTACTTTCCCAACACAGCTACGATACGACAGTTTACAATTGCTATATCGATGGTTCCTGGATCTACGTTCTTCATGTGTTCGACCTGCACACTTTGAGACTTAAGCCCTTTTTGTGTTTCCCCTAGACCCCCTAAACTAAGAAACCGCCCAGTTTCTTCCACACAGCCCCTGCTACCCGTGTAGCCGCCTCCTGCGTGTAATGGACAGCTGACCTATTCAGCGGAACCCGAAACTCAACTATCCTATGGCGCAACTCAAGCAGTCTGCAGCCTATACGGTCGAAGAACCGTCTGAACCTCTGATTCATATCCTCCACTCGGCTCTGTATCAGAAGTCGGCAATCGGTCCTGTCGACTATGTTGCAAATGGTGAACAACTTTAACTGCTCTGATGGAGGCTTACTGATTGAATTTCTTAGACAAATCAGAAAATATTTCCCAAGAATCAATAAATAATATTGTGAAAATATTTAAATTTATTGCTTGATTAGCTTCTTTAAAGAAATTGCAAAAGATTCTTATTTTATAGGCTGACTGAGGAGAATAAACCTTTCATTGCTAGCTGAGTCTAGCGGCACCACAGAATGCGGTGTCAGATACGTTGATTATATTGGCGTTTAGTAACTAGAGCACTGATCAAGTGAAATAACATTCTGAATTAGAACAGAGGCGCCCGAGAATGGTCATCTGGCAATTTTTAAGAAGCAGCATTCAACTGGTACGTCGTTAATAGTTAACTGTAACGGCAGACTACTTCAATCTATTATGAAACTTCCTGGAAGATTAAAACTGTGTGCCGGATCTAGACTCGAACTCGGGACCTTTACCTTTGGCGGGCAAGTGCTCAACCATTCTCTCATTCTATTTCAATCTACGTCCAAAATACATAACGAAGATCAGAACATGTAGAACTGCTGAATAAGAAAACCAATAATAACATGTTCTTAGAATGAGTTTTGTAGTTTCATTTCCTCAGCATGATGACAAATTGTTAATAATTCGTAGTTGGTGATGTTTCCATTTGAGTGAGTAAGCTTTTCTACATGGCGTTTTGACTGAAGTCTTAGCTAGTGAAAACAGAACTTTAATGGCCGATGGCTCTCTGCTGCAGGGACAGACTGCGAGGCGCGCCTGAGTCGGTAGGCAGCCTGCAGGACATCCTGACGCAGGCACAGCAGCCGCGCCAGCAGCAGCCGCAGCAGACGCAGCACCAGTCGCGGAGCAGAGCGGAGGCGTGGACGCAGTCACCGGTAAGCTGCTCTGTCCCATCTTTATCACCACATAAAGTACGATGACGACAACACCAGTACACTGCCATTCAAACACCCTGTAATTCGGCACACATGCATCTCAGTGGCAGAAGACACTACCACCTAGAAGACCTTTAACTACAGGCCTTCGTGGATGCAGGTGTCCGTAGTAATAATTACTCTATGGACAGAAGGCTGTGCCGACAACGATATATGTGGGTGTATCTACAGATATCCGCACATAAAACTACTTCTTGATTCATAGCTGAAGGACAATGTCAGCTGTTGGTTTCACGTCTGTTATTGAGTCTCCATACATGAAAAATTTCAAGCTCTACCTTTGTTAGCATTTAATTTCAAAGTTTAAACCACTTATGCACTAGTGGCCATTAAAATTGCTACACCACGAAGAAATGAGGATGATAAATGGGTATTCATTGGACAAATATATTATACTAGAACTAACACGTGATTTTCACTCAATTTGTGAGCATAGATCCTGACAAATCAGTACTCAGAACAACCACCTCCGGCCGTAATAACGGCCTTGATACGCCTGGACATTGAGTGAAACAGAGCTTGGGTGGCGTGTACAGGTACAGCTGCCCATGCAGCTTCAACACGATACCACAGCTCATCAAGAGTAGTGACTGGCGTATTGTAACGAGCCAGTTGCTCGGCAACCATTGACCAGACGTTTCCAGTTGGTGAGAGATCTGGAGAATGTGCTGGCCAGGGCAGCAGTCGAACATTTTTTTTATCCAGAAAGGCCCGTACAGGACCTGCAACATGCGGTCGTGCATTATCCTGCTGAATGTAGGGTTTCGCAGGGATCGAATGAAGGGTAGAGCCACGGGTCGTAACACATCTGAAATGTAACATCCACTGTTCAAAGTGCCGTCAATGCGAACAAGAGGAGACCGAGACGTGTAACCAATGGCACCCCATACCATCACGACGGATGGTACGCCAGTATGGCGATGACGAATACACGCTTCCAATTTGCGTTCACCGCGTTGTCGCCAAACACGGATGCAACCATCATGATGCTGTAAACAGAATCTGGATTCATCAGAAAAAATGACGTTTTGTCTTTCGTGCACCCATGTTCGTCGTTGAGTACACCATCGCAGGCGCTCCTGTCTGTGATGTAGAGTCAAGGGTAACCGCAGCCATGTTCTCCGAGCTGATAGTCCATGCTGTTGTAAACGTCGTCGAACTGTTCGTGCAGATGGTTGTTGTCTTCCAAACGTCCCCATCTGTTGACTCAGGGATCGAGACGTGGCTGCACGATCGGTTACAGCCATGCGGATAAGATGCCTGTCATATCGACTGCTAGTGATACGAGGCCGTTGGGATCCAGCAAGGCGTTTGGTATTACTCTCCTGAACCCGCCGATTTCATATTCTGCTAACAGTCATTGGATCTCGACCAGCGCGAGCAGCAATGTCGCGATACGATAAACCGCAATCGCGATAGGCTACAATTCGACCTTTATCAAAGTCGGAAACGTGATGGTACGCATTTCTCCTCCTTACACGAGGCAGCACAACAACGTTTCACCAGGTAACGCCGATCAACTGCTGTTTTTGTATGAGAAATCGGTTGTAAACTTTCCTCATGTCAGCACGTTGTAGGTGTCGCCACCGGCGCCAACCTTGTGTGAATGCTCTGAATAGCTAATCATTTATATATAACAGAATCTTCTACCTGTCGGTTAAATTTCGCGTCTGTAGTACGTCATCTTCGTGGTGTAGCAATTTTAATGGCCAATACTGTAACAGTGTGGACAACTCACTTTGAAGTTGGAAAGAAGAAGTTCGAAAGGTGCCATATCTGATAAAGCAAACCAATATTCGTACTGAAATTTTTCCCAGGGATAACACACTTTAACACACATGGTTAATGCGATGTCCAATAGTGACATTATTTCTCAATATTTCGTTTGTAATGAATCTTAAGGAAAAACACGCCGATTCGTTTGTGAACCAATGGTTCTAAAGGTACCCAAATATTACTCAGGGTAGTACAAACCACCAATCAAGCACTTGTAAGTCAGGCCATCTTAGATCTCCAGCCAGAGCAAACCAGTTGTCTAGGGTTCGAATCCAGTTGCCTAAATTTTCAACAACAGTCATCAGCAACGCCGGACGAAGGCTTCCGGCATATTGTCACTCTCGTTACCCGACATTCTCGTCAAAGAGGACGGAGCAGCGGACGCAAATTAAGGGCGCAGTTTTGCACTTGGAGTGGGAAACTAACCCTAACAGATGGAAGAATCAGAAATGGTAACGGTATGAAGATGTAGCAACTATATACATATAATTTGTATCCACTTGACATGTGACACATAATTAAAAAAGTGTCGTGATTACCTCTGTCATTATGATTTCTCAGCTGCTAAGAGAATCGAGACTAATCCCCAGTTCGGATCTCCGGGGATTAACTGCCAACGAAAGTTTAATGGAACATAAGAAGTCAGAAAGTGTTTGTCAAGCTATAAAATCTGAAAAATTAAAAACAAAGGTTGTCTAGGTAAAGCGGAGTCAGTGAATTGAACTGAAATGAAGACAACGACTGCTGATCAGACGAATATAGGGCAATATCAAGAGCAGCACAAAATGAGTAGGTTTCACCATAAATTGCAAGCTAGGGCAGAACTGCCCCTCTCTTGCCTTTGCCTCAATTTTCTTCTGATTGTGGGATAGTTATTGTAGTTACCAGCTCTTACTCTCTTCGAAATTTTTGTGAATGATATTTTTCTGGAGGTCTAGTAGTACGTCGCCAGTCCCATACTAACGTAGATAGTCGTTTGGTTGCCACTTCCCCCCACGATTTTCGAATTTCCGCTGTAATGTTATCTGTCCCTTCTGCGTTATTTGGTCGCAAGCCTTCCAAAGCTCTTTTAAATTATGACTCTAATACTGGCTCCTCTAAGTCTTTGATGTCGACTTTCGTCTACTACAAGTCATCAGACAATACTTCCCCTCATACAGGCCTTGAATTTACTCTTTCCGCAGATTAGTTCTCTCCTATGCGTTTAACAACAGAATTCCCATTGCAATCATAATGTTCCCACCCTCGCTTTTAATTTCCGTGAAGGTTGTTATGACTTTTCTATATGCCGAGTCAGTCCTCCAGACGATAATCTTTTCGATTTCTTCACATTTTTGCTGGATCCATTTTGCCTTGCCTGCTCCGACTGCCTATTTATTTCACTAGTACTAGTGTGTACTTGTCTTTCCCTCGTTATTTTTCTACTTCCTCCTTTCTCGTCGATCAATTGGTTTCTTCTGATACCCAAGGTTTCTTAGGAAATATCTTCCTTGTGCATATGGATGACTGTCCAACATCTGAGTCTGCCCTTTTTAGAAACGTCCTGTCCACTTCCACTGAACTGTCTACTGTGATATTCTTTATCGCAGTATCCACGCCTTAATGAACGTCAACTGTGTTCCATCATTCCTCAATACTTCAGTATCCCATTTCCTTCCACAATGATTCTTCCATAGGATTCTCTTATAGTTTAGTCAAATATTTATCGTCAATAAATTATGATCAGAGTCTATATCTGCTCCTGGGTATGCATTACAATCTAATATCTGATTACGGAATATCTGTCTGATACTGATGTAACCCGTGGAATATTCCTGTGCTTCCATGCCTGTTCCTATTATTCCTCCTGCCTGGTATCAATTTCAAAGAGTAGGAACAATCTATGCTAAATAAAGGCTTAAAATATCGCATTAGTGGAAAGGTCAGTAGTAAAGCTATCAAAGACAGTACTGTGCAGGTAAAAAATTTGAGGAAAGTGGGATTTCTGTAGCAGTTAAGAAGATTTTTAATAATAAATCCAATAGCACTTTCAATGATAATATAAACAAAAAAATGGTTGTAGATAGTATCAACAACAAGCTTATTGATGCGGATGCTATCGTCACAAAGGGAATACTGTGGTGGTTGTGGAGAAAGCGGAATATGTAGCTAAAACCGAAAACTTCTTTAAAGAAAATAACATGAAGAGAACTGATCAGGATCTAACCTCTGAAGCAAAGACGAAAGTTATCGAAACGCTAAAAAAATATACGGAGATAGAGAAACACAACAGCGTAGGATTACAAATCCACATGCTCCTACACGTAGGGAGCAGTTAAGATTTATAAAAAAAATCGGTTAGGTTTATTGTTAATGACAGATATGGTTCTTTTAACAATGTTGGCAGACAAAAACATCTTAACTTTTTTGTAGAGACACTTCTAATTTATATCAGATTTCTGTTAAAAACAGCTACGAGATAGCCAGCAAAATTAAAGAGATGTGAAATTCATTTCATTGGACATAGATATACACTCCTGGAAATGGAAAAAAGAACACATTGACACCGGTGTGTCAGACCCACCATACTTGCTCCGGACACTGCGAGAGGGCTGTACAAGCAATGATCACACGCACGCCACAGCGGACACACCAGGAACCGTGGTGTTGGCCGTCGAATGGCGCTAGCTGCGCAGCATTTGTGCACCGCCGCCGTCAGTGTCAGCCAGTTTGCCGTGGCATACGGAGCTCCATCGCAGTCTTTAACACTGGTAGCATGCCGCGACAGCGTGGACGTGAACCGTATGTGCAGTTGACGGACTTTGAGCGAGGGCGTATAGTGGGCATGCGGCAGGCCGGGTGGACGTACCGCCGAATTGCTCAACATGTGGGGCGTGAGGTCTCCACAGTACATCGATGTTGTCGCCAGTGGTCGGCGGAAGGTTCACGTGCCCGTCGACCTGGGACCGGACCGCAGCGACGCACGGATGCACGCCAAGACCGTAGGATCCTACGTAGTGCCGTAGGGGACCGCACCGCCACTTCCCAGGACCATTCGCAACCGTCTCCATGAAGCTGGGCTACGGTCCCGCACACCGTTAGGCCGTCTTCCGCTCACGCCCCAACATCGTGCAGCCCGCCTCCAGTGGTGTCGCGACAGGCGTGAATGGAGGGACGAATGGAGACGTGTCGTCTTCAGCGATGAGAGTCGCTTCTGCCTCGGTGCCAATGATGGTCGTATGCGTGTTTGGCGCCGTGCAGGTGAGCGCCACAATCAGGACTGCATACGACCGAGGCACACAGGGCCAACACCCGGCATCATGGTGTGGGGAGCGATCTCCTACACTGGCCGTACACCACTGGTGATCGTCGAGGGGACACTGAATAGTGCACGGTACATCCAAACCGTCATCGAACCCATCGTTCTACCATTCCTAGACCGGCAAGGGAACTTGCTGTTCCAACAGGACAATGCACGTCCGCATGTATCCCGTGCCACCCAACGTGCTCTAGAAGGTGTAAGTCAACTACCCTGGCCAGCAAGATCTCCGGATCTGTCCCCCATTGAGCATGTTTGGACTGGATGAAGCGTCGTCTCACGCGGTCTGCACGTCCAGCACGAACGCTGGTCCAACTGAGGCGCCAGGTGGAAATGGCATGGCAAGCCGTTCCACAGGACTACATCCAGCATCTCTACGATCGTCTCCATGGGAGAATAGCAGCCTGCATTGCTGCGAAAGGTGGATATACACTGTACTAGTGCCGACATTGTGCATGCTCTGTTGCCTGTGTCTATGTGCCTGTGGTTCTGTCAGTGTGATCATGTGAGGTATCTGACCCCAGGAATGTGTCAATAAAGTTTCCCCTTCCTGGGACAATGAATTCACGGTGTTCTTATTTCAATTTCCAGGAGTGTATATATACCAACGTATCAGTATACAGCACTATCGAAATTATTAGAAGAAATTTAACTGAGTGAAAAAGGTTGTCCAGAATTTGGGCTAGAGAGTTTCGTGACCTGCTGTATTTGAAATAAAACTATTAAAATTCGATGATGAAATGTACTCTCAAAATGATGGACTATGGGAAGCTCCATCTCTGGTCACCTAGTGCATATTTTCACAAATTACACTGAAACCAAGTTTCTCCTATAAAACCTAAAATGGCAGAAAAAACTGTGTATTTGTTCACATATATTGATGATGCACTATTATTCATTAAAGGTAATAGTGATGGCATTAATAAAATTGTTAGCAAGTTTAATTCTTTACTTGGAAAATCAAATTGCATTTCAAACCTGAAGCCGATATTTTTATTAACTTCTTGGGTTTCAGTGTAAGGAATAAAACTAAGAAGCATGTATTCAGATTTTCAGGAAAAAATACCTGTACTGATGGTGTCATAGACTACTATTCAGAGCACTTCAGTCAATACAAAAACGCCTTTTCCTATTTTGCTATTACTCAGTTATTTAAGCTTCCACTGTCACAGGCTGAGCATGAATCATAGTTAAATACCAGCAATTATGTTGCAAAAAATGAACACTATCAGCAATATCATGTTAGTAGTACACTACCGTTTGTGGAAATTGCAACACCAAGAAGGAAACACATGAATTCAATTTATTTAATACCACAGGTTAGGTACAAGAGAAGTAACAAATAATTATCTTTTCAGATCTGTACATGTCCTTTGAGCCCTACTATCCAGTATGTCGTGTGGCCACCATGCGCTGCAATTAGAACTGCTATACGCCATGGCATTGAATCAATAATGTTCTGAATACGTTCCTGAGGGATTTCCCTCCACGCAGCTTGTATGCGAGCCCAAAAATCCGTGACACCAGTTACTGGAGGACCGTGACGCACCAGGTGCAGGTCAACGATCTCCCAGACATGTTCGATGGGCGACATGTCTCGCGAACGTGCAGGCCAGGGAAGCAATGGTACCCGTCGCTCTTCGAAGAAGACCTGTACATTCCTCGCAATTCGTAGCCGCGCACTGTCCTGATGAAATGTGGCCTGTGGAGATGCATAAAGCAGGGGGAGTACCTCAGGCTCCACAACCTTCGTTAGGTACTGGTTGCTGTTAAAGGTGCCCGCAATACGTAGGACGCGAGATCGGTTGTTGTAACCAATGGCGCCCCAAACCATCACACCTGGTGTTTGTCCTCTATGCCGCTATACAATGCAGCCCTCCAGGTTGCGCTCACCACGGTACCGCCGGACACGTATGCGGCCGTCACTGTAGGACACGCTGAAGCGGGACTCATCCGAAAAGATTACATGTTGCCACTCAGCACCCCAGTGACGGTGTTCATGTGCCCATTGCAGTCGGAGGAGCTTGTGGTTTCTGAACAATGGAAGCCGACGTAATGGTGTGCGTGCAACCAGTCGAACCTGCAGCAGACTTCGACGAACCATCGATGCAGACAAGTTCACACCTGTTGCAGTGCTCCAGCGACGAGGCAACACTGTGGATGACGCTGTACAGTCCGTAATGGCCATGCGGACAAGATGACGGTCGTCCCGTGCTGTGGTCATGTCCCGTGGTCCATTTCCCGTTCGTCGCTGCGTACGACCTTCCTCTATCCACTGCTTCCACACGTGCATCGCTGTCGTAGCAGCATGCCCTATGCGGGCCGAAGTGTCACGACATGACAACCCATTTTCCCGGAGACCGATCATTCTGCCCCTTTCGAACTCGCTTACATGCCGACATGGCTCCCTGTGACGTCGACGAGGCATACTGGCACTCAAGAGTATTGTTTTCACCTTGTGTGACAGCTCTGCACCGACTACACTAGACTCAGCACCGACCCTGTCGGACCGACACAAGAGGGCACTGCTCGGCCTACGTGTACCCTATCTCGCTGCAAAACATATCACGTATTGCTTGCACACCCCTCGCCACTTCCACCAAGTGTGGCGCTATTCGGGTAATTCTTTCTCGGTGTTGCACTTTTCACAAACTGTAGTGTATTTACAATAAAATAGTAGCCAAAAGACTACAGGAAATTGGGTCTCTCAGGATTAGCAATATAAAAGATAGTAACAGCAAATATATGTGACATACGGCAAAATCAGTACTAGAGTGGCATCCGTTTTTAAATAGCATTAACTTGTGTTTATTTTTCGGCTACTAATAGCCTTGCTTGTATCTCAATTAATATTGTGGATAAAAGGAATATTTATCATGAATCAGATGTTTACGGGATGGGTTGTCCTGATTGTGTGGTTCTTGTTATGTGGGGCAGGTTGGAAAGCGGCTCATAATGAGGTCCGATGAACACATTGCCTTGGAGATGAAGGATGCGGCCGAAATGTCAAATTTCGTTGCCCACCTAATCGAATTCGTTACCCGCTTTGCTCGTTGCAGCCATGACTTCGCCCATGAAGATGCTTTGTAGAGGGAAACACGGATTTATGGGCGTGGTGTAGGAGATGAAAATTTTTCGTCACGTGAGGTCATTTCGC
The DNA here is from genome assembly GCF_023898315.1 of Schistocerca nitens. Lineage (NCBI taxonomy): Eukaryota > Metazoa > Arthropoda > Insecta > Orthoptera > Acrididae > Schistocerca > Schistocerca nitens. Next base: position 394,740,047 of record NC_064618.1, on the reverse strand, counting down.
ACTACTCTTCTTAATGAGCAGGTAGCTCTCAATTTTAGGAGCTATTTGAAAACCACCCTCGATAGGTTCTCAAGCGAGAACAAATTAGCCGATGACAAATATTAAACCGTGCGACTGCTACGGTCGCAGGTTCGAATCCTGCCTCGGGCATGGATGTGTGTGATGTCCTTAGTTAGGTTTAAGTAGTTCTAAGTTCTAGGGGACTAATGACCACAGCAGTTGAGTCCCATAGTGCTCAGAGCCATTTTTTGACAAATATTACGATGCGTTTCCCGTAACTCTTGATAACAGCTTCAGCGTACGTAACATTGAACTAAGACCATAGTTGCTAAATAAAGTTGTCAATAAACCTCTTACAATGAGCGCTAATATTTGTCATATTATCTTGGTAGGCAGGACACTGTAACCCGATGATTTTAATTACGATTGTTGTTAACATGTAAGTATTGTTCTGATGTATACAATAAGGTATTTTTCAAAACAATATACGAGATCTGTTTTCTTATAATATTTAATTATAGACTAATTTAGCATCAAACATGGACAGTTCGCGCTGTTCGCATAATTTCTCATTAATCAGATAGCACTATACTACCTAAACTTCATATGTGCATAATTTCAGTCGGGTATCGTTTATTCAGTGCAACGTTCATAAATTTATGTTAGGACTTTTAGTTTAATATTTTACTTTTTATGTGGGCTTGATATAATCTGTAATTTGTAACCAAAAGGTAACAAGTCCAGGGGCGCCTTTTACTATCTACGACGTACATCGTGATTTCCTCTGTGGGCTTGTAAATAGCAACCTCAGTTTGAATTGAGGTATTGACAGTTTAAGGTCGCTTTAACAGCCGGTGTATGTACGTGCTTTCTGCGCATCTACTGTCGGTATCTTTGTCTTGCCAAATAATCTTCAGTTTCTGTAGCTGGTTAATGCTTTTTGATATAATCAATTCAAGTGTCTAACTACTATGTTTCTTATTTCTTTTAGCACTGATGATGACTACACTGCAGCTGACTGCTGTGTTCATTCCTCACTCTAACTGAAATTTATGGCAGAAGTCAATTAGTCTTTCTTTTCTCTCGTTCTTGTTACCAAGCCCACACTCTCCCGTAACCCTTTTTTCTGTTCTGTTCTATATAACGGCGTTCCAGTCCGGGATGACCATTAGATTTTCATCTCCCTTTACGTACTGAATTACCAGTTCAATATCCTCACATAGTTGCTCTATCTCCATCTCTTCTGCTTGCGATATCGGCTTTTATACCTGAACTATTAATGTCAGCGTCGATTCGCTGTCGAGTTTGGTGAGAATAATCCTACTATTGAACCGTTCTCAGCAACCCACTCTGTGGCCTGGATTCCTGTTCATAGCGAATACTACTCTCATACAAAATTTTGCTGCTCTTGATATTACCGTATATTCGTCTGATTACAAATTTCTTATTTTCTTTCCATTTCACTTAACTGAACTCCCCTATAACTAGAATGAGTCTTTACATATACTTTTTCAGTTTTTTCCAACTTCCCTATCTCGTTTAAGCTTCTGACTTTCCATACTCGACTCGTATAATGTTACCCTTTCGCCTGTTATTCAATCGTTCACTCGTGGCCACCTCTCCCTCAGAAGGCCCGACCCAGAGATCAGGATGGGTGACTAACACGGAATCTTTTTCCAGTGGAGACATCATAATATCATTTTTTCCTGACACTTTTTAAATTACAGGATACAGGTGCTATGTATACACATCTGTAATTCAGTTGTTTCTGTAGCTTTCTGCATCTCATGCCGTTGATCACTGCCGATTTTTCCGCCTTTTAGGGGCAGCATCCCACACCAAGGGTGTGAACATCTGTCCGCTACTCCGACCTCTTTGACAAGGCTGTTGGAATACATCCAACAGATAACTGAGGATGTTGAGTGCAAGTGCTGCCCTGAGAAAAAGAGGTTGGCAATTATTGCATGAAACGTTTCAGAAGACTAATGACGAGAGGAAGCAAAAATAGAGAAAACAAGTTGATCGCGTTAGGGAAATTAGCATTTCACAAAATTTGGAATGTAGCTTTTTATCTTTTTCCACTTAATTCAGTAAATTAGTCCACAGTTAATAGACTACCAGAATCATTACTTACGAATGTTGGTATCTCAACCTCATGTTTTGTTTGTTCGTCACAGCAATGACTGCATAGGCTTCTTAGTTGGTAGCGGCGTAGGGCAGGTCATTTGCACAACTCGTCGTGATGACTTGGGGATATACTGGATGAGACATTTAGTACACGGAGCTATCACCTCTGGCAGCAACACTGCCTCAAACCGGAGAACAGCCTCTCTGTCGAGGTAGGTCAGAACAGGGAGACAATGCGCAGTAATGCGCTATGTTGTTGACCTCGAAAATATGGCTCAGATAACGGCCTCAGCATTTCAGAAATGTAACGAACGCCTTTGAAATTACCGGCTACGTGAACTGGAGGTGACCATGTCATGTATTGAGTAACGCCCCACACATTCATGCCAGATGCTGTGGCTGCTATGAAGACGGCGGACGTTATCTGGCAACGTTTATTCTTCTTGGAGACTCCATACGCCGATACATATATTGTCTTGTTCACCGCCGGCCGAAGTGGCCGTGCGGTTAAAGGCGCTGCAGTCTGGAACCGCAAGACCGCTACGGTCGCAGGTTCGAATCCTGCCTCGGGCATGGATGTTTGTGATGTCCTTAGGTTAGTTAGGTTTAACTAGTTCTAAGTTCTAGGGGACTAATGACCTCAGCAGTTGAGTCCCATAGTGCTCAGAGCCATTTGAACCATTTTCTTGTTCACCGAACGAGGATCTGATTGAAAATATCATGTGGTCCAACTTTTGCGTGAAGTGCTTTCGTTGGGCATCCCACTATCACCGCGCCTCTGTCTGTGTTGTCGCGTAAAGAGGACCCGCTACAACAGTCTCCTTGTTGACAGTTCTAGTTTTCCAAACGTTACCGCACTATAAGTGTGGATACTTGACACTGAAAAGAAACCCATTTTCCAACGCAATGTGTGTGGCGTGGTTGTACTATCCTGCACATCCGAGAAAATAAAAAAATCTCATTCTGACTGAGTGTTTAACGAGACCAGTCAGATACGGCCAAAAGTCTCCTATTTACCTCTTTACCTCCCCCCCTCCCCCCCTTTTACAGCACGGAAGCAATGTTCCCAATCCGTATGTGCATAGAGCAGATGCTGTGTGCACGTATGAGCAAGTGTATCTGAGGCGAACTTGGCAACCAGCCCGGTATTCACCTAGTGGGACGTGGGAAACCGCCTGAAAACCCTCATCCAGGCTGGCCAACACGCCGACCCCTTGGCATTAATCTGCCGGGCGAATTCGATACAGAGTCCTCGAACCTCCCTGTCCCGGAACGTGTCACATCGACGAGGGCGGCTAGAGGCATGGGTGAATAATCTCTCTGTCCCGTCCTGCGCTAGATGCATGAAGTCGCTAAGAACCTCCATGACGCTGAGTACTGCCCTGTTGAACAAATCGATTCCATGTTCACATCATAGTTGTGGCATCCAGGCCAACAAGAAACAGTAGCGTCGATATGACACAATTCTGTCGCTGGTGTTGCTGTTAGACGTTTCAGTTTCTTACATGTAGCATAATGCAATGTTCTCACAACAAAAATTCAAAAGAGATTTCTCAATGAGCAGCTCGCTGTGTAATCTTTTCTTTTATACAAAACGTACATAGCGTCACACCGACCTAGTTTGTGCGACTGCACTGAAATGCTAGTCATTTGCATTGTCTATAGAAGCATATAGTACCCTTCAGGCTAGTTTGATGTTTGTTGCATGTCGTCTTCAAGGTGTTGCAGTTTTAATTGAGAGCAGTGTATTTTGTGCGAAGAGTGGTTCAAATGGTTCAAATGGCTCTGAGCACTATGCGACTTAACTTCTGAGGTCATCAGTCGCCTAGAACTTAGAACTAATTAAACCTAACTAACCTAAGGACATCACACACATCCATGCCCGAGGCAGGATTCGAACCTGCGACCGTAGCCGTCGCTCGGTTCCAGACTGTAGCGCCTAGAACCTCACGACCACTCCGACCGACGCGAAGAGTGGTTCTACACATCCTCCTTGAAGAAGTAACAACAAGATAATTGTGGGTGAACACTACATATCATTTTTTCTCACCTTTGTACAATCAATACTTCCATTCCAAGTGATTAGTCATCCCAGAAAAATATTTCGTAAAACATGAGTGAAAATATGATACGAGATTGATTCTTTTGTTTCCAAGACGAGTTAAAGTTAACTGTTAGAGTATCTCAGTAATATCGTTTTGTTGTTGAAGTTGTCATCAATAAGTGCACTAAAAATCTGGATTATTCTACGTTGTTTACGGGCTCCTGTTCATGCGCTACTTCAATCGTTGGTATGACCCTTGGCTATGATATGGAAAAGGAGGTGGATAAGAAGACTACAAAATGTCAGTAAATGTATGGAATGATAAACAAAACATTCCAAAAAACTATAGAAGGAAACAAAATTAAAATTTTATGAAACCATGGTTACACCTGTATTGGTACATGGAAATGAGTCACGGTTCCCAAAAAACGTGATGGAAGTAAACTACCGAAAGAAGAAATGATATTTCTGAGGAAAGATCATATAAGGAATGAGGATATTAGGAATAAACTAGATATTTACAATGTTAATGGAAAGAGTCTAGAAAGCAAAACATTATTGAAACATCACCTATAAAGAATGAACGTAGGCAGAACTTCACAAGCACTGCAGACAAGAGGAAGAATGGATATACGAAGACCCAGAATGAGGTGCCAATGAAAAGCGAAGGTGGACCAGAAACAGGTGCCTAAACTTTATACTGCAGAGAAAGAATCGCTCTTTATCTCAGTCGGTAAAAAAAGGAACGATTAGAGGATCAATTCGTTGTCCGACTGTCCATCTGTTACGACCCTCTTTTCCTATGGTCTGTTAGAGATATCAAGAAGAAATTTATGTCAAATACCAAGGTCAATGGGCTCTTGGCCGTGTAAAACATTTAAACTTCTAATTCAATGCAATGAAGAGATACGGCCATTTATGCCAGATATTTTGATGTATGAACTCTCTATACAGATGTCAGGATTGGTGGTGCATTGATAAAGCGCGTGCCTGCAAACTGAGAGGTCGCGAGATCGTCTCAGTTGGACCAAGAGGTTTTCAATCTTCGTATTAAGCTATCCTTAATCTCTCAGCTATGTGAGCAGTCGCCAGAAACGAAACGTGGTTCGGGTTGTTCAATTACTGTAGGTCCCATTTTCCCTCTTGGATAACTGAGGTAGGGTAGGGAAACACAAGTCGACTATGTGGCATACATTTCAAGGACGTACTCCACACCACTGAACGGCATGAAATTATTATTATTATTATTATTATTATTATTATTATTATTATTGTCTACATAGTTAATTCTGTATAGAACCCTAAGAGTGCGCCACCTACTGGCACTTGTGCTAGTTTTTTGGGTTTTATATAACGCAAATATCGCCTACCTCTGCCCACACTGGTGACGCCTTTGCTTACAGAAAATAATTCAGCTGGCGTGTAGTTGCTTGTGATGTGATGCTGCCACTTGTTAACGTGGCGCCCCCTTCGCAGACAGCGCGGGAGCTCGGGGAGCCCCGGAGACAGCGGCCAGAGCCCGCGGCGCCTGGACAGGACAGGGTGGCGCCCTCCGCTGCAGACACTGTGGAGCGGCCCTACCAGTACCAGTACCAGTACCAGCCGCAGCACCAGCAGCGCGGCGGTCCGGTCAACAGCATCCAGGACGTGCTGCGGCAGGTAGCGCCTCTGGAGGGTGCCGCTGCTGGACCTGGGAGTAGTGGCGGAGGCGGGGACTACGGCTACCCCGCGATGGGGCCGCTCGCTGCATCACCTGTTCTATCGCAGCTCCCGGGGCTCTTCGGCAGGCAACTGAATGCTGGGCCGTTTCCCGCCCAGCAACTGGCCGCAGGTAGGGAAGAGTTTTCCATGCTCAGGCGTACACACATTATCTGATCAACGGTATCCCGACACCTGTTAGTTGGAGATCAATACAGGGTGTGTCCACTGTAAGACTTTACAATGACTGGATCTCTGGTGGGGACAACTTCAGTGAGGGATCTGGAAGCCTGCACACGGGTGGCAGCCCTTTATTCCTCAAGAGCTGAAAGCAGAGAAGGTAGTGTGATGTTGGATGCTGGGGTCTGAAACAATGTCACCTAACTCATCCCATAGGTATTCCATTAGGTTCAGGTCTCGACTCTGCGCAGGCCAGTGCATTTCAGAATGTTTTTCTCCACGAACCATTGTCTCACTGAGGCTACCTTATGGCAGGGTGTACTGTCATGCAGACACAATAAGTCATCGCTTCTGAAAAGTTCTTGATCAGTACACAGTTCATAATGCTGTAAAATGTGTCCATATCCTTCCCACATTTAGCGTTTTCTGAAGCACAGTAGCAGGACCACAGGCTAACCACGAAAAACAACACCACCACCTCTGTACCTCACTATTGAACTAAATACGAGGACAGGTTACGTTCTCCAGGCGTTCGCCATCGGATTGCTACAGGGTATAACGTGATTCATCATCCAAAATCAGTCGTTTCCATTCATCCAGTGTCCAGTAGCGTCGGTCTTTCCAAAACCTCAAGCATCACGTAGCATTGTCTACAGAGACGTAAGGTGTATGAGGAGCTCAAAATGGCTCAAATGGCTCTGAGCACTATGCGACTTAACTTCTGAGGTCATCAGTCGCCTAGAACTTAGAACTAATTAAACCTAACTAACCTAAGGACATCACACACATCCATGCCCGAGGGAGGACTGGAACCTGCGACCGTAGCGGTCGCTCGGTTCCAGATTATAGCGCCTAGAACCGCACGGCCACTCCGGCCGGTTGTATGAGGAGTTGCTCCACCTTTTTACCCCATTGTTTTTAAATCTCCACAACAGTCATTCTGCTATCAGCAATGCTGGTAGCAATTTGAAACTCAAGAGTGATCCCTTCCACTGATTTCATCCCATTTCTTACACTTACCCTCCGCAAGACTTAATGGTATCTGAGCTTCATGCGTATGCTTCACAGTCCCATCACCAATACCCGACTTGGGCAGCTTGAAAGGTCGAGAAATATCCAAGATGGATTTATTACTTTGGTGACATCCAATGAAAACTCCGTGTTCGAAGTCACTGAATTCTGTTGACCGACCGATTCTGCTCCTACTGCTTCTCTACTGAGGACACAGTCTCCCTACCTCCCCTTGTACTGATGGGTCACCTTTAGTGTCATCTAGTGCTCAATTCTGCATTACACATGCGTGCCCTGATACCTTTGATCAGAGAATTTATATCCATGCATCCATCTGTTACGCATATCTCCGCTGTAGGATATAAATAGTTTCTGTATAGTGTCGGTGGATACAACACATGATGATTTTGGAGAATTAAGACGATGTATGGAAGACGATCAGTGAAAAATTGGAAATTTGTGGTAAGTTCTATAGGACCAAACTGCTGAGGTCATCGGTCCCTAGGCTTACACACTACTTCATCTAACTTTAACTTATGCCAAGGACAACACAAACACCCATGCCCAAGGGAGGACTCGAACCTGCGACGGAGGCAGCCGCGCAAACAGTTGCAAGGCGCCTTAGACCGCACGGCTACTCCACGCGGCACGATCAGTAAGAGGACACGAAGCTTCATACCATGCAGCACACTCTACCTGCTACCTTCGCATAAGATTAGTATCGACAATTTTCCAATATCCAGCTGTGCGCTACACAGAATCTTCATTGCATGGTGGCCATGGACCCATCCAAAGGATTCGGTCTCAATGACTGCTGAGTGGTGATTATAGACATGTGAAAAATGTCATCTTTCTACGACTCTTCGAAGGCATGGTGTGTCTGTATTTCCTGTGTGAGGGCAATACAACTGTTAATAATGGTGTTGCAACAACCTTCCATGATACTGTGCAAAGCCACCTCGACGCATGGTAGCGTAAAGTTCAGGAGCCTAGTGGGTCAGAGCACAATTTAGGAGCGACACGAAAGACGAGGTTAGCTTTCGATGCAACGGTTAATAAGCCGAGCGTGGGTATATGTCGTGTTCTTAAAGGCATAGCCGGGCTTCATTATCTGACAGAAAGTGACCGGGCACCAGTAAGTAATGCGAAATTGACGAATAGAGTCAGGGAGTAGTGTGCTTCAGTAGGGAAGAGTAACAGCATATTGGGTTGATCACGAGAGCTCAGTGACTTCGAACGTCAAATAGTCACTGGATCTCACCTGAGTTCACAAATCCATCAGGGCCAGTTCAACCCTTTCTAAAACTGACCAAGTTGACTGTTGACGATGTGACTATGGACACGTGAAGGAGAGGAACAGTCGAGCATTGCGTTGCGTGGTTGTAAAAAATCGCATGAAATCTGCAGAAGGAATCACTCGGGAGTTGTAAGTAGTAGTCCTGCTAGCACAATGACTGTGTGTGGGGAGTTAAGAACAGTGGGCTATAATGGGCGATCATCTCATAAGCTACATATTTCTGTTATCAGTGCTAAGAGACGCTTGAGGTATTGTGAATATCGATGTCACTGGACAGTGGATGACTGGAATCGAGTGATTTGGAGTGATGAATCACGTTATGCCCTGTAGCAATCTGATTGAGAGTTTCGATTTTGGCGAATTCCTGGAGAACATTAACTGCCATCATGTGTAGCGCCAAGAGTGAAGTACGGACGGCACCTCTCACCGGAGGTTCACTCCTCCCTTGGGCACGGGTGTGTGTGTTCTTCTTAGCCTAAGTTAGTTTAAGTAGTGCATAAGTCTAGGAATTGATGACCTCAGCAGTTTTGTCCCTTAGGAATTCACACACATTTGAACATTCTGAAGTACGGAGGGGGTGGTGTTGTGGTATGTGTTTTTTTCGTAGGTAGTATGTGGTCCACTTATTGCACTTAAGGAAAAGCTAAATGTAAGAGGATATGAACACATTTTAGGGCATTGTGTATCGTGTACTGTAGAGGAACTGTTCGGAGACGATGACATTGAGTCTGCATGACAATGCACCTTTCATAAAGCAACATCTGTGAGGCAATGCTTTGTGGGCAGTAACCTTCCTAAAATAGAATAATCTGCCGAGAGTTCCGACTTGAACGGAATGCCACACCTTTGAGATGAGTTACAAAGCCGAATTCCCTGTGCACCCCGGCGTTCAACACCACTGTCTTCTATGGTTTCCGGTCTTGTAGGAGAATAGGCTGCAATTCTTCCATAAACATTCAGACACCTGCGGGCTTTCCTTTAAAAAATGTGGTGTGCTGACCCTCAATTACGTACGCTCCTACCGAGTTGCAATATTAAAAGTTTTGGCTGGAGTCGTTGTCTAGGGGCTGAGATATGTAGTTGTCGCATTACAGGCCAAATGCTGCCGAGTCTACAGTATACGATAAGAATACACATATGAATAGAATGGTAGAAGGTTTCTATCACTCGGCAATTGCGAATTATGAATGTAACATATAAATTTATAAATGAAAGATTGCAATTAAATAAAATATGCAGGTACAATCTTAACGGCTTTAAATGGTGAGTACAATAGTAGAAGTACTTTTGAGAATGCAGTATATTTCTGCAAAACACTTATTGGTGTCGATGGTCCAGCAATTAAATAAAATATAAGTTGAATAACAGGGAAACAATAGATTCCTACTTCACGTAATTAGTTATGAACAACAGTGTAGCTCGCGAGATATTCACTTCTGAACGCATACTACGTCTTCACTGTAGAAACTTCGGAAATCTGACAAGTTCACAAGTCCGCACTCCGAAGTATTTCTATCTCTCGCGACCACGCGCAAACCGCTCCACACGCCAAGTCTTTCCTGCGACCGTACGTCCGTCGCGCCATCGCGTCCAGCACCTCCCATGTCCTGTGCCGTACTCTTCTCCCACTTCCATCCAGTCTCCCCATTCACGAGCGCTGTGATTGGCTAGAACGCTCGCGCCGTATCTTCAAGCCAACACACCCACACAAACATAATGAAACACATTCGAAAAACTGGACTTATATTTAAATAACTTTAAAGTAAATAAATATTCCTATGGCTGGACCATAAACACGCTCTAGCATACATTATTAAATATATAAACAGATCAAACAAACATATATCAAAGTAATAGCAAGCAAAAGTAGGCCAGTAGACTAATGCCTCTGTGCATTCTAAAACACAGTAAATATTTGATCAATTTCTTCATGAATAGTATATACCGGATAATATATTCATGTGGCTACTATTAATTTCTATACGAACTGTGAAATGTCTGCCATTAAGGTTTCACAAGGTCCGCCATCTTTGGCACTCCCGGTGTGTCTCCTTCATCGACACAGCGTCACCATGGAATTCCCAGCCACGCAGCTGGACCATGCGCTGGGGCTACCACTCTTCCAAATCTAACATTCTGCACCATGTAGTTGCTGCTGCGCCGCGACCGCCCCCCCCCCCCCCCTCCCTCCCATAGGCCCCTGCGCGGCCTCATCAACCCCGAACTTCTATTTTCAGGGCGCCACAACTCGCTCATTACCTCACACACACCACTTAAAGTACTCCCAGTAGAGTTCAAGCAGTCATAAAGGCGAAGGGTGGACACACCCCATATTAATGTTCATTGATAGGTGTTCGGATACATTCGATCAGATACAGTTGTGTGTAGTCACTGTGTAAAGTTCTGTGTATTACGAGGGTTGACTGAAAAGTAATGCCTCCATCTTCGTGACACTTTAACAGTTGGCAGCATTGGTATGCAGCAGGTACTGGCTTGTCCCGTAGCCTCTCTTCTACAGTTTCAGTTGGCAGGAAGCCTTAGCACTAAACGGTTGTGTTGCTACCGTGTAATGTATGGAACCCTGCGCAGAATGTCGGTTAATGGGATTTAAGCAACGTGCAGTCATTGAATTCTTGACAGCAGAAGGTGTCGCCCCAAAGGAGATTCATCTGAGAATGAAAGCAGTTTATGGTGATTGTGTTGATGTGAGTACTGTGCGTCATTGGTTGAGTAAGTTTAAAGATGTTAAGGTGGGAACATCTGACCTGCGTGACAAACAAAGAGCTGGACGTCCTGTGACAGCAACCACAGAGTTTCACAAGAAAAATGTTGACAGATTCATTCAGGACGATCGTCGTATCATTCAGAGAGAAACTGCAAGCACAATCGGCATTTCACAAGAACGTGTGGGTCACATTATTACTTTGCTTGGCTATCGGAAGATCTGTATACGATGGGTATCCCGGATGCTGACTCCTGAGATGAAAGCACACAGATTTGTAATATGCCAGGAACTCCTCTCGCGTTACGAGATTGAAGGTGACGCCTTTCTCCATGCAACTGTGACAGGAGGCGTAACGTCGATACACCATCACGACTCGGAGTATCGACACAAAGACTCGCCTCAGAAAAGAAACTCAAGATGCAGCCCTTAGCTAGAAAAATCATGGCCACAATGTCCTAGGACGCAGATGGTGTTATCCATGTTGATTTCCTTGATCGCGGAACCACAATAAATTCAGAGCGTTACATTATAATGCTGCGAACTCTGGAACGACGGCTAACAAGGGTCTGAAAGGAAAAGGGAAATGTTTTCCTGCAGCATGACAATGCCAAACCACACACTTCAGGTGCCACCACAGCAGAACTTCAGAGACTGAATCCCACCACCGTACGGCATCCTCCATACAGTCCAGATTTAGCACCGTCTGACTTCCATCTGTTCCCTATAATGAAAGACGAACTGCGGAGACATCTTTATGCTTCTTATTGAGGCGTTGAGAGAACTGTGAGACTGTGGTTGCGGAAACAGTGTCGACTTCTTCCGTGACGGCTTCAGAAAACTTGTTCATTGTTGGCAGAAATGTATCCAGTTGGCTGGTGCTAATTTGGAATAGTGAATATTGGTAATTAAAGTTCACATTCTAAGGATTATTTTATTTATTAAAATATTCCCATACAAACCCAATCAACGAAGGTGAAGGCATTACTTTTCATTCAACCCTAGTGTTTCTAGTGAATTTGTGCGAAGTGATCATTGACTTATTTTAATGCAATTATTGTGTATAGTAGACAATTATACACATACATAAAATGAACAGCCTATTCCGGTGAAACAGTGTATAATTATTTTAATAGGACCTATTCAGAATTCTTGCATTTGACGGAAACTTTGTGACGAAGAAGGCCACCGAGGAAAATTATTGGGATGTCAGTAAACATAAAAACTGTCTTGGTTTGTTGCACAATGTTTACCAACAAATTATATGCCAGGCGGAATAAGGCTGAGAATTATGGCCCTCGTCCTCGAATTATTCGCGACCAGTTGCCTGCACCAATAATTTTTAGGAGAAATATTAACATTTAATGTAATTGTGACTTCTGTAGAACACACAACTTAGTTTTGAGGATGTGCCGCTCGTAGCGTGACAGGTCACGTGGTTCATCCTGAAGAACTAGCCCACACCTGTGTTAAGAGTCGGTAATAGTTCCACTGTGTATCAATCAAACAAATCGGTGATCGAGGACTCTGTAGATCATGCGCCAACCTCACAATGCTACCCCATAGATGGCGAGCTTGCTCACTTTGGATCCAGTTGTCAAGGACAATGTGTATATGTCACCATATTTGGAAAATGCATAGACTGATGAAATCCTTTCACGTGGTTCTCTAGAGCCTAGGAACTAAAATTTCCGTTGATGTTTGCTGCACACCTAAAAGCTCTCGTGTCTGCGTGACCGGTCTCTGATACGAAAGAAGCCTGTTACGCTATCAGGGAGCAGGGTGGAATGTTCTAACGGGTTAAGCAACCCGTGATGCCACACGTACACGTATGCCCTGCATCGCTTGGTAGCCAGATCGGCAATCAGATGTAAAGTTGACAGTACTACCATCGTTTGGCCAGGTAGTTCAATACACCATCATAAACTTAGACGAGATCACTTGGATTCATCGTTCCTTCTCCTGTCTGGAAAAGCCTTCTGAACATCTCCCCCTGTACGTTTCTGCCCGCCCTGTTTCCGTACCCAGGTACATCGTGGTGTGTGATGTTGCAGGGGCGCCGCTGATGCACGCTCTGGACGCGTTGGCGACGATGCAGCTGCTGCGGCTGGGCGCGCAGGGTGCCGGCCTGGGCCCGGCGGTCCTGGGTTCGAGCCTCGCGCCGGCCGCCGCTCCACCACCAGACCCGCTCATGGCGCTGCTCGTGGCCATGGCGCAGCCCTTCCCACCCGTCGGATGAACACTGTCGAGCGTCGTACTCCTACGGGACACTGGAACAGTTTGCCGACGGTCACCATCTTCCACACATGTCAGTTGGTGTCCGTTTGGAACCAAATTCCAGCTAAAACTTTCCCACACACGCTTTTTTACCAGCACAGTGGGCTGAGCAGTGGTGTGGAAACACAGTGTACCTCCTGACCACAATAACCAAATGTCAACTACCAACGTTACCCATCCAAGAACTACGATACTCCTTTAGCTCGTCCAAATACCTTAATGCGGTAACGAAAAATGTCCACCAAAATAGGAAAAAAAGGAAATAAGTAAACATCTGTTTCTTTTGCATTACATCGACGATATATACAAGCAGACTGAAGCGACATATTAGAATTTGTATGAATGCTGGGATTTGAACCAAGGATTCCTGGTCATTAGGCAGATGCACTAACCACCATGGCACCTTGGCACAGTTGCTAAACCATTCTATTTCGTTTCCAAATTACGAGAAAGGCCTTACGTGAACACGTTTCCCATAAAACCACATAGGGAATACAGTGATCTATAGCGAGACTCTCCAGAATGAATTTTCACTCTGCAGTGGAGTGTTCACTGATCTGAAGCTATCTGGCAGATTAAAATTCTATGCCGAAACTTCTAACCTGACAAGGGGAGGCCGCCAATTGTGAAATTCAGATTCGATTCATACTGCGCATAATAAAAGCTCATGGCCAGAGGTGTAATGTGGCAAAGCACCAAGATGCACTTCTCAGCCGTTGTCGAGAAAATCGACAGGTAAAAGAAACCGTTGCCGTGAAATACTCTCTACGATCAATGATGTCCTACAGCGTCGTGGCGCAGCGGTAAGCGCTCGGGTTCATAATCCGAAGGTCGCCGGATCAAATCTCGCGCCATGCAATTTTTTTTATTAGTTTATTGTAATTCACACACACACACACACACACACACACACACACACACATATATATATATATATATATATATATATATATATATATATATATATATATATAAACTATTAATGAATTGCTTATGCATGTTGGTGAAGGCGGATCGCTCTCCAATTGTACCGCCTCCATTTTTCCGTTTGTTTAACAGGGTGTACCAAAGCTCTCCCGTCCGCACTGATTTTCGACGATGTTATAAGTTGCGCTAGGGACCGCATCTACCTTCTTTCGAAGTTAGCAGGCAACTACGCTGTTATGCGGCTGCTCGTTTCGGCCCATTCAACATCTGTCCTTCAAGTGTAACGAGCGAGTAACGGAGTTTATATTTCATACCTGCCACAGCAAATTTGTGTTCGTGGGGTCTCTGTTCTGATTCGAACGTTTGACTTACGCTATATGTATTCGTTTCGGAATATCGTTTCTACGTCTTCCGTTAACTATACGTGGTTAACATTATGAAGACAATTAATAACATTTGTGAAATACAACTTTGTTTGCGGAAAACGTAATGATGTTCGAAGTCGCCAGTTTTTCCACGAGAAACGACTTTCAACAACTTATTATATGCATAATTGTTGCAACTGATTGCCGGGAATTTTATATATATATATATATATATATATATATATATATATATATATATGAATTACAAAAAACAAATACAAAAAAAAAGTTGGAGGGCGCGAGATTCGATCCGGCGACCTTCGGATTACGAACCCGAGCACTTACCGCTGCGCCACGACGCTGTAGAACATTGTTAATCGTAGAGAGCATTTCACCGCAACGGTTTCTTTTAACTGTCGATTTTCTCGACAACGGCTGAGAAGTGCATCTTGGTGCTTTGCCACATTACACCTCTGGCCATGAGCTATTATTATGCGCAGTATGAATCGAATCTGAATTTCACAATTGGCGGCCTCCCCTTGTGAGACCACGGACTTTCGCAGGCATATGCTCTCCTGCCTGAGATATCTAAGGATAACTCACGATTCGTCTGCCTCGTTAGCTGCTCGGTCAGAGGTTTCTACACTCGAGGACTGGGTGTTGTGCTGCCCTTACTTCCGCGTCGTTATAAATGACGTTACTATTGAGATGGCTAAAATGGGCTCGGCCCGAAAGCAAATAAATTTAAAAAGAAAAAAAATACCTCACTAACCGTTTTTATAGATTAATTTCCGCCATCAATTCTCTTACCTCGCAAACCCCTCCCGTAAATGTTGCGCGCATAGCATTCCTGGAAGGAACTGCAGAGTGAAAATCCATTCTGGTAATAATCTTGAAGCCTATGGATAACCCAGTTCTCCGCCATGCCCTTTCTTCTGTGGTGCTAGTCATGCAAATTACGCAGGGAATGTCTGTGCATTCTGGAAGATTGGTGATGGTGGGGAGGAGAGTCGAGTCGACGGGGGGAGGGGGGGGGGGGGGAGGGGGGTATGAGTCGTGTGAGTCGTGTTGCGATAGCTCCTTCGGTAGAGTACTTACCCCGCCGACCGGGATGGCCGAGCGGTTCTAGGCGCTACAGTGTGGAGCCTCGCGACCGTTACGGTCGCAGGTTCGAATCCTGAGGTTAGTTAGATTTAAGTAGGTCTAAGTTCTAGGGGACTGATGACCTCAGAAGTTAAGTCCCATAGTACTTACCCCAGGAAAGCATAAATGTTATTTTCGAATCCCGGTGTGACATAGAGTTTTAATGTGCCACTGAGTGTAAGTCGGAAACTGTCCTAGTGTGACATTTTCTGTAGCCTCTTAGACAGTATAAAAAATTTTGAGATTATTGCTACTGTTGCTTGGTCGTTATAAAACATAAGAAGTTGCTCTCAAAATTGTATTCCCTTAGTCACACAGTCCAACACCTCACAGCAGTAGTTGGTCAGATACACTTAAATAATTCTAATACAATTTACTTATAGAAAGACAGTCTTTTTCATATGTAATGCCTTATTAAACAGTTAACTTTATACATTAATGTTTATCAAATCTAATGTGAGTGAATGTATACGACATTGTCCCCATCTTACAGGAGACTGCCACACTGCAGTGCATTTTGTCAATTCGTCATTACTGAGAACATTTAATCAAATAAATACAACACTGTAAAGTAATTTATGGGAGAAAAACAAGTAGTTTACAGTGTCATCAGAGGTAGGCCAGTATTGCAGCAGTAATTCTTCCATAGTAAACATTATGATGATTATCGATTACATAAATTCTAACTTCTCTGTGATTTCGGTAGAGATTTGTTCACAGTATGTTTGAAAACTATGAAATAGACTTTGAAGTTCAGGAACAGTTCGTTCTATGTGCTGTATGTAAATAAAGCTGTTGTCAGTGTGGAGAAAGTGGCTTCGTGTCGCGTATTATTCTGAATCATTTAATATTAATGACGCCTTATATTATCACCAAATATAAATTTATGTATTAGAACGTCTTTCCTGAGACGGAAAAGTGGACAATAAGCAGTTCAGATTCAGACACGAATACTGCTGAAGATTTCTATATGTTGTGCCATAGGAGAATGTTGAAGACCTGATGGCTAGACTGGATAACTAGAAAAGATGTACTGAATAGACTTGAGGAGAAAAACAGTTTGATACACCTTGACTAAAAGAAGCGGTCAGTTAATAAACACATCCTGAGTCAATAGGCAATTGTCGATTTTATAATAGGACAGTGTGTGTGTGTGTGTGTGTGTGTGTGTGTGTGTGTGTGTGTGTGTGTTTGTGTGTATTTTGTGTATGAGGTAAAAAATCTGTACAGAATAGAGTAAAGAACTGTATCATGCCTGTCACCGGAATGAAGACCATGGCCAATAACATTTGCTACTGTGAATGTGTCACATGAGTTCCTGTAGATAGATGGGTCATACTTGAAGCAAATGAAAATGTATTACCACAAATAAGAAACCATATTTACTGCGGACATCTGCAAAATGCTAATCAGTGAATGATGCGCCTGTCTCCTACCCAAGCATAATACGTTTCTGTTTTATTCTCTTGCGTACAGTCGAACTTTTGAAATGCCCACAACGTTATTATACATCGGTTTAATTTACAATACGGCATATAAACAAATAAAATATTTTAATACATTTTATTATGCAAGCGAGGCAACGAAGCTTTTATGTCGTCTCGTTGTCACTGTAGACTTGTAGCATGAGAAGCAAGGAGAGGATTAGTTGGTGGCCAGTATCCTCTATGTATAACACAAACTGCATGCATATATTAACTGTGTTCTTTATTCATAAGAAAAGAAAATTACTTAACTCAAGATAGTCCAAGTGTTGTGATACAAGCTCTCAGTAATAAACTACATTAGTCTAACTGCTGGTGAAGAACAAGTCCACTAGGTACACCACTCTGGTCGCTATGTGCTTATGCGACTCCATCCCGCCGCAGATCATGATTCAATATGAACCTTTTTCTTGAAGAACGGATGTCAGCACAGCCCTCTCTGCTGATGGTTATCTTCGAAACTTTTTCTTCAACACCCCACAGAGTTTGTTTAGGGTAATTAACACGTCGCTGTTTTAACTCATGAGTTAGTTGGAGGGAGACCCACCTCAAACACTTTCTTGACAATCCAAGGCGCTGGTTTACAGTCAGTTGCACTGAACCAACGCTTTTTTCCCTTTTTGAATCACCTTCTGACTGGTTTGATGCTGCCCACCACGCATTCCTCTCCTCTGCCAACCGAAAAGTAACTCTTGCGACCTACATCCTCAATTATTTGCTGGATGTATTCCAGTATATGTCTTCCTCACAGCTTTTACCCTCTACAGCTCCCTCTAGTACCATGGAAGCAATTCCTTGATGTCTTAACACATGTCCTATCATCCTGTCCCTTCTTCTTGTCAGTGTTTTCCATAAATTACTTTCCTCTGCTATATTTCAGAGAATCTCCTCATTCCATACCTTATCAGTCCACCTAATTTTCAACATTCTTCTGTAGCACCACGCCTCAAATGCTTTGATTTTCTTCTGTTCCAATTTACCCACAGTCCATATATCACTACAATACAATGCTGTGCGCCAAACGTACATTCTCAGAAATTCTTTCTCAAAGTAAGGCTTATGTTTGACACTAACAGACTTCCCTTAGCCAGGAGTGTTCTTTTTTCCTCTGCTAGTCTGATTTTGATGTCCCAGTGCTTACAAATACTACAGTCATTCAATGTCACACAGCTGTTTTGCGTCACAATAGCCTCAAAGGCTAAATAGTTTCCTGGCTCCACGGCGAGAAGCGCCTTTCCTGTGCGAGGAATATTGGCCACGGATACCACAATATTTACGAACTTCCGACTCCATTCCTAGAAGTTCCTGGTGTGAGTAACGTAAATTACCGCACCGCATCTTCATTCTGCGGTGAATTTCAGTAGGTTTCACGTCTTCACTATTCAGGAACCTAATAAAAGAACGGTTTTAGTGAACATTCATCATAGTTAGGCACGTGATCACAAACTTACCAGGTACACGCTTCATTATTCGCTCTTTTTATTACGCATTTAACATTTTCATTTGACTAACCTCCGTATTATGTTTGTGTCACAAAATAAAGAAGACAGGAAACAGAAATGATTTCTCCAAGTTCTACGCACGTGCAGACTTGGATGTCAATTCAGATTGTCTCATTAGGTGGAAATACATTATTCCTAGGATACTGTGCTTCTTTTTTTAGACGGCACCCTACCGGTAGTACACAATTACGGTTCGTTAATTAAGAGATTTTGCTCATCCGATATCTCGCTATCTTCGAAAACATTTGGATTGTTGATGTTACTAATATTTTTAGCTTTTGCCATTTGTCTTACATTTTTTTGTGAAAACAGGTAAATCTCAAGCAATATGGGTATCTAACGATCGATCACTTTAAGAATAAAATTTGCGATTACCTTGTTTATTACGAATATGTGGTGAACGCTGAGAACATACTGATATTCTAGTACCATATTTAAACAAAGTACAGAAAAAAGAAACTTATTACGTGTAACGTCCTGCCATCTAAGATTTTTAAGATTATATTACGTTTATAATCATATAAATTAACACTTAACTACAGTTGAGTTGTATACAACTTTTTAATGTGTTATGCCGTACTGTGCACGACATAGTATATAAGGAGCAGAATCTTTAAACTGCGGTGTAGAGGACTTACTGTCACATGATCATAACCGTAATCATAACTATTTCACCACTGTGGATCTACAAACGGCAACCAATTAGCGTCTAGCGCTTGACTGTCCAATAAATGTACTGGGTCACTTGTGTCCTAGACAGCGGTTTTTTATTACTGAACTACTTTTTTGTTGAGTTCTGGTTTTCGTGCTGCGCCCCCACTGTTGACTTTTGCTTTATCGAATATGTTTCATTATAAACAGGTACACAAGGTAGTAAGAAACAGCTTGAAAAGCTTGTAAGGGTGTTGCAGGACAGGTTGTGTTGAGAAATAATTGTTACAAAAAAATTTGATATGTTGCGACGTTTCCGAGTTAATTAGTATTCAAGTTAGCCAATCAGGCCGTTGCGAGTGCAGATTCAAGCGGTTCACACTGGCTCTGACCACTCTGTATAAATAACAAACCGTGTACATTAACGTTGCATACGTAACAGCAAGATGTAATGCTGTGGGTGCGAGCAAGCATTATACACCAACACGGAAAAATGCAGCACTCTCAAGAACTTCGTTCAGCGGCACCAGGCATACCTAGGCATAGTAACGTTAGTGATTTAGTTGTCACAGCCATCTGTATTGAGATGGAGTTCATGATGCCTGTCTGTGCACCCTCTGTTTTGTACTCTGCAGCCAGTAACTGTTGTGTTTAGAAGTGAACAGTGTCCGCAACATTCATTCCAGGATACAACCATGCTCCACCGACGAGAACGTACTAGTATTGAACAGCTTCAACCATTTGCCTGGGTTCATATTGCAGGCCTGCGGGAAACTGGATAGACGTACTGACGGACTGCTACATATTTTGCGAACAATGTATAGGTGGTGTGTCGCTGCTTTCAATACCAATTTGTGGAACAGCCCCAAGCCCATAGACGACGTTCTGGATGTCACTTAGTAAAGATGCACGTCAAGATCGACGCGTTGTCCGAGCAGCGGTGGCTGAACGAACACCATCCAGGGACGAAACCCGGACACGTATTGCACCTGCTGTGTCGTCAAGGAGCATTGGGAACCATCTGCTTGCAGCGGGATTAAGATTGCGTGTGGCTCTTTCCAGATTACCACTGACACTAAGACGTTGCCAAGCATGGCTAGTCTGATGTCGTAAAAGAATCCACTGGAGAGCAGAATGGCGCTCTGCTTTCAACAGTGATGAGAGTAGGTTCTCTCTCAATGCGTGTGATGTATGTACACGTGTATGATGTAACTCTTGTGAGCTGCCTATTCCAGAGCCACAAAATAGAGGTCTCATTCCACCCTTCATGCTGTGAAGGGCCATCCGTTATAATTCGCGGTGTTGTGCTCAAGTGTGTGTGAAATCTTATGGGACTTAATTGCTAAGGTCATCAGTCCCTAAGCTTACACACTACTTAACCTAAATTATCCTAAGGACAAACACACACACCCATGCCCGAGGAAGGACTCGAACCTCCGCCGGGACCAGCCGCACAGTCCATGACTGCAGCGCCCTAGACCGCTCGGCTAAGCCTTCGCGGTGTTACTGCAGGGTAAAGAGACCAGTGCTCGCCACATTGCACAGGCTGTTGTCCCGGTGCTACTGCCATTCCTTCGACATGGAGGTGATGTGCTTTCTCAGCAGGACAGAGCACGCCAACATACTGCTGCTGCGATTCAATGCGCTCTTCGTGGTGTACAACTGCCCCGGTCAGCAAGATCTCCAGACGTCTCGCCAGCAGAAAAAGTATGGGACATAATGAGTGGGAACTTACTCGCTTTCCAGAGTCTGCAAGAACCATCCCCGAATAGCAACAAAAGGCACAATATGCTTGGGACAGTTTATCGCAGGATGCCATCCGGAACCTTCATGATCGTTTGTATGCGACAATAATCATCTGCGTCGCCCTCAAAAGGGGATACAGTGTGTGCTGAAGCGACTGTTTCGGAACCCTTTACGGTGGCGTGTGTGTTTCATTTGACCTGAATTTGATATTGTATACTCCTACAATGACAAACTACCTGTCGCCTCACTTGTCAGTTACATAATCTCGTCCTTGGTGTTGATTTTTTTTCTGTGGTGTAATATGTAATTCTCTAAAAGGAGCTTGTCAGCAGACAAAATCTTGCGGCTTTTGATAAGATTTTGAGAGAAAGGGTACGCTTACACTCAAAAAGGGCAATTCAAAACGGTAAGGATCAATTTATTTCTTTTTTGTGCAGCTGTGTGGCTTATATCCTGCTATAAGAGTGGTGCTTGATGCTACTTGGGCAGCACTGCAAGTCTCGTGTAGGTGGCTGAAAATGACCAAATGTTTGTGTTGTCTTGATGATGATGGGAGAAATGATGGGTGAAACCCGATGCCGGCACGTAGTCTACTCTTCTCGAATAGCAACTAAGAGACTGCCGAACTTAGTCTTTCATCCGACGAACTGACCACCAACAGTGTTGTATGTCCCCATACCATGAGGTTATGTGGACCGATTAGTAATTTAATCCAGCACATTGATGCAATGTCTGCTGATAATGGATTTCATGCCATCACGTCTGTCCCCTTTCTCTGCCAAGTCCTCACATTTGGTCAAGTTTCCTCCATTCTTGGATTAGATCTAGCTTCGTATAAGTCGACTGCTATCCATTCCGGCTACAAACAGGAGCTGAACAGTAAAAACTCCAAAAATTTAGTAAAGAAGCGTTCCAACGTGTCGAAAGAATGTCTTCAGCCAAGCTCGTAAACTAATGGTTAGCGTCACCGCCTCTCGATCGCAGGGCCCTAGGTTCGATTCCTGTCTGGTCGGAGATTTTCTGTTGTCTTCACCGTTCATCTCATCTCAGTCGAACGCTTAAGTTCCCCAAGTGTCGTCCAATAAAATGACTTACACCGGGTGGCCGAACCACCCCAAACGGTGTCTCCCGGCCAGTAATGTCATACAACATTTCACTTCATTGACTAGCTTAGAATACCGCAAGTCTAACCAGATTAGTCTTCTTATTACGCACAAAACTACCACGCTCTGTAAATACAAGATTACCCAACACTAGCAAATATTTTTAATTGTGGCAGCGGCACAGCAATGTTAATTTCTCTTTTTTCATCCTGTACTCGTACAAAGACAGTTTCCATTAGCATAGAGTACTTAGCACTGTCGTAGTGGGCGTATGAATCTCCCCACTCCAATGAACAGCGTTGTCAAAGTGAAAGATTTTCGCTATATTTTCGGGCGGAAATCATCGTTGACAAGTTCACTGTATTCGTGTGTTTTGTTACATATTTTTCAGTCAGGCTCTATAGACAGCCACGTTAATTATGAAAATACAGACAATATCCGTTCATGAATAGAAGCTACCTCATAAATAAAATGAGACATGACTGTTGTAATCTTCTAGAGAGTAAACGTCCCATACGTTTCCAAAACGCTTAAATTCAGTTTTTTTATATTGATTGATGCTCTATACATTACTACCTATATGCAATAAAGTATTATCCTCCCAGCTGTCTCATTTCTTATGGTAAAAAGAAGATAAATTGCTTCCTTCGTTTGTTTAACTTCCTCTGTTTTATATTTATTTCCAAGGTGTCATAATTGCTCGTTGAAATGTAGTATCTAGCTAGGAGCTAGGAATGGCATGGTGCTGGGTTCCAAGAAAAAAACATTTGAACCAGAAATGGCAAGCTACACTCCTGGAAATGGAAAAAAGAACACATTGACACTGGTGTGTCAGACCCACCATACTTGCTCCGGACACTGCGAGAGGGCTGTACAAGCAATGATCACACGCATGGCACAGCGGACACACCAGAAACCGCGGTGTTGGCCGTCGAATGGCGCTAGCTGCGCAGCATTTGTGCACCGCCGCCGTCAGTGTCAGCCAGTTTGCCGTGGCATACGGAGCTCCATCGCAGTCTTTAACACTGGTAGCATGCCGCGACAGCGTGGACGTGAACCGTATGTGCAGTTGACGGACTTTGAGCGAGGGCGTATAGTAGGCATGCGGGAGGCCGGGTGGACGTACCGCCGAATTGCTCAACACGTGGGGCGTGAGGTCTCCACAGTACATCGATGTTGTCGCCAGTGGTCGGCGGAAGGTGCACGTGCCCGTCGACCTGGGACCGGACCGCAGCGACGCACGGATGCACGCCAAGACCGTAGGATCCTACGCAGTGCCGTAGGGGACCGCACCGCCACTTCCCAGCAAATTAGGGACACTGTTGCTCCTGGGGTATCGGCGAGGACCATTCGCAACCGTCTCCATGAAGCTGGGCTACGGTCCCGCACACCGTTAGGCCGTCTCACGCTCACGCCCCAACATCGTGCAGCCCGCCTCCAGTGGTGTCGCGACAGGCGTGAATGGAGGGACGAATGGAGACGTGTCATCTTCAGCGATGAGAGTCGCTTCTGCCTTGGTGCCAATGATGGTCGTATGCGTGTTTGGCGCCGTGCAGGTGAGCGCCACAATCAGGACTGCATACGACCGAGGCACACAGGGCCAACACCCGGCATCATGGTGTGGGGAGCGATCTCCTACACTGGCCGTACACCACTGGTGATCGTCGAGGGGACACTGAATAGTGCACGGTACATCCAAACCGTCATCGAACCCATCGTTCTACCATTCCTAGACCGGCAAGGGAACTTGCTGTTCCAACAGGACAATGCACGTCCGCATGTATCCCGTGCCACCCAACGTGCTCTAGAAGGTGTAAGTCAACTACCCTGGCCAGCAAGATCTCCGGATCTGTCCCCCATTGAGCATGTTTGGGACTGGATGAAGCGTCGTCTCACGCGGTCTGCACGTCCAGCACGAACGCTGGTCCAACTGAGGCGCCAGGTGGAAATGGCATGGCAAGCCGTTCCACAGGACTACATCCAGCATCTCTACGATCGTCTCCATGGGAGAATAGCAGCCTGCATTGCTGCGAAAGGTGGATATACACTGTACTTGTGCCGACATTGTGCATGCTCTGTTGCCTGTGTCTATGTGCCTGTGGTTCTGTCAGTGTGATCATGTGATGTATCTGACCCCAGGAATGTGTCAATAAAGTTTCCCCTTCCTGGGACAATGAATTCACGGTGTTCTTATTTCAATTTCCAGGAGTGTATTTACAAGACGGCACTCAAAATACTTATATGTTTCTACAGTAATTCCGAGAAACGTCAGTAAATGTAAGCAAATGAACAATACAGTTTTAGAATCAGACATTGCACAATTTAATTGAAAAATTCACCAAATTCGGACAACCGAACAGCACAGTTTTAGAATCCAATAAACATACAGGAATCTTCGGCGATGTACATAGTTTGCCTTTTTAAAATTCAAATAGTGGTGTGTAAATATAATTTGAAGCAGAACGCCCATGCGGATTCAAATAATACAGGAAAATTTAACTCGCCTTTACCCCGAGTACACATTACAGGCGCCACTCATAATGTTCATGAATTATCCACAGTGCACGGAGACAACAGAGAGAAATAGCCTACGCGTGAAGAAAAAATTTATGAATGTAACAACCGGTAAACACTTCTTAGTAACACTGAGAGTAACTCAAGCATAAAACACACATCAAATGAAACTATGTGGTTCCAGAGACCACTTCAGGTCAAACATCTACGACGTACATATGCAGACTGAAGCGACGTATTAAAATTTGTATCAATGCCGGTGTTGGGACCAAGGTCCCCTGCTCAGTAGACAGATGCACTAAGCACCACGGCACCTTGACACGGTTACTTTGCATAACTGCATGGACTACCATACCATGCTTCCCTACTCAATCCAAATTTCCATTCATGCCTCAGCCTACCTGGTATTACACCTAAACTCGAACAGTTTCCAGTCTGCGTATATACTTCACAAATGTCTGAGACTTCAAAAGGTCCGTAGAACCATAGAGTTCCATTTTATTAAAACACCTGTGCCTGAATTTCAGGCACGATCCCACATTTCGTTCGATGCTGAGGTTGGAAAGCCTCTGCAGCTCTGTTCGACTGTAGGGTAAATACCAAATGGGCTCAGGCATGAGTGGAAATTTGGATTGAGGAAACCACGGTACCAGAGTAGCGCAGTGGCTAGTGCATCTGCCCAATGAACAGGAGCCCGGGTTAAATCCAGGTCTTCATTCCTCACTTCAGCCTGCATATATACATCATAAAACACATAGTTTAAGGAAACCACGGCGCAGTGGATACGTCCAAATAGCTTCTGATACAATCTACATATTTAGATGCTCACCAAGGAAGTCCATATGGCGCAGCCATTCCGCTTTGCCTGCGTAAATTACAAACAGTAGACGTCATATCAAGTTCGTATTTCACCAGATTCGAGCCTCGTGTTTTTCAGGCATGTAAAGTTACAGACTCTCCATGCAACTGTCGTTCAAAGCGCTATTCAATTCCGGCAGCTGCTTGCAGAGTCCATGTCCCATATAACCGCCAGCCTCTACCGTTGGATGGCCTTTCTCCTGTTATCGGTCAGAAACATACTATACCAAGCTGATCCGGGGCGGCGTTAAGTCGGACACGTGGTCCCTGGTGGTACGCTAAGCACGCCATTGCTTAGCTATAGACAAAGAGGCTCAATAACGCTTTCGATTGCATTTCGAAAGCACACACGGCTCACCCAAGCTTAGTCTATGTTCGCATAATGGTCATGTGCGTCATCATAGCTGCACACACATCCTTTGCTATACGTATTTTAACACTGGTGCATTGTTTCAATCTATTTGTTCAAACGAAGAGAATCCGTAATTTTGAAGGAGATGTGGTGTGGTGCAAGCTTCTTTCTGCTGTAAAAGAATCTCCAACTACTGCATAATGTATGCCAGTGTGTTCTTTGCTGGAACTATCTTACATAAATAATTACGGTTTTTGTCAGGCTTTCTGCTTGAGCCCAACAGTTGTAAGGGTTTCCATACGGTTGTTCAGCCTATATTGCGTTAAGCCGCTCAGATGCTTGGCGTAACTACCAATACTTTCCTGATTTGAGGGCCTGCTGTTTACCAATCAATCAAGCGCTTGGGTGAGTATAAAATGTTACTAATGAAACGTCCCCTTTTTAACAATTTATACAGGACTGTCCTTAAACTGACACACAGTATTTTGTTAGCGCAACGCAATCTGACTTTCAAAAAACCCTACAAAAGAATGGCCCTGACTAACATTAAACTATACCTTTCACAAATCACTAAATCACTTACCTCACACTAATCTTCGTTTCTCCCACTACTGCAATACAGCAAGCGCCACTACTGCCAGCTAAATAAAAGATTCAAACTACTGAAGGCACTAACTACTGATAGGGATAGTTAGCAAATGAAAGATATTAATAGAGAACAAACAATGTATTTACCTTAATATATATATATATATATATATATAGCAGTTCATGACAAATTTCAAAACTCCGCCATCTCTCTCCCCACATCCACCACTGCTGGCGGCGCACCTCCAACTGCGCAACGCTACGCGCTGTTCACAGCCAGCTGCCTAACACTACAATGGCGAGTATTACAACAATGCAAAGCAGCCACAGGCTGCACACAGCACAGCTAGTGATTTTCATACAGAGGTGGCGTTACCAATAAGAAAACCTAAACAGCCTACTTACATAGCCCCCATGCTCCTCACAAAAAATTTTACAAATTGGTTTTGGGCAGTGGGCAATACATATTTGTTAAAATTTTTCATAATCGTAATTACAATAACAAAGAAATCAAATGCACACACTTATTGATACAATGTTGGTCAAAAGCTAAAATTTTCTCACAGTCCATAAAGACAGTCCTGATCATTCATCACATTGCAGTGTTTTTCTCAAAGTCTGAGCAGTAAAAGAAAATGCACACGGAAGTAGTGGATTTCCATGCAGTCTTGAAGAAGTAGCGTTGTCCTTCCAACGGAAAGACAGTGCTGACTCTTGACATGCTGACAGGTAATGGGCCACAACAGAGCAAACCCACAGCGGAGTCAGTCGAAGTTTTGAGGAGTATTGGTGGGTAGGTCATCCCAGAGCAGACCCACTGTAGTCCTGGTAGAGATTACGGTATTGGTGGGCCACCAGAGGTGCAGACCCACTACAGTCCTTGTAGAAATAATGGTATTGATGGATCATCAGTAGACCCACTGTAGTCCTTGTAGAGATAATGGTAGTGGTGGGTCATCAAAGATGCAGACCCACTGTAGTCCTTGTAGAGATGGCCAGCAGCCATCTGTTGTGACTGTGCAGGTGCACAATCACCACTGAAGAGTCTTGCGGAGAATATAGCAAGTCCATAACCACCACTTGTGCACTCACAAAGTTTTTGGAATTGTCCTTAGAACCAGCAATGCTGTTATCCAGTCCCTTGCTGAATTATTAACACACATGCAAACACTAACAGTCCTTACTTGTCACATAATGTCCATATAGCATGACCAACAGAAACGTGTGCAGTGAAATGGAACTTACAAGTTACTTAATTTGATGAACTGCTGTCAATTACAATTTTATAACATGAGAGTACAATTACAAAGGTACAAAATACATCATTAAAGAACATAACAATACAGATAAGATTTGTAGTAATACAGGCTTTACAACAGAATAGAAATAAACGTATACATCAGTGTTACAGGAATTATGACATGAGTACATACATAAAAGATCAGAATAACTTTCGAAACATCAACTTCACACATGAGCATTAAAATAAAACAAAATAAATAATGTCTAAGCATATTTACAAGGTAAATAACATATTATTAATGCCAATTATATTTGAGGATAACAGTATTCCTCATCATAGTGAATGTAGCTTAGTATTAGAAGAAGAAAAAATTCTATGAAACTACACAGAGACAGGAAGAAAACAAATACACAAGGGTACACAAACACATAGTGGGATAACACAAAAGGAAAGGACAGGGTTTGTTTTACTGCAGTATTTTGCATGGAGATCTCCCTTCGTTCATCATTATTCCCAAAAGTCCTATCTAAGCCTGTTTTCTGTATTCTGTTCACATCCTCTGTCAAAAATAGTTTTTCTCCACTGTACAGTATCCTTTTTTTTGCCAAACTATTTTCTGATAGCTTCTCAATGCATTTCTTATAAATTCATCATAGTTAGTTTCTTATATAGTCTACCCCCTCTTAAGCTAACTTAAATCTACTGAGCTCAGATATTAAACTAAGGAACGAGGCAATGCAGCATCACATAAAACAATTAATATAAACAGCAATGAAAAAAAACGCAGATTTGCGAAGCAAGCAGCATTAAGAAATTAGCAAAGCAATTGTAATATTACAACTAATCTAAGGCAATGTGCAGCAAACAATAAAAATAAATCATTCGTAAAACTGGCTTAACAGAATAATACAAAGTCAAATTCAGTAACACTATGCCTGGCAAACAGCAGCTTATATCTAAACATGACACAGCTCAAGCAGAAAAAATATTACACTAAAAATGGCCATGTCTAATACCTATGTTACATCTTAACACTAGAGTGATGCATCACGAGAACTTACACTAGCAGATAAGTTACCAAATCGTAAAGAAATTATTTATGCAATTCCTGTGAAGGGAAATGTCTATTTATGGGCCCTCGTTTTCTTGGAAGTAGATCATAAATTTCTTATTGACTCGATCTGTAGGCATAAAATAACTATATTAGTACATATATTAAATTTTATTTTAACCAATGCTGCAGTGCAGCTAGAAACTAGATATTAAACAAAATGAGTAAATATGTACAAAGGAAGGCATGAAACATCATTCATTAGCCATAGGGCATTTCATAAGGTAGTACAGAAAATCTCTCAACTCTCGTAGAAAGACGCTTGTCATAATCAGGTGTGCAGATGTAAGTATCTTTCCAAGTAATGAGCGTGTCGTACTTGCGATGCTTTCTACAAAGGAATGTCAACAGCGAGGATAATGGCCTCCTTTTTTTTTTACCTAATGGCTTTTTCTCGAGGTGGCTGGCACACCTGGGCGCCACCTGAGTCACTTAGCTTCCTTACCGAAATATTTACGACAGCAGTTTGCGCTACAGTGACAGTCTCATATAAAAAAAATTTCAGAGGTCGAGAATTTGCGTTACGAATGTGTAGAAACAAAATCCTATAAATATAACAGCGTCCAAAAACTTTTTTGCCGGCATTGTGATACATTCATGCATTTACACACATTTCATAACTCTTAAAGTACGATTCTTGGTTACCAACAACCTTTTTCACAAATCAGCGTCCCTAACCACTACTCATTATTTCTTACCTCATTCGTCGACACTTCTTCAATATTTTATGATAACAGATACGCAGCATACTCAAATAACTCAGATAGCATCAGCTTATTGATCATAAACATACCTCAACAGCATAATACACATTGTCATCGTAATAATAACATCATAACACCTCAGTCAAATCTCAAAAACGTCGTATCTTCCTCCAATAATTTCAAAACCTAAAAAAATTCTCTGCTCATGTCAAAAGTGTCATCTGCCTCAAACGCACTTCAAAAATCATGATACCATACCAAATATATCATTCAAAGCTCTCGTAGTATCACAATGGTTCCGAAAAAATATGAACAGTTCACAAAGTACAGACAAAATACAGTTTCATAAGTGTGAAGTTATCCAACTGTGTAATTGCGTAAACATCTGTCACTGACGTAGTAAAAAGAATGTATGTTTCTCTGTCAAATAATCAGATAGCTGTGTAATTCTGTGTTAGAGAAATATGGTACCGAAGTGTAAAGTTGTATAAGCAAATACCATATTAGCTAGGGCTCCTTGTGCTTGCCAAATACATGGTACACAAAGTAAGCGTGTACCCCCCTGAGGATAAATGAATAATACCCTCAGGTGTTACAGATTACAGCAATGGAATGAAATGTATCACGGAATACCTTTGTATCATTGTACTTCAAATATCTTTAAAAATAAATGTTTTAAGTACAAAATTAATCACTCAAATGTGTGTCCTGTAGCGCTAAATGTGCGTCTTGCTATAAGATAATTCTGTGGAAGTGTCGTAATTATCGTCCTCCGAAAGCTAAGTTCTGCAGAAGTCAATGTACTTACCTCATGATAAACGAAAGTGAAAATCTTTGCGTATAGATATCGTAGTTATTACGTACCTGACCGTAATCAAGAAAGTACTATAGTGTAACGTATTGTTGTGCTACAGAAAAGGCTGTCTCATTGTAGCTATACCACAAAAGTTACTACTAAAACATGTTTTACTTTCCAGAATAATTCAGAAAAACTGTGCAGAAATAAAACAGAAACACTGCAAAAGCAACATTGTAAATTGTCACTCATTAGTAGCGTCGTGATAAAACCGTGTAGTTGTCACATAAACTAACCACTGTGTCGTCTGGTATCTCACAGAAAATACTTTAAATCCAGAATGTATTTTCAAGTAAACCAAAATGTTGCATTAGAATTTCATTAGCAGTGCCAATATATGTTCTAAATATGTAAGCCTTATAGTCGTTACGTAATCGTGCAACTAACAAGCAAGAATGTACACACGCAATAGCACTGTGTCGTCTGTTCACAACAACAATGCAGTCGTAATTTCTGTTTAAATATGTTCCATAGGTTCTAGGCTGGATATTTAACTTCAAACATAGTTGTATGTTAACAGATTCTAAGTCTGACAAAGCATACTAGAAATGTGAAGTGAAAAGTTTTATGGCAATGACAAAGTTAAAAAGCAGATTATCTTTCAATAAACGATTTTACATGTGAAATGTGGTGTAAACCTTTACTCTTCACAGTACTCAGAGTTTCAACTTGAACGTAATTATCATGCGGTATACGTCGGTAAAGAATACTGGAATTTTTCTCAAGGTTAGCGTCTATGTTATTTTTCTCTGAGCCAGCCGGCGCACGCCGCTGCCTGCGGTGCGAGTCATTGTCTGTCCCTTTGTTGGCGCGCGTCGTTATTGGGATTAGGAGACCTAACTTCTACAAATTCACCTTGCCGAGAAGGCCCTGCCCTGTTTAAATCCCGCCAGTTCTGATGCAATTCAGGTCTGTCGTTACGAATATATCGTCTGTCGTCATGTCGGTAGGTTCCGTAGTTTCTTCCTTGTCCGTCACGTGGTGGAGAATTTCTCCCTGAATCGTAACTGCGCGCTGGACCGTTGCGTCTAAAGTTATTCTGTCTCCCCTGATAATAATAGTTCTGGTTACCATATTGTCTGTTTCTCTGATTGTCTCTGTCATATTCATTACTACGGAAATGCGATCTTTCCCTGTAATTATTATTACTCTGCCAGTGGTTGTCATATGGGTGGTGTCTGTTTTGGTCACGATTTGTGTTGTAAGAATAGCCTTGTCGTGTCCAGTTATTGTTTCTGTCGTCACGGAACTGTGACGCATGTGACCTGTAGTGATTGTTTTCCTGTTTTCGAATCCGGCGACTGTCTGTGTCAATTTCTAGTTCTTGTAGGAGTCCCTGAAAAGCTTCAATGTCGTCTTTGCAACGTCCTGCTAAA
Organism: Schistocerca nitens; assembly: GCF_023898315.1. NCBI lineage: Eukaryota > Metazoa > Arthropoda > Insecta > Orthoptera > Acrididae > Schistocerca > Schistocerca nitens. Next base: position 394,708,168 of record NC_064618.1, on the reverse strand, counting down.
ATAATATGTCGTAAATGTTCAGGCAATTTTATTAAGCAAATGCGGATGAGTTCTGAGGGGCTGTATGGGTTTGACAGGTACTGATTCTTGTGCAACATGTCTTCAAAATATTTCACAAGACTGGAGAATTCAGATTGTTCAAAATGTTTCATCATTATGATGCCATGTTTTACTCGGTCTTGTGTGGCTTGAGACCAATATGCTGAGAGGAAGGCATGGTAAAATTCTCCTTCACTGTGGCAATCGTGAATGACCGATCGCATTCTTACAGCTGGTTCATTCTCTAAGTAGCCACACATAAATTCTAATCTGTGTTCTAACGACCAGTTGGGAGGAAAACAATGAGAGAATTGATGGAGCCACGCTTGTGGATGAATGTCGTTGGCAGAATTGTTAAACGTTTTGAATTTACGTGTAGTAATGAACAGCTTATAGTCAAAATCATCGTGTCGGCGAGTAGCATATCGGTCACTGTTAGGTCGTGTCGGCCGTTCCATCTCAAAATTCGGTGCACATTGCCAGTTTCTTTCATAACTTCCGAAATGCCCTGTGTTATTATTTTGGGGCTTTTCCGTATTTCTAAGTCCCTCTTCCCGTATTGGGGCGCGAGTGTCCTCTGAAATACTTAATTGTTGTATTACCTGTGTCAGCTGATCTTGTACTTCCCGGATTTCTCTTTGGTGTTGCGTATTAATTTGATTCAGATTTTGTTTCAGTTTCCTAATTTGTTCGCACTCTTCTGTGTCATTAAAGACTACCGGTTTTGTGTCGTTCAGATTATCATCTACCTTCGTAGATAAGTTAGTGAACTGATCCGAAAGTTCGGCTACTTTCTCCGATAGTGTACTTATTTCCTCAGTGTGTTTTTCTGAACCAAGTTTCAGAGTATCTACTGTGTCCTTTAAGTTTTCTTGAGTTTTTGAAAGTTGCGTAACCAAATCGGTAGATGCAACTGAGTCAATTTTAGTTTGCAAGGTCTCATGATTTTCATGAACAATAATTTGCAGTTCTTTTATGGCTGCTTCGTGATTCTGTAATGCATTTTCATGCCGCGAAAAAATAGGTTGAAAATGCTCACAAATTTGTGTTTTTACGTCGTTACAGACTTTTTGACATTTCGATTCGATGTTATGTAACTCAGTAGTTAAATCTTCACGTGTTTGTTCAAGCGTGGTGTGAAGATTTTGTTCCATTGCGTCTAACTGTTGCTGTGTTTGTCTCTGGTGTTGTTCCATTGTGTCTAACTTTTGAAGATTTTGTCCCATTTGTTTCTGATTTTGTTCAAGCGTTGTGTCTAACTTTTGTAGCCTTTGTCCCATTTGTTGCGTTAATTGTAATAACAATGCACTGGTGTCTGAAACATGTTCCACAGTGCTTTTCGGCAGTGAGTTTGCACCGGCAACATTCACATTTTGACAAGCGAAAAATGTGTCTTGACTCATTTGAGAAAACGGTGAGGACCCAAAACCTGAATCTACAATATTTGCAAAATTGTGTCCTGTCATTCCCGATTCCTGAGGCGAGCTGTTGCCGACCGATCGATCGATAATGCTTCCCTCTGCACTAATTGTTTCACTGTCCACGCCATTGTTTGACGCCCGCTCCATTTCCCTATGCACAGTTACCAAATTACTACTTTGAATGTCTGTTAATTCATTACACAGTGGTGCTGGCAAGCTACGCTCGTCGTCACTATTATTTCTCAGTTTACTTTGGAGCCTAGTGTTACGTTTTTCACACGCCATTATTGTCACAGTATTTCACACGACAACACAGAAAAACACAATTTTAAGACCAAAAATAAGAGAACACATTAACATAACACTGAAAATAATATCTAGTTAATTGCAGCTGCGAAATACTTGGTGCAAATCTACATGCATGCCACAACTGTTTTACTGTACAACAATGAAAGACTGCAACTACAAAGGAGATTTTCTCTACAATTACGTGCTAGCAATAAACAAAAGCTACACTAATTACACAAACTACAAGAAAAAATCAGAAGATTCCAGTGAAGTATCCTCGGCTAAGGGTCGACATATGAAACGTCCCCTTTTGAACTATGATACAGGACTGTGCTTAAACTGACGCACAATATTTTTAGCGCAACGCAATCTGACTTTCAATAATCTCTACAAGAGAATGGCCCTGACTAACATTAACCTATACTTTTCACAAATCACTTACCTCACAAAAATCTTCGCTACTCAAGCTACTGCAATACAGCGAGCGCCACTACTGCCAGCTAAATAAAAGATTCAAACTACTGAAGGCACTAACTACTGATAGGGATAGTTAGCAAATGAAAGATATTAATAGAGAACAAACAATGTATTTACCTTAATATCATCATATAGCAGTTCATGACAAATTTCAAAACTCCGCCATCTCTCTCCCCACATCCACTACTGCTGGCGGCTCACCTTCAACTGCGCAACGCTACGCGCTGTTCACAGCCAGCTGCCTAACACTACAATGGCGAGTATTACAACAATGCAAAGCAGCCACAGGCTGCACTCAGCACAACCAGTGATTTTCATACAGAGGTGGCGTTACCAATAAAAAAACCTAAACAGCCTACTTACAGCTGCTCACGCTAACCATGTGACCACGGCGCTCCTGAGCTCACGCTATCCTTGATGTTGCATATCCTGCGCATGGACTACTCAGTTTGTATATTTTGCTTATTTTTTCATAGTTCCATACAACTTCTTCCTGTTTTCTCGATTGATCTGTGTTCAGTTTTTCAAGGCCCATCCACTGTGCCAACTTATAACTAAATCTGAGGGGGGTGCGATGGGGATGTTCCCTTGTAAGAACAAGCCTTTTGGCCAATTGAATACTATGGTAATTTCTAAAATTTAAGACAGGTACTTATTCTTGCCTGTTTCACTTTTAGGCATTAACTGAAAACAGGACTTCAATGTAGCACATATCAAATCCGTCGAGATAACAGCAGTATGGGCAAAACTACCTATGCAATTCTCATCACATATTTTTACAAGCTGTTTAGAGGTGGGAGAGGTGGTCATCTCTTAGTTCAAGTAGAAAGGGAGACACATTAAAGTACAAGGTGATTCAGGCGCTCTTACCAATGAGTTTTACACAAACCACAAGGCCTTCAAAAACCATGAGATTTTCATACTCTCTCGCTCGCTATGTGCAAACTATTAGTCCTACAGACAAAAATGATCAGGACCTTTTTGTAAGAAATTAAATGTAGATAAATTTTGTACTGGGTTTCGTTTCGGCTGGAAGCCACTGTTTTCGAGTTATTAAAAAAAACATATTTGAAGGTCATTTTCGTACGTTCCTTTTCAATAATTTGAAATCTACGGCCATCTGCGAAAACGCATCCCAGTACTAAATTTAAGTACAATAAATTTCCTACAAAATGTCCTGCTCACTTTTTCTGTAGGACTAAAAATTTGCACCTAGCGAGTGAGAGAATATTAAAAATCTTGCACATGGTTTTTCAAGGCATTGCGGGTTGCATAAAACTATCGGTAGCGGCAACTGAATCATCCTGTATTTTAAATTGTTCATTTGAAATTGTAGTAGAACATAATTTTACTTTCGCTTTGTGAAGGAGTCTTACTAATTTTTGGGTATTCGTCAAGTCTAGAGTTTCTCTTTGACTGTGTGAAACGAGTATAAACGTCACCAAAAAGGAGTCCAATTGCACTGGGGGAGGGGAGGGGGAAGTGGAGGAAGTGTGCATGGAATAACAAGATATCCGATGTGAAGAAATAGTAAACCAGTTGCGTTAAAAAACAATATTTAACGCAACTGCTGTGCTATTTCTTCCAATCTGCATTCTTCAAAAACTGTTGCTGAAAGTGATGAACAAAAGTCTAAATGACAAGATTGGTCTTTGCAGTGGGGGGATACGTGTGAGAGAAATGCTGACGTAATTGGCGCTCGGTGCTACCAACACAAACTACAACGTTTAACTTCAACAAGCAGTTTTGACACTACGACTGCTAGTTCTCTGGCGTTTGTAGAAATGAAAAAACAGGGATGTCGACATGAAGTGTTCCAGAGAAATCCGATATGTGACGAAACTGAACGACGGACATATCGGATACCTTTTATCGTGCCACTTACATGCAGTTACCATAGCTATGAAAGTGGTCATCGCCAAGCATTAACGTGCTTTATTTTCCTTTCAGTTCTTGCTTTAAGGGGGATAAGGAGGCTATTAGCTTGTTAATGTACAGAATATCCAATAATAAATTAGTACTTAAATATACAGCTCTAAAACTGGCGGTATATTTACAATGTGCAGCAGATATTTTTTTGGCTTGTACGTCGATATTTATTCCAACAGTATATCTATACATCGATAATTTTCCCCATATATAGAGAGCAGGTAATGACACATTTTAAATATCAATCTATGGGACTCCCGACATTTTTAAAAGTATCAACAGTCCTAGTGTAAAATATCGAATGAAAACATTACCTTTATTTTTCTTGCGGGAGAACGGAAACCTCAAGATCATCGTCATCTGATTGACCGTCTCTCGTCACGACCACAAAGGCTTCGATATCACAGCTGCTTTTGTCTTCATCTTCTGGTAAATAAGTTGTGATATTTTCTATCAATTCATCTCTTACATTTTCCTCTCTGTTCGACCTTGTAATCTTTTTCCACATATGGTTTACGTAGTTGTTCCAATGTTACGGCGCTATTGTGTGGCAATCTGCCTCTCTGTGTATGGAAACGTAAAGGCTTTACTTCGCTCGGCGACATCTGCTTTTATTTGATCACAGATAAGTTCGATGGCGTTGTAATGGCCGTGATACGATGGAAGACATAACTTTGTGGCTCTGGTTCTCTACTAACGCATGAATTACACAGTGCATCTTCTGTGGCTTGCGTCGTTTCTCTAATCCCAGAAGTTCAGCTTTTCGTAAGTTCTTTTCAAAGCCTACTTTATTACCTTTCACCCATCCTGCCGTAGGTTCGAGTCCTTCCTCGGGAATCGGTTTGTGTGTTGTTCTTAGTATAAGTTAATTAAGTTAGTCTAAGTAGTGTGTAAGTCTAGGGACTGTTGACCTCAGCAGTTTGGTCCCTTAGGGATTCACACACATTTGAACATTACCTTTCACCCAGCTGGCTATTCCTTCTCTCATTGCAGCAGTCGCTGGTGCCTTATTTAATTGTACAGAATGATACGACTATCTGTTCATTGCAAAAACACTACCAAAGCTCACATTTAGTAGCAATCTAGTATTGAACCAGTCCTTAGAAATAACTGCATTCATTTCCTTGTGGTAATCGACAGCATTTTTTCTGAGAAACATAATCATAGTACCAGGCACAAAATAGTTCACAGAGCCAGCATGAACAATAATTAGTCGCCCTCCCTAACCAGTTGGCACACTCATAGTTTGGTGGCGGTTGTCGTCTGTCGACATGACCGATCTTTCATGACGCACGTTGACCCATGTTTCGTCAGTTTGTAATACGCCCGGAAGTACGAATGGATGGGGTACTTTAAATTGACTTCTCGTTTCGTGACCGTGCGCCCTGTCCACATCACGTACCTGATAATCCCGCGACGGTCGTATTGTCCTGCTCCACACTGCTATTGGCTTGCCTGAAATTATCTATCGAAATATGCAAGCGGGTTTAGGGGAGCCACTCAACGTTAAAATACAACACTGTCCTATGTCTGGTATGAACATCTATATTCTGAGACGATATAGAAACCACAGGTTGCACTGTTTACACTCTAAATCGTAAATGTTTATCCCAATTAACAACCTTGATGATTAACAGTCCAAAAAATCGTTCGGACGAGCGTACGCGTAACCGACACGACGCGGCTGATTGTTGGTTCAAATGGTTCAAATGGCTCTGAGCACTATGGGACTTAACATCTAAGGTCATCAGTCCCCTAGAACTTAGAACTACTTAAAGCTAACTAACCTAAGGACATCACACACATCCATACCCTAGGCAGGATTCGAACCTGCGACCGTAGCAGTCGCGCGGTTCCGGACTGAAGTGTCTAGAACCGCTTGGCCACCGCGGACGGCGCTGATTATTGATGATGCGGAAGCCGAATGATCGCACGAAAGTTCTTACGCTCGTCACGCATAGACAAATATCTTGTAATAGTCCTCATTGTCACTAGTAATGGTATAACACTGTTCGTAAAGTTAATTTTTCAGTTCTCAATTCCCTCTTGTACGAGCGTGCGCGTAACCGTCGCGGCGCGGCTGATTGTTGATAATGCGGAAACGCGATAATCGAACGCACGTCCTCACGCTCGCTTCAAGACACTGGCACTTGACTGTACTCTTTTATGGTGACTAATTTCTACTGATTCACATCAGTTCATTCTGGGAGACCGAACACGGCGCGGATGATTGATACTGTGCGACACGCAACGATACACAAATACGTTATCGGCGGCACTGCTCATTTTTAATTACATCTTGACCCACTTTCCTCTGAATTACTTCCATATTCAATCACTTTACTGTAATAGCACTTGTAGCAACATTTCATCCTGAATACTAACAATGCTTCTTACATGCAGAGCTACACACTACACAACATAACAGTTTCGTGTCCCGTGCTCGACTCTCTAGACGTGGCTGCTAGCAAAGATACTCCACAACTAAACCAGCGATATGACAGTACACTTATAAGTTCATATTACATTCTCCGGATTCATTGCTACCAACTCATGCAGAAAACATCATCTCCACGTCACAATGTCTCTGCATTCCATTAGTAACTTTCTTCCACAGAACTTTTTCCATCGGAAGTCATATATTTTAAAAAAACATTGAAGAGATTTGTCGTTCTGTCTGTGAACAAACCACTGTACGAGAGTGATGCTATCTAATGCTGTCAATCTTTTTAGTATCTGGTACTCCTTCCTGTTGTAGTACAAGTAGATACGTTTCCTGATAGCACTTTCGTCAAAGCTATCTGTTTCATTCGAAAGAGACGACACCTTCTTTGAATTTCCAGGCGTTACAGTGATAGAGCTCCCAGCTGAAATGGCTGTCTTTTTATTATGTGACTCTTCTTACTGTCGCGGTAAAGATTTTCAGCTCTTCTACGAACCAGTCTCTCACTTTACTGACTGGCATGAAAGGCCCATCATTGTCCCTTTCCTTCTCAAAGTAAGCACGCAATCGGTATATAAATTCGGGTGCTTGAGACTTCACCTTAGCTCCTTTTCCAAAAGTCCTCTTCTCTACACTACAGGAAACTGTTTTCCAAACACCCGGCTACAAAGTTAAAGAATTTGTGAAATGCATATGTACACACACATACCTGAAAGAAGCACACGGACCAACCGACTGAAAGCAGGGGTCGCCTAACACTTCGGAAGCACTGGGGCGTTGCCATGGTAACTCACACAAAATCTCATGATCTGACAGGCCGCCGTGGACCCGAGAAGCACGTGCGCCAAAACCACTCCAACAGTCAGAGGTGTTATCTTGCCGTACATAGTACAGCGTCTTGTGCGCGATTTCCTTTACAGGTGCACTGCACTTTTCCAGAATCTTCCCGACAAATCTAAGCTTGTAATACGCCTCGTCAAATACTGATTATATAACAACATCTCATTTCATACCGCTCCTTAGTATAATTCTACGAGACATGTGCAAGATACTCATCCCTAATCTCGTAATCAGGTCCCATCGAGTCGTTTCTTTTTGTTATGGACATCACTATTTTAGACAACGGTTCTCTCAGATTGGCGACCATCTTTAGCACTGCATGGTAATATAGTTGATTTGGTCGCTAATATAATTTATTTTCATGTTTTTCTTATCTTATAACGCGTTTCAGGATAACCTTATCATCAGGTCTGTGGTATAAAACATAGAGTGTGAGACAAGATATTAAAAGGCATTCATTGTAAAAACGCAGTGAAGCTGAGAAACGTACCTGTCAAAATCAATAAAAAATATTTTGTGGCCCCCTGCTCTATTCCGCAACACCATCAATCCACAAACTTAGACAGTTCGACGTGATACAAAGTAAATAATTTTTTCCAGTTGATGGTGTTAGTAATAGTATGTCTATGTCATCAATCAAATTGTTTTATGAGTAAGATAATTAAAAAAGTACATTTATTATTTAACGTACATTTTTATAAAAGCTGTTAATAATATAATCACATTGTAATAACAAGGGCATAGCTGTTTCGTTCCAAAGCTACTACTCCTAGATTTTGAACGTAGGAAGTAATATAACTCGAATATCTCAGAACAAAATTTCAATTAAAATGTTAAAGGCGATGTTACATGACAACATCAAAATTACAAATAGCCCAATAAATAAAAAACTTAAAATGTGAAAGTAGGGCATTATTGGCAGTGGTTCGTTGTAATCGTAATTTTTTTTCTTTATTGGATTTCAGTCCCCCCCAAAGGGGGGTGGGGTGCTGGCAGCAGCGTAATATGCTGCTGTACATCCTACAGTAAAGTTAAAAACATAATGAGAATAGAAACAAACAAGAAAAACAGGCGATAAAACGGTGACAAAGTAAAAAAAACTGTAAAATGGGGGAATGTTGTGGAATTTAAAATATAAAAACACTGCGGAGACGATGTCGATGAAGACACACAAGAAGTAGACAGGCACAATTAAAAAACATGGCGACAGTCTGGTTTCTGATCGCACGAGATAGAAAACACAACTAGCGACAGTATGCTGGCTGTTTGCAACACTGACAGGGGACGCACAACACTGAACACTCACTTATAACAGCACTATACAGGTAACACGGCGGCAGATTGGGGGGGGGGGGGGGGAGGACGCGAACCTATGATGGGGAAAAGGGGGGGGGGGAGGAGAGGAAAATAAAAAAGGGGGATCCGATGGAGGGAGGGGATGTAGAAAGGGGGGGGGTTGGTGATGCGAGAAGGAGTGGGAAAGGCAGTGGAGGGGAGAGCAGAAAAGACTCAGGGGGGAGGGAGAAGGGAGGCAGAAAGAGGGTAGGTGGGGTAAAAACAGGATGGAAGGGAGCGAAGAGGGAGCCCGGGGGAAGGACAGAGGAAAGGAGGGGGAGGTGAGGATCTGAGTTGATAGGAGGTATAAATGGAAGGAGAGAGGGCATCATCCGGGAGGGGGAGTCGACAGAAGCCACCTTGGGAAAGGAGATGAAGGGTGCAGAGGTGAATTGTAGGGGTGACACAACAGTGAAGGTGTGGCAGGGGTGGGGGTTGGAGTGGAGAGGAGCAATCAGAGGATGAGGGGGTCGAAGGCGGCGGGAGGTGTAGAGGATGTGGATATGTTCAAGGAAAAGGAGCACATGGGGGAAAGGTCGTAGAGGATCCGTGTGGGGGATGGGTGGCATATACAGAGGGAGAGGTGGAGTGCATGGCGCTTGAGGAACTGGAGGGACTTATAGAATTTTTGGGGGGGGGGGGGGGGGAGGCAGATATCCAGGTGGGACGGGCATAGCAGAGGATGGGACAGATTAAGGATTTGTAGGTGTGGAGGATGCTAGAAGGCTTGGACCCCCATGTCGTAATCATTTTCGTTCTCTTGCTACCAAATTTTAAGTTTTATACTTGTTGGTCTATTAGCAATTTTGATTTAGCCATGTAGCACTACTTTTAACGTTCAAAATCTAGCAGCTTTGGAATGTAACACCTACGGCCTTGTTAGTGCAATGTGAGTCATTTATTAACAATTTTATATGTGTGTAAGTTAAATAAGAAATGTACTTCTTTATTAAGCGTTCTCATATAATAGTTTACTTAAGGCCAATCGCATACTATCACTAATGCCACCAACTGGAAAAATTATTTACTTTGCACCATGTCGAGCTGCCTATGTCATTTTGAGCACTGCTGGTGTTACGGAATGGAGTAGGTGGTGACAACAGATTTCGTATTGTTTTTAACAACTATGTTTCTCAGCTTCAGTGTGTAGTTTTAATACGTGTCATTTATGTATTGTCTCACAATTTATGTTTTATACCACAGAACTGATGGTGGCCTTATCCCAAAACGCGTCATGAGATGATATCTAAATAAGAAACAAACATAGTGGCGTCCAAGACAAGTGTATTATGATTTCGCGGCGTTGTGTTACATTTGTACACATTCAAGCCTTTAAGTGCTAGCGACGTATATGTCATGCACATTCGTCGTGCCTCCAGTGCTAACGATGTGTATAGGATGGTCAGAAACAGTCTGTAAAGCGTATGAGGGTGTTGTAGGCGAGGTTTTGCTGAGAAATAATTGTTTAGAAAAAAATTGGATACGTTGAGCCATTTCCAAGTTATTTAGCACTGAAGTTAATCAATCAGGTTGTCGCGAGCGCAGATTTAAGTAGCCTGCCCGACTTGGTGTCAGCAAACGTGTTTGAATCGTTGCGCGATCGATAGGTCGCGCCACGGTCTCTAGTACAGCATCTTTGCCATAGGATGGCGCGGTCCGTGCAGAGATGGGAGGTGAGGGGAGTGACAGGGAAACTGGGAACGGGAAAGTGAGGCGCCTTGCCCGGAGTGTTGCGGCCGAGTTGGAACCTGGCGGCGAGGCGGGTACTGTGGTGGGAGTTGGTGGCTGGTACGAGTTCTGCAGTTAACAGTCACCGGCTCTGAGCGTAGTAGCGACTCCAGGAGCAGACCCTCAGGCGGGTTTATGAATTGCGAAACATTATTACCTCGGTTGCTGCAGGCTGCAAACCTTTGGAGGTGTGGGTTGCTTAGCGAGGGGAAAGAGCGTGTTGTGTGCTTCAGCGACCGACCGCACCTGGAGGCACGCGGCGGACCGCCGCTGCGTTGAAGTTGTGTGTCGGCTCATCGCTATCCTTCGTGGCTCGTTGTACCGATATGTGTGTTGAGCTTCTGCTTTGATTTATCGAATACGAGTGGGACGAGCATCGGCAGTAATCATAGCTATAATTGCCATTTCTTGTACCAGTACTGTGACTGTTTAGTTGTTTTCTGGTTGTTTGTTCGAAGTCCACGTCAGGTTCCATGTCAGACTTCTGGTTATTCCTCCCGCCTCTGTCTCTAGGTAGGAAAATTGTGTGCGAACTCGTATAAAACTACTGAATTTGTTTCCTTGTTTAATGCGCCTGAGTATTTGCCAAGCTCTGTCTCATCTTCTTAGTTGGCTGCTGTAAGGCGTCAGATTTGTGGCGGCGTCCATTTATATAACAATTGGGTTCATTTCACGTGCCGCGCTCTGCGTGTACTATTACTGAAGCGCACAATTTCATCTATCGTCTTGTTAGATGTTTATACGAGGAAGAGTCAAATGAAAACCTTAAATTTTTTAATAACAAATCGAAATTTCGCACCGGTATCCTGTAAGTTGGTAAGCGTGCTACAAACAGTGTGCAGAATGGCCTGTAGGTGGCAGCATAGTGCAGATACACACATACCGTCGAAGTATCAGTGTAAGGATGGCCGCCCCACTTGCTACTTGCACCAGCAAGGAAGAGCGTTCCGTTATTCGGTTTTTGCGTAGTGAAGGTGTGAAACCTATTGAAATTCATCGGCGAATGAAGGTTCAGTGCGGTGATGCATGTTTGTCACAGCAGTAAATATACGAATGGAGTAGGAAGTTCGTAAATGGTGTGACTTCAGTGGATGATGCTCCTCATCCAGGTCAGGCACAACGAGTTGTGACTCCACAGAACATTGCAGCAGTTGAAGCCATAGTGAAGGAAAACCGCCGAGTGACACTGAATGACATTGCAGCATGTTTACAGGTTAGTCATGGGTCGTCACATCAAATTGTGCATGATGTGCTCCAGTTTCACAAAGTGTCTGCAAGATGGGTGCCGCGGCAGCTGACTCCTGAAATGAGAGAACGACGTGTTGATGCTTGTGAAGAACTTCTTCGGCGCTTTGAACGAGAATGTGATGGCTTCCTTGTAAGAATCGTTACTGGGGACGAAACCTGGATTCACTTCCACCAACCGGAAACGAAGACAGCGAGCAAGGAATGGCGCCATTTCTCATCACCAAAACCAAAGAAGTTTCGAACAGAACCATCAGCAGGGAAGGTTACGCTGACTCTCTTTTAGGACGAAAAAGGCGTCATTTTGGAGCATTACATGCTTAGAGGGACCACTATCACCAGTGCATCATACACAGATCTCCTAAAAAATCATCTGCGGCCTGCAATCAAATCAAAGCGACGTGGATTGCTGTCAGCAGGTGTCCTTTTGCAACATGACAATGCAAGGCCCCACACTGCCCGTAGAATAGTTGCAACAATCACAGACCTGCATTTTGAGTATCTTCCTCATCCACCATACTTACCAGACCTTGCCCCAAGTGATTTCCACTCAAAGACGCAATGGGAGGAAAGACGTTCCGTTCTCATGAAGAGGTACGCCACGCGGTGCATGAGTGGTTGCGCGGACCGCCAGAAGAATTTTTTTCTAAAGGAATTTATGCACTTTGTAAGCGCTTGAGGACTTGCATTGAGCGTGAGGGAGATTATGTTGAAAAGTGGTACAGCTTTGTACCACTTCTGCACAATAAATAATATTTTTAAAAAATATTTATGGTTTTCATTTGACTCACCCTCGTACTACCAAGATTGACTGCGGTTTTTTATTGTTTGTAAGATTAGGGCCTCTTAATTTTAAGTACTAAGTCTCTCTCAGTAAGGACATTATTTTTTGTTTCTTACTACTATCTTATACGTGGTTCCAGTGTTATTAAAAAGCTAATGTTGTATCTGCTGTTAGTTAGGGGTTCGTTAGCCAACCGAACGCGTTAGATTGAGGTTGAGTGATCCGCTCTCCGTGGCGGTTACTTGGTAACCGCTCGCCAACGTGGCGCGAGTGCGGTAGAATTTGTGGTTGGCAGTCAAACTTCCGGCTCGGTAACTGTGTTAGCAACTGTGTTTAGATTTTGGTCGCCTTACAAGTTTCATTAATTGGTCTCTGTTCACTCACTGATAAATTATTTACTTGTTTCTCTTGTTGCTGTAATTTTGACTGTTGTGCGGCGGTGTTCGATCTATAGTAGAGGCCTGTCACAATTCCTGCACTAAATTCTATGTTCTTCTGTTGATTAAGCTACCATTGGTGTTTCTTTTGGTGGGACTTGGGCGAAACATGCCTGGTCGACAGAGCAGGCGCACCGTCCGAAAGCGCTCCACCGAACGGCCAGCCGAGTTGCAGGCGATCCTGCACCATTTAATCTTTCCGAGTCCACTATGCCTTCCCAAGACAGGACTGCATATTACGTCGATGTACTTGTTTGTGTCTTAATCATTGCGCTCCTACTGCAGCATTCCTTTTAATTTTTTTAAATTACTAGCTCATATAAACTGTCAAAGTGTTAACCAGCTAATTTGCCAACTGAGTAATTACTAGATTTATTTACTTAAATGTGTTTATGCAAGTGTGGCTCGATCAACTGAATAGTTATTCATCTTATTCCTTGTATTCTCTGTTGGTTTTTATACTAGCCAAACACTAGGAATTTAAGGTCTATTAATGTCATGAAGTTTCTCACTGACTACTTGTACCACCCAGGATGTAATATTTAACATGAACTTTGGTTATTTCCCTTGCTTGCCTTGCGCACATCAGTTATCCGGCGGTATAATAATTTTCTTATATGGTGTTTATTTGCGGAGTATAATTCTATTTTGGATTGTAAATCTTAAAAGTGTCTTTCGAGGGTGAGTTTTTAGCTCTTTTATTGTACTGCTACAGTTTTTATTATTGCATTTAGTCTGCTTGCTATTAATGAATCTGCTACAGTTTTATGATTGTAAATTACATTGTTTCTTAGTAGTCAGTACCTCTGGAGGTGGTTTTCCAGTATATTCTTAACAAATCTAAATAAGTCTACTCTATTAAAATAAAGAGAAAGTTCCCAACACGAATGATGTTCAGTCCCCCTTTGGTCCTGTCCTTCCTATCACACAAAGCCTGAAGCGGTTACTGCGTCCCAATGTTCCTCGTTTGGTTTCCTCAGACCATACAGCCGTATTATTTTGCTCATATAGCGTAAATTAATCTCTTCCGGAAAAGGCACATTATAAATGGTAATGAGTTTTAACAAGTGGTAACTCACGGACCTACTGATATTTGTGCTTCACCGCATTTTAACGCGTGCAATTGCTTGAATTTTCGCACGCAGTGCTAAATGACGGGAAAACGGCGCTACGGTCGATTTTTTCCTTAATAGTTATTTCTCAGCACAGCTTCCGCTACAACATCATTACAAGATTTTCAGACTGTTTCTAACCACCCTGTATATGAGTTACACCCTGTAACTGAGTGTGCCAGGGACTGCTAACGTCGGCTTCATATGTTTCGAGGTTTTCTTAATGACTGCACGCTGTAAGCCACACGGTTAAGTGGAAACTGTTAGCCCGAATCATGAATCATGAAAGAAGGCTGTATACATGGAAGAAGCCTGGAGATACTGACAGGTTTCAGATAGATTATATAATGGTAAGACAGAGATTTAGGAACCAGGTTCTAAATTGTAAGACATCACCAGGGGCTGATGTGGACTCTGACCACTATCTATTGGTTATGAACTGCCGATTAAAACTGAAGAAACTGCAAAAAGGTGGCAATTTAAGGAGATGGGACCTGGATAAACTGACTAAACCAGAGGTTGTATAGAGTTTCAGGGAGAGCATAAGGGAACAGTTGACAGGAATGGGGAAAGAAATACAGTAGAAGAAGAATGGGTAGCTTTGAGGGATGAAGTGGTGAAGGCAGCAGAGGATCAAGTAAGTAAAAAGATGAGGGCTACTAGAACTCCATGGGTAACATAAGAAATATTGAATTTAATTGATGAAAGGAGAAAATATAAAAATGCAGTAAATGAAGCAGGCAAAAAGAAATACAAACGTCTCAAAAATGAGATCGACAGGAAGTGCAAAATGGCTAAGCAGGGATGGCCAGAGGACAAATGTAAGGATATAGAGGCTTATCTCACTAGGGTTAAGATAGATACAGCCTACAGGAAAATTAAAGAGACCTTTGGAGAAAAGAGAACCACTTGTATGAATATCAAGAGCTCAGATGGAAACTCAGTTCTAAGCAAAGAGGGGAAAGCAGAAAGGTGGAAGGAGTATATAGAGGGTCTATACAAGGGCGATGTACTTGAGGACAATATTATGGAAATGGAAGAGGATGTAGATGAACATGAAATGGGAGATATGATACTGCGTGAAGAGTTTGACAGAGCACTGAAAGACCTGAGTCGAAACAAGGCCCCGGGAGTAGATAACATTCCATTAGAACTACTGACAGCCTTTGGAGAGCCAGTCTTGACAAAACTGTACCATATGGTGAACAAAATGTGTGAGACAGGCGAAATACCCTCAGACTTCAAGAAGAATATAATAATTCCAATCCCAAAGAAAGCAGATGTTGATATATGTGAAAATTACCGAACAATCAGTTTAATAAGCCACAGCTGCAAAATACTAACGCGAATTCTTTACAGACGAATGGAAAAACTGGTAGAAGCCGACCTCGGGGAAGATTAGTTTGGATTCCGTAGAAATATTGGAACACGTGAGGCAATACAGACCTACGACTTATCTTAGAAGCTAGATTAAGGAAAGACAAACCTACGTTTCTAGCATTTGTAATCTTAGAGAAAGCTTTTGACAATGTTGACTGGAATACTCTCTTTCAAATTCTGAAGGTGGCAGGGGTAAAATACAGGGAGCGATAGGCTATTTACAATTTGTACAGAAACCAGATGGCTGTTATAAGAGTCGAGGTTCAAATGGCTCTGAGCACTATGGGACTCAACATCTTAGGTCATAAGTCCCCTAGAACTTAGAACTACTTAAATCTAACTAACCTAAGGACATCACACACACCCATGCCCGAGGCAGGATTCGAACCTGCGACCGTAGCAGTCCCGCGGTTCCGGACTGCAGCGCCAGAACCGCATGGCCACCGCGGCCGGCTAAGAGTCGAGGCACATGGAAGCAGTGGTTGGGAAGGGAGTGAGACAGGGTTGTAGCCTATCCCTGATGTTATTCAATCTGTATATTGAGCAAGCAGTGAAGGAAACAAAAGAAAAATTCGAAGTAGGCATTAAAATCCATTGAGAAGAAATAAAAACTTTGAGGTTTGCCGATGACATTAAAATCCATGGAGAAGAAATAAAAACTTTGAGATTTGCCGATGACATTGTAATTATGTCAGACACAGCAAAGGACTTGGAAGAGCAGTTGAACGGAATGGATAGTGTCTTGAAAGGAGGATTTAAGATGAACATCAGCAAAAGCAAAACGAGGATAATGGAATGGAGTCGAATTAAGTCGGGTGATGCTGAGGGAATTAGGTTAGGAAATGAGACACTTAAAGTAGTAAAGGGGTTTTGCTATTTGGGTAGCAAAATAACTGATGATGGTCGAAGTAGAGAGGACATAAAAAGGAGACTGGCAATGGCAGGGAAAGCGTTTGTGAAGAAGAGAAATTTGTTAACATCAAGTATAGATTTAAGTGTAAGGAAGTCGTTTCTGAAAGTATTTGTATGGAGTGTAGCCATGTATGGAAGTGGAACATGGACGATAAATAGTTTGGATAAGAAGAGAATAAAAGCTTCCGAAATGTGGTGCTACAGAAGAATGCTGAAGATTAGATGGGTAGATCACATAACTAATGAGAAGGTATTGAATAGGATTGGGGAGAAGAGAAGTTTGTGGCACAACTTGACTAGAAGAAGGGATCGGTTGGTAGGACATGTTCTGAGGCATCAAGGGATCACCAATTTAGTTCAAATGGTTCAAATGGCTCTGAGCACTATGGGACTCAACTGCTGAGGTCATTAGTCCCCTAGAACTTAGAACTAGTTAAACCTAACTAACCTAAGGACATCACAAACATCCATGCCCAAGGCAGGATTCGAACCTGCGACCGTACCGGTCTTGCGGTTCCAGACTGCAGCGCCTTTAACCGCACGGCCACTTCGGCCGGCACGAATTTAGTATTGGGGAGCAGCGTGGAGGGTAAAAATCGTAGAGGGAGAGCAATAGATGAATACACTAAGCAGATTCAAAAGGATATAGGTTTGCAGTAGGTACTGGGAGATGAAGAAGCTTGCACAGGATATAGTAGCATGGAGAGCTGCATCAAACCAGTCTCAGGACTGAAGACCACAACAACAACGTTATCCCGAAAGAAGAAAAAATGGAGTAGGTTCACTTCGCTTAAACAGGGAGGTACGACAACACATGAAGCCAAACTGCAAAGCTGTGAGACGGAATTTAGGTCAGCAGACTCTATGTTGCCTTTGAAGTGGTCTGACAAAAGATAACTGTGTATGTTGACGACCTCCCGTACAGCTGCAATGAAATCATATGTGAAAATGGACCGTCAAAATAACACCTAAAATTTTTAACGAAATGTACGTTCGATTACGGCGAGTCCATGATGGGGGCAGTGGAAAAATACGACATACTGCTTAGTTCACCGGAATATGTTCGCAAAGCACTGAACTGGTAAAAAAAAACTTTTTTCACTCTTTCAATTGTAAGTGTAAATTTCCTACGTTATGCACTAGTTTCGTACTTCAATCACCGTTCTTTATCTCATATACATTCATGAGATTTTAGAGACGTAACAACAAGAAAGGGAAGCATCAGGAGATCGTCGATTACTCGAGGAAAATCAATTTCGGCTTCGAGAAAGGCACATTCCAGGCACTGTTGAATCCTCAGTAAAGCAACACGGACCTGTACGAGAATGCACTATATGCAGCGAGAACAAAAAACGAAAGAAATCTCGTTACTGTAGTAAAATATGTGACGCGGGACTGTGTGCTGTGCTTTGTTTTCAAACATATCGCATAAAAAGACTTTCAGAAACGTGTTTCTTTGCAGTATTGTCTAGTTTGTGGATATTCAACAATACAGAATAAACAAAGAACAATTTAGTTATAGACCTCACTGGTGATAGTAAATACTGAAGAAAAGAATTCGAAATAAATTCGCTTAATGCGAACACCTTCGCATCAGCTGTGTTAGGTGCAGATGTACCATCTATTCCTGACTTTGTTTTCTTTTTGAGTCATCAATCTTCTGACTGGTCTGATGCGGCACGCCTCCTGTGCCAACCTCTTCTTCTCAGTAGCACTTGCAACCTACATCCTCAATTATTTGCTGGATGCACACCAATCTCTGTTTTCCTCTACAGTTTTTGCCCTCTACAGCTTCCCCTAGTACCATGGAAGCTATTCCGTAATGTCTTAGCGTATTTTCTGCGATCTTGTCCCTTCTTCTTGTTAGTGATTTCCTTATATTCCTTTCCTCTCCGATTCTGTGTATAACTTCCTCATTCCTTACCTTATCAGTCCACCTAATTTTCAACATTCGTCTGCAGCTCCACATCTCAAATGCTTTGATACTCTTCTGCTCCGGTTTTCCCACAGTCCATGTTCACTACCATACGATACTGTGCTCTAAACTTACATTCTTGAAAATTTCTTCCTCAGATTAATGCCTATGTTTGATACTAGGGAACTTTTCTTGGCCAGAAATGTCTTTTTTGCCAGTGCTGGCGTGTTTTTTTACGTCCTCCTTGGTCCGTCAGTCATTGGTTACTTTGATGCCTAGGTAGAAAAATTCCTCAACTTCAACTGCTTCCTGCTCACCAATCCTGGTGGTAAGTTTCTCGCTGTTTTCGTTTCTGCCACTTCTCATTACTTTCGTCTTTCTTCAATTAACTCTCAGTCTATATTCTGTACTTATTAAACAGTTCATTCCATTCAACACATTCTGTAATTCTTCTTCACTTTCACTGAGGATGACAATATCATCAGCGAATCTTGTCATTGATATCATATCATCCTGAATTTTCATTCCACTCCTCAACCTTTCGTTTATTTCCATCATTACTTCTTCGACGTACAGATTGAACGGTAGGAGTTAAAGACTACATCCCTGTCTTACATCCTTTTTAATCTGAGCATTTCGTTCTTGGTCTTACAGTTTTGTTGTTCCCTCTTCGTTCTTGTACATATTGTATATTACCAGTCTTTCCCTATAGCTTATTCCTATTCTTCTAAAAATTTTGAACACCTTGCACCATTTGACACTGTCGAATGTTTTTTCCAGGTCGACATATCCTAAGAATGTGTTTTAGTTTACCCGACCTCTCAATGTCTAAAGTAAATACAGAAGAGCCTGCGATGGTAACGACTTAGCACAGCAGTTCCTTCGTCATTGGCACCCGTGTCTTTCGATATCGGCTTCCGGCACACTGCTCAGTATTTACAGTCGAGCTCTTTCCCTGTATCATGCCACGGAGTACATCCGGCGACACATTCAGTTGTGTCCTCTGCTCAGACTCTCTCAGCGGCTTTCAAAATCTATGTGCGCTGCACACAGCCCATTCTTCAGTGCAACGGGTCCAGGAAACCTGTCACTTGCTCACCGTTGGCGGAGCGTGTGATGTTTCTGTGGGCTCCTGGTCATGTCGGTCTGCCAGGAAACGAGGCTGCTGACGCTGCTGCCAAGGCTGCAGTCGTCATACCTCAGCCCACCAGTACCTATATTCCCTCCGATGATCTCTGCGTTGCCACCTGTCAGAAGGTGGTGTCACTTTGGCATCGCCAGTGGTCCTCCCTTCGCGGTAATAAGTTTCGGCTAATTAAGCCTTTCCCAGCGCCTTGGACGACCACCTCTCCGCCCTCCGGCGGGAGGAGATTATTTTAACTCGGCTGCGTATTGGGCACTGCCTTTTTAGCCATCGTCATTTTCTCAGTGGCGCTACCCCACCAATTTGCCCACATTGCACACAAATTTTAACTGTCCGCCACTTCCTGCTGGAATGTCCTTGTTTTAACCATTTACGTTCCCGCTTGGGTTTGCCGACTGATTTATCAGCCGTTTTAGCGAATGACGCGCGGGCTGTCGACCGCATTTTACTTTTTATAGGCCGCCATTTAATTTTTAGTTTTGGACTTCCATTACTGTATGGTGTTTTTTTAACACTTTCTCCACGTGCCTGTTTTTAGCTGTCTCCTATTCTGTACATTGGGACTGACGCATAGTCGCTTCACTTCACTCTGTGTTCGTGTTCTCTATTTTTGACTTGAGTGCGTACGACTCCAGCTGTTTTTTGTGCCCTAAAGCAAAACAAAACAAAACAAACAGCAGGCGCCTCAGTGTTCAGCGCCGTATCCTGCCGACCTCGGCTGGTACTGCTGTCTGGAGCGGCCTGACCGCACACAGATGTGCGCACTGTTGTGGCGAAATGGTTAAAGAGAGCTGCGTTTATTACATCCAGTGGAAGTTTTCTCCAACTATTTGCACACTTCTTTAAGATTGTCAAAAGACATATCTTTCCTGTATACTGCAGCATCGTCAGTGAACAGCGTTAAAGTGCTAGTGATCCTATGATTTTTGTGTCTCATCGTTTCGAATGATTTGGGTCTCATCGTTTATGTCACATACTGAAGTCTATGGCCCCATGGCGATGTAAAAAACTGAAGCTTTTCAGTCAATGCTGTCAAAAGATACTGTTCGATACTCAAAAAACATTTTTATCAGGAAAGGATAGACATATTGTGTTGGTATTTATGTCACATTCTGAAGTCTGTGGTGCCTTGGCGATGTAAAAGGCCATAACTTCTAACTCAGTGTTGTCAAAAGACACGGCCATTTATGTCACATACTGTAATACACCAAACTCACTCATCAAAACCCGTAGGGTACTTCCTGTTGGCCTAGAACATTGACATTTAGTAAGAAGCAAAGTCTCACAGTACAAGCCAAGGACAAAATCCGAAAACCATTAACTGTTAATTATATCACACGAAAAAGTATCTTTATCTCATTTGTTATCGGACTGTGTGTTCCTCCATCTTTCCTCGGAAATGGGTAGACACATCAAGTTGAAATTTATGTCACATGGTAATGTCTATGGTCCCTTGGCGATGCAATAAACGTTAGCTTCTAAGTCAATAAAATCAAAAGGTACGGCCATTTATATTACATATTTTGATACTAGCAAACTCTTTCATCAAAACGTATGAAGATGATGTTTGATTTGTGGGGCGCTCAACCGCTCGGTCAGTAGTACCAGTACAAAGTCCCAATTGTTACACAGTCCATTTTTTTCACAGCCTAATCTAGCCACTGTCACAAATGATGATGATATGTATGAAATGATGAGGACAACACAAACACCCAGTCCCCGGGCAGAGAAAACTCTCAACCCGACCGGGAATCGAAGCCGGGACCCCGTGATCCAGAGGCAGCAACTCTAGCCACTAGACCACGGGCTGCGGACCTCAAAACCTCCAGGGTACTTCCCTTTCATCTAAAATCATGAAATTTGGCAAGAAGTAAGGTTTCACAGTACAAGTAAAGGAGAAAATCCGAAAATTGTTCATTTAAAATTACATCACGCTAAAAATATATTTCTTTTACCATTTCTTATCCGATGTCAAAGTTCAAATTAAAACAATCAGTTGTTCTGCTTTCAGGCTGACTGGGTTACAATGGTAAAAGTCAGGCAAGGTATGACTTTATTCCTCATATGGTGTGTTTCGGAATTTATCTATCATCAGATGGACTAGTCTGGCAATGTTTGTTTCACATACTCCAGACGCCATATCTACGTGCAGTAAACGCTGCTGGGCATGTGATGATGGACAATTTCCGAAATGCATCGTGTGGCCAATAAAGTCACTCCTTGCCTGATGTTTGACTTTTATCATTGGGACCCAGTGAGCCTGAATGGAGAACTACTGGTTATTATAATAAGTCACCTGCCCCCTGCATGACTTAATGTTACATTTATATTATTGAAATTAAAATATTCTCGAAAATCTTGGAACCCCTGGAACCAATATCTTGCCAGTATCAGCATCGATAGCAGGCAAAATCGGTGGAGCTTCTCTATTCCTGGAATGGATGAACTGTCTATATGCATTATTACGGGGGTCGATGAATAACAAATACCCCAAACCTTTTTTTTTTTTTTTTTTTGAAGCCATTAATAGACAAACGTTCTTAATGGTGCTTCACATTTGATGTTTTTTTCTGTGCGCCGGTGAAGTTTTGAATCGTTCCGGCAGATAGCAGAGCCGTGGTACAGCTACAAAAGGGCGTATACATACGACTCACGTTACAAGCTGCGTGCTGTTATTGAATTCTTGTGTGCAGTAAAAGAAACCATTGTGAAGGTCCATAAACGTTTGTGTTCAGTGTATGGCGATGTTGCAATTGATAGGAATACAGTTGGGCGATGGGTTAAGAAAGTTACAACCTCAGAAAATGCAGAAACATAGCTCCGTGATCAGACATGCTCGGAACGTCCTATTACAGCCACTGCTCAAGACATGCTGAATCGTGCAAATGCTATTATTCGTGCCGGCCGGCTTAAAGATTCTCACTTTGAAAATGACGAGAGTGTCAGTCACAAAGTGAAAACATGTCTACGCCTACAGGACAAGAGCTTTCACCATGCTCTTCCACAACGTTGGCGTACGGCCATAGAACGTGATGGAATCTACATAGAAAAATAGGACATGGAAAGACATGTTGATGTATATTGTCACCAAATTCTGACTCTCAACAATAAATATGTTCTGAGAATAAAAATGTGGGGCATTACTTATTGAACGACGGCCGACCGTTTTCGGGAACGCTAACTGATCGAATCGTACTCGCACCTGGCCAATTATTTCATTGATTTATCTTTCGTCCTTTGCGGCTGGTTTCAATGTAGCGGCCTCATTTCAAATTAACCATTCCTGCCATTAACTTCGGTGTCAGGCTATAATCCGTTATCACCATCATCCACGTCTAAACTCAAGTTTCTTGCAGACGAGGCTGCGACGCCCAAATTACTCGCAAAAAACGAAAGATAAATAAATAAAAAAACTACAAATCATAGCTGTAGAACGTCTAATTCCAAAGGAATAAGACAGCGACTTTAAACGGGAGACAGGAGAAATAGAAAGTTATTCAAATTGCCAAAAGTATTTATTTAGCACTGAAGACCTGCAGTTAGTGTCAGTTCGAGCTGTTAGTTACAACAATCCGCGCTAGCGTGTTGAGGGAGTCTACATCTATTCATTCATATATTTATCCTCATCACGCCACCGTATTGTACGAAGCGGTGGTGGGGGGAGGGGTGTGGATTGCTCTGTGCCACTGTCCCGTTGTCGCTTCAGCCATTTCCCGTTCCAGTAGTGAAAGGTTCGCGGGAAGAAGGATTCTTGGCGACGTTCTGCGTGACCTTTGTGGTCTTTCGCGAGACAAACATAGGAAGAAGGAATATATTTTTTGACTCTTCTGTAAACAAACGCTCTCGAAATTTTAACAGTAAACTTCACCATGACTCATAACGCCTCTCTTGCAGTGTCTTCCACTGGAGATGGCTGGGCACTTCCGCGACGTGTTCGCTCTTACTAACTGAACCTGTAGCGAAATGTGCTGCTTTTTTTTGGATCTATCCTATTTCCTCTATCAGCCTATCTATTCCGTATCCCAGACAGACGGCCAATATGCAACTACTGATCGAATGAGAAGTCTGTAAGCTAAATACTTCGTGTATAGACCTCACTTCCTGGGGATTCTTCCAATTAATCTCTGTCCAACATTTGCCTTATCTGCGATTAGTTTAATGTTGTCTTTCCTCTCTAAATCAGTCCGTATGCTTGCTCCCAGATATTTAATGTATCTGACTGCTTTCATTGGTCACTCTGCAGTCGTACACTCGTACACAAAGGGATCTTGCCTATTTATGTGCAATACGTTACATTTTTTTATGTTGAGGATCAACTGGCAAACGCTGTATCAAGCGTTGATCCTTTGCAGATCTTCCTGCCTTTCACTACTGTTTTCCCGCCTCGTGAATCTCTGTATGCAACAAGATCCACGGAAATACTATTCCTGAAAAACATTAATGACTTTCCCAGTAGTGTTACTCATGGTGAAAAACTCTCTTCGCTGATGACTGCAAAATTATAGTCACTTAGAAAACAAGAGACCTCCTTTCAGAAAAAGCAAAGCAAATAAAACTTTCAAGGAAGTTTACGATTGGTCAGTAAGCAATAAAGTGACATTGAACATAAAGAAAGGTAATTCCATGAATTTCAGTTTGAAGAGGGAAAATAACAATGTTAAATTAAATGTAGTTGGCACCTCTATAAACTGTAACAAATGAAAAATTTCTAGGAATGAAAATTGATTCTCAGTTGAAGAAAAAGGTACTAGCAAACAGAATGTCGTCAGCGTGTTATGCCCTTACAATCCTATCATCTGTGTGTAACATTCAGTGTCTTTTAGTTGCATACCATACATATGTACACTCAATTCTTAGCTATGGTATTCTTTTTTTGGTAACAAATGCCCAAATTATGAAAACAATGTTCAAACTCCAGAAAAGAGCCATAAGAATAATAACCAAAAATAGTATTCGAGCTCATTGTAAAGATCTGTTCAAAACACTAGGGACTTTGATCGCTCCGTGTGAATACATTGACCAGTCAGTTGAACACATCAAAAATAACATTGGTAATTACTGCACAAACAGCTCTGTCCTTGACCATGGAACAAGAGCTAGACTTAATTTACATTTATCAAGAAAAAAATAAACATAAAACTCAAAACAGCATTTTCTACCAAGGAATAAAACTTTACAATAAATTAGCAAAAGGGATTAAAGGAATTGCAAAAATACACTTATTTAAAAAGGCGGCTAAAAAGTACCTGTTGTGCAATACATTTTATACATTGAATGATTACTTAGATAAAACTAAGTAGGGGTTTCGTTAAAAAATGTTATACAAATAAATAATAATAATGATTATAAAACATCCAACATTTCGCATGAAACCTTCAGACTATGTTTTTTTTTCCTTCTTTTTTCTTTTTCTAGTAAAACTTGCCCCCAAGCTATGCGTTGCACAATACTAACACCTCTTCCTTTTTCTGAGCTCGGCACCTCACTCATTATAGAGGGATGCTGACTCAGTGTTTCTGGGTAGCAAATGGAAAGTTTCGGTACAGAAAGCGGCCCAGAGATCACCAGTGTATATGTATTTGTGTGTGTAGTCAGGGAAGCGTTATGAAACAATGAGCGTATAGTGTGTGCAGTGACTGATAGTGAGATATGAGTGAATAGTGTGGCATTACATTATTTTATAATTTATTTCTAAAAAGTATTGTATACCAACAGTAAACTAATGATTGTCTCTAAGTAGAGGTCTGAAAATTGTAATTGTATACGAATTAGCTTATTTACTTCTACTACTACTAATACTACTACTACTACTACTACTACTACTTAAAGCCTCGTGGATCTCCCGACGTTATCCACTAGGTCTCTATATTCACCGTCCATTCAATGTCTGTATGTGTGGTGCCTGGTAGTCAGTTAATTTTATATGAACCTGTGGCATTGTTTTGTCATTGCTTTGATAGTGTCACCCTTTGAAACATTTATTATTAACTCAAAAAGAACATTAAATTATTGGTGAAGTGTCAATATCTCTTAGAGAGTATGCCGATCGCTCCTTTGATACACTCGTCAGATATAGATGAATTAAGCAATTATGTTGGTACCCTTGATTCTACTTGGCTTCCCAACTGTAAAGACAAATGCTGGAAACTACTGGAAATGTTTGTGTGGGCCACACTCCTCAGGTGAAGATTTTGAAGACGTATCTACTTCACAGTACAACGAAGATGACGTCCGATAATACTAAAATGAAAACCTGGAGAACATAAACCAACATCAAGAACATAAGCACCGTATGTGTGTGGTGTTCTTAGGTTGGTTAGGTTTAAGTAGTTCTAAGTTCTAGGAGACTGATGACCTCCGATGTTAAGTCCCATAGAGCTCAGAGCCAATTGAACCATTCTGAACCAAGAACACAAGGAACAGCAAAGGAAACAAAACATACGTGTTCTGGGTACAACTGCACCAGAAAACGGTTAAAAATATAGTTGACGGTAGATTTGGGGAAAGAAGCTTTTTCACGGGTGCCAACACCTTCTGAAGATCAGAGCATTGCACCTCACCACCTACTTATAATGAAGCTGAGATTTTATGTCTGTACAATATTTTTCTAGAAAAGTTTCATTTCATTTGTTCCAAGATGTTGTCATAGTTACAATCCCAGTATAATAATTCCTAAATTATTTCAATGAACAATTGGTTCAAATGGCACTAAGCACTATGGGAGCTAACATCTGCGGTCCCCGAGACTTAGAACTACTTAAACCTAACTAACCTAAGGACGTCACACACATCCATTCCCGAGGCAGGATTCGAACCTGCGACACGTAGCAGGAGCGCGGTACCGGAATGAAGTGTCTAGAACCACTCGGCCACAGCGGCCGGCAGTGAAAAATTGTTCGAAGAAGCTGCAGCCCATACAGACATTTACCACATGACAAAAACAGGACAGTTTGATACACAGTGTGGAGTCCTAAGGCATCGACTGCACACCGACTGTCTTCCAGGAAGACAGAGTTGAGCGCCCCCTGTCCACGTTGATTTAACCAGGTGCCTATCACTGTTTGGCCCAATTCGGTCGCAGATTTCGAGAGCATCAGTGCTGAGAAATAATAATACGCTTCTTAACCTACGTTCTGCAACTAATATTATCGGCTAAAGTACTTGCAAGTAGAAGGCACAGGAAGCCACTTAATAAAGAGAAGTTATATTTATTTTTATTTTCAGAAGTAAAGTGTTTAATTAATCTTAAAGTTTAATGGAGAGATGATTTTGGATTCCTACCACTGGACGTCGCAACTTCTCTACTTTCTTGTATCTAAGGTTCTCGGGTGTCCAGCCGGATCCGATCGTCGAAGTTCCACGATATTTCGGCGAATAACCGTTCCGCCATCATCAGGTGGTGCTGATGGAATTCCAGTTCTGGTGCAGAAAGCCTCACATCACATATTACCAATCTCTACTTTCTTGTTTGTGTCGGTGCTGACTCCCACATTAACTGACACATCTGGCGACAAGGATTCCAGAACCAATACTGCCTTCGCTCTACGCCGCTCCGTCAGAGCGCATCATTAGTGTTTCTCTCTTTTCTTTCAGGTGCACATTGCTACTAATTGTGTTCTTTCTTTTGCGTTACTTCTACTTATAATTTGTTGCGGCGCTCCTCTCATTAAAATGGCCTCTGACCTATCTCCTACCGCAGCTGGGCCTACGCCGCCGGCTGCTGCTGGCTTTGAGATATTACAATTCAATCAATTTCAGAACCATCAAATGTTGCAGTCGATGACGGCATTCCAGCAGCTCATTCACGGACAAGATGATGCTGCATCAACTCGCCCACAATACCCAGCCACATCCACACACTGCCTCCGTGCCTTCCACCGTTCCGAGCGTTCGATAAAAAGCAAGAGGAATGGAACGAGCACTGTGCTCAGTTCGACGCTCCTTGTGCTGCACATGGAGTGCAAGGTACTGTGAAACTTTCTTATTTCTTCACAGCGGTCGGCACAAGAGTTTACCCCCTCGCTCAGAAGTTATTGCCGGCTATTAGGCCGTAGATGATAGTTTTAGAAGATGTAGTTTCTTACGTCATTAGCAATGAAGAGGATCAGATATAGGTTGCTGCAGCTCGTTAGAAGTCCTTTCAATTACTGAAAAAACTAGGACATACAGTCAATGGGTCACTGAACTTCAGGGTTTGACACGACAGTGCCAATATCAATGTAGCTGTGGATAGCACTATAATGACACAATTATTCGTGATAAAATTACTTACAATCTGCCAGGCAATAGGATTCGTGAGTAAATTCTTAAACATTATGATCCTACTTTGAAAAAGGTCTTACAAATTCTTGAACATCAGGACTCATGTGACAGTGCCGTGGAAAACTTTGCGGTAGCTCCCATTTTCAGTGTAATACGTGGTGACAAACAGGTACGGCCTTGCACCCGAGCACACGCCGGCACGGTAACTCAGCCTGTTCGGTCAGGGGGGTTAGCTGCTCTCTGAGTTAATGGATCAACGATGAACTGAAACGGGTGTCTTGCGACGTGCGCCTCCAGTAGATACAACAAATGAAAACTCACAAAATGAGATTCTTTTTTTTAAAAAAAAAAGACCGCTGCGTGCAAATGGGCCACCGCGCCACAGCCAGAGTAAATAAGTGTCAACGAATGTGTTCAAATTGGTTCAAATGGCTCTGAGCACTATGGGACTCAACTGCTGTGGTCATAAGTCCCCTAGAACTTACAACTACTTAAACCTAACTAACCTAAGGACAGCACACAACACCCAGCCATCACGAGGCAGAGAAAATCCCTGACCCCGCCGGGAATCGAACCCGGGAACCCGGGAACGAATGTGTCTGATGTGAAATCATGTCCCTGCTGCTTTTCCATTCATAAAAGACAAAATTACCCTTCGCAGAACGCGAATGGAATTGCTTGTGAGAAACCAGGGCATGTTCAGTCTGTGTTCTTGGAACAGAAAAAGTATTCAACTCACTTTCACTCTCGCAAGCGCTGAGCACCTTCTCACTCAGTGAATGCAGTTCTTTCTAAAACGACTACCGATACTAGCAATGACCAGATCCAGGATGTGCCTTCACCGCGCCAAAGTGCTGTGTAACGACAGTCAAACAAACCGTTCGTGAACTTAGTCACTGTCGTACGCTGTGTGCGGCTCCAGTTACACACTGGCGCTTCCGCTACTTGCTTAATCGTGCCACTTACGAACAGTTCGGCTCGGCACAGTTGACAAAATCTTGCATGCAACTTACTGCGTATAATGGTCAGAACATTCCAGTACTTGGTACTTGTAGTTTACCTGCCACATTTCAGGTTTCAACCCAAAAGACAGCGTCACTTAATTGATTGCAGAGTTTTCTCATTTATTTTCTGAAGAACTTGGCAGAGCAAATAATTTTGTGGCACACGTTACAATAAACGACAATGCAGAACCTAAGTTTTTTTCAGGCACATCCCGTCCCTCATGCACTTAGAGAAAAAGCTGCAAGTGATCTTTTTAATGTTAATATAATGATTTTATTGCTGCTACCCAGGGTAGTCAATGAGCTTCTCCCTTAGCAATCTTACCAAAACTTTCTGGAAGACTTCGTCTTTGTGTTGAATTTAAATTCACTGTGAATCCACAAAAAATAACTGATAATTATCCGTTGCCCCACTTTGAAAAAGTAATGCAAAGACTTGGTGCAAGCCGCTATTTTTTTAAAAAATTGGAAAGTTGACTTAAACGATGTGTATTTGCAAATTCCGCTAGATGAGGAGTGTCAGAAAGTGTTTGTGGTCAATACACATTTTAGATTGACAAATTTTTGCGCTTACCCTTTGGCAGTGCCTCTGCACCTCCCATACTCCTACGCTACTTAGGACAACTTACTGCAAAAGTTCTATTTTATTCAAATTATGTGGACGATATGGTGGTACCAGGCCGTACACCGGAGGAACATATCACTAACCATCGTACGCTTTTTCAAGCACTTTCAGCTGCAGGTTTGAAGTGTCGCCTGTGCCTTTTTTCATACTGGAGTTCGGTACTTACGCCGTGTTCTGAATATCCAAGGTTTCCATCCCCACAATCACATTTTCTGGCCATTCGGGACCTCCCTGCTTCGCGGAACGTGACGGAATTGCAGTCAGTTTTAGGGAAACTGACATGAATATCCAGTTTATACTCAACGCAACCGAGATCGCGGCTCCGTTGCATCGTTTGCGCCGGAAGAATGTGCCTTTTGTTTGGACCAAAGAGTTTCAGGATGCATTCCACAAGTGTAAAAATACCTTGTTGAGTTACAGCTGCCTTGATTACTTCGATACCGCTAAGCCTGTATTTTTGGTAGTGGACTGTTCTTCGTACAGAGTCGGAGATGTGCTCTCGCACAGATCTGGTTCACAGGCAGACCGATTTCTTTCGCTTCCAACTTATTGAGCTAGATTCAGTGTGACTATTTAAAATAAAGAAGGAAGCGCTCGCTATCATATATTGCCTGACAGTTACAATATTGTCTGTTTTGTCGGAAGTTTCACCTAGTCACACACCATAAGTCACTTCAGTCTTCGATTCATCCGTCGAAACCTGTTCCACCATGCAGAAGCTGCAGTGTTGAGCTTTGTTATTATCACAGTATTAGTACGAAATATTGCACCGGGCCACGTCGAACTATGCAAATGCTGACTCCCTTTCTCGTCTTCCTGTTCGTCCTGATTCTGAATTCGATGCTACTGCCGAACCTTGTTCTCAGGTAGACGCGCAGGACACTGAACTTTACAGACTTTTCAAATGGTTCAAATGGCTCTGAGCACTATGGGACTCAACTGCTGAGGTCATAAGTCCCCTAGAACTTAGAACTACTTAAACCTAACTAACCTAAGGACAACACACACATCCATGCCCGAGGCAGGATTCGAACCTGTGACCGTAGCGGCCGCGCGGTTCCAGACTGTAGCGCCAGAACCGCTCGGCCACCAGCGGCCGGCTTTACAGACTTTTCCTCTGCACTAAAGGAAAATTGCACAGGCCACGGAAGTAGGTCCTGACTTGAACCTTTTGTTGCACTACATTCGTTCTGCTTGGCGTCGTTCAGTGAAATACATTTAAATGCTTTTTTGTGCCGAAATTTTGTTCGCCGGCATAGCTTCTCCTCCACCATGGTGCAATTTTAATGCAAAACGACTCTGGATAATCACGCGTGCTTATTCCTAAAGTGTTGCAAAAAGATGTGTTGCGATTGCTCCACCAAACACATTGAGGAACTGTACGGACAAAACAGTCAGAGCGTGTCGGCCCTGTATTTGGCCAGGCATGGACACCTACACTGAACTGATGACGCAGCAGTGTTGCGCTGGTGCTGAAAAACTGTCGGCCACGCCGCAAGCATGTTCGGCTTCGCCGAAGTCTCAATCACCGTGGCAACGAGATCATATTGGCTTCACTGTTTCCTTCTAGATCACTCGCTGGCTAATTTTTGTGAACTCTTTTAGCAGATATCCGTTAGCTAATATCATTCAACTTTCCCCACAGAAAGATATCCGGGGACGTCATATAGGGTGAACGTGCCGGCCATGGTATGGTGCTTCGACGACCAATCCACCTGTCATTAAATATGCTATTCAACACCGCTTCAACCTCACGCGAGCTATGTGCCGGACATCCATCATGTTGGAAGTACATCGCCATTCCGTCATGCAGTGAAACATCTTGTAGTAACATCCGTACAACATTACGTACGAACTCAGCATACATTGCACCATTTAGATTGCCTTCGATGAAATGGGGGCCAATTATCCTTCCTCCCATAATGCCGCATCATACATTAACCCGCCAAGGTCGCCGATGTTATACTTGTCGCAGCCGTCGTGGATTTTCCGTTGCCCAATAGTGCATACTATGCCAGTTTACGTTGATAAATGACGCTTCGTCGCTAAAAAGAACGCGTGCAAAAAATCTGTCATCGTCCCGTAATTTCTCTTGTGCCCAGTGTCAGAACTGCACACGACGTTCAAAGTCGTCGCGATGCAATTTCTGGTGCATAGAAATATGGTACGGGTGCAATCGATGTTGATATAGCATTCTCAACACCGACGTTTTTGAGATTCTCGATTCTCGCGCAATTTGTCTGCTACTGATGTGCGGATTAGCCGTGACAGCAGCTAAAACACCTACTTGGGCATCATCATTTGTTGCAGGTGGTGGTTGACGTTTCACATGTGGTTGAACACTCCCTGTTTCCTTAAATAACGTAACTATCCGGCGAATGGTCCGGACACTTGAATGATGTCGTCCAGGATACCGAGCAGCATACATAACACACGCCCGTTGGGCATTTTGATCACAATAGCCATACATCAACACGATACCCACCTTTTCCGCAATTGGTAAGCGGTCGATTTTAACACGGGTAATGTATAACGAAGCAAATACCGTCCGCACTGGCGGAATGTTACGTGGTACCACGTACTTATCCGTTTCACATTGGAACAACCGAAATAAAATGTTCAAACGTACCTACGTTCTGTATTTTAATTTAAAGAAACCTACCTGTTATCAACTGTTCGTCTAAAATTGTGAGCCATATATTTGTGACTATTACAGCGCCATCTATCACAAAGCGAAAAAAGTGGTCCAACTAAAACACTCATGTTTCTTTACGTACTGCACGAATATGCAATAAAAAATGGGGGTTCCTGTTTAAAAACTGAGCTGATATCCGTTTGACCTATGGCAGTGCCATCTAGCGGGCCAACCATAGCGCCATCTGGTTTCCTCCTTCAAGCTATACGAGTTTCGTTCTTTGTAGTTTTTTTCGTTTGATGCTTATTTCGTGAGATATTTGGCCCGTTCACTATCAATGGAGCACCCTGTATATTGTGAAAAGGAGTGGGCCTATAACACTCTCTTACGATATTCCCGAAGTTACTTTTACGTGTGAAGACTTCTGTTCGTTAAGAACGACACGATGTGTTCTGTTTTCTAGGTACTGTTCAATCGTGCTGCTGGCTGATTTTGAGTACGCTCCTATTTTGTTCGTTAGGCGTCAGTGTTGGACTGTGTCGAAGTGCTTCTGTAACACAGATGCCTACTGCTTTCTGCATCTCATGGGCGAGTAGAGCGAGATCTGTTTTTCATGGCCGCGCAGAGTGGCCGCGCGGTTTTAGGCGCCATGTCACGGATTGCGCGGCCGCTCTCGCCGGAGGTTCGAGCCCTCCCTCGGGAACGGGTGTGTGTGTTGTTCTTAGCATAAGGTAGTTTAAGTAGTGTGTAAGTCTAGGGGCCGATGACCTCAGCAGTTTGGTCCATTATGAATTCACACGCATTTGAACACTTTTGTTTTACATGATCGAAGTTTTCGAAACCTACAGAGGAGATACTCACTCTCCATAATTATCGTAACATACGAGCAGAAAACGTGTTCCAAAATTCTACGTCAATTCGACGACAGGAAAATAGCTGTGGGTGCCCGTTCAACGACCCTGTTAGGAGCACTTCCTTTCTCCAGCGACCTACGGTACCGCGCCGCTAGAAGAGGAGCGTCTTCAAATTAAATTACTCTTAGGTGACAAAAGTCATGCGACAGCTATGTGCTCATACACACATGGCGACAGTATCGGATATACAACTTATAAACGTGCGTTGCTTTGGTTAAGCTGACATTTGTACTGAAATGATTCATGTAAAAAGGTTTCCGACGTTATTACGGCCGCATGACAAGAATTGACAAACTTCGTTCGCGGAGTGGTAGTTGAAACTATGCACATGGGACTTTTCATTTCGGAAATCGCTACGGAATTCAGTTTTCCGAGATCCACAGTGTCAAGAGCATGCACAGAATACGAAATTTCGGGCATTCCCTCTCACCACGGACAACGTAGTGACCGAGGGTCTTCACTTAACGACAGAGAGCAGCCGCGTTTGGTTTGGGTTGTCAGTGCCAACAGAGAAGTAATACTACTTGAAATAACTACAGAAACATATCCGATAGGGCAGTGCGGCGAAATTTGACGCTAATGGGCTGTGGCAGTAGACAACAGACATGAGTGCCTTTGCTAACAGCTTGACATCGCCTGCAGCGCCTCTTCTGGGCCCGTAGCCATATCGATTGGACCCCAGACGACTGGAAACCGTAGGCTGGTCGGATAAGTCACGATTTCACTTGGTAAGAGCTGATGGTAGGGTTCGAGTATGGTGGAGAGCCCACTAAGCCATGGACCCAACATGTCAAGAATGCACTGTGCAGGCTTGCGACTCCATAATGATGTGGGCTGCGCTTGCTTGGAATGGACTGGGTTCTCTGGTCCAGCTGAAGCAACTGAGACCATTTGCAGCATTCGTGGACTTCATGTTCCCAAACAATGAGGGAATTTTTATGGATGTCAATGTGCCATGTTACCGGGGCACAACTGTTCGCAACTGGTTTGAAGAACATTCAGGACAATTCAAGCGAGTGATTTGGTCACAAAATCGTCCGACGTGAATCCAATCTAACATTTATGGGACATATTCCTGAGGACAGTTTCTGCACAAAATTCTGCATTGGCAACACTTTCGCAAGTATGTTCGGCTCTAGAGGCAGTATGCTTCAATAGTTCTGCAGGGGACTTCCAGCGACTTGTTGAGTCCATGCCACGTTGAGTTGCTGCACTTTTCCGGCCAAAAGGAGGTCCTACATGATATTAGGAGGCACGTTATGGCAGACACCTGTACCGCCAGGATAGTCGACAGTGCTAACATGCTGATTCCTGGACTCGCGTAGTCGCGCAGGCCCCGGATCGAATCCGCCCGGTGGACTAATGACGAGGGACGGTGTGCCGGCCAGCCTGGATGTGGTTTTTAGGCGGTTTTCCACATCCCGCTAGGTGAATACCGGGCTGTTCCCCACGTTCCGCCTCAGTTACACGACTCGCTGACATCTGAACACGTTCGCACAATTCCATGAATTACACTAGCAGCAGACAGCTGGGGTACACAAATTCCGTCCCGGGGGGTACGGGGGTAACCTTGCCAAATCCGTCCCTAACAATGCTGACCCTGCGTCAGTGCGGGACATGGCACCAGTGAAAAAAAGAAAGAAAGAAAATTATGACTGTCACCTCGGTATATTTCGTGAAATCTGGCGGCTGTTAACCTGACAGCAGAGGATAAAAACACCAAACTGCTGACCACCTTGTGGATAGTCTTGTAAAGCAGACCGGCGCTCCCTCGTCTCCGGCGGGGACGCCTGTTGCCGCCAGCAACAAGTCGCGCCGGGCCGGCCCGACCGGCGGCCGCCGGTGGCGCCGGCTGGTGGCGGGACTCGGCGCCGGGCGGCGTCGCCCTCCCCTCTCCTGGGCACTGGGGGAGGGAGGGGGCGTCGGCGGCGTCGGCGTCGGCGGCGGCGGCGGTGGCGGCGCGGGGCTCGGCCAGTGGCAGTGGTGTCCGCGCGAGCAGCCACGCCGGCCGACATGCCGCAGCCGCAGCAGCACCGCTCCGCTTCCGCCGCCGGCGCCGGCGAGGAGTCCATCCGCATGGAGCGCCTGGGCAAGCTGGCGCAGAACGGCGCCGTCACGGCCGGAGCAGGTAGGCCGCCAACGCTGCCGGCTGCTGGCGACGGTCTCCTCCAGCACAGTGAACCCCGACAGCGCAGACAGAATTTCGCTGTTGCTGATGGAAATTTTACTAATATTTTAGTGCAAGGAACCCGTAGCTTTGTGTGGATCCTACGTCTTCTCACGTGATATTGTATTCCTTTTTGTCTGTTCCTAACCTTATTCTCCAGTCTGACTGCTTATTGAGAGTCTGTAGCTATGCAACAACACTTAGTTAAGTTGTATCCAGGCAGTAATAAATAAACTTTGCCTGCTGGCAATTTTTTTGAATCATCATTGTTGTATAGCGCGCGCGCTGATCGTAATATTTGTATCAGCTCCAGTGGGTCGACAGACGCGCTGAGGTATGTGTTTCGGCAGAGCTTGGATGAAATTGTACACATCTCGAGCTTATGTTCATTTTAATCATTCGCGCCTCATTACAGTACACCTGAAGTTCAGCGTGAAGAAATCCAATGTATATTGTGGGATGCGGGATTTTTTTAATCAAAGTGTAGCTTGAATTAGTTTATGGTAAAGGAAAGATCCCAATAATAAACAACAAGTTTTTTTTTTAGTTTACTCATCTTGAGTGGTAAGGGGCGATCCGTAGTAATTACTTGAGAAAAGGTGAACTTCTCAGCAAAGGACGCTTGTAAACAACCTTTATTGGTCGATTACCGGTTTCGGTAAGCATTTTTACCGTCTTCAGATCTCGATAAAAAGTTACTGCGTGTATCCTATACTATCCGTACAACGACTCTTTCAGAAACATTGCCAGGTATGTGAGGGACGAGATGAACGATATACCGGCCTATACAGCTAATATAGGAGACACGCAATAACCTTTTATCGAGATCTGATGATGGTTATCATGTTTTCCGAAACCGGTAATAAAGTTTGTTTTCAAGCGATCTTGACTAAGAAATTCATCTCCTCCCAAGTAACGTTTTTTTGTGATCATTTACTAATTTTAGTCAATTATATACTTCATAGTCCGAATCATAATATGCTTCTGAGGGGGTACCCATTGGAGAAACGTAGAAACGGATGTGGAAAGGAGTCATGTAACAGTGTCCTTAATATTTTCTTGGTAGTGTTACTGTCTCTCGTAGCCCGTTACAGAATAATACTGTAATTATAATACAAAAATTGTAGCATAAGAATTTCATGTTCTCGTCGTTAGATACGACTGCTTTCAATGCCTTATGCTTCATTCTTCAGCTATAAAATGCTTGGCTACGAATAGCTCCTCAATCTGAGCTGCAGTATCATCAACAGCTATGACTGTAGCTCGCACTGATGAGCTATTCGTAGCTAAGCCTTTTACATCCGATCATGCTGAGTACGGCATTAAAACCAGCCATATCTTAATTAGAATATTATGTCATTGCTACAGAACAATGTTTCTACTACAAACAGTATTGTGATCGCTACATGCCAGAGATGTTGTCATTGTTTCAGTGCGATTATAATTTTATACAGTTTGTACCCTAGTAAAGATATTTCTGCAACAATATCATAACAGTTAAAATGCCTGTAACGTTTCAACAGCCAAACGTGAAACACACAACGCAAAGTGATACACAGATCCTCAGACAGGTAATGAAGATAAACTGGGGTAAGAAATCAGACGGAATGCTATTACCTGAAATATGTCTTCACCATAACGGGAAATACACAACAAAAGTGATGCAAAAACAGTCAGACAGATTATGAAGATAAATTGGGGTAATAAATTAGACTGAATGCTATTACCTATAACATATCACCAAAACGTGAAACACACATCACAAAGTGATACAATAGCCCTCAGTGAACCGTTACACGAGGAGAGTATCGGTCAACTCTTCACGGGTAAAACTGTCCATACTACTGTCTACCACTGTCAACGTGCAGTTAACAATACTGGAAAAACGAAACCGAGCTGGTACTGAGCTGTATTGCCTTCAAGTGTTGAGTCCCCTAGTGCTCAGAGCCATTTGAACCATTTATACGTCATATAGTATCGTTGTACTAGTTGCGACTTCTAAGCTGAGAGAAAATAATCGCCAATAGTCACCTGTTTATGATCGATATCGAACGCAGATCTGCAATAATTACATAAATTAATCTTCCGTTAGGCAAGGAGATTATGGATCTTGTGTAACTAACTAACTCCCCCTCAGCTTGTGTATACGTCACATTAGTACCATTCAGCTATCTGCGACCTCTGTGCTACGAGTGAATAAGCTCCAATATCCACCTGTTTACACCGGTCTCAGTGAGGCCAATTACAGTTTGCGCAGTTGCCGCTGGACGCTATTGCAGGGCGTGCTTTTGTGTGGAGTGTCTTTTGTCCGCTCACCACCGCCGCTGCCTTGTCCCGACTCTCTTCCGCTATTCCCCTCTCCTCTCCTCCCGACCTTTTCATTCTCTCCATCCCCCTTCTCTTTCTCCCTCCTTCTCTCTCTCTCTCTCTTTCTATCTATCTATCTCCTCGTCAGCGAAATTCGCCTCAACATGTTGTGTTTGTCGCTCCTTTCCAACTTCTACATGTGCTTTTAACAGTTCTCGCAGCGAGAAAGCGACGAAACCAAACCTCGAGTCTCTCAAAGAACAAACCTGTGTTTCACTATGCTAACGATACAACACATACGATTCTTTTTACTAAACAACGCATGTCAAATGAGCCTTTATGAAAAGAGAGGGGAGCTGGCACGCTAAATTATTTCCTGCTGAATCGTTGTAAGAGCGAGCTCATTATGAAGCATGCAGTTTCAATTCCCTCTGTGTCTTTGATATGTATATAAATGCTTGAATGTTGTATGTGGCCCATCAAGATTCTGACTTGTAACGACAGCACATAACTAGAAACTAAAGTTTTCGAAGTACCGCAACATGTATCGTTGTGAGTTTCCTGCGCACAGCAACCTTTCCTTCGATACATCCCCCTTTAATACAGCATTTCCTCCAAAGACATTCAGACTCCATCCCACTATTTTTGTTTTCTCGGGCTGGAGCTCCACGATCTCCTTTCTTAAATTTCCCTATTTTCTCACTAATCAAAGCAGTTTTTTACTATTTCCACTTCCGTAAACACACATCATAAGACGAGATACGTATTTGAGAACACACGCGATACAGAATAGTTCACTATATATTTGTCATGATTGCAGTATAAAGAAGCAGTTAGACAAGCGATATATGTGTTCGTTCTTTCAGCGTACTGTACGAGATTGGAATAATAGAGAATTGTGAAGGTGGTTCGATGAACCCTCTGCCAGGCACTTAAATGTAATTTGCAGAGTATTCATATAGATGCAGATGTAGATTTCGATTGTTGAGGAACGATATTCAGGCCATAGCTCCTAATGCAACTGGCATCACAAAGGACTTGGCCAACGAGAATGCATCTGCAAACAGCTAATTGTCGAATCTCTCAAAAATGTGCCCAATACTCTACCAGCCTGAGAGACAGACGCCACAAGACTTGTGTAAAAAAATATACAGGTATGATATTAGAAACAATTCCGTGTAATGCATGAACACATATACTGCATACCGAGAAGTTACGGTTGAGCAAACGACGTGCCGCTGTAGATGTCAGAAAGATGTGTACTGGGTGACCTTACCGATTAACAGATTTCTACCTATAGGATCAAATGAATCTAATTATAGGTGCTGCACAACGTATAAATTAATGAATGAATATTTAATATAATCCATTATAGAGTCGAGGTAGCAGTTGTCGTTATACTGGTTATCACTGTTAGCATTCAACCGCGATTCTTATACATATATTTTAACAACGCGTTTCAAGAGACAATGCTCTCATCATCAGGTTGTAAGGTCTATGTCATGAAATTAAACGGACTAAAAAGACAAAATACCATCACAAATAGTTGGGAAGTCCATAGAGTAAAACAGAATTAAAAGTATATTGAACTGTGGGTCCTCGTCTTACATTGAAGTTGTTGACACAAGTCGATGGCCGTCCCATAGCTACCAAGTATGCTGTCGCACTGTGCCGGCTCGGGAGCTGTTGTGGACTGACGTGCCTAGGTGTTGTGGCGTGGTTACAGCCGTGTGCTTGACGGTAACGCTATGCTATTGGGCGCCTTATTTTCTTATTGCATTGGTCTGCCATCGTTAGCCTCTCGCAACTCCGTCAGTGACATGCTACAAGTTTAAAGTCGCATACCTACTCTAAAATAATTCTAAAAACCCGCTAAAAAATCTCATTTCTTTAAAATTATCTTGTGCATTTAGAATATTGCTTCGTTTCTTTTCATGGATAGCTGTCTCGAATTCCTCTAGTAAATCAAGTTTCCTCCCTTTCTTTTCTACATGCAATATAACTACGTTATCTTCTATGCTATTAAGGGGATGGCCTGTTTCATATATATGGTTCGCAATAGCTGATTTGTCATAATTTCGTAACCCGAACGCATCTTTATGTTCTTTATACCGGATCGCGAATGATCTTCCTGTCTGGCCTATATATTTTGCATCACAAGTTCTGCACTGAATTGTATAAACTCCCGATCTTTCAAACTTACTTCTCTTCTCGCCAATATCGTGCTTAAGGCTATACCTCACTAGGTTATTAGTCTGAAAAGCTATTTTAACATCGTATGGCTTAAAAATATTTGCTATCTTTTGTGAGACTGTTCCGTAGTATGGCAGCGTGATAATTTTCACTTTCTCTCCATCAGGTTTTTTCTTTTTGCGCTTATTACTTTTCCGTAACAGTTTTTTAACCATATCTATTTTGTAACCGTTATTCATCGCTATTCCCTATCTTTTTCGCTCATAGGTATATTGACTGCCCTATGCACGAGACTACGGAAAGCAGCTCCTTTATAAGCCTGCGGATGGCATGAATCATTCGGGATCACGGCATCAGTCGTAGTTTGTTTTCTATAAACGGAGAAAGCATGTTTGTTGCCTTGCTTTTTTATATTCATGTGTAGGAACTGTAAACAATTGTCAGTTTCATAAGAATCGCTGTTGAATGCTAACAGTGATAACCAGTATAACGACAACTACTACCTCGACTCTATAATGGATTATATTAAATCGTTAGTGTCAGGCGAGACATTGAGGTTAGTGTATAAATACAAAAATTTAAGACGTAAGTTATTAAAAACTGCCGCAAACATAAACTTTAACAAAGAATGTGTGAAGAATCATGTTATCCCGAATTACATGAAGTTGAAACTTTGTGATTGCAAGTCATGGGCGGGACGACTAGCTGTTGAAAAAGCAAAAAAGTTTTGGATACGTGCTGAAATTAAATATCTGTATAAAAAGAAAGACTTAATTAAAAAACAAATAGTTCGAGCAGAGACTAAGGTCAAGGAAATGTTACCGGTGAACGTATGGGAAGAGGTTACGTGTAGACTTCACAAAATACTACAGAAGGAGTTTATAAAAAAAAGAAAAACAAGATAAAACACTTCGTAAATTAAGTAAGAAGATGGAAAAGATCAACAACAAAGCCTTTCGTCTTTAGACTTTTATCCACGGGTGGTTAACAAAACGGATATTGTATTTGATAATACAGAAGTAGAAATGTTAAATAAGGCATTAAAGTTTAATATTGAGCCGTCATTTAACAAGAAGATCGCGAAAGAAGTAATTGCCCTCACTAAAATGACAACAGAAATTGCCAAATTAAATAGTAATGAACCGGGCATGTCGGTCATAAGCTACATAAAATAGTAAAAAATGAACTAAATAAGCGAAATAGTGTTAATCATAAGACTAGAGCAGACCGACTAACTGTCGATTCTATAAATAAAAAACTTAATGAAGTGAAAGCTATTGCCACAAAAGCGGATAAGGGGAATACGGTCGTAATATTAAAAGAGGAGGAGTACGTTTCGAAGACCTTAGCGTTTTTTGTCGAAAATAGCATTACGGAAATTCCGAAAGACATAACAGCCAATTTCCAAATTAAACTAAAAGGTGTTCTTAAACGCACACACTTCCTGCTGACAGAAGCCGAAAAAAGATGTGTTATCATGAATCCAACGGCCCCCAAATTAAGATCACAGGTGAAGATACATAAAGATCTGCATCCGGTTCGTCCGATTGTTAACGGTCGAAATAGTCCAGCATATAAAATAACGAAACTGTTGAACCAAATTCTGTAAAAGACTTACGTGTATAAAAATAACTATTCGGTGCGTGGTAGTATGACCTTGATAGGTGAAATTAAAGATACGCCAGTCACTGACACTTCCCGTTTGGTTTCGTTGGATGTTAAGAACTTATACTCCAGTGTTCCGGTTAACGAAACTATAGAAATCATTAAGAGAAATTTCCTTAAATACGGTAAAATTTCAACGCAAGAGACAATTGAATTTATTGAACTCCTACAACTCATTACAAGTTTTAATTCTTTTACGTTTAATAACAAATTTTATATTCAGGACGATGGGTTAGCCATGGGGTCCAGTATTTCAGGAACTACGGCGGACATTTTTATCAACGACCTTGAAGATAAAGTTCTAAATTCTGACGATAAATTTATGGATAAAATTGTTTATTACAAACGTTATGTTGACGACACTCTGTTACTTGTCGATGGTTCCCGTGAGGACATTGAGGAAATAGTAAAAAAGTTCAACGGCGCACATAATAAAATAGAATTTACCGTGGAGTATGAAACTGACAATTGTTTACAGTTCCTGGACCTGAACATAAAAAATCAGGGCAACAAACATGCTTTCTCCGTTTATAGAAAACAAACTACGACTGATGTCGTGATCCCGAATGATTCATGCCATCCGCAGGCTTATAAAGGAGCTGCTTTCCGTAGTCTCGTGCATAGGGCAGTCAATATACCTATGAGAGAAAAAGATAGGGAGACTGAAATTAATACCGTTAAGAGAATAGCGATGAATAACGGTTACAAAATAGATATGGTTAAAAAACTGTTAGGAAAAAGTAATAAGCGCAAAAAGAAAGAACCTGATGACGAGAAAGTGAAAATTATCACGATGCGATACTACGGAACAGTCTCACAAAAGATAGCAAATATTTTTAAGCCATACGATGTTAAAATAGCTTTTCAGACTAATAACCTAGTGAGGTACAGCCTTAAGCACGATATTGGCGAGAAGAGAAATAAGTTTGAAAGATCGGGAGTTTATAAGATTCAGTGCAGAAGTTGTGATGCAAAATATATAGGCCAGACAGGAAGATCATTCGCGATCCGGTATAAAGAACATAAAGATGCGTTCAGGTTACGAAATTATGACAAATCAGCTATTGCGAACCATATATATGAAACAAGCCATCCCCTTAATAGCATAGAAGATAACGTAGAAATACTGCATGTAGAAAAGAAAGGGAGGAAACTTGATTTACTAGAGGAGTTCGAGATAGCTATCCATGAAAAGAAACAAGGCAATATTCTAAATGCACAAGATAATTTTAAAGAAATGAGATTTTTTAGCGGGTTTTTAGAATTATTTTAGAGTAGGTATGCGACTTTAAACTTGTAGCATGTCACTGACGGAGTTGCGAGAGGCTAACGATGGCAGACCAATGCAATAAGGAAATAAGGTACCCAATAGCATAGCGTTACCGTCAAGCACACGGCTGTAACCACGCTACAACACCTAGGCACTTGGTAGCTATGGGACGGCCATCGACTTGTGCCAACAACTTCAATGTAAGACGAGGACCCATAGTCCAATATACTTTTAATTCAGTTTTACTCTATGGACTTCCCAACTATTTGTGATGGTA
The DNA here is from genome assembly GCF_023898315.1 of Schistocerca nitens. NCBI lineage: Eukaryota > Metazoa > Arthropoda > Insecta > Orthoptera > Acrididae > Schistocerca > Schistocerca nitens. The sequence continues at coordinate 394,665,420 of NC_064618.1, read as the reverse complement.
TTTTGTCTTTTTAGTCCGTTTAATTTCATGACATAAACTTTACAACCTGATGATGAGAGCATTGTCTCTTGAAACGCGTTGTTAAAATATATGTATAAGAATCGCGGTTGAATGCTAACAGTGATAACCAGTAATGAATGAATTTTTAAACAGAGGTATCCTAACATGCGTGAAACATGGGTGCTGTAAGAGCTGATAACATAGGATGCTCATCAAACTACCGACTGAAACAATGGTTACTATAGAACCCTATTTATTACAAGTCTCCGTGGGCTTCAGATTAAACACTAGTGCACAAAGACAAGAAACCATTACCTTAATTACATATTGACACAGGCTACAACGGAATGAAAATATCGATAACTTGACAAAAATCAGATAATTAGTCTGAGATGAATAGGTTGAAGTCAACACAGCATTTGGGGAAACTACTAAATTAGCAAACTGATTGCTGAATTTTAATAAAAGAGGAAGAGAAGAACGACTGGAGGAATGGAACATGCACCTACTATTCTGACTGAGCCCATGTTGAGCATGTGGTTGCCAATCCAATAAACTTACTTCAATTAAAAATGTAAAAAGCCTAACGTCCATGTCAAGCCCTCACGTGACTCCTACAGCTCGGTTTGTGAATGCTACTGTTGCTGCCCATACTTATTCTGAGTTTTTTTTTTTTAATAGCTTCTTGCATTATTTGGATGGTAAATGACAGTGATTCTTCCGAGTGCTCAACAGTCAGATCATCTTTAATAATGTAGCAGTCTCCCTTCTATACTTAGGTTTAATATAATTAACCAATAGTGGGAGTTTTTAGTGCTGGAGCTCAGAAACAGAGCCGCGCGGGATTAGCCGAGCGGTCTAGCCCGCTGCAGTCATGGACTGTGCGGCTGGTCCCGGCGGAGGTTCGAGTCCTCCCTCGGGCATGGGTGTGTGTGTTTGTCCTTAGGATAATTTAGGTTAAGTAGTGTGTAAGCTTAGGGACTAATGACCTTGGCAGTTAAGTCCCATAAGATTTCACGCACATTTGAACATCAGAAACAGACAACCTCTGACTCCCACTCTGTCCTATTTCGCATTTCAGTCAATAAGGCCTTCTCCACGCACAAGTGGGTTCTGTTCTCCCTCTCCAGAATCTTCATACAGGGTGATTCAGTTGCCCTTATCGACGGTTTTATGCAACCCACAACATCTTCAAAAGCCACGCGCAAAATTATCATACCGTCTCGCTCGCTACACATAGACTGTTAGTCCTACAGAAAATGGAGAGGACCATTTTGTAGCACATTTAATTTAGTTAAATTTTAGTTCAATTTTGTATTGGGATACAATATCACTGGAGGTCACGGTTTTCGAGTTATTAAAGAAAAACGCTTTTTAAGATCTGCTTTGTACTTTTTTCTTGAATAATACGGTAACTATGGCTTCTAGCAAAAACGTATCCCAATAAAAAATTTAGCTACATTAGATTTCCTATAAAAAGGTCCTGTTCATTTTTTTCTGTAGGACCAATAGTTGTCGTGTAGCTAGCGAGAGAATACAAAAATCCTGCGCGCGCTGTATTTGAAGGTGCTGCAGGTTGCAGAAAACCCTAGGAGCAACTGAATCGCCCTGTATGTTATTTCTCCAATAAACACTCTTTTTTTTTTTTCAACACATAGTAACTGTACAGCGATGAAAGAGGTGCCGTTAGGAAGACTTTTAACATTATTCTGATATTGTATACCGATTTTACGCTAAAACGTGTGGACAGTTGTAACAAAAGAGATTTTTAGCTATCATAGGCGAAAGGGCATCCATAGCTAATGCCATTTGTAGCTATGTTTTTATTGTTTGTTAGCATAGTCAACAACAATTAAATGAGCTTTGCGCGAACCTGGCTGCTGCGGGTGCTATGCTCAGACCTTATCTTTGGTCGGTCATGTGCCCAGTAGTCCTAAGAATATGGGCTTCATGCAGGACACAGTGCATTACATCGTGCCCTGGCGTGTTAGCTCGAGACGCACCGATGGACACGAATCGTTAAAAACAGTCTTTCATTCCACAACAGCTTTCTGTCATTTACCATACAAGCACAGACGGTGCCCATCCGGCGGAGCTCAGCACACAAGCAATATACCAAGCCCAGTGGCTTCTACCTGGCATCTCCTGCTCCACTCGCCGTGCCGGCATGTGTCTTTAGAAAATGCTGCGGCGCCCTAATGGCCTGACACCTGCACTCTCTCCCCTGCTCTGCTAGCCTCTGTTCAACGTATATCCAATGGGGTCCCAACTACATATTTAAATTTCTTTCTTTCTTTCTTTCACTGGTGCCACGTCCCGCGCTAACGCAAGGTCGGCATTGTTAGGAACGGATTTGGCAAGCTTAGTGGAAAGGGGTGGTCGGATGCCCTTCCTGCCGCCACCCCATACCGCCCGGGATGGGATTAGTGTACCCCTGCTGTCTGCGTCTAGTGTAAGTCATGGAATTGTGCGAACGTGTTCAGATGTCTGCGAGTCGTGTAACTGAGGCGGAACGTGGGGACCAGCCCGGTATTCATCTAGCGGGATGTGGAAAACAGCCTAAAAGCATATCCAGGCTGGCCGGCACACCGGCCCTCGTCGTTAATCCGCCGGGCGGATTCGATCCGGGGCCGGCGCCCCTACCCGAGTCGAGGAAGCAGCGCGTTAGCGCGCTCGGCTACCCTGGCGGGTCAACTACACATTTAAATAATCCTCCAAAATAAAAAATTAATATGAGATCTTAGAAGTCGGATATGGCAGTCACTGACGTTAACTTTAACCCTGCTCGTGCTGTCATTTATAGAGGGGAATTAATTGAGATGGGATGCATATACCAATTTAATGGAGTTTCATTGTGGTAAGTGGCAGTTTTGACAAAAACGGTCGCTTCACAACAATTATCTTTGCGCGAACCTGACGGCTGTGGCTGTTCTGGGGCTCACAGTTGGTAGGTCACGGCATTTTTTTACCGCTGCCAATATGTGTCGCTTAGGTGTGCTCCAGGTTGTATTTATTATTCGTGGGTCACCTAGAAAGTTAAGGACACTGTAAAGGACTATATGTAACAGCACAGGCGGATGAGCTCTTGGGACGAGACATTTTCGACAAATGGATTGGCTTGCCGTTCGCCTGACGTAAACGCCATCGAGCACGTTTGGGATGTATTGAAGAGACGTACTGAAGCATGTCCACATGTACCAACAATCATCCATCAGTTGTCAACTGCGCTGGTGGAGACACGGAACGCCCGACCACAATAACTCCTTATCACTCTAGTGGCCAGAGTGGCAGCAATTTACAGCATGCGCTGCCGTCAGTGATGATCTTACACCCTGTTTAGAATCATACCCCGCCTTTTGTAATATCCAGCGATCTATCTCTACTCGCAGTGACTTCAATTTAATTATTGACTTTCAATAAACGTTTGATTTCAGTTCTTCTCATTACTTATTTATTCACTTACCTGTTGTAACTGTAGCAGTTCCTTCTATGCATGCTCCAAATTTCATCGAGTGTTAGTTGGCAGTGACACTTCATACGAAAGTTACTTTCGTCCTAAAGTTTTGCACGTCAGTGTATTTGACGAAAAGAAAACGAGCACAAAACCTTATTATCACATTGGTGCATTAGTGTATTTCTACATCTACATGGGTACTCTGCAAATCAGATTTAAGGACCTGGCAGAGGGTTCATCGAACCACCTTCACAATTCTCTATTATTCCAATCTCGTATAGCGCGCGGAAAGAATGAACGAACACCTATATCTTTCCGTACGAGCTCTGATTTCCCTTATTTTATCGTGGTGATCGTTCCTCCCTATGAAGTTCGGTGTCAACAAAATATTTTCGCATTCGGAGGAGAAAGTTGGTACTTGGAATTTCGTGAGAAGATTCCGTCGCAACGAATCCTGTATCATTTCTGTGACACTCTCTGCCATATATTTGTCAATAAGAAAACGAGCACAGAACCTTAGCAGCACATTGCGCTGCCAACATTAACTAAGATAAAAACAAAATAATACCGGCCACTGGTAATATGTTCACAGTATAAATTAGAATTACACATAGGCTACTGTACTGCGTTCACAGAAATGCACGTAAGATTTTAACTGTGGTAAACACTGTCTTCGAAACTGCCCTTGAATAGACTTGTCGTTAGAAATCTCAAGAGCAACAGGTTATCGCAGCTGTTGCACAGGTCCGAGGTCGGCTGCATCAGCAAACACCTCTGGATAAAAGCATTCTCTAGGAATTCGCGATTGGTATCAGTTTCGCTCCAGAGTTAACTGACTTCTCTTACACATAACGCACGGCGACTATTAATACGAACAGTTGCACAAAGTTTGGTGACATAAAGACGTTCTATCAGTAGAACTTCGCCGTCATTGCTTAATTGTATTGTTCCATCCGAAAAACGTATCTTAAGAATTTACGATTTACTGAGATAATATCCTATAAGCGTTTTATTCGTAGATCATTGATAGTAATGCGGACTTCAGAACACAGCTAACGATTTTTAGACTAACTTAATATGTACAAAACAATGGACTGATAGTGAGGCGTGATATTTCATGTAAATAGTCTGTAGCCAGCACTGATTGCAGAGCTCTGCAATGCATGTGTCATGTTGTCCAGGCTGTTAAATACTTGCAGATCCCTAGATTACATTTGCATAAAACTCGCTTCAATGTGTAATGTGTCAGAAGGCTTTAACAATTAAGATTTAACAACCAATTAGAAGGATTTGTCAATCAAAAATGATTTCAGTGTTTTCTTATATTTTCGTTTACTGCCGTTCCCTTCATTCACGAAATAGTTGGTCGTACATTTTTACTGCTGCTTACTTTTTTCTCTTCTTTACAAGGGTCGAAGAATAACTGTATATTCCAAGTGAAACGAATGTCAAAGAGCATGTTTCCAAAAATAATAGTTGAGATGGTAATATTATGTAACTTTTTGCTTAAAATACGTAACAGAGTACCTGGATATAGATAGCACTGTAAAATAATTTCGAATATTTCGTAGTCATCTGGCTCTTGCAGAGGAAAAGTGAACTATAAATTAAAAAAGAAGCCAGTTTTGTTTTGGCTGAGATATGTCACACAGTAGTAAAACATCGGCATAGTACCAGAAGCTCTGCGCCAATGTCAGTCTGCCTATTTCACCTTCTAAACGAATGATATAACAACTCTGTACCAAAGGTTTAGCCTACCGCTCGTCTTGTCACATGTTAATAAGCCTTGTATCTATGCCTGCCTCTCTGTGATAATGGAACGGAGCTATTTTTATAAATTATTTTTTATTGAAAACAAATATATTTTTATAATTTTTTCTCCTTCAACCGCTGTTTGCGAAAGCTTGGATCATGTTTTACTAGATACATTTTCTAACAGGCTTCCTAATTCTCACATGAAGGACTCTTACTTTAGATCCCAAGTAAGATACGGAAAATAGGATGGTAACTTTACTTGTTGCAACCATTTAATGCCTCTTCGCAGGATAAGATAGCGTCACTGGCATTGTTCTGCATAAAATTTGAAGAATCCTGAAGAATGAAATCATTGAGTCAAATAATATAAAATAATAATGAATGTATTTACAGCTCAATCTTCTGTTGTTCTTCAGAGATATCATTATTCTATACAAGGTTCAGAGTAAATGCTGGTACTACTGCTGTTAATTCACATAAGATTTTATTCATAATTTTTGTCTTCGTCCATACTGATGCAACATTACGCTTGTGCCGAGATCGGCATCTTCACAAAACTCATAGACATTTGACTACAACAGACGCACGTATTTCTCCTACTGAGTCCGGATCCTATCTAATTTTCAGTAAAGGCTCATGGCTTGACCCTAAAGGGAATCACTCTCAAACGGTTGAGTGTCTTACAGTTATAAATTTTCCAGTTTTTGCCCCTGACTCATCTTCCTCTCCTCTGTTAATACTCCCTTCTCCTTCGTTACTGGGCCTAATTGTTCCCTGTATGGTTCATGCACTGTTGTTACACTCTTGTTTTTATTATGTATATTTAGGTTCAGAATTAGGTCTCTGTGCAAATTTCTGTATTAGTTTATTTTCTTATTAAATTTTTCATTTATTTATGTGGTCATAAACAGCGTCACTGGACCAATTCAGTCTCTCCACTTGACGGCAGTTCCTGTCAGCTTTGTAATGGCGCTAATTGAACTTTGGGGGAAGTGGCAACAAAACGACTATTCACGTTGGTGTGTAAAATATATGAGTCTGGCGACATACCATCTGACTTTCGGAAAAGCATCATCCACACAATTCCGAAGACGGCAAGAGCTGACAAGTGCGAGAATTATCGCACAATCAGCTTAACAGCTCATGCATCGAAACTGCTTACAAGAATAATATACAGAAGAATGGAAAAGAAAATTGAGAATGCGCTAGGTGACGATCAGTTTGGCTTTAGGAAAAGTAAAGGGACGAGAGAGACAATTCTGATGTTACGGCTAATAATGGAAGCAAGGCTAAAGAAAAATCAAGACACTTTCACAGGATTTGTCGACCTGGAAAAATGGTGCAAGCTGTTCGAGATTCTGAAAAAAGTAGGGGTAAGCTATAGGGAGAGACGGGTCATATACAATATGTACAACAACCAAGAGGGAATAATAAGAGTGGACGATCAAGAACGAAGTGCTCGTGTTAAGAAGGGTGTAAGACAAGGCTGTAGCCTTTCGCCCCTACTCTTCAATCTGTACATCGAGGAAGCAATGATAGAAATAAAAGAAAGGTTCAGGAGTGGAATTAAAATACAAGGTGAAAGGATATCAATGATACGATTCGCTGATGACATTGCTATCCTGAGTGAAAGTGAAAAAGAATTAAATGATCTGGTGAACGCAATGAACAGTCTAATGAGTACACAGTATGGTTTGAGAGTAAATCGGAGAAAGACGAAGGTAATGAGAAGTAGTAGAAATGAGAACAGCGAGAAACTTAACATCAGGATTGATGGTCACGAAGTCAATGAAGTTAAGGAATTCCGCTACCTAGGCAGTAAAATAACCAATGACGGACGGAGCAAGGAGGACATCAAAAGCAGACTCGCAATGGCAAAAAAGGCGTCTCTGGCCAAGAGAAGTCTACTAATATCAAATACCGGCCTTAATTTGAGGAAGAAATTTCTGAGGATGTACGTCTGGAGTACAGCATTGTATGGTAGTGAAACATGGACTGTGGGAAAACCGGAACAGAAGAGAATCGAAGCATTTGAGATGTGGTGCTATAGACGAATGTTGAAAATTAGGTGGACTGGTAAGGTAAGGAATGAGGAGGTTCTACGCAGAATCGGAGAGGAAGAAATATGTGCTAACACTGATAACGAGAATGGACAGGATGATAGGACATCTGCTAAGACATGAGGGAATGACTTCCATGGTACTAGAGGGAGCTGTAGAGGGCAAAAACTGTAGAGGAAGACAGAGATTGGAATACGTCATGCAAATAATTGAGGACGTAGGTTGCAAGTGCTACTCTGACATGAAGAGGTTAGCACAGGAAAGGAATTCGTGGCGGGCCGCATCAAACCAGTCAGTAGACTGATGACCAAAAAAAAATGATCTATACATTTTTGTGTACAGTCTTGATTTTATAACAAATTTTTTATACACTGTTGAAAAAAAATCGCAACACCAAGGAGGAGTTGTGAGAGATAAATGGAAACTGGTAGACGTGTTTATACACCTCGAAGATGATTACTGCAATTTCGCGCCATCGCATAAGAGTGGCGATATTAGCGACTTTATGAGGGCGCAAATCACGCTTGCTTTAAACACACGCTCTAACTGGAGTGAGGGTTAGTTACCTCTGAGACTGAACATGGTGATCTGATTTTAGTCAAGAATTCCTTTAAGGCGACAAAGACGTCATTATCAGTACCCCATTGAGTTTGAACGAGGTCTACGAGAAGCTGGATGTTCTTTCTGCGGGTCTGCAGAAAGTCTTTGCAGCAATGTGTTCACTGTACTTGACTGCTGGCAGCGGTGATGACGAGTATGTATGGTCGCAAGATGATCGGACTCCGGACGACCACGTGGCACCACCGAGAGGGAAGTCCGTCGTGTTCGGCCTACGGCTCTGGCGTATCGTAGTGCATCTGCAGCAGCAATTTGAGTAGCAGTTGGCACTGTAGTAACACAACGAACTGTTACAATTGTACTTCAATAATAGCACCGAGCCAGAAGCCCTGTAGCGTGGATTCCGCTGACCCAAGACCACCGCCATTTGCTACTTCAGTAGAGTCAGATGTCTTTGTAGGGTATGGTGGAGGTCTGTTGTGTTTTCTGATGAAAGCTGGTTTTGCCTCGGTGCCAATGATGGCGATATGTTGGTTAGAAGGAAGGCAGTTGACGGCCTGCAGGCAACCCGTCTGCGTTCTAGACAGGTTGGGTCTGCACTTGGAGTCATGGTCTAGGCTGCGATATCGTATGACAGCAGGAAGTACGTCTATCTGACGATTCGACCAGCCGATCTGCCACTCATGATCAGCATTACACGGGGTGTTTTCCAACAGGACAACTCTCGGTCACCTATCGCTTGTGGGCGTCTTGCCTTTGCCTGCTCGATCACCAAATCTGTCTCCAAACGAGCAGGTATGGTACATCATCGGACGAGAACTCAAGTGTTATCCACAGACAGCATCAACCATCCCTCTGTTGACGTATCAAGTGCAACAGGCATGGAACTCCATCCAACAAACTGACGTATGATATCTATACAACACAATGCATGCACGTTTGCATGCCTGCATTCAACATTCTGGCGGTTACGCCGGTTATTAATGTACCGCCATTCCACATTTGCAAAATGGCTCAAATGGCTCTGAGCACTATGGGACTTACCTTCTGAGGTCATCAGTCCCCTAGAACTCAGAACTACTTAAACCTAAGAACATCACACACATCCATGCCAGAGGCAGATTGGAACCTGCGACCGTAGCGGTCGCACCATTCCAGACTGTAGCGCCTAGAACCGCTCGGCTACACCGGCCGGCCCACATTTGCTATGGCACATCTCGCGCTTACGTTAACCTGTGATCTTGCAGTGTTAATCACTTAATTCTACAGTAATTACTTTTTGGTGCTGCGATTTTTTTCCGTCAGTGTAAATTCGCACCACCAGACGGCAATTTGTGTTAGTTAAGTGCTATAAGTCAGTCTTTTTTTTATCACCTCAGTACTTATGCTAGCAGCTGACACATGGGATCCATACTTTCATCAAGACTTTTCAGTATGTGTACTTTTTACCATTATTTGTAATGTCTTTTGTAAATTTACTGTTAGCGACTTTCGTCAGCTACGCTTGTTTCTATGGTTCTGTACTCTTATTTGGCAGGTATTCTGATGATGGACTGTGTCCGAAACACGTCCATAACTAAGGATTTTTGAACAGCTATAGGCCACTTAGTCTAGCGTCCTATTCAACAGTGGCATAAGACTCGTCAGTACTGTACTCAGTTCTAAAGGTTATTACAAGTAAATTCTGTTATTTGAAAAATGTCGTATTACCGCCTTGAGCTGCTGACAAAATACTTTATTTATACAACTACACTCCTGGAAATTAAAATAAGAACACCGTGAATTCATTGTCCCAGGAAGGGGAAACTTTATTGACACATTCCTGGGGTCAGATACATCACATGATCACACTGACAGAACCACAGGCACATAGACACAGGCAACAGAGCATGCACAATGTCGGCACTAGTACAGTGTATATCCACCTTTCGCAGCAATGCAGGCTGCTATTCTCCCATGGAGACGATCGTAGAGATGCTGGATGTAGTCCTGTGGAACGGCTTGCCATGCCATTTCCACCTGGCGCCTCAGTTGGACCAGCGTTCGTGCTGGACGTGCAGACCGCGTGAGACGACGCCTCATCCAGTCCCAAACATGCTCAATGGGGGACAGATCCGGAGATCTTGCTGGCCAGGGTAGTTGACTTACACCTTCTAGAGCACGTTGGGTGGCACGGGATACATGCGGACGTGCATTGTCCTGTTGGAACAGCAAGTTCCCTTGCCGGTCTAGGAATGGTAGAACGATGGGTTCGATGACGGTTTGGATGTACCGTGCACTATTCAGTGTCCCCTCGACGATCACCAGTGGTGTACGGCCAGTGTAGGAGATCGCTCCCCACACCATGATGCCGGGTGTTGGCCCTGTGTGCCTCGGTCGTATGCAGTCCTGATTGTGGCGCTCACCTGCACGGCGCCAAACACGCATACGACCATCATTGGCACCAAGGCAGAAGCGACTCTCATCGCTGAAGACGACACGTCTCCATTCGTCCCTCCATTCACGCCTGTCGCGACACCACTGGAGGCGGGCTGCACGATGTTGGGGCGTGAGCGGAAGACGGCCTAACGGTGTGCGGGACCGTAGCCCAGCTTCATGGAGACGGTTGCGAATGGTCCTCGCCGATACCCCAGGAGCAACAGTGTCCCTAATTTGCTGGGAAGTGGCGGTGCGGTCCCCTACGGCACTGCGTAGGATCCTACGGTCTTGGCGTGCATCCGCGCGTCGCTGCGGTCCGGTCCCAGGTCGACGGGCACGTGCACCTTCCGCCGACCACTGGCGACAACATCGATGTACTGTGGACACCTCACGCCCCACGTGTTGAGCAATTCGGCGGTACGTCCACCCGGCCTCCCGCATGCCCACTATACGCCCTCGCTCAAAGTCCGTCAACTGCACATACGGTTCACGTCCACGCTGTCGCGGCATGCTACCAGTGTTAAAGACTGCGATGGAGCTCCGTATGCCACGGCAAACTGGCTGACACTGACGGCGGCGGTGCACAAATGCTGCGCAGCTAGCGCCATTCGACGGCCAACATCGCGGTTCCTGGTGTGTCCGCTGTGCCGTGCGTGTGATCATTGCTTGTACAGCCCTCTCGCAGTGTCCGGAGCAAGTATGGTGGGTCTGACACACCGGTGTCAATGTGTTCTTTTTTCCATTTCCAGGAGTGTAGTTTCTGACGTCTGAGCATCATGAGGTTCGTAAAAGTATTCACAGCATCATGTTAGGTGGAGTATCTAATCATTATCGTCACATGATAAAACCATTAATAATACACTATTATCATATCGTAAAATAAATTACGTGGTCAATTCACAAATTATCAATTGACGAGGTAATTTATATTACGATATGGTAACAGTATTATTCATAGTTTTATCATCTGACAAGAACGACTTTATATTTAGCCTAACTTGATGCTGTGAATGCTCTTTTGAACCTGATGGTAGTCAGACGACAGAAACTGTTTGTATAAATAAATCATTTTACCAGGAGGTAACATGACATTTTTCAAATATACCAGGGCTACTCGGAAAGTAAGGAACGATCGGTTGCGAAAGGGAAACCACAGTGTAAATCAAAAAAGTTTTTTTATTTGCAACAGATAGCTACACTACACAGCCGCCACTGACATCTGTCGTAGCCTTGTACCAACTTCCTCGTTCCCTCGTCATAGAAGGCAGTCTCTTGGTTTTCCGACAATTTTCTACGCTGGACTACGGCTTGTCGTCTGTGCCAAAATGTTGTCTTAATAACCAGCGGTTCATCTGAGCAGAGATGTGGATCAGGGGAAGCCAGGCACGGGCTATTTAGTGGCGCCGGCCAGAGTGGCCAAGCAGTTCTAGGCGCTTCACTCTGGAACTGCGCGACCGCTACGGTCACAGGTTCGAATCGTGCCTCGGGCATGGATGTGTGTGATGTCCTTAGGTTAGTTAGGTTTAAGTAGTTCTGAGTTCTAGGGGACTGATGACCTCAGATGTTAAGTCCCATAGTGCTCAGAGCCATTTATTTAGTGGCTGATGAAACACTTTCCTGCTGCGGGAACGTCGTCATTGTCCCTACAGTTTGCAGACAAGAACTGTCATGCTAATAAATAATGGCGTGTGACGAGGGCCTCCCATCGGGTAGACCTCTCGCCTGGTGCAAGCCTTTCGATTTGACGCCAACTTGCGCGTCGATGGGGATGAATTGGTGATGATTAGGACAACACAACACCCAGTCCCTGAGCGGAGAAAGTCTCCGACCCAGCCGGGAATCGAACCCGGGCCCTTAGGATTGACAGTCTGTTGCGCTGACCACTCAGCTACCGGGGGCGGACACTGTCATGCTAAAGGAACTGCATTACAGTTACGTTACGTGTGGTTGCATGAAACCAGGCGAAATCTCTCAGCAGGCACCTATACTTGGCGGGAGACACTATTTTCTGGGCAACTTTATGTGCTCATTGTGCGCTCAGAACTGAGTAGAGTGACGTGATGCGATCGACAGGCATGCTAGAGACACTGCCCAACACATCTGCACGCAGCTTCATCGTATCTTCACTGTGGTTTCCATTTTGCGAACGATCGGTTCTTACTTTCCGAACAAATGGTTCAAATGGCTCTGAGCACTATGGGACTTAACATCTATGGTCATCAGTCCCCTAGAACTTAGAACTACTTAAACCTAACTAACCTAAGGACATCACACAACACCCAGTCATCACGACTTTCCGAACAGCCCTCATGTAAGCCTGTAGGGCACACCGCCTCCCGAAAATAAATTCTGTTATTTTTACTTTAATTGTACAGATGCAAAGATTTTACGTGAAAACAAAAATCAGCACAATTTTAATTATTCTGATTTACAGTTCCCAAAATGTTTAAAAAAAGCAATGGTACCGATAACACTGATTACGTAAAGTGACTGAAATCGAAGTTTTCAAAAATGTGATAAAATGAATAGAATATTTATAATAACATAATTTTTTAAGTACAGAAAATAACTGAAAAGACAAAGGGTGAGAATTATTATGACATTCTGATTCTAAAGAGCTCTAAATTTACTGGAAATATTATCTCTGTACTGAAATATGTACAAAATGTTATCATCAGTGTAACAAGAAAGCATTGTGGACATAACAATTAACACTGAAGCATTCAAAGTGAAATGTTATTTTATCATAACTTTGATGTTGAATGGATGATCTGTATCCAAATAAACGAACGTAACGGGAAAAAATATTGAAATAAAAAAGTCACTGCGCCCAGAAATTACAGACATGCGATTTCAGGGCAAGTGACAAAAAAAAGAACATTAGGATTTTTCGTCCCGAAGACAACGAGTTCGTTAGAGACGCAGAGCAAGCTGGGAACTTTTCTAAAGGATGGTGGTCGTGTCGTGTCAAAAGAACCATTCCGGCATTTACTGTTGAGGGATATCAAAGATAAACCTAAAGGCAGTTGATCGCAAGCGGATTTGAATCGTCGTCCTTCCTAATGCAAGTCCAGTATGCTAGACAGTGCACCACCTCGCTCCGTTGCAAGTATCAAAATTGTAACAAATATCAAAAGAATACCATGAATCATATTTTTGTAACAAAATAAATGAGGTACAATGCCCAGTTCCACTGCAAATGTAATATTAAACAGTCATTTTTTCTGGAGAAACTAAGTTTTCAATTAAAGTGTAGATTGCCATTTTCATAAATTAAGCCTCAATTTGTGACTGAGTGTGAGATTGGCTGTGCTGTCTTGGGTCTCCTTGAAGTAAGAATAATTCTTCGTTTAGGTAAAGTTTACATACGCTGTGTTTTTGCCTTGATCTTTCGAGGCTTCAAGGCAATTAGACTACGACTGGTTTGCCATAGAACAAGGAAATAAATGGAATATATTACGCCTACATCATGAAATAGGTTTTCCCAGGTTATTGTTAGAAGAAGTTTAAGATCTAATTCATTGTGACTCGAACTTGCATCCTCTTCACAGACTTCCGTACTGAGATTAGGTCTCTCCGCTCCCACAAGCATCGAAAATTAATAGCTGAACGTACTGCGCTGTAATAAACACAGGATTCTGTATAAAACTCACATCCCAGACTGCTTCGACACAGTTCTCATTCGCAAGCTTTTGTCGCCTAGTTCCCCCAGCTCAACTTGTTGTGAGCTTTGAATGTCACGCGACACCGTTTCTGCTTTCAAACACGTGAACTTGTTTACGGTTTGCGAGCAATAAAGACACGTTCTCGCGCAGCTTTGCGGGGGAATGCTTGTATACAACACGCATCGGTTGAAATTTAAGGTCCAGTGTTCACACTTGTGGAACCGTGACCACCCAGCGAGCGTAGGAGATCGGCTTTCGCGCATGTTTTGTGTTTACTAACCACAGACGCATAAAAAAAAATACTACTCTGCTTTCGCTTTCTTCCGGAATTCCTATTACGCAGGACTGCGCATGGCGCTCACATCTGGTGTAAACACGCGTGATATTATAGTATGAAGGATACACGTAAATAAACGGGCTGTGTTGGAAGTTACAGTTTCATTGCCATGCAGCAAACAATGCTGTAGTCACGCCCCCTACGGATCTGCGCCACACAGGAAACAGAGTGAAAATGCGATGTGGCTTTGACACTGGTGTCATATTCGGACGAAACGAAGATCCACTTTCCCTTCTGGAAATACTACTTTGAACTTCCGCGGTTTTGCTTCATAATTTCAGACTAATATCAGGCTGATTCCTTAAACATGATATGGATAACATCTTCACAACATCGATCGACTATAATAGGAGCAACATCTCTAACGATATAGACTGCGTCAGCACGATCTTCCTTATTATTTTCTCATTCCTCTAAAGCACTGCTGCAAGGCATTAGTATGACTACCCAATAGCGTCCAGAGTGAGTTATCGTTGATTTACACTTGTTAATTTTGATATGTATTTCGTTTTATTTGCTCTGGGTCAATAAAGTCGTTGTTATTGTGAAAAAAGTGACTAATGTAGCGCATTCTCTGCACTATTTACATGTTACTTCAAATGGTTCAAATGGCTCTGAGCACTACGCGACTTAACAAATGGCTCTGAGCACTATGGGACTCAACTGCTGAGGTCATTAGTCCCCTAGAACTTAGAACTAGTTAAACCTAACTAACCTAAGGACATCACAAACATCCATGCCCGAGGCAGGATTCGAACCTGCGACCGTAGCGGTCTTGCGGTTCCAGACTGCAGCGCCTTTAACCGCACGGCCACTTCGGCCGGCTACGCGACTTAACATCTGAGGTCATCAGTCCCCTAGAACTTAGAACTACTTAAACCTAACTAACCGAAGAACATCACACAAATCCATGCCTGAGGCAGGATTCGAACCTTCGACCGTAGCGGTCGCGCGGTTCCAGCCTGAAGCGCCTAGAACCGCTCGGCCACATCGGCCGGCTACATGTTACTAATAGGTTATGCTAACATCGAACGTAACTCTATGTTTCCCTAAACTAATTCTATGAAGAGTTAAATGGAAGTGTAACGTATGTGGTATAGAGTACTGACATTAAGAAAATGGAAATTTTAAACTGGGCAGAGAAGATGGTTACAGCTGATTCATGACAGTATAGGGGGACGGATCTAGGGCCATGCGCGGTCATATACCTGTCTTCACCGTCAGGAGAAGTAGGTCGCTTTTTACTATAAATCGAAACAACAGGTTTCCAGCTCCAAGGTTGCCTCAGTCACATTAAAATTTCTTCAGTAAGGACTCACAACTCTCTAACATACCAAATGGCACATTTACTATATGTTACAAGGAAAAAACCCATTAGAAACATTAACACTGGGCATTCCACAGACAAAACAATTCTTGATCAAAATACGCAATCAGTAAAAAATTAAGTAAAGCATTTTGAAGTTTAGCTTCAATCTTTGATATACACTGTAGTTTGTGTCACTGACAACTGGTGTAGAAACATAGAAATTTAATGTCCGCAATGGGTTCTCATTCTGCAGCGGATTGTGTGCTGATATGCAACTTCCTGGTGGATCAAAACTGTGTGCCGAATCGGTACTCGAACCTGAGACATTTGCCCTTCGCCGACAAGTGCTCTATCAGCTAAGCTACCCGAGCACGACCCGACGTGAACAGAGATCGAGGTTGCCCAATTAGCAGGGCACTTGTCGCGAAAGCCAAAGGTTTCGGTTTTGAGTCACCATCCGGCATACAGTTTTGATCCGCCAGGAGTGTCATTTGGTATTATCGTTGTATGAAAGGATGTCATCTTATCTCCTTCTACCACGACTTATCTTTGCTTCGAAAGTGGCTCCATTGTTTATGGGATATGGTCTTTTGCAAAGGTGCTTTATGTTTTTTTTTTAATATTTTAAGTATGACAGACCTTTTATAATGTGCTGATTATTATCAACATAACAACTTGGCCTGAGGTTCAACGTAAAATGAACACGTTTCACAACAACAAAAATTTATAAGGCCTGCAGATGACAGCAAAGTCTGTCGAAACTGATTGTCTTAAATAACGAAAAATGTTATGCGATCTAGGCCGCTGAAATGTTTTTAGCGAATATTGGAAGATCTGCAAAATTATACTTAGGTATAGGAGTAAGCAGACTGAACAGACATTTAAACCTGTAAGCTGAAAGAGCGGCAACAACACCGATGACGACAACCAGCTTATGTTGCCATCGTGAATTGTGTGGCAGAGGACTATCCATGAGCAGATTTAATTATATCAGTATAAATTTCTGTGTGTTCTTTTCGGATCTGCGCCATATATTTCTATTGTAAAGAATGTGACAAAAGTGTTTCGTATTAATATGCAATTTAATTATGAGTCTTTTTACTACGGTGGCTACACGAACTATAATGTTATAGAATAGGTAAATCACAAGTTTGGACCATCACTGACCGACGCACACCCAATGGGCCCGGTTCTTAATTGCTAGGTGTCGTTTTATTCCTTTCTTTTTCGACACTGCCGTGAACCCTGCATTCACTCAGCACTGGACTTTTTAGGCTTTCTCGATTCCTTTTGGATGCACGCTTTCCTTTGACTTGTGTTTTCTATAGTTCCGAACATGTTAGCGAGTCATCTGAGACAATAATTTTCATTTTTTTGAAATTTTCAGTTTGATACTGATTTTTACTTATATTCTGGCTACCGTTATTCTTGTCTCACTTTGGGTCCTAATATTACCCGACTTCGATATTATTGTACTGGGCCTCCCGCGACTGTTATCGAGAACGCACGGTGACATTACAGTAAACATTACATGTACAGTATCAAAACCCATATCACGCAAGTTGTCTGGTCATTAAAACAGTAGAGCACATATTCTGATTGGCTTCAAACACACAGGTAACTACACTACCGAAGCGCACTTACTCACAGGTGTAAAAATACTGTGGCCGACTAATAGTACTCCGCAAGCTCTTCACAATGACACCCGAATCGATGTCCTAGCTAAACATGTTTGCACCCTACATGAATTTGTAACTTTACACGAAGTTAATTTGTAACAGACACGTGCATGCGGCTGCATTGGTATGATGATGTGGCACGCATAACAAACACTGCGCGACAAACATATACGGACATAATTTACACAAGTGGGGTCAGCCATTGTTAACGAGTTTCTAGTCTCGTAGTTATTAACGATTCACACCCTACTATCATTATAACGAGTAGGCCCCTATACAGACGTTTTCAAATCAAAAGTAAAAACATAGGTGATGCTGCTCATTTAAAAGACATACTTTTCACGTTATCTCAACGAAACATTTTAATCGTGTGGCAGTGTAGTATCCTAAGCGACGAGTTACATCGGTGTAAGACATGTAGGTGATTTAAATATGACTAATGACATACAAAACATTGTTTAGAAAGAAAGCGAGAGGTAGTAGCAGAAGTAAACTGTGATCCGAGTCTTGAGGCACGTCCGTATAGCTTAATCTTAAGATCCTATCTGCGTTCCGTGAGGGTGCAGGTTCGAGAGCTTCCGTTAAACATTATCTTAACGTGAGATACATTTCAATTCTAACTGACATCCGCAAGTAGTGCCAGAGGCAATGTCGAAAAAAAGCTATATGCAGTTTAAAGCAAGGAAGGACCAGGAGATGATATTTCATAGGAAACGATTTAATGCTGGAAGCAAAGTAATACGAAAGATACTTGCCTAATAACTTATATAATGTTTGGGGAGGGAGAAAATTTCCCGAACCTGGAACAATATTGTAATCATTCTATTTCAATGTAGAGATGAAAGACAAGACATAAACAACAACGGACCTACAGACTACACTCCCTGACATACGAGTAAACGCAAAGTTCGACGCGCTGGCCCTAACGCGCTCACTTACTCTGGCTGCATTGTTCTTGCAGAAGATCCTTTCTGTGAGTACGGAGAACTTCAAATTATGGATCAAATTTTAAATTGTGTAATTTGTGATTTCAAAAGAGGATATCCTCAATGTCTCTGGAGCAGGCGTCCAGTGGTCGAGTAATCTTCAGTGTGATATTTGACTGTAGTGTGTGCAGCGTACATCTTACCTCCTTAACAGAGCATTTTTTTTATAACAATTCTTTTAGATTCATAATGTTTTGCGCAACCCGTTTGCAGTCTGTACAATTTATTTTCCTACCTACATAACATTTTTTTTGTTCAAATGTCATGTGATTTGTTATGATGCGTGTTTTTTTACTGTCTGATGCATTTTTACTTTGTGTTGTATTTTTGTATTCTACACGGCAAACGAATATACATCTGGCTGCTTAACAAACTAAAATAATGAAGTCAAGCAAATGAATATAGCCAATGGGCAATCTCCTACGATACAATGATTGGGAAATACACCATGGTTGTTAAGCCAGAAGCACTTCACGGTTCAGAAAGCCTGATACTGAACAAGAAAGGATAAATTGAAGAATTAGAGAAGAAGGGAAGAAAATATCTTGGGAAGATTCTCTGACCGCAGAAAAACGAACGATAGCACGTGGAAGAAGAAGGAAAATGAAGATCTGTATTAACAGATGGAGTTCACTGACACCATATGCAAGAGAAAGCTGATATTTCATGGGCGCCTCATCACAATTAATGAATTCAGATTGACCAAACAAAAAATAATCAGCTACATCACCAAACCAAAGGTGACCACAAAATTAGCTGAGGAGATAACAAAGGGCGTGGGGGAAATTGAGACGAATCAGAAAGATGGCTCTGAGCACTATGGGACTTAACATCTATGGTCATCAGTCCCCTAGAACTTAGAACTACTTAAACCTAACTAACCTAAGGACATCACACAACACCCAGTCATCACGAGGCAGAGAAAATCCCTGACCCCGCCGGGAATCGAACCCGGGAACCCGGGCGTGGGAAGCGAGAACGCTGCCGCACGACCACGAGCTGCGGACGAATCAGAAAGAGATCTAGGATAAAGAAGTATTTCGAATCAAGATCGACAAATTTTCCAGGAGCAGCAAACTACAAGGGCCAACATCCTTTGGACAGGGGAAAAGAGAAAGAACCTCAGCGGAAGAAAGAGAAGAAATTCTGAGAATAAAAGGAAGGACTAATCAACAACCAGTTGTTTCCCCTGGTCCACAGCAGGCTAAGTTGAAAAAAAGGTGAAGTAGTAATTACTGTCTGAAATTCGAAATATTACTTAACTTTTACTGTTATAAAGAGAACTAGTTTACCCATCCTCCGATATGTTTAACATAACATATTAATGTGTCAGGATGTTGCTTTTAATGATAAGTTATAAAATTTAGTTTTTAGGTAAATTTGAGTATCTCACCAATTATTTCAAGTACGGAACTCTCTCACCAGTTAAGCATAGTTAGTTGAAAAGCTCTAAAAACTTTCATCTCCATTGGTGTACGGTAACTGACTTTATTAATTTATAGGCTGGCGTGTAATTTAAATGATATTCAAAGCGTTTGCGCGTGATTAGGCACGGAACCAGCAAACATATCGGACACGACAAACGGCAGCTTCCCAACGTGGAAAACGTGCTCTGTAAGGAACCGAGGCCACTGGACAGCAGTACGAAGAATCTTATTGAGTGATTATCTCTATGGAAAATGGCAATTCGAAATGATAACATAATGAAGTGAAGGTAAGTTAGCGGAAAGTTTCTAAATTTCTAAATTGGTAGTGTCTTCACAATCTGCAGCCCCATTTGTACTTGTTTACGAAATGCAACTGTAGTTAACGTTTCGCTAGTATATAATTTGTTACGTGCACATAAGAATTGCTTACTAAAGAATCGAATGATCCATCCTAGAATATTGTTCAAGTACATGGGACCCATATAAAATGAGACTAACAGCGAAATGTTGAACGTATATAAAGAATGGCAGTGCGTTTGGTCACATGTTTGACCCGTAGCAGAGCGTCATGGAAATGATGAGAAACCTGAGCTGGCTGACGCTCTGAGATTACACACAAGAGATTCCGCGAAAATTTCGTCTCGCAAGTGGACCATCAGACTTGTTAGTCAAAGATCTTGATGAGTTTTAGATTTTTTATGGACGGGCCCGCCGTGGGTACCTAGGTAGCGGATTTTCATGCGATGGCCTCTAGTTTCCGAGAAAACCGATGAAGTTTTATGGATACTAATACAGTGTACTTCACGAGTGCACATCGTAACAGTGAAACATGCAGCTAAATTTCATAAAACTGAAATATTGTCGCGAAAATGATAATAAGTGAGTAACTAAGTGGAAAAATGGTCACCACAGCGTAACTATAATAGTGACGTTTCAGCTTTATGTAAGTACAGATATATTTTCGACAAATGCTACCTTGCCACGTACAATTGTCCCACTTGTATCCTTTTAGTCACCAGCAAATAACTTTTTGTATTTATACAGTGATCTCCAGCATATAAACATGTACATGAATGAATAAACACTTGAAGGTTGGCTCAAGATGGAAACCGGTCGTGTGACAAATAAATAACCTTTTATTGTGACTGGTAGCGGAAATTTTTCTGCACCCTATAAAGGAACAGTCACGGAGTTCAACAGCATCCACTATGGATAAAATTCATTTAAATGTTTAATCACTTGGGAATGGATGCAGTCTAGCACAGGGGCTGTGTTGGGACCATGTGCAAGGGCACTAAGAAATTCCCACTCATTGAACAGAGCATTGTATGGCTCAAGGTGGTATGTAGTAAAAGATACGCGCTTTCGTTCTCAGATGCAGAGATTCGAGCATAATTCTCAGCAAAACGCTCTGAGATTGGGACGGTATAGATAGCTACATTCGTGGTAACTGGAAATCCCAGGTATACCTGCAGGGGACTGATGTCTGTAAAGGCGCCTGATCTTAGTCCAGACCTGGGAAGGAGAGGCTCGTGTTCCAGTGGTGGAGACGTGCCGTTGCGAACACTCCTGCTTCCGTCTTTTGAGTAGTTGATGGGCCCACCCACGGAGGCATTGAGGAGCTCCATTGATGGGTACCGCTTATGACATTGTAGGGCGCGCCTACACTCTCTAATGGACGCAGATTTCCAGCGACCACCAAGGCGCTTATTCCGCTTTGGGCAACCTGAGGAACAAGGGATTGCCGATTCAGATACAGAAACAATAGTCTAGTAATATTCTGGATCACCCAATCGATACTGCCATGCGATAGAGATCGAACGTTGGTAGCAGAGATGAAAGCGTGCCAGTCAGCCATGGTAAGAGTCCATTTGGGCAAGTTTCCAGGAGAGTGACTCTGGGGGAGGGACAGGAAGAGCGGAAAGTAGTCACTACCACACAAATCGTTGTGAACTCTCCACTGTGTAGATGGCAGAAAGCCATATCTGCAACTAAAGAGATCAGTGGCCAAGTATTTGCCATTTGCCACACTGAAATGAGTGGGGGGGACACCCGTATTTAGGAGGCAAAGGTCGAGTTATTTTAGAAGATTCTCTACATCTTTACCATGGCCACTATTCTTGGTTCCACCCCACAAAGGGTTATGGATGTTATCACACAAAAGTTGGAAATTACTGCAGCAAATACATTTTGTTATACTTCTGGAGGAATATAGATGTTTCTGACAGTAATTTGCTGCGTTATCTTCAGCCAGACAGCCACAGCTCCTAAAGTTGTTTGGAGGCGCACAGGTTCGCTAGAGAGACAGGTGTACACACTCCACCTGATACCCTGTTACAGTCATTACAATTTTTGTAATACCCCCAGCCATGAAGGGCAGGGGTTTGCATTGCTGGAAACCAGGTTTCCTGAAGGGCAACACAGAAAACAGGTGTAGTGCTTCAGGTACAGATGATGAGCGTGGAGCCCTTCGACCAGCAGTTTGTGGCTCCTTCAGCCACTGGCTGGTGTTCACTTTGCATTGGGGGGAGACCAAGGTAATCCCAAGGGATCCCTTCCATGTGAGAGGAGTCAGAGGAGGCTGTTGCTTTTCTGGTTGGGAGGAGGTAACCGATATCCCAGGCGTTTGAAGGGGCGTTGCTCACAAAGTAGGTGTTTTGGGAGCAACAGAAGAAGTGTTCCCAACCACTAAGCTGGTGGAGGTAATGTAACTGCGTGTCCCTTAGGGCCCATTGGAGGAGGAACAGACGAGGGGACTACCGTCGCCAATGAGGGTGACAGCGTTGTAGCTGCTGCATAGGAGGCCGTCAATCGAATGGGGTTCAACTGGTCATATTTCTTTCTAACCTCTTGGCAAATCAGCCTGTCCAGGGTCTTGTATTCCATAATTTTCCTCTCCTTTTGAAGAATCGTGCAGTCTGGAGAGCAGACACAGATGGGAGGAGGGGCACATGGAGTATTTGGATCCAATGGACGTCCGCAGTGTCTACATGTGATGTTGAAATTGCACTGAGAAGAAATGAGTCCGAATTTCCTGCACTTAGGCACCACACAGAGCAAGGGACATATGGTTTTATGTCACATACTTGATCTTTTCAGGTAACGAATAACCCTCAAAGGCCAAGATGAAGGCACCTGTGGCAACCATATTTTCTTATGGTCCACTATAGACACGCTGGACGAAGTGAACAACCTGTTTCTCTAAACTGGAGCGTAGCTCGTCGTCGGACTGCAGTAGGAGGTCTCGATGAAAAATAATCCCCTAGAGCATGTTTAGGCTTTTATGGCGAGTGACAGAAATAGGAATATCATCCAGCTTGTCAAAGGCGAGCAACACCCTCGACTAGGCTGGGGATGCTGCCTCAATCAGAACTGACCCCTTTCTCATTTTGGACAGCGCCGCCACTTCCTCAAACTTAGTCTCCAGGTTTTCAACAAAAAATAGAGGCTTTGTAGCCATGAACGAATCGCCATCGGTTCTGTCGTAAAATAAATATGAATACGGTTACTGTGTTTCTGTAAACCTGCATTTCTCCCATAGTGCAGCTAGGGGGGGGGGGGGAGACGATTTGGGGTCATACTTCTCAGCAAAGACATGTAGCTTTGCTTTTTTAGAGATTGCTGGGGCCATTAGGCCACCACAAAAAGACGGCTTGTTCCGCTTATTTGCGAGTCATCTGCCCTGAAGCCACCCACTCCGACCAGGGGTTCTCCCCACAGGTGCCACCCAGTCACAGCAAAGGCCACCTGGCGAAATGGCGGTTGCTGGGAGTCCTGATGCTCAAGAAGACGGGCATCTAATCGCTGGCTTACGTGGGGAGCTTGCAGCTCAGGCATCAGAAATGTGATCCCTGTGTTGTCAGGGGGCGACCACTCCACGATGGACAGACTAACACAGTGGCTATTGGGTGCGAAAAGATCCATAGATCCATTATGAGACAACTGATGTTCCCCTTGTCAGTTGTGCGTTTGGATTCGCAAGTTCGTGATCTCCAGCCATAACGGTCGTGACTAACGGGAAATTACCATTCTAAACTGAATGATATCTGGGATTTCTCAAGGAAGCACCATAGGCCTTCTGCTCTTCTTAATCTATAAAACCAGTTTACGTGACAATCTGAGCAGCCCTCTTAGATTTTTTGCAAACGATTCTGTCTTTTTATCATCTGGTAAAGCCCCAATAAGATCAAAACTAATTGCAAAATGATTTAAACAAGATATCTGCATCCTGCAGACAGTGCTAATTAACCCTAAACAATAAAAAATTGTGAGGTCCACCACTTGACTACGATAAATTATCCGTTATATTTGGGTTAAATAATAAATAACGCAAATTTAAAGACTGTAAATTCAAAAAAAAAAAAAAAAGCCTAGGGATTGCAATTTCAAACAACTTAAATTGGAACCCTCATATATAAATTGTTGTGAGGAAGACGACAGCGTTTTATTGTCAGAACAGATGATATAACAAATTTGCTGAAGAGACTGCAAACGCTACAGTTGTTCATCCTCTTCTGGAGTATGCTGGGCGGTATGAGATCATTACCAGACTAGATTGACGGAGGACATCAAACAAATTCACAGAAGGATAGCTCGTTTTGTATTATTGCGAAACACAGGAGAAAGTTTTACGAATATGGTGAGTTTGGATGGCAATCGATGAAACAAGGACGTATCTCCTTGCTGGGAGCTCTTTTCACAAAATTTCAGTCACCACCTTTCCTTTCCTAAATCAGAGCTCGCACAGAAAGACTTATATCAAGGACAGTAGAGATTTCGGGACGTCAGCGATGAGGTCCGCAGCTCGCGGTCTTGTGGTTAACGTTGCTGACTCTGGGTCACGGGGTACCGGGTTCGATGCCCAACCGGAGAGGGGATTTTCTCCGCATGGGGACTGGGTGTGTGTGTGTTGTCCTCATCATTTTATCATTATTCGGGAGAAATAGCGTGACTGCACTGTGGAAAGACTGGGAATTTGTATGGGCGCTGATAACCGAGCAGTTGAGCGCCGCACAAACCAAATATTATAATCATCATCATCATGAGGCACACGTTGGTACGAGCACCACAGCTACCCTATGTGATCAAAGATATCCGGACACCTGGCTGAAAATGACTTACAAATTCGTGGCGCCCTGCATCGGTAAAGCTGCAATTGAAGATGGTGTTGCTTCACGCTTAGCTTTGATGACAGCTTCCAATCTCGCAGGCATACGTTCAGTCAGGTGCTGGAAGGTTACTTGGGGAATGACAGCCCATTTGTCACGGAGTGCTGCACTGAGAAGAGGTATCGGTGTCGGTCTGTAAGGCCTGGCACGAAGTCGGCGTTTCGGAACTTCCCAAAGGTGTTATATAGGATTCAGGTAAGGATTCTCCGCAGACTAGTCCATTACAGGGCTGTTATTGTCATGTAACCACTCTGCCACAGGCTTGCTTTATAAACAGATGCTCGATCGCGTTGAAAGATACAATCGCCATCCCTGAATTGCTCTTCAACAGTGGGAAGCAAGAAGGTGCTTAAAACATAGGGGGTACAATCCCCCTCCATGAAAAACATGACCACACCATAACACCACCGCCTCCGAATTTTACTGTTGGCACTACACATGCTGGCAGATGACGTTCACCGGGCATTCGCCATACCCACACCCTGCCGTCCGATCGCCACATTGTGTACGGTGATTTTCCACTCCACACAACGTTCTTCCACTGTTCAAATGTCCAATGTTCACGCTCCTTTCACCAAGCGAGGCGTCGTTTGGCATTTACCAGCGTGATGTGTGACTTATGAGCAGCCGCTCGTCCTTAAAATCCAAGTTTTCTCACCTCCCGCCTGTCACAGTACTTGCAGTGGATCCTGATGCAGTCTGGAATTCCTGTGTGATGGTCTGGATAGATGGTTGCCTATTACAAATTACGACCCTCTTCAACTGTCGGCGGTCTCTCTCAGTCAACAGACGAAGTCGGCCTGTACACTTTTGTCGCTTCACGTTTCCACTTCACTATCACAGCGGAGACAGTAGACCTAGGAATGTTTAGGAGCGTGGAAATCTCGTGTACAGACGTATGATACAAGTGACACCCAACCACCTTACCAGGGTGGAAGTCCGTGAGTTCCGCGGAGGACCCCATTCTGCTCTCTCACGATGTGTAATGACTACCGAGGTCGCTGATATGGAGTACCTGGCAGCAGGTGGCAGCACTATACACCTAATATGAAAAACATATGTTTTTGGAGCTGTCCGTATACTTTTGATCACGTGGTGTAAGTCATGTGGCAGCACACTCTCCGCACCGCTATACCAAACTGTGTTAGCAAGAGGAGGAGGAAAGGGCCGGGCCGGGAGAAGTGCGAAAGCGCCGTATTTAAATGGCAACGTACTCACACTGCGTACGACTTGGTATTGCATTTCCTATTTCTCAACTATATAGATGGCAAACAAACAAATGTTCAGTATTACTTAGTTATTTTAGGCGCGGTGAAGACATAATATAATTTTTATCTGGTACAAACTGTCGGCATACGGACAGACGCAGACAGAAGTGGTTCAAATGGCTCTGAGCACTATGGGACTTAATATCTGAGGTCATCAGTCCCCTAGAACTTAGAATTACTTATACCTAAGTAAACTAAGGACGTCACACACATACCCATGCCCGAGGCAGGATTAGAACCTGCGACCGTAGCGGTCGCGTGGTTCCAGACTGAAGCGCCTAGAACCGCTCGGCCACACCGGCCGGCCATACGCAGACAACTTCACAAAATTTCTCACTCAGTCTCCCACGTACTTGTGACTTATTTAGCCTCTAGAAAACCCTTTGACACATCTATGATGATTGAAATAAGCCTTTAACACACATATGTATATCGAAATATTTTATCACATTTCCAACTTCATTTCTCCTCCCGAGGAAAACAATGCAGACTTCCTGCAAAGTTTTAACGTAAAGTAATAAGTGTTTTAAATGGGAATTACACCACAGGTCAATCTGTTTAATGGCAAATTCATATGTTCACTTTTAACTGAAATGATAAACGGTGTCTTAAACAGCTCGAAAGCGCGGATAAGACTGACTGTGTTCAACAGTTTTAGAAAATTATCCTCGTAGTTCTTTCAAGGTCACAATGAATCCGTCAAAACTCACGTTTTCTGTAACGTCGGTGAGCTTAGGGAAATGGGCTGTGGTTTTTGTCAGGCCATTTCTAAATGCATCCCCATCAAATTAAAAATAAATTGTTCTTGACCGTGTAATGTCTTGCTGTGGACAGTGTTGAGTGAACAAGATGGAGGTGGATAACGATCAAGCAGCCTTCTCTACAAAGTACACCACAAAGGATCAATAACATTGAGATCTGGCGATTGTGGTAGCCGAGGAGTTGCGACAATTCTTGCTCACAGCAGAACCGGTCTCGGACAATGAGAGCTGTGTGAACAGATGCTCTGTCGTCTTGCCTAAGTTGTCTTGTAACACAGCACCACCTTTGGGAAACAAACATTGTATCATATGATGTACGTGATCAACCAAAATGATTGCACAGTCCCTGGCAGTAATGCGACTTTGCAGAGTAACCATCGAGCGTCTGGAATATCATGGTATGGCTACTCAGATCATCACCGAACCCCCGCCATGTGCCAATCTTAGGACGTAAAGCCGACCAGGAGCTGTAAACAGTGTGAAACGAGACTCATTCTACCAAAATGATTTCGGCACCACACTTTCCTGTTAGTGGAAATTGCATCACTAATGATAAGATTTGCGATTCCAGCTCTCTCTGCTTATGGGGCTTCCTTCGTGGTGTTTTGGTGCTGCCACGTTTCGCGAGTGCAGTGCCTTTTTCGTCACAATTCTCTTCAGTCACCTCCTATCACGATCACTGAACACACACTTTCGCCCGCTTTGTGACTTCGCGGATGATGATTCTCCGCTTTCCCCTTATGTGGTACCTCTTGAAACACCAAACTCTTCGACTCCCTTGATTATGTAAGCATCCACCATACGAGCATCAAAAATCTGCTCATGTTCGAATTCGCATAGAACCGACTTAGTGCGTCAACAATATACAGAGCACGGTTCTATTTACGACTAACACTTGCGACGTACTGATGACATTGCAAAGGTGCTGTTCGTGGTCAAATAGAACAGCGCACGCTGAAAGATTGGCTAGCATCTGCATTTATGTTGAAGCATGCGTTTCTCGTAGTGTTTCCATATTTTTGTCCAACTCCTATAGCTCAATATCGGGATGATTTCTTCTGAAATGCCACGATCAATTTCCTGTCCTGTCCATGACTTTTCCAAGCTTGTGTTCCATATCTGACAGTTCCATTGTCAAAGGAACTTTTAAGTCCTAAAGGATAGCTCGATAGCTAAGGGTATTCCCCGGAGAAGGTAAGGGATCCGGTTTCGTGTCCCAGCCTGGCATGCAGTTGTTTTCTCACAGGAAATTGCAAAACTGCCTACATTGTGTGGAAGATTGCAACATTCATTCTAGATACTAGATAATCGGTTTGAGGGTAAGTTTCATCGCGCTAAAGGGTCAGCAACACCTTTTCGTTTTACACTGTCTACATAGAGTGATAAGGCAGGATGCATGGCAGGCCATAGCTTTCCAACCTCCATCCTGGAGCAGCAGCCGCAGCAGCAGCAGTAGCGTAGTCAGCTCGGCTTCTGCTTCAGGGCTGGAGGCTCTGCGCCCCTCCAGAAAGTGCAGAGCTGGCGCCGGAGTGCCTTCAGGCTACCAGGCAGCAGTCGTGGCTCCTCAGCAGCGTAGATTCGTGCTTGGCTTATCTAGTCTTGGGATCGCTAAGAAATAACGCTAGATTCGGAAATACACGTGTAATGATCTGCATTGTGAAGACTTCACAAATTTCACTGGCATATACCACCGCAGTTACGTTCGGCTTCTTAATTACTTCATTAAAAAAAGCACATAATACCAAAGGAACGGTAAATAGTGCGAATGATCAGTCGACGGGCCACAAAAACTGATACCATGATACCATGGGATACTTCAAAAGCACGGGAAACATCTGTCACTTATTTCCGATTCAGTACGACACATAATGAGTACCTAAAGTAGTAACACAACTTGTCGAGATTTTCCGCATTGCCACTCAAAATCAAGCGCCCTACAAATTTCGGCTGTGTAGTTCATTTATGCGTTCGCCGCAGTGGGTAACAAACAGGCTACGAATCCAAATATCTCGATTCCCAGTCGTTACAAAGATTCTTTTCAGTCCACGAAGCACTTCTTTCACCTTTGACAACGACTTGCCGATGTGAAAAATGTTCAACTAAAGCCTTGTTTCGAAGTCCACTTAAAACTGAAAATGTTCCTTATAACTTGTAAAGTTAATGCTCTTTCTTGTAACTGAACTGCTAGTGGACCAATAATCAGTTAATAACGTTATCTGATTACGATAATGAAAACCAAGTTAAATGAATTCGCATATCTTAATAAATGCCAGTCACCGTATGAAAAATAAAACACCAATGGACATGAAAATCACTCTTAAGGTCCTATCAAAACCACCAAAGTGTGATAATGCGCAGCTTATAGACGGACTATTTGCGTTGAGGATTAATACTCCTTAAGGTAATTAGAATACTGAGATATGAAAATAGGATAACTTAGCAGTTAGACTTTCAGTCGGTTGAATGACGTTGCTATTGCCAGATAAATCTATTACATGCAGTTAACGCTATGTAATTGAGTCTATGCAACGTAAAGAAACATACTTCAAAAAACAGCTAAAGCATCTCTCCGCTCAGTGACTAAATTTAAGACTTACATTTTCTGCTGAAATTAGAATGCGTAAGAACGAGGTGAGTACTGTTATAAATAGGGAAACTACCTGAGACATTACACTCTTGTTAAGTTGTATCATATGCAACAGTTGAGACTAGGGTGTCACTGTGGCACGTAATCACAAAATGGCGGTAGACAAAGAATACGATACCACGTATTCGAATTATCAGTAATTGAATTAGGAAAATTAAAATGATTAGTATCTGCCAATAGAGTACATAACTGGTTACAAATCAAGTGAACATAATACACAAGCTATGTGGCACCCGATAAACACGTGCAACCTTAAGTCAGATACAGTAGCAATCTCATACCTCTAATTCTATGAGTGACTTCTAGAAAACGATAGAAAAAACAGAGTTGAATGGGAGAGTGACTAAACTGACTGCATAATTTATCGAGTTAGATAACAAGGATACTATTCTCAAACCAGCTTCAAGCCTATTGAAGTCACAGAAACACGAAACATTCATTGCAGCACGCGCATGGATACCAGTTCACTTTCGCAGTTCATAAGAAGTTTCGCTCACGAAGTTAGGAACAGCAATCGTGTGATGCAAACACTATACGGATGATAAAACAGAAAACCTTGAATATGAACAACAATATCGAATAACCCTAAAAAGAGGAATTTTCTGGCAAGTACTGCAAATTTGATGCCACCGCATCTTATTCCTGCAAAGTGGTGTGGTCATACTAAGCTCTCGCTAACAAGTGCACATTTTAAAGCTATTTGCCAGTATGATCTCCCAGACCCCTACGCACTGATTGGCTCACTGCCCGGAGACTCGTGACCGAAAGTTTCCATCCAAAGTCTCAGAGACACAAGCCCTCCACTGTATATACCGATACTGCTTACAGGAACAGCCTTGCAAAAGTATCAGCAAAGACAATTTCGCCAATTAATGAAAGCATATTCTTGAAAAGCTGAAAGTGATCGATTAACAAGCAGCTTTCAAACTAGAGGGGTAAGCGTACACAAAGTTCTGAATAACGATAAAGCATAGGTACCACCTTCAATAGGACGAGGCCTAGTAAAAGCACTGTGCTGTTCGATCCAGCCTATGGATTCTCATACACGTGTAACGCATCGTTATTTAAAGACAAAGGTACAATCATTTCTCCGAGAATTAATCGCTAGCGTATAAAATAATCTTTGTAAAAAGCTCAAACATCGGTTGCTTTCAAAACCTTGATCGGAAAAAGGCACTTCTCTTTTGCCCGTTGTTCGCTCTCTCGAACGGAAGTGCTGAAAAAGAGGCCACGTATTTATCTTAATAATTCATTTGATAATTGCAAGCGTACTTTGTTTCATTCTTTTATATTATCATTGTGATTTTGCATTACTATAAATGAAGCATTTACATGTTGCAGTTAATTAAACCGTTGTATGTGGACGGTTTGGTCATCGGCGCGTCTTTCACACACGAACCCGCAGTCCAATTTTCTTTTTACGAAGACCGGTTATCATTGCTATTGCAGTGCTGACCAATTCTTGGACTGCGTGTAATATTTTTAGGGTCTTGAATCACCAGGCTTTCTGCTCTCCAACGATGACTTACGTGCCTGACTTTCACCGAAAATGAAATTTCAGGTAATAGTTTTCACTCATCATAGATGAAAGCTCATTTCGATCATTAATCAAAATGATTTACAGCTCCATGTTATTTTTGTCATGCTCTGGCTGTCATCAGTGTGATGTGTTCCACCACTCGAACAATTAAAATTCAAAAATTTCACTTGATTCATTTTATTTTCTTTGAGGGTCACATTACAGGCCACGACACCTGTGAAATGCAACAGTTGACAGTTTTACCCTAGCGTACTGCGAATGAATGTATCATATCCATCTGCCGCTCACAGTTTTAAATAGCTCAATTTCAATGGTGCTGTCCGCCCCTGGTAGCTGAGTGGTCAGCGCGACAGAATGTCGTACCTAACGGCCCGGTTTGAAAAAATGTTCAAATGTGTGTGGAATCTTATGGGACTTAACTGCTAAGGTCATCAGTCCCTAAGCTTACACACTACTTAACCTAAATTATTCTAAGGACAAACATACACACCCATGCCCGAGGGAGGACTCGAACCTCCGCCGGGACCAGCCACACAGTCCATGACCGCAGCGTTCTAGACCGCTCGGCTATTCCCGCACGGCCAGGCCCGGCTTCGATTCCCGGCTGGGTCGGAGATTTTCTCCGTTGAGAGATTGGGTGTTGTGTTATCCTTATCATCATCATTTCATCCTCATCGACACACAAGTCGCCGAAGTTGCGTTAGCTTGAAAGATTTGCACCAGGCGAAAGGTCTACCCGACGGGAGGCCCTAGCCACACGGCATTTTTTTTTTTTTTCAATGGTGCTAAAGTTCGAGAACAATATTGAAAACGAATAAAAATACTTCTTTCTAACGGGTAACCGTTCATGACAAATGCATTTACTGTAGGTAACGACATGGTACACATCAGTGCACTAAGGTTTGTGGAATTTGTAGCATAGTGCCACAGATTAGGTACATGACAACACAAAAGAGAGAGTTTAGTTTAATGTGACGCCGTCTCGTGATGCACGTCCTGGTATGCAGTGAAAGAAGACCTGAATAAGCTCCTCCTCGGCAAGCTGGCGACCAACAATCCCCATGCACCATAGATGGATGCGAGTATTAGCTATGGAGATGATGGAACTCGTTACTGTTTGATGAATGCGGGACCTTCCCTGTAACATGTGCCTGGATATTGTCTAACAGAATTTCGGCATGTGGAGTAGCTCCAAATCCTTCCTGGTCTAGCGATTGTAGTTATAATACTGTTAAAGTAGTTGCCTTTAGCTGTTGATTGATACAGCCTTCGTCCAGATTCCAATCATAATGAAAGCGAATAAGTTTTTACGGCAAGTTGAAGCGGTACATCTTGAAAACATTAGACTCTGCAAGAAAACGACGGCGTCCAAAAGCCGTTTTCCATCTGAGGCATTCATCGTTGACGGGAAATGGCTGTTCTCTATGTGAAGACTAATTACAATATGAATGTTGGCACGTCGAAGATCATCGACGCTCTCCACCACAAAACGCAACAGAACCTTGCAGACTTTCAACGTGTCAGCATTCATATTTTAATTAGTTGGTTAGATGGTTGGTAGATTCGAGGGAGGGGACCAAACAGCGAGATCATCGGTCCCATCGGGTTAGGGAAGTATGGGGAAGGAAATCGGTCGCGACCTTTTCAAAGGAACTATCCCGGCATTTAGAATGAGATTTTCACTCTGTAGCGGATTGTGTGCTGATGTAAATCTTCCTGGGAGATTAAAACTGTGTGCCGGACCGAGACTCGAACTCGAGTTCGAGTCTCGGTCCGGCACATAGTTTTAATCTGCCATGAAGTTTCATCCCGGCATTTTTCTGAAATGATTTAGGGAAATCACGGAAAACCTAAATCAGGATGGCCGTACGCAGATTTGAACATTCGTCCTCCCGAACGTGAATCCAGTGTGCTAACCATTGCACCACTTCGCTCGAGCTGTAATTAGTATCCATGTTGGGAATAGATTAGTATATAGTAGGACGCCAGCGATATACACGACGCACACGACGGTGCGGCATCTTGGCGGCTGACTGCCGTCGTTCCAGATTTTCGACTTACATAGCAACGCGCACATGTGATAAGTCAGTGACTGATAACGGACTTAGAAGCTGCAGCATGGCGGCAGTTACCTCGGATCTGTACTAAGTATCTCTAGTGAGTACGCGTTCTGCCGCAGACCGATAGCGGCCAAGGTCAACGCAAAGCACATTGCCATTGACTACGTAACTACTATCTTACACACAGAGCTCAGGACACTACAACAGACAGGTTAAAAATAAAACTCGATTTTAATAGATCGATATAATTTATTAACAAAACTGTTGCATCGTTGAGATCCTGACCCTCAATGTACGCTTACTATTACACATATCACCAAAATAAATAAATCTCGCACCTACTTCACGACCAGGTATAAAAATTGGCATGGTATCGTCTTTTGACAATTTACATAAACGTCTAGTACGAACACGCGTAGGTTTATCAATACAGGGTGTATCATAATTAATGGCGTAATCGTATATACACTCCTGGAAATTGAAATAAGAACACCGTGAATTCATTGTCCCAGGAAGGGGAAACTTTATTGACACATTCCTGGGGTCAGATACATCACATGATCACACTGACAGAACCACAGGCACATAGACACAGGCAACAGAGCATGCACAATGTCGGCACTAGTACAGTGTATATCCACCTTTCGCAGCAATGCAGGCTGCTATTCTCCCATGCAGACGATCGTAGAGATGCTGGATGTAGTCCTGTGGAACGGCTTGCCATGCCATTTCCACCTGGCGCCTCAGTTGGACCAGCGTTCGTGCTGGACGTGCAGACCGCGTGAAACGACGCTTCATCCAGTCCCAAACATGCTCAATGGGGGACAGATCCGGAGATCTTGCTGGCCAGGGTAGTTGACTTACACCTTCTAGAGCACGTTGGGTGGCACGGGATACATGCGGACGTGCATTGTCCTGTTGGAACAGCAAGTTCCCTTGCCGGTCTAGGAATGGTAGAACGATGGGTTCGATGACGGTTTGGATGTACCGTGCACTATTCAGTGTCCCCTCGACGATCACCAGTGGTGTACGGCCAGTGTAGGAGATCGCTCCCCACACCATGATGCCGGGTGTTGGCCCTGTGTGCCTCGGTCGTATGCAGTCCTGATTGTGGCGCTCACCTGCACGGCGCCAAACACGCATACGACCATCATTGGCACCAAGGCAGAAGCGACTCTCATCGCTGAAGACGACACGCCTCCATTCGTCCCTCCACTCACGCCTGTCGCGACACCACTGGAGGCGGGCTGCACGATGTTGGGGCGTGAGCGGAAGACGGCCTAACGGTGTGCGGGACCGTAGCCCAGCTTCATGGAGACGGCTGCGAATGGTCCTCGCCGATACCCCAGGAGCAACAGTGTCCCTAATTTGCTGGGAAGTGGCGGTGCGGTCCCCTACGGCATTGCGTAGGATCCTACGGTCTTGGCGTGCATCTGTGCGTCGCTGCGGTCCGGTCCCAGGTCGACGGGCACGCGCACCTTCCGCCGACCACTGGCGACAACATCGATGTACTGTGGAGACCTCACGCCCCACGTGTTGAGCAATTCGGCGGTACGTCCACCCGGCCTCCCGCATGCCCACTATACGCCCTCGCTCAAAGTCCGTCAACTGCACATACGGTTCACGTCCACGCTGTCGCGGCATGCTACCAGTGTTAAAGACTGCGATGGAGCTCCGTATGCCACGGCAAACTGGCTGACACTGACGGCGGCGGTGCACAAATGCTGCGCAGCTAGCGCCATTCGACGGCCAACACCGCGGTTCCTGGTGTGTCCGCTGTGCCGTGCGTGTGATCATTGCTTGTACAGCCCTCTCGCAGTGTCCGGAGCAAGTATGGTGGGTCTGACACACCGGTGTCAATGTGTTCTTTTTTCCATTTCCAGGAGTGTAGTTGAAAGTACACGATACTAGAAGCAAAAAAGTCTCAGTAAACATAGAGTCGAAAATGCATACCTTAAGAGCTATGAGCAATTTTTCATCTTCAATACTGTGAAACAAATCTCTTGTACCACAAGTTCTTTGCTTTCCATATTTTGGTAACTGGTAGTATGGACCAAAATGAAAAAAGTAAACATATGCTCTGAAACGCATACCTTAAAAGTCACGAGCACTTGATCATTAGAAGAGTTGTGTTTCAAAGTAGCAAAGATGAGCAAATGCTCTAAGGAATGCATTTTAGAGCACATGTTTACTGGAATTTTTTTCTTTTTTTGGTCCATACTACCAGTTCCCAAAATATGGAAAGCAAAGAACTTGCAAAAGAAGAGATTTGTTTCACAGTATCGAAGATGAAAAATTGCTCGTAGCTCTTAAGGTATGCATTTTCAATGTTTACTGCGACTTTTTTGCTTTTAGTATCGTGTAATTTCAACTGTATGCGTTTACACCATTAATTATGATCCACCCTCTACAAAAGTTTGCGGACTTGTCGCTCCTGGCTGCAGACCACGTCTGATTGATCATAAATGTCCTGTCGGCAATAACATCTCGGGGCGGAAAGTTCTCCAAACTCGTCGCCAATGAAAGCAGAGCAGAATCAGTCCGAACAATATCTGCGGAAACGATCGTCAGTGCACAGTCGACTGTGCCACCACGAAACACAGCAGGACCATAGAGAGTGTCGATGACTTTCGACGTCTCAACATTAATACTGTAATTAGTCTCCGCATCGGGAACACTTATGTAAGTGGCAGGACGCAGCAAATGAATCGTCAGCACCTTGAGGATTAGGTACTGATCATCCCGTGCTGTGATCACATTCGCTCATGGGAACATTATCTTATTCTGCCCACTGGTTCCTTACACGCATCATTGCTGGAGCTACGTGTGTTGGGAATTAGAAGGTGATTGTATGACAGATCCGTTTCTCCTCTGTTGTTGAAGTTGCGCCGCTGATGTCGAGGAGACACGTTGGAAAATAGGCCCTTACTCCCGACAACTTCTGTGCTGCAATCGAGAGAGGTGGTTCAGTGATAAGACAACAGACTTGCATTCGGGAAAATAGTAGTTGACATCCTGTTCCCACCACTTACTGGACATTTCCGTAAACAAATGTAAAGGTGGCGTCCAAACCCTCACGTGTGTGAGAGAGTGCAGTTAAATGAATCAGAACTAATCGTGATGCAGAAAGTCCCTAGGACATTGTTGGATAAATGTATGCAACGTAAGGATTAACAGTATGTAAGATCGTGGAAAGCAATATTAACGTGTGGTACACACATGTTATCACTGAAAAAATATTAAATGTGATAAGCGAGGCAACATCTACTCGAATCAAAGACGCGATTTAAGTGAACGTTTTACTTTATTACGAAATGTGTGAGAATGGAGAAGCATCTAAATAGATATGAAATCATGAGATTTACAGGCACAGAATATTAACTGTGAGAAGTATGTACGTAAACTATCAGCTGAGAGAGTTACTGGGCAAGGGACAGTATTAGCTCATAATCATCTACCTCAGTTTGTGAAATTTAACGCAGCCTGCCTGCACATCAATTACAGTCATTGTTTGTCCAGCCAGAGAAGCGAAGAGGCCATACCAGTGACAATGCATTGAAGAACTTGGGGAAGTGAAACCGAACACGATTCTGAACATCCAGTTCGCGATGGTCCTAACAAGCCAAAGCTACAAGTTATGTACACCATTATCGCCGGTGCGATATGAGCTGATCAGTGACACAATG
The DNA here is from genome assembly GCF_023898315.1 of Schistocerca nitens. Lineage (NCBI taxonomy): Eukaryota > Metazoa > Arthropoda > Insecta > Orthoptera > Acrididae > Schistocerca > Schistocerca nitens. Next base: position 394,628,642 of record NC_064618.1, on the reverse strand, counting down.
TCTGGCTGCCATCAATTACATCGCTAGGACCACTCTGTCGAAGACTCGAACTTTGGACCCGCTCTGCTAATTGAGTTGAGTGAAGCCTACGGAGTACCGTGGCATTCAGCGCCAAGTTCAGATACGATGTCCTCATTTCTAGTCAGTAAAGAACTGACTGCACCCTTAATCCTGCCAACAACCTCAGTAACCTCTTGAAGTTATGTCGAACAACCCATGGCGCAATTGTTTCGTGTGCTAAAATCTCCATCCAGAAGAAGCTAAACTTTAAAAACCAATAATCTCGATTCCCTCCCCACTCTTCTAAAAAACTTCGCCCTGCGTATTACGACCTCCTGACGCCACGTCAATTTCACCAATCGGTACTCTCTAAAACAGCGGGTAGTCTCGCATCACAGGCCATAGAAAAAGATAAATACTGTGCTCAAGTTTCTCCATCGACTCTCTGGTTTTCTCCGAAGCCAGAACTATTTTGCCGTGTTTTTTCGACAGTCGGGAGATGTTTATAATCCGAATACAATTTTCTTAGCACTGACAGGACGTCTACCCCTTCCCAGCAGAGTTCGATGGTGCAGAATGAAAGCTTTCGCATCAGCCATTCTATGTGGACACATGGAATAAACTGAGCGACAGGCGGGGAGCCAGTATGACGCTAACCGAGGCGACTTTTCCCACGACAGCGCGAGCATAGCTTCTGCCTGTCCGTCACTCGTTAGCAGTTCTACAAAGGCCGCATCCCCTCACTTCACAGGGGGTCAGTTTCGGCAGGACACATTTGTGGCTCTCCCTTTCAATATCCTCAGCACTACTTCATTCCAAAGCTCACACATAAAAGCAAAACAGCCAGCATGCGGTTAAATTAAACAATGTTAAAGAAGGAAATGAAATCAGTGCAAACAGCAACTGTAAACTCATTTTCCGATCTAAACTTTTATCTTCTCAGATCCTGTCTAGCTCAACTCTCTCATGGTCGAAGTATATTATCAAATGTGGATGGAAAGGGAGGAACTGGATAGCGTGCTGCTTTTCAGACTTCCTAATACATCAACTACAAACTCCTTTCCGCAATACTTTTCTGTCATAAAGAAATGTGCTGACTAGTGAAACAACAGAATTTAGCATTTCTGATCAAGCTAGTAGGTGCTGTGGTAAGACATTGAACCCACATTCGTGAGGACGTTGATTTAAATCGCCACGGGCCCGTCGAATACCTCAATACGGCTGCCCAAATCATGACTATTCAGTCTTGGGTCGTAAACTCGAACAGAAGTTGAAAAGAGTGTGAGACAAGACTCATCCGAACAATTCTACCTTTGCTGTGTAGTCTAGGTTTTATGACTTCCTTACCAGCTTTACTTTTACGTGCATTTGCATCACTGATGGGTAGTTTTGGAATTCCAAGCTGCCCTGCAATTTACTGCTTGTGGAACTCCCTCCATATTGTTTTGGTGCTGACACTGTCCACAAGTGCGACAATCAGTTCTGCTGTGGTTTTGAAATTCTCATCCTCTTATTTTTCGTCACAATCCTCTTCAATCATCGTCTGTCGCGATCACTCAACACGTACTTTCGTCCGCATTGTAACTTAGTGGATGAGGTTTTTCCGCTTTCCCTGTGTGTGCTATAAACTTCGATATTGGCCTCTTGAAACCACAAATACTCCGGCTAAAAAGGGGAGGCCACGACGTTTGGACCGCGGATTTACTGCAAACTTCGTACACTCGTAGTACTCCATGAGGAGAATGAAATGTGTAAGCAGTAGCGCGTTCTTCTCAAGCGTTACTGAGAAAGTCCAAAGATAATTTCGGTCGTCAAATATACACCTGCGCGTGGCCATTTTTACCATGAAGCGGCGGCAGCCGAGTGCTGCCGGCACGGTAGCTCAGCTGGTTGGCCTCTGTAATAAAAAACTGAGTGGAAGGATCAACAAACGAACCTTAACGGATGTCATGTGACGTCCGCAACGAACAAACACAACGATCAACAACGAACAAAATGAAAAAAAGTGGTTAGTGTTCAAGCACCATAATCGCTGGATCGAGTCCCGTTCGTCAGTTTTTTTATTTCTAACACAGTCATTTTCTTTACTATTCATATTACAATTGATATAATGGGAAAATATGTGTAATTGGATGAGCTTTTATTAAATTTACAATGTTATTTGGCATTCTACAAATTTTTATTATCACAAATAATATAATATTCATAACTATCGACTAGTAAACGAACAAACGTATAAAGTGATACTGAAAATGTATGCTTGTCCGTGTCTTCAAAACTGTTCGTATTTAATCGAAAAAGTACGATAAATTGCTTCTCGTGAAGACGCTATTAAAATACACTCGATATTCCATGACCAATTATCAGCGTCGATATTTAAGGGAATGCTGCGTTGTGCATGGTTTGCTTCCAAATTATCGGTTGAAAGAGAGGGTTTTGCAAATGTTAACGAGGTCTGTTGTTCCATGGAAAACCCCAAAAGACCATGCGTATGCGGAAACAGCATTTATTCAATGCAACCGGTGCCGTTTAACCATATGTTTTCCATGTTTTTACGAAAAATACCATCCTGCCATTATACTCGTAATGTCGAAAGCGATAATTAATTGTACATCTTTCGAAAGCCGTCTGTGCTGGTCAAAACTTGGAGGTAACAAGTCCTATCGGGCTCCTTCCAGGTATAAGGGATTTCTCAAATCACGGATGCACCCACCATACCAGCACTAGTAATTTACCCATGATGTAATGCAATGAGCTGAGACATATTGCACTCACAACGACACAGAACGCTGTTCAGAACACGACTGACACTTGAAACTTACTGGAGACAGTGCACAGGTACCGTTCGTGGTCAGATGCAATAGCGCAACCTGGAGGCTTGTCCTCCATCTACATTTATGTCCAAGCGCCCATTTCTCGTGGGGTTTCCTTGTAAGTCCTCCGTGTCAATACACTCAATTATGTGCGTAGATTACTTGCTACTAAGATTTCCACGGTAATTCTGTAAATTGTTGCATTTTCTGACACGAGGGTAGTCCTAATAATAGCGAAAAGTTGGTATTCAAACTGTTTAGTCTCCTGCACAAAATGAATTGTTGGTCGCAATACCTCTCACAGAACATGAGAATAGGATCTTTGAATTGTCTTTTGCTGATGAGACCACACGAACGTGCTAGGGAGTCTCCAGCTTTGATTCTGTGGAGATGATTCAGGAAGTTGACATGATTCAGGCACAGCCTTACGATGGACGTTAGGTTCCACCTGCCGCATAATCAGATTTCAGCGAACGATCTTTTTGAGAAACGAGGTAACTATCGATTTCTGTGCTGTAGTGTTTCTTCCCAATTTTCTTCCAACTTCTCTTCCCATTTTTCTTCTCATGTGTTATATGGGGTGGACATAATGTCTTACCGTGCTTGCAGAAAACTATTTCTAAGGAACTAGAGAGCCATGCGGATTGTTGCAAATGGTAGCTTAACTCTTACAGCTTTTTATGGATACCCTTACGCACTTACGCACGACATCGGTTCGTTGCCGTAGAATGGCTAGACCTGTTCTCTCCTCTCACCGTCTCTACAGCATCGTGTATTCTTGCCATAAGTGTTTGTACATCGGGACTGGTGAACTGAATACTTAATCGTTAACTTGTCCCCTTAATGTAGGCTTTTACAACACTGGCCCATGAGTCAAGGATGCCCTTGCCCTCCCCTCATCGGTCTCATAGGTAGGTGCAGGTGGTGTTGACTACCCGCCAACCGGCCGTATTTCTTGCGTTCTGCGCTCGTACTGTACACTACTGGCCATTACAATTGCTACATCAAGAAGAAATGCAGATGATAAACGGGTATTTATTGGGCAAATATATTATACTAGAACTGACATGTGACTACATTTTCACGCAATTTGGGTGCATAGATCCTGAGAAATCAGTACCCAGAACAACCACCCTGGCCGTAATAACGGCCTTGGTACGCCTGGGCATTGAGTCAAACAGAGCTTGGACGCCCATGCAGCTTCAACACGATACCATAGTTCATCAAGAGTAGTCACTGGCGTATTGTGACGAGCCAGTTGCTCGGCCACCACTGACCAGACGGTTTCATTGGTGAGAGGTCTGGAGAATGTGCTGGCCAGGGCAGCAGTCGAACATTTTCTGTATCCAGAAAGGCCCGTACAGGACCTGCAACATGCAGTTGTGCATTATCCTGCTGAAATGTATGGTTTCGCATGGATCGAATGAAGGGTAGAGCCTCGTGGTCGTGCGGTAGCGTTTTCGCTTCCCACGCTCGGGTTCCCGGGTTCGATTCCCGGCGGGGTCAGGGATTTTCTCTGCCTCGTGATGGCTGGGTGTTGTGTGCTGTCCTTAGGTTAGTTAGGTTTAAGTAGTTCTAAGTTCTAGGGGACTTATGACCACAGCAGTTGAGTCCCATAGTGCTCAGAGCCATTTGAACCATTTGAAGGGTAGAGCCACGGGTCGTAACACATCTTAAATGTAACGTCCACTGTTCAAAGTGCCGTCAATGCGAACAAGAGGTGACCGAGACGTGTAACCAATGGCACCTCATACCATCACGCCGGGTGATACGCCAGTATGGCGATGACGAATACACGCTTCACATGTGCGTTCACCGCGATGTCGCCAAACACGGTGTAACCTACCCACAGAAATAATAATTAAATAAATTTAAATATGAATAAAGAATGTGATTCTAATTTAATGTAACCTCTGAACAAATTTGGTTCCCATTTATAATCTCTGTGCAGAAATGCATTCACATTTGATGTACCCACAAAATTCTTTTCTCATTTAATGTTAAGTTCGAAACAGAAAAATTCCTAAACCCCGAAATAAAAAAAAATTCAGTAACCTGGTAAATTTTAGGACGACAGCAGCGCTGCGCCACGGCCCTGCATTCTGAATAAAAAAACAAAAATTCTTACCTCAATAAAAACGGCGAATATATCTGCTCTTACCTAAAAAAATTTCGGCACAGCTCCGTGCAATGCTGGCCTATACAGTTGTGATTCGTGAAAGGAATGATCATGCATTGGATAAATTCTTTAAATTGAAATGAATGCTTTTTAAAAAAAATTACTTTATATTATAAATATTATTATTAGGGCATTTTTTAAAAGAAATTGGATGACAGTTCACATACATTACTAGATATGCGCAAGGCTGCTTCTCTACCTTATATAATAATACTCAGCCTCCAGAATCCCGACCAGAGCAGACTGCAGACAAGCGCAGACACGCGCAGACTCGCAGACGAGCGACAAGCAACAACTAAAAACATACTGCTCTCTGGTCAGAGACTCTCCTATGCCTTGCCTATTGCAGGCAGCGCATACCTCTTACAACGGATGCGACCATCATGATGCTGTAAACAGAACCTGGATTCATCCGAAAAAATGACGTTTTGCCATTTGTGCACCCAGGTTCGTCGTTGAGTACACCATCGCAGGCGCTCCTGTCTGTGATGCAGTGTCAAGGGTAACCGCAGCCATGGTCTCCGAGCTGATAGTCCATGCTGCTGCAAACGTCGTCGAACAGTTCGTGCAGGTAGTTGTTGACTTGCAAACGTACCCATCTGTTGACTCAGGCATCGAGACGCGGCAGCACGATCCGTTACAGCCATGCGGATAAGATGCCTGTCATCTCGACTGCTAGTGATACGAGGCCGTTGGGATCCAGCACGGCGTTCCCTATCACCCCCCTGAACCCACCGATCCCATATTCTGCTAACAGTCATTGGATCTCGACGAACGCGAGCAGCAATGTCGCGATACGATAAACCGCAATCGCGATAGGCCACAATCCGACCTTTATCAAAGTAGGAAACATGATGGTAGGCATTTCTCCTCCTTACACGAGACATCACAACAACGTTTCACCAGGCAACGCCGGTCAACTGCTATTTGTGTATGAGAAATCGGTTGGAAACTTTCCTCATGTCAGCATGTTGTAGGTGTCGCCACCGGCGCCAACCTTCTGTGAATGCTCTGAAAAGCTAATCATTTGCATATCACAGCATCTTCTTCCTGTCGGTTAAATTTCGCGTCTGTAGCACGTCATCTTCGTTGTGTAGCAATTTTAATGGCCAGTAGTGTATTTGGCCACTGCTGGCCGCAGGCACTCGGCCGCTTGAGCGCGGTCGCGTACGCTACGGCCCGGTGGTAATACTGCACGCACGTCAGCCGGTTGCCCATTCCTGCTCATCTGTGCCGCCCCCCCCCCTCCCCCAGGCGGGCACGTGATAAGAAGCAACCTACCTTAACGGAAACCTACAGGCCCTTCGGAACTGTAACTGAACTGCCAGGCTGCGGTCACAGTGGCACCGACATCGGCGAATTCTGCCGACGACCAACTTCGGCCAAAGACGGCCGATCGTTTCACCTGAACGTGCAGACTTCGGACGACGATCGGTATAATTTAAATCATCGACCGACGTTCTCACACACCAAATATGTAGTTTGAGAAACTGTAAGTGCATACCAAGAAACAAGGGGTTTGTAGCATCCTGAGGATGAAAAGTCGACTATCACAACTGGAATGTAGCTCGGGACCTATGGACTGAAATCTCAGCTGTATTGGAAACCATAAGCAAACAAAATCTTTATGCGATATTTTAAGCGTAAATTGTAGGCTCAAAAGAAAATTTGTTCAAGTAAGAAGGGTGGCGTATGTTATGCTTATAGTTACTGTAGTGGATCTTTTGTGAATTCCGGTAGTTCTGAATTAGCCGTCTAAAGATCATTACCGTTTACCAGGATTTTTACGTCAGCAGGTGGTGATTCTGTTATATGAGGTTGTTTGCAAATATTTGTGTTACAACTTTTCTATGTTTAAGTGTTCAGAGCATCTTATTCTAAAATTTTCCTGCCTTTCACACTTTTGTTGAATATCAATAATTGAATGTTGGTTGGCATATGGCTGTTTTGCAGAATTTATTTGAAGTAGTGCAGTGAGTTTGTACTCTTGCTTTCCAGTGTCACCTATGAATCGTCTCGAGTATGTAAATGAACGTTGCTCTCTTCATCTCATATATTCATAAAACTTGACTGGTTGTTCTAATAAAGAGCATACAGTATTCTAAACTTCCTTTTTGAGACATACATCATTCACATGCAGTCAGCTTCTTTTTAATAGCAAACGCCACGACGCAGTACTCGTCTCCAAGCACAGAGCATAATGGAATCCATCCCGAACAAGGAGGTTAAAATCTAACCTAAATCTCCATGAAACCGCCAAAAATTGACGAAGGAGTTCGGAAGCACCGTCACCAGGGTATTGGCCGATGTTTTCTAGGGGAGTATGGCGGTTACGTCCGCCGATCGCTGTCGGTGCCACTGTGAACTCAAGCCTAATAGGGAGTGTGTCTCATGATACGACAAAATAGATCACGCTTTTCCATGTATAGACACCATTGTGATAGCAGCAGTCCTAAAATGCGCTACCTGTAACAAGAGAGGAAGAGAAAAGAAATCAGGTGGTGCAGGGCACATGTAGAAGTGTATCCATACAAACTTTATGAGTTATGTTACCACTTTCAAGAAACCACATAACTGTGTGTAGCTTAGTCCCTTAGAACGAAAATTTTTGCAGTCAAGGAAACACCTTCAACTTTTCTATCATTAGGGATGCGGTCTGATGCGCGGAAACTGTGGATAAGTGCCCGTTGCGCATTGGGACGTTTGCGAGGAGATTCGCACATTCTTTTTGTTGGAGGCGTTGGTGGGATGGAATACAAAGATAGTTGACCTAGTTTTTTGCGGTGGCAGGGCGACCAACCTCTGCGTTTTCTTCATACGACGACCATTGTCATTCTGTATTGCCGGGGCGTCGAGCGCTAATGGTCCATCACGTGTTACCGGCATCTCGTTCATTCCTAAGAGCGTGACGAACGGAAGAGCTCGCACAGTTGTCGGTGCCTCTGCCGTGAACATTAACTTGTGCTGGGAATGAAATAAGACCGCTCTGCTTCAGGACGAAAAGAGGCGCTTTATTTATACTTCAGTGGATATCTCGATTAAATCTGACGAAGACTCTTTTCAGCGGTTGTTGTGAACATGCTGTTAGTGTTCATGCTTCGCGTATGGTGAGTAGATGGTTATTGAAGAAAACGACCAGAGGAAAAAAAGATATTTTCAAAGCGCTGGTTTGTCCACTGAACTCGGCACCAGGGGAACAAGCGACTAAGTAGCTGTTACTATCCAACAGCGCGCTTTGTGTTTCTATACAGAAATGATAATTTGGTCGAAGACGTCCCTACAGCTCTGCTGGTATCTGAATAATAGGGGACGCAGTAGATTGTATTCAGACGAAATATTTATATTACCTTCCCACCTCTGGTTTTGGTACTTGATTCTAGATCCTGAAATCTTGAGAAAATTAGTTAGCATCTTATCTGCCGCCGCCCCATGAACCATAGACCTTGCCGTTGGTGGGGAGGCTTGCGTGCCTCAACGATACGCATAGCCGTACCGTAGGTGCAACCACAACGGAGGGGTATCTGTTGAGAGGCCAGACAAACGTATGGTTCCTGAAGAGGGACAGCAGCCTTTTCATTAGTTTCAGGGGCTACAGTCTGGAAGATTGACTGATCTGGCCTTGTAACACTAACCAAAACGGCCTTGCTGTTGCGGTACTGCGACGGCTGAACGCAAGGGGAAACTACGGCCGTAATTTTTCCCGAGGGCATGCAGCTTTACTGTACGGATAAATGATGATGACGTCCTCTTGGGTAAAATATTCCGGAGGTAAAATAGTCCCTCATTCGGATCTCCGGGCGGGGACTACTCAGGAGGACGTCGTTATCAGAAGAAAGAAAACTGGCGTTCTACGGATCGGAGCGTGGAATGTCAGATCCCTTATTCGGGCAGGTAGGTTAGAAAATTTAAAAAGGGAAATGGATAGGTTAAAGTTGGATATAGTGGGAATTAGTGAAGTTCGGTGGCAGGAGGAACAAGACTTTAGGTCAGGTGAATACAGGGTTATAAATACAAAATCAAATAGGGGTAATGCAGGAGGAGGTTTAATAATGAATCAAGCAATAGGAATGCGGGTAAGCTACTACAAACAGCACAGCGAACGCATTGTTGTGGCCAAGATAGACACGAAGCCCACGCCTGCGACAGTAGTACAAGTCTATATGCTTACTAGCGCTGCAGATGACGAAGAAATTGAAGAAATGTATGATGAGATAAAAGAAATTATTCAGATAGTGAAGGGAGACGAAAATTTAATAGTCATGGGTGACTGGAATTCGATAGTAGGAAAAGGAAGAGAAGGAAACGTAGTAGGTGAATAGGGATTGGGGTTAAGAAATGAAAGAGGAAGCCGCCTGGTAGAATTTTGCACAGAGCACAACTTAATCATAGCTAAAACTTGGTTCAAGAATCATAAAAGAAGGTTGTATACATGGAAGAAGCCTGGAGATACTGACAGGTTTCAGATAGATTATATAATGGTAAGACAGAGATTTAGGAATCAGGTTTTAAATTGTACGACGTTTCCAGGGACAGATGTGGACTTTGACCACAATCTATTGGTTATGAACTGCAGATTAAAACTGAAGAAACTGCAAAAAGGTGGGAATCTAAGGAGATGGGACCTGGATAAACTGACTAAACCAGAGGTTGTACAGAGTTTCAGGGAGAGCAAAAGGAAACAATTGACAAGAATGGGGGAACAAATACAGTAGAAGAAGAATGGGTAGCTTTGAGGGATGAAGTAGTGAAGGCAGCAGAGGATCAAGTAGGTAAAAAGACGAGGGGTAGTAGAAATCCTTGGGTGACAGAAGAAATATTGAATTTAATTGACGAAACGAAAAAATATAAAAATGCGGTTAATGAAGCAGGCAAAAAAGAATACAAACGTCTCAAAAATGAGATCGACAGGAAGTGCAAAATGGCTAAGCAGGGATGGCTAGAGGACAAACGTAAGGATGTAGAGGCTTATCTCACTAGGGGTAAGATAGATACTGCCTACAGGAAAATTGAAGAGACCTTTGGAGAAAAGAGAACCACTTATATGAATATCAAGAGCTCAGATGGAAACCCAGTTCTAAGCAAAAAAGGGAAAGCAGAAAGGTGGAAGGAGTATATAGAGGGTCTATACAAGGGTGATGTACTTGAGGGCAATATTATAGAAATGGAAGAGGAGGTAGATGTAGATGAAATGGGAGATATCATACTGCGTGAAGAGTTTGATAGAGCACTGAAAGACCTAAGTCAAAACAAAGCTCCGGGAGTAGCCAACATTCCATTAGAACTACTGACAGCCTTAGGAGAGTCAGTCCTGACAAAATCTACCATCTGGTGAGCAAAATCTATGTGACAGGCGAAATACCCTCAGACTTCAAGACGAACATAATAATTCCAATCCCAAAGAAAGCAGACGTTGACAGATGTGAAAGTTACCGAACTATCAGTTTAATAAGTCACAGCTGCAAAATACTAACGCGAATTCTTTACAGACGAATGGAAAAACTGGTAGAAGCCGACCTCGGGGAAGATCAGTTTGGATTCCGTAGAAATGTTGGAACACGTGAGGCAATACAACCCTTACGACTCATCTTAGAAGAAAGATTAAGAAAAGGCAAACCTACGTTTCTAGCATTTGTAGACTTAGAGAAAGCTTTTGACAACGTTAACTGGAATACTCTCTTTCAAATTCTGAAGGTGGCAGGTGTAAAATACAGGGAGCGAAAGGCTATTTACAATTTGTACAGAAACCAGATGGCAGTTATAAGAGTCGAGGGGCATGAAAGGGAAGCAGTGGTTGGGAAAGGAATGAGGGTTGTAGCCTCTCCCCGATGTTATTCAATCTGTATATTGAGCAAGCAGTAAAGGAAACAAAAGAAAAATTCGGAGTAGGTATTAAAATTCATGGAGAAGAAGTAAAAACTTTGAGGTTCGCCGATGACATTGTAATTCTGTCAGAGACAGCAAAGGACTTGGAAGAGCAGTTGAACGGAATGGACAGTGTCTTGAAAGGAGGATATAAGATGAACATCAACAAAAGCAAAACGAGGATAATGGAATGTTGTCGAATTAAGTCGGGTGATGCTGAGGAAATTAGATTAGGAAATGAGACACTTAAAGTAGTAAAGGAGTTTTGCTATTTGGGGAGCAAAATAACTGATGATGGTCGAAGTAGAGAGGATATAAAATGTAGACTGGCAATGGCAAGGAAAGCGTTACTGAAGAAGAGAAATTTGTTAACTTCAAGTATAGATTTAAGTGTCAGGAAGTCGTTTCTGAAAGTATTTGTATGGAGTGTAGCCATGTATGGAAGTGAAACATGGACGATAAATAGTTTGGACAAGAAGAGAATAGAAGCTTTCGAAATGTGGTGCTACAGAAGAATGCTGAAGATAAGGTGGGTAGATCACGTAACTAATGAGGAGGTATTGAATAGGATTGGGGAGAAGAGAAGTTTGTGGCACAACTTGACTAGAAGATGGGATCGGTTGGTAGGACATGTTCTGAGGCATTAAGGGATCACCAATTTAGTATTGGAGTGCAGAGTGGAGGGTAAAAATCGTAGAGGGAGACCGAGAGATGAATACACTAAGCAGATTCAGAAAGATGTAGGCTGCAGTACGTATTGGGAGATGAAGAAGCTTGCACAGGATAGAGTAGCATGGAGAGCTGCATCAAACCAGTCTGAGGACTGAAGACCACAACAACAACAACTTATCTGCCGCTATCTTCGATTCCTTTGTTATTGTAAATAATTACGAAAAGTGGAGAAGAATGTAGATCCTACGTTCTTAGGTGTCCTGGTCATAGTGTGATCCATAAACCAACTGGTATCTACATCTTCGAGCTACGAGCTGCTATCACCTATCCCAACGCAGTGGTGTATTACGGACTCTCGCTTGTAGGGCTAAGGGTATCTCAGATTCAGGAAGCTTATTAGGGGAGTTCAGTCATCTTTGCTCTGTGTTTGTACAAAACGGGTACGCTGATAAACAGACTCGAAACGCACTTCAACCTGTACGCTCTAAACCTCAAGAGCGGCCAGAAGAAACGGAGAACACCACAAGGATGGTTTTTCTGCCCTATGATGGTGGCGTGCGCTTTAATAATGGCAGGATGTTCAACAAACATGGAATAAAATGTGTCTTCCACCCCCCAATGCGAGTGCGACCGTTGCTGGTTTTTGTTAAGGACTACTCAGCGATAAGGAGACCATGGATGTATAAAATTCCGTGCCAATGTGTAAAATCATACATTGGCCAGTCGTGTCGTACTGTTAAAGACAGGTGCTATGAACAGACGTCGCAACAGATTCGGTCGCCCAGAAAAGTCTGCTATTGCTGAACACTGTACTGACACACGATATAGCACGAACTATGGAGAGACAAAGATCCTTTCGCCCGCTCTACGTTCTGGGAATCCATCATTAAAGAAATAGTCAAAATATGTATAAGTATACCTGAGACACGAGATTTCAAATTAGCAGGGCATGGGACCAGTCAGTATTGGTCATACTGAGGCATCGTTGGCTGCAGACGAACGAATCAGAGTCAACACATATGGGGAATCGGAGTCCAGACAATTGAATGGGCGCCAACACACTGCCCGCGTGTGCGCTGGGTCCTTTTTTGACGCCGCGCTACTCTTGCGTCGACATTCGAACAGAGTGGCACGTTTATCCGGCAGGAATTAATGGTTGTAGTCATCCTCCATGATTTGTCTAGCTCCACCCCTCGACGCCTGAGATTTTCTAGCGAGCCAGCGCATATATTGGCGAGTCACTGTAACAACAAGTCAGTAAGCATCTGAAGATGAAGAGCAGCTGTCTCGTTAAAATATTATGCAGCTTTCACAATATTATCCGACGCAACGCCCGTGAAACACTGAAGCAGTTATGAACTCTCTCGATTTGTTTACTTGATCACATTTTACGTATTCGTTCTGCTAATATACTACTGGGAAATTTGAGTTGAGTCAGAATTAGTCGCTCCTCCGCTATGCCCATCCTTGTGATTGTTAAATATAGTATTTTAGTAAATTGGTCAACTCAGACTTCGCAGATGCTATTTCAGTTGCGTGCTTATGGAATATCGTCTCAGTTATGTGACTGGTTTTGTGATTTCCTGTCAGAGAGATCACAGTTCGTAGTAATTAACGGAAAGTCATCGAGTAAAACAGAAGTGATTTCTGGCGTTCCCCAGGGTAGTGTTATAGGCCCTTTGCTGTTCCTTATCTATGTAAAAGATTTGGGAGACAATCTGAGCAGTCGTCTTCGGTTGTTTGCAGAAGACGCTGTCTTTTATCGACTAATAAAGACATCAGAAGATCAAAACAAACTGCAAACCGATTTAGAAAAAATATCTGAATGGTGCGAAAAGTGGCAGTTGACCCTGAATAACGAAAAGCGTGAGGTCATCCACATGAATGCTAAAAGGAGTCCGTTAAGCTTCGGTTACACGATAAATCTGTCAATTCTAAATACTGTAAATTCAACTAACCTAGCAATTACAATTACGAACAACTTAAATTGGAAGGAAGACATAGAAAATGTTGTGGGGAGGCTAACCAAATACTGCGTTTTGTTGGCAGGACACTTAGGAAATGTAACGTATCTACTAAGGCTGTTCCAGCTCGTGGGCTCCGTTGTGGGCCGCGGAGCGCTCCCTGCTCCAGGGAGCCGCGTCGCTCGCTGTGACCATTCAAGTGGGCCGGCACGCCGGCACGTGACACGGCTGGCTGAGGCAGGCGGCAAGGCAAGCGTTTTGATGTGCCAGCTGCGTCTTACAAGATCGGCAACCTCGTATTCTTAGCTGCTAAGACGTGGTGACATGCTACACCAAGAAATACGTTGTTCAGAAAATAAATAAGAAACAACTGTTTTACAAGAATTTGCATACTAAACTTATTGGGTCTCTGTAGCTTGACATTTTCTTTTCATTACAAGATCGGAAATTTCAGGCGCCAAAGTGCTCGCAGCGTTAATGCGGAGGATGGCCTTCATTGTTGCATCCTGAAGGAACGATCGTTCCTTACTTTTTACTCTTTTCATTGCTGAGAAAAGCTGCTCACAACAATACGTGGATCCAAACATGCACATGATCTGAGCGGCATTGTTGTGAAGCTTGGGAAATGTATTTTGCTGTAATGAACGATACCATCGTCACACATCCAACATGTTGTAGTACCTCTCTTTCTACAAAGTTGAATTCTGCAAATCAATAATCTCCAATTGAAGTGACGATGACAAGTCATAGAGGGAAACTGAAAAAGGAGTGCTGAACACCTTAAGTTCCATTTCCAAACTAGTGAGGTCTCGGAATCGTGTTTGAAACGACCTGATGATCTGCTTTAACTTTCCTTGGTAATCGTCGAAAGTAGTACGTTCAGATAGTTTTAAAGAAGCAAGACGATTGAAGAACGTTAAATGTCCATTACTCATCTGCCTCTCAAATAAACGTAACTTTTCCATAAACGCTTTGATCTGGTCGTGCATGTCAACGATTAGCTGCCCTTTGCCCTGCAATGACAGATTTAAATTATTCAGATGCATAGTTATGTCAGCTAGGAACGCCAGGTCTGATATCCATTTTATCTCTTTCAGACAACCCATTTCTTCCCCTTTCATTTCGAGAATAAGGGATATTTCCTCACTAATGGCAAATAAAACACAATAACTTTTCCCCGACTCAGCCAACGAACTGTATTGTGGTAAGTTATATCCTCATACTCCGCTTCCATATCTTTCAACAATCCTTTGAATTGGCAATAATTCATACCGTGAAGCCGCACAAACTTCACACACTTCACGACATCTTTCATTACGCCACCTAGCTCTACTGTTTCTGCACACAGTGCCTCTTGGTGAATAAAACAATGAAGAGTCAAACTGTCTTTCCCGAATTCGTCCCTGAGTTTATTTTTCAAAAGAGAAGCAAAACCTTAGTGACGCCCGATCATTTGTGGTGCACCGTCTGTCGCTACAGAATGGAGCTTATGCCACGGCAAATTCATATTGCCCACTGATTCTCAAACAGCTTCAAAAATGGGATGTCCTGTTGCGGTGTAATCGAGTGGTACCACATCCAAGAGTTCTTCAGTTACTTGCAGCTCCATGTCGACCCCACACACAAAGACTGCAAGCTCAGCACAGTCCGATATGTCGGTGCTTTCGTCAAGCGCTAGCGAAAATGCAACAAAGCTCTCTGCCTTTTTCCTGAGCTGTGTCTCTAAATCCGCTGCCATGTTCAGGATTCAACGAGACATTGTTTGCTTCGACAGGCAAACCCCTTCAATTGCCTGCACCTCCCTTGGAAACAAACATTCTGCAACTGCTACCATGCACGATTTTACGAGTGGTCCCACCGAAAACGGCTTGCCACTCGTCACAATGATGCGAGTGACCCTGCAGCTTGCTCGAATTACAGATTCAGTAGTGTTTTCTCCGCTCTCATTCACCTGAAAATTATAAACGCATTACAGAACACGAACTATGTTGCATGTTTTGATACCGTCTGTATTACGAAAGCGTTTTTAAACTTGCGTCTCCTGATTTGTCGTTCTTAAGCCTGGCTACCAGTTCTCTGCGTGCAACGCCTACTACCTGATCGTAATGCGCTGCGTGAAGACGTGTATAATGTTGTTATATATTGCACCTCTTCCTAGAATTAAATACTTTATGACATACAAGACACTGCGGACAACCATCCCTCTCAATGAACAGAAAGGTATCCTCCAATAGAGGTACAGGGCTCCCGCGGCTAGTCATAGCTGTCACTGAACACGGATTATTCCGTCAGTTGCGGCTGCATGCGGCCAGGGGGCAGTGAGTTCGCTTTCCCCCTCCACGCGGACCCCGAGCTGCCGCAGTGAGCGCTCTGGAGCGCTCCAGCTCCCTGGAGCTCGGTTGGAACAGCCTGTACTAAGGAGTCTGCCTACACTACGCTTTTCCATAATCTTTTAGAATACTGCTGCGCGGTGTGGGATCCTTACCTGATAGGATTGACGGACTGTATCGAAAAAGTTCAAAGAAGTGCAGCACGTTTTGTATTATCGCGAAATATGGGAGAGAGTGTCACAGATATGATACAGGATTTGGGCTGGAGATCATTAAAAGAAAGGCGTTTTTCGTTGCGACAGAATCTTCTCACGAAATTTCAATCACCAACTTTCACCTCCGAATGCGAAAATATTTTGTTGACACCGACCTACATAGGGAGGAACGATCACCAAGATAAAATAAGGGAAATCAGAGATCGTACGGAAAGATGTAGGTGTTCATTCTTTCCGCGCACTATACGAGATTGGAATAATAGAGAATTGTGAAGGTTGTTCGATGAACCCTCTGCCAGGCACTTAAATGTGATTTGCAGAGTATCCACGTAGATGTAGATGTAGAAATAATGTTGGCAGGTGCCACATCGGATAATGATCCAAGAATCAGTCGTGCCTCGTTAACAGCAAAGGGCGTGCCTTCGGCGAGGCTGCAGTCTGTAGCGAGACGGCTCGGAACGCTGATCGGTCACTGTCCGCCTTCCGCCTATCTGCTGCGGCGGCGCCCCTGTGGCTGGTAACACGCACGTTCTTGGCGAAGGCTCACACGCGAAGGCAACCGCGTCGTGATCTGTCACGAATCTGGCTGCTCCTGAAGATGCAACGACTAATTTGCAGACGTAGCCAATAAGACGGTGTCTGAAGCACTGCTGGCGACAAGTTTACGGAAAGTCTAAACAGATTACGTCATGGGAGCATTGGTCATCTTTATTTCACTGTGACAATATGAACCGCGTGACCATTTAGAATTATAATGACGAAAGGAAGAAAAGCTATGGTGCAAGTTACAAACCTGTCGACTGAAAGACGTAATCAGTCATATCTAGTTTGGAACCCTTCGCGTGACCTACTGGACCTAGTCGCCGTGGGATGACTTGGTTTCTCGTCTGTACATAGTATTCATTGGTGCATCCACAATGGAAGGATATCTTTGGAGAGGCCAAACAATCATAAGAGTCCTGAAGAACGGCAGCAATGTTTTCACTAGCTACAGGGACATCAGTATGCATGACTGTTTAGAAATTGTAACAGCAGCAAAGATAAAATTTAAGGAAGTATTCTGTCAAAATAAACCACTATCACTGTGTAGTAGAATGAACAGCTCGATTTTACAAAAACATCAGTCAGTGTCTTCGCTACTGTCTTCTATCACAGCTGAAACACTACGATAGACATCCGAAGAGTCGGACAGCGGATCCCTCCTCTGCGTTTTGACCTCTGCCATGATGCCTGTGGTGCGCTTCGCCGGAGCGTAACTATCGATATCGACAAACCATTCTTATTGTAAGCAGATACAGCCATCTTTGCTACGAATACTTTCAACTTGGACATACAAATTCCCATAATGAGCAGTCTACACACAAAAACTATCGAATCATGTCTGTTAGTTCGTTTCTTTGATTTAATTATGCTAGAATTGTTGCGAATCCTTATTTATGTAATTCCTCTTTATATTTCTATATCTATTTTCTTGCAGAGTTGCCTACACCATGCAGTGTTGCTTACCTCATATAAGAAGTACATAATTGTTGTCAACGGTGTAATGCTGTATCCCATGGGCGGACTTGCAGTAATATATACTCGGATAATGCTTCCGTATTCATCAGTTGTCCGTGCTCTTACCGATATCGGTCCGTCCACTGACATCATGGGCTCTTTGTACAGAAATCCCTCTGAATATGTATTACTATTGTACTGCAGTCTCTACGGCCAGAATTTGGTGTAAATTATAGACTTGAACCGATCCGCAACCTAAATAAACTTTTGTTCAGATCGAGACTGTTTTACTGAATTTCGACATTAGCGAACGTGATCTTGCGATACTGGTAATTCGGAAATGATAAAAGCAAAGGGAAACTACAGCCGTTATATACACGAAGGAGATGCAAGTATAGGTTACCTAAAATTAATACAAAAAAATCGGACGACGATTATAAGAGTCGAATGACGTGAAAGGAAGGCTGTTGGATGCATTACAATCTCTGTCTTTCCCTGTAGGTTTCACCCTCTACAGCTCCCTCTAGTACCATGGAAGCTATTCCCTGATGTCTTAACAAGCATCCTATCATACTATCCCGTCTTCTTGGCAGTGTTTTCCATTATGTTCCTCTCTTTGGCAATTCTGCGGAAAAATTATTATTATCTTATCTTATCCGTCGCAGTGACTTTCAACATCCTTCCGCAGCACCGCAATATCATCGCTTTGATTCTCTTCTTTTCCGTTGTTCACACATTTCATGACACTACGATGCCGTGCTCCAGACGTATATTATCAAAAATTTCTTCCTCAAATTAAGGCCTATGTTTGATACTAGTAGACGTCTTTCGACCAGGAATCCCTCTTTTCTGTGACAGTTTGTTTTTTGTGTCCCCTGTACTTCATCTGTGGTGTGTTATTCTGCTTCGCCTACTTTGTATCCTCCAATTTTTATGTTAATTTTATCTCCTAATCATATTTTTACTACTCCTCATTACCTTAGACTTTCTTTGGTTTACTCTGAGTCTGTTATGTGCATTCATTAGACTGTCCATTCCATTCAATAGGTCCTGTAATTTTTCTTCTTTTTCATTAGGGCGGCAATGTCTCCAGCAAATGTTATCATTCATATCCTTTCACCCGGATTTCTAATCTCACTTATGAACTTTTCTACTGTCTCCGTCATTGTTTCTTAAATTTGAAAACTAGGGGCAAAAGACTGCATCGCTGCCTTACAATCATTTTACACCAAGGAATTCCTTCTTGTTCCTCTACTCTTATTGATCCCTCTTGGCTCTTGAACATTTAGTACATAACTTTTCCCTAGAGCTTACTCCTATTTTCCTCAGAATTTCGAATATCTTGCACCATTTTACACTACTGCAAGTTTTGTCTAGATCGACAAATCCAGTCAATCTGCCGTCATTTTTCTTTACTCTTGCTTCTTACATCAAGCATTCCACCAGAACTACCTCTGGTGCCTTTACCTTCTCTCAAACAGCCCACCATTTAATATTTTGTTTGATCTCATGTCTTCCAGACCTCTGTTAACCTCTAATACTGGATCCCCTATATCCTCCATATCGATTCCCATTTGTCTTCTGTCATGTCGAAGTTCTTCCTCATAATAGAGGCATTCACTGTACTATTTCCACGTGTCCACACTTTCTCTGCATGCAACAGTGGAATTCCCATTACAGTCTTCACGACTTTGCTTTTAATTTCACAGTCAGTTATTTTAACTTTCTTATATTCTGAACCACTCTGTTTTTTTTTTCGATTTCTTCAAATTTTTCCTGTAACCATTTCGCTTTAGCCTCCTAGTTCTTCATATTTAATTCACACCTAAATGACTTTATTGCTGTATTCCTGTCTTATACTTCTTTCGTTGATCAATTGAAGAATGTTTCCTTTTCCCAAGGTTTCTTAGTAGTCATCTTACTTGTATATACACTTGTCTGTCCAACTACTGTGGTTGCTTTTTTCAAGCAAGTCCATTCCTCTTCAACTGAAGTGCCCACTTTGGTATTCATGTTGCAGTAGGTGCAGCATCAGATCTTCAAACCCACCTTATCATCTTTCAGTGTTTCAGTGTCCAACCTCTTTCCACATTGTTTCTACCTGACCAGTCTCTGAAACTTCAGACTACTCTTCTTCATTATTAAATTATGATCTGAATCTCTATCTGTTCCTGGGTACACCTTAGAGACCACTATCTGAATTCGGAATCTGTGCCTGACCAAGATGTAATCCAACTGGAATCTTCCCATACCTCCAAGCCTTTTCCAATCATATCACCTCCTCTTGTGATTTTTGAACTGTGTATTCACTATTACAAGCTGAAATTTATTGCAGAACTCAATGGCTCTTTCTTCTCTCTCTCTCCCCCCGTATTCTTCCGTGGTATTTTCTTATGCCCATCCGGTAATACAGCGCTCCAGTCCAGTCCACATGATTATTAGATTTTCATCTTCCTTTACGAGCTGTGCCACCCGTTAAATGTACTCATATATCTTCTCTATTTCTTCATCTTCTGATTATGACGTCGGCATGTGTACCTGAAATTTTGTTGTCGGCGATGGTTTGCTGTCTGTTCTGACTAGAATAAACGCCCCACTAAACTGTTCACAGTAACTCACTCTCTACCCTACCTTTTTATTGATGATGAATCCTAGTCCTGTTACACTATTTTCTGCTGCTGATGATCTGATCAGGTGTCTTCTTTCCATTTCACTTTAACGCCTCCACCCCTATTTCTAGACTTGGAGTTTGCATTTCCCTTTTAAGATTTTGTTGCTTCGCTAGCACATTTAGGCATCTGAGATTCCATGGTCCGATCAGAAGTTAGCCTTTCTTTGGTTATCTTCTTCTCGTGGTTACTTCTCCCTTGGCAGTGCCCTCCCGAAGATCCAACTAGGGGAATAATCTGGAATATTTTGCTAGTAGAGAGATCATCATGACACTTTTTCAATTCAAGCTACTTGTTCTGTGGATGCACATAGTGTGTCTTCGATGCAGTCGTCACCATTGCCCTCTGCACCATCAGGCCGTTAAGCATTGTCTATACTTCTGCCCTTTAGGGGTATTTTCCTTGTCCAAGGGCAAGATGATGTTCTGAAACTCTTCTCCCACAGCTCCAACCTCTTTGACACGGTCGTTCGTAGAAAGAGTCTGAATCCCTATACCGGTTGTCTTTGGCCGCCATTTCTGATGGATTTTATTCAAAATTTAAGAAATGAGTGGGTTCTAAACTTGGATCGAGGACGTTTTGGTCACGAAGCAAAGACAGTTCCCCCTTTTTTTCATAATTTATAACCTCGTGGTTTCCAGGCATGCACTTTACCGGCTTTCTAGGCTAGGTAAAAACGAAGACTGAAAATCCATGTTTTCACAGTGAGTCGATACCGTAATCTTTATCCCTTTTATTACTATACGAGAGTGAGTCATATGAAAACCTTAATTTTGTAATAACAAATCGAAATTTCGCGCCGTTATCCTGTAAGTTGGTAAGCGTGCTACAAGCAGCGTGCAGAATGGCCTATAGGTGGCAGTATAGTGCAGATGCACACATATCGTCGCAGTATCAGCATAAAGATGGTCGCCCCACTTGCGACTTGCACCAGGGAGGAACAGCGTTCCGTTACTCGGTTTTTGCGTAGTGAAGGTGTGAAACCTATTGAAATTCATCGACGAATGAAGGTTCAGTACGGTGATGCATGTTCGTCACAGCAGCTAATATACGAATGGAGTAGGAAGTTCGAAAATGGTGTGACTTCAGTGGAGGATGCTCCTCGTCCAGGTCAGGCACAACGAGTTGTGATTCCACAGAACATTGCAGCAGTTGAAGCCATAGTGAAGGAAAACCGCCGAGTGACACTGAATGACATTGCAGCTTGTTTACCAGCTTGTTTACAGAATAGTCATTTGTTAGCACACCACATTGTGCATGATGTGCTCCAGTTTCACGAAATGTCTGCAAGATAGGTGCCACAGCAGCTGACCCCTGAAACAAGAGAACGACGTGTTGATGCTTGTGAAGAACTTCTTCGGCGCTTTGAACGAAAAGGTGAAGGCTCCCTTGCAAGAATCGTTCCTGGGGACGAAACCTGGGTTCACTTCCACCAACCGGAAACGAAGGGAGCGAGCAGGGAATGGCGGCATTCCTCATCACCAAAACCAAAGAAGTTTCGAACAGAACCAATAGCAGGTAAGATTATGCTGACGCTCTTTTGGGCCGAAAAAGATGTAATTTTGGAGAATTAAATGCCTAGAGGGACCACTGCCACCAGTGCATCATACACAGATCTCCTAAACAATCATCTGCGACCTGCAATCAAATCAAAGCGACGTGGACTGCTGTCAGCAGGTGTCCTTTTGCAACATGACAATGCAAGGCACCACACTGCCCGTACAACAGTTGCAACAATCACAGACATGCATTTTGAGTGTCTTCCTCATCCACCATACTCACCAGACCTTACCCCAAGTGATTTCCATGTGTCTGGACCACTCAAAGACGCAATGGGAGGAAAGAAGTTCCGTTCTGATGAAGAGGTACGCCACGCGGTGCATGAGTGGTTGCGCGGACTACCAAAAGAATTTTTTTCTAAAGGAATTTATGCACTTTGTAAGCGCTGGAGGACTTGCATTGAGAGTGGTGGAGATTATTTTAAAAATCGATACCGCTTTGTACCACTTCTGCACAATAAATAATATTTAAAAGAAATATTTAAGGTTTTCATTTGACTCACCCCCGTACAAGAGTTTTATAACCGAAGGTTGATGCCATGCGTGGGAGAAGGAAAATTTCTTTTGCTCCTTTATTCTCAAGGGGGGGGGCAAATGATAAAGATAAAAGAAGGTTCTGTCAACATCACTCGATCCTGGGACCCCACGCCCTCAAAACCAGGCTCTTACTCGCTTTCGTAATTATTTAAAAGAAAAAAAAATGGAGCGATAAAAATGAAATAAACTGCGAAGCAATTTGCCCGATAAGCGGGAATGATTAGAAAGGCACAAGGACCAGCTAACTCAGTCAATATCTTGACAACAGAAGACAAGGTCCAACATACTGGTGAATAAGTCGCGACACCATTGCAGGCTAAACACTTCCAATATGCAGCGGCTGTATATTGGCGGAAAGCGAGTGGTTCCGTATCGCCCCATCTATCTACAATTTAACGAATTTTGTGTCCCACCAGTCATGTAGCTGTATTTGAAATTGTTCTCTGGTAGCAGAAGGAGTCTGGACGCAGCAGTATATCAGCCGGGAAGGCTGTCTCAGTAGATCGAGTTAGAAAAGCTAATTGTCTTTTAAGACAGTGCCAGATTATTGGGATTAGGTGTACAGCACAATCACCTCTGTTTCACACAGGCGGTAATTTGGAAAGCAGTTGCAATATTTCTAACGTTTTATGATCAGTGTCTGTGCCATATCTACAAGGTGTCTGGGATGTCACCTTTCAGAACTACAATACAGGCCATCTTTCCTACATCGAATCAAAGGGTATTCGACTATCTTCCTTGTCAGCACTTTCTCCAGATGTCCCAGCCAATTAAAACATCTTGTCACTGGCTGCCGAGAACTTCGCACTTCTGCTACTACAATTGATTAATTCTGGCATAGAGATGAGTCAGTATGGAAAGGCATATCCGTATCTGCCATCCAAGATCAGTTCAGCTCGATGCCCAGCCGGGCTACAGCTGCTGTTTCTGCCACAAGTGGCAGCTCTGTGTACACCACCCTGCGTACTTCATACCATCTACGAATATAATCATGTTTTCTTCCTGTAATAATGCTTACACTCAATAAGTCAATTTTGTTATTTGCTATCCTTCCAAGCGAAGTAATTTTAATAGCTAACAATGTTGATTATGAGAGCTAAAATATGGGAATGAAACTAGTATTTCCAGTGTAGATACTGAAATGTTTACGTGATCTAGTAAAAGCGATATTGAGAAATCGGCTTACGGAAAACAGTCGTTGTGATCTCAGTGACTCTCTTGATTAACTGCGTGAAACATTCGTGAACCCCTGGATAGAAAGCAGCTGCTGCGCCTTATTTGCATACGTGCTAACGTTGCTGAAACGGGGTTAACAGCTGGCGTCAGCCACGTAGTGGAAACCCCTGGAGTGCAACTGCCGCAGTGCTTCAGCATTTAGCTTGGAGCGTGCAGCGCGGGTTGCCTTTCTGCGCAGCAAGGCGCTCCGACACTCGCTGCACCGCTCCACTCCGGTCCCACGGCGCAGATTATACCTGTTGCGCTACCTTCTTAGTCACTGGTCCAAGACTTGCAACGGCAGAGCGCATACAAAGGCGTTTCTCGGACGACGACTGCGCTATTCCTACTTCCACGTGCTTAACGAAAATTTCCGTGTGTTGCCGACCACCAGACCACAACAACAATACCTCCGTACAGACGGAAAGATCTTTCGAGAAAGATAATCAAGTTGTGTCACGTGTGTTGCTCTGCACGCCTCTAAAGTTTAGATGGGATATTCTCTTCCACATGCAAAGAACATGCGGAAGGCGTCGAAGATTTTTTCATGTGCTAAATATGCACCACGTCGAAATCAACAGTGGGGATACCTCACAACACTGCGGGTTGTCTTGTCTACAAATACTGAGGCCATAATAAGTCGGGATAGTATCGAAGCACGTTACCTGCAGTAAGCGGTCATAAATATGTAACTTATCAGCTGCTGACGTTCGCAAATTTATACAGGTATAAAATCAGTGCGTACTAAAGATTTGAATGTCTCCAGTAATACTGAAACGCAAATAAAAAAAGCTATGTTGTTTCTAGGAAAAGTCAATAAAAAATTAAGCTCCCTTTGTAAATCTATATTCATTTTTGTTAACCTCAGTTCCGTAGCAAGTTAGTGGGGTCTTAGTGGTTGGTAATACTTCGGAAGATATGCGATTAAGGTGTGATTAATAAAATTGTCATCACAAATAAAGAGACAAGTATTACGACAGCCAGAAGGGGTGGCGGATGACTCCAACTACAAATGAAGTGTAAAATTACGAAGGAATGTATTTTTTGTCGGTCACAGCATGTCTACTACTAACGGCAACAACATCGGACAAGAGAACCGTTTGCATACATAGTCTTACAGCGATGTAAACTAAAGAAAAGTTATCGAGATTTAAGTGTATATGGTTCACGAGTTTTTAAATAAATGTTCCTCGGCTGCTGTGAAATGGTGTCTGTCGTGCTGTGGCTGGTTCCGTCAGTAAACGCTATCTGATCAACAGTATTCGTACGTCCGTTAATGGTCATTAACTTGCGGTGTATCCGCCCATCGTCTTTATGACGACTTGAACTCAGCTGGGAACACTTTCATTGAGGTTTCTGAATATCTATCGTGGAATGAGAACCCATTACATCCACATACACATCTACAGGACTCCTCTACAATTCACTCTTAAGAGCCTGGCAAAGGGTTCATCGAACCATTTTCACACTATTTCTCTATCGTCCCACTCTCGAAAAGGGCACAGAAAGAATGAACACTTAAATCTTTCCGTGCGAGCTCTGTGTTCTCTTGTATTATTGAGATGACTATTTCCCCGTGTACGTGGGCGTCAACACAATATTTTCGTATTTGGACGAGAAAGATGAAGGTTGAAATTTCATTGAAACATTGCGTCGCAGTAAAAAAGGCCTTTGTTTTAATTATTGCCGCCTCAGCTTGTGTATCATATCCTTGACATTCTCTCCCCTATTCCACGATAGTGCAGAACGAGCTGCCCTTCTTTGAACATTTTCAGTGTCCTCCGTCAATCTTATCCGGTAAGGATCCCATGCCGCACAGAGGACGGACGAACGTGGTATAGTCAGTCTCTTTAATGGATTTGTTGCATCTTCTAACTGTTATGCCAATAAAAGGCAGTCTTTGGTTCACTTTCCTCACTACGTTACATATGTGTTCGTTCCAGACTAAAAGAATGGTTCAAATGGCTCTGAGCACTATGGGACTTAACATATCAGGTTTTCAGTCCCCTAGAACTTAGAACTACTTAAACCTAACTAACCTAAGGACATCACACACATCCATGCCCGAGGCAAGATTCGAACCTGCGACCGTAGCGGTAGCGCGGTTCCAGACTGAAGCGCCTAGAAACGCTCGGCCACTCAGGCCGGCGTTCCAGACTAAGTTCGTTGCTGTCCTTAGGTATTTAGTTGAACTGACAGTCTTTAGATTTGAGTGGTTTATCGTGTAAGCGAAATTTAGTCGAGTCCTTTTAGTATTCACGTGTAAGACAATAAATTTTCCATTATTTAGTTTCAACTGCCACTTTTCGCACCATACACTTTTTTGACTAAATCATTTTTCAATTTATCTTCTGATGAATCAACTAGGCGGTAAATGACAGCAACCTCTGTAAATAATCTAAGAGGTTGCTCAGATTGTTTATATGGATTAGGAACACCAAGGCCCTAAATCATTTCGTTGGGGCGCTGGATACTGCTTCTGTTTTACTCGATGAATTTCCGTCGATTACTACGGACTGTGACCTTTGCTGCAGGAAATCAGGAGTCCCGGCTCACAAATGAGACGGTACTCCATAAGCACGAAATTCGATTAGAAGCTGCTTTTGATGAACGGTTTCAAACACCTTCTCGAAATCTAGAAATATGGAATCAATTTGACATTCCCTGTCAATGGCACTCATCACTTTATAAGAATAAAGAGCTAGTTGTGTTGCAGAAGAACGACGTTTTCTGAATCTGTACTGACTGTTTGTCATAGATCGTTTTCTTCTAGGTAATTCATAATGATCGAACACAGTACATGCTCCAAAATCCTACTGCAAATCGACGCCAGTGACATAGGTCTGTAATTCAGCGGAGTATTTGTTTCATACATGTGATTGTCTAGTCTTCACGTACGGATCTTTCTTCGGACGAGCGGTTGTTTATGATTTTTACGTATGTGGCTATCATATCAGCATACTCCAAAAGGAATGTAACTGGTATACAATCTGGATCTGAAGACTTGTCTTTGTTATGTTATCCGAGTTGCTTCGCTAGGCTGCAGATACCCACTTCTAAGTTGTTCATGTTTACAGCAGTTCTTGATTCGAATACTAGAATATTTGTTTCGTGTTCTTTGGCGAAGGAATTTAGGAAAACCAGATTTAGTTACTACACTTTACTGGCATTGTCAACAGCAACATTACCTTTGCTGCCACGCAGTGAAGGTATTGACTGCGTCTTACCGATAGTGTTGGATTTTATGCCAGATTTCAAGACAGTCTTTCGTTGTGGAAACTATTAACACCATTTCACTTTGAAAAACATGCTAAATTTCTAGCTTCTGTAACACTTTGCCAATCTTATCGATTTTTCCCTTTTTTTGCCACGTTCTTTTTTCGTTGCTTCTGCAACAGAGTTCTGGCCTGTTTTGTATTCCATGGAAAATCAGTTTCGTCCCTTATTAATTTCATCCTCAAGAGCTGACATCTCAGAAGGTAGTGAGGTTGGTCGTTGAGATCTGGAGTGAAGATGACTTGACGTATCCAAAAATTGTTCCATTGGGTTCAGATCGGGGCTGTGGGCAGCCAACAAAACATTGCCTTACAGATAACAATAATTACGTTGTAAAACCAACGGACTGGTGCGAATCTTGCAATCTGGCACCACTTTGGTGACTTGCGTGTTCCTGAGACAAGGGCACCCAACGATTCCTGACGATCACCCATCCAAGTCGCTTGATGATCAGGCGAGAACCTGTGATCCAAAAGTGGCAATGCCATTGGCGCCATTCAAATGCTGGTTTTTGGCAGGATGCATTGCCACGATCATACACTCATCGTCTCTGAACTGTTCTTCTACTGTACGCAATGTAAAATGTGTTCACAGCCTTCCACATGTGGCATTTTATTAAGCTCGACAAGGGAAACCCAACGCCATAACATCACATCCTAGATACTTAACTCTTGTTACTACAAACGATGGCAGAAACGTTCTCCGGGCATTCACCAAATCCAAACCGTTCCATTGGATTGCCACAGCGTATAGTGTGAATCATCACTCCACATCACTCCAGTCATCCACTGTCTAAAGGCGTCGATCTGTACAAGTGTCATTTAGCACTGACAGCAGAAATGTATAGCCTATGAGGAGCAGATCGATCATTGCATCCCTTTGTTTTTAACTCCCTACACACAGTCACCGTGCTAGCTGTACTTCTGTTAGCACTCTGTAACTCGTGAGTGACTATTCCGCTGATTCCAAGCAAACTTTTTATAACATTTCTCCGCTGACACGCCCTGCTAAACCCTCAGGACAGGACAGGAAGTTTAACTTTTGGATAGGGGCCAAAATAAGCGGCTGTCCGTTACTCTCTAACATACAACCTTTCATTTGATCAAACATTGGAAGAGACAAGAAAATTTTAAAAAAACATAGGTGTAGTTTCGGAACTTAATTAGCGGCTGAATGCACACACAATCTCATGAATTAATGGCAAGACCACTTTAATTTAAAAACGACTGAAAGCCAGTAACTTAAAGCTCAAGAAAAACAGAAATTTAAAAGGCAAACCCTTATCTAAAAATAGTTCCTTAATTAGACACTTCAAGAGCAAACAACTTAAATTCAAAATCGGCTGAAGGCCCAACACTTAAGACTTAATTTTAAAAATTCCAAAGTCTTTACGTAAAACACTTCTTAAATTAGGCTGAATGCCCAAACCATCTGACGCGTTAGGGGCAAAACAACCTTAATCTAAAAATCGGCTAGAAACCATACGTTCGAACACTAACGCTCGCTTAGGTGAGACGGGCAGTCAATCCAACCATTGTCGATCCGACGACAACCCAACCGACAGACAGCCAACAGACCCACCGACGAGGTAACCTCTGCATCACCCGACCAGCACACAACAGGGAGTTCAATGGAACAACGTAGAAGGTATTGGCGCCCACAACCAATTGTACAATGAGCTGTCACACTACACACCATGCTGGACAGCGACAACACGATGAGGAAAATACACCGAATTTGCGTCAACAGTCAGGGCAGGTAACCGGAACGTTAACGAAAACGAATTGCAGTTAAACCCCACAGGAGGGTGGCTAAAATTTTCCAACTTTAAAACACACGTTGTTGTTCGCAGGAATATCCCAACAGCCAACAACGGACTCCAAACGACAGACTGTAAACAGTCGTGACTTACTGGTAGATTAAGTCAAAACTCAACTTTCATGTCCAGGATCGGTGAGCCACGAACCTCGCAGCAATGGGAACAGCACCACACACTCCGACACTGCATAGAGGCCGCCAGTGGGCCCAGCCAAACCACGCGCCGCGGAGATTTCCTCGTTGCTCCACGCCAACCAGCCACTGACTGATTTATTATAAGTTTATGTTTCTTTTTTAAACCCTCACCTTTTTATGACATAATCATAACCGTTTTCGGCCACAATGGCCATCTTCAAATGCTACAAAAACAAAGAGCTTTTATTAAAACCTTAATCAATTAACAATATTCTCACTAGATCTGTCAATGAGCTAGGTAAAGTGCTGTTAGAATACAGGTGTATTTGTTGAGTACACATCCATGCGTTATCTAACTGAACGTAAAGATGAAACTCAGGGAATTATATACACTATGTGATCAAAAGTATCCGGACACGTGACTGAAAATTACTTACAAGTTCGCGGCGCCCTCCATTGGTAATTCTGGAAATCAATGTGGTGTTGGCCCACCCTTAGCCTTGACGACAACTTCCACTCTCGCAGTCATACGTTTAATTAGGTGCTGGAAGGTTACTTGGGGAATGGCAACACATTCTTCATGTAGTGTTGCACTGAGGAGAGGTATCGATGTCGGTCTGTGAGGCCTGGCACGAAGTTTGCCGCAGCCGCTCGACCTTGAAATCCAAGTTTTCTCACCTCCCGCCTAACTGTCATAGTACTTGCATTGGATACTCATGCAGTTTGGAATTCCTGTGTGATGGTCTGGATAGATGCCTGCCTATTACACATTACGACCCTCTTCAACTGTCGGCGGTCTCTCTCAGTCAACAGACGAAGTCGGCCTGTACACTTTTGTCCCTTCACGTTTCCACTTCACTATCACATCGGAAACAGTCGACATAGGGATGTTTAGGAGCGTGGAAATCTCGTGTACAGACGTATGACACAAGTGACACCCAATCACCTGACCACTTTCGAAGTCCGTGAGTTCAGGGGAGCGCCCCATTCTGCTCTCTCACGATGTCTAATGACTACTGAGGTCGCTGATATGGAGTGCCTGGCAGTAGGTGGCAGCGAAATGCACCTAATATGAAAAACGTATGTTTTTGGTGGTGTCCGGATACTTTTGATCACATAGTGTAGGCACATATAAGTGTACATTTCTTTCCCAACTCTTTGCGCTAGATCCGCACGTCCTATGTAAGACAATCTTTACTTTTGAAAACCATGAAATGTGACAAATGTATCATTTATTGGGAAAATTTAAAAGTAGAGCGCAGGTGGTTAAACCAGTAGAAACACATCGCGAGGTGCCGGCGTTGAGAGGTATCAGTATCTGTAGCCCCCTTGAGCTGCCACTTTTTCTAACTGCGATGGTCAATAATTAATGCTGCAAAAAATTATTTGGGCCTCTGAGTGGACAGTTCAAGAGTTGACACCTGGTTCTTAACTTATTTCGGTGATAATTCAGTTAATTAATATCCCCAAAAAAGGTATGCCACAGTGATAGAACATTAAACGTCATACCTTAACTACTGAAATGAGAATCAGTTTGGGTACCACTATGAGATTTATTACCTTACGGCCTAGAGTTAATTCAATATACAACGTAAAGATTCTCGTAATAGAATCAACACAAAAGATAACTGAGAATGAGCTGCTGGCAAAGTCAAATGGGGATCTATGTTACTACGTTTCCGTACGTTCTCATGAAAGCCGGATGAAATTTCAAATAGACTAAAAAATCGATTACGCTGTGGAACAATGATCGAGTAAGATTACTCATCTACAGTCTCACACACGCAAAAATATCTAGTGTGGCCACAATGCGATGGTGGCCACATTGAGCATCCCTGAGTGCCACAGAGACCATCCCAGAGAATCCCAGAGTCCTCAGAGACCATCCCAGAGTGCCCCAGAGAACAACCCAGACTGGCCCAGAGAGCATCCCAGAGTGCCCCAGTGAGCTAAAACAATAAGAAGAATCGCTTCTCGGCTTTTGGAAAGATCAATGTGTAGAAGTAGATATGAAGTAATAAACTAGTAAAAGAAATAACCCACCCACCTCCCCAGGAGTCGGAACTCCTGCAGAAATAGAGAAACATGTGATAATAATCATTAGTAATCAATATAAACGCTGCATGGCTGTGTAAAACATGCAGTTGCCTCGACAGATTAAATGCTGCTGCTTCGTAATATAAAGCAACTACAAGTCGTCAAAACATGGGACAGCTGCCTGCAAGTACTGATAATAGGCGCGCCATACGTCACACTTCCTGCAGATAATTAGAAGCTGGCTGGGCGCGGCAGGAAGTAGCGCGCCAGAAAACAGCAATGGCGGCCGGAAAGACCCTTTTCCAGCGGCCCGCGCTTAGTTAGAACTATAGCGCGGTCCTCCGAGCTCTAGCGGCAGCCAGGCGAACCTCGTTCAAGGTCACCCGCCTTACACAGCTGCAGCGGCTAGATGAGCACAGCTATGCAAGAACACCCGCCCACCTCCCCAGGGTTCGGAACCCCTGCAACCCATCGATACATTATTAGCTATAAAAATATAAATAATACACATTAAAGATAAGACTTTTAAATGAAACTAGAGGTAGTCTTTTAAAAAAAAAATCTCACGAGATAGATAAGGATGCTTCGCAACTTTAAACTGAACAATAAAATAAACAAGGCAGCGACACATTCGTAATTTGCTCGCGGCTAAGAAACGCCGGGACTGGCGACAGACATGCACCCGTTTAAATGCTACCCTACCAATCAACTCGTCCAAGTTCTGATCGGCCTTCCGTCGCCTTACCGGAACTAAACCCTCCCCCTATTATCCTCTTCTCCATGATGATCACCCTTTCCCTGACACCCTTAGTAAGGCCAATCACTTTGCCTCCTACCTCTCCAATGTATTTTCCATCCCCGATGATCCCCAGTTCGATTACTCCCTCTTCCCGGATATCCGCGATCGCGCTGACACCTCTGTCCCTCCCCTCGCTCCTGGTTTCCAGTACTTGGACAACATTGCACACACGGAACTCAATGCCCCTATCACTACACAGGATCTCATTGTTACACTCCGCACAAAACGCAACACCGCTCCTGGTCACGATCGTGTCACCTACCGTCACCTTCGTGAAGCTCCTGTCTCTTTCCTCTCCACCCTACAATGTAGTCCTGTCCACCGGTTACTACCCCGACCTGTGGAAAACCTCCCATATCCTCATGTTCCTTAAACCTGGCAAACCGCCGTCCGCCGTCTCCTCCTACCGTCCCATCAGCCATACCTCGGTCTTCAGCAAGGTCCTGGAATCTATCCTCACCCGACGCATCCACCAGCATCTCCGCCAGCACCGCCTCCTTCCCGTTACCCAGTGTGGCTTTCGGCCGTCCTTCTCTTCCGACGACCTTCTCCTTCACCTCACTCATCTCCTTTCCGAACAGCTTAATTCCCGTCGCTCCGCAATCTTCCTCTCCCTGGACCTCGAACGTGCTTACGACCGCGTATGGCATTCCGGTCTCCTCTTCAAGCTCCAAACCTTCGCCCTTCCCATTAAATACGTCCATCTGATCGGCTCCTTTCTCTCCCGCCGTCCTTCCTATGTCACCATCCATAACACAGATTCCTACTCATTTTTCCCCTCTGCCGGTGTGCCCCAAGGCTCCGTCCTCTCCCCCCTTCTGTACTTTTTGTACACGGCGGACATGCCGCCGCCGTCAGCCCCCGTCCACCTTCTCCAGTTTGCCGATGACACCGCCTTTCTTGCCCTTGCCCCCACCCTACAGCGCTCCCAACACCTTCTCCAATCCCTTCTTGACCGGTTCACCGCTTGGTGCAACCAGTGGTTGCTCAAGGTCAATCCCTCCAAAACCCAGGCGATCATTGTAGGCAAAACCACCCCTTCCTTCCGCCTCCTTGATTTCTATCTCACCATCTATGGCTGTCCTATCGCCCTCACTCCCACCCTTAAGTACCTTGGCGTCACCCTCGACCGCCGCCTCTCCTGGACTCCCCACCTCCGGACAATCCAAGCCAAGGCACACTCCCGACTCAGTCTCCTCAAGCTCCTCTCCGGCCGTACGTGGGGTCTAGACCCCTCCACCATCCTCCACACCTATAAATCCCTCATCCACCCTATCCTTTGTTATGCCCATCCGGCTTGGATCTCCGCCCCCCCCCCCCTACCTTTTATAAATCCCTCCAAATCCTTGAACGTCATGCTCTCCGCCTCGCCTATCGCATCCGTCTCCCCTCCTCCACACGGATCCTGTACGATCTCATCCCCTTGCCCCACCTCCTCCTTTTCCTCGAAAGGATACGGATCCTGTACACCTCCCGCAAACTCGATCCTCCTCACCCGCTCATCTCCCCGATCCTCTCCCACCCCCACCTGCTGCCGCGCCTGTATTCACACGTCCCACCCGATCTCCATCTCTCCACACTCCTTACCCTCTCCCAAGGTGGCTTCCGCCAGCTCCCCCTCCCTGATGATGCCCTCCTCCCTTCCATATACCCCTCCTACCAACTTTGATCCTCCCGCCCTCCTCCTGTGCTTGCTCCTCTGGGCACCCTCCCTCCCTTCTCTCCCTTTTCCACCCCTCCCCCATTTCTCCCCCCTCCTCCCCCGGGCTTCCCCTCCCCTGTCCCTCTCCTCCTGCCCCCATCTCCTCAGCCATTGGCATCCTTTTTCTCCCCTCTCCCCCACCTCACCCCTGTTCCCCTCTTGGCAGGTCCCCGGACTCGCACACGCTAAGTGGACATTCGCGCGCCGGAGATCACCACCATCATTGTTTCGTGTGTGCCGTCATGTTTAGTGTTCAGTGTTCACCGTCACACTCCATCGTTTACCAGTGCCATTGTCTTCTTCAGTGTTTGTGTGTCGTGTCAACAGTTCATAGTGTGGATTGTCATCGAGTGTGAACGGCTTCATGTTTTTTTTTTTATGTTCATGTGTCTACTGTTTTTTCCCGCCGTTTTTCCAAGTGATGTCTCTTCTCTGTTTATATCATTGTACTCTCTTCGGCTGAAGAGCGGCGTCCTGTGCTGCTGCCAGCCTAACTGTTCCACAGGTTTTAAAATTACAATAAAGAAAAAAATAAAATAAACACGGCCACATTGAGCATCCCTGAGTGCCACAGAGACCATCCCAGAGAATCCCAGAGTCCTCAGAGACCATCCCAGAGTGCCCCAGAGAACAACCCAGACTGGCCCAGATAGCATCCCAGAGTGCCCCAGTGAGCTAAAACAATAGGAAGAATCGCTTCTCGGCTTTTGGCAAGATCAATGTGTAGAAGTAGATATGAAGTAATAAACTAGTAAAAGCATGAATAAACAAGTCTCTACTTTGTGGAGGCTGTGAATACCTTACGGCCGGCGGCTGTGGCTGAGTGGTTCTAGGCGCTTCAGTCCAGAACCGCGCTGCTGCTACGGTCGCAGGTTCGAATCCTGCCTCGGGCATGGATGTGTGTGATGTCCTTAGGTTAGTTAGGTTTAAGTAGTTCTAATTGTAAGGGGCTGATGACCTCAGATGTTAAGTCCATTGTGATTAGAGCCATTTAAACTACTTTTTAATACTTTACGAAAGTGTGAAGTCGAATCGCGAGTGGACGTGTATGAGCAAGAGATTCCTCTGCACGCAGAAAAACTGTCGGGGCTGCCGTGACCCCTATGTCGACCAAGAATTTGATCTTCTACTCCTCGATGAAATACTCTCTCTATCTATATCTACAGCATACTCCGCAAGCCACCTAATGGTATGTGGCGGAGGGTATTTCCGTACCACGATCTGATCCCTCCAACCCCGTTCCACTCTCGAATAGTGCGTGGAGAATGATCGTCGGTAAGCCTCTGTATTGGCTCTAATTTTTCGACTTTTCTCCTCGTGGTCAATATGTGAGATGTATGTGGGGGAAAGTAATGTGCTGTCCGACTCCTCATGAAAAATGCTACCCCCAAATTGGCGTCCCAGAAGAGACGCCACGACATCTCTCTCTGGCAGCCCGGATGAGGCTCCACGAAAACTCTCCTCAGCGGAGTAACTCCGGAAAACTAGAGCGCCTCGGCCCCTCAGCGCTGCAACTCTTCCAATTTTGGCTGTATGCGTTATCATAAAATACGCTGCCCACGACCCCTCCAAAACCACCATGCAAAATCCAGCTGCAATAGAGAGACTTGCCGCCAAATTTGAGTGGCGCTCTTTGACGCCAGCGTGAACCATCATCAGTCCTCCAACCATCTTGCTCCCTTTTTTTCTGAGCGCGGGAAGACAAGGGCGTGAGAAACTGCACCCGAGCTCTGCAAAACAACGTCTACGTGTGGCGCCTATCCGTCCTCATTGCAAATGAATATGACGCGGGAATAGTAGACATCAGATATTATCAAAACACGAGTTTGTCATTACTTTTCACATAAGAACAATAAATATGGCAAATCTGGGGTCTATAAAACATCATTCCGATATGCAAGAAAAGCCATATCGGTCATATAGGCAGGTCCATTCACGTGAGATTTAAAGAGCATACCTACGCTAGAAACAAGCATTAAGTTTGCATAAGAAAAAGAAGGGACATAGTATTGGCAATTGTGAAGCAACTACGAATTACACGTAAAGTTGAAAATAGTAAACGGTTAGAGATTTCGGAAGAGTTGGACCTTATTCTTTTCTTAAATGTTGTTCTATTGATTTAACTCCCTGTACTCTATTTTTATATAATCGACTGAAATTTAATTGTTATATTTGTCACGTTTTATTGATTTCAAAAGTAAATATTGTAGTGTACACAACGTGCGCATCTAGCGGAAAGAGTAGGGAAAGACAAGTGCACTTAGGTATATCTATATAATTCCATGATTTTAGGTTTTACGTTCATTTTGTCAGTACGTGAACATATGTTCACGAAATGCCGCTTTTAAGCATAATGCACGTGTATTCTAACAGCACTTGACTTAGCTCACAGGCAGAGCTAGGAAAAACATTTGATACTTCTTTAAGGTTTTAATATATGCTTTTTATTTTTTGTAGTATCTTAAGATGGCCATTGTGGCAGAAACCGGCTATGAATGTGTCATAAAAATGTGATTGTGTCAAGAAATAAACTTATAGCTTGTAACATAACTTTCGAAGATTATTATTGTGTACTAGGACTCGACTTTGGATTCCGGGACTTTCTGTTTAAACTATCTTGTTCTGTTTTTTGTCTAGAGAATTTTGATTCCTCACAACCAGTTTCTGATTTCTTACTGTGACTGCGTTTCGGTTTGTGAATAAATTATTCATGTAATCAGTGTTGAATATTTCAGCTGTTTTCAGCAAAGAGAAGGTCATCGGTGTGCTCCACAACCTATGTTATGGGGTGCTATTTGAATACCACTGTTCAAAATTGTAGATACATTTTCAATTCAGGTTCACTCCATTTGTAATCGACATCCCAGGGTGAAACTATTGTCTCGTTTACGGTGTTTAGCTGAGGACAACTGAATGCATTCGGTGTACACACAGAAAGAGCATTTCACACAGTGTGTGGAAAAAAACATTTCAACATGCAATCATTTGTAGCCCAACTTCTTAGAGCTAATTGCCGGCCGTGGTGGCCAAGCGGTTAAAGGCGCTACAGTCTGGAACCGCGCGGCCGCTACGGTCGCAGGTTCGAATCCTGCCTCGGGCATGGATGTGTGTGATGTCCTTAGGTTAGTTAGGTTTAATTAGTTCTAAGTTCTACGCGACTCATGACCGCAGAAGTTAAGTCGCATAGTGCTCAGAGCCATTCTTAGAGCTAATTGAATAGTTCAGATTCACTCCATTAACCGTTAATCAGACAAGCGGTGCGGACACGTGACGGCACAAACAGGGTTCCACTGCGGTGCATCGGTCATATCAATCGTCTCATTTAAAGCTCGTTTAGTCTCATTCAGGGCCTCGCGCGACTTCTTTCTCGAGCATGGGTCGCGCCGCTTGTCAGAATGGTCGGTCCCTAGTTCCACGTATACGTTTTGAGATTGACCTCGGTAGATTTCGCTACTCATTAAACTACTCGCAAAATGTTTTGCGCCACTTGCATATACAAGGTGCTTAAAAAAGGTGTCATATACTGAAGAGCAAAGGAAACTAGTACACCTGACTAATATCGTGTAGGGCCCACGCGAGTACGCAGAATTGCCGCAACACGACGTGGCACGGAATCAACCAATTTATCAACTAATTTCTGAAGTAGTGCTGGGAGAACTGACACCATGAATCCCGCAGGGCTGTCCATAAGTCCTTAAGAGTACAAGGGGATGGATATCTCTTCTGAACAATACGTTGCAAAGGCATCCCAGATATGCTCAATAATGTTCATGTCTGGGGAGTTTGGTGGCCAGCGGAAGTGTTTCAACTCAGACGATTGTTCCTGGAGCCACTCTGTAGCAATTCTGGACGTGTGGGGCATCGCATTGTCCTGCTGGAATTGGCCAAGTCCGTCGAAGTACACAATGGATATGAATGGATGCCGGTGATCATACAGGATGCTTACGTACGTGTCACCTGTCACAGCTAGACGTACCAGGGGTCCCATATTACTCCACCAGCTTGAACAGTCCACTGCTGACATGCAAGGTCCATGGATCCATGAGGTTTCTCCATACCCGAACATGTCCATTGGCTCGATACAATTTGAAACGAGGCTCGTCCGATCAGGCAACAGGTTCCTAGTCAACAACAGTCCAATGTGGACGGGCCCAGGCGAGGTGTAACGCTTTGTGTCGTGCAGTCATCAGGGGTACACGAGTGGGCCTTCGACGCCGAAAGCCCATATCGATGATGTTCCGTTGAATGGTTCGCACGCTGCCTCTTGTTGATAGCCCATCATTGAAATCTGCAGCAATTTGTGGAAGGGTTGCACTTTTCTCTTCAGTCGTCGTTGTCCCGCTCCTCTAGGGTCTTTTACCACACCATTGATGTGGAATGACGCAGAATCTAGTGATGAGTCCATTACTTGTTCTCGGATGACAGGCGCAGATGTGGAGGGATTGCGATGTGCCTGGCGCACAATACGGCGATCCACCCCTGAGGTGACCAGACGCAGTCAACCGGAACCTACACGACGAATGCGCCTGCCCTCACGTTTCCATGCAGTCTAACATCAGGTCACTGTCACATCCGACTGCCCCACAAATCTGGATATTGCACGATTCGATTTGCAGACCCACACTGAGGCCCCTTTCAACCTCTGTCAAAGGCGTGAGAGGTGTCTCATAAGAGAACGTAGCATCTCCACGAATCTCACAGTGATCATCCAACATGGAACACTGCTCCCGCCCTTGTATACTGTGCAGGGCCTGGTGAACACTAAATACGATCAACACTAATGCCCTGTAGTAGCCGCTCTGTCACAGAGAACTGCAATTCTAATCATTTACATACCCACAGATGGTATGTATGTGTATAAAGTCACATTTACGTCCGACCATGTCTTCTTGATCTTTTTTTTTTGGGGGGGGGGGGGCAGTGTATGACTTAACCACATTCCTAATGAGCAAATGGGAATGCTTGGCTCCAACATCAGGCATACACTCTTCTTTGACGATCACCAGGGATGTGGCAAACCGTGCATTCGTTAGTGAAGAGAACCGACCGGACCAAACTGGTCCAGGTTACGTCTCACATGTTCCCGTTTCCCTCTCCTCCGCACAGCACGATGCTGGAGTGGTTGTACTGTCCTTTGTACCTCACATCTAGAGACCATATTGAGGCCATATTGTTCATTTTGAGTCGGTTATATCGTGACTGGATCGAAATGGTGTTCATCGTTGCTCTCAGAAAGGCGATGCACATTTCTAAGGTATTCTCCTCGGGGATACTGGGAATACTTTAGAGCCATAATCAGCTACTCAGCAGCCGTTGTTGTTGATGGCGGGCGAGCGCTATGAAGCAGATCTTCTACGTTCTCCTTTCTTTTTGTGGAATGTTCGTAATACGTCGTTATGGCGTAAGCGAATTAGGTGGAGCATTTCCCGTGCTGCAACCTTTCTTGCTGCATGGTTACAATGAGCGCGTAATTCTAAACCTTCAGACGGCCTCTGGAACACGTTGACGGATTGATCAGCATACACGAAGCGCAAGGTCCCGGTCACGATTGGAGACAGAGTACACTTCACCAATCTGCAGTCAGAAGGAAGGTATACTTCGAAAGTTAGACCCTATTCTGGATCACAGCTGAGGAATGTCACTGCAATGTTCGTTATTAAACAAATCTTTGATTGTACAAGACGATTAAGTTTAATGCTACTCCTTTTCTTTAAATGCTTAATATGACATTTAATTGTGTTTAGCGATTGTACACAGTGGTAACGCTTCCATTAGCTGAGTTGTGCACCAGGATATTTATTATTAGTAGGTCGCCTATTCATGGAAAAGTTAGAGGACAATGTATACGATCTGGGTATCCAACTCGAGGCTGAAACAGATCTTTATTTCGTCTAATGGGAAAATAGTTCTTTAACAGCCAAATCATATTCCAAATTACACTTACACTCTGAGGTGGTGTCGAAGAATTTGGAAGATTATATGGAGAAACTAAACAAGACCTACTCATCTGGACAGCTCGTGAAATGCCACAAATTACAACCACATTAAACAACACAAGTTACGTGGTCTAACGGTTCTCTTTTAATATTCTATATTGGTTTTATGCTTTTTGATACTACTTAAGATAAGAGGTTAGCATTAATTATTTTCTTTACGTAGGTGAGACCGTTGAAGCAGAGTATCTTATAGGAGACCAAAATAAATCTTTTTTTTTTTTAGTTTAAATGAGCGCCACGCTCCCTACAAGATTATCATACCTGGTTGTCATCTAAATACAGTCGAGGCCAAAGTTCACTGATCTACGACAGATGGTATCTCTGAAAGTATTTGAACTCTCGCAAAATTAACTCATGGAACTATTCAAATTCAAATAAAATAATGTTTTAAAATGATTCTGTCACTTCTGCTCTTGTGGAAAGCTGTAAGAAAAGTTAATATTAAGTCCGCCGCGCAATGGCTGCCAATTGTTGCCAGTCCGTGATCACTGCTTTCGTCTTCTTGATAGCTGAAAAAACTAATTATTCTCTCTTTTCAGTTAAAACATTGCAATTAGTGGCTGGCATGTTCTTGAAATAATACAGTGAACTCACTTTTACACATATATTTCCATCAATTACCTGATTCACACCTTTTTTATCACCTAGTCGAAAGAACAAAAGGAACATCTGCTAGCGTTCAACACCACACACAATATCTAACAATAGTAACATGAGAATCAGAAACAGCAGAAGAGCGAATAATAACTTATCTTTTCCATCTTCTATAGCTATACAAATATATAAATGTTTTATTTCACCCTGTTCTTTACTGCGATATTGTTTATCATCGTTATTTTCTTTTCCTAACGTAGTATCGACGTTATATTTTTGGTACATATTTTTTGTTTCACAATTGACTTTCAGTCTGGCCTATTTGGTATTATTCAATATTTTTATACACACTTCACTCATTATTCTTAAACATCGCAAAAGGGACACTACAGTGGCAAAGTATGTAAGTAACGAGCTGCTCAGAATATGGTAGGTCTCAATCTACCACCGTTTACTTTCAAAAACCTCTATATGGAGGAGACGACAATGATGTTGCCAACATGATGAACGAGAATCTCGCTTATTTCATAAGAAACGGAGGAATTCTGCATAAACTTCCAGCTCTTGGTGCAAAAAACGCATATTAACGAATAAGCGGCTGGTACTGGGATGGATCATTGTCTCATCGATTGATCGGCTTCTTCGTGCCAAGCACGGTGGCGGAGCAACTCTGTTCGACTGGGTACACCAAATTTTGGAGTGAAAGCAATGGTCCTTCACACGCCGGTCAGGTGGCATCTCTGTTTTCTCCTTTGTTGTTTGAACATAACAGGCGAACATTTTATGTTCCGTTATTCTCTGGGGCTGTCTGCGACAACATGGAAGCTTGTGCTCAGTGCTAGGAGAGACTCCGCTATACAGGCAATAACACAAGGGAGCCGCAGTTTTATTTCCGCAAAAACTGCCCAGGGAGACCTTCACCCTTCCTAAAGAGATTCACTGGCCACCTCCTGCCGACGAAGACGACCCAGAAATCACAATGGAGACAAATGCTTCCTCCTAGAAAATGTGCCCAAAACACAACAAATAAAATTAACCACGAAATGGTGGCACAAATGAATCAATATCGTGTAGCGATATGTTGCAGTAATGTCACAAGCCTTACCTCCAGTACAGACATAGTGATTTCCTGTTGTCACGAGATAACTAACAAAGAGGTTGCCAATAATAAAAATAATAAAAAAAGGATATTATGCAAGTGATGAGGGTGCTGCCAATTTTTTTTGGGGGGTAGTTTATTACATACATCAGATTAGACACAGGTCGCTGAAACTTTACACTTGACATACTCGTTTCAAGTTGGCAGCGCAACACCTTAACAAGTGAAAAACGAGAAGCGCGAGGAGCTAGGCGTGTGGCATGAACCAGTCCCAGCGTGGTAATCGCTGCCTGTCGTGACGTCAGAGTTCACACGTTGCCGCGTTGTTTTTATGTGAACATAAACAAGGTGCTTTGTGTATGGTTTCTAGCGTGTGCTTGAGTTGTACTGTGCTTTGTTTAGCTGCGGTTTACTTCAAGCTGTGCCGCTTGACAGCGAGGCACTGAAGTTACTACAGAGAACTCGTGAGTTTTACGACCAGGAGAAAGAAAAAGCAAGTGTTCATGGACGGCCATCAAATCCTGCCGATAAAGTTGTGGAACGAACATCAAAAGCTCTTGTAATTAGTGCAAGAACGGTAGTAAGCAAGGGAGTGTTATTACAACGTGAGCCCTTACGATTCTGGATCAGATAATATATTTTTAGCGACGGCTACAAAGAAGAAAAAGCAGCCTCACTCTGCCACTTTCAAGACTGCTGCAATCTGCAAGCATATTTATGCTTACTATAGCATGAAAAACTATCGTACCGTAACAAAGTTACTAGTGTCGTTAAAAGAAAGTGAAATTTTCAGGGGTGGGAAAACGTCACTAAAAATTGTGCAGAGAAGTACGGATTTCCGTTACAAAGCGCTAGACGAACGCAATGTCCTGTTAGAAAAGGTGCTATTGTTACAGCTCGAAGCATATTCTTTGACAAAATTGTGGGCAAAGACAATCATTCGTTTTGCGTTCGTGATGACGACCATGAAGGCGGTTTTGGCGCTGATTCGGACTACGGTGACGACGGGGAGCTGCACCGTTGTCCCCGTAAAATAGTGAGTGAAAAGCAACGAATAACGGTTACTTAGTGCATCATTATCACTATAAAACGTAGAGCGAGGAGTTAGAAATTCGGATACTATTTATTTTGTAGACTATGTAGCGTACTGTTTTCAAGGTATCGGTTATCATCAAATGCTTGTTTTCTGTATCTCTTTGCACCGTTACCGAAAGCGTGTCTTTGTTATGGTTATATATCTACATTATTATGCGGTTGTTTATTTGCTGTCATTGTGGGAGCAAGTCAGAAACGAATTCTTATATATACTGTTATTGCTCAATAGTATACATTTAAGCGATGGAACAGAAAATAGTATCGTCTGTTATCTGTATAGAGGCAGCTGTTGCAACATTGCTATTGCAGTATAGCAAACCTAACTTGACGTAATGCGAACACTCAAGTGCAATGTTTCACCTACGCAGTTATGCACGTCCTTTAAGCTTTGTTGTAGCGCAAGGGGGAATGAATTCACTGAAGGCCGTAAAGAGTTAACACCATGTTTATGTACTCATCGCACATGTCATGGTCATCATCACTAAGTTTGACATCACCTGCTGGATAAAGGCCTCCTCCACACACGTATTACAGTCTTCAGCTGCATCACCCGTGTTTCCCCTGCATGTCTTCTAATGCTGTTACCTATCTCGCACCAGGTGATCCTCCCGGTGTTTTCTTTTGGAATGCAGCAAAGTGCTAACAAAGGAATTGCATGAATCTCGTAACACTTAGAGCCTCACGAAAATTCGCTTATAATATAAATTACTCTTACCAAAAACAGTGGAACGAACCATTTGCATGATAAACTGACATTTGAATCATCAACTATTCAAAGTCTAAGACGAAACGTTGGCAACGCGAAAAAACAAAATATCTGTATAAACACTCATATTTCTTGTCATAATTTAATGCTATATTTTTCTCTACTTAAAATAATGACGCTACGTCATTAACAAACTTTTTCCTCTGACGTTATAGCATTGCACAGCCATTCAGTCTTCAAAGCACAAGTGTGGGATTTCACTGAAGTGGTTAAACCAAAGTGGTGCAGAACAACATGCAAATCTGACTAAACCGACTTTTCCACACTCAGCTTCACTTCTGCATTTAAGCAAATGCCACACTAATTGCATTATCAAACTGTGATATTGGTATGTCAATCTCAAAAACTCCGTTTTGCCAAGAATATTGTAACATAGGCTTGTACTTCGGTGCATAGTATAGAGTGAAGTGCGATGACGAAACGACATTCATGTAAACTCCGGTTTTCACGTTGTAGTATTATAAAATCAATGATCCTCCTCGTATAGAGGTCATATTGCCTAAAGAAGCAAACATCAAGATGTTGGTACATTTGCTGTCTTCGATGCGGTTTTGTTTCTATTACATCGATATTTTGTTTCTTCGTGTTACCAAACGACTTCTTTTAGTCCTTGAAACGGAGATCATTCAAATGTCTCTCGTGGTAAGTACAGCAGTCTTCATTGTGAGTGACTGATACCACTGCTTTTGAGACGATCAATTAAATTCTAAGTAAATTTTCGTACGGTGGTTCTCAGCATTAGAGGTCTCACACTTCACTTGTAGAACGATGTATTCACCACAGACATATGATGTCCACATTCCTTTTTTTTAATTCAAAATTATGTTTTCCATCCAGTCACAGCCCTAATTCATTATATTTCTTATTCTGCTCTTTCTACAGCCCTCACTTGTTCAATGGTTTTCGGACAAGTAGTGCACGTCTCAATGCTTAAGAGAAAAACTGAAATAATACTGCATCTACAGCTACAGGGATTCTCTGCAAATCACATTTAAGTGCCTGGCTGAGGGTCCATCGAACCACCTCCACAATTCTCTATTATTCCAAACTCGTATAGCACGCAGAAAGAAGGAACAATTATATCTTTCCAAACGAACTCAGATTTCTCTTATTTTATCATGGTGATCGTTTCTCCCTATGTAGGTCGGCGTCAACAAAATATTTTCGCATTCGGATGAGAAAGTCGGTGATTGGAATTTCGTGACAAGATTCCTGCGCAACGGAAAACGCCTTTGTTTTAATGATGTCCATCCCAAACCCAGTATCATTTCAGTGACACTTGCTCTCCTATTTCGCGATAACACAAGACGCGCTGAGCTTCTTTGAACTTTTTTGATACAGTCCGTCAGTCCTATCTGGTAAGGCTCCCACACCGCGTAGCAGTATTCTAAAAGATGATGGACAAGCGTAGTGTAGGCAGTCTCCTCAGTAGATATGTTACATTTCCTAAGTGTCCTGCCAACAAAACGCAGCCTTTGGTTAGGCTTCCCCACAACATTTTCGATGTGTTCTTTCCAGTTTAAGTTGTTCGTAATTGTAATTGCTAGGTTAGTTAAACTGACGGTCTTTAGATTTTATAGAATTATCGTGTAACCGAAGTTTAACGAGTTCCATTTAGCATTCGTGTGGATGACCTCACACTTTTCTATATTTAGGGTCAATTGCCAATTTTCGCATCATTCAGATATCTTTTCTAAATCGTTTTGCAATTTGTTTTGATCTTCTGATGATTTTAGTAGTCGATAAACGACAACGTCATCTGCAAACAACCTCAGACGGCTGCTCAGAGTGTCTCCCACATTGTTTTTACAGATAATGACCACCAAAGGGCCTATAACACTACCTTGTAAAACGCCAGAAATCACTTCTGTTTTACTCGATGACTTTCCGTCAGTTACTACGAACTGTGACCTCTCTGACAGGAAATCTCGAATCCAGCCATATAACTAAGACGATATTGCATAGGCACGCAATTTCACTACAAGCTGCTTGTGTGGTAGAGTGTCAAAA
This sequence comes from Schistocerca nitens, assembly GCF_023898315.1. NCBI lineage: Eukaryota > Metazoa > Arthropoda > Insecta > Orthoptera > Acrididae > Schistocerca > Schistocerca nitens. The sequence goes on along the minus strand of NC_064618.1, from coordinate 394,583,803 downwards.
GCCTTCTGGAAATCCAGAAATGCGGAATCAGTTTGAAATACCTTGCCGATAGCTCTCAACACTTCGTGCGAGTAAAGAGCTAGTTCGTTTCACAAGAACGATGTTTTCTAAATCCGTGTTGACTGTGTGTCAATAGAATATTTTCTTCGAGGTAATTCATAATGTTCGAACACAACATATGTTCCAAAATCCTGCTGCATATCGACGTTAATGATATGGGCCTATAATTTGCTACGTTTCTTGAATACTGATGTGACCTGCGCAACGTTCCAGTCTTGGGGTACGGATCTTTCGTCGAGTACACGTATGATTGTTAAGTCTGGAGCTATTGCATCAGCATACTATGAAAGGAACCTAATTGGTATACAGTCTGGACCAGAAAACTTGCGTTTATTAAACGATTTAAGTTGCTTCACTTCTCCGAGGATATCTACTTCTGCGTTACTAAAAAAATGGTTCAAATGGCTCTGAGCACTATGGGACTTAACATCTATGGTCATCAGTCCCCTAGAACTTAGAACTAATTAAACCTAACTAACCTAAGGACAGCACACAACACCCAGTCATCACGAGGCAGAGAAAATCCCTGACCCCGCCGGGAATCGAACCCGGGAACCCGTCTGCGTTACTCATGTCAGCTGTTTTTGATTCGAATTCTGGAATATTTACTTCGTCTTCTGATGTGAAGGCTGTGTTTAGTAACTCTGCTTTGGCAGCACTGTCTTCGATAGTATCTCCGTTGCTATCGCGCAGACAAGGCACTGATTGTGTCTTGCCGCTAGCATGCTTCATATACGATCAGAATCTCTTTGGATTTTCTGCCAGTTTCTTTGTGGAAACTATTACAAGCATACAAATTTGTTAAGGCTTTCGTGGCCACTTGTTGACAAACTGCCTATTGGCTTCTGTCTCGGGTTCTTCGGCCGACGTTCATCTAATGATTTTTCTGACGTTTCGCCAGCACGAGTGGCTGGCATTGTCAAAGCTTCACCCTCCATTGCCGGTGGTGAACTGGAGGCGAGCTATAAATATATAAAAGATGGGGCCCCTCCACGCCCGCACCAACGTGGTGACCAAACCAAAAGTTCTACTGTCACCTCCGTAAAACATGTTAGTTATCTAGTAAGTGGATCACAGGATGCTGGGCTGTGATGTTGTCCGTGCGTCTGGGTAAGGCTACGCATTAACACGGTCCATCAGGTGATAGATAGTGGACGAAACGCGAGTGAGGGTAGCGATTTGAAGAGCAGAGGGAAAAAAGTGCCATGGCTCGTGCCGTGGGAAAAAAAACCTCTGCGACAGTGGGATGGGTAGTAAGAGCAGTAGTGGCTTACTAGCTGCGATAGCTCATGCAAGGTTGGATTTGTTAGTATGGATATCATGCATCATTACCGTGACAAGCGATGGCGATGTATCCCAGTGGCTGCAGCTGCTACATTCCTGGAACATTCAAGATCGTTATACAGTAGTGGGAGATCGGCCATAGATCGTCTCACTGTGTGGGGGATGTGTGGAGCTTGTTTGCATGCGGTGTACGGTACGGCTTCCCTGTGTGGTGCCAGTTATTCGGCAGTGTATTTCAGCTGGATATCCAGTAATGGCGTCTGATTAACAGGGGCTCGCCTGTGCCGTTATGTTTGCGTATGCTTGGCCATAGATGTTATGCCCTTACAAGTATGTCTTTTGGTCTTGTATGTTTCCATCTATGGTTATGGTCATAGTTCCCCAGATTCAGAATAAACGGGTTCTGCGAATGTCTGGAGTTTCTGTATAGTCTTGTGGTGAGTTTGTGGATTACCTCCGTGAGAGTCTCAAGTCGGTATTCCCGGTGAAGGTCCGCGATGCGTGTGTATCGTGGAGCATTGCTTATGATTTTGAGTACTTTGTTTTGTATGAGCTGCAGACGGCGCAGGCGTGTAGGCGCAGCGTATCCCCAGACAGGAGCTGCGTACGTCATCAGGGGTCGGATAAGTGTCATGTACATGGACCTCGACACCCTTCTATTCAGTGTGCTACGCCTGTTGAGCATAGGATAGAGCTGTTTGAGCCTCGCGCTAGCTCGGTTGGTCATGTGTTGTATGTGGTCCCCCCAGAGTAATTTCCGGTCCAGCCAGACACCGAGGTATTTGACTTTCTCGCGGAAACGTATTGGACGTGCATGTAGGGTTATTGGTCTGCAGTAACGGTGTTTGCGCAGTTGCTTCGGTCTTCTAGTGAACAGAACGGCTTCGCACTTGTCGACGTTTACTCTAACACGCCATTTCTCCAACCAAGGCTCGGCCACTCTGAGTGCAGTCTGTAGGCGTGACGTAATGTTTGATGGTTTCCAATCTTGCGCAAGGATGGCTGTGTCATCCGCGTAGATTGCCATCATTGTGTTGTGTGTGGTTGGGAGATCGTTTATGTAGAGGTTAAACAGTAGGGGCCCTAGAATGCTTCCCTGGGGTACTCCCGCGTGTATACCGTGTCGTGTTGATTGTTTTCCCTGTACATCAGTGTTGAAACTCCTGTCTGTGAGGTATGAGTGTATTAGACGCAGCAGCCCGTCGGGGAATCCCGCGTCGCTGAGTTTGCGGATGAGGCCGTTGTGCCATAGACGGTCGAAAGCCTTTTCGATGTCCAGGAACACTGCCCCTGTAGCTTTGTTTATGTTGAAACCATGTGTTATATGTTCAACGACCCGTAGGAGTTGTTGTGTTGTGGAGTGGTGATTCCTGAAGCCGAATTGCTCCGGTCTCAGGATGTCATTTGTTATGCAGTGCCTAGTGATGCGTTTGAGAATCACCTTCTCAACAATCTTACTGAGCGAGCTCAGAAGGCTGATGGGTCGGTAATTTTGTGGGAGGCTGTGGTCTTTCCCCGGCTTCCTGAACATCAGGACCTTGGCCGTCTTCCAAAAGGCGGGGAAGTGTTGGTGTTTTAGTATGGCATTCGTTATGTGTGTTAGGTACTCAGTTGCTTTATCCGTGAACTCCTGGAGGACACGGTTTTGAATGCCATCATGACCAGGGGCTTTCCTAGCGGCGGAATACATTATAGCCCAGGAGACTTCGGCTGTGCTAGCATGTCGAATGTCGTCGCGCGATGGTTGGGCTAGAATGCGTGTAACCTCTTGGTCAGAAGCAAGTGTGAACACTGGATCTGATGCTACCAGGTTCGGTGTGAATGACGCTGCGAGTGTTCGGGCCATTAGTTCTGCTTTCTCTTCCGCTGAGTATGCAGGTCCGTCGGGCCCTTGAAGCGTTGGGGTGTATATTTTCTCCCTGGTGAAGTGTCGGGCTAGTTGCCACACGCCAGGTCGTGTGGTGTCCAGCCCTTCGAGTTTTTGGTTCCACTGTTGTGTTCTATGTGTTTGTATTTTATCATGTATGATGCCCTGTAGTCTGTTAATGTGCCGTTTGAAGTACGGACGCCTGGTGCGCTGCCATTGTCTCCTGAGGCGATTCCTCATTGAGATTAGGCCCAGGAGAGCTCGCGGCCGCAGACTATATGTACCTGGCGCGCCAACGTCCGAGGGCTTCTCCGCGGTCATTTCCGGTGCGGTTCTCCTCTTGCTACCTGCGACGGTCGTTCGCTGCAGTACGGGAAGCCAGGATCCGTTTACCTTAAGGCTTTCCTCTTTCTTGTTGAAACTGTTCGCGTGTTTTTGGATTTCTACAGCTTCTCTGAACAAGCGCGTGTGATAGTGCTTCTCTACAGCCAGAACTTCCGTGTCGGCGAATTTTATTACGTGGTCGGTCTCATTCAGTGCGTGCTCTGCCACGGCCGATTTCTCCACCTGCCCCAACCTGCAATGTCGCTTCTGCTCTTTGATCCTGGTGTTAATGGATCGTCCAGTCATTCCGACATAAACTTTTCCGCATGTACAAGGTATACGGTATATTCCCGACTTTGCAAGTGGGTCTCTTTTCTCCTTCGCCGATCTAAGACACTCTTTGATCTTTCTTGTCGGTTTGAAAATCGTCTTTACGCCGTGTTTGCGCAATATACGGCCGATTCTGTCCGTCACTCTGGGAATGTATGGCAGAAAGGCCGTACCCGACATTTCTTTTTCTGGTTCCTTACTTCGCCGAGTGTTTGGCTCTGTTACACTTCTAATGTAATTTGTTGAGTACCCATTGCTCCTCAGAACAGTTTCCAGGTGTTGCATTTCTCGTTTGAGGTGTTGAGGCTCACATATTCGTCCTGCTCTCGTTACGAGCGTACTAATCATGCCTCTTTTCTGGCTCGGGTGGTGGTTTGACAGTTTGTGCAGGTATCGGTCCGTGTGTGTCGGTTTTCGATACACGCTGTGTCCCAGGTTTTCGCCGTCCCTTGTGACCAGCACATCTAGAAATGGCAGTTTCTTGTCGTTTTCTACTTCCATGGTAAATGTTATGTTGGCATGGAGGCTGTTCAAGTGTCTCAGGAATTCACCGAGCTGTTCTTCACCATGGCTCCACACCACGAAAGTATCATCGACGTACCTGTACCACACCTTAGGTTTGCAAGTCGCCGAGTCCAGTGCCTGTGCTTTGAATTGTTCCATGAAGAAGTTGGCCACCACTGGACTGAGAGGACTACCCATGGCGACGCCTTCCAGCTGTTCGTAGAAATCGCCATTCCACGTGAAATAGCTCGTGGTGAGACATGCATGGAAGAGCTTTTTGATGTCTTGCGGGAACATGGAACCGATGTGCTCCAGAGCGTCGCTGAGTGGCACTTTCGTAAATAACGAAACAACATCAAAACTGACCAGGATGTCGTTTGGCGCAAGTTTCAGTTTCTTCAGCTTATCAATGAAATGTCCTGAGTCCTTAATGTATGTGTCGGTCTTTCCCACGTGTGGCTGGAGAAGAGAGGCCAAGTGTTTCGCCAGTTTATACGTTGGTGAGCCAGGAGCGCTAACGATCGGTCTCAGTGGAACGTTGTTCTTATGGATCTTGGGTAATCCATACGGCCGAGGTGGTAGGGCTTCTGTGTTGCGCAGGTTTCTCTGTATGTCCGCCGGCAGAGAAGACGCCTTGATTAATCGATTCGTATTCCGAGTGATACGCTGCGTCGGATCTGCGCTTAGTTTTCGGTACGTCGTCGGATCTAATAGGTCTCGGATCTTTTGCTCATAATCTTCGGTCTTCATTACGACGGTCGCATACCCCTTATCGGCAGGCAGTACCAATATACTCTTGTCGGCGTTGAGATTCTGAATGGCTTGTACCTCTTCTTTCTTCAGGTTGCAAGCTGGTGGTTTTGCTCGGTGCAGTATCCTGGCTGTTTCAGTGCGTATTTCCTCTGCCCTTTCACAAGGAAGGGTCCGAATGGCTGCTTCGGTGTTGGCAATGATGTCCTCCATAGGTATAGTTCTCGGGATGATAGCGAAATTCCAACTTCTTCATGGAACAATTCGAAGCACAGGCACTGGACTCGGCGACTTGCAAACCTAAGGTGTGGTACAGGTACGTCGATGATACTTTCGTGGTGTGGAGCCATGGTGAAGAACAGCTCGGTGAATTCCTGAGACACTTGAACAGCCTCCATGCCAACATAACATTTACCATGGAAGTGGAAAAGGACAAGAAACTGCCATTTCTAGATGTGCTGGTCACAAGGGACGGCGAAAACCTGGGACACAGCGTGTATCGAAAACCGACACACACGGACCGATACCTGCACAAACTGTCAAACCACCACCCGAGCCAGAAAAGAGGCATGATTAGTACGCTCGTAACGAGAGCAGGACGAATATGTGAGCCTCAACACCTCAAACGAGAAATGCAACACCTGGAAACTGTTCTGAGGAGCAATGGGTACTCCACAAATTACATTAGAAGTGTAACAGAGCCAAACACTCGGCGAAGTAAGGAACCAGAAAAAGAAATGTCGGGTACGGCCTTTCTGCCATACATTCCCAGAGTGACGGACAGAATCGGCCGTATATTGCGCAAACACGGCGTAAAGACGATTTTCAAACCGACAAGAAAGATCAAAGATTGTCTTAGATCGGCGAAGGAGAGAAGAGACCCACTTGCAAAGTCGGGAATATACCGTATACCTTGCACATGCGGAAAAGTTTATGTCGGAATGACTGGACGATCCATTAACACCAGGATCAAAGAGCAGAAGCGACATTGCAGGTTGGGGCAGGTGGAGAAATCGGCCGTGGCAGAGCACGCACTGAATGAGACCGACCACGTAATAAAATTCGCCGACACGGAAGTTCTGGCTGTAGAGAAGCACTATCACACGCGCTTGTTCAGAGAAGCTGTAGAAATCCAAAAACACGCGAACAGTTTCCACAAGAAAGAGGAAAGCCTTAAGGTAAACGGATCCTGGCTTCCCGTACTGCAGCGAACGACCGTCGCAGGTAGCAAGAGGAGAACGGCACCGGAAATGACCGCGGAGAAGCCCTCGGACGTTGGCGCGCCAGGTACATATAGTCTGCGGCCGCGAGCTCGCCTCCAGTTCACCACCGGCAATGGAGGGTGAAGCTTTGACAATGCCAGCCACTCGTGCTGGCGAAACGTCAGAAAAATCATTAGATGAACGTCGGCCGAAGAACCCGAGACAGAAGCCAATAGGCAATTTATTACCAGCATCTCACATTGAAGTCCGCGCTAAATTTCGAGTTTCTGTAAAAGATCGGCAGTCTTGGAGATTTTGCGTCTATTTAAATTTGGCATGTTTTTTTCGTTGTTTCTGCAACACTGTTCTGACCCATTTTGTGTATCAAGGTAGATCAGCTCCGTCATTAGTTGATTGCTGCCGACACTATTTCTTTGAATTCAAGCCACATCTGGTCTACACTTGTATTGTTCATTTGAAAGGAGTGCAGGTTCTCCCTCAGGAAGGCATCAAGTAAATTTTTATCTTCGTTTCTGAGTAGGTATATTTTTCGTTTATTTTTGGAGGGTTTGGGGGTTACAATATTCAGTCTCTCTACGGCAACCCTGTATTCACTAATCCCTGTATCCTTTTTTGATGCTCGTTATTAACTCAGGATTATGGATGACGTAAACTTACCATTTCTAGCGCATCCAGAGAACAGTTGTGAGAAGAATCATTTTGATTTATCAGACGCCCCCCCCCCCCCCCCCATTCATAATTTCTTTTTTTTTTTTTTTTTTTTTTTCTTTCAGTCCAGTAGATACTCAGTAAGTCAGTAACTACTGTATGATAAGTAAACAGCAAGCAGCTATGGCGCGGTTCTGTTTATCGTAACTCTCGTGCCAGTCGTTGATTTCCTTTGTCTAATATGGTCGATATACATATAGGTCAAAAAAGTGTCAACGAAAATCCACACCAGAATCTAAACACGATTGTTCCTCTAATTAGCTTTTTTTTCGCACATATCGCATAAAAATACACAATGGTTACTAGTTTCAGCGAAATTAAACCGCCATCTTCAGATCATTTCTGCAGAAAAAAATTTTACGAGGCCAGTCCACTTCGTCTACTGTTCACATTAATATGATACAGCTGTAATGTACGTAAAGGTACAATTATGGAAAATTCTGACGTCAAACCAACATAAAATGCATACAGACTCAAAGTAAACATACCATATAGAGACGACACTCCATAGCATCGTCACACAATAAGAGAACAGCTGTGCGAAAAGTGCACAACAGTTACAAATAAAATACGTGTACAAAATTTTTTCATGTTGTGTCCTTGTTGACATCTGATAGGAAACTTGGCATGAGAGCAGTTTTCTATGACATACATTTACGTGTTCCAAATATTATTTTAACAATTTGACTTTTTAATTTTTATATTCTTTATACATACAAAATTTTATAAAAGTGAAAGGATTATATACCTGGTTTTCGAAATATATACGTCCAAAATATTACAAAAATATTATTACTGTATGCTATATCTGTATTACGGTCATCATTACCAGCCACATTAAGTGATAAACTATTAAGGTTACAGTAATAAATTCTTGGTTCATAGAGATTAAAAATTTCAAAACGGTGTTGTGTGACTTTACTACATGCGAGTGTAGAGAGTCTCATATAGTAATGAATCTTCAATGATCAACTGATGTGTGCTGAGGAGTTCGAGGTCTAGGTTATGGTTCAATGTATTAAGTCAGTTTTCTGAGTACTGGTCTGTTTCACGATAAGTGTTACATATTGACTCATTATACAAAAGTTTCGGACCAAACTCCATGTTTAAACTCGAGAAGATTGAGAAGGGCTGCAAGGTGGAACCATAAAGACACCGTAAGTGGCATGTAGTTATTATCTATATAACACGATGACGAGCTCTATTTTAATCTAGTACAGCGTAATATCACGTATAATTTAGTAACAAATATAAAATATATATAAAAACTGTCAGTGGATTACATAGCAAACAGTGCAAAGCTCACAATACCAGAAGTGATGTCACCATTTCATTTCTTAGCTATCAGTTATTTCTTTCGATGAGATCGACTGTTTCTCACTCATAATCTTTCCGCTCTCATAAATTTTTACGATTCCTGCCAGAGGTTTCAGCCGTAGTATCTACTGAAGTGGTGTCCTATTTATGTAATTATAAGCTTCTATTGTATCTACAAAGAAAGCTGGTGGTTCGTGCTAACTTGTATCTCTGGCCCATCAGAGATTACGTGACTGCCTCAGGCACGTAAAAGACACGAGCTGTTGCGAGAGAAAGGTATGTGCGCGGAGCACGTGCCGGCAGCCGGACGGAAGCGAGTCCCCCACGGCCCAGTCCCTTGTCCAGCTCAATTACTGCAGGGAACGCCCGTCCAGCCGTGAATACCCACCGTCTCCCCCCCCCCTCTCTCCCCCTCTCCACCCCCCCTTCCATTCGTCGACTGCCGCCCACGTCCCCTGCCGCTCTCCCACAAAAGCCTTCTACCTCCAGTATTGCACGCGAACACAATACTATCGCACTTAAGCAGTTAGCGCACTTTCGTTTGACGCCACAGACTACAAGTATAATTATCCAACTACAGCTTAACTACACTGTAATCACCGAGCTATGAACAATGTGGTACATCTGCATACGTTCCTGCGTTTGCGAGTCCAGGCTAGGTTTGGAGCACAGGCTAGATTTGAACGTACCATCGACATCACCACCTTTAGAAATGAAACAACATCACTTTTTAGGAAGTGGACGTAAAGTATACAAAAGACAAAAAACAACCATTTCTAGACGTGCTGGTCACAAGGGATGGCGAAAACCTGGGATACAGCGTGTATAGAAAATCGACACACACGGACCGATACCTGCCCAAACTGTCAAACCACCACCCGAGCCAAAAAAAGAGGCATGATTAATACGCTCGTAACGCGAGCAGGACGAATATGTGAGCCGCAGCACCTCAGACGCGAAATGCAACACCTGAAAAGTGTTCTGAGGAGCAATGAGTACCGGGTGATCAAAAAGTCAGTATAAATTTGAAAACTGAATTAATCACGGAATAATGTAGATAGAGAGGTACAAATTGACACACATGTTTGGAATGTCATGGGGTTTTATTAGGACCAAAAAAATACAAACGTTCAAAAAATGTCCGACACATGGCGCTTCATCTGATCAGAATAGCAATAATTAGCATGACAAAGTAAGACAAAGCAAAGATGATGTTCTTTACAGGAAATGCTCAAAATGTCCACCATCATTCCTCAACAAAAGCTGTAGTCGGGGAATAATGTTGTGAACAGCACTGTAAAGCATGTCTGGAGTTATGGTGAGGCATTGGAGTTGGATGTTCTTTTTCAGTGTCCCTAGAGATGTCGGTCGATCACGATACACTTGCGACTTCAGGCAACCCCAAAGCCAATAATCTCACGGACTGAGGTCTGGGGACCTGGGAGGCAAAGCATGACGAAAGTGGCGGCTGAGCACATGATCATCACCAAACGACGCGCGCAAGAGATCTTTCACGCGTCTAGCAATATGGGGTGGTCTTTTTGTTCTAATAAAACCCCATGTCATTCCAAGCATGTGTATTAATTTTTACCTCTCTATCTACATTATTCCGTGGTTTATTAAGTTTTCAAATTTATACTAACTTTTTGAACACCCGGTATTAGAAGTGTAACAAAGCCAAACACTCGGCGAAGTAAGGAATCACAAAAAGAAATGTCGGGTACGGCCTTTCTGCCATACATTCCCAGAGTGACGGACAGAATCGGCCGTATATTGCGCAAACATCGCGTAAAGACGATTTTCAAACCGACAAGGAAGATCAAAGAGTGTCTTAGATCGGCAAAGAAGAAAAGGGACCCACTTGCAATTTCGGGAATATACCGTATACCATGCACATGTGGAAAAGTTTATGTCGGAATGACTGGACGATCAATCAACACCAGGATCAAAGAACATAAGCGACATTGCAGGTTGGGGCAGGTGGAGAAATCGGCCGTTGCAGAGCACGCACTGAGTGAGACCGACCACGTAATAAAGTTCGCTGACATGGAAGTTCTGGCTGTAGAGAAGCACTATCACACGCGCTTGATCAGAGAAGCTGTAGAAATACAAACACACGCGAACAGCTTCAACAAGAAAGAGGAAAGCCTTCAGCTAAACGGATCCTGGCTTCCCGTACTGCAGCGAACGACCGTCGCAGGTAGCAAGAGGAGAACCGCACCGGAAATGACCGCGGAGAAGCCCTCGGACGTTGGCGTGCCAGGTACATTTAGTCTGCGGCCGCGAGCTCGGCTCCAGTTCAACACCGGCAATGGAGGGTGAAGTTTTGACACTGCCAGCCACTCGTGCTGGTGAAACGTCAGTAAAATCATTATATGAACATCGGCCGAAGAACCCGAGACAGAAGCCAATAGGCAGTTTGTCAACAAGTGGCCACGAAAGCCTTATAAATTTTGTATACAACAGCAGTCTAACACACAGCAATGAACGCCAAGAACCTTACACCGAACGTGATAAATAGTGGAAGTCAAAAATTCCTCTGCATATATAACCATTTATTTGTGTCACTATAGGACACAGAAGAAAATCTTTCTCACCTGCAATAACTCGTCACGATATTGTAATCTTAGAAGTAGTAATTGTGAAGATGTTCTACATAATCATTTTTATTCATACTGTAACATTTGTCCAACTCTGGGCACTTCATCTTCTTTTTTACTATAGATTAAAGCCTTGTGTTCCACTTGATATTCAGGTTATATGAAACAGGCGAAATGCCTCATATTTAAAGAAGAATGTGATAATTCCTGTTCCAAAGAAGGTAGATTATGATGTGTTAATGTTAGTGAAGCATCGAATTGGTAAATAACGGTTGAAAAATACGGACTCCAACCATTTACAGAAAAGCTGCAAAACTGGAAGAAGCAGAGATCGGAGAAGAGCAGTTTGCATTCCGGAGAAATAAAGGAACAAAGCGAAGCAATAGGGTTTATATTAGAGGGCAGATTACGTAATGGCAAATCTACATTATAACGTTTGTAGATTTAGAGAAAGCTTTTGAAAATGTTGACTGGAATTCTCTTTTTGTAATTCCAAATTTTTCAAAGATAAAATATAGAGACCAAAACGATATCAGCAGCTTGTACAGAAACCAGACTGCTGTTGACAGTGTCGAAGGAGACGAAAAGGAAGTAGTAGTTGAGCAGGGGATAAGCCAGGATTGTACACTCTCCCCAGTGTTAGTTAACCTGTATATTGTGTACGCAGTAACGGATACCAAGGAGAAGCGTGGAAAGATAATTAAAGTTCAAGAAGATTATACAGGGTGTTACAAAAAGGTATGGCCAAACTTTCAGGAAACATTCCTCATACATAAATAAAGAAAAGATGTTATATGGACATGTATCCGGAAACGCTTAATTTCCATGTTAGAGCTCATTTTAGTTTCGTCAGTATGTACTGTACTTGCCGGCCGCGGTGGTCTAGCGGTTCTGGCGCTGCAGTCCGGAACCGCGGGACTGCTACGGTCGCAGGTTCGAATCCTGCCTCGGGCATGGGTGTGTGTGATGTCCTTAGGTTAGTTAGGTTTAAGTAGTTCTAAGTTCTAGGGGACTTATGACCTAAGATGTTGAGTCCCATAGTGCACAGAGCCATTTGAACCATTTTTTTGTACTGTACTTCCTCGATTCACCGCCATGATTTCATACGGGATACTCTACCTGTGCTGCTAGAACATGTGCCTTTACAAGTACGACACAACATGTGGTTCATGCACGATGGAGCTCCTGCACATTTCAGGCGAAGTGTTCGTACGCTTCTCAACAACAGATTCGGTGACCGATGGATTGGTAGAGGCGGACCAATTCCATGGCCACCACGCTGTCCTGACCTCAACCCTCTTGACTTTCATTTATGGGGGTATTTGAAAGCTCTTGTCTACGCAACCCCGGTACCAAATGTAGAGACTCTTCGTGCTCGTATTGTGGACGGCTGTGATACAATACGCCATTTTCCAGGGCTGCATCGCCGGCCGAAGTGGCCGAGCGTTTCTAGGCGCTACAGTCTGGAACCGCGAGACCGCTACGGTCGCAGGTTCGAAACCTGCCTCGGGCATGGATGTGTGTGATGTCCTTAGGTTAGTTAGGTTTAAGTAGTTCTAAGTTCTAGGGGACTGATGACCAAAGAAGTTAAGTCCCATAGTGCTCAGAGCCATTTGAACCATCCAGGGCTGCATCAGCGCATCAGGGATTCCATGCGACGGAGGACATTTGGAACATTTCCTGTAACAAAGTGTTTGAAGTCACGCTGGTACGTTCTGTTGCTGTGTGTTTCCATTCCATGATTAATGTGATTTGAAGAGAAGTAATAAAATGAGCTCTAACATGGAAAGTAAGTGTTACCGGACAGATGTCCACATAACATATTTTCTTTCTTTGTGTGTGAGGAATGTTTCCTGAAAGTTTGGCCGTACCTTTTTGTTACACCCTGTATAAAAACTTTTAGGTTTATTGTTGACATTGTCATTCTGATAGGGACAGCAAAGGACTTGGAACATCATTGACTGGTATGAGTTTTTACTACACTCTATTGCAATTTCGGCCTTAGGCCATTATCAAGAATGTCTCGTAAGGTTTTATAGCAGACTTCATAGTTGTGCAACGAGGGCATACCCTTTGCTTCCTAATACAGTCGTTGGACTGCAGTGGAACTCCACATATAGTGAAACAATATCTGTAATTCGTTTACGCGCCAAAACGGTTGTTAGTAGCCTGAAAACAGTAGTCTTCAGATGTGGTCTAATACATGTGTGACTAGTGATAGGTTAACTAACATGTGCATTTATAGATTATGTTGTTTTACGATGTTTGAATACGCACTGTGTAACAACGACACGAATGTATTTAACAGGACTGACAACGACATGCAAATGTGTCAGATTACATTACGTTGATATGGCTTAAAGCCGTAATATGTAAGTAACACAGCTACATAGTTAAAATGTTGCGTATAATCGGCATAGCGTCGGGATACATAATGAATCTGTAAAATAATTGCCGGCCGAAGTGGCCGTGCGGTTAAAGGCGCTGCAGTCTGGAACCGCAAGACCGCTACGGTCGCAGGTTCGAATCCTGCCTCGGGCATGGATGTTTGTGATGTCCTTAGGTTAGTTAGGTTTAACTAGTTCTAAGTTCTAGGGGACTAATAACCTCAGCAGTTGAGTCCCATAGTGCTCAGAGCCATTTGAACCATTTTTTTGCAAAATAATTTTTTAAAAATTCTGTATTTTTCAGCAGCACTTGATAATGGCCAAAGGCTGAAATTGCAATAGTGTGTAATAAAAGCTTATGACAGTCACTGGCGTAAAGATGATGTCCTTTAAAAACGTTTTTTATGGCTGTGAATCCCAACTACAACAAGTGTAGATGATTTAAATCAGGTGATCCTGAAAGAATGATATTAGGAAGAGAGAAATTAAAACCAGTCGATGAGTTTTGCTATTTGGACAGCCAGATAACTGACGACGGTCAGGTAGTGATGATATAAAATGCCGAATGATTATAGTAAGAACAGATTTTCTGAAAAAGCGAAATTTGTTAGCACATTAATAATAACTTCATTCACAGTCACAATCACACACCATTTACGTTGTCCAGTAACAATGTGAGTAACCGTCAAAAGCCTTAATGAACACCTTTTGCAGCGCGGACCGATGCGAAATATGAAGGAAGAGTGTCAGTACGGTTCTGGAACATACCAAGAGAGATTTGGAACCATGTCGACTCCAGCGCTTTGGCCGGCTGCGTTAATTTTCTCGGTTGAGGATACATCGCACGAACAGCCCGATCGAGATGGTCCCACATATTCTCGATTCGGTTTAAATCCATGGAGTTTAGTGGCCAGGGGAGCACGGTAAATCCACCCCGATTCTCTTTGAACACGCACGTACATTGAGATCTGTATGACACGTTGCATTATCCTGCTGTTATACACAATCTTACTGAGGAAAAACAAACTGCATGTAGGGCATAGGAGCAGTATGGTTTTTGATCCGATAGGTCATGCACAGATACAGTATAAGTCTGCTGAATACAACAGACCAGCTTATCTTTGTTTTATTGATCTGTAGAAGGCTTTCGAGAATATTCAGTTAACAGATATTTTAAATGTGCTCCACAATAGGGAAATTTCTTCCAACTTAGTAAAAACAATTGAAGGGCTTATTTCAATAGTGGTACAAATCCATTTTTGTTCATTCTGAGATACAGAGTCCTAAAGTTAAATGAGCGCTGAAAAACATGCAGTTGAGATATCAGAAATATTCAAGCATATGGCTTCTTGCTAGAGATGAACCTTTCTTTCTGTTTGTTTGGACCATTAATTTCAGAAGCATTATAAACAGAAAAGTAGAAGTAATGGACTTGTACCACTATTGAAATAAGCCCTTCAATTAAATACATATATTCCGACAATTACATTCCGACAAAAATTAGTTCCGGGATAACTACCTTCATAGCAATAGTGGTATTAGACAAGGTGGCTCTTTGAGCCCGTTACATTTTAATACAGTCATGGACGAGGTGATAAAGAAAGTATTGACTGGTAATGGTTATAGAATGGTGAAAGAAAAAATAAAAATCATTTGTTAAGCGGACAATGCAGTTCCGCTGGCAAACAGAAACGATAAACTCCAGAAACTTCTACACATATTTAACGTGGCAGTGGCACTCACGAATCCCGACAGCATCAAAACAACACGAAGGGAACTTCATTAACAGGGAGTTTCAGAACCAGTTAGATTTCCCAAACCTTACATCAGTGAGGCAAATTCGTAAAAAGGAGAACATGGTGCCGAAGTCACAAAACATGGACAATGGAGGACCGGAGGATAGTTATTTGGTCGTATGAGTCTTGCTGCACATTGTTTCCAACTTCTAGAAGAGTTTACATTCCAAAAGTGAAACAAAACGCGGGTTCCTTGATGATTTCCGCAGGTACTGCGGCGACTACAACCGTTATGAAGTACTCATATATGAAATGTATTCGCACCTTTGTAAGGGAATGCCAACAATGACAGTTTATGCTGAACGGGGACTCGAACCCGTATTTCCCGCTGCACGCGAGCGGTCGCTTTAACAGCTTTAGCTATTCGTGCACGACTCACGGCCGGATAAAACTTTCATATCTCGTCGTTCCTGCGTCAAAATTTGTAACCTCGTACACACATTCTGTAATTCCCGTACAGGGAAGGCCATTTTAACATAAATGTCGCTGCCTGGTATCGGCGGAGAAATATAATATTGCAGTGCCTGTGTTGTTAAGACGAACGATGAAATGTTCCTCTGCTCATCCATGCATGTTAGACGGAACATTACATCGTACTTCATAGCTACACAGGCGCTGCAATATCGTACTAACGATAAGCAATAAATGTATGACCCAGGTGGCTTTTTTGCCGTGTTCATTAATTATTATCTTTCTCTGTCCTGTGTGACTACTATCTTATTGTTTTTTCCATATCGCTCATTAAACTGAGCGAATCATTCTATCACTTCAGTAGCTGGAAAATCCCAGCGTCCCGACCACTTTAACAGTTATTGCAAGACCGGTACCCACGGTTTATTTGCGAGGGTCTTTCTGCGTTATTTCTTGTGATAGATTTTAAATTTCATATCTGAGCGCATGGGGCGCGCTCTGATTTTTGATACTCCAGACAGGAAGAGCCATTAAAACCGACCAGATGGAGTCCGACCGGCACCTTGTAAGTTGTTCTCTCTGGCATGGCTACTAAAAGCGTTTGTCTGTTACCACAAAGTCTTTACTTGCAGAAGAAGTTGCCGTCACATTCACGGAATTGTTCAACTTTACAGAAGAAAACGAGAAATCTAATGTGTCCATGGCCTTGGCACAAAGACTTTCCTGCTTTAAATGTATCAATAGTGTGGTTTGACGCATTCGGTCTGCTACAGCAGTAACAGCCGAATTGTAGCGGTGTTGTTAGTACACTCCTTTTAAGCCTTGCTGGCTAATATCATGAGAGGATCACCGTGCTGATAATCTGAGTTTTGTGTAGCACGAGGAAAAGCTACTCAACTTAATTTTCACATACTACAGCCATTGGATCTGAGAATAATTACAACTGTGTTTTATTTTCATTGGTCGCACTTTCTACGTCCCCTCTTTACCCCTCCATGAGAGTATGACTGAATAAAGTATGAATGCCTGCATAATTGGAGGATAGGACTAACCGGACATTCGTAGACGGTGATGGTTTCGCTAAAAGAAATCAGTGGACAAGCCTAAGCAAAGAGGTTTTCACGTGTACGGGGCATCAGGCTTCTCAGTCAATAGGAGACTGCCGGCCGCGGGGGTCTCGCGGTTCTAGGCGCGCAGTCCGGAACCGCGCGACTGCTACGGTCGCAGGTTCGAATCCTGCCTCGGGCATGGATGTGTGTGATGTCCTTAGGTTAGTTAGGTTTAAGTAGTTCTAAGTTCTAGGGGACTGATGAACTCAGCTGTTGAGTCCCATAGTGCTCAGAGCCATTTGCACCATTTGAACCAATGGGAGACTTCCTCCCCCCCCCCCCCCCACCCTCTCCCCACCACCATCACCACCAAATGGTTTGAACTCGGAGATATTAGCTCTTGTTGCGCCATATGGCTGGCTCTGAGCACTATGGTACTTAACATCTAAGGTCATCAGTCCCCTAGAACTTAGAACTACTTAAACCTAACTAACCTAAAGACATCACACACATCCATGCCTGAGGCAGGATTCGAACCTTCGACCGTAGCGGTCGCGCGGTTCCAGACTGAAGCGCCTAGAAACGCTCGGCCACACTGGCCGGCGGTGCGCCATATTTAGGCGCTATTTGGTAGGGGGACGTGGAGTGAGGATATTTCCATGACAGGTGTGCTGGTATGGTGAGAAAAAAGGTATCAAATGAGTTATATTATCGCCCATCCTTCTCGAAATTTATTGTTTCAAGTAGATGTGGTCACAAATGTTAGAACTTGATGCTGGCCATCAGCTTGTTTGTGAATATTAGTAGCTGAAATCTACTTCAGTTGACAGAACGGACGATATTACGAATTTTTACGTAGGGTTTTTGTGAATTTTATTTAATTTTATTGGTCAGTTCTTTGTGTCTTAGTACCGCGCATACGTTCGCGCCGAAGGTGTAAATGAGCCTTAAGCAACTGAAATTTGAAATTCGCGAGTGTTGATCGATTTTTTAATGATTGTTGTTATTAATAAAAAATTGATTAGGATGTTTTTATGGAGTCATTTTAGGAGTTTTGTAGCACTGGATTTGGTGGTAAACATTAGTTAGCGTCAATTGTGTAAGGTTTAACCTTCATAAAATTCATGATATTATGCAGGCTTATCTTTCTTGAATATTTGCTGTAGGGAATATAGACTGGGTTAAAGTAATTTTTCTGTGATATTTTGAGTATTTAGTGTCTTTGTGCTTTACGTGTAACCACACGTTACGAGCCACTTTTTGGGAAGTAGCATGTAGCGACTAGTAACCACGGTTTGCTGTGTGTTTTCCTTACGTTAAACAATTGCAAAGGGAAATAGAAATTCAGTGAGAATGGATTTATTGATTTATAGGCAGAGGGAAATAAAAGTTCAGTGAGAGTGGCTTTATTGATTTATAATGAATAGTTGATTCCTTTGTGATTGATAGAGGAGCCATATGGTCAACCACCTATAAATATGATTTCTTTGTACATCTTAAGGGGCTTTATAATTTGATAAAATGACTCAATGAATTTTAAAGCTGCTACAAATATCTATGAAACTATTTTTGTATGTGTGAGGAATTTTTCTTCATTTTTATTGGTTTGGATCTCACTGAAATCTTGACATGGTGGCACAGCAAATAATTTGAATCGAAACACGACTTTGCGCTAGTTGATTGTGCAGAACGCCACAGTAAATTTTTAACGACCATCAGCCACATTTGACGAGATAATTTTAGTAATTTCAATTAATAGTAATAAGCAAAGGGAAGTATTTCATGATTCAGATCTTACAGCCATCATCCATATTCAAAGGGGTCTTTCACTTGTTTGCTGGATGTTGAATTCATTCAGGTGCCCTTAATACCAAGTTTTCTATTGACTGACGCCTCCATCCATTCTCTAATTGAATGATGACTGACACAGTAGCTGTTGATTATGATAAAGGTTTTCTTAGACACCAGTCAGTACATAGTTTATACACCGCCTGATTATCTCTGTTACGCTTTGCTTTGCTACCACATGCGATAGTACATTCACACAATGCAGTAGTTACGGAGATTAGCGTGTATTTTGGCACGCCAGTGTGAATGTGACGTTGCTTGCTGATACAAAATCACATGCAATAACATCTTCCCGCTATCTCAAAGTGCGGCATACCTTTATTATACCCGTAAGAGATCAAAAGTAATTCCAGCTGGGAATCCGTACTGGTAATTATGAATCATCAGAAAGAGTAAATGAACCTGGTACGGAAATTGCTAATGGCATAGTAAAATTTTTGTGCGGCTAAAGAATCACCTGTTGCTGTTGAAATGGTAATCTCCCCTCCCCCCCCCCCCCTCTACCCAGACAATGCACAATTTTCCGTAATCAAAAACAGTTGTGAAAAGTGAATATATTAACACGTTAAAGAAATTTAATTGAGAGTAATAATTGGACATGAATTGTTCTTGAGTAGCTTGTGAACATAAAGAAACCCCTACCCCCCCTGCACTGACTGCGCCGGTTCATGAAAACTTCAGGGAGCATTAACGTTGCGCATTTTATTAACTGAGATTACGAAACTCATTCTGTATCAGTAATTAAGTCGTTCAAATCTGGCCGATTTTAACAAAATATCCTGGTATCAAGAGCCCCAGCAAGCAGTAAGAAGTTATCTTAAATAATAGAAGTTAACAATAATCAGAAATAGGATGCAAACTTGCTCAGAAAGAGCTGTTCCCGTTCATGCACCACAGTCCCAACCAAATAAACAAGCAAGAGATCGGGTTGCAGAGCAATGAAAGTATTTTGTCGTATGTACAGACACCTTTCCTTTCGTTATTGTTATTTCTGCAAATAAGTTAAATAAAATTGTTATGTAATACTCTTATCGCGTGTTCCAATCCTTGACTACGCCAAGAAAGCTTGGCTGCGCAGGTCGCCGGCTTGGGCGGTGTGCTAGTATTACAACCCGCGCCAGTCAGTGACGTCAGCGGCAGTGGCGGAGCCGCCGTGCGGTGAAATCACGCCGGCAGCAGCTCGGCATTCATACCTGCAGAGCCGCGCCGGTAGCGGAAGCAGAGTCGTTAGGCGCGACCTGGCTCTGCCATTCGTGAGAGCGGTGAGCAAAAGCGCCAGCAGCAGCTCGCGGTGCGCCTTCCCTGCCACCAATCTGTACCTCGTCGTAGTCGTCCCGATTCGCTTCTAACGGCAAGGAAGAACGCCTTCTAAGGTCCTATCATTTCTGGAACTATACCTTAGTGGCATATTAAAATCTGTCTCAACCACATAGCTCATACGACGCGTTTCAAGAGAAGGCTAATCCTCACATGAAATACACAAACAATTTTTGAAAAAGGCTATATTACACTACTGGCCATCAAAATTGCTACACCAATAAGAAATGCAGACGATAACGGGTATTCATTGGACAAATATAATATACTAGAACTGACACGTGATTACATTTTCACGCAATTTGGGTGCATAGATCCTGAGATATCAGTACCCAGAACAACCACCTCTGACCGTAATAACGGCCTTGATACACCTGGGCATTCAGTCAAACAGAGCTTGGATGGCGTGTACAGGTACAGCTGCCCATGCAGCTTCAACACGATACCACAGTTCATCAAGAGTAGTGACTGGCGAATTGTGACGAGCCAGTTGCTCGGCCACCATTGACCAGACGTATTCAATTGGTGAGAGATCTGGAGAATGTCCTGGCCAGGGCAGCAGTCGAACATTTTCTGTATCCAGAAAGGCCCGTACAGGACCTTCAACATGCAGTTGTGCATTATCCTGCTGAAATGTAGGGTTTCGGAGGGATCGAATGAAGGGTAGAGCCACGGGTCGTAACACATTTGAGATGTAGCGACCACTGTTCAAAGTGCCGTCAATGTGAACAAGAGGTGACCGAGACGTGTAACCAATGGCACCCCATGCCATCACGCCGGGTGATACACCAGTATGGCGAAGACGAATACACGCTTCCAATGTGCGTTCACCGCGATGACGCCAAACACGGATGCGACCATCATGATGCTGTAAACAGAACCTGGATTCATCCGAAAAAATGGCGTTTTGATATTCGTGCACCCTGGTTCGTCGTTGAGTACACCATCGCAGGCGCTCCTGTCTGTGATGCAGCGTCAAGTGTAACCGCAGGCATGGTCTCCGAGATAGTAGTCCATGCTGCTGCAAACGTCGTCGAACTGTTCGTGCAGATGATTGTTGTCTTGCAAACGTCCCCATCTGTTGACTCAGGGATCGAGACGTGGCTGCACGATCCGTTACAGCCATGCGGATAAGATGCCTGTCATCTCGACTGCTACAGATACGAGGCCGTTGGGATCCAGCACGGCGTTCCGTATTACCCTCCTGAACACACCGATTCTATATTATGCTAACATTCATTGGATCTCGACCAACGCGAACAGCGATGTCGCGATACGATAGATCGAAATCGCGACAGGCTACAATCCGACCTTTATCAAAGTCGGAAACATCATGGTACGCATTTCTCCTCCTTACATGAGGCATCACAACAACATGAGGCATCACAACAACGTTTCACCAGGCAACGCCGGTCAACTGCTGTTTGTGTATGAGAAATCGGTTGGAAACTGTAGCACGTCATCTTCGTGGTGTAGCAATTTTAATGGCCAGAAGTGTACTTTAAAAAGGTAAAACATAGACGTCTCCGTCTTACCTTATGGTATTTATTATTTACGTAATATAATCATAAAAACTTGCCCTCCTGAGTGGATAAAGCAGGTTGTACGACACCTTCAGTACACTGAAATTCTCTACACAGGTGTATACATTTGTTTTCTTAAGTCTGATAATGCGATATTAAGATAGTAATTCATACAAGATAACTAACGCTTCCAGAAATGCTTCGCAATTGCCAATAATGCCTGGGAACTGGATATTCATTCTGATCTCCTTCTCCTCCCTTTCTCTGTCCATCACCTCCTCTATCTCCTCCTCCAGCTATCTCTCTCCATTTCCTCTCCCCTCCCCTATATCTTCTCCTTCACTCCCTCTCTCTAATGTTCACTTCTTCCGTCCCCCCCCCCCCTGCCCCTGCTTATCACCTCTTCCCTCCTCCCGCCAATCTTGAACCTCATGTATTGTTGCAGCCTACGGAAACTTGAATTGGAACTGAAGTCGGTTAAAGTAAATCAGCTGGTATCATTGGTATGAGGAATATGAGATACCTCCTACTTTTGGATCTGTCAGGACAATATTTCCTATAGTTTTAATCAGCAACCGGTCAGGAATACAAAGCTTCGGACGATTAGATGTAGTAGTAGTATTCTAATTATAAGACGATAAGCCATAAATATAACTTTCCTATTTTCTTTGAAAACCAACTGTGAAGAAGTAAACGAAACAGCGTATTTTTGTTTAAAATTACATAGAAGAAGAAATAATATATATGGAATAAACAATTTGTCTAACGGATTAATACTGACAGCATAAAAGAAAGCAAAACAGCACATTTTCACAGCACAACATGGCATAATAAAAGTTTAACCTCATTCAGTCAAAACCTTTAGAACGTTTTACAGTATCGCTTAAAAATTCGAAATAAAGCAGACAAGAACTTTTAGAGATTTTTGCTGCCAATGATTTCTCTTAGTGTATTGTATATACACTACTGTCCATTAAAACTGTTACACCGAGAAGAAATGCAGATGATAAACGGGTATTCATTGGACAAATATATTACATTAGAACTGACATGTGATTACATTTTCACGCAATTTGGGTGCATAGATCCTGAGAAATCAGTACCCAGAACAACCACCTCTGGCCTTAATAACGGCCTCGATACGCCTGGGCACTGAATCAAACAGAGCTTAGATGGCGTGTACAGGTACAGCTGCCCATGCAGCTTCAACACGATACCACAGTTCATCAAGAGTAGTGAATGGCGAATTGTGACGAGCCAGTTGCTCGGCCACCATTGACTAGATGTTTTCAATTGGTGAGAGATCTGGAGAATGTCCTGGCCAGGGCAGCAGTCGAACATTTTCTGTATCCAGAAAGCCCTGTACAGGACCTGCAACGTGCGGTCGTGCATTATTCTCCTGAAGTGTAGGGTTTCACAGGGTTCGAATGAAGGGTAGAGCCACGGGTCGTAACACATCTGAAATGTAACGTCCACAGTTCAAAGCTCCGTCAGTGCGAACAAGAGGTGACCGAGAC
This sequence comes from Schistocerca nitens, assembly GCF_023898315.1. NCBI lineage: Eukaryota > Metazoa > Arthropoda > Insecta > Orthoptera > Acrididae > Schistocerca > Schistocerca nitens. The sequence continues at coordinate 394,560,988 of NC_064618.1, read as the reverse complement.
GTGTAACCAATGGCACCCCATGCCATCACGCCGGGTGATACACCAGTATGGCGATGACGAATACACGCTTCCAATGTGCGTTCACCGCGATGTCGCCAAACACGGATGCGACCATCATGACGCTGTAAACAGAACCTGGATCCATCGAAAAAATGACGTTTTGCCATTCGAGCACCCAGGTTCGTCGTTGAGTACACCATCGCAGGCGCTCCTGTCTGTGATGCAGCGTCAAGGGTAACCGCAGGCATGGTCTCCGAGATAATAGTCCATGCTGCTGCAAACGTCGTCGAACTGTTCGTGCAGATGATTGTTGTCTTGCAAACGTCCCCATCTGTTGACTCAGGGATCGAGACGTATCTGCACGATCCGTTACAGCCATGCGGATAAGATGCCTGTCATCTCGACTGATATTGATTCGAGGCCGTTGGGATCCAGCACGGCGTTCCGTATTACCCTCCTGAACACACCGATTCTGTATTCTGCTAACAGTCATTGGATCTCGACCAACGCGAGCAGCAATGTCGCGATACGATAAACCGCAATCGCGATAGACTACAATCCGACCTTTATCAAAGTCGGAAACGTGATGGTACTCATTTCTCCTCCCTACATGAGGCATTACAACAACGTTTCACCAGCCAAAGCCGGTCAACTGCTGTTTGTGTATGAGAAATCGGTTGGAAACTTTCGTCATGTCAGCACTTTTGTAGGTGTCGCCACCGGCGCCAACCTTGTGTGAATGCTCTGAAAAACTAATCATTTGCATATAACAGCATCTTTTTCCTGTCGGTTAAATTTCGCGTCTGTAGCACGTCATCTTCGTGGTGTAGCAATTTTAATGGCCAGTAGTGTATTTATTTATACACCGTATAGTGTATACTAAAAATATGTAACCTACGGTCATCCCCGCTAACCAGCCAATCAACCAAAATCGGTTTCCAGTTCAAGAATATATGTATGTCGAACAATCTTTTCGTAGCCTACAACCTGGAAAGCCAACTGATGAAGAAAAGACGAAGAAGAACTTTAATCGTGTGCTAATATGTGAGGTAGATTTACTTCGTAAAAAAAAATGCAAACTGTATTCTTCTTAGTATCGTACCGCACGATGTCAGGTTTGCGTCTGGTGACTGCCATCTAGTCAGTGCAATACATTTTTTTCTAAGAATTGTGACATGAAAAAACGGAAACATGCGACCTTATAGATGTTTATGTGCAGTGTATCCATACCCTGTAGAACGAGAACCACTTATCGGAATGACGTCAAATTTTAACAGCATATTATTGACGTAGGGGGAAATTTCATGAAATAAAAAAAAATTTAAAGAACATTTCACCAATAGATGGCACTGTAAGTGTCAGAATACGCTCAGCATCGACATACAACACTCGGTTGTTCCTCAGTTTGCGTCTGAGACGCCCAACATGACTATCTGCATGGAGGGTCGCGCTCTTCTGGTAAACCTCTTTTACAAGAACGATAACGGTATACCAGTGGACCAGCAGAAGTTCCGGACATTCGAGGACATGAAAAAAGGTATTGGTCCGATGTCTGCTTAAGGTTTGGAGAAAATGATTACATAATTCGAAAACACGGTTCTTTTGAATGCAATGTGGCAGAAGGTTCAAGTGGTTCAAATGGCTCTGAGCACTATGGGACTTAACTTCTAAGGTCATCAGTCCCCTAGAACTTAGAACTACTTAAACCTAACTAGCCTAAGGACATCACACACATCCATGCCCGAGGCAGGATTCGAACCTGCGACAGTAGCGGTCGCGCGGTTCCAGACTGTAGCGCTTAGAACCGCTCGGCCACCCCGGCCGGCTGTGGCAGAAGGAAGAAAGCAGTTGATCCGACATCTGTCGAAGATGTGGTCACAGCAATGGAAGTGGAGTCGCAGACATGCAGTGGACGAGGAACTGCCCGAACATTGTACATCCTGCGACTACTGTGCATAAAATCATAGGAAACATTCTGCATTGTTATCCATGCGAAATCACCCATGTTTAGTAGTTCCTTCCTGCTGAACTACTAGCAAGACAAATGTTCGCTTTTCTTGCTCGCGTGGATGTGGACAGTGAATCACCATGGAATTGTCTGTGGACAGACGAAGCCCAAGGATACGTTAATACGCAGAACTGCAGAGTGTGGGCAAAAAATTCCTCATGCACATCATCCGAAGCCACTTCATTCTGCTAAGGTGACTGTGTGGAGTGGGTTGCCGGCGTCGTTTATCGTTGGGCCGTATTTTTCGAGGAGATGAGTCCTGCGGGTCCTGTTACCTGTACCGTAACTAATTAACGCTAGAGTCTTTTGTGCATCAACGTCAGTCCATCTCTTCAACAGCGTGGATATGTGAGTACTATCATTTTTATACTGGATAGAACTCCCTACATTGCACAGCCAGTCAAGCGGCTGCTGCAGAGCCATATCGGTAATTCTAGAATCATCATCCGTCATTTTCCTATAGTCTGGCCGTCCAGATCACTTGATCTTAACCCGTGTGACTTCTGGTTGTGGGATTATCTGAAAGATGTTGTCGTCAGTTCTCCAACTACGAACATAGCATAATTTAAGGCTGAATGTGACCCCCGAGATACTTTGACCTGCTGTGGAACATGCTGTTTCTCGATTTCAGCTTGTGGCAGAAAATGGTAGTATATTGAACATGTTGTTTTTGTTGTGGTCTTCTGTCGAAAGATTGGCTTCATGCAGCTCTCCATGCTACTTTGTCCTGTGCAAAACTCTTAATCTCCGAAAACCTACTACAACCTACATCCTTCTGAATTTTCTTACAGTTTTCATCTCTTGGTCTCCCTCTACGATTTTTACCCCCCACGCTTCCCTGCAATACTAAATTGGTGATCCATTGATGCATCAGAATGTGTCCAACTAATCGAACTCTTCTTCCGGTCACGTTGTACGACAAATTTCTCTTCTCCCCAACTGTATTCAGTACCTATAATAATGCGTTCAGTATGCTGTTCGTAGTAGCTTACCCTCGTTCCTATTTTCTTATTCATTATTAAACCTACTCCTGCAATATCCCTATTTGATTCTTTATTCATAATCCTATATTCACCAGATCCGAAGTTCTGTCCCTCCTGCCACCGAACTTCATTGATGATGATGATGAGGTCCCATATTCCAAGGATCGTAGGGGAAGATGCGGGAAGTCCGCACCACTGTACTAGGCAAGGTCCTAGTGGAGGTGGTTTTCCATTACCTTCCTCAGACCTTAATGGGGATTAATGATGATGATGAAGATGACACACCAGCAACCAGTCATCTCGAGGCATGAAAAATCCCCAACCCCGGCGGGAATCGAACCCGGGACCCCATTTGCGGGAAACGATAACGCTACCGCAAAACCACGAGCTGCAGACCGAACTTCATCAAGTCCCACTGTATCTAACTTCAACCTATCCATTTTCCTTTCTAAGTTTTTGTAACCTGCCTGCCCGTTTAAAACGTCTAACATTCCATGCTCTGATCCGTAGAAGGCCAGTTTCGTCTCTCTTGATAACGGTGTCCTCCTGAGTAGTCCCCGCCTGGAGATCCGAACTGGAGACTATTTTACCTCCGGAATATTTTACCCATGGTCTCGTAAGCTGACATACGGCCAGGAGAGCGGTGTGCTGACCACATACATCCAGTAACACCTGTGGGCTGATGCTGACACGGCGGCCGGTCGGTACCGTTGGGCTTTTATGGCCTGTTCGGACGGAGTTTAGTTTAAATACTTTACCCAAGAGGGTGCCATCATCATTTAATCATATAGTAGAGCTGCATGCCCTCGGGAAAAGTTACGGCTGTAGTTTCCTCTTGCTTTCAGTTGTTCGCAGTACCAGTACAGCAAGACCGTTTTGGATGACGTTAAAAGTCAGATCAGTCAATCAACAGATCGATGCCCCTGCAATTATCGAAAAGGCTGCTGATCCTCTTCAAGGACAACACTTGTGTCTGGGGTCTCAACAGATACCCCTCCCTTGTTGTTGCGCCGGCCCGTGTGGCCGAGCGGTTCTAGGCGCTTCAGTCTGGAGCCGCGCGACCGCTACGGTCGCAGGTTCGAATCCTGCCTCGAGCATGGATGTGTGTGATGTCCTTAGGTCAGTTAGGTTTAAGTAGTTCTATGTTCTAGGGGACTGATGACCTCAGCAGTTAAGTCCCATAGTGCTCAGAGCCATTTGAACCATTTTTTGTTGTTGCACCTGCGGTACGGCTATCTGCATCGCTGAGGGACGCAAGCCTCCCCATCAACGGCAAGGTCCATGGTTTATGGGGGGGGGGGGGGGGGGGGGGTGGGGGGAGGGGGATATTGAGAATATCTTTCTACAATCTTACCACAACTAGAAATCGAAGTCATTTTGTTTTCTATGCGGTTTTTGGCCCTAGAACAAAAACCGGCTTTTCCCATTCGATGTGGTACGACCTTGCCGTGGTGGATGGGCTTACCTGACTAACAGTGCCACAACTGCGATCGCCGAACTTGTGCAGTCGTGCGCATTGAATAGTACGGATGGTGTAGTGTGTAAGTCAAGCCATAGCCATCGTATTGCGATTCATCTGTCATCTATAGCCGCCCACATTTACGTTAAGACACTTACGGGTCATCTACTGGTAATTCCACTAGTCATTTTTTTATTGTTTCATGACGCTTTCACCTGCGTCAATAATATTCTGTACAAATTTCTCGACATTCTGAACAATGTTTTTCTTTCTGCAGCGCTTCGGAACAGTAAATTTAATTAAGATCACCATGTACTAATTTCAGAATGAGATTTTCACTCTGCAGCGGAGTGTGCGCTCATATGAAACTTCCTGGCAGATTAAAACTGTGTGCCCGACCGAGACTCGAACTCGGGACCTTTGCCTTTCGCGGGCAAGTGCTCTACCATCTGAGCTACCGAAGCACGACTCACGCCCGGTACTCACAGCTTTACTTCTGCCAGTATCTCGTCTCCTACCTTCCAAACTTTACAGAAACTCTCCTGCGAGCTTCTGTAAAGCTGGAAACCTCCCCCAGGCTGTGGCTAAGCCATGTCACCGCAATATCCTTTCTTTCAGGAGTCCTAGTTCTGCTAGTTTCGCAGGAGAGCTTCTGTAAAGATTGGAAGGTAGGAGACGAGATACTGGCAGAAGTAAAGCTGTGAGTACCGGGCGTGAGTCGTGCTTCGGTAGCTCAGATGGTAGAGCACTTGCCCGCGAAATGCAAAGGTCCCGAGTTCGAGTCTCTGTCCGGCACACAGTTTTAATCCGCCAGGAAGTTTCATGTACTAATTAATTATTTAAGGTCGCCTAGTTACTATAATATTCACATTCCCATCTTCGGCAATTTTTTGCCATCTTAAGATACAATTTATCTACGATTATCTTTGTCATTATATAAAAAATTCAAGTTATATGCTCTAAATATCAAGTGACGATGAGACGTACAATTTGTTATTTTTCACCAGTTTATCATGCTCAGAATTCATAACTTGAATTCTTATTTACCTTGACGAAGATGCTAGTGGATAAATCATCACATCTGAAGATGGCAGTAAACTGCCAAAACAGGTAATGAGAGTATTATACAGGATGGTCCATTGATCGTGACCGGGCCAAATATCTCACGAAATAAGCGTCAAGCGAAAAAACTACAAAGAACGAAACGTCTAGCTTGAAGGGGGAAACCAGATGGCGCTATGGTTCACTATATGGCGCTGCCATAGGTCAAACGGATATAAACTGCGTTCTTTTAATTAGGAACCCCCATTTTTTATTACATATTCGTGCAGTACGTAAAGAAATATGAATGTTTTAGTTGTACCACTTTTTTCGCTTTGTGATAGATGGAGCTGTAAGAGTCGCAAACATATGGCTCACAATTTTAGACAAACAGTTGGTAACAGGTACGTTTTTTAAATTAAAATACAAAACGTAGGTACGTTTGAACATATTATTTCGGTTGTTCCAATGTGATACATGTACCTTTGTGAACTTATAATGCTGCTACAGCGTGATTACCTGTAAATACCACATTAATGCAATGCAATAAATCCTCAAAATGATGTCCATCAACCTCAATGCATTTGGCAATACGTGTAACGACATTCCTCTCCACAGCGAGTAGTTCGCCTTCCGTAATGTTCGCGCATGCGGTGACGCATGTTGTCAGGCGTTGTCGGTGGATCACGATAGCAAATATCCTTCAACTTTCCGCACAGAGAGAAATACGGGGACGTCAGATCCGGTGAACGTGCGGGCCATGGTATGGTGCTTCGACGACCAATCCATCTGTCATGAAATATCCTATTCAGTACCGCTTCAACCACACGCGAGCTATGTGCTGTACATCCATCATGTTGGAAGTACATCGTCATTCTGTCATGGAGTGAAACATCTTGTAGTAACATCGGTAGAACATTACGTAGGAAATCAGTATACATTGTACCATTTAGATTGCCATCGATAAAATGGGGGCCAATTATTCTTCCTCCCATAATGCCGCACCATACATTAACCCTCCAAGGTGGCTGATTTTCCACTTGCCCGCATCTCGTGGTCGTGCGGTAGCGTACTCGCTTCCCACGCCCGGGTTCCCGGGTTCGATTCCCGGCGGGGTCAGGGATTTTCTCTGTCTCGTGACGGCTGGGTGTTGTGTGATGTCCTTAGGTTAGTTAGGTTCAATTAGTTCTAAGTTCTAGGGGACTGATGACCATAGAAGTTAAGTCCCATAGTGCTCAGAGCCATTTGAACCATTTGATGTTCCACTTGTCGCAGCCATCGTGAATTTTCCGTTGGCCAATAGTGCGTATTATGCCGGTTTACGTTAATGCCGTTGGTGAATGACGCTTCGACGCTAAATAGAACGCGTGCAAAACATCTGTCATGGTCCCGTAATTTCTCTTGCGCCCAGTGACAGAACTGTACACGACGTTCAAAGTCGTCACCATGCAATTCCTGGTGCATAGAAATATGGTACGGGTGCAATCGGTGTTGATGTAGCATTCTCAACACCGACGTTTTTGAGATTCCCGATTCTCGCGCAATTTGTCTGCTACTGATGTGCGGATTAGCCGCGATAGCAGCTAAAACACCTGCTTGGGCATCATCATTTGTTGCAGGTCGTGGCTGACGTTTCACATGTGGCTGAACCTGTTTCCTTAAATAATGTAACTATCCGGTAAACGGGCCGGTCACTTGGATGATGATGGCTGGGTGTTGTGTGATGTCCTTAGGTTAGTTAGGTTTAAGTAGTTCTAAGTTCTAGGGGACTGATGACCATAGATGTTAAGTCCCATAGTGCTCAGAGCCATTTGAACTTGGATGATGTCGTCCAGGATACCTAGCATCATACATAGCACACGCCCGTCGGGCCTTTTGATCACAATAGCCATACATCAACACGATATCGACCTTTTCCGCAATTGGTAAGCGGTCCATTTTAACACGGGTAATGTATCACGACGTAAATACCGTGCGCACTGGCGGAATGTTACGTTATACCACATACTTCCACGTTCGTGGCTATTACAGCGCCATCTATCACAAAGCGAAAAAAGTGGTCCAACTATAATATTCATATTTTTTTACGTACTGCACGAATATGTAATAAAAAATGAGGGTTCCTATTTAAAAAAAGCGCAGTTGATGTTCGTTTGACCTATGGCAGTACCATATAGCGGGCCAACCATAGCGCCATCTGGTTTCCCCCTTCAAGCTAGGCGAGTTTCGTTCTTTGTAGTTTTTTCGTTTGATGCTTATTTCGTGAGATATTTGGCCCGGGCACTATCAATGGACCACCCTGTAGTCTGGACTTAATGAACTACTGTGTACGTACTGGGTGGCCGGGTTGGTCAGCGGGCGCGGTGCCCCTTTAGTGCGTCTGCCGCAGCCTGGTTGCGCAGTCGGGGTCGCTTCTGGCAGCGGATGCGGCCAATTGCGCTCCGCGTCCGAGCCCAGATACAGGCGGTCCAGCCGCAGCAGCAGCCGGCAGACAGACCCCCGCGGCCGTCGCTGAGAGACCCGCAGAACGCAGAGCCGAGCTCTGGCAGCTCAAGGTCGCGCAGTTAAAGATTGCGCTCTGCTCTCTTAAAGTGACACCCTTTTAGTTCAGTGCACATACAGTCTACCCCTGAAGTACGATTCAAACAAGACTGCAAAACACCGGGAGCTTATAATTAAACTTTCTCTATTTAACACGTTATAACACGGAAATTAATAACTGTACGAGTACCAAACTTGATAGCATTAGTGTTCAGAGTATGGGGGTGCATGATTTCCACGCATCACAGCGCCACCGTCCTGTTCCCGCTATGGCCACCAGGTGCCGTGATCAGTCATCGTGATTCATAGTCTCACACAGCTGACCAGTCGCAGTGCACTTGTTGACGTGTCAACATGAGCTTGGACAATAGAAGCAGGGCATTACTGGTGAAGCTCTATTATGGAAAGAACAGGAGTGCTGCAGTTGGACTTCAAGAATATCGCTGGGTGAAAGGATTACGGAAGGATCCTCTTTCATCACCTGCTGTGTGGAGCATGATGAAGAAGTTCGAATAAACTGGAGAACTGGGTGGCGCTTCGGGAAGAGGCCGACGCCCGGTTGTACCACAAATAGTTGATGAAATCGCTGAAGCTATGGCACACAACGCTGCGCGCAATTCCCGACCGTCAGGCAGTTCGTTTGCTGTGTTTCGACAGTTGGACATCCCGGGGTCCACCGTACGGAAGGTGCTTCGAACCATTCTCAAATGGTATCCGTACACAAGGTCCATATCGTACAGCAGCTTGCACCACAGGACGCACAACGACGTGTTGACTTCCCTCTCCACTTTCTCGCAATGATTGAAGTTGACGAGGGCTGGCCATCCTATGGCCAGACGAAGCTGGCGTGAGGTGAACACACAGAACTGCCGAGTGCGAGGATCTTCACCTCCAGTCAGTGAACATGAAGTTCCTCTGTATGGTGATCGTGTCATCATATTGTGTGGCTTCACGACTGCGTTCGTCATAGACCCATCCATTTTTGAACAGGTTGGCGCTCAAGGACCAAAGACGTGCAGTGTGACTGGCCAGCGTTACTGTGATACGCTTCGCCAGCATGTCATACCCGCCCTACAGGACAGAGACGCATGGAACTCAACAGTTTTCATGCATGATGGAACCCCACCGCTTATCGCTCGTGAAATTCGACTTCTTCTTCGAAACACATTTGGAAACGATCGAATTATCAGCCGGTAGTTTCCAAATGCTTGGCCGGTACGATTACCTGACCTGACTCCCTGTGACTTCTGGTTGTGGGTATACCTGAAGCACAGGGTTTACCACGAGAATATTCACACATGTGCTGATCTGAACGCAGCGTATCAAGAGAAGTAGCCAGCGTACCTACGAATATGCTTCGTTCTGCTCTGCAGAATGAAATCCTGCGCTTTCAGAGTCCTCTGGACGCTGATGGGCGCTATATTCAGCCACTTTTGTAGCAGTAATGGTACCGGTATGTAATGCTATGATGTACCGTAGCAGCACATTAAAAGTGTTTCAATTGAACTGATTCTGCATTATTTCTTTTCCCCATGTCCTTGATATTAGTGTTACCAAGTTGGGTACTCGTACGGTAATTAATTTCCGTGTTGTAGCATGTTAAGTAGGGAAATTTTAGTTATAACCACCCGGTACCTGTCTACAACTGTCATAACCTTTTAAAAACAATTTTTAGGCACAAGTTTTTCTGGTATGCAGACTTACCTTACACCTCAATTCCCATCGTCATCGTCTTCTACCCACGCGCCTGTACACAATCCTTCCGGCGACTGTGATCAATTTTCCGAAGATGTCCTGTTGCACGCGAAAAAAAGACAGTGCACTGAAGATAGTGTCGGAAGCTGCAAAAGCATTTCGCGGGAAGTCGCGATATTAGAAAACTGTAACGAAATGCAAGAAAACCTGTAGAGCATCGACGCTTAGTTTGACGACTGACCTCGACTGTAAACAAATGAAACGTATTGCGCGTATATATGCCGAAAGCCTCATTACTCTTCGGCTGCACGACTGTCAGTCAATCACTGCAGTAACAACCATGATTAGGAGCACGCACCCGCAAGAATTTAAAGTGAAACTATCAGCTGGAACTAGTTCCGAGAAGCCAGATACCGAAAACGAGAGAATCCAAAGGAAAGATGAAGTCATCCGTATATTGTGTAACTTTCAAAAACCTCGTTAGATCGATTTTTGAGTTATGACACCTACTAGGTAGGGTAGTAGAGAGTATCATGGTGATCTAAAAAACAGTTGCGTATTTCATTTCATGTTGGTTTAGCCGCCACCAGATAAGTGCCCTTCTCTCGCTGACACGCCACCTCTTATATCGTTGTTACCCTCTTTCTACCGTTTTTCCGCGAATGGAGATCCTATTAACCTTGTCAGGTCAAATAGCCCATATATATTGTCGCAGAAAAAGCTGAATAGGACCGTGTTGTAGTGGTTATGATACTAAACTGTTGATTGGAGGGTCGTGAGTTCAAAATTCACCTGGACTGTACCATTCTAATTTCTATATTCGGTTCGAGTACATTCTAGAAGTATCCACAAGTGTCAAGAAGCGTTGTACTGGAATATTCTGTATCTGTATATGTACTGTATGTGTTCTGGCCGAAGGCAGTTCGCTCCGCGCTCTTCTACGTGACAGTATATTCATATGTACAGTTATGTGAGTTCAGAAGACTGTGACGAATTTAACTTGGTTAATTACTTATTGTTTTCTTTTTACTTCATTTATTCCATCTTCGTTGTGTACAACAAATGTAAAGTAATATATAAAATAATACACTGTTATATCTTCTATTTCCCGCGCCCGAGTTCCCGGGTTCGATTCCCGGCGGGGTCAGGGATTTTCTCTGCCTCGTGATGACTGGGTGTTGTGTGATGTTCTTAGGTTAGTTAGGTTTAAGTAGTTCTAAGTTCTAGGGGACTGATGACCATAGATGTTAAGTCCCATAGTGCTCAGAGCCATTTGAACCATATCTTCTATTGAATAAGTACTACGCCAGGAGGAAATAACCTGAATGCAAAATCAGAGGAACGGGCAAGGGGGCAGTTAAAGGACAGTTGAATGAGAGAGGTAAGTACTGTCCGCTCAATCCGAACTGACACTCGGCGTGCTGATGATGGGAACGCTCGTAAATGGGAAATGCCTTTACGGTCGCTCCCATAAGCCACTACTCCGAGTGTCAGCTTGGATAGCGTGGACTTTAATGGCGTTTCTTGGACGAGAAGCACAAAAAGGTACCATTAAGGACACGAAGAATTAGTCATCGTTGTGGCAAATAGTGTGCAGTGAGAGCAGACTATTGGAGGTAGAGATGTAACGATTAAAGGTAACTGCTACAGATAGAGTTTTAAGGTCTTCTACACTTCTTCAGAGAAACAGTACTACGATTCGGCAGGTCCTCTGTATAAACATGTCGGCGAGAGTACAGCTAATTCTATGGCTGGTGCTGGCGGCTTCTCGTGGTATTACCACCACCAGCCACAGGGGGCCAGACATTCTGAAGTTGGCTTTAATATAAGCCGAAACAATTACCTAAATATAGCATCAGATCGTTGCGCTCCATAGACATGTTATTTAAATTTCTGTCATATACATGAAGTGAAAATTTGTGATTTATGTGGTATAGAACAAAATTAAGCACCATATATGCTACAACAGTTTGTTTTCCATTGCTTTTTGTTACAATAACTTTTTTTTTCTTGTACAACTGACATGCTATTGTTAGGTTTTGTTATATCTATAGTGATCGTAACAAAAATGAAAAACTTCAGTGCTTAGGAATGGTCATGCCAGCACAACACAATTACTCGTATTTATCATTTCCTAAGCACTTCACAACTGGGCTGGAACGGGAACTGCCGACAAATTTTCCACAGTTACTGCAAATTGTTTTCAGTTTTTTTGTCTTGATTTCTTGGACACAAAGAATATCTTTGTCTTTTGTTGATGGGTTTGTGATTCACAGTTGCGCTGTGTCCTTTAGGCTCATCGCTGTATCAAAGGCCAAGGAGACCACATTTTGCTTCCTTCTGAAGCCACTTCCTATCGCGTAATCTTCAACTGATGTGAGGATGCACGTCCAACTGCAACAGGAATTGCCACCACTTCTGGTATGGAGACAGGCTTTGTGGGAGGTGATACAACCATAAAATCATTGCAGCGATACCAACAATGCCAGTCATATTGTACAGGAGTACAAGAAGCCAACTCTTGATGTGTTTCACGTTGTAGGTGCCCACAAGTTGATCCATGGTGTCGACACCCGTCTTGTGTTCATTGCGATACTCAATTACCTCTGGCTTCTTTGAATTACGAACGACGTTTCTTGATAGGTGAGGGGAGACAAACATAAATGCTGCTGATTTCTAGTGATGAGAATCTGAACGTTGTGGCCGCATCTTCTTTGGAAATCTTGTCTTTCCTTAGAGTTTCAACGAAACTCCTTCACCAAAGAAGACGAAGTAAATATTCCTGAATTCCAATCAAGAACAACTGCGAAGATGAGAAACATAGAAGTAGATATCCTCCGAGTAACGAAGCAGCTTAAATCACTTAATAAATGCAAGGCCTCCGGTCCAGATTGTATACCAGTCAGGTACCTCTCAGAGTATGCTGATAAAATAGCTCCATATTTAGCAATTATATACAACCACTCGCTCACAGAAAGATCCCTACCTAGAGACTGGAAAATTGATCAAGTCACCCCAACACCCAAAAAGGGAAGTAGGAGTAATCCGCTGAACTACAGGCCTATATCACTAACGTCGATCTGCAGTAGGATTTTGGAACATATACTGTATTCGAACATTATGAAGTACCTCGAAGAAAACGATTTATTGACACATAGTGAGCACGGTTTCAGAAAATATCGTTCTTGTGAAACGCAACGAGCTCTTTATACTCATGAAGTAATAAGTGCTATCGACAGGGGATGTAAAATTGATTCCATATTTTTAGATTTCCAGAAGGCTTTCGACACAGTTCCTCACAAGCGTCTTCTAACCAAACTGCGTACCTACGGAGTATCGCCTCAGCTGTGCGACTGGATTCGTGATTTCCAGTCAGAAACGTCACAGTTCCTAGTAATAGACGGAAAGTCATCGAGTAACACAGAAGTAATACTCGGCGTTCCCCAAGCAAGTGTTACAGGCCCTCTATTGTTCCTAATCTATATTGACTAAGAAGACAGTCTGAGTAGCCGTCTTAGATTGTTTGCAGATGATGCTGTCATTTCGATTAGTAGCGGCTTCGGTCAAGAATAGCATCATAACGACCGGGAGAGCGGTGTGCTGACCCCGCGCCCCTCCTATCCGCATACTACTATGAGGATGACACGGCGGTCGGATGGTCCCGGTAGGCCACTCGTGGCCTCAAGGCGGAGTGCTGTCATTTATCGTCTTGTAAAGTTATCAGATGACCAAAACGAATTACAAAATAATTTAGATAACATATTTGTATGGCGCGAAAAGTGACAATTGACCCCGAATAAGGAAAAGTGTGAAGTTATTCACATGAGTACTAAAAGAAATCAGCTAAATTTCGATTACGCGATAAGTACTCAAATCTGAAGTCTGTAAATTCAACTAAATACTTAAGGATTACAATTACAATTAACCTGAATTGGAACGATCACAAAGATAATAAGGTGGGTAGAGCAACCCAAAGACTGCGATTCATTGGCAGAAAACTTAGAACGTGCAACAGGTCTACTAAAGGGACTGCTTACACCACGCTTGTCCGCCGTATTCTGGAGTATTGCTGTGCGGTGTGGGATTCACCTCAGGTGGGACTGACGGGTGACATCGAAAAAATACAAAGAAGGCCAGCTTGTTTTGTGTTATCGCGAAATAGGGGATATAGTGTCACAGACATGATACGTGAATTGGAGTATCAATCATTAAAACAAAGGCGTTTTTCGTTGCGACTGGATCTTCTCATGAAATTTCCATCACCAGTTTTCTCCTCCGATTGCGAAAACATTCTGTTGGCACCCACCTACATAGGAAGAAATTATCATCGCGATAAAATAAGAGAAATCAGGGCTCGCACAGAAAAAATTTAAGTGCTATTTCTTCCCGCTTGCCGCTCGAGATTGGAACGATAGAGAGATTGAAGGTGGTTCATTGAACACTCTGCCGGGCACTTTATTGTGAATAGCAGAGTAATCACGTAGATGTAGAGTTTCAACGTAGGTGGTTTTCACTGGCAGCAAGTTCCTTACTAATTGTATGCTACTGAAAAATCGGTCCGCTATAATATTATGGCCCTTAATGAATCATTGTGTAGGTCTGGAACCGCAAGACCGCTACGGTCGCAGGTTCGAGTCCTGCCTCGGGCATGGATGTTTGTGATGTCCTTAGGTTAGTTAGGTTTAACTAGTTCTAAGTTCTAGGGGACTAATGACCTCAGAAGTTGAGTCCCATAGTGCTCAGAGCCAATCATTGTGTAGGTAAATACTTTACGACTCTGGAACACCAATTTACTTATCTGTTTTGACCAGGTTGTTTCTCCAAGGAAATCTGCACGTTCAATGGAAATGCAGGTCTAGAATCGCAAGGCCACAACATTTTCGTACCATATTTAGCAAACTGTTTTTCATTATCGAAATAGACATTTCACACGAAATGCAACAAGCTGCTCATCAACAGTTATGTCAAAGCCTGGGTTGTATATCAAAGCAAAATTTGAAATGATCATTTCTCAGATATCTCTAAATACAGCTAATTTGTCATTAATCCTGCCATCTGTGCTTATTGTCAAATCCGAGGAGATGTGTGATACCTGAAATCTATTTAAGCGAGTAGTTGCCCAAAAATAGGCCTCCCATGTTCGACTTTCCTGATCTGAAGCTCCAAAAGATATAAGCCAGTCAAAGTAAGCATGTAACTTTTCCTCACCTAGTTCCTTCAATAGCTCAGGTGTACTATTTGGGTGGCCGAGCGGTTCTAGGCGCTACAGTCTGGAACCGCGTGGCCGCTACGGTCGAAGGTTCGAATCCAGCTTCGGGCATGGATGTGTGTGATGTCCTTAGGTTAGTTAGGTTTAAGTAGTTCTAAGTTCTAGGGGACTGATGACCTCAGAAGTTAAGTGCCATAGTACTCAGAGCCATTTGAACCATTTTTTTGTGCTATTTGGTGTAATATTAGGGTAATGTACATTTCACTTGTTGTACATTCGCCTTGCTTCTCTGTTAGTCTCCTCTACCGCTAAGTGGGAGTTTTAGGGCTTATTTTATTGAACTAGGGGATGCCAATTTAGGCCCCGGTTTATCTTGAGTTATATTATGAGATGAAATTTCACACGCTCTTCGTACAAAAACATTTTATTTTTTTCATTAAAATAATCTTTCTTAGTGTTGTCATTAATTACTACTAGATCATCATCAGCATGAATCACGTTGTCTTCAGTATCTTTCTGTTCCATGTCACTGTCTTACTCCTCTTCGCTATCTGAGGGTTGTATTCATCATCATTCAGGCCAAAAATACATTCATTATCGACGTCAGCATCATTCCACATCTGAAGAAGAATCCTATAGACTTCTTCACCCGAACAAATTTTCCACCTGCGCTAAACAAAAAATTAATCCTACATTTACATTCCAACCTAAGTTATCAGCCGATAGTTTTTCCTAGAATTCCCACAATTTTCAAAATCTGTGACTTACTTACGTTATAGCGAACTGACGTTTCTTTCTTTTTATGAATTAAAGTATCACTCATTTGCTTACGTGTAGACTGTGTGTAAGAGCTTACATGAATTAAACCTCTGTCTGTGTACATTTAGTATCCGTGCCGTCCGAACATTCCCTCATAAAGTACCCTACAGACACACTACTTGTAAAACATAACTTGGTAGAAATGAATAGAACAGCAGGAGCGTGTTGCCAGAGTCTCCAAGTCATGCAGCTGGACATCACATGGCGCGTGTGTCCCTGTGGCTATAGGTGCATGGAGCAGGGCAGGAGGAGGAGGAGGAGGAGAAGGAGGAGGAGAAGGAGCTCCTGGAACGAGATATTCGGCGAATGCATTGGCCTGCCTGTTCCACGACTTAAATTCAATCAAACAGGTGTGGGTTTCCTTGCAGCACGTTCACTTGCACCAACTACTCTGCATGCAGCAGCGACCATCCAGCAGTTGCCAATAAAGCTGGTGGAGCAATTAAACTCCCTGCCCCCAAGAACTCCTTATTGGCCACATGACCAGCATGGAAGCGCGTTGAAGAGCATGCATGGCCATCCACGGTGACAAAACACGTTATTAAAAACCATGTCACACCTTTGTATTGTACAGGGAACCATCATAAATAGCGAAGACTTCAGTGTAATTATTGTCTTTGAATAAAAATGTCGTTCCTGTTCGTCTCATTGCCTATTTGGTTCAGTCACCTAATATTTCTTTCTATGCATGGTTCAAGTTTCAGCGAGTCACTTGGCATGACATATCATCCAAAAGTTACTTCCGTCAGCAACTTTTGCTCACCAGTATATTTGATTTCAAGAAACTACTGTAAGGTGGCGTGGTCTCGTGACCTTCATTTCTTGAACATTCCGTCTTCATAATCGTGTTCTGCACATCAAGACGCTTCATTCGAACCCAAACTCGATAAGGCAGAGTCAATTTTGTATGAATTCATATAAGCTAAATGCAAATCTAATAATTAAATCGCAAGTGCGCACCAAGGTTGAAAAAGTCGAGGCTGGCGTACACAACATGACGGCCACAAGAATTTTCGTTCTAGTGAGGTGGCCGGCCCGCTGGGAGGCCCATCCCTTCATAGGGGTGTGTAGGCGCACACCTACTTTGGCTGGAACGACCACCCAGAGAGAGGACAGCTTTTGCCAGCGCGAAAGGATAACAACCCCCATGTTCGACTTAAAACCAAATTCCGCTACATTGTGTGGGAGCGCCCAGAAGATGCATTTTTTGACGGACCGACTGCATAGTTATGGGAGTTCTCACAGGAGGACAGTATACACCTAATGGAGATGCTACATCTTTCTGCATTGGTCGACTTAAACGAAACGTCATTCTCCCGTTTAAAACAACAACGCTGATTGGCAGAATATTTCTGATGCAAAGAGCCAGAGGATTGAGGGATGACAGTGAATGATATACCCTTGCAGCTTTTCCAGAAAATGGGACCGTTCCGTTGTTGCCCTTCGAGCGGCAACACGTAATGAGAGCGAGTGCACACGTACGTGTATGCAAAGAGCGAGGAACAAAGTCTCTCCTCAGTACTTCACTGGGAGAGCACCTCTGTCGTTAGCGAATCGGAGTGATACTCTATATTGAGTCGCTCGCGATTAAGCGTTGTTCACTGTGTTGGCCGACACACTTATTGTGCAGTGTGAACACGGACGGAGTACTAGTTAAACGCCTGTGAGCGAATACTGAGTGGCATCGCAGTGGACAGGTTATCTGACCAGTGTACCACGCCAATAGTTAGCCTAGGAGTGGAAAGGAATCCTTGACTTCATCAAGGCGTAGGGAGAGTTTGATTGGCGAAGGTCAATCCAGACAGAAAGAGATAGTTGTGTTATTTGTCAGCAGTGAGTGACGCAGGCAGCAGTCGTCGCAGCTCACGATATTGTCCGCTACAGCGTATGCGAGCCCCATCTGTCCTCCATAACAGTACACTCCATTACATTTCTCACGTGACAGCCTTGACCATACCTAGAAAAATTATTCAATTTGTATAGGTGCGGCTCTCAGCCATTATGCTGAGTAAATAACATTCTTAAAGAAAAGGGAGAAAAGAACCTTTCCATACTTTATAAATTAATAGCATTCCTATGCATAAGAAGCAATCTATTGTTCCGAAAAGGACCCGGATATTTATTAATTTATAAGAAAAAGTTTCACTTGATTTCTCAGAATATTTTTGCAAAAAATAATATTTTCCGTTCGTTTAATATTTTTCTTATACTAACTAGCAATACTCTAGTACCCAACCAATCCACTAGTTACGTAAGAATATAGAATATTTTTGTGTCTTTTCCTTACAGCGGACGACTGCAGAAGATATTTGTTGCTGAATGTTTTTCAAGCAGTTCTTGTTGGTACATTAGGAGCGTCTGTCCGACTTCTGTAGTAGTGTGAGGTGGAAATTCTTTCTTGCAGGAGCCAAAGGGTACTTGTTGGATCAATCCATTCTGCAACTTGAAAAAATAAAACCCACACACTCAAACTACTACATTATAGGGATCCATCAGTCATTTAGCTTCAACGATAGTTTTAAAGACTGCAGCATCACTTTTAGGCGCTTCAGTCTTGAACCGCGCTCCCGCTAAGGTCGCAGGTTCGAATCCTGCCTCCGACATGGATGTGTGTGATGTCCTTAGGTTAGTTAGGTTTAAGTAGTTCTAAGTTCTAGGGGACTGATGACCTCAGAAGTTAAGTCCCATATTGCTCAGAACTATTTGAACCATTTTTGCAGCATCACTCGCCGTATTAATACGTCACGTTGTAGGCGCGACTTACTTGCGTACATCTTTGATCACATAAAAGAAGCAGTGAACCAAAAATAAAATGAGTCAGGCGTGCACTCCAATCATAACAATAATTATTTTTTTAGCCAATATACTAAATGAAGACTTACTTTTCTAGTTTAATGAAATAAATTATCTTAGAAGTATTATTGCAATCAAGCTGATAATTATCGAACAACATGAAAAAAAACGTAAATTAGTTACAAACGACGGAGTGCACACACTTTATTCAAAATGTAAACGTCACTACAGATATTTGGATTGAGGCTTTGACATGTTCGATAGGCCTCTCATCATTGGTGATGTGGCGCAGACAAATAGCGAAATTCTCCATAACCCGCTAAAGTGTCGGAACATCGATACAGTCGATGACCTCTGAATGGCTCTTTTCTGGTCAGCAATGGTTTTAGGACGATAGTTGTATACCGTGTCTTTAATATAGCCCCACAAGAAGGAGTCACACGTGTTCAGGTCCGGAGAATACGGTGGCCAATCGAGGCCCATGCCGTCCCCAAAACGCTCCTCCAGGACATCATATAACTCTCCTGGTTCGAAGGGGTCGAGCTCCGTCTTGCATGAACCACATCTTGTCGAAATCAGGATCACTTCGGATAATGGGGATGAAATCATCTTGCATAATTTTCATGAACCGTTCGGTAGTTACCGTGCCATCAAAGAGTATTGCACTGATTATTCCGTGACGTGACTGGACATTGCACACCACACAGTCGCCTATTGGGGGCGAAGAGACTTCTCCATCGCGGAATGCGATTCTCATTCCCCCAAGTGCCCCAATTTCGCGTATTGATGAACCCATATAAATGAAAGTGGGCTTCGCCGCTAAACCAAACCATACATGCGCATACTAATTCTCATCACACCTCACGGTCAATCGTGCAGTTAGAACGCCCTAACGCAAACTGTTCAGAAGTTATGACTATTTAATTTCACAAAGTTCAATAATTATCACCCTGTACTTGACCAGCTGTTATATTTTCTTAGTGGAGCATATGTCGTTAAAAGGTAGCAATCCACTGTCGACAAAAACTGCCTGTATTTTTGTTCCTGGCTGATTGTCAATGGTAAAAGTTTTGTAGCCAGCAGTAAAATTATCTTCTAATTTTAGCGTTTCAATAGTACGAGCGGAACTGTTCAAAATCATTAAAATTCTGCAGGTGTCATTGTTGTCGAATGCAGTTTTGCCATCGAAGTAAAGTTGAACAGAGGAAAAACATTAGTAAGAAAATACAATAAAGTACAATACCCAGTTACGAGGTGAAATTGCACTAGCACGAAACTTTGAAATCTGTGTGAATACCAAACAGCTGAGGTCATCGGTCACTAGATTTACGCACTACTTTAACTTATACAAAGAACAACACACACACCCATGCCCGAGGGAGGACTCAAACCTCCGGCGGGAGGGACTGCAGTAGCACGAATTACGACCATTGCTAATCGGTTGTCAGATAGTAGACATCTTTATTTTCAGTAGTACACTGCCGAAAAAAAATTGCAACAACCTGAAGAACAAAGGAGATGTATTGACAAGTGAGGTGTCAGGCAGTTCAGCATTGTAGGAGTACATGATAGCAAATTCAGACCAAATGAAGCATACACGTCACGGTAATGAGTACAGAGTGTCAAAAAAGTTGCATCAATACACAGTCTACATCTCTCTGGCTGCAACGCAGACGTGTATTCTCGCATAGAAACGATCGTAAGAATGCCGAATGGCATCTCGCGATAAACTGTCCTGAGCATCAGGCGCCTTCATGTGTGCGAAATCCAGCCCTGGAAATGAGTAAATTCCCTCTTCATCAGGTTCCATACATGTTCAATCGGCGAGAGATTAGGTGATCTGGCCCGCCGGGGCAGAAATGTGCGGACCTGCATTGTCCAGCTGAAAAAGCACATCACCTTCCTCTCGAAGAAATGGTAGCAGCACAGGGATAACAGCCTGTGTAATGCTAATGCTGGTCACATTACCCAACAGAGACTCCTGTAGCTGACGGTCCCTCCACACCAGGAAGCTTGGGATGGAACCTCTGTTTCATCGGCGAACGCATTCCAGAATAATCAACTCACAAGATCTACGGCATACACCTGTACGTCCATCACTCGCATACAGACGGTACCTACTCTCATCGCTGAAGAAATAGAGTCTGATTCGACACTCCAATCTGCTCTTTCACGATAGCAGAGTACCCAAGCTTGGCAGTGACGTGATGTCAGTGGTAATCTGGCCAGAGGCACACCTAATCTGCAAACGGCCAGTTCCCAATAGTCCTTGACGACATAGCACGTTCAAAATGTGACCGCTCTCGTCGGTGGTTAATATTCTGTAGGCCACCATTGCAGGTGTTGACACACGTGAAAATTACTGAACTATCAGTTTAATAAGTCACAGGTGCAAAATACTAACGCGAATTCTTTACAGACGAATGGAAAAACTGGTAGAAGCCGACCTCGTGGAAGATCAGTTTGGATTTCGTAGAAATGTCGGAACACGTGAGCCAATACTGACCTTACGACTTATTTTAGAAAATAGATTAAAGAAAGGCAAACATGTATTTCTACCATTTGTAGACTTAGAGAAAGCTTTTGACAATGTTGACTGGAATACTCTCTTTCAAATTCTAAAGGTGTTAGGGGTAAAATACAGGGAGTGAAAGGCTATTTACAATTTGTAAAGAAACAAGACGGCAGTTATAAGAGTCGAGGGGCATGAAAGGGAAGCAGTGGTTGGGAAGGGAGTGAGGGTTGTAGCCTCTCCCCGATGTTATTCAATCTGTATATTGACCAAGCAGTAAACGAAACAAAAGAAAAATTCGGAGTAGGTACTCAAGTCCAGAGACAGCAAAGGACTTGGAAGAGCAGTTGAACGGAATGGATGGTGTCTTGAAAGGAGGGCATAAGATGAACATCAACAAAAGCAAAACGAGGATGATTGAATATAGTCGAATTAAGTCGGGTGATGCTGAGGGAATTAGATTGGGTAATGAGACACTTAAAGTAGTAAAGGAGTTTTGCTATTTGGGGAGCAAAATAACTGATGATGGTCGAAGTAGAGAGGATATAAAACACAGACTGGCAATGGCAAGGAAAGCGTTTCTGAAGAAGAGAAATTTGTTAACATCGAGTATAGATTTAAGAGTTAGGAAGTCGTTTCTGAAAGTATTTGTATGGAGTGTAGCCATGTATGGAAGTGAAACATGGACGATAAATAGTTTGGACAAGAAGAGAATAGAAGCTTTCGAAATGTGGTGCTACAGAAGAATGCTGAAGATTAGATGGGTAGATCACATAACTAATGAGGAGGTATTGAATAGAATTGGGGAGAAGAGGAGTTTGTGGCACAACTTGGCAAGAAGACGGGAGCGGTTGGTAGGACATATTCTGAGGCATCAAAGGATCACAAATTTAGCACTGGAGGGCAGCGTGGAGGGTAAAAATCGTAGAGGGAGACCAAGAGATGAATACACTAAGCAGATTCAGAAGGATGTAGGTTGCAGTAAGTACTGGGAGATGAAGCAGCTTGCACACGATAGAGTAGCATGGAGAGCTGCATCAAACCAGTCTCAGGACTGAAGACCACGACAACAACAACAACCAATGCTTTCGCAAGGCATCGATCTTCAGCTCCGTCTGTACTGCACAAATGTCCAGAATCTGATCTACGTGTGTAGGAATCTTCCACAGACTGCTGTTGAAATCAACGACACGTCATCGGTATTCTGTGCGCAGCATTTCCAGCAACCCGTCGACAAATCCAATCAGATTCCTGCAGGCCCACAATGCGACCACATTTAAATGATTGAAGCTGTTCATGAGGAGTACCTGGTCGTCGGTGTAGCATGATTGTACCCTAGAGTGAGTGTTGCAAACATCGTTCACCTGTAACAATTACTGACTGCAGAGTCAAATTGAAGAGTACACAGACAGGCCTGAGCGCCACGTGACGGCCGATGACCGTGACAAGTGAATCACTAACACTACAGCCCCTCAGTACTATCACTGAGTGTGTTGCAATTTTTTCCGGCACTGTATAAAACTACGGAATCATTTTCATTTTATGTCTCCATATTTGTTTCATGTGCGTACCTAAATACTGCGCCTAAATGCGACACAGTATATTGTGTAAGCCGTTGTACACTTCTCAGCTCAAACGAGCCAACTCTCTGCACGGTAATGTTCTCATAATAGTGGCAAGCTTTGCCTGCGCAGTAGAGATTGCAGCAAACTAGAAACTTCTTTCATTACCCTCCGCGAAATTACTTCGAGCCTTGCGCCACTGCTTCGCTGTCTCTAAATCTGTAACTTTGTCTCTGCGCTCGCTTTGTCCGAGGCGTCTTCTCTCTGCTCCAGCAAACGAATCTTCATCTGATTCTTCTATTTATTCACTTCATCTCATCGCGGACAACTTCCGTTCACCACAGCTCTTTCAATGAGCATGTTAAAAAATATTATGTACTGTTTACATCAGCTTTTTTTTTATCTTCTCGTTGACCTGATTGAAATGTTTACCTATTACTTCTTGTCGATAGTGCTACAGCTGCGTCTGATACGTTATTTTAGTCACTGTTATTTTAATAACGTTACTTTAGTGACTGTAAGTCTTGCGTGGCTCAAATTGCTCTTAGCACTAATGGGACTTAACTTCTAAGGTCATCAGTCCCCTAGAACGTAGAACTACTTAAACCTAACTAACCTAAGGACATGACACACATCCATGCCCGAGGCAGGATTCGAACCTGCGACCGTAGCGGTTGCGCGGTTCCAGACTGTTGCGCCCGGAACCGATCGGCCACCCCGGCCGGCTTTAAGTCATGCGTGTATCATTAAAAGTCGCATTAAGGTGAAACCGTGATTGGCTCATTAAATCAGTGATAGTCCCTTAGATCGTACATGCTTGTTTCAAAGTTAAGCCGTGCATGCCTCAGTACGAGCCGCATTAAGGTGAAACTGTGGCTATGAACGGCGACTGCAGCAACAGTAAAAAAGTCTTCAGGCCACAGATGGCCCATCGGGACCATCCGACCGCCGTGTCATCCTCAGCTGAGAAAGCGGATAGGAGGGGCGTGTGGTCAGCACACCATCCTCCCGGCCGTTACGACGGTTTTCTTTGACCGGAGCCGCTACTATTCGGTCGAGTAGCTCTTCAATTGGCATCACGAGGCTGAGGCACCCCGAAAAAATTGGAACAGCGCATGGTGGCCCGGTTGGTGACCCATCCAAGTGTCGGCCACTCCCAACCATGTTTAACTTCGGTGATCTGAGGGCAAGGCTGTTGCCCCTGCAGCAACAGTGATAACCAATTATTACTCTTACTCACTATTACATGATGGATTTGCTGATTGCTGTTCATCGTTAATTTTGACCTTTCACAGAACACAGAACACAGAATATCGCTACCCAAAGTGCTTTAAAGGTAGTTTAGACGTAAGGCACACTTATTACTGTGTTATAAATTCACGGTGTATCATTAGTTAAACGTTTATACACTCGTCAAACTACTTTTGAAAACTGTAAGAGAAACGCTGTTTCACTACATTGATTGTTTCTATTGACGAAAACAATTAATATAGACGAATCATGTAATTAATGTAATAAACAGAATCAAAAAACTACTAACGCCACAGGTACAGAGTAATTTAGTTCGTGGGTGATTATGATACCAGAATCAAAGTTCGTAAAACTGAACATAAGTTTGTAAGCGCTGTTTTAAAATTGTCACCCTAATTAGCTCCGTTTCTGCACTACGATGGCACTTTATTCATAAGCAGGCAATTTCTTTAAATGCATTTCTCACCATAGTTTACACGCATAAAATTGCTAAAGTCTTCTACATTTCACGTTCTACCAACGGTAAGGATGTTTCTTTATCCTTTTTTAAAAAAAATTATTCCCTATTCAGTACACTTAGGCGGGCTAGTTGAAGTAGAGCTTGGTTCTCTTCAGTCACTTCACACTAAGATCAGCGTGTTACAAAGTGCTTTCCAGAAGTAAGTGTCAAAAAAAAAATTATGCGATGGTATAATTTCGTCCACACAACATATATATTCAAAGTACCCACACGAGTGAGATTACCAACAGGCAATTGAGGTAAAGCCCTGTAGCGTGTTCTTACACCATTTTGAAACTCTGTTATATAGTACCCAATCTCCAATAAAATTATGCAAAGGTGCACTTTCACCCACACAACCTCCTTGCCCGATAGATTCATTAGAATAAATATGACAACAGCCTGTTACCATTTCGAAACCCGATGCTTTCCTTCGTATAGATATAATACCAGCCAATTATCATTACAAAGCGTTTCGTCACTTTTTTATCTTTACCACAACAGAACTGCGGAAAGATGCGATTATACCACGTAACCTATACACTATATGCATCTGACGAAATAAACGCGTAAGCCGCTGTTACCAATAACACGTCAGCCTTATGTAGCACAACTCATATATAAAGCACTTGTTTTTTCAACGACCGCGAGAATGTTTAAGTATCTGCATTATTTATGTATTTACAACTGAATTGCCGGCCTCTGTGGCCGAGCGGTTATAGGTGCTTCAGTTCGGAACCGCACTGCTGCTACTGTCGCAGGTTCGAATCCTGCCTCAGGCATGGATGTGTGTGATGTCCTTAGGTTCGTTAGGTTAAAGTAGTTCTAACTCTAGGGGACTGATGACCCAAGATGTTAAGTCCCATAGTGCTCAGTATCATTTGAACCATACAACTGAATTAACTTCTACAAATGTAAATGTTTATGTACTCTGAACCTGACAGTAATTATTCTGCTAGTTCAATGACGCCGAAAAATTAACTTATTTTTAATGGTGACAATGTGATGTTAAAACGCCTGATAAAGATTTCTTCACTTCGATGTAGCGAACACCTACGGTATGGTGGCACTAATTTCAGTCGAGAGAAAGAACTTGGAATTCTGACGGCAAAAAATTCACAAAAACTGACTAGCTGGAGCGCTCGCTCCTGATCACCAGACAGTGTGATACTTTAAACTCTAAATCCCTCAGTAGTGCTTGGCGCATGCTGACTGTGTGCCATTCTGAAAATTTTGTCATTTGTTAATCTTAAAACAAAGATCGCTCACAAGTAGGCCGATAGGTTTGTTTTGTGAGCGTTTAAAGCAACAGCGTTGTGAAAAAAAATGGAAATTTGACTCGAAAGTTTACGTTGGATGATTTTTTACGATTCTGAACGGCAGTGCCTCGTATCGCTTAGTTCAAATGATATTCAGTCACCTTCATAATTCGGTGGTGGTCGTTCTTCCGCCAGCGATGAATTTCGTCAAGAGGGTTTATAACTGCAGCGGATCGGAGTGTGGCATATAGTGAGGTTCATGCTTGCTTAGTCATATCGAAGAAACCAGTACATTCGCGTCTGAATGATTCAGCTGTGGAGAAGACCTTTTCCCGAAGATACAACGTAACTTGAACTCAGAAGCCTTTTAGTGACAACCGATGAAATGCTCAAAATATTCGCCTGAGAAAATGCAAAATACGTATGCAACATTAAAAGGAGACAAAACATGGATATATTCGTATGAGGCGGAAACTAAGCAGCAATCAGATGGCGGAATACTCCAAGATTATGCAAAACCAACAAAAGAAAATGATACCTCAGTTGGTTACGCTAGACGTGTCGTGACCATTGCATTAGACTAGTGGTCCGCAACTTGGGGATTATTACCCTATGAACGGTAAAATGAAATTTTCTGGCGGGTTCAAGAAAAGAATTTTACTGTGTTTCTGTCACGAAAATAAATTGTTTTTAAAAGATTATTACTATTATCACTGTTTCATAAGACTGTAATACTGGTTACATGAGCTACAAAGATTTACATTTTTTCAGATACTAGCAATAACAATTAACTTTACAGCTTGTGAAACGAATGTACGAACGTCTTCCTTGTTCTTCATACAGTCCACGAATTTTTGTACTTTGCACCACTAACCTATAACAGCAAAATAGAGCATAAACGCTTCAGCATCTCACGAAATGCCTTCTCCGAGTAGTAGGTGGACGAGACATTGCTTGCTTATTGCCTCATTATTCACTTCGCAACAGATAACGAGCTAATTGACAGTACAACGCAAGAATAACCATGTAATGGCTACTGCATGGCCTTAGGGCCTAGAGAGTACTATTATTATTATTGTTATTAGCATTATTAGTATTGTTAGTGGGAGTGGTCAGACATGAAGTATTTGCAGCCTGAATCTTCCACTTCATGCAGGTTCAGAAGTAAGGAATCGGCAATCATGTGATCTACAAATTGTAAGCACAGTGCACGGATTTCCACTTGACTGCTTTTAAATAAACGGGTATGCAGAGTGTTGGTGAAGCGAAATAAAAGGCGGTAGGGAGAGGACTGGAAGAAGTCATAGACAGCACTACCGATGCGCTGGCAATTGCTTCATTATTCTACTAAAAAAAAAAGGCTGTTACAAATAAGCAGTACCAATTGTTCACTGACTCATCAGTTCATGATTTAATAAAACACCTACAAAAAATAAACATAATTTATCTTTCGTCGTCTTATAAATATACATGTTCAAAGAAAATTGTTTTTCATTCTATAGTTAGGCCATGATGCCGATGATGATGGTGGGGCAAGAGCGGCACTAACCGACTGACTCATGAGTAACGGTCTCAGACAGATTGCAAACTACTGCTTTAGATGGAAGGTTTTATGTTTGAATCCTACGTGACTTCCCACTCTCTTCCTTATGATAGGACATACGGCGCCACTGCTTCGTATTTTATGTTTACTCTCGGCAACGTTTCGACACTAGTGTCAGTTATATGTAGTTTACTTGGAACTCTGATGATAGAAAACATGTTATAACGAAACGAACGTGCATCTGTGTATGCAAACTCAAAGGATCTTGAATAATATATTCCATCATTGCAAGAAAAGACGTACGTAATGTAAATCTCCTCAGTACTATCCACAAAGCTACAATTATTGTTTTATTTTAACTCAATGTTTTACGTTAAATCCCGTCTAGTTATAACCATCGCTGGCCGTCCACAATGTTACAAAGGCCCAACATAAATAAATTAGAAAAAATCTCGCTCAGCTGATGGTTGGATTCTGTCTTCAGGTGATTCATTGAAGCATTTTTTTCTCCTTTGTAGTATTTTCATTGAAGTTTTTGCTGCACTGAAGAAGTATGTGAAAGAAAATATCATTTCGTCCCTCAGATAAGGATGATTTAAGGTATAACATTTTTGCGAATACTAATTTAGAAATCAGATGAGTGAATTTTAGGGTTGAACCTAGGGCTGATACTAACAAGCGGATGAGAATTGTCTTCTATTTCAGAGGATTTATTTCTGTACAAATGTTATGAAATTTACGACATGGATCATTACAAATATTTCTCGCAAAAATTCGAGCGAAATTTAGTGGAATGTTAATTATATGGTCTTTCTCTTTTTGCTGTTCGTGTTACAAACTTAATAACTTCTTTTAACTTAATGTCATTGCTTTTGGACAATTTTCCCAATGATGAAATATAAAGGAATCTTTCAAAATGGGGAAAAGGCATTCTGCAAACAATCGCAAATCCAATCTGCATTGTTAATGTAAATGTAGATTTCAGCTATTGAATAGCTATCTTCAGAGCCAAAATTGACAATTTACGTACATGAGCGGGAGCATACAGCACGGTGTGGTGTTTCCAGCTGCTGCAACAGCCATGTGTAGAGTGGCAGAAACCCGTACACCAGCCTCGTCTCTCATCAACATTAAAAATTTTCTGACAACTTCTAGGATAGAACTGTAATGATAGGGAGTATGGAACTTGGAGTGGTAAGGTGCAGAGTCAGAAATTAAAACGTCTCTGAACAATATTTATTTGCCTCAGCAGCATTTTAACACTACCACAATAAACGATAAAAAGCCACCTTAAAACATTTAAGAGATTCCACAACAAAAATGACATATCATTAAATGCCCAAAGAACTTTTTAAGTTATACAAACACAGGTTTTTTTTAATAATAGAGTTTAAATTCGTTCAAGTTTTAACATATGGGCCTATAAACGGGAGTACACAATTTTAATATTAATGTCTCGTTGGTAAATAAATACAGAAATAAAACTTGCATGAAACAATCAATGCTAAAATCAAAATTCTGTTTGTCTTTTACGAATAGGGTTGAGCTTGTATTGGCAACGTGAATGATGGTCCACATTGGGAAACTAAGACCAAAATAGCGGTTGTCACTAAAAGAGAGGTAGTGTTGCAAGAGAGAACCCAAATTTCACTGTGTATAAAAAGCACAAAAACCGACTGTTAAGAC
Organism: Schistocerca nitens; assembly: GCF_023898315.1. Taxonomy (NCBI): domain Eukaryota; kingdom Metazoa; phylum Arthropoda; class Insecta; order Orthoptera; family Acrididae; genus Schistocerca; species Schistocerca nitens. Next base: position 394,532,128 of record NC_064618.1, on the reverse strand, counting down.
ACAAACCAGCGACCACGAAGCCGGAGCGAAGCAGTAATTCTTCAGATGTAGTAGGTACACTTTCCACCTCAGTCGTTGGTGAGAAAGCCCAATTACTAAGCACAGCAGCAGGCAAACTTTGAGACCGGGAGTGAGCACGTCTACGATTCAATCAGCTCACTGTGCGCTTCTAGGGAAAGTGTAAAATCAACCAGTAATGCCTTATTTCTGCCACGCCTCTAGCATGGTACACGTCACCTGGTATTCATTTGAAATGTGTTGCTACAGTTTTTGGTGACGCTTCTTTCCTCCGAAAGAGGGAGTTGCTTCAACGCGACAGAAAAGTTTCACTTTTATGGATTTCTTGCCTTTAGGGCTATATGGAACCGCTGGTGTATAAAATCTTACATCTACATTGGCATGTATACTCCGAAAGCCACTTTTCCGTGTATGGTCTACCATTTTAAGCTGGCCCATTTCCTGTTCCAGTAGAAAATGGGGCACGGGAGAAGACTGCTAGTAAGCATCCGTATGAACTATATCTCTAATTTTACGTTGATGCATTCTTCGCTAGATATACTCCCTAAGATAAAAAAAGACGCGGCACGACGGAATTATCCGAATGGGATGGAAATCAGTAGACGTGATGTACATGTACAGACAAGAAAAAGATTACAATTTCATAAAAGAAAGGTGTAGTGGACTGTTAAGGCAGCCAGTCCACAGTGACGGGTAGCCGAGAGGGCACACGTACACACACGCCGACTGGCGCGAAGTCTGGAACAGGATTCGTAATGAATGTGATAAAGAAAAGAACGTAGCTACTAGAACACTTAACTTTTATATCGTCCTTTGGTATACAGCATTCTTGGTGATACAAGTGAGATTATCTTGAGATACATGCAATGGTACAAATGGCGCCTTGCTAGGTCGTAGCCATTAACTTAGCTGAAGGCTATTCTGTCTCTCGGCAAATGAGAGAAAGGCTTCGATCAGTGTAGTCGCTAGCAATGTCGTCGTACAACTGGGGCGAGTGCTAGTACGTCTCTCGAGACCTGCCTTGTGGTGGCGCTCGATCTGCGATCCTGACAGTGGCGACACGCGGGTCCGACATGTACTAATGGACCGCGGCCGATTTAAGCTACCACCTAGCAAGTGTGGTGTCTGGCGGTGACACCACAAATGGGTATCAACTTCCCTGTTGTCACCTATGGCGGAGAAACATGGAAAATGACAGAAAGGGACTGGAGCAGACTGCAAGCAGGGGAAATGAAATTTCTCAGAGCAGTTAAGGGAAAAACAAGAATGGACAGAGTAAGGAATGTAAAGATTAGAAAGGACCTTAAACAAGAAAGTATGAGAGAAGAAATTGAAAAAAAGAGATTAAGATGGTATGGGCATGTTAAAGGGATGCATGGATTGGAAAAGACCTAGAGGACGCCCAAGAACACGGTGAAAAATGGGAGTGTGAATATCTGTGGAAACGAGAGATGTGACCTGGCAGCAAGTGGAGGAGGAAAAGTGGTGGGAGGACCGAGCCAAATGGAGAGGACTCTTCAGCACCCAGACCCGGCAGTAGCTGGAGCGGGATCCGGAGATATATATATATATATATATTGTCAACAGCTGGTTGAAAGACACTGCTCCAGACTTTCATTACTGAGTAGATCTTGCTCGCTAAGTGACAAACACGAATACGAGCATTAGGGGCTCCCATTGTGAGTGGGCGGGCGTTATCTTACAGGCGTGTAAGCCCCAGTTGGCTTGCCATGAAGGACAACAAAACGGGACGTAGAATATCGACAAAGTTCCGCTGTGCTGTAAGGGCGCCACGGGTGACATATATATATATATATATATATATATATATATATCTCCGGATCCCGCTCCAGCTACTGCCGGGTCTGGGTGCTGAAGAGTCCTCTCCATTTGGCTCGGTCCTCCCACCACTTTTCCTCCTCCACTTGCTGCCAGGTCACATCTCTCGTTTCCACAGATATTCACACTCCCATTTTTCACCGTGTTCTTGGGCGTCCTCTAGGTCTTTTCCAATCCATGCATCCCTTTAACATGCCCATACCATCTTAATCTCTTTTTTTCAATTTCTTCTCTCATACTTTCTTGTTTAAGGTCCTTTCTAATTATTGAACTACTCAATTTGTCGTACCATATATATATATATATATATATATATATATATATATATATATATATATATATATATATATGGTACGACAAATTGAGTAGTTCAATAATGCGTTGGTCCACCTCTAGCCCTTACGCAAGCAGTTATTCAGCTTGATATTGATAGAGTTGTTGGATATCATCCTGAGGGACATGGTACCAAATTCTGTCCCACTGGAGCATTATATTGTCAACAGCTGGTTGAAAGACACTGCTCCAGACTTTCATTACTGAGTAGATCTTGCTCGCTAAGTGACAAACACGAATACGAGCATTAGGGGCTCCCATTGTGAGTGGGCGGGCGTTATCTTACAGACGTGTAAGCCCCAGTTGGCTTGCCATGAAGGACAACAAAACGGGACGTAGAATATCGACAAAGTTCCGCTGTGCTCTAAGGGCGCCACGGGTGACAGCCAAAAGCGTCCTGCTATGAAAATAAATGACACCACAGACAGTCATTCTTGGTTGTCACACTGTATGGCGGACGAGAGTCAGGTTGGTATTCAACCGCTACCTGTGAGTCTCCATACACGAATTCGACCTGGTCTCTCATTGACTAGAGCAGAATTGTCTTCTGTGATGAGTCCCACTTAGAACCGAGTCTCGATGGCTAGCAAAGATATGTCTGTGGACACCACGGACAGCGTTGGCATAGCAACCTGACTGTCGCCCGCTGTGACCCAACATCTAGGAGTGATGATCTGGGATGCTATTTCTTTTCATAACAGGACCGCTTTGATTGTCATCCGCGCCTTCCTTACAGCACCGCTGTACGTAGACGATATCCAATGCCTGTTTCTGTTGTCCTTCATGGCAAACCATCTTGGGCTTACATTTCAGCAAGGTAAAGCCCGCCCACACAAGGCGAGAGGTTCTAAAGGTATTTCTCGTGTTTTCCAAACCCTACCCTGGCCAACAATGTCGCCGGATCTTTCTCCAACTGAGAACTTTTGGAGCACTATGGGCGGGGCCTTCAATTAACTCGCGATTTTGACGATCTGTACGCCCCAGTTGAGCAGAATTTGCCACTATAACCCTCAGGAGCATCCAACAACTCTGTCAATGCCAAGTCGATTAACTGCTTGCGTAACGGCCAGAGGTGGACCAACGCGTTATTGACTTGCTCAATTAGTGAAGCTCTTTTGCTTGAGTGAATCAACCAATTTCTCTGAAATTGTAATCATTTCCTTGTCTGTACATGTACATCACATATACCGATTTTCGTCTCCTACGAATAACTCTTTCGGGGCGCGTCGGTTTTTTTTTCCTTAGAATGTATATAGAAATAATAATGGTCCTATCATACTCCTCTGGGGCACTGCTGACGATGCCCTTGACTGTGATTAACACTAGCCATCAAGGACAACATATTGGGTCCTATTACTTAAGAAGTCTTCGATCCACTCACATATCTGGGAACGTCTTCCATATATTCGTGCCTTCGTTAAGAGACTGCAGTGGGGCACCGTGTCAAATACTTTTCGTAAATCTAGGAATACAGAATCTGCCTGTTCTCTTCGTCGACAGTTAGAAGTGTATCAAATGAGAAAAATGCAAACTGAGTTTCGTACGAGCGACGCCTTCTAAAACCGCGTTGACACGTGGATATAAGCTTTTCGGTCTTTAGGAAAAAAATGGTTCAAATGGCTCTGAGCACTATGGGACTCAACTGCTGAGGTCATTAGTCCCCTAGAACTTAGAACTAGTTAAACCTAACTAACCTAAGGACATCACAAACAACCATGCCCGAGGCAGGATTCGAACCTGCGACCGGAGCGGTCTTGCGGTTCCAGACTGCAGCGTCTTTAACCGCACGGCCACTTCGGCCGGCGGTCTTTAGGAAATTTGTTACATTCGAACTCAGAATATGTTCAAGAATTCTGCAGCAAAACAACCTCTGTGGTTTTTCTGGCTAGTTCTTTTAGCCTTCTTATTCACAGGAATCAGCTATACTTTTTTCCAGTCATTTGGGACTTTGCGCTGGGCGAGAGATTCGCGATAAATGCAAGGTAAGTAAGGGTCCAGTGCCATAGAGTACTCCTTGTAAAACCGAACTGGGATTCCATCCGTACCTGCAGACTTATTTGTTGTCACCTCTTATTCTTCTATTCTACGAATGCTTATTGCTATTCGTCCATACGGGACTCGGCGTAAACGGTTTCTTAAACGCGAAATTTAAAATTTCGGCTTTCGTTCTGTTGTCTTCTACTGCCACATCAGTCTGGTCAACCAATGACCGGATGGAAGCCTTAGAATCGCTTAGCATTTAACAAACAATTTTCTCGGCTTTTCAGCCATATCTTTAGCTAAGGTATGAAGTTGGTAGTTGTTACCAGCTTCGCGTATATCTCTACTGACATTTGCCTTTCGTCATATGCGCGTTCTCTTTTGAACGGAGTGTGGAACATCCTTTGCTTCTTGAGGATTTTCCGAATTTCTTTGCTAAGCCACGGCGGGCTTTTTCCTTCCTTAGTGCAGTTACAGGCACATATTTGTCCAGAGCACGATCTACAGACTGTTTAAACTTCACCCATAATTCCTCTATGTCCGTCATACTGGAACTAAATATGTCGATTCATTGTCTAAGTGAGATGCTAACAACTGCAACTGCTTATCGAGTCTCGGTCCGGCACACGGTTTTAATCTGTCAGGAAGTTTCATATCAGCGCGCACTCCGCTGCAGAGTGAAAATCTCATTCTGGAAACTGCTTACCTGTGCTTTCTAGCAGAATCACTCTCCTGGCCCTCTTGACTTTCGTAATCATAGTCACTATGATGACATCATGACCACCGTTGATAAGGCCCGGCCTGTTCGTAGCTACAAGGTATAAGATATTTCCATTTCATATGGGTTGCCAAACTAGTTGCTCATGGCAGTTTTCAAAAAACGTGTTCAAAAGTACTTAGCAAGACTGTCTGTCGGTACTACCCGCAAGGAATCCACAGAAGTCCCAGTCTATACTCGGTAAATTACGCAGAGGTGACAAAAGTCATGGGAGCCTCCTAATATCGTGTCGGACATCTTTCTGCCCGGCGTAGTGCAGCAACTCGACGTGGCATGGACTCAACAAGTCACTGAAAATCCCCTGCAGAAAATTGAGCCGCGTTACCTCTATAGACATCCACAATTGCGAAAGTGTTACCGGTGCAGGATTTTGTGCACGAACTGACCTCTCGATTATGTCCCATGAATTGTCGAGGAGATTCATGTCAAGCGATCTGGATGGACAAATCATTTGCTTGAACTGTCCAGTTCTTGAATCCAATCACGAAAAACTGGCGGCCGCTGAAATGCCACATTGTCATTCATAAAAATTCCACCGTTGTTTGGGACATGAAGTCCACGAATGGCTGCAAATGGTCTCTAAGCAGCCAAAAGTAACAATTTCCAGTCAATGATCGCTTCAGTTGGACCACGGAACTCAGTACACTCCATGTATACACAGCCCCCACCATTATGGAGCCACAACCAGCGTGTACAGTGCCTTGTTGACAACTTAATAGGTTCTGCGCCACACTAGAATCCTACCATCAGCTCTTACCAGTTGAAATCGGGATTCGTCCAGTCGTCCAGCCGTTCAGGGACCAACCGATATAGCGACGAGCCCAGGAGAGGTGCTGTAAGCGATAACGTGCAGTTAGCAAAGGCACTCGCGTTGGTCGTCTGCTGCCGTAGCCCACTAACGCCATGTTTCGCCGCACTGTCCTGTCTGATACATTCGTTGTACGTCCCACATTGAATTCAAATGGCTCTGAGCACTATGGCACTTAACTTCTGAGGTCATCAGTCCCCTAGAACTTAGAACTACCTAAACCTAACTAACCTAAGGACATAACACACATCCATTACCGAGGCAGGATTCGAACCTGCGACGGTAGCGGTCGCGCGGTTCCAGACTGAAGCACCTAGAACCGCTCGGCCACTTCGGTCGACACACTGAATTCAGCCCTTATTTCACGCAGTATTGCTTGTCTGTTAGCACTGACAACTCTACGCAAACGCCGCTGCCCTCGGTCGTTTAGTGAAGACCAGTGGCCAGTACGTTGCCCGCAGTGAGGCGTAATACAACAAAATTGGCAGTCTCGGCACACTCTTGACATTCTACGTCTCAGAAACTGAATTCCCTAACGATTTCTGAAATGGGATGTCCCAAGAGTCTAGCTTCAACTATCGTTCCGCGTTCAAAGTCTGTTAATTGCCGTCGTGCGGCCATAATCACTTCGAAAGCATTTCCATATGAATCACCTGAGTACAAATCACAGCTGCATCAATGCACTGTCCTTTTATACTCGCACTTTGTATAATCCGTAGGCCGCGCGGGATTAGCTTAGTGGTCTCAGGCGCTGCAGTCATGGACTGTGCGGCTGGTCCCGGCGGAGTTTCGAGTTCTCCCTCGGGCATGGCTGTGCGTGTGTGTCCTTAGGACACCCGACCACCCGACCACAGAAAGCATCGTAGGGACTGATGACCTTAGCAGTTAAGTCCCATAAGATTTCACACTCATTTCAACATTAATATAATCGGTACTACTTTCATCTGTATATTTGCATAAAGTTATCCCACGACTTTCAACATGCGATTACATCCAGTCGTGATCAATAAAAACGAACGCTACGAGGCGTGTTCAGAAAGTAGGTGTACTGTGACCATACAGTTTTTTTTTTTTTTTTGTAGGATTGGAAATACTGAGTGCTAGACGAGGGGGGAGGGGAGGGGAAATCACCCGGCCACAGAAAGCATCGTAGGGACGCTGTAGTACGTAAACTCAGGGACTGATGACCTTAGCAGTTAAGTCCCATAAGATTTCACACTCATTTCAACATTAATATAATCGGTACTACTTTCATCTGTATATTTGCATAAAGTTATCCCACGACTTTCGCCATCGAAGTGTAAAGTCACCTCCAATTAGAGTTTCGTGATCTTGGTATTTACGAGCTACTGACCATAGACGTTTTTTCAGAAACTGTAGAACTGTCGCAGCGAAATCGGGTGGCCGGTGAAAACACCCAACAATTAACTCGGTTTGGTCTACTTCACTATCGCACTTTACTCTCGCACTCAACGTCGACCTTAATGGAGACAATAGATTGTCATCTGCAAGGAACACTTCTCCTCCTATGGCGTCTAATCTGTCTTTTCGATGTACGTTTCATAACTGTACTAAATATCTCAAAATTTTCTACTTTGGGTTTCAGCGATCTCTCAGTCCCAAGGACAACTTGAGTGCGTGAACTTTTCTGGAGGGCAGTAAATTCGGTAACTTTGTTACGAATACGTCGACAATTGACTGATAAAATTTTGACAGTCGTAGTGTCAGTATTCTGAACTCATTCTGATTTCTCTTCCTGCTTCTCGACAGCCGGGCGTTCATCAGAGTATCTCAAACTACCGCCCAGCCTAGAAAAGCCCCACGTGCGCTCCTCAGGTACTCTGCTACCCGAGTAGCTTCCTTTGTGTGGCGCCCCCTTCACCTGTCAAGGGTAGTCCTTCCCAAAGGTGTACAAAACGCAGGAAAAACCATCTGCGCAGCATATAAGCGAGTTTACCAGGTAACACATGCAAGAAGACAACCATATTTCAACCGCACGGTAAAATATTTTCAGCGACTTAAAATAGAATAAACACACCAGTTGCATTTTTATTTTTCTGTCGGATGCCAGGACCGTTTTCGGTCCCCGAGGCCATTTTCCAGCGGTCATAAGTCTATCGTTGTAAGAATACACAGACAGACTCAAAGATTTATAGCCACCTGCCTTTGCCGAAAATAAAGAGAACGGACGGTTTGTCCTCGCGTAGCGTTTTTAACTCCACCGAACAGAAAACAAAAAGCAGAAGTGTTGTCTCGTTTCGGGCGCAGCGACGGGCGCATAGCGGAGCAGGGAAAAGCAGCTACAAAACGAGAAAAAAACCAGAGGCAACGAGGCTGCGCACGCGACGCTTCGCCACGACAAGCGTGCGCTAGGGGCACGCCACGTCACGAAACGCCGCTTTCTCCCTTGCGGTGCGGCGCGCCGCGTGTAGCGGGAGGAGATAGCGAGCAGAACCACTCAGCACGCACTGATCAACATGCGATTACATCCAGTCGTGATCAATAAAAACGCATGCTACGAGGCGTGTTCAGAAAGTAGGTGTACTGTGACCATACAGTTTTTTTTTTTTTTTTTTTTGTAGGATTGGCAATACTGAGTGCTAGACTAGAGGAGGGGGGGGGGGGGAGGGGAAATCATCCGACCACAGAAAGCATCGCAGGGACGCTGTAGTACGTAAACACAGATTGTGGCGTCCAGCTGCGGGAATGTAAGAAATCCTGCAAAGTACGAGACGAGCTATGTGCTGTGATCTCGCTTCCTACTCGCGAAAGCAATACCATCTAACGAAAGTTCTTCGAGAATCAAAACGGTTTACCGAAAGGTGTGGTGAACAGAACGAGTGTGTTTGTGTGGTGTAGGAATTTCAGTGGATGCAAAACAAATGTTAATTACGAGCAGAGGAGTGGAAGACCTCCCATTTTGACTGATGAGTTGGTGCAAAAATTCTAGGAAACTGCTCGTGAAGACCGCCAATTTACAGTGGATGAAACAACCTACCAGAACTCTATTATATGAGACACTCACGAAAACGCAGCGATACCGGGAACTGTACGGAAGATGGGTCCGAAAAGAGATAACAGAGCAGCACAAGAAAAATCGGGTCAGTAGCGCCCGCGAGGTTCTTGAGCGACTCGAATTGTTAGGTGAGGATTTTGTCAGCTCTGTTGTGGACTGGAGATGAACCGTGTGTGTCTCATTACACGTCTGAGACAAAAAGATGTTCGTGACAATGACGTCACACCAATTACCCTTTGCCAAAAAATTTAAAACCACAGATTCAGGAAAAAATTATGGCCTCAGTGTTTTGGGATTGAAAGGCATTATTTTGATCCAATTTCTGCCTCAGGGGGAAACCCTAAGAAAGCTAAAAAGGAGCACTCAAAAAAAGGAGTGGAATGTTGACCAAAGGACTATATTTGTTGTACAACGTCCATCTTCACATGGCCTTATCCACCAAGGTGTTCTTGGACACTATTTCTTGAGATTTTATGAACCATTCCCTGTATTCCTCTGAATTTTGGTGTCTTCAGGTTATCGTCTTGTCACCTCCCTAAAGGTAAATTTTCAATCGACGAGTCGGTGCAGAAACAGGTTCTGAAGTGACGAAGGAGCTAGCGGGAGAGTATATCAACAATACCCTGAAATTTTTTCTTTCGAAATATATTTTTTTTCTAAAAATACATAATAATCTAGTAAACTTACTTTCCCAACATGTCTCATAGATTCAATCGCGAGTATTGCAGATCCACCCACGAGTGCTGCTCTCTATAGCTGAATAAAACTTATTCTCTACACCATAACCTAAGTCATTTTTCCTGTTTTATAGTGAAGGACGTTAACTCTCTAATACCAGTTCGAGCTATTCCATTTACAATCGGACGAAGAATGAGAAAGTTTACCTCGTATTTTTTAATTTGTCAGTTACTGTAAAAAAACTACTTTTATAATGTTCTCTCTTAAATGTTTACTAGTTTTCGAGTTAAAATTTGGGGAAGTTTGCGTTATTTTCCGAATGCGACTATGTCTGCCGTATAACTCAAGAACTTTCTATCAGATTTCAGTGAACTACGATTCGTGTTGAAGCTGAATATTTGTTGTTGATGGCAGTGTAAAACAATAACAAGCGAATAATACAAGTTTCAAAAATCTCTTATTTAGGTGTTAGGCATAACATAGTATTCTCAACTTGAAAAAAAAAATTACAGCCAACATCGCATTAATTAATATTTATTATCGACGGCCGGTTTCAACAGTTGAAACTGTCTCATTTTCACCTTCAAAAAATTTTGGTTATAAATCGTGTTCCATTATGAGTGTATTATTCATGCCATGTCGTCATTATGGTGGAGAATATATAGCACATTATTCAACATCGTGATGAAATGCCACGAGTGATTAACTCGTAATGGGACACGATTTAAAACAGAAATTTTTTTTAAGATCCAAAGGTAACAGTCTAATCTGTTGAAACCAGTTTCCAGTAATATATATTACTTAATGCGATCAGGGCTACAAGAAGTTTTTCTAGTTAAATACCGCTCGTTCCATACATTTTCTCAATACGAGAAACTTCAAGCAATATTCATAAAGATTAAACTTACATAGGTTTGAACCTCCTTTTATTACACACTGATTTCAGTTTTAAATTTTATGGAGCCCCTTGTATAAAGCGTGGACAAATAATCAAATAATAAATATTTTAGATCACACTATACGTAGGTTGTGATGTGCTGCCGTGAATCTAAACAGCAGGCGATCGACAACGACCCCGTCTTGGGTGCTGCGCTGTTTCTATTAACTTTTACTTTTTTCTGCAGCTCTCCATTCAAGACACTGCACAAAAGTTAGATAATATTATTTTTAAATCAAATGCTGGACAATACTGCATAGTTTCTATTCCATTCAAAATTGCAATTCTCAAAAAAATATGAAACGTGATAAAAATTACATTAAATTTAAGTTCTAAAAATACCACATGAATACCAACTCATACCATATAACCTAAATTTGTTAGATTTTAGTTAGCTACTGAGTTACAAGTGTCCGAAACTTTTTATTGTTTTATTTTATTTTATTAAATTATTTTATTAATTATCTGATTAAATTACGATAACTTAGATCATTAAAAATCGTTGAAGCACTTTTTTTAATCGCAGCTGCAAGTTTGCAAGAGATATAAACTTAACGTTCACTTTAGGTGACAGAAAATTGAACCTCCACAAAAAGAGCAAAGTTTCCTGCTGTTTGAAGTGAAATCAAAGTCTGTACATGTATCAAACTGTTTCTATGAAGTCATGACAGATTCAACCGACGCAGAATACATTCTGCCAAACAAACATTGAACTAACTAGGTACAACTGTCACAGAAGCTTTGGCATATATTTCATAACTGCCTGAAAAAATTCTCAGTAACAGTTGCACCACTCAGGTAAATCATGAATACAATACAAAACATATGTTCCGGGTATGTCCTATACACTGCATTGCTTTTGCGGGCAATTAGGAGAAGTAGATCACATTGATATGTTCAAATATCAGATTCGAGAGTACGTTTACCGTCAATACCAATACCTAAAATTGTATCGATAACTCGATTCTGTATGAATAAAAGTATCAATACCAACAGTAATGCTTATATATTTTTAAACTTTTGTTGAATACAAGAAGACTTATTTGCAATACAAGATTTCGTGAGGAATTATGCATGTTCTTACGAACTAGCACGATTATAAAATGAATTACAAATGTAAGGAGAAAAGCACAAATATTCTATTCAAATACAAAACATAGCTCTTGATGTAAATTATTACTGCTGCTCATATACATCATTATCACATTACATCATTACAGGCTTTCCTTCCAGACAAATGCACTTATTTACCTAACCTTTTTTAATATAAAACCACTCATTTCGAATGTCGCGTAAAAAAAGGTGATACAGTGACAAAATTCTGTATTATCTGTTTTACAAATGCATGTAATCGATGACTGATGCAACTTTGCTTATGCAACTTTGCTTACGCAACTGCCGCCTCCCCCACACCTTCTTTTTTACTTGCGTCTCGTAAAATCGAGGGTTACACCTGGCTCGCCCTTGATAATGCTATTAACGTCAATAGTATCTTAATCTGGTGATTTTTTTTTAATGCGAATGCATGTTTTGCATGAGGCTCACTACCACCGTTACTGTCCCCCTGCATTTAGATTTGAACAATCAGAAGATGGTGTTATACACTACCGAAACTAGTCATCATCTTTCCATTGTCTATTGTAAATTGTGGTCTAAGAATTGAAAGTTTTTCTGTACAATTTAATAAATTATAATAGCTTAATAAATTAAGATCGCTGTCTCCTTTCATGACAATGACAAGAATCACAAATCTTTGTTTATGTTCAAGCATGAATTCCCGCAGTGTTTCCAAATTTTTGTCCAACCAATTCCCGTACGTCAGTAACTCACGAAATGTGGCCATTGAGTCAAAGTCATTTCATTTGCTACCAGTCTTGAAGACTATCCAATAATATTTTCCCTTGTTTTATACAAAATTAGGAGTTTGTTTCAGACTGGAATATGAAGGCGTTATAGACACACATTTTCCGCTTGTAAATCTCAAATTTAAAATACTGTATGTACCCCAAAATCATTCAGTTACTCTACTGCCCAGATATGTGACAGTCAGCTTTCTCATTAGGTACTATCAGTCACATGTGAATTTGAAACAGAGCCTTCCTTCGAAAGCATGCCTGAGAAGTTTTCAAATACGAATTAAATTTCCCGGTTTCATGGATAAGCTCGAAAGTCAGTGTCCCTATAGCGAGATTCAGAAAAAATCACTGTGTTTACTTGTTCATCCCTATATACCAGTCGCCAGGCGTTCGCAAACAACATCAACCATTTCTATTGCTAAAATCGACAGAAAATGCGTCTCTCAAACCAAAACGAAAAAAAAAAATTGAAACTTAGTAAATAGCATCTTCCTATAAAGACTACGTACGTATACAGATAATGGTGTTATGCGTCTGACCAGATCTCTCGTTATTTACTGTAATCGTCTTGGACAGGCGGGCCTCAGTGGCCGACCGGTTCTAGGCGCTTTAGTCTGGAGCCGCGCGACCGCTATGGTCGCAGGTTTGAAACGTGCCTCGGGCATGGATGTGTGTGATGTCCTTAGGTTAGTTAGGTTTAAGTAGTTCTAAGTTCTAGGGGACTGATGACCTCCGATGTTAAGTCCCATAGTGCGCAGAGCCATTTTTTCGTCCTAGACACTTTATGTTCACCAGTAGAAGAAGTAAACGAGTACACAGCGTCAAGCGCTGTCGTAACAAGGCATTGCGACTGCAGTGATGTTACCATTTTGGGCAGCGTCGTTCCGCGTCGCCCAAGCACACGTGACACTGTGTGATCAGAATCATTCCGTTCTCTATTCAGAAATTGTCGTAAGGATTTTCTTCAGTAACGAAGATACTACCTCTGCAAGTCAATAAAAAAGAATCATTTGATTTACAAAAATCATAAGTATTATGTTATTTGAGATATGTGCGTGAACAACGTACTGTTGGAACGAGCAAACCCTCGAGTTTTATATGGTTCCCGCTAGGTAGCAACAGTGCGGGAAATATTAAATCAAAGGATTACTGAACCATGGATCGGTCCCTATGAAAAGGTGCGAAACAATTAAACTTTTTGAGTTCCCTGGTCATCAAAAAACATAGTTAATTGAACATGCTCATTAGTTTCAGATATATAGACGTGCCAAATCAGATGATTCTTTTTGATACACCTTTACGTATTTCTTCAGGTGTAGAAAAGATAATGATAATATTTATTCATTCTTTGATCCTTTTTACCCAACGGCGTTGCCGCAGTGGTAACACCGGTTCTCGTCAGACCACCGAAGTTGAGCGCTTTCGGGCTGAGCTAGAACTTGGACGGGTGACCATACGGTCTGCCGAGCGCCGTTGGCAAGTGGAATGCAGTCACCCCTTGTGAGGAAAACTGAGTAATTATTTGACTGAGAAGTAGCGGCTTCGGTCTCGTAAACTGACATACGGCCAGGAGAGCGGTGTGCTGACCACATGCCCCTCCATATCGGCATCCAGTGATGCCTGTGGGTTAGGATGACACGGCGGCCGGTCGGCTTCGTTGGGCCTTCATGGCCTGTTCGGGAGGAGTCTAGTTTTTTTTTATCAGTTACTACTACTTGGAAAAGTCACTTAGAGATATGCAAGACATAGGTTGTAGATAATGCAACACGGAAACAAAATTTTGTCTTAATTTTGTACGAAAACAACGAAAATTTTGTGTTCTAAATCATATATCATCACTTCTAGTCTGTTATATATAGTTTCACTCATACAGCTATTGTTGCTTTCGCCAAGCTCACTTCAACAGTATTCCTGAAACAATCGAAACAGAGAAACTGTTTTCACGCTCGAGAATAAATTACACTTGATTTCAAACAAAACTTCTATCACAGTCACAAAACGCTACGAACTTACGTGTAAACTCGTTACTAGTTGTTTCTGTGTTTATGTAAATACGGTACCGCTCCTGAGCTAATTCCATTATATGCCAGAAAGCGTGTGTGAGTTTGTACTTTGCACACTGCAGCTGTTTGTGTCCTGCTAGTGACGCCGTAACATTTCAATTGTATTCATTAACGGCTTTTGGAAGAAATTCAATGTTAGATGCATATAAGGGTGTAAAATTCTGTCAGTTCGATGTTAACGCGTGTTCTTCACTTATACTTTTTAATTGTCAAAAGGATGCAAGGATTTGAATACTACTCACTCACTTGTCCGATCAGATGTCCGACGTTTTATGATTCAGGTGCTTCACATGCAACGGATTACCTCCACCGAGCTGTTACATATTGTCTGAAACATATTGTTTCTCAATGCAGTACGAATTTGTTTCTGAAACTGTACTTGGGGATTTGTGAAACACGAATGAAACGGGGGAAACTCGGCACCCTCGGGAGGACATATATTCCTGGAATTTGAGACCAACAACACGACCTCTGAACTTTCAGCGCCCACCTGATGGTAAACGACACCGCTTCAGCCACAAACGTGTATTTCCTGCTTTGTAGTAGCAGCTAACAAAGTAACACCAACAATTCCATTATATTTTTCGCACAACGTAGCTTTACCTCAGCGATGACAATGCTGATAAAAGACCCCTTTCGGCCGTCTCTAAATTCACATTCCCACATTATAAGCCGCCTTACAGTATTTTAAGAAACGTAGCGTTCTAAAAATTATTATCTGCTCTTTTCCTGCCTTAAACGTA
Organism: Schistocerca nitens; assembly: GCF_023898315.1. Taxonomy (NCBI): domain Eukaryota; kingdom Metazoa; phylum Arthropoda; class Insecta; order Orthoptera; family Acrididae; genus Schistocerca; species Schistocerca nitens. Next base: position 394,517,079 of record NC_064618.1, on the reverse strand, counting down.
CTATCTACGAATTGTTATACCACACATGTTTCGCTTTTACTGACAAAGCGACATTACTAATGGTTCTGTGAATTTTGCATATATAATTCTTTTTTACATTTTGTTTCTTGTAAAGTGAAAACAATTTTGCTTCAGAATGAGGTTAACAATTTAATTACATCTCTCTTTTACGTATTTGGAAGAAGCATTAAATCAAATAGATAAAGTTATGGAAAAATGATGTAACATACAAATAAGTAAGCATAAAAAAAAGAGAATGACTTGTGACAAATGAGAGGAAGCATCCATTTGAGACGGTACTGCAACATGTTGAAACATTAACTTTTTTGAAGCAAGCGTAGCAGAGATGGAAGCAGCGAAGAAGTGGAAAGCAGAATTGTCCAAGCAAAAGATCCTGTAATAAAAACTAATATATTAATCTGCGAAAGTAGCATCCTACAAATCAAGAAAAGTTTTTTGACACTCTGTGCAAGGAGTGTGACATTATATGGCTGTGACATGTGCATCGGGAAACTGAGGAAAAGAAAAGACGGAATTCTTGGAGATGTGGTGCTAAAAGCACAGCTTGGCAATCAAATAGACTGATAAGATCACGAATGGTGGTGTCCTTGAGAGGGGAAGACAACAACAGTTTACAGAACGCCACTGCAAAAAGAAGACGTCAGGTTATTAATCACCTACTGAAGCCTGAGGGGCTCCTAGAAGCAATACTAGAAGGATGAAACATTGTGAAAAGAGCTGGAGGAAGACCACATACATATCTGAAATTGTGAAAGACGTCGACCGTAACTCCCACACTGGAATGAAAAAGGCCGGAAGACGAGTAGACTGGAGATCCCCTGACAACCAATGGACTCAACTCCAAAGGAAGAGATGGAATCACAACAGGTTTTTCCGTCACTGCTAGTCGAGAAAAGCGTAACTCCACTCTCGCCATTCGCAATTTTGTTTTGTTTTTCTGCACTTGAATTTTTTAAAACTTCATACAAGTTGCTTTCAAGAAATTTCACTGTGGCTCGACTTGTTATCTATTCACTGCATAACACTACCAGCGTCCGAATGACCAGGATTAATAACATGAACACACGACGAGAGCTATATATCAGAATACCGGTCTGACAAACAAATACGTGCAGCTCATGTTGTATAACAAGATACCTTTTATCTAATTTTAACGTTCACATTTGTGGAAGAGATTTACACTCAAATGTCATAATAATGTTTTATCGATGTTATTTGTAAATTAACACAAGAAATTAGGTGCTGACGGGTGTGAATATACCGAACTATGAGTCTGATAACTCATGGTTGCAAATTACTAACACTAATTATTTACAGAAGAATGGAAAACTTGGTAGAAACCGACATCGAAGAAGATCAGTTTGGATTCGGGAGAAATGTAGGAAAACGCGAGGTAGTACTGAAGCTATGACTTCTCTTAGAACATGGTTTAAGTGAAGTTTATAGTATTTGTATATTTACAGAAAGCTTTCGGCAATTTTGACTGAAATACTCTCTTTGAAATTCTGAAGGTAGAAAGGACAAAATACGGAGTGCGAAAGGCTACTTACAACTTTCACAGTAACCATATCGCAGTTATAAGAGTCAGTGGGCATGAAAGGGAAGCAGTGGTTGAGAATGGAATGAGATAGGGTTGTAGACTATCCCATATGTTATTCAATCGGTACACTGAGCAACCAGTTTAGGAAACCAAAGACAGATTTGGAATAGGAATTAAAGTTCAGGGAGAAGGAATAAAAACTCTGAGGTTTGCCGATGACACTGTAATTCTGTCAGAAACAGCAAAGGACTAGGAAGAGCAGTTGAACGGAATGGACCGTGTCTTCAAAGGAGAATATAAGATGAACATCAACAAAAGCAAAACGAGGATAATGGAATGTAGTCAAATTACATCGGGTGATGCTGAGGGGATTAGATTTGGAAATGAGACACTTAAAGTAGTAAAGGAGTTTTTCTATTTAGGGAGCAAAGTAACTGATGATGGTCGAAGTAGAGAGGATATAAAATGTAGACTGGCAATGGCAAGGAAATCGTTTCTGAAGAAGAGAAATTTGTTAACATCGAGTATAGATTTAAGTGTCAGGAAGTCGTTTCTGAAAGTATTTGTATTGAGTGTAGCCATGTATGGAACTGAAACATGGACGATAACCAGTTTGGACAAGAAGAGAATAGAAGCTTTCGAAATGTGGTGCTACAGAAGAATGCTGAAGATAAGGTGGGTATATCACGTAACTAATGAGGAGGTATTGAATAGGATTGGGGAGAAGAGAAGTTTGTGGCACAACAAAAGCAAAGCAAAATAATGGAATGTAATCGAATTACATCAGGTGATGCTGAGGGAATTACTTTAGGAAGCGAGACACTTAAAGTAGTAGACAAGTTTTGCTGTTTTGGCAGCAAAATAACGATGACGGCCGAAGTAAAGAGGATATAAAATATAGACTGGTGAAGGCAAGAAAAGCGTTTCTGAAGCAGAGAAATTTGTTAACACTGAATATGTCAGTAAGTCTTTTCTGGAATTGTTGCCATGTGTGGGAGAGAAACAAGGACGATAAGCAGTTTAGACAATAAGAGGATAGGTTTTAAAATGAGGTGCAACAGAAGAATGCTGAAGACTGGATGCGTAGATCACGTAACTAATGAGGAGGTACTGAAGAGAACAGTGGAGAAAAGAAATTTGTGGCACAGACTGACTAGAAGTCGGGGCCGGTTGATACGAGACATTCTGAGACATCAAGGGTTCACAAATATAGTACTAGAGGGAAATATTAGCGGTAAAAATCGCAGAGGGAGGCCAAAAGATGCACACGGCAAGCAGATTCAAAAGGATATAGATTGCATCAGTTATTTGTATATGAAGAGGTTTGTACAGAATAGAGTAGCATTGAGAGCTGCATCAAACCCGTCTTCTGACTGAAGACCAGAACAACAACATCACTTTGAAAATTTGAACACCTCCGCTGCTCAACGTCGTTCTGCACAGGGGCCACCAAATATTTTAAAAAATGAAAAACATTTGTTGTTTTCAAACTTCCAATGTTATAAACACCTGTTGGCGCTTAAGTTCTAAAACAGCCACCAGCACGTAGCTCAACTTACAGCTAGTGCAAGCCATTCGAAGACGAAGACCTATTGCTACTAGGTAAGCCAGTATTCTTATAAATTCTGTGTGCCAAACGCAGTTAACTTTAGATCGCCACTTTTCTTAATAGAATTCATCTGTTTTCTTAAGCATCTAGATTATAATATTGTTATCCGAATACGCATCATTCCTCGCCTTACTTATCATTTTTTCTGTTTCTGACGACGTAGACTAGTTCTCCATATCTGTTTGTGTCTGAGCAATATGAACTATTGATTGTGATTTCTACCGAGTACAAATAGTTCTGTGTTTCCTTTGGAACAACTGGTTAGTAATTCCTTGGCAGCGACGATCACCGCCAAATCCTATCCCTGCCTTGCATTCGTGATACTGTCTGGTTATTACTGCGACCAGTAACCAGCCCCAGAAGTATTCAAAAGAATTTCTGCAACAGTAGTCTAAGGGTAGCGACTTTGATTAGTAATTATAAAGTCCTTGGTCCCGGCTTCGAACCCCGTCACTGCTTAGATTTTGAGTACATATCATCCGCAGTGGGGGACGAAGACTTCCTGCACAAGAAGTCACTCTCATTCAACGCTGTCGAAGAGGTCAGAAAGCGGATAAACGTTCAGGGCACTCTCTTGTCCTTGGGGTGGAAAACTGACTTGCGCCATAGGGTGGTGGGGTTTCGGGTTCCGCTGAATAGGTCAGGAGTTCACTGCACTCAGCTGGCGGCTACACGGGTAGCGGAGGCTGTATGGCGTGGACTGGGCGGTTTTTTAGGTTAGAAGGCCTCGGGAAAGTACGGGGTGGGCTGCAATCTCAAAGGGTGCATGGCAAATACAGGGCGTGCTTGGATCAAGGAACAGTCGGAATTGTAGTTGTAAATTGTTGTAGTTGTGCTGAGAAAGTCCCTGAGCTTCAAGCGCTAATAGAAAGCACAGAAGCTGAAATCGCTATAGGTACAGAAAGCTGGCTAAAGCCTGAAATAAGTTCTGCAGAAATTTTTACGAAGTCTCAGACGGTGTTCAGGAAAGATAGATTAGGCAGAATTGGTGGTGGAGTGTTTGTGTCTGTCAGTAGTGGTTTATCTTGTAGTGAAGTCGAAGTAGATACTCCGTGCGGATTGGTATGGGTGGAGATTATACTTAACAGCCGAATTAAGTTAATAATTGGCTCCTCCTACCGACCCCCAGACTCCGATGATATAGTTGCGGAACAGTTCAGAGAAAATTTGAGTCTCGTAACAAACTGCCCAGTCCACGCCACACAGCCTCCGCTACCCGTGTAGCCGCCAGCTGAGTGCAGTGAACTCCTGACCTATTCAGCGGAACCCGAAACCCCACCACCCTACGGCGCAAGTCATTCGAGCAGTTAGTCCACGAACCCACGCGAATTGTAAATGTTTGCGAAAACACACTTGACAATCCAGAGCTAATAGAGAGCATCTTGACTGATACAGGGATTGGCGATCACAAGGTCGTTGTAGCTAGGCTCAATACCGTTTCTTCAAAATCCACCAGAAACAAACGCAAAATAATTTTATTTAAAAAAGCGGATAATGTGTCACTAGAAGCCTTCCTAAGAGACAATCTCCATTTCTTCCGAACTGACTATGCAAATGTAGACGAGATGTGGCTCAAATTCAAAGATATAGTAGCAACAGCAATTGAGAGATTCATACCTCATAAATTGGTAAGAGATGGAACTGATCCCCGTGGTACACAAAACAGGTCCGAACGCTGTTGCAGAGGCAACGGAAAAAGCATGCCAAGTTCAGAAGAACGCGAAATCCCGAAGATTGGCTAAAATTTACAGACGCGCTAAATTTGGCACGAACTTCAATGAAAGATGCCTTTAATAGGTTCCACAGCGAAACATTGTCTCGAAATTTGGCAGAAAATCCGAAGAAATTCTGGTCGTATGTAAAGTACACAAGCGGCAAGACGGAGTCAATACCTTCACTGCGCAGTGCCGATGGTACTGTTACCGACGACTGTGCCGCTAAAGCGGAGTTATTGAACGCAGTTTTCCGAAATTCCTTCACCAGGGAAGTAGTTGTTGTTGTGGTCTTCAGTCCTGAGACTGGTTTGATGCAGCTCTCCATGCTACTCTATCTTGTGCAAGCTTCTTCATCTCCCAGTACCTACTGCAACCTACATCCTTCTGAATCTGCTTAGTGTATTCATCTCTTGGTCTCCCTCTACGATTTTTACCCTCCACGCTGCCCTCCAATGCTAAATTTGTGATCCCTTGATGCCTCAAAATATGTCCTACCAACCGATCCCTTCTTCTAGTCAAGTTGTGCCACAAACTTCTCTTCTCCCCAATCCTATTCAATGCCTCCTCATTAGTTACGTGATCTACCCACCTTATCTTCAGCATTCTTCTGTAGCACCACATTTCGAAAGCTTCTATTCTCTTCTTGTCCAAACTGGTTATCGTCCATGTTTCAGTTCCATACATGGCTACACTCAATACAAATACTTTCAGAAACGACTTCCTGACACTTAAATCTATACTCGATGTTAACAAATTTCTCTTCTTCAGAAACGCTTTCCTTGCCATTGCCAGTCTACATTTTATATCCTCTCTACTTCGACCATCATCAGTTACTTTGCTCCCTAAATAGCAAAACTCCTTTACTACTTTAAGTGTCTCATTTCCTAATCTAATCCCCTCAGCATCACCCGATGTAATTTGACTACATTCCATTATCCTCGTTTTGCTTTTGTTGATGTTCATCTTATATCCTCCTTTCAAGACACTGTCCATTCTGTTCAACTGCTCTTCCAAGTCCTTTGCTGTCTCTGACAGAATTACAATGTCATCGGCGAACCTCAAAGTTTTTACTTCTTCTCCATGAATTTTAACACCTACTCCGAATTTTTCTTTTGTTTCCTTTACTGCTTGCTCAATATACAGATTGAATAACATCGGAGAGAGGCTACAAACCTATCTCACTCCTTTTCCAACCACAGCTTCCCTTTCATGCCCCTCGACTCTTATAACTGCCAACTGGTTTCTGTACAAATTGTAAATAGCCTTTCGCTCCCTGTATTTTACCCCTGCCACCTTCAGAATTTGAAAGAGAGTATTCCAGTTGACGTTGTCAAAAGCTTTCTCTAAGTCTACAAATGCTAGAAACGTAGGTTTGCCTTTTCTTTCTCTTTCTTCTAAGATAAGTCGTAAGGTTAGTATTGCATCACGTGTTCCAACATTTCTACGGAATCCAAACTGATCTTCCCCGAGGTTGGCTTCTACCAGTTTTTCCATTCGTCTGTAAATAATTCGCGTTAGTATTTTGCAGCTGTGACGTATTAAACTGAGAGTTCGGTAATTTTCACATCTGTCAACACCTGCTTTCTTTGGGATTGGAATTATTATATTCTTCTTGAAGTCTGTGGGTATTTCGCCTGTCTCATACATCTTGCTCACCAGATGGTAGAGTTTTGTCATGACTGGCTCTCCCAAGGCCATCGGTAGTTCTAATGGAATGTTGTCTACTCCCGGGGCTTGTTTCGACTCAGGTCTTTCAGTGCTCTGTCAAACTCTTCACGCAGTATCTTATCTCCCATTTCGTCTTCATCTACATCCTCTTCCATTTCCATAATATTGTCCTCAAGTACATCGCCCTTGTATAAACCCTCTATTTACTCCTTCCACCTTCCCTTCTTTGGTTAGAACTGGGTTGCCATCTGAGCTCTTGATATTCATACAAGTGGTTCTCTTCTCTCCAAAGGTCTCTTTAATTTTTCTGTGGGCAGTATCTATCTAACCCCTAGTGAGACAAGCCTCTACATCCTTACATTTGTCCTCTAGCCATACCTGCTTAGCCATTTTGCACTTCCTGTCAATCTCATTTTTCCTTTTTGCCTGTTTCATTTACTGCATTTTTATATTTTCTCCTTTCATCAATTAAATTCAATATTTCTTCTGTTACCCAAGGATTTCTATTAGCCCTCGTCTTTTTACCTACTTGATCCTCTGCTGCCTTCACTACTTCATCCCTCAGAGCTACCCATTCTTCTTCTACTGTATTTCTTTCCCCCATTCCTGTCAATTGTTCCCTTATGCTCTCCCTGAAACTCTCTACAACCTCTGGTTCTTTCAGTTTATCCAGGTCCCATCTCCTTAAATTCCCACCTTTTTGCAGTTACTTCAGTTACAATCTGCAGTTCATAACCAATAGATTGTGGTCAGAATCCACATCTGCCCCTGGAAATGTCTTACAATTTAAAACCTGGTTCCTAAATCTCTGTCTTACCATTATATAATCTATCTGATACCTTTTAGTATCTCCAGGGTTCTTCCATGTATACAACCTTCTTTCATGATTCTTAAACCAAGTGTTAGCTATGATTATGTTGTGCTCTGTGCAAAATTCTACCAGGCGGCTTCCTCTTTCATTTCTTACCCCCAATCCATATTCACCTACTATGTTTCCTTCTCTCCCTTTTCCTACTCTCGAATTCCAGTCACCAATGACTATTAAATTTTCGTCTCCCTTCACTATCTGAATAATTTCTTTTATCTCGTCATACATTTCATCAATTTCTTCATCATCTGCAGAGCTAGTTGGCATATAAACTTGTACTACTGTAGTAGGCATGGGCTTTGTGTCTATCTTGGCCACAATAATGCGTTCACTATGCTGTTTATAGTAGCTAACCCGCACTCCTATTTTTTTATTCATTATTAAACCTACTCCTGCATTACCCCTATTTGATTTTGTATTTATAACCCTATATTCACCTGACCAAAAGTCTTGTTCCTCCTGCCACCGAACTTCACTAATTCCCACTATATCTAACTTTAACCTATCCATTTCCCTTTTTAAATTTTCTAACCTACCTGCCCGATTAAGGGATCTGACATTCCACGCTCCGATCCGTAGAACGCCAGTTTTCTTTCTCCTGATAACGACGTCCTCTTGAGTAGTCCCCGCCCGGAGATCCGAATGGGGGACTATTTTACCTCCGGAATATTTTACCCAAGAGGACGCCATCATCATTTAATCATACAGTAAATCTGCATGTCCTCGGGAAAAATTACGGCTGTAGTTTCCCCTTGCTTTCAGCCGTTCGCAGTACCAGCACAGCAAGGCCGTTTTGGTTAATGTTATAAGGCCAGATCAGTCAATCATCCAGACTGTTGCCCCTGCAACTACTGAAAAGGCTGCTGTCCCTCTTCAGGAACCACATGGTTGTCTGGCCTCTCAGGAAGACGAATGGAATATTCCAGAATTTGAAACACGAACAGCTGCGAGCATGAGTAGATACCTTAGGGGTTGTGAAGCAACTCAAAACGCTTGATTCGGGCAAGTCTTCAGGTTCAGATTGTATACCGATTAGGTTCCTTTCAGATTACGCAGATACAATAGTTCCCTACTTAGCACTCATATACAACCGCTGGCTCATCGATAGTTCTGTACCTACAGATTGGAAAATTGCACAGGTCGCACCAGTGTTTAAGAAGGGTAGTAGGAGTAATCAATCTAACTACAGACCTATATCATTGACGACGGTTTGCAGTAGGGTTTCGGAGCGTATACTGTATTCCAACATTATGAATCACCTCGAAGGGAACGATCTATTGATATGTAATCAGCATGGTTTCAGAAAACATCGTTCTTGTGCAGCGCAGCTAGCTCTTTATTCGCACGAAGTAATGGCCGCTATCGACAGGGGATCTCAGGTTGATTCCGTGTTTCTGAATTTCCGGAAGGCTTTTGACACCGTTCCTCACAAGCGACTTCTAATCAAGTTGCGTGCCTAAGGGGTATCGTCTCAGTTGTACGACTGGATTCGTGATTTCCTGTCAGGAAGGTCGCAGTTCGTAGTAATAGACGGCAAATCATCGAGTAAAACTGAAGTGATATTAGGTGTTCCCCAGGGAAGCGTCCTGGGACCCCTGCTGTTCCTGATCTATATAAATGACCTGGGTGACAATCTGAGCAGTTCTCTTAGGTTGTTCGCAGATGATGCTGTAATTTACCGTCTAGTAAGGTCATCCGAAGACCAGTATCAGTTGCAAAGCGATTTAGAAAAGATTGCTGTATGGTGTGGCAGGTGGCAGTTGACGCTAAATAACGAAAAGTGTGAGGTGATCCACATGAGTTCCAAAAGATATCCGTTGGAATTCGATTACTCGATAAATAGTACAATTCTCAAGGCTGTCTATTCAACTAAGTACCTGGGTGTTAAAATTACGAACAACTTCAGTTGGGAAGACCACATAGATAATATTGTGGGGAAGGCGAGCAAAAGGTTGAGTTTCATTGGAAGGACACTTAGAAGATGTAACAAGTCCACTAAAGAGACAGCTTACACTACACTCGTTCGTCCTCTGTTAGAATATTGCTGCGCGGTGTGGGATCCTTACTAGGACATCTAAATGGTGCAAAAAAGGGCAGCTCGTTTTGTATCATCACGTAATAGGGGAGAGAGTGTGGCAGATATGACACGCGAATTGGGATGGCAGTCATTACAGCAAAGACGTTTTTCGTCACGGCGAGATCTATTTACGAAATTTCAGTCACCAACTTTCTCTTCCGAATGCGAAAATATTTTGTTCAGTCCAACCTACATAGGTAGGAATGATCGTCAAAATAAAATAAGAGAAATCAGAGCTCGAACAGAAAGGTTTAGGTGTTCGTTTTTCCCGCGCGCTGTTCGGGAGTGGAATGGTAGAGAGGTAGTATGATTGTGGTTCGATGAACCCTCTGCCAAGCACTTAAATGTGAATTGCAGAGTAGTCATGTAGATGTAGATGTAGAAGGCGGAAGAATCAGCAATAATCATCAGCACTGGATGCAGAAGGCTATGGCAACCACTGCTTTAAAGACACATAACGTGTATCCACAGGACACGTGACCTGTAATCGAAAAAGTGTCAAGATGATTTCTCCATTGGCAAAAGATTCCGGAACAGTCCCCCATGCGGATCTCCGGAAGGGGCTGACAAGAGGGAGGTGATCGTGAGAAAAAGACTGAATAATTAACGAAAGGATAATTTTCTACGAGTCGTGGCGTCTAATGTCAGAAGTTTGAAGGTAGTAGGGAAGATACAAAAGCTGAAAAGGTAAACGCTAAGTACCTTGGGATAAAGTGAAGTGAAATGGAAGGAAGACAAGGATGTCTGGTTAAACGATATAGGATAATATGAACAGCTGCAGAAAACAGTATAACGAGAGAATATTTGTTATGAATGGGAAGGTAGAGCAGAGAGTGAGTTGGTGTGAACAGATCGGTGACAGGGTTGTTCTCATCAGAATCGACAGCAGACTAACACCGACAACAATAGTTCAAGTATACACGCTGATGCCGCAAGCCGAAATTGATTAGATAGAGAAAGTGTATGAGGATATTGAAAGGGTAACACAGTACGTAAAGGGAAATGAAAATCTAGATGACATAGGAGACAGGACTGCAGTTGTAGGGGAAGGAGTAGAAGAAAAGATTACAGGAGAATGTGGGTTTATGACAAGGAAATACAGGACGAAACTAATTGAGTTATGTAATAATTTTCAGCTAGTAATAGCGAATACTATATTCAAGAATCACAAGAGGAGGAGATATACTTGGAAAAGGCCGAGTGATATGGGTAGATTTCAGTTAGATTAAATCATGGTTAGAAGAGATTCCGAAACCAGATACTGGATTTTTAGGCGTACCCAGTAGAAATAGACTCAGATCACAATGTAGTAGTGATGAAGAGTAAGTTGAAGAGAACAGTCACGAAGAATCAGCAGGCAAAGAAGCGGATACGGAAGTACTAAGGAATGACGAGATACGCTTGAAGTTCTCTAAGGCTACAGATACAGCAATAAGGAATAGGTTCAGTGGGCAGTACAACTGAAGAGGAACGGACATCTCTACAACAGAGCAGTCACAGAAGTTGGAAGAAAAAACATAGATACCAATTGCGAAGAAATCCTTTTAACATAAGAAATGCTGCAGCTGGTCGATGAAAGAAGGAAGCACAAAAAAGGTTCAGGGAAACTCAGGAACACAGAAATAAAAGTCGCTGAGGAATAAAATAAATAGAAAGTGGAGGGAAGCTATGGAAAAACGGCTGCGTGAAAAATGTGAAGAAATCTAAAAAGGAATGATTGTCTGAAGGACGGATTCAGCACACAAACAAGTCAAGAAAACCTTCACTGAAATCAAAAGCAAGGGCGGTATCGTTAAGAGTTCAATGGTAATTGCAGTATAATATGCAGAAGAGAGAGCGGATAGGTGCAAAGAGTACAATGTAGGCCTCTACGAGGGGGAAGACTTGTCTGATGATGTGATAGAAGAAGAAGGAGTCGGCAGGGAAGAGATAGGTGATCCAGTATTAGAATTTAAAAGAGCTTTTGAAGACTTAAGATCAAATAAGGCAAAAGGTATAGAAAATATTCCATTGCAATTTCTGATATCATGGGCGGAAGCGACAACAAAACGACTATTCACGTTGGTGTGTAGAATGTATGAAACTGGCGATATATCATCAGACTTCCGCAAACACATTATCCACACAATTCCGAAGATAGTAAGATCCGACAAGTGCGAGAATTGTTTCACAATCAACTAACCAGCTCATACATCCAAGATGCTGACCAATTGGTCTTAGGAAAGGTGACGGAGTTTAGCTTTTTTAGTTTTAAAGGCACATGAGAGGCAGTTCTGATGTTAGGGTTGATAACGGAAGCAAGACCAAAGAAAAGTAAAGATACGTTCATAGGATTTGTATACCTGGAAGAAGCGTTCGACAGTGTAAAATGATGCAAAATATTCGAAATTCTGAGAAAAATAGAGATACGCTACACGTAAAGGTAGGTAATATACAGTATATACAAAAATCAAGAGATAAAATAAGATTAGAAGACCAGGAACGAAGTGCTCGGATTCAAAAAGGTGTAAGACTGGGATGTAGTCTTTCGCCTCTGCTGTTCAATCTATACATCGAAGAAGCAATGAGGGAAGGACAAGCTATGATGGAAATGAAAGAATGGTTCATGAGTGGGATTAAAATTCAGGGTGAAAGGATATCAATGGTAAGATTCACTGATGGCAATGCTGTCCTCTGTGGAAGTGAAGAATAATTGCAGAGTGTACTGAATGGAATGAACAGTCTAATGAGTACCGAATATGGTTTGCGAGTAAATCGAAGAAACATGGAAGTAATGAGAAGTAGCAGAAATGACAACAGCGAGAAATTTAACATCAAAATGAGGGAACACGAAGTGCTACCTAGGCAGCAGAATAACGTATGGCGGATAGAGCAAGGAGTACATAAAAAACAGATCAGCAATGGCAGAAGTCTCCTGGTATTAAACATAGGTCTTAATTCGAGGAAGAAATTTGTGAGAATGTACATCTAGAGCACAGCACTGTATAGTAATGAGACATGGACTGCGGGAAAACCAGACAGAAGAGAATTGAAGTATTTGAGATGTGGTGCTACAGAATAATGTTAAAAATTAGGTGGACGAATAAAGTAAGGAATGAGGAGGTTCTCCGCAAATCGGAAAGAAAAGGAATATATGTATAACACTGACAAGAAGAGAGGACAGGATGATAGGACATTTGTTAAGGCATCAGGAAATAACTTTCGTAGCTCTACAGGAAGCTGCAGAGGGTAAAAAATTTAGAGGATGGCTGTAGTATCGCTTACGCAAGGTATAAAATGGCATTGCATTCATTGCTGTCATATGTACTCAGGTAATTCATGTGAAAAGGTTTCCGAGTAATTATGGCCGCTCGACGGGAATTAAGAGGCTTAAACTTTTTGGGAGACTTTAATCATTCTGTATAAGCATCATATATGGCGTTGACAACAAACCTATATACTGAAAACGAGTTAATATTCCTCTAAAAGGACACTGAGGTATAATGAAATACAGTATCCTGCCTCATGGATTACATAGTCGGAGCGTAAAATTAGGCGAATGTTCAGCTGTAATGATGTCATATGCTAAAACGGAGGTTGTTAAAATCACAAGAATTAGACCCATTGTGTAATGACTCATAGTCACAGAAAATACGAGTATATTAATACAGTATTATTTTCTACTTTAAGTGACATACATCTTCATGCAATGCTAGCAGCCAACCTTTCGTATAAAGTTAAGAAATTTTTAGTTTGGGGGTATCGTCTCTAAAAACACAAACTATTTATTCTATTGAAAACTATTACGATAAAACTGAATGAGTATTATTCTGCAAACGCAAGTTTTGACAATGCACCCTCCGCAGCTTGAATAGTATTTTATTATACCACAGTGTCCTTTCAAACTTATATTCCCTCGTGTTCTCTGAAGAGGTTTGTTGTCAACACCATAAATGTTTGTTCTTTGTAGAGAGTGGTTACACACTCCCAATATAACTGGTCAACTGAAAATTGGCTACCAATAATTTGAATGACAATTACATTCCAAAGACGGAAAATATTAGTGACTTAATATTTGGTCGTGTCTACGGGTATTTGTAATTTTATATATAGTCCGACCTACGCAAAAGAACCTTAACTTGATCTAATGAAGGGTAGGCTTGACAACATGTAACATACACTTTACGAAAAATAATGCTATGTTGTAAATGCATTGATGTAATGTAATTTTTAGAAAATTTTTCTATGTATGCAGTTGCATTTAAAGTGGAACTGGCAGTCACGAAATCGATCATCCAATAAAAAGAAGCTGTAAACCCATCCTTTCAGCAGAGGATACTCAAAAGTTTAGCTCTTCTTCCTATCTCCAGTTAATATCTTTGCGTGACGAAGGTGATTTGGTGCGGATGCACTTACAGGAACGATCGTTGATCGCTGCTATTCATTCCGATGGCGGGTGAAAGCTGCTTCTTATTAAAGCCTGTTCTCTTTTTCAAGCTACTTTCTCTGTTTACTTAAAGCATCCATGTTCTGATTCTGTGATACACACTCTCAGTGAGTTATCCGACAATTTTCTTCTTTTACTGTTCCTTTTTTTATATTCTCAAGATGGAGACAGAAAAAGACAGAACACTTTCAATAAAGCCTTTGCTGTTCACAAAGAAATCTTCGCGTTGCTGTACGTTTTCGTTTTTGCAGGCGTTTTAACTGTTTATATCGCGTTCGGTAGGAAAAAGATATACTTAAAAACCAACACAACTGTGAATATAAGATAGGGAGAAGTTTTGAAGAATAAGGAAGATTCTTGTAACGAAATGCAAGGTGTAAGTTTACTTGTTGACTGAAACATTGCAAATTATTCTCTCCTATATCGAACAACCTTATCCAAGAGTAACATTTCAGTACAGCCCTCCTCTCTCAAGAAGTCACTGAAGCTCTACTAAAAGAACATTCCAAGAGAATGAATAATCTTCAACTTACCATCACGAAGACTTTCGTGACAGGGTTGACAAGAAACTGACTTCGTTATTGAAATTCACTGCTGAAGCTGGCCCATTAGCTTGCGGACAGCAAGCGTCCTTGACAGCAAATGGCATGAAACCGGGGCCACGAATGCTCCGTTTGAACTGCGACATCTTACTGACCGTCTACAGATACCCAATGGCTCCGAACTCTCACCGCATGAGTGGAAGAATATAAACTGTATCCGAACGAGAGACGGGATGTGTATATAAAGGCTGCACAAATGGGGTAACCAGTCCAGCCCAAGTTGTGATCTTGTAGCATCAACGAGACCATGCGCTCTATTATAGAGGAGTGTAAACTGAGCGCCTTCCTGATCGATCTTGGCTACACCGTCAATTCTACACTGGATAAGAAGACTGGACGTTAGCATACACTGATGTGGGATAGCAATACGCACATCTACAGATGGCGGTAGTATTGCGCACACAAGGTATAAAAGGACAGTACATCGGTCATCGGTGCAGCTGTCATTTGTACTCAGGTGATTCGTGTGAAAGGTTTCCGATGTGGTTATAGTCTCTCGACGAGAATTAACAGACTTTGAACGTGGGATCCTTGTTGGAGTTAGAAGCATGAGACATTTCGGAAATCGTTAGGGAATTAAAGATTCCGAGTTCCACAATGTCAAGAGTTTGCCGAGAATACTATCTTTTCCTTCACTTACCGACCGAAAGTGCAACGGAGTTTGCGTAGAGTTGTCAGTGTTAACAGACAGGCAAGAGTTCGTGAAATAAACGCTGAAATCAATGTGGTACGAACGACGAATGTAGTTGTTAGGATAATGCAGCGAAATCTGGCGTTAATGGGAAATGGCAGCAGATGACCGAGTGGGTGCCTTTGCCAACACGACGACGTCTCCTGCAGCGCCTCTCCTAGGCTCGTCACAATATCTGTTGGAACGTAGACTACTGGAAAACCGTGGCCTTGTCAGATGAGTCCCGATTTCAGTTGGTACGAGCTGATGGTATCGTTCCAGTGTCGTGCAGACTCCACGAAGCCATGGACCCAAGTTTTACAAAAGGCACTGTACAAGCTGGTGGTGGTTTCGTAATGGTGTGCGTTGTGTTCAGATGGAATAAATTGGATTCTCTGGTCCAGTTGATCAGATCATTGACTGGAAATGGTTGTGTTCTGCTACTTGGAGATCATTTGCAGCCATTTCCATGTTCCCAAACAACGATGGAATCCAGAATGAGATTTTCACTCTGCATCGTAGAGTGCGCTGCTATGAAACTTCGTGGAAGACTGAAACTGTGTGCCGGACCGAGACTCGAACTCGGGACCTTTGCCTTTCGCGGGAAGTTTCATATCAGCGCACACTCCGCTGCAGAGTCAAAATCTCATTCTGGAAACATCCCCCGGGCTGTGGCTAAGCCATGTCTCCGCAATATCCTTTCTTCCAGTTCTTCAAGGTTCGCAGGAGAGCTTCTGTGAAGTTTGGAAGGCAGGAGACGGGGCAAGTAAAGCTGTGAGGATGGTGCACGAGCTGTGCTTCGGTAGCTCAAGTGGAGCCGGCACGGTAGCTCAGCGTGTTCGGTCAGAGAGCTGGTTGGCCTCTGTAATGACAAAACTGAGTGAAAGGATCAACAAACGAACTTGAACAGATGTCATCTGACGTCCGCAACGACCAAACACAACGATCAACAACGAAAAAACAAACTGGTAGAGCACTTGCCCGCGAAAGGCAAAGGTCCCAAGTTCGAGTCTCGGTACGGCGCACAGTTTTAACCTGCCAGGAAGTTTCAACGATGGAATTTTTATGGATGACAATGTGCCATGTCAGAAGGCCACAATTGTTCGCGACTGGTTTGAAGAACATCCCGGTCAGTTCGAGCGACTGATTAAGCCATCCAGATCGCCCGACATGAATCCAGTGGTAGAGTTACGAGACATAATCGAGGGATCGTTTCATGCGCAAAATCTTACACTGGTAACACTTTCGCAGTTATGGACGACTACAGAGGCAGCATGGCTGAATATTTCTGCAGTGGATTTCCAACGACTTGTTTAGTCAATGCCACGTCGAGTTGCTGCATTACGTGGGCAAAAGGAGGCCCGACACCTTATAAGAAGGTATCCCATAATCTTATCACTTCAGTGTACATAGGCAGTTATTTTTCTCTCACTCTATACGCCAAAGTAATAGGAATGCACTATGCAGTAGTTTCCCGTGGATATATGTAGACCTACGCAAGGCTGGAGTTATGGAAGAATTCGACACCTCACCTGCAGACGCCAGACGCTGAAGGACTACCACCTGGTAGAGCTGGCTGGTGTGGATATCT